>NC_064923.1:741562711-742812711 GCF_023897955.1 Schistocerca gregaria
CGACGACACTTGCAGCAGCATGGACTATCAGCTTGGAGACCGTGGATGCGGTTGCCTTGATGCTGCATCATAGACAGGAGCGCCTGCGATGGTGTACTCGAGGACCAACCTGGGTGCACGAATGGAAAAACGTCATTTTTTCGTATGAATCCAGGTTCTGTTTACAGCATCATGATGGTCGCATCCGTGTTTGGCGACATCGCGGTGAACTCACGTTGGAAGCGTGTATTCGTCATCGTCATACTGGCGTATCACCCGGCGTGATGCTATGGGGTGCCATTGGTTACACGTCTCTGTCACCTCTTGTTCGCAGAAGGCACTTTGAAGAGTCGACGTTACATTTCAGATGTGTTGCGACCCGTTGCTGTACCCTTCATTCGATCCCTGCGAAACCCTACATTTCAGCAGGATAATGCACGGTCGCATGTTGCACGTCCTGTACGGGCCTTTCTGGATACAGAAAATGTTCGACTGCTGCCCTGGCCAGCACATTCTCCAGTCTCACGAATTGAAAACGTCTGGTCAATGGTGGCCGAGCAACTGGCTCGACACACTACGCCAGTCACTATTCTTGATGAACTGTGATATCGTGTTGAAGCTACATTGCAGCTGTACCTGTACACGCCATCCAAGCTCTGTTTGAGTCAATGCTCGGGCGTATCAAGGCCGTTATTACGGCCAGAGGTGCTTGTTCAGGGTACTGATTTCTCAGGATCTATGCACCCAAATTATGTGAAATTGTAATCACATGCTACGATCGCAGGTTCGAATCCTGCCTCGGGCATGGATGTGTGTGATGTCCTTAGGTTAGTTAGGTTTAAGTAGTTCTAAGTTCTAGGGGACTAATGACCACAGCAGTTGAGTCCCATAGTGCGCAGAGCCATTTGAACCATTTTTTGTAATCACAAGTGAGTTCTAGTATAATATATTTGTCCAATGAATACCCGTTTATCATCTGCATTTCTTCTTGGTGTAGCAATTTTAATGGCCAGTAGAGTATTATTTCAACACTGACTTTGTTATAACACGTAGCAGATGTACGTTTGACAAACCCATAGCTGTAGTGTATCCAAACCTATCTGCTTCTCGCATTCCTTTCATCCTCTATCTCTCACTCCCTGCAAAAATTGTTATTTACGTATAATTTTCCCACTGTTTGCAACATAATTATTGTACTTAAGATTTCCATCATCTCACCTGTTTATACAAACGAAATTTAAGCAACATAAAGTTGACAGAAATTGATTTGCCTATCACTTGAAATATTTATTCTAACACATGTGTTCATCAACTCAACCAAAGATTTCCACAGTCGTTTACAACTTATTCTGAAGTAACATTGCTGTTTTACTACATATTCTTTCCACTTCGAGATAATGTTTCTCTTTTGCTACATGTCCTTTGCAGCTACTATTTTCCAGCTAACCACTAGCACAACCGCAGCTCCAAGTTTTAGCGTGGGACTTTTTTGTGTCTCTGTTACGTCAGGACCATTCCCCAGCCCATGTTAAAAGATAGAGCCCTCCAGAAGAACAGTATAGATCTTACGATAACCGTAAAAGGGCCACACCAGCTGGAAGTTTTAGCGTGAGACTGTACGCGTCTCTGTTATGTAACAAACACTAAAAACACTGTCCCACCACGAAAAGTATAACGTTTCTCATTGGACAGACAGAATTTTTGTTGGCGGAGCTTAAGGTTAACATTGAGACCCTGATTGGTCAGTTGAAAACACAGCCAGATAGCTTTTCTTAAACCAACTTCGGTATATTGCAGGAAGGAGAAGTTAGGAGGGAGTTGCTTCCGAGACGGCGAGGTGCGTGCAGCTGCGACGCCCGCGGCCCCCTTACACTGCCTAACCAAGGACAAGGTAATGAATGCACGCAATGCCGCATAACAGCGCATAACGCTTCACTCAGAACTGCAGTGAAACTTAATTTAAACCTGGATTATAGATGTGATATGGCATAGGTCATCCTTCGATCCATTGTAGAACTTGGAAACCCATCCAGGGAATATTCGTTCACATTTTTGTTGAACGCAGTTGGTTTTTATCATCCTGTATTAAAATATTTCCTGTTATCAATAGTGCAATTTATAAACAATTTTTTGTGAGTAGAATAAAATTTCCAATAGTAAACTTAACTGATTTTTCGACGTTATTTTACCAGCTAGCTAAAATAGGAAAGCCTTGAACCCCTTCCACTAAATTTAGTTAGTATTAAGATTCGTTTACAGCGAGTGCTGTGGAGCTGACGCTGAAATCATTAAGTATTTGATTATATCATCGCTAGCCTCACTGAACTCTTCTGAATTCTACATGTCATGTGTGGTCTGGCGTCTCCTTACCAGCAACAGGTCCCAGGTTCAAATTCGTCAATTCCCTAAAAAACACGCTCAGAGCGTCGTTGCGCGAAAGTGGTGGGGAGACACGACTTAGAACAAACAGACACCACGCAGAATGTTAGATCCCTTATTGTACAATACTGCCAACCCTGGGTACATATTGTTATGTTGGCTACCGTGCGAGTCAGGAACAACCTAAACAAGGAAGGAGAGAAGTTACGATGTCTGGTGGCAGGAATCCAAAACCATCTGTATAAAACACTTTCAGATAATAGGAAACTTTATTTCTATTAAGGGAAGAAACAGTACTTAACATTCTGAGCTTCCTGCGCCTTCTACACGCTATTACTTTGACAATCTATTGCTACTCACAGAATAGAGGCTAAGCAACCTCTTTCTATTACGCATTAGTGATGCTCTCGAAGTCTGCGACCGAACTGTGGCCGACTAGCGATGGGCAGCCAGTTAAGTCAGCGTTCACAGGTCGACGCTGAGCTCTCTCTTCCCAGAGGTGTGGCGCTGCCCACTCTTTGCATTATCGTGGGTCAGCGCCTTCTTGATGCCGTCTCGCAGCTCTGCGCTGGTCAGTGTGCACTCGATTCTTTAGGGCTGTACACTTATGGTGTTTTGCCTTCTTCTGTACGCAGACTCATTTATGTGTTTACTGATATTGCACTGTTTGTACGTACAAATGTTGTACATTTACACTTTCTCTCTTCCACCACTTGTTAGTAATGGAAGACTAGTACACAACAAGTGATGGTTCAAATGGCTCTGAGCGCTTTGTGACTTAACATCGGAGGTCATCAGTCCCTAGAACTTAGAACTACTTAAACCTAACTAACCGCAGGACGGTGTGGCCGAGCGGTTCTAGGCTCTTCAGTCTGGAACCACGCGACTGCTACAGTCGCAGGTTCGAATCCTGCCTCGGGCATGGATGTGTGTGATGTCCCAATGTTAGGTAGGTTTAAGTAGTTGTAAGTTCTAGGGGACTGATGACCTCAGAAATTAAGTCCCATAGAGCTCAGAGCCATTTGAACCTAACTAACCTAAGAACATTACATACATCCATGCCCCAGGCAGCATTCGAACATTCGACCGTAGCGATCGCGCAGTTCCAGACTGAAGCACCTACAACCGCTCGTCCACTGCGGCCTGCACTCGACAAGTGAAATGGCGGATATGATATTTTGCCATGGTTTAGCAAATGGACGCCTGTTAGCCCATGCTCTTTACGCTGAAAAATATCCACGGCGCAGAGTGCTTTTCCGGCGTCTAAGGGAGGCCGGTACTCTAGCACATCAGAAGACTGACAGTGGAAGGCCCTGCACAGTTCGCACGCGCGACTCGGTGGAGCTTGTGATACGTTCCGGGGAAGAAATCCCTGGGAACAGTGCTCAACGATTAGCGGCAGCAGTAGGCGTGTCTCACTTATATGGGGGGGGGGGGGGGGGGGGGCGAGTACTTCATAAACAATTGCTGTAGCCGTATCATTTAAAGCACGTTCAGGTCCTAAGACCACAGGATCATCATGGCAAACGGCGGTTCTGTAATGGCTGTTCGCAGCCGAGATTTTGTTTACCGGTGAGGCAGGGTTCACAAGACACGGTGTTGTGAATTTCCACAACCACCGTGTATGGGCAAACGTTAATACCCAAGCAGTTCAGGAAAGAGGGCATCAACACTGATTCTCATTCAACATATGGGCTGGCGTACTTGGCGATACATTAATAAGTGCTATCACAAAGTTAACTGGGGCGCATTATCTGGACTTTCTCAGTAATGTATTGCTTACCTTGCTGAAGGCTGTACCACTGTAGCAACGAATACATATGTGGTTCAGGCATAATGACGCACTAGCACACTTTCGCCACAATGTGAGCGAATATCTGAAGTAGACGTTTCAGAACCGCTGGATTTTTCAGGGGAGCCCCACACCTCGGCCTGCTCATTATCCAGACCTCAATCCCCTAGACGTTTGGTTATGGGGACGCCTGGAAGAACAGGGCTACGCCACGCCAAACCACAACGTGTGGACACTACAGAGCCGTGTCTTTAACACGTGCCAGCAAAGGACGCGTTATTCTTTACGCCAGATGGCACGGGGGTACGATGTTATGAATGGGCGACATGTTGAAAGCCTCCTGAAAACACGTGTGTATGGCAGAAAATGCTTCTACACACATGTTCGTTGGACATACGTTTCTTGTTTCAGTTATTGTATTCGGAACTTTTTTTAATACTTTGTATATGACGCAAATAGATTGAATAGCTGCTCGTTCACTTGTTGTAGTTCTGTGCAGCACTTTTGAAGTCAAAACATATCCATCGGATGGCTAAACAGCTCTACGTGTTCCCATTTGTTTCAGTCATTTCGATCCTTCCATGGTAGGCGGAATTAGAGCACTAATACAGTGTGGAAATGATAACTGTTAAATATTTTTAAATAACAGATCTTCGTCGTGACATAATAGAATAAATTAACTCTTTGGTTACGATCCTATGCGAGAGATGTGCACCTCTTCAAGTTACATAACAACATGCAATTTCGAAAACTGATGGCAAGTTTAGATAGATGCCTACGTTATGAAGTCAGTCCGTACGTATTAGAACAGACGTATGTATGTATGCAACAGGGGCTTTCAGTAAGTAATGCTACACATTTTTTTTTCTGGAACCCGGTTGATTGAATTCAGGGCCCAGTACATCATATCATTCCCCACTGTTTTTGCTACAAAACCCTGTTTTTCAACATCATCTTCTTGCTCGGAGGGCCTGTATGCCCGGATGATACGACTCAACTGGTCAGCGTCGGAGCCAACGTCTTACTGCATCGGTAACCTCCCCATTATCCACGTACTGCTTTCCTGCGGAGTGTAACCTTCATTGGGCCAAAGATACGGAAGTCGGAAGGTGCGAGATCAGGGCTGTACGGTGGATGAGGAAAAGCAGTCTACTACCGTGAGATCCTCTTGGGTGACCAGACTCATGTCAGGCCTTGCATTGCCATGGAGGTCTTTCATCGTGACCAGTCACCTCGAATAAGAGTGTGCCCACGTCCTAACAGCGCAGGAGTCACAGCTGTGTGCGGGCAGCTGCCACGTGACAAATCGAACAGGTTTGCGCGACTTTGACGATTATGACAGACATCTCGCCCAACGACTCACAGTGATTTTGTTCACTGTCGGGTCTGCAAGTGCCTTGATGCTCTGGTTCTCCACCAAAAGACACTCAGTGACAGCTCTCTTCTTGGAACGCACCTCTACTACGGACGCCATTTTGAAGACTACAGACAGCGACGTCATTTCATAAAACTATAGGGGCTGAAATGGGAATATTCGACGATGGCTCACTACAAATGCCGCTTTCTTTTTTTTCAACCGAAATTGGCTGAGAAAAAAAAATTGTTGCATTACGTAATGAACACCTCTCGTATATATGTATGCTGCAAATCTAGTCCTAAACCACTGGACCCATTTCGACCAAACTTTCTACGCATATCACTGACTGTCAGACAAGAACCAATGTGGGGTAATAACCACCAACCTATCAGAGGAATGAAAGTGTACGTGTAAAATCATTGTTGCCCACAATGTGCAAATATTCATATATTATAAATGCAGTATTTTGGAATGAAAGCACTTAGTCACTTGCAAAAAAACTATACACACAATTTCAAACCCTTACAAAATTTTGTCCCACCGGCCACAGAATGATAAAAAAACTGCTCCATGAAGTATAACATTTTAATTTCTTACTTATTTACCACAATCTGAAAATCGCGATATATTTTGCATACACAATTCACATATACGGGGTGTTCAAAAAGTCTCTTCGCAGTGCCGTGTGATTGTTAGCCGCGTGTGCCGTATGATCGTTCGCCTGCCTGTTTCAACAAAACAATAAACGCACAACGATACTGCAGTGATATTCTGTACCCATTCATAGGAGAACCTATGTTAAGTGAAATACTGAACGGTTATTTTCAACAAGATGGTACAACCGTGCAAACAGCTCGCGTTTCAGTGTCACTGCTTGCTGATGTTTTTGGTGATGGCATAATTCCACAATCACCTGACATAACACCACTTGAATTTTTCTTCTGGGGTGCAGCGAAACCAACTGTCTATAAAAACCGTCCAGAACCTATCGGTGAATTGAAAACTGCAATATCCACTTCCACTGCTTCTGTTACAGAAGAAATGTTACAGCTTATGTTTGGAAACATGATTAGACGAATTGAATTGTGTATTCAACAACAGGGGGGGGGGGGCACTTTCAACATTTAATGTGAAAATTAGTAAGTAAAACTGAATATTCTATAAATTAATAACTTGTACAAGTATTTCAGTGAGTTTCATTTTGGTATATTCACTGCGGCATACGGCACGTGCAGCTAAACATCATACGGCACTGCGGAGAGACTTTTTCAACACCGCGTATCAATGGCTCTGAGCACTATGGAACTTAACATCTATGCTCATCAGTCCCTGAGAACTTAGAAATACTTAAACCTAACTAACCCAAGCACATCACAGAACACCCAGTCATCACGAGGCAGGGAAAATCCCTGACCCCGCCGGGAATCAAACCCGGGAACCCGGGCGCGGGAAGCGAGAACGCTACCGCACGACCATGAGCTGCTGACCCCGCGTATCAATGGATGTTCCAGAAAAGCTACATAATTTTACTTCACATAGTTAAGGAGATATGACATCGTAAACATCGATGCGTGAAAAACTTCAGCGTCATGCATGACGTATGTATTACTTCAGTGGTACTAAATCTCTTCACAACACATTTCGCATGCAGTATCCACATAGACTGTTCTTACAAAATTGTATCACTGTGCGACACATAATTCAGGGGCTATTACGTCATAAACGTTGAGCTGCGTGAAAATGAAGCTGCAGGAGGAAATTCGCTATAGTTACTGCATATATATATGTGTGTGTGTGTGTGTGTGAAATAGATTATATATGTATATGTATTTCACCAGTATCTCTAGCGAGTTTCCTCCTAGTGTGTGTGTGTGTATTTGTGTGTGTGTGTGTGTGTTGGCGACTGCTACAGTCGCAGGTTCGAATCCTGCCTCGGGCATGGATGTGTGTGATGTCCCAATGTTAGGTAGGTTTAAGTAGTTGTAAGTTCTAGGGGACTGATGACCTCAGAAATTAAGTCCCATAGAGCTCAGAGCCATTTGAACCTAACTAACCTAAGAACATTACATACATCCATGCCCCAGGCAGCATTCGAACATTCGACCGTAGCGATCGCGCAGTTCCAGACTGAAGCACCTACAACCGCTCGTCCACTGCGGCCTGCACTCGACAAGTGAAATGGCGGATATGATATTTTGCCATGGTTTAGCAAATGGACGCCTGTTAGCCCATGCTCTTTACGCTGAAAAATATCCACGGCGCAGAGTGCTTTTCCGGCGTCTAAGGGAGGCCGGTACTCTAGCACATCAGAAGACTGACAGTGGAAGGCCCTGCACAGTTCGCACGCGCGACTCGGTGGAGCTTGTGATACGTTCCGGGGAAGAAATCCCTGGGAACAGTGCTCAACGATTAGCGGCAGCAGTAGGCGTGTCTCACTTATATGGGGGGGGGGGGGGGGCGAGTACTTCATAAACAATTGCTGTAGCCGTATCATTTAAAGCACGTTCAGGTCCTAAGACCACAGGATCATCATGGCAAACGGCGGTTCTGTAATGGCTGTTCGCAGCCGAGATTTTGTTTACCGGTGAGGCAGGGTTCACAAGACACGGTGTTGTGAATTTCCACAACCACCGTGTATGGGCAAACGTTAATACCCAAGCAGTTCAGGAAAGAGGGCATCAACACTGATTCTCATTCAACATATGGGCTGGCGTACTTGGCGATACATTAATAAGTGCTATCACAAAGTTAACTGGGGCGCATTATCTGGACTTTCTCAGTAATGTATTGCTTACCTTGCTGAAGGCTGTACCACTGTAGCAACGAATACATATGTGGTTCAGGCATAATGACGCACTAGCACACTTTCGCCACAATGTGAGCGAATATCTGAAGTAGACGTTTCAGAACCGCTGGATTTTTCAGGGGAGCCCCACACCTCGGCCTGCTCATTATCCAGACCTCAATCCCCTAGACGTTTGGTTATGGGGACGCCTGGAAGAACAGGGCTACGCCACGCCAAACCACAACGTGTGGACACTACAGAGCCGTGTCTTTAACACGTGCCAGCAAAGGACGCGTTATTCTTTACGCCAGATGGCACGGGGGTACGATGTTATGAATGGGCGACATGTTGAAAACCTCCTGAAAACACGTGTGTATGGCAGAAAATGCTTCTACACACATGTTCGTTGGACATACGTTTCTTGTTTCAGTTATTGTATTCGGAACTTTTTTTAATACTTTGTATATGACGCAAATAGATTGAATAGCTGCTCGTTCACTTGTTGTAGTTCTGTGCAGCACTTTTGAAGTCAAAACATATCCATCGGATGGCTAAACAGCTCTACGTGTTCCCATTTGTTTCAGTCATTTCGATCCTTCCATGGTAGGCGGAATTAGAGCACTAATACAGTGTGGAAATGATAACTGTTAAATATTTTTAAATAACAGATCTTCGTCGTGACATAATAGAATAAATTAACTCTTTGGTTACGATCCTATGCGAGAGATGTGCACCTCTTCAAGTTACATAACAACATGCAATTTCGAAAACTGATGGCAAGTTTAGATAGATGCCTACGTTATGAAGTCAGTCCGTACGTATTAGAACAGACGTATGTATGTATGCAACAGGGGCTTTCAGTAAGTAATGCTACACATTTTTTTTTCTGGAACCCGGTTGATTGAATTCAGGGCCCAGTACATCATATCATTCCCCACTGTTTTTGCTACAAAACCCTGTTTTTCAACATCATCTTCTTGCTCGGAGGGCCTGTATGCCCGGATGATACGACTCAACTGGTCAGCGTCGGAGCCAACGTCTTACTGCATCGGTAACCTCCCCATTATCCACGTACTGCTTTCCTGCGGAGTGTAACCTTCATTGGGCCAAAGATACGGAAGTCGGAAGGTGCGAGATCAGGGCTGTACGGTGGATGAGGAAAAGCAGTCTACTACCGTGAGATCCTCTTGGGTGACCAGACTCATGTCAGGCCTTGCATTGCCATGGAGGTCTTTCATCGTGACCAGTCACCTCGAATAAGAGTGTGCCCACGTCCTAACAGCGCAGGAGTCACAGCTGTGTGCGGGCAGCTGCCACGTGACAAATCGAACAGGTTTGCGCGACTTTGACGATTATGACAGACATCTCGCCCAACGACTCACAGTGATTTTGTTCACTGTCGGGTCTGCAAGTGCCTTGATGCTCTGGTTCTCCACCAAAAGACACTCAGTGACAGCTCTCTTCTTGGAACGCACCTCTACTACGGACGCCATTTTGAAGACTACAGACAGCGACGTCATTTCATAAAACTATAGGGGCTGAAATGGGAATATTCGACGATGGCTCACTACAAATGCCGCTTTCTTTTTTTTCAACCGAAATTGGCTGAGAAAAAAAAATTGTTGCATTACGTAATGAACACCTCTCGTATATATGTATGCTGCAAATCTAGTCCTAAACCACTGGACCCATTTCGACCAAACTTTCTACGCATATCACTGACTGTCAGACAAGAACCAATGTGGGGTAATAACCACCAACCTATCAGAGGAATGAAAGTGTACGTGTAAAATCAGTGTTGCCCACAATGTGCAAATATTCATATATTATAAATGCAGTATTTTGGAATGAAAGCACTTAGTCACTTGCAAAAAAACTATACACACAATTTCAAACCCTTACAAAATTTTGTCCCACCGGCCACAGAATGATAAAAAAACTGCTCCATGAAGTATAACATTTTAATTTCTTACTTATTTACCACAATCTGAAAATCGCGATATATTTTGCATACACAATTCACATATACGGGGTGTTCAAAAAGTCTCTTCGCAGTGCCGTGTGATTGTTAGCCGCGTGTGCCGTATGATCGTTCGCCTGCCTGTTTCAACAAAACAATAAACGCACAACGATACTGCAGTGATATTCTGTACCCATTCATAGGAGAACCTATGTTAAGTGAAATACTGAACGGTTATTTTCAACAAGATGGTACAACCGTGCAAACAGCTCGCGTTTCAGTGTCACTGCTTGCTGATGTTTTTGGTGATGGCATAATTCCACAATCACCTGACATAACACCACTTGAATTTTTCTTCTGGGGTGCAGCGAAACCAACTGTCTATAAAAACCGTCCAGAACCTATCGGTGAATTGAAAACTGCAATATCCACTTCCACTGCTTCTGTTACAGAAGAAATGTTACAGCTTATGTTTGGAAACATGATTAGACGAATTGAATTGTGTATTCAACAACAGGGGGGGGGGGGCACTTTCAACATTTAATGTGAAAATTAGTAAGTAAAACTGAATATTCTATAAATTAATAACTTGTACAAGTATTTCAGTGAGTTTCATTTTGGTATATTCACTGCGGCATACGGCACGTGCAGCTAAACATCATACGGCACTGCGGAGAGACTTTTTCAACACCGCGTATCAATGGCTCTGAGCACTATGGAACTTAACATCTATGCTCATCAGTCCCTGAGAACTTAGAAATACTTAAACCTAACTAACCCAAGCACATCACAGAACACCCAGTCATCACGAGGCAGGGAAAATCCCTGACCCCGCCGGGAATCAAACCCGGGAACCCGGGCGCGGGAAGCGAGAACGCTACCGCACGACCATGAGCTGCTGACCCCGCGTATCAATGGATGTTCCAGAAAAGCTACATAATTTTACTTCACATAGTTAAGGAGATATGACATCGTAAACATCGATGCGTGAAAAACTTCAGCGTCATGCATGACGTATGTATTACTTCAGTGGTACTAAATCTCTTCACAACACATTTCGCATGCAGTATCCACATAGACTGTTCTTACAAAATTGTATCACTGTGCGACACATAATTCAGGGGCTATTACGTCATAAACGTTGAGCTGCGTGAAAATGAAGCTGCAGGAGGAAATTCGCTATAGTTACTGCATATATATATGTGTGTGTGTGTGTGTGTGAAATAGATTATATATGTATATGTATTTCACCAGTATCTCTAGCGAGTTTCCTCCTAGTGTGTGTGTGTGTATTTGTGTGTGTGTGTGTGTTGGCAAAGCCTTGGGTAACAGTTCCTCCTAAAGTCCTGAACTGACTTCAACGAAAGTTGGTATTCATATTATTTACTGTATGAAAAGAAATGCTATGGGCCGTGGAGCTAAGAATCAGCAACGTCCCACAGGGGTTGGGCTGATACACTACAGGGAGAAGGGGGAGGAGAGATGGACAGGCAGAGAGGGTTGGAGACGGAGTCAGATGGTAAGGATGAGGAGATACACTGAGGGACAGGGATAGGGAAATGGACAGAGAGTGGGAAGAGGAGGAGGTGGACAGAGGGAGAAGCGTAGACGGATTGAGAAGGTGGAAAGCATATAGACAGAGACAGGAAAGGGGAGGAGAAGGACCGTAACAAAGAGGAGGTGGAGTAGGAGGAGGAGGAGGAGGAGGAGGATGCGGAGGAGACAGGTGTAGAGAGGGACAGCAGGAGATGGACAGAAAGAGAGGGGAAGGAGAAGATCGACGGAGAGGGGAGAGGAGTAGGAAGAGAGGGAGGAGGAGACCGACAGAGACAGGAATTGGGAGGAGATGGACAGAGATATGGGGGATGGAGGGATGAAATGGACAGAGAGGAGGGTGAGGAGGGAGTGGTGGGAGGTGGATGGACTTAGGCAGAGAGTGGGGTAGGAGAAGATGAACAGAGGGACGGGCGAGGAGGGTATAGACTAATAGAAGCCTTGGAATAAATACATACCTGGGCAATACCGGAAACTCAATTAGTTTACATAAAATGGGCATTTGAGGTACATATACAACCCACAGGCTCGACGAATTTGCAGTTTCTAACGGTGAGATTAGTGGCGACAAAACGTGAAAAACAATGGAAGCATGCAGGAAACGACACTTGACAAGTAATGTCATCGCAGTGATTGCAAAATCCGGTCAAACTGACAAAGAACTTATCGTATGACCTCGTGCCCCCTCTGGCCAGGTTGCGTGTATTGATTCGGTTGGGCAGGGTGCGATGAAGCCGTTTTTTCCTTTCTTGAGGCATGCTCTCCTGCAACAGCTGTTAACCCTTGATATACTGGATACAGGCACTTGAATGTCGAGGATAGATAAGAGAGTCTTACAAGCCAAGGGCTACATCATACAGACACATCATAGAGACACGAATATTGTGTGTCATGCTGAAAAATTACACCACGATGCGGCCACATGGCAAAGAACACTTGAGGTCACAGGATGCCCGTGACACACTGGTGTGGCGTCAGAGTTCCCTCAGTCACTACCTACCGTCAGTAGATGTCATACCTGATGGCAGCCGACACCATGGCAACACTGTGCCTGTCCATAACATTAGTAGAATGGAATCTCTCCTCAGCTCGTCGCCATATTCGCTGCCGACGATTACCTGTATTAGAGCAGAACTGCGATTCATGACTGAACGCAGTGCGGCGGCATTCCTAGCAGTCCATGCTTCGCGGTCACGTCTACGCATGGGCGGTAACTGCCTAGTGCGAACGCTGCCAGTCTCCGACCAACGCTGCGGGATGACGCAGCATGTTGCAGGGAGTCCGTCAGCTGTTCTCGGACGTGAAGGAGTTACGATGAACGGCGATCCTCCGCTTGTGGTGGTAGGTCGTGGTATAACGCTCCTAACTACGTCACCTGCTCGTTCCCACGAATGTACGTATATGAACAGGGTAAGACAGTATTATGAAAGTTTGCGGAGTCTGTAAATAGTATATGTGTTTCCCATTAGATCCTCTTGTAGTTAACAAGTAATGGAAAACTAATATCCTCCTCGCTCTACACTTTAACTTCTGACTGTCAGAGTACACTTACCGTCTTGATTACGCAGTATCTCAGTACCCAAACACGCCACATCAGCCACAAGTTGAGGTAACAAACTTTATGTGACAAGGTCTTTAGTTAAATCAATTTCCAAAATTTAACGAACGTAGCTATGAAATCCTGCGATAAACAATGGCCAATGGAGTACACACCCAGATCCAGAATCACTCTAACACAATAATACGTACAATAAAGCACATTAATCGATAAAAGACACAAATACTGTACGCACTTCTGAATTTATGATTGCTCTGGTAAACTGTTAGGTATAGGACGTAGATGTGTGGGGTATAAATTACAACCTTTATGTAAATTTTATGCAGAGAGTAAACGAACAGAATAGTTTTCCTGCGTGCGTGTTGACAGTTCACTGTAGTACAAATTTAGATCCATCGTAATAACAAATGTATGTACTAGAAGCACGTAACACTTTGAACTATATATGGAGTTAAATACGTTGTAATCTTGAATAGCCGTTGAATGCAAATGACTTTTTAATAACACTTCTGTATAACTTCTCAATATAAATTATCTAGCAGCTGAATGCAGTGTACTGTTATTATTTCACAACAGACTCAACCTTTAAATTTTTAAGTGCAAGCAAATTGGTATCGTCTTAGATATCATTTACTAATAACAGTTTGATGCAATATTCTGTCAAAATTTTGTTTCTGAGCGACACAGCTATGATATGGCGGCTGACAACTGCCCAGTGAATCATAGATGCTCCTACCTCGAGATGAACTGCAATGCGCTGGATATTCTCTGCCGTCAATGAGATGACACTGTCTCTGGCATCCTCCAGGATAGCAGCAAGATGGCGATGTCTATTTTCCTAATTACATGAAAATCACAAAGCTGTGACAGAATATACGGGGGCTCTGGTGTGTGTGGTTTTTTTTCTTGGCTAAGCACGCAGTAAACGAGCTTACATGACTTCGAAACTTGAGAGACAGGTTGCATCAAGTCAGTATTGTGAACACACAGATTTTCAGTTTTCACAAGAAGGACTTCTTGATCGTATACGAATACTTAAGTAGCAAGTCGCCCGTTTATTGCTACTTTCAGATTAACTGTGTCAAAGCTTACGCCAAAGCTGTTGAGGTAAGGTTAGAAGCGAAGTAGTCCACAATTTAGTAAACGTCCGTCCATTCACAACACACACAAGACAGAACCGTCACAACTTCTGAGTGGCACATTGAATTAGTAAAGGCTTTAAACTTGCACATTCACTTCTTCCAAACTCCTCCCTCTAGTCGTGGCTGTCAATAAACACTTCTTTCTACAAAATTATATTGCGTTTTCCTCCCATAATCAAAAACACCATCGACCGTCTTTGCTTTGAGCTTCCATGAACTTCTGCGCTAGCCAGTTGTCTGTCAGAATGTTCCTGATTTTTTTTATATTGATGGTATTTTCCTTAATTGACTCAAGCTTCCACAAATTTAAATGCAATGTACATATATACAATGAAATAGTATTACCAATCACATGACACTATTTGATTACATTACAATTTCTTGTTACAACTTATATGAATAAAAATCACAAAATAAATGAAACAGCTTAAAAGAATGAAAATGAAGATAGTAATTACAATTTTATTATGCTTACTACTAGATACTGATTTAGGGGAGAGGCTCTTACATAAAAACCTATGGGGACTCATATATGTCGGTCTCATTGGTGTTCCAGGAACTTAACGATGAGTATGCCCGCATGCTGCTCTGCCACTGTCACATGTGGAAGCCCCAAAAATGTGGATGTTGCTGGATTCGACTGCCATATGGCGATCCCCCAAAAATGTGGATGTAACAGAATTCGACTGTCACAGGAGGATTCCCCAAAAATTTGGATGTTGGAAGATTCGACCGTCACACAGAGATGGCTAAAAAATGTGGGTGTTGGAGGATTCAACTGTCAAATGGGGATGCCCCAAATACATGTATGTTGGGGGATTCGATTATCATACAGGCAGGCCCAAAATGTGGATGTTGGGGGATTTGGGTGTCGTACGGGGTTGCCCAAAATGTGGATGTTGGAGGATCCGATTATCACATGGGGATGCCCCAAAAATGTGGGTGTCGGACGATTCGACTATCACACAGGGATGCCTAAAAACTGTGTGTGTGTCAGAGGATTCACCTATGACACGGGGATGCCCCAAAATGTGGATGTTGGAGGATTCGACTGTCACACGATAATGCCCCAAAAATGTGGATGTTGGTGGATTCGACTAGCACATGGGGATGTTCCAAAAAAATGTGGATGTGCTTTAGGGATTCGACTGTCACAGGGGGATGCCCCAAAATGTGGTTGTTGCAGGAGTCTACAGGGATGCTCCAAAATGGGATGTTCCAGGATTCAGACGTCACATGGAGATGCCCCAAAAATGTCAATGTTGGAGGATGCGACTGTCAGATGGGGATGCCCTAAAAGGTGGATAATGGAGGATTCGACTGTCACACAGGGATGCCCAAAAATGTAGATGTTTGAGAATTCGACTGCCTCACAGGGATGCCCCAAAAATTTGGATATTGGAGGTTTCGATTATCGCACAGGGATGCCCCAAAAATGTGAGTGTCGGAGGATTCGAGTATCACAAAGATATGCCTAAAACCTGTGAGTGTCAGAGGATTCGACTATCACTCGGGGATGCCCCAAAATGTGGATGTTGGAGGATTCGACTAGCACATGTGGATGTGCTTTAGGGATTCGACTGTCACAGGGGGATGCTCCAAAATGTGGTTGTTGCAGGAGTCTACTTTCATACAGGGATGCTCCAAAATGGGATGTTCCAGGATTCAGACGTCACATGGAGATGCCCCAAAAATGTCAATGTTGGAGGATGCGACTGTCAGATGGGGATGCCCTAAAAGGTGGATAATGGAGGATTCGACTGTCACACAGGGATGCCCAAAAATGTAGATGTTTGAGAATTCGACTGCCTCACAGGGATGCCCCAAAAATTTGGATATTGGAGGTTTCGATTATCGCACAGGGATGCCCCAAAAATGTGAGTGTCAGAGGATTCGAGTATCACACAGATATGCCTAAAACCTGTGTGTGTCAGAGGATTCGACTATCACTCGAGGATGCCCCAAAATGTGGATGTTGAAGGATTCGACAGTCACATGGAGATGCTCCAAAAATGTGGGTATTGGAGAATTCGACGAGTCGACCAAATGTAGATCTAAAATATGGCCTCTATCAAGCTATGTCTGTTGCGGATATTGTCAACTGCTGATAACATCATCTCACACGATTATACGACATCCCCGTCTCCTTGACAGTGATCACTCAACAAGTAACGCAGTTCACACATTTACAAACCCTACCAGGCCTGGTAAAGGCACCAAACAGAAACAAAATTAATGGAGTCTGGTGCCCGTCCTACAGAGAACTACAGCCCTAATAACTTACATACCCGCCATCGGTGTGTGCGCGTACCACGTTACACTGACATCCGACCACGTCCTTGTGTTCTTCAGTTTCTTTGGCAGGCGCCGTATGTCTGCGCCCTAAACGTAAACGTAAGTCAGTCTGCTGCGAACGACCCGCGGAAAATGGTGGCGTCGCCCGGAAGCCGGCGGAGGCGCGCTGCTGGAACCCCGAATTATACGGATATTAACCGTAGAAATGGACGCGCGAAGAACAGCTGGCGAGACACGCGAGGTGCGGGCTGCCAATTACCGCGGCGTTTGACACTCGAGGCGGTGGCGGCTACCGCGGGAGGAGCGGGGGCGGGCGCAGCTCTCCCAAAACGACGGCGCGGAGCTGCGCCCGCGCGGGCACGAACCGGAAACCCCCGGCGCAGGAGCCGCCGCCGCCTTATGGGGCCCAGTCACGACAATTGGTTACAACCTCGGCGTGCAGCTTCAGCGGAACTAGAATTACAAGTTTCGTAACGCCGTTTTCTCAGCGCTAAATAAGCGTTGGACGCGACGCTGGAGATAACAAACGTGATACAGAAGGCAATATGCAACGCTCTACGAATTGCTCACCTTACGTGACCAGATTGCGCCAGAAGCGATTATCAGTATAACAACAGCTGAATCTAACAACCTCACGAAAAGTTTCTGCAATATTTTAAAGTAAAACCAGAAAAAAATCGATGAAAAGAGGACCCAAAAGATATGCAAGAGCTGCCGCTTCTCACTTTTCAGTTTCTATAGTACGCGGACATTCATGTCCCCCTCTTGGAGATTCCTGGAGACGATAGCTTTCTTGTCGTTTGTCAGCCATCTTTTAAAAGGCCGACCTCACTTCGACTTCCCTCCGGGATCCATCACTGTGCCTTCTTTCACCATTAATCATCCATGCCTTGCAAAGAATTTTGCCATAGTAACCACTCTGTCTCAGCTTTTAAAGCAGAACTCCCATGTATAAACATCCCGTTGCTTTAGAAAAGAGTGAATGTCTTAAATATTAGACGTTAAGCAAACAAAACCTTTACACCTAGAAAAAAATTAGAAATCTAAATTATAATTTTATCTTGGAACTCTTCCATTTTGTCCGTGTTTGCATAGAAAAACAACAATATCAGAAGTTGAGTCCGCCTTGATGCAAAACACCTTGTTATATGTTTAATTTCTTTATTTTCCCAAACTAGTTTCGGCGACAAATATCACCATCATCAGTGGGCTTTTTTAATCTAGAACATGCAGAGAATAGCATGGTTACACAAACAGAGTGGCACATTATTACATTTTTACTGATCGTTTTTTGAAATATACTTTTTTATACTACCTTATTTACTGCAAGTTACATAATGTTTTTGAGCATTATTTTTGCTGTTTGCAACATATTTACTCCGTGCTTATGTCACCGTTTTTATTCACGTTTGCAGATGACATGATGTTCGTGAATAAAAACGGTGACATAAGCACGGAGTAAATATGTTGCAAACAGCAAAAATAATGCTCAAAAACATTATGTAACTTACAGTAAATAAGGTAGTATAAAAAAGTATATTTCAAAAAACGATCAGTAAAAATGTAATAATGTGCCACTCTGTTTGTGTAACCATGCTATTCTCTGCATGTTCTAGATTAAAAAAGCCCACTGATGATGGTGATATTTGTCGCCGAAACTAGTTTGGGAAAATAAAGAAATTAAACATATAACAAGGTGTTCTGCATCAAGGCGGACTCAACTTCTGATATTGCTGTTAATGTAAATTATATTTAATGTCTGTCGGAAGTCTCTGACACCCAAACCTCCAGATGTCGGACACCAGATAGGTACCAAACGTTGTACGTCGATAGGGTATCAACCAAAACACCGATTTAGTTCGTGCTGTGTGCTGTTGTCCAGTAGAAGATGCAAAACGATAAGTAAAAGTAACACCAGAGCTACAGAGCACTGGGAAAGGGTATACTATACGTGAGTGACTGTACTGTAGATCTAGCGTGGCTGAGGAAGTCGGTCGTCATACCAAAGATCCGACGTTAAGATTCCACTGATGACAGTTTTTGTTTTTGTTTTAACTGTTTACACGTGAAACCTTTTTCTTGGCATGTAAAAGGACATTTCGGAGTTTGTAGTAATGTTCTTTTCACAGTCTGCTTTCGCTTCGATAGTTCTGCGATATGTATTTATTATTAATTATTATTACTAGTTATTACTTTCGCACGTGTGATGCAATTGTTTCTTTATCTTTATGTCCTCATTGCGATTTTAGCTCCGGACGAGGATCTTATGCCCTACTAACTTCTCTATGTAACCAACATGTGTTAGTTACTCGCAGTTGTGCTTTTGACGTGCTCCGTAGTTCTGATATCACTTTCAATTAACGTTTCCACCCGTTCTGTTGGACAACAGTAAATAGTACGAACTACATCGGAGTTTTGATTGATACGTTATCGACATAAAACGTTTGGTACCGATCTGAATGTCCGGCATATGGAGGTTTGGATGTAAGTGCTGACTATCACAAATACTGCATCAACACAGCGTCGAAATTTTGCAGCTTGTGAATTACTCTTGCTCAGGATATAAATAGTGTGGTACTGCATTAAATCTGTAACATATACACTCCTGGAAATGGAAAAAAGAACACATTGACACCGGTGTGTCAGACCCACCATACTTGCTCCGGACACTGCGAGAGGGCTGTACAAGCAATGATCACACGCACGGCACAGCGGACACACCAGGAACCGCGGTGTTGGCCGTCGAATGGCGCTAGCTGCGCAGCATTTGTGCACCGCCGCCGTCAGTGTCAGCCAGTTTGCCGTGGCATACGGAGCTCCATCGCAGTCTTTAACACTGGTAGCATGCCGCGACAGCGTGGACGTGAACCGTATGTGCAGTTGACGGACTTTGAGCGAGGGCGTATAGTGGGCATGCGGGAGGCCGGGTGGACGTACCGCCGAATTGCTCAACACGTGGGGAGTGAGGTCTCCACAGTACATCGATGTTGTCGCCAGTGGTCGGCGGAAGGTGCACGTGACCGTCGACCTGGGACCGGACCGCAGCGGCGCACGGATGCACGCCAAGACCGTAGGATCCTACGCAATGCCGTAGGGGACCGCACCGCCATTTCCCAGCAAATTAGGCACACTGTTGCTCTTGGGGTATCGGCGAGGACCATTCGCAACCGTCTCCATGAAGCTGGGCTACGGTCCCGCACACCATTAGGCCGTCTTCCGCTCACGCCCCAACATCGTGCAGCCCGCCTCCAGTGGTGTCGCGACAGGCGTGAATGGAGGGACGAATGGAGACGTGTCGTCTTCAGCGATGACAGTCGCTTCTGCCTTGGTGCCAATGATGGTCGTATGCGTGTTTGGCGCCGTGCAGGTGAGCGCCACAATCAGGACTGCATACGACCAAAGCACACAGGGCCAACACCCAGCATCATGGTGTGGGGAGCGATCTCCTACACTGGCCGTACATCTCTGGTGATCGTCGAGGGGACACTGAATAGTGCACGGTACATCCAAACCGTCATCGAACCCTTCGTTCTACCATTCCTAGACCGGCAAGGGAACTTGCTGTTCCAACAGGACAATGCACGTCCGCATGTATCCCGTGCCACCCAACGTGCTCTAGAAGGTGTAAGTCAACTACCCTGGCCAGCAAGATCTCCGGATCTGTCCCCCATTGAGCATGTTTGGGGCTGGATGAAGCGTCGTCTCACGCGGTCTGCACGTCCAGCACGAACGCTGGTCCAACTGAGGCGCCAGGTGGAAATGGCATGGCAAGCCGTTCCACAGGACTACATCCAGCATCTCTACGATCGTCTCCATGGGAGAATAGCAGCCTGCATTGCTGTGAAAGGTGGATATACACTGTACTAGTGCCGACATTGTGCATGCTCTGTTGCCTGTGTCTATGTGCATGTGGTTCTGTCAGTGTGATCATGTGATGTATCTGACCCCAGGAATGTGTGAATAAAGTTTCCCCTTCCTGGGACAATGAATTCACGGTGTTCTTATTTCAATTTCCAGGAGTGTAGTTACACATGTTAATGAGAACATTATGGCAGCCTTCTTAAATTTGGTAAATAATTATATGAAACAGTGAAAGTTATATGAAACAGTGAAAATCATTTTTTTTAATTGTCCCTAGAGGCCCTTAGACAGGGAACCCGCTACTGAGACGGTGTTGTTAATATTGAGACTGTAGCGTTTCGTCTCCAGTAACCCATTTTCACGGATAACAGATGATTTGTTTTTCTCCTCCTTCTTTCTTTCTTTTCTCTGTCATACACAGTGTGTTTCAGCTATGTTGTTCATCTCAGATGCTTCCGGAAATTCCTTTACCAATAGCGATAAAGTAAATATTCCAAAATCCTAATCAAGAACAGCTGGCAACATGAGTAACTTAGAAGTAGATATCCTCAGCGTAGTGAAACAGCTTGAATCGCATCATGAAAGCAATTCTTCCGGTTCAAATAGTACAACATGACAGAATGGCGATGTATTTCCAACATGATGGATGTCCGGCGCATGGCTCGCCTGCCGTTGAAGCGGTATTGAATAGCATATTTCATGCCAGGTGGATTGGTCGTCGAAGCACCATACCATGGCCCGCACCTTCACCGGATCTGACGTCCCCGGATTTCTTTCTATGGTAAAGTTGAAGAATATTTGGTGTCGTGATCTACCGAAAACGCCAAACAATATGCGTCAGCACATTGTCAATGCATGTGCGAACATTACACAAGGCGAAATACTCGCTGTTGAGAGGAATGTCGTTACACGTATTGCCAAATGCATTGAGGTTCATGGACATAATTTTGAGCATTTATTGCATTGATGTGTTATTTACTGGTAATCACGCTGTAACAGCATGCATTCTCAGAAATGGTAAGTTCACAAAGGTACATGTATCACATTGGAACAACCGAAATAAAATGTTCAAACCTACCTACGTTCTGTGTTTTATTTTAAAAAAACCTACCCCGAAATGGCCGTGTGCTTCTAGGCGCTGCAGTCTGGAACCGCGAGACCGCTACGGTCGCAGCTTCGAATCCTGCCTCGGGCATGGACGTGTGTGATGTCCTTAGGTTAGTTAGGTTTAACTAGTTCTAAGTTCTAGGGGACTAATTTCCTCAGACGTTGAGTCCCATAGTGCTCAGAACCATTTGAACCAACTGTTTTTCTAAAATTGTGAGCCATATGTTTGTGACTATTACAGCGCCATCTATCACAAAGCGACAACAGTGTTCCAACTAAAACATTCATATTTCTTTACGTACTTCACGAATATCTAATAAAAATGGGGGTTCCTTTTTAAAAAACGCAGTTGATATACGTTTGACCTATAGCAGCGCCATCTAGCAGGCCAGCCATAGCGCCATCTGGTTCAAAAATGGTTCAAATGGCTCTGAGCACTATGGGACTTAACTTCTGAGGTCATCAGTCCACTAGAACTTAGAACTATTTAAACCTAACTAATCTAAGGACGTCACACATATCCATGCCCGAGGCAGGATTCGAACCTGCGACCATAGCGGTCGCGCGCTACCAGATTGTAGGGCCTAGAACTGCTCGGCCACTCCGGCCAGCTAGCGCCATCTGGTTTCCGCCTTCAAGCAAGACGAGTTTCGTTCTATGTAGCTTTTTCGTTTGATGCTTATTTCGTGAAATATTTGCCCCGTCTACTATCAATGGACCACCCCATATACAGATGTGGAGGTAGAACATGGCTCGCAGCAGGCCGAAAGACTGTCAAAATTGTGTTCAGCCTGACGCCTTACAAGCAGGCCCCTCTTAAAGTACCACTGAGCTGTTAATGTGCTCGTGAAGCAAATCAACAGCGACCAAGTAGCGCACATCTTGTGGTCAGACAGCTGAGACGTACGACTACAAACTGTTCTCCTTAGCGCTGTTTATGATGCGTCCATAAACGGACTCATAAATGTCACCACCAAGACGAGAGGACGCCTTTTGTCAGAATGCACGGTGGCGTGGCCGGCTTTCACGGTGACTCTGGCCACCGTGGCGAAACGGCTGCAGTGTGGAGTGCAGCTGACGAGATGGAATTAGCGGTGCAGTTACCGCCTGCTACCAACGGCACTGCGATTCAGCGCAACCCGGCTGCACGGACTTCGCCACTGCTCACAAAAGTGACAGAAGTCGTGACAGGAGCTGCTGGTTGTTAGGTAGTTCGACAGACCCGTCCCCAAGCGGCCTGTGACGATCTATCGAGACCCACGAGACACAGCGTCAGCTTGGCGCCAAACTCAGTGTAGACTATACACACATAGGGATGGCAGCGTCCAGCGAACGAACGTGTGACTCCGGCCTCAAGCCGGGCGGGTGACAGCGGTGCATGCACCTCGTGATCTGCCCATATAGGGCAATTTACGTCAGAGGGAATCGTCTGGAAACTTTTGGTGAGCTTTATAAAGAGTTCGGTTATCGGCTGGGTCGCTTCTCCTACGTCGGTCGTCGCCAGGCTGTGAACTTAGGCCAGCTGGAGAAGGTCAAGGGGGTAACATTAGACTTGGGTTCGCGAGATTGGAGGCAGCTGACTAGGAGAGCTGAATAACATGTAGGCGCCCATAGTGTACACTGAGTTGGAGCAACTCTATTAAGCAGTGCCCAGACCGTACGTCTACTGAACTTGGCTGTTCTGAGTTTCATTGACCCTGAGTTTTCTTGAGAATTACACAGAGTTCTGTGTCTCTGAACAGCCTTTCAGCTCGTAGGGTTCTTTATAGGGTGGGGTTCTGCAAGCTGCCCCAGCGAGAGTCACTCTTTGCTGCATCGATCGAGGTAAGCCCCTGTCAGTCAGAACGTGTCCTTCTTACTCACTTTTCGAGACACGACCCGGCTGTGCTATGATTCACTTTTTATTCGGATGCAGTCCCAATTTAAAATATCTACATCCTAACCTGCGGCGGCAGAGATGTTGAGAGTTTCAAATCAGAGACTATTTTGTACTTCAATGTGCGAGATAACAAACGCTTAGAACTCAAAGCGCTCTTGATAATTCTCCGTATATTCTTTGTATGTCCATCCTTGTAATAGGTGGTTACAAGGACTTCGGCTGTTCAATATGAAATGAAAATTATAACACCTGCAGCCATCTGTTTTGCATTTAATTTATTCACGCAGAGAGTTTCGGTGTTGCATTACACCATCTTTAGGCCCTTCGACAGGAATCCAATCTCGTGTAAAGTAACAACAGAAGCCAATATTAGATAGACAGCCTCCGTAGATTTCTGGTTTACACGACATTATCGTTCAGTCAGTTGGTGAACGACAATATATGACGAATTTTATTGTTTGGGGTTAGACTGCCACATAAGTAGAGGGAACAAGTCGACGAATAGGAAGCGACAGCGGCAAGGAGGGAAGGAAGGAGGGTAGGAAGGCGGTGTACCACTGACTTAACAGCAGCTCATTGATTTGCAAAGTATGCAGCCGGCATTGTTAGAATCGTAGTCCTGTACACACTACTGTGTTGAGTCAGATGACAGTTTAGTTCCAAGTGTATCACGCGGTAAACTGTGATTAATGTTTATGCAGTACTGAAATGTTTGCAATGTAATGATATATTATGTAAATGAGAACATAGAGGGAGAGTGTGAATCCCGGAGCTAGTGTACAGTAGTAAAGCTATCAGCAGGCTCAGCCTTCCCTCTTCAAAAGTGCGAGTACGTGACGCAGCAGCGCCACGTGCGCGCCCTCCTTGAAACACAGCAAAGAGAAATTTCTTTACTCCAGAATACTGATGCACAAACTGGTGGTCGGAACGATGTTACCAAATTTCTCGTTCTGTAGCTGGCTATAATACTAGTCATGCTATGTTCTCCTATCAACAAAATGCGAATGATATAAATTTCTTTCTTGAGTGACACTACACTTATGCACGTTTGTGATCTTTGCTACTTCTGACAGAAATTACAAGCTTCCAGCCATTGTACTGCTGTTACGGTGGAAGAACCAAATCAAAGGGATCAGTCTCAGCGGCTATGGCCGTCAGTTTATCGACTCCCTCGAAGGTGACATTGTCCCATCCCACAGCACAACTTTCCTGAAGGCATCACCATACCTGGTATCGTCCTCGCGTATGTCAACCTCCTTGGACGCCTCACTGTAGGTGTCCTCGATCCTATTGAAAGCGACCACCTACCTGTTCTCCTCACGATCTCCTACACACAACCTCATACCTATGCTACCCATCCCCCACTCCATTCAAAAGTTATGTATGACTACTTCCATGCCAACTGGAATATTATTGTTATTATTTATTATTATTGTTATTATTATTATTATTATTTACTTCTAATAATTATGAGTATTGTACAGTTGAAACTTTTACTGTGAAACTTCGAAATTTTGTGTGACAAAATCACTCACATAAGATTGTTTATTATTACCATTTCTGTGTAGATTATACACTTTATCAGTAGCATGATCTTTTATTTTTATGTTTCTACAAGAGTCCAGTGTCTCAAACTATTACGAGCAGTACGAAAGTGAGAGCAGTAAATTCCGATTACAGTGTAGTCCGTGTATTCTGATGTAGAACAGCCTTTGCAGCACTACTTTTGAATACCAATGTAACTGTGTAAATGACATTAGATTCGTGTGCTGCCGATTACTGTAAACTCAATCAGACAATCTGTAAATTAAACTGTCTTTAAATCATACAGTGACCTGTGCGGCTGGTCCCGGCGGAAGTTCGAGTCCTCCCTCGGGCAAGTGTGTGTGTGTGTGTTTGTCCTTAGGATAATTTAGGTTAGTAGTGTGTAAGCTTAGGTACTGATGACCTTAGCAGTCCCATAAGACTTCACACACATTTGAACATTTTTTAAATAATACACACTAAGGCATTCTTCTCAATCACCACATAGTGGGTGACTGTTGCGTATTGAATCTGTGCCCTGCTAGAAAACATACCTATCCTATTATGTAAGACATTTACAAGCGAATACAGTTTCTGTTTTGACCTTACAACTGATTCTTACGTTCACAGTGGATAATTCTGATCTGCTCTTTCTGCTTTACTCGATAACATGACATACTTCATTGTATGTTTCTGAAAGAAATCACTGCGCGACTATTTAGCTTATTATTTACCTTAAGCTATTTTCCAAAAGCATTACTTTGTTACCCAAAAAATGCAGTTAGCTGTTCACGCTACAGGGCAAGGCGTGACAGCATAGTTGCGGCAAGGTTTAGTTTTAAACTGCAAGGAGATACATAGTGAAATGTTGGCAAATGAAATGATGGAATGGCATTTATTGACCGGGTTTCGGGGTTCGGCCGCCGTATTGCAGGTCCTCTTATTAAGTTGACGCCACTTCGGCGATTTGCGTGTCAATGATGACGAAAGACACACAATACCCACTCCCTTGCCGGGAATCGAACCCGGGGCCCCTTGCGTGGTAGGCGGTAACGCTACCGCTGCGCTACGGAGGCGGACGGCAAAGCAATTAAATATATTTTTTAAATTGAAACTGTTTTACCATCTTTTTAATGTTACAGAAGTGAATCATATTAACATGAGAGTGTGACCTTCCTTTAGCTTCATCATAAACAACTGAAACTGGTTCGTATAAACAGTACTAAAGTTACGAAATTAACTCTGCTCTTCTTAAAACATACTTTTCACTGAACGTGAGAGTGAAGAATAGTTATCAAGACTCTAAATATGTGATCGATAATTTGCCCTTGATTGTTGAACGAAACGCAGTCTTTACACTACAATGAACCACGGTTAGCGCTTATAACAAATAAGAATTTCGACCATGTTATCTCTTTTCAAAAGTACTGTCCACCATGAAAGCAACTCAGAAACCAGAACTGAGAGTAATTCTCATACCAGGGAGCATCTCAAACGAAAATAATCCACTATTCATGACGTACGACGTCATTGCTCCTCGCTTATCGACAACTTGACACCCGGGGCTGCGCAAACGATACTCACGTTCGTAAGCTACGATTCTACTTAAAATTTGACAATTTCGCGAAACACTGGGGAAAATAGCATTACCTTCTATTACTGCACAAACTCCAGTTATGTTTGAACAAATTTACGAGTTCTCATACAGTACTAGTATGTGAATGGATATATAAACATTTGCGCTGACTTTTAAGTAAAGGAAACAAAGACGTAAATGTTGGCTCCAAAAAGTGTTACTTGACTGAACCCCCTGTAATATTTTATTTCTTTGTGAGAGGTGAAAAAATAATCAATTAAATTCCTGTTCACATATTAGAATAAGAGATAAAAGCTTAATTACTTTAATCAGTTTGAAAATAAGAAACATTCAGATGAAACAGTCAAGACAATTAATCAAGAATTAAATACCGAACTAACGAAATATATCATAATACAGTGACTGCAATTTTATTATTGTGAGAGTGAGTTACCGCAGCGAGACCTGTCCTGGAGATAGTATCATTGGGTGTCATTAGGTCATGGGAAGAGCGAAACATCGAGAATTGGACAGAATCGCGATTGCAATTCTTTCTTTATTCACAATATTGCAGTGTCTGTGTTGTTAACAAGAACGATGCTGTGTTCCTTTGGACGCGCATGCACGTACCCAAGTGTAAAATATGGATTCGAGTCCCGCTCCTCCACAAATTTTCGGTGTCTCACTTCCTTATAAAGCTGTTGTTTGATCGTATTCGCAACAGAGAATACATTTGATATTCTTTATTTATTTACAGAGTGTTTCAAAAATGACCGGTATATTTGAAACGGCAATAAAAACTAAACGAGCAGCGATAGAAATACACCGTTTGTTGCAATATGCTTGGGACAACAGTACATTTTCAGGCGGACAAACTTTCGAAATCACAGTAGTTACAATTTTCATCAACAGATGGTGCTGCGGGCTGGGAAACTCTATAGTACGATATTTTCCACATATCCACCATGCGTAGCAATAATATGGCGTAGTCTCTGAATGAAATTACCTGAAACCTTTGACAACGTGTCTGGCGGAATGGCTTCACATGCAGATGAGATGTACTGCTTCAGCTGTTCAATTGTTTCTGGATTCTGGCGGTACACCTGGTCTTTCACGTGTCCCCACAGAAAGAAGTGGTGGTGGTGGTTAGTGTTTAACGTCCCGTAGACAACGAGGTCATTAGAGACGGAGTGCAAGCTCGGGTTAGGGAAGGATTGGGAAGGAAATCGACCGTGCCCTTTCAGAGGAACCATCCCGGCATTTGCAGATCTTTACATAATATTCAACTTAAGATTTAGAAAATTATTTGGTAGGTGGCTGGGTGGCTGTGACCCTAAAATACAGAGGGGTGATGAAAGATGTAGACCCTCTTTGAAAGTTAGTATCTTTGGAACAAAATGTCATATCGTTGCAATTTTGCGCGTTAACGCAGTCCATTGTTTTCTCAACAGATCTTCGGTCTCTTTTGCCAGAAGATGACAGTGCAGCAATGAATGAAGTACGATTGTCGTCTGAGCAACGCAAGACCGTACTGAACTGGTATTGGAAGTACGAAAACGTGATGGAGGTACAACGGCAATAACACGATGTCTACAGAACTCGCCTTCAACACGTACATTAACTTATCGTATTTGGGATGTATTTCAAGCCGATGGTAGTGTTCAGGACGTGCATAAGGAAAGGTCTGGCCGACCAAAAGCATCGGCAAGTCTACCTTCCAATCTCGCTGTATTGTACAACGAATACTGAAAGCTGCGAAGTGGAAAGTATACATTCCAAGATCACTGCACGCTGTGAACAAGGACCACCCGGATCGAAGCATGGAGTGCTTTGCGAGGATGACCGGTTTCCAGGGATGGTTATCTGGTCTGAAGAGGCGCAGTTCAAACCGAACTGTACTGAAAACCGTCGCAGCTGTGTGTACTGGGCCCCTGAAAGACCTCACGTTCACGTGGACAAACTGGTAAGGTGTGGTGTGGTCATCCATCGGGTGTCTTGATTGGCCCAGTCTTTGAAGGTACCGTGACTGGTGAGGTGTTTCTTCACTTCGATTTTACCTGCCATCAGAGAGGTGTTTGGCAATGAAAGGTTTTACCTACAACAAGATGGCGCTCCTCCTCACTACCATACAAGTGTCACAGTCTACTTGGATGAAAATCTACGTTGACGACGGATAGATCGAAGAGGAGATATTGAGTACCCACCACGGTCTCTTCACTTCTACCTACGGGAGAACCATGAAAAATGTAGTTTATCTACATCTACATCATACTCCGCAAGCCACCTAATGGTGTGTGGCGGAGGGTACTTTCGGTACCAGTATCTGATCCCTCCAACCGTGATCCACTCGCGAATAGTGCGCGGGAAAAATGACTATCGGTAAGCCGCTGTATTGTCTCTAATTTCTCGAATTATCTCCTCGTGGTCAATACGCGACATGTATGTGATGGGAAGTAATGTGACGTCTGATTCCTCCTGAAAAGTGCTGTACCAGAATTTCAGTAGTAAATCTCTCCTTGATGCACAACGCCTCTCTTGTAATTTCTATCAGTGGAGTTTGTTTAGCATCTCCGTAACGCTCTCTCGGCAGCTAAAGGATCCCGTAACGAAACGCGCCGCTCTTCATTGGATCTTATATATCTCCTCTGTCGGTCCTACCTGATAGGGAACCCAGATGGATGAACAATACCCAAGAATCGTGCAAACAAGCGCCTTATAAGCCACTTCTTTCTTAAGATTCTTCCGATAAATCTGGTGTCTGCTTTTCCCACTATCTGATTTATATGGTCACTCCACTTAAGGTCGCTCTGGATAGTTACACCTGGATATTTTATGGCAGATTCTGTCTCCAGCTGCTTGTAATCCGTAGTGTAGCCGTACAGAAGTGGATTTCTTTTCCTATGTATGCGCAATATGTTACATTTATTTACGTTCTGGGTCAAATGAAAGCTGCTACGCTAAACCAGGTTGTTTGGCTGCTAATGAGGTTCACTTTGAACGCATAAAATAACCTTCCCACCGTGCAAGAATAGTAATGGTATGTTATCTTGTTCGTTGAATATTGACTGTCAAAAAGTGTCTATATTTTTCTGGTCTCCTCTGTAACAAAGCCTTAGGAAGCAGAAGAGTAAGACAGGGGAGAAAGCTACGTTGCTGTAGTGAAACACACCGAAAACAAAACAGTGCACGGTGTTTGCGTCACGTGCAGAACGCGCCACACATTCCTCGGCGGACACGGGAGCATGTGTTGCGTGCGCCGTATCTCCGGGCGCATCTCGCCAGCCAGCTCTCCTCTCTCTTCAGGAAGCTGAAGGCAGCCAACGGTGCGAGCGAGCGCCCTCTGTTAGTGACGTCTCGCACGCCATATGGACGGAGCCCGTTAACTTCTTAACGATCCCAGCCGACTAGTTAAGACGCGCTATCGGCCCCTCTTGTACAACAAACACAGCCAGATAAGCGCTAATGCTCCCTAATCTCGGCTAATTTCCCTCGCTGCCACTTCAAGTCCCCGACAATTTGCAACGCAATAAATACATCGCGCGTGCGCGCCTTTTTTCTCCTGAAATATGAGACTGCAGCACGTTTTCACGCCAGCACAAGCGTGGCGCCGATTTACCCTCTGTCAGCGTGCTGGAGGTTGCCACTCATAAACCTGCGTTGACAACATTTGGTGCAGCCTAATGAAAAATTACGCACCAGAGGCACTCATACCTCAACGCAAGGCTAATTTTAGGAAAATTCCAGGCACAAACAATGCTTTTTCATCATACAATCAGATATTGCTTGGGAATTACCCTATGCAGGCTGAGTAAAGAATCTCCCTCCCAGCATCGGAGCGTACGGTAGATTTGTAAAGTATAAGATTGAACAGAAATATTGCTATGTTTAAGCGTGCTTTAGGGCCATAAGACGTGATTGGATGGGTCAACAGGTAAAAGCGCCTGGAATCCTGCTCTCTACCTACAGAGGGCCGAATTTAGCGCTACTCGCTCACCCGTTGTTAATTAATACATCACTATCGATAATTACTTTTGAATACATAGTGGGAGCAGACAGTGATCAATGTTATTACTAATAGTTACTATTAAAATCACAAATTTATTTATTCTGGTAACCGGTTTCGACCACGCCTGTGGTGATCTTCAGACGTACAAGTCAAATACAAAGTATGATCAGAGGGCTACATACATTAAAGAAAATGATATAAAACTACACAGTTATAAAACGATGAATTACCAAAATGCTGTATGAGGGGCCTCGTTCTGGTGGTAAATCACTGCTAGATGGAGCAGTGCAACTCTTACGTATATATTCTGGAGGCTTCCCCCACTTTGGACAGAATGATATCATCGCTAGCCAATGAGTTAAAAGTCAAATAACAACGTAAAATTTAGTAATGAAAGAACAATGACAAGAATGAAAAATAAAAATACGTGGAACTCAGCTGGATCAACAGCAATTGTCAGATAAAATATGTGAAAATACACTCCTGGAAATTGAAATAAGAACACCGTGAATTCATTGTCCCAGGAAGGGGAAACTTTATTTACACATTCCTGGGGTCAGATACATCACATGATCACACTGACAGAACCACAGGTACATACACACAGGCAACAGAGCATGCACAATGTCGGCACTAGTACAGTGTATATCCACCTTTCGCAGCAATGCAAGCTGCTATTCTCCCATGGAGACGATCGTAGAGATGTTGGATGTAGTCCTGTGGAACGGCTTGCCATGCCATTTCCACCTGGCGCCTCAGTTGGACCAGCGTTCGTGCTGGACGTGCAGACCGCGTGAGACGACGCTTCATCCAGTCCCAAACATGCTCAATGGGGGACAGATCCGGAGATCTTGCTGGCCAGGGTAGTTGACTTACACATTCTAGAGCACGTTGGGTGGCACGGGATACATGCAACGTGCATTGTCCTGTTGGAACAGCAAGTTCCCTTGCCGGTCTAGGAATGGTAGAACGATGGGTTCGATGACGGTTTGGATGTACCGTGCACTATTCAGTGTCCCCTCGACGATCACCAGAGGTGTACGGCCAGTGTAGCAGATCGCTCCCCACACCATGATGCCGGGTGTTGGCCCTGTGTGCCTCGGTCGTATGCAGTCCTGATTGTGGCGCTCACCTGCACGGCGCCAAACACGCATACGACCATCATTGGCACCAAGGCAGAAGCGACTCTCATCGCAGGAGACGACACGTCTCCATTCGTCCCTCCATTCACGCCTGTCGCGACACCACTGGAGGCGGGCTGCACGATGTTGGGGCGTGAGCGGAAGACGGCCTAACGGTGTGCGGGACCGTAGCCCGGCTTCATGGAGACGGTTGCGAATGGTCCTCGCCGATACCCCAGGAGCAACAGTGTCCCTAATTTGCTGGGAAGTGGCGGTGCGGTCCCCTACGGCACTGCGTAGGATCCTACGGTCTTGGCGTGCATCCGTGCGTCGTTGCGGTCCGGTCCCAGGTCGACGGGCACGTGCACCTTCCGCCGAAAACTGGCGACAACATCGATGTACTATGGAGACCTCACGCCCCACGTGTTGAGCAATTCGGCGGTACGTCCACCCGGCCTCCCGCATGCCCACTATACGCCCTCGCTCAAAGTCCGTCAACTGCACATACGGTTCACGTCCACGCTGTCGCGGCATGCTACCAGTGTTAAAGACTGCGATGGAACTCCGTATGCCACGGCAAACTGGCTGACACTGACGGCGGCGGTGCTCAAATGCTGCGCAGCCAGCGCCATTCGACGGCCAACACCGCGGTTCCTGGTGTGTCCGCTGTGCCGTGCGTGTGATCATTGCTTGTACAGCCCTCTCGCAGTGTCCGGAGCAAGTATGGTGGGTCTGACACACCGGTGTCAATGTGTTCTTTTTTCCATTTCCAGGAGTGTATTAAACACGTAAGATAAATAAAAATCGTTTCGACAGTACATGGGTTGCCCTATCTGGGCCTGTTGGAGAACCATTTAGAAGCTACTAGTTGCCATAGTAAGTATAGACGCCATTCCAAAGATGTGGGAGCAGGCTACTTTCCAACGAGGTTGTTGTAATATTGATGGGCAAACACTGTCACGTCAGACGATGTACCATGAACAGCAGCATGTTGGTATGGAAAAGATAGACGCTCTACCAGGGAGCTTTCCATCGATAATGTCTGACGTTAGTTATCTTTGGCTTTATGGTGCTCTAGTTGTTCACAGTGTGCGTTGTTGTTCGCCGTACTTAGTCTTTTGGTACCTGGTTGTCACAGACCGCCCGAGGATGGTTTAATTTCCCAAGTACAGCGATCTCTTAATTGAAACTGAAAGCGCGTACGCTTATTGAAATATCAGCGGTTATTGTGATTATTACTCGGCCGCTTTCCCGGAAGCTATTAGAACGTTCGTTACGGCGAGAGAAACTCATGTGTTTTGACATTTCAGCCCACAGCCTTATCCAGTTTTCCTGTCCCTTCATCTAGTAAGTTTCTATAGTCTTTCCCCCGTTAATCTTACTACTACATCTTAATTTCGTACTTTATATCCTGCATGGCGTTGTGCTTTAGTGAACTGCACGCAGTTTATCAGTACCTCTCCAACAGACTGCCGTGTCACAGAGCGACTTCCCGCCCTCCGTCCCCTGTAGACACCGCTCCTTCTTACAATGTTGAGGCACTGTGACGCGAAGCGGTTTTATTGTACACGTTCTCTCTTGTGTTTACAGACATCTTTTTCCACAGTCGGGATTATACGTGTAACAAATATATCACTCCGTCTTTTGCGACTGCAATAAGAGTCTTATTCAGACCAAACACGTTTCACTTTATTTCGAAGCGTCTTCAGTGGTCACTGCAATAATCTGGTTTTTCTAGCAAATGTGTTTGCCAAGATCGAAAACAGTTCTCATGTTTTACATTACTGCTAATAAACACTATTAAATTACAATTAATACTCATGATTCTTTGCTTCCTACTGGATTTCTAATATTTTTCCATCCATATGTGCACGGTTACTGGAACACTGTCCTTCAGTGACACTAGGTATATTCATATTTTCATTTTGTGTGGGGCTCTTATACCTCGTAAAGTTAGCTTTGATGCTGCGAGATAAGATAGTCGTTTGTTTCGCTTTCTGTGGCTGTGGAAACGTTTATTATTCTTCTCTCTCCCTGTGTGTGTGTATGTGTGTGTGTTTATAGTCCTACATTTTTGGAATAGTGTGTTTGTATGTATAAAACTATGTCTGCATGTGTACGGCATTATTATTCTTAGTATTATTTAGCAGCGGAATTACATGACCAAGTTTGTGTATGTGTGTTTGTGTGTGTGTGTGTGTGTGTGTGTGTGTGTGTGTGTGTGTGTGTGTGTGTGTGCGCGTGTGTGTTTGTGAGTATGTTTAAGGGAGACATGCGTTATAACATGTATATCCACAAATTATTACTTTTGTAAAACTACTTCGTTATGGGTCTGTGGTTGGTGAACGTGAGTAGTTATCTTGGCTGTTTAATGTGATGCTGTTTTTGTGCTGGTTAGGGTGATTGATGTTTGTCTACTGTATGTTATATTACACTCCTGGAAATGGAAAAAAGAACACATTGACACCGGTGTGTTAGACCCACCATACTTGCTCCGGACACTGCGAGAGGGCTGTACAAGCAATGATCACACGCACGGCACAGCGGACACACCAGGAACCGCGGTGTTGGCCGTCGAATGGCGCTAGCTGCACAGCATTTGTGCACCGCCGCCGTCAGTGTCAGCCAGTTTGCCGTGGCATACGGAGCTCCATCGCAGTCTTTAATACTGGTAGCATGCCGCGACAGCGTGGACGTGAACCGTATGTGCAGTCGACGGACTTTGAGCGAGGGCGTATAGTGGGCATGCGGGAGGCCGGGTGGACGTACCGCCGAATTGCTCAACACGTGGGGCGTGAGGTCTCCACAGTACATCGATGTTGTCGCCAGTGGTCGGCGGAAGGTGCACGTGCCCGTCGACCTGGGACCGGACCGCAGCGACGCACGGATGCACGCCAAGACCGTAGGATCCTACGCAGTGCCGTAGGGGACCGCACCGCCACTTCCCAGCAAATTAGGGACACTGTTGCTCCTGGGCTATCGGCGAGGACCATTAGCAACCGTCTCCATGAAGCTGGGCTACGGTCCCGCACACCGTTAGGCCGTCTTCCGCTCACGCCCCAACATCGTCCAGCCCGCCTCCAGTGGTGTCGCGACAGGCGTGGATGGAGGGATGAATGGAGACGTGTCGTCTTCAGCGATGAGAGTCGCTTCTGCCTTGGTGCCAATGATGGTCGTATGCGTGTTTGGCGCCGTGCAGGTGAGCGCCACAATCAGGACTGCATACGACCGAGGCACACAGGGCCAACACCCGGCATCATGGTGTGGGGAGCGATCTCCTACACTGGCCGTACACCTCTGGTGATGGTCGATGGGACACTGAATAGTGCACGGTACATCCAAACCGTCATCGAACCCATCGTTCTACCATTCCTAGACCGGCATGGGAACTTGCTGTTCCAACAGGACAATGCACGTCCGCATGTATCCCATGCCACCCAACGTGCTCTAGAAGGTGTAAGTCAGCTACCCTGGCCAGCAAGATCTCCGGATCTGTCCCCCATTGAGCATGTTTGGGACTGGATTAAGCGTCGTCTCACGCGGTCTGCACGTCCAGCACGAACGCTGGTCCAACTGGGCGACAGGTGGAAATGGCATGGCAAGCCGTTCCACAGGACTACATCCAGCATCTCTACGATCGTCTCCATGGGAGAATAGCAGCCTGCATTGCTGCGAAAGGTGGATATACACTGTACTAGTGCCGACATTGTGCATGCTCTGTTGCCTGTGTCTATGTGCCTGTGGTTCTGTCAGTGTGATCATGTGATGTATCTGACCCCAGGAATGTGTCAATAAAGTTTCCCCTTCCTGGGACTATGAATTCACGGTGTTCTTATTTCAATTTCCAGGAGTGTAGTTTAAATAACGTTCTGATGTTAATGTTTGATTTGGTTGTTTATTAAGTGTTTCTTTTTGTGATTACCTTTCGAATTTGCAGTGTTTTTGGTAGTGTTAGGAGATGTTTTTGGTGCTTAGTCAGATTATTTTCAGCCAAGATGGCACGCACACACAACCGGGAAAGGTCACACTCCATTGGTAATGTCTTTAAGAAATAAGCGAAAACGTTTACCAAAGTAATAATACAATATAGAAAAGTTTAATGAAGGAAAAAGACGTTGACTTATACAAAAGATCTGGCATTTACTGACTGATGTTTGACACCCATGATGCTTTACACATAGGGCAGGCCAGCACACGTTTTGAAACAAAGTATGGGGGACATACAAGAACACCAAAGTATGACACCGGGCTTTCAACATTTGTGGAACACCTTCGACAACTACCCAATCACAACAGAGACAGATATGAACATAACAAAAAACATCTCCTGACACTACAATAAAACTTACAGACCTCATTATCAACCCCGATAGTCCCATAGTAAAGTAGCTGTAACAAAATAATAATGTGTGCACACAAAAGTTGAGATATATATATATATATATATATATATATATATATATATATATATATATATATATATATATATCTCACACACACACTAGTCTAAAAAAATATGAACAATCACACAGAGGAAAAGCAGACCATTTCACAGCAACAGGAAACAAAACAAACGACGATCACATCTTGCAACAACAAAACAAACTAACATAGGCGCAAGTGCCTCCATACAACATGAAAACGTGTGTATATCCAGTGTCAGCAAATTGCAATGTTGCAAAGTCAAGCACCTGTATGTGGAAGATCATTGGGAATAAAGTAGGAAGCAAAACATCCTGAGTAATAATTGCAATTGAATACTGTTTAATTGTAGTAATGTGAAACATGAGGACTAACAGCCATCTTGACAAACGGATTTTTAAGAAAAATCAAATTGCTACAGTGACCTCTGAAGTGAAAAATATATGTGATCTAACTAAGACATTATATTATGGCCACAAAACATAACATAATCTGTACACAAGTATTTATTTTATTAATTCATATAAAACATGAAAACAGATATCATTGAATTTCCTACACAGCTTCTGTATATAGCAAAATAATAGATACGACGTCGTAGCTCATCTATATGCAATATAAATCATTCCTAACCACCCAAACATCAAGCCGATTTCAGTTAAGCTGCGCTGAACTCAGTTTCTCCTGCACGTGCAAAAATTATCGTTATCATATTCATTCAACATTATGAATTTAGAACACTAACTACGGAACTCAAATATTCTAATGGTGTCTGCGGTAACAAAGCCCTGCTCTCTGAACAGTGAGCCCAGTCTAATCGCTAGCTTCAAGTGCGCAATGCTTAATTACTTGTTCAAATGTGACAACAGCGGGCTGTGTTAGTACCAACATCACGATCATTCTCATTCACAAAACATCCGCTAGTTAAATAAACTAAATACCTTCAATAATTATTTAGTGTCGAGGAACTCCGACAATTAGTCCATCTATCTTTGCGTACTCGCTTCACAGTGACATCATTATGAGAAACAAGTACGTTTGCTATACTTCCCCTGTCTTACTAGTTGGTCCAGCAAGCGTCTTCTTCATGATTACCTGGCCCCTGCTCCATAATGTCACGTACTTGTTATTGGCTTCAAACACCATAATTATTTTCGATTATCATTGTCACCTGCCTGCAGCGAGTAAGATTTAATGATCCCGTGTTAAGTAATGGGGCTGGTCAAGACAACCATGACACAGCAAGATCTCTATGAAACGTTTGTTCAAATTATCCAAGTGTGTAGGGATTTATGGCTTATTCACGTTTTTGAGAAATGGTTTAATGCAAAAGGTGTATGTATGTCACTACCAGTTTAGGTCAAACAATAGAATGCGCATTGAAGAACGACATGTGGCGCGACTAAACTTGATCATTTTTGTCTAAATCAACTTTTTATATCAATTACATTAAAATTATGGAATTCAGGAAGTTACGTGACTTATACACTACGCAACATGTTGTCAAGGCACAAGGCCAAACTTTCTCGAGTTCGTGGTTTTAATAAAGAAGTGCTGCCCCAAGTCATAATTTTCGAAAAGTTTTGTTGTAAGTTTTGGGTAACACTATATCTCCTGCATCGTGTTCCCACATCGCATCACAACTTTAGCATTGTTCTTGATGTGCTTTTCAGTCTGAAGACTGGTTTGATGCAGCTCTCTGTACTACACTATCCTATAAAAGCTTCTCTGTCTCCGATTAACTACTGCAACCTACATTGTTTTGTACCTGCTTACAGTATTCATCTGTTTGTCTCCCTCTATAATTTTTACCTCCACAGTTCGCTTCAGTACTAAACTGGCGATTCCTTGATGTCTCAGAACTTGTCCCATCAACTGACCTCGTCCTTCGGGCAAGTTCTGTCACAAACTACTTTTCTCCCTAAATCTATTCTGTACCTCCTCATTAGTCACATGATCTACCCACCTAATCTTCAGTCTCCTGATACACCACATTTCAAAAGCTTCTATACTCTTCTTGTCTGAATTGTTTATCGTCCACGTTTCACTTCAACAAGGCTACACTCAAAAATCCTTGAGAATATACTTCCCAACACTTACATCTTTATTCGATGTTAACAAATTTCTCTTCTTCAGAAACACTAATTGCCATTTCCAGTCTACGTTTTGCATCGTCTCTACTACTATCATCAGTTATTTTACTGCCTAAATAGGAAAACTCATCAGCAACTATTGTAGTATCACGTTTCCTAATTAACTACCTGAGAATTACCTGACTTAATTCGACTGCACTCCATTATCATTGTTTTGCTTTTGTTGATTTTGACCTTGTATCCTTCTTTCAAGGCACTGTCCGTTCCATTCAACTATTTTTCCAAGTTCTTTGATGAGTCGCACAGAATTATAATGTCATCGGTAAACCTCAGAGTCTCTGTCTTTTCTTCCTGAACTTCAATTCCTTCTCCAAATTTTTCTTTGGTTTTCTTTACTGGTTGCTGATTGTACAGATTAAATAAAATCGTGGTAGGCTACAACCCTGCTTTACTCCCTCCTCAATTACTGCTTCCATTTCATGCCCTTCGACTTTTATAACTGCCACCTGGTTTCTGTACAAGTTGTATACAATCTTTCGCTCACTATATTTTACCGCTGATGCCTAAGGAATTTCAAAGTGTGTGTTCCAGTTGACATTGTCAAAAGCTTTCTCGAAATCTGCAAAAGCTATATACATTTGTTTGACCTTTTTAACCTATATTGTACGGTAAGTCTTAGATTCAGTATTGCCTTACATGTTCCTACATTTCTCAGTGAGAATTACGTACAAGGAAATCGGAAAGAAATCCCCATTATTCGCAATTCAGCAACCATATTTATCAGTTAATACGTGTATATGGTCTTGTTGCTCTAGATGACAAAGGCTCTTTTTCTTTTTGAATAAACTGTGCTGGCGTACGCCTTCACCACCGGTTTGCACTAGGAGGCATTGTATAGCACGCTGAACTAGGCGCGCCTATGACAAGAGAAAACCAAGACACGCCCCCAGACTACGGGCCTATAACGCCCCGTAGGTAGCGTGCATATAGGCCGCTGCCGCCTACCCAGCCGTCTCAGTGTCTCAACCTCACTATCTCAGCACGTCGCATCGGGACACGGTTAGCATTGCACCTCAACACGTCGCACTGTACTCTAGTCTTCCACAGTTGATAGTCGTCGCCTCGCACCTTGGCTAGCTGTGATGGAACGTTAGTCATTGTGTATAGTTGTGATATGGACACGGACGAGATTCAAGCATTAGTACATGTTATTTGATTGCTGTTAACCACAGAACTTCAAATTGGATATCATTGAAGTTAAGTACTCAGTTGGTTACTGTAACGAAGTGTATTTTAACCACGTGTACATTCTGCGTTGTATTGAGATGAAAAACCGGCCACTCTCCTATCAGACCACACTCTCTTCATCCAACAAGTAACAACAAAACATTAGAAGAGGGCACAGACACAACATAAACTTTGTGTCCTTTCCGGCTCTTTTCGTCAGTGACACTATTGCTAACACGTTAATCCCACCATAGGTTGCGGTCCATACAGTTGGCTGCAGATAATCACTTTACAGTAAATATTATGCATATCCGAATAATACATTAACACAGATATTTACCACCCACCTCATTTGGAACGCCATATCTGTTAGGATTTACGCAATTGGCACTCAATGACGTATCATCATCACGATAGTATTATGAAAATAAAATTTGAGAGATTAGAGCACACACAGAGGCTTACCAAACTTCGTTCTCCCTGCCAATAAGTCGTGAATTGAACAGGAGAGAAGGGAATTGACGATGGTGGACAAAGTACCATGGACCATACATCATGAGGCGGCTTGTGGTGTGCTGTGAATTGTAGTCAAGTGTTATTTTACCTAGTACAAAATTTCTCAAGGAAAGAAAACAAACTGGCTAAACCGACGTTGCAAACAAGTTTCAAATAATAGGAAAGAGGCATTAATCTGCAATGACCTTCACGTGCTTATGACTACCTCTCTACATTCGTAATAAGACGACTCAGAGAGTCACAACAGAGTGACACCGCTGTGTGTAATGACTACCCCGTAAGGAGTACGCTACTTCTCTCTCTCTCTCTCTCTCTTTCTCTCTCTTTGTCCTCCACTGAGCAGACAAAGAGGCTCCTGCTGCAGACAATGCCGTAAACAAATCTCGTTCTGGGGGGCGCGCACGTCCAGCGATTCGACGGCTTGTCGAGACATCGTCTTCTCCAGTCGGGTAGGTAGGCGTGTTCGCTGCGAAGTTATTGCCACGACTTGCAGACGAGGTTCCCTGGTGTCCTTTGTCCCGGTTCGTTAGACACATCCTGCCAAAGTCCGTCATCCTGTAGTTGTATTCCGCAGCTACAGGAAGCAAATAAAATCTTTAACGGTGGATGTGGTATTGAAGTTGAAATTGTAATAGACCATAACCATAACTCATCGAATGAATCGTACGATGCAAGTTTTACTCCGGATGTCAAATGAGGCACACACTACACGAAACTTACGAAGTTCGACAACCAAACACCAAACCACGAGATAACAGCCATCCTATTAATTACAGATTAAAACAGCTAAAATAATAATTTTAATGAACATTAGCATACCAAAAACATGTAAGCTAATTTCAGTTAAACAATGTTTCGTTTCAAAGGAACCACGTGAACTTAACAACTTTGAAATCTGTTTCTTAATGTATTAAGCGATAGTTTTTTTATTAACTGGTTAACACATGATTACCTCATTTTAAAAATGTACATAACTTCACTCTAAATGCCCCGCGCATAAAAAAGTTTTGTAAAAACTAAACAACTTATCCAAGTCAAACATTTTGGACACTTTTGTTGTTATTGTCGTATTATTTAAACTTTTCGTCGTCGCAAGTGTGATCTACAGACTTTTTAAGAACTACTAGTGTGTTTTGTTTACTTCTATTCAATGTTTGTAAGTATCAGATATTACATATGTAAATTAATTCGACAGCATTGTTGTGGCATGTTCAACAACAATGAAATTTATTACAGATGCCAGTGCTTAGCGACAAAATCATATCAGCCGTGCTTCACATTTATCAGAGTAACAACGTATGGTATACTCTGTTGTGGTTATACGCTTTTCGTTATGCAGTTGTTTTATTATTGGAAAGCTCTTGAAGTGCTTTGAAAAAAGTGTGGTGTGAAATGACGGAAGTAAGAAATGCTGTTGTGAGTTTGTTTTTGTCTGCGTATCTGAATAAATTCTGCTAATGATCAGTTGCTAGTTTTCTCATTCGCCTTATAACAACCCAAATACCTCAAGAATCATCCTGAAGATAAGTTCCGCAACAAACAAACTGAATATAGGTGAGTATTTGATTTTCTACGTAGAAATGGTACTGTTCCCGTATCCATAAACGCACAAAATCTTGTTGCTACGCTGAGGAAATGCATAAGCATCAACGATGTAACTAACCTAATTTAATCAGTTAGTAAGATGTCATTTTGAAGTGCAGCATACCGTCTATCAATTCTTATGACAGCGGACACCGAAGAAGACGAAATGGGCGTACCAGATGATAGGCCATTGCAGAGGAACTGGAATTAGAAGTTGTTGTTCCACGTTTTGCTTTGAAGCAAAAAGTCACAAGCAGTTCGCAGCGAATACTGGCAACGTTCGCTGTTAATTCCATACATCGAATCACTCATGTCATGATTAAACATTCTATTTAGACCAGAAGCATCAACGATGTAACTAACCTAATTTAATCAGTTAGTAAGATGTCATTTTGAAGTGCAGCATACCGTCTATCAATTCTTATGACAGCGGACACCGAAGAAGACGAAATGGGCGTACCAGATGATAGGCCATTGCAGAGGAACTGGAATTAGAAGTTGTTGTTCCACGTTTTGCTTTGAAGCAAAAAGTCACAAGCAGTTCGCAGCGAATACTGGCAACGTTCGCTGTTAATTCCATACATCGAATCACTCATGTCATGATTAAACATTCTATTTAGACCAGAAAATTGCTCTAAATAAGTTACATGCCTTGAACATGAGCAAAACTAGTGTAACAGAATTTCATAAAAATACAGAACTGTTTAAAAAGATTTATGGATTTCATGATGCTGCCAGAGAAATGGACCTATGGTACTTTTCATGGAGGGAAAAAAATTGTTCATGAAGCTAAATTAAGGGACGGAAAAGTCGTAAATCTGTTTGAGGAGACCAATATCCTACCCCACACCCCTCCCCCAACATGAGGAAAGCACTACGAATTTTGAGCACTATTTCATAGAACGATCCTTCAGTACGCTTCTAAGAGATAAGACGCGGCTTAGAAGCGCTATGGGAGAAGAAAGGCTCATTGGGTCATGCCTACCGAGCGTACAACGAAATTACATAAAAGAAGACTGCGAGGTATTAGCAAAGAAAGTAATTGACAAATATGCTCAAATCCGAGGAGATTAATACTAAATTAAAAAATGTGTTGTTATGTAAGTGCATTCTTACGTCTAAAATGTTTATTAAAAGTAGTTTTCTATGGTTTACTGTTTCTTTTATCTAGAAATGCTGCCTGTTTCCTTTTCCTTCAGACTAAAATGACCTGCCTCGCCCTCCCCCCCCCCCCCCCAACCCAAATCCTTGGGTACGTCCTTGCTGAACGACGCACGCATATTCGCATATTTGTTAACAGTGTATTTCTTTCTGTATCTCATCATATGGTTCAAATGGCTCTGAGCACTATGGGACTCAACTGCTGTGGTCATTAGTCCCCTAGAACTTAGAACTACTTAAACCTAACTAACCTAAGGACATCACACACATCCATGCCCGAGGCAGGATTCGAACCTGCGACCGTAGCAGTCTATCTCATCATATGCAGAATAGTTTAATGTAATTTAATTTACGCTTTACAGCAAATCAACAAGCATCAGACCAGATGGATAAAATATATCCTGTTTAAAAACAGTTAGCTCAAAAGCTAGGGTTAAGTTATCGGACAGAGATAAAACAAAACTTTTGTGTTGAGCCATCAAGTACTCTGAAATCTGCTTTTTGTCACTTTTGCTAAACAGAAAAATCTTCCTACCTTTTTTAATGTTTCTATTTACCGCTGAAATCATCGATGCACTAACCGCTTTATGATCGCTGATTCCCTGTTCTGCATTAGCTGCTTCACGTAGTTCGGGTCTGTTTGTCACCAGAAGATCTAATATGTTATCGCCACGAGTCGGTTCTCTGTTTAACTGCTCAAGGTAGTTTTCAGATAAAGCACTTAAAAAAATTTCACTGGATTCTTCGTCCCTGCCACCCGTAATGAACGTTTGAGTCTCCCACTCTATATCCGGCAAATTAAAATCTCCACCCAGAACTATAACATGGTGGGGAAATCTACTCGAAATATTTTCCAAATTATCCTTCAGGTGCTCAGCCACAACAGCTGCTGAGCCAGGGGGCCTATAGAGACATCCAATTACCATGTCTGAGCCTTCTTTAACCGCGACCTTCACCCAAATCTTTTCACATTTCGGATCTCCGTCAATTCCCTTCGATACTATTGCACTTCTTATCGCTATAAACACTCCTCCCCCTTCACTGTCCAGCCTGTCTCTGCGGTATACATTCCAATCTGAGTTTAGGATTTCATAACTGTTTACGGCTGGTTTCAGCCAACTTTCTGTCCCTAGTACTATGTGGGCATTGTGACCGTTTATTAATGAGAGCAGTTCTGGGACCTTTCTATAGCCGCTCGTGCAGTTTACTATTAGCACATTAATATTTTTATTCCCTGTTGCATTTTGCCTACTCCTACCTTGCCGCGTCTCAGGAGGCGTCTTGTCGGGCCTAGAGAGGGAATTCTCTAACCTAAAAAACCCACTTGTGCACTCCACACGTACTCCGCTACCCTTGTAGCCTCTTCCTGCGTGTAGTGCACGCCTGACATATTCAGGGGGAACCTACATTTCTCCACCCGATAGCGGAGGTCGAGAAATTTGCACCCCAGATCTCCGCAGAATCGTCTGAGCCTCTAGTTTAAGCATTATACTCGGCTCCATACCAGAGGACCGCGATCGGTTCTGGGAACGATACTACAAATAGTTAGCTCAGATTCCACCCCGCGAGCGAGGCTTTCCGCCTCACCAATTCCGCCAACCGCCTGTACGAACTTAGGATGACCTCTGAACCCAGACGGCAGGAGTCATTGGTGCCGACATGAGCAACAATTTGCAGTCGGGTGCACCCAGTGCTCTCTATCGCCGCCGGCAGGGCCTCCTCCACGTCTCGGATGAGACCCCCGGCAAGCAGACAGAGTGAACACTGGCCTTCTTCCCCGACCTTTCCGCTATTTCCCTAAGGGGCTCCACCACCCGCCTAACGTTGGAGCTCCCAATAACTAATAAACCCCTCCCACCGTGTTCCTGCTCGGACTTTGCTGAGTCGCATTTGGAAGGATCAATGTTCAAACAGTGTTCTGGTATATTTAGTCTTTCCGTGCTTTCCCTAAGCCGAATAATGTGAATACCGTAGGAGTTCCTTAGAAAAGGACGTGGCTGAATACTTCACGCATTCTTGAGCATTCGGTGCATGTTCCCCATCTGTGATGACCTGATCGTAGATGGGACGTTTAAGCCTAACCTTTACTCTTATTCCTGCATCTAACAACAAGCGTAAGGGAGGGATTACTTACCAAATAACTTCCTTTCTGAAGAAAAACCCTCTTTGTCCAGTAACTCTTCAGTTTTATTTTAGCCTTGTCAGCATTTTTCAAGCTTAAGATGTTATTATAGTGATCGTCCGAAAGTTTTCGGATTTTTTCACTGGTTCCTTCTTCGCTAGTTACTCCGGAAACTTGACAGTAAGTTCATACTACATACAATTTAGATTACATCAAATAACCGTCTAATTCTTAAACCAATCACTTATTTTAGTAACTGTGAAGATACCAACTCTTCTATTTTTGTAAGCCGTCGGTTCTGGGTTGTTTTTACCATTGGTTTAAAACGGTGAATTTTAGTTGGATACACTACAGTGACCCTGTAAACCTGGTATAATTAAATCGATGGCCCACCAAAACAATTATCAAGGAACTCGTCACCTACAAAACCAAACAAGGATCTCACTTAACTCAGTATACTACACGAAAACGCAAGGGAAAGGTTTAACAGTCACTGATAATAATATGCTAATACCTGGCTCTGTACCAATAACTTGCGCCCATGTTCAGCTCCACAGGTACTAACATCCAGTGGAGCTGTTAAGACTTTGAAGTCAGAAGTCTGCCTGTGAAGTCTCCGGAGAAGAACTTTCTGCTGTGCGCTTCCGACAAGAAGGACTCAATTCTTTGCATTTTTATATCGTCACGTAATTTTGGTTGGATGACAGGTAAATATGGCAAGTGGCGACCAGTGAGAAGCTGTCTTGAAAGATGCTAGTTTCACTCCCTTACTCTCATATCAGCTGGTTAACCAGTTACGGAATTTATTATACTTGGTACTCCAAAATTGCGTCCTCTCTCTGTTTACGTTCACCTGTTGGCCAATAAGGGTGGGCCTCTGTAGGCACAGGCATGTTTCTTACTCCAATTTATGAACTATTTATGTTGACCAATGGTAACTGTTTATCCATTTCATTAAATACTTTGTCTTGTGGGACGTGAGCACAGTGGCACGTCTCACAATCTCCAAAGATGACCTAAACGTTTCTGATCACGCTCCTCTCTCTCAGTTGTTTTCTCTTAGAGGCATATGTCTTTCGACGAATTGTGACTACCTGCAGTTCTGTCGGACGTAGGAGTTCTTCTGAGACTCTGCCAAAAAGACACACATCACCAGACCCTACACAGTTCGCTAAACACAGTCTCCATTGACCTCACACAGCCTAAAGATAAAATCTGCTTTGTGACTTTTAGTGCGTATAGGGCCAAGTTGGCTTTCATCAAAGCAATGCTCTTTCTGACCACCTAAGGACGTCCACTGCAAGTGGCACAGCGGAAATAACGTAAATTCGGCAGGGCTGTTTCCCCTGCTGCTTCATGACCCGCGGCGCATATCCTCGCCTGCAGCCAAGTGCAAGATGATTTTATGGATGTCTCTTATTTAAGTGTGCATCCAGTCCAGTGTACGAAATTGTGATCTACATAGTTAAGAACTGGCAACATAGGTGGTGATTCATATTTCATTTCTCAGTACAGATTAATTTATTCTCATTTGATTTGTCTTTATATTTAGCATCATACATCAGTTAAGGGACGGTTGTATGATGCCACCCTGTCCTGCTCTTTTTAAATTTATTATGATGCAGTTTCACTCAGAACTTATTCTAGTGTAAGTTCGTCAAACAAATTTGTCCTAAGATGGCACTGGGATTATGTGTTCCTCTCTGGCACTGTTTGTTTGAAGAAGGATAGAATTTTTTCAAGGGTACACATGATCTATTATTATAATCCTTACCAATCTACTAAGCCATCACACAGGCACTCCTTTATTGCTGATATAAAGCTATTTACTATGAAATTAAATTAATTATTAAATTATTTATTAAACATACGAGATTTATCTAACAACTCATTCACTCTTATTTTAAAATTAACATTATAACTGCTACTATTGACTTGATTCGTACTGATACTCAGTGACTTTATATGGACAATGTATTATTATTTTTCTTACTCATTCACTCACCTACAGCTTGGACACAGTCATACTTTTTCATTCGTTAAACATCAATTAAACATTCACTGTCACTCAGAATTTTTTAAAAATATAACTGACTCATGTTCTTGAAAATTTGAGTATGTTAAGACATGCAAACACAGTAACACACTTCAAAGTACATCATCGCAAAGTGAAATACATAGCACAAGACTTGCATGGAACTCAAGATATACACACCAACAAAGTAAGCGCAAAACAATGTAAAACTCAACAACATAGAAATATACGAAATTCAGTTTTTCATATGTAAACCACACTTGTGTCACTCTATACACAACTGTAAATAGTGATATAAATGGTGCAGTCAAACGTTAACTAAATAGTAATACAGAACTGGAGGAGTCAAACGTTATGTCATATGTGTTTATTCCATACAAGATCACGTTTAAGAAACTTCGATTAGGAAACTCTTACAGACGTCTTAGCAGAATTCATATGTTTTATAATCAAGACCTACAGATTTTTCTCTGTTCTCCAAGAATACATTAAACTGTCCCTGCCAGAAAGCCCACAGAATTTTCTATGGTTGGGGGCACAAAGAAATTTGTCACATGATATAAGCAAAGTAACTAGTTTTGTATGAAAAGTGTTCAGTGTTCAGGTTAATGGTTACGAGTATAATTCGTTGTGACATATTGACATTAGTTTGACAACATCGTGAGTTGTCTGAAGTGCAAGATTTTTTCCTCAGCATCAGGTATCTCGCCATTGTCTCTGTTGCACGCACATACGAAGCCCTAAGGTCATATTCCTACTGGTGTGGTAACAAAGTCATGATAATATGTCTTCCTTCCTTAATAGCATATGAAGACATATAGAAACTGAGTGGTTAGTGTCTTCTCACCTGCCCAACCTAGTGAACCACGGTTGGTATTTAGTTTTGAAGTCGGAAAATGACAAAAATATTCCATTGCATCCACAATGAAATACAAAGTACAAGACATGCAGAAAATTCAAGATATATGCAAGTACACAGTTAGCATAAAACAATGTAAAACTTAACACACATAGAAATATACGAAGTTCAGTTTTTCATACAGAATAAAAAGCAAGTGTCCTTCACATGCAGCACCTTGGAAACAGTAGGTATGGTTGTGATGGTCTTGGTGTTCCATTACACATAAAAGAACCCGACTACGTAAGCTACCCATAGTAACTCGTTCACAGGCAGCATTTGGTCCCTATGTTACATCATTTTACACCGTAAACATCGCTGCTGAAGCGCTTGTCCTGTAGTAGTCAATCTCACAACCTCCAGCTCTGCGTTCATTCCTGGCAAGGCGGTGAGGGGTTGCCAGAAATCCCTTTAGACCTCATTCAGCGGCAAACTGGTAGACGTCGAGCGTAATCCATGGACTGGGTCCCCTGGTCCAACTGAATCGATCATCGACTCTTAATGATTATTTTTGGCTACTTGCAGATCATTTGCAGCAATTCATGGACATCATATTCCAAAAAGCAATGGAATTTTATGAATCACATTGCGCCATGTAACCAGGCCACAAATGTTTGCAATTAGTTTGAAGAACATTCTGGACAATTCGAGCGAAAGTTCGTCCATACTGGTCATCTGCTATGAATCCCAGTAAACATTTATGTGACATAATCGAGAGATCACTTTGTGCACAAAATCCTGCACCGACAACAATTTCGGAATTATGCTTGGCTATAGAGGCAGCCTGGCTCAATATTTCTGCAAGATACTTCCAATGACTTGCTGAGTCCATGGCACGTTGAGTTGCTGTTATTTTTTTAGCATGAACATTCAGCAGTGATATTGTAATCTTTTGTCTTCCACTTTTTGGATGAAGCCAGTTTGTGTTTTCAACTATCATTATTGTTGTTACATAAATCTTTATATTTTAAATATTGAAACTCCACCAGCTATATGATTCATAAAACTTGATGTGGACTTTTTTTAACCTGATGATATTTCAGATAGCATTCATAATAAGTGCTTCGCTACCGTATGTTGAAATCAGTCTTACGTAGGTTTGGAGGTGTTGTTTAGCACTGTCCTTCAACATACCCAATTAGTACGAGGTACTTTTTTCAGTGTGCTACGCTGAGCGTTTTTGTCCCTCAGCAGTTTTATTTATTAGGTCTGCCAGTTTGGTTTTTGATCCATATATACACCTAATTATTTAGGGTGTTCATTCTGCTATATATCTTTCCTCCAATTGAAAACAAATATACATGTATGAAACAGGAACCAACCAATAAAGGTCTCTAATACCAACAATACATATTATACAGATCAAAATATAGAACAGTAGTATTACAGCCACCACTCCTAATGAATATTATTGTGGTGCATGATTGATGGCCCTTCCTATAATATGTAGTATCTCATATATTAAACGTACTGTTGAGAACATACTGTTGTTTAGCACCACAATATCTGATAAGCACAACATACATTTTACATGTGTTTCTTTTTTATTTATTTTCGCCTTAGACAGCATTGACCGTACAACAAGCAATATTTACAATTGTATAGAGTTAACATAAAAACTTGAGTTAAAGTAAAATGACACCTAAGCTTAGCTTTATGGTATGATATAATAAGGAGACTACAGAACACTCATCTCTATGCTTACATTGGTTTCATATGGAGTAACTAATTCAATATAGTTTGAGTCTTCATATGTACATTCAAGTTCTTAATTTAAAAAGCATACAAGGAAATAATAATTTGAGTCTTTACATACAAATATAAGTTTGTAATTAACTCCACTACTGAATCATACTTCACATCAAATTTTTGGACTGAGGAGGTAACATTTGTAGATAGTTGAAACCACGTTGCAACCAGTCTGCTGTATAGTACGTCTTGTGTGTCCTTGTACTGAGTGTATGCTACTATTTGCGAGCTAACAGCCCAAAGATGTTCAGGCTCAAATGTAGTTCCTCTTCGTCGAAATGTCTTGGCTCAAACTGGTATATGGTTTGAACCGCACGTGTCGCATTACACGCTCTAAATTACACACTTGTGACCCTTTGGTGTGACCCTTTGGTTAAATTGTCTGGCTCATGGCAAGTTTGCGACATTGTATGAAACATACAAAGTCAATATAACATTTAATAACAGCAATAATAGTATCGGGAACTAAATTAACGACCCATAAACGATGTAGTCCACACAGTTGCGATTTGGTTAGAATAATGTTTATTCAGAAAGCAAACTAATAGCGAAAGTGGTCGTGTTTAGAGGTACTGTTACACTCGAGCGCGTATCCATCTGACACAGTTCGATCATTCACGATTTCATTGCGGAATACAAGTCCAATACTCCACCTCGTTATCTACACGAACAATTTAAGAGTTCACATCAGGCGCGCGGCTGCTCACCGCTCATAGACTAAGTCCCGCGATACCACACAACGCGATATTGTCTAACAAGGGAACCTCCCCATTGCACCCCTCTCAGATTTAGTTATAAGTTGGCACAGTGACAGGCCTTGAAAGACTGAACACAGATCAATAAAGAAAACAGGAAGAAGTTGTGTGGAACTATGAAAAAAATAAGTAAAATTTACAAACTGAGTAGTCCATGTACAAGATAGGCAACATCAAGGATAGTGTGAGCTCAGGAGCGCCGTGGTCCCGTGGTTAGCGTGAGCACCTGCAGAACGAGAGGTCCTTCGTTCAAGTCATCCGTCGAGTGAAAAGTTGCCTACTCACACATAATAAACTTCGCTCTCCAAAATTCCAGGACGTGTTCAGATTTGCTTGGACATATGTAGAATTTGACGGTCTACACACGGAAAAATTTGAAAACGTTAAAAACATACAGGATGTTTCAAAAATGACCGGTATATTTGAAACGGCAATAAAAACTAAACGAGCAGCAATAGAAGTACACCGTTTGTTGCAATATGCTTGGGACAACAGTACATTTCAGGCGGACAAACTTTCGAAATTACAGTAGTTACAATTTTCAACAACAGATGGCGCTGCAAGTGATGTGAAAGAAATAGAAGACAACGCAGTCTGTGGGTGCGCCATTCTGTACGTCGTCTTTCTGCTGTAAGCGTGTGCTGTTCACAACGTGCAAGTGTGCTGTTGACAACATGGTTTATTCCTTAGAACAGAGGATTTTTCTGGTGTTGTAATTACACCGCCTAGAACACAGTGTTGTTGCAACAAGACGAAGTTTTCAACGGTGGTTTAATGTAACCAAAGGACCGAAAAGTGATACAATAAAGGATCTTTTTGAAAAATTTCAACAGACTGGGAACGTGACGGATGAACGTGCTGGAAAGCTAGGGCGACCGGGTACGGCACCCACAGAGGGCAACGCGCAGCTAGTGCAGCAGGTGATCCAACAGCGGCCTTGGGTTTCCGTTCGCCGTGTTGCAGCTGCGGTCCAAATGACGCCAACGTCCACGTATCGTCTCAGGCGCCACAGTTTACACCTCTATCCACACAAAATTCAAACGAGGCAACCCCTCAGCTGCACTACCATTGCTGCACGACAGACATTCGCTAACGATATAGTGCACAGGATTGATGACGGCGATATGCATGTGGGCAGCATTTGGTTTACTGACGAAGCTTATTTTTACCAGGACGGCTTCGTCAATAAACAGAACTGGGGCATATGGGGAACCTAAAGGCCCCATGTTGCAGTCCCATCGTCCCTGCATCCTCAAAAAGTACTGGCCTGCGCCGCCATTTCTTCCAAAGGAATCATTGACCCATTTTTCAGATCCGAAACGATTACTGCATCACGCTATCTGGACATTCTTCGTGAATTTGTGGCGGTACAAACTGCCTTAGACGACACTGCGAACACCTCGTGGTTTATGCAAGATGGTGCCCAGCCACATCTCACGGCCGACGTCTTTAATTTCCTGAATGAATAATTCGATGATCGTGTGATTGCTTTGGGCTATCCGAAACATACAGGAGGCGGTGTGGATTGGCCTCCCTATTCGCCAGACATGAACCCCTGTGACTTGTTTCCGTGGGGAGACTTGAAAGACCAGGTGTACCGCTAGAATCCAGAAACAATTGAACAGCTGAAGCAGTACATCTCATCTGCATGTGAAGCCATTCCGCCAGACACGTTGTCAAAGGTTTCGTGTAATTTCATTCAGAGACTACGCCATATTATTGCTACGCATGGTGGATATGTGGAAAATATCGTACTATAGAGTTTCCCAGACCGCAGCGCCATCTGTTGTTGACAATTGTAACTACTGCAATTTCGAAAGTTTGTCTGCCTGAAAATGTACTGTTGTCCCAAGCATATTGCAACGAACGGTGTATTTCCATCGCTGCTCGTTTCGTTTGTATTGCCGTTTCAAATATACCGGTCATTTTTGAAACACCCTGTATGTCTTGACAGAGCACAGGGAAAACTGTGCGACTGTGAAACTGTTGCATTCATTTGTTGCAGTTTATGTGACAAACTCTTATGTTTTCATCACTTTTTTGGGAGAAATTATCATATCCACAAGAAAACCTAAATCGGGCAAGGTAGAAGAACCTTTTTACCCAGTCGCCAAGTGTACAAGTTAGGTGGGTCGACAACATAGTCCTGTCATGTGACGCACATGCCGTCACCAGTGACGTATAGAATATATCAGACGTGTTTCCCTGTGGAGGAATCGGTTGACCTATGACCTTGTGATCAAATGTTTTCGGTTCCCATTGGAAAGGCACGTCCATTCGTCTACTAATCGCACGGTTTTGCGGTGCGGTCGCAAAACACAGACACTAAACTTATTACAGTGAACAGAGATGTCAATCAACGAACGGACACATCATAACTTTGGGAAAATAAAGAAAGTAAGCTTTTCACCCGAGGGAAGACTTGAAATAAGGATCTCTCGTTCTGCAGCTGCCCACGCTAACTACGGGACCACGGCGCTCCTGAGCTCATGTTCTCCTGGATGTTGCCGATCCTGCGCATGGACTACTCAGTTTGTATATTTTGCCTATTTTTTCATAGTTCCACACAACTTCTTCCTGTTTTCTCGATTGAACTATGTTCAGTTTTTCAAGACCTATCCACTGTGTCAACTTGTAACTAAATCTGAGGGGGGTGCGATGGGGAGGTTTCCTTGTAAGTCGTTTTGCTTCCGACCTGCCTAAAGACCGACCTTCCGCTTTCGCGTCTCCACCATCACTCTCCCTAAGCCCGCCTCCGTCCGTGTTTCATGCGTGCCAAACATCGTCGCTTACTGACTAGGGCAGTCCCCTTCCCTAAAGCCGTCCATCTGATTGGCTACAGCTTATTCTACATTACTTTACATGTTAACATATTTAAATTATCATAGCTTGACTACTTTTACAATCTAAATAAAGTGAGAATAATATCCATTACATAATAAACGTTCAATTTTTTTACATAAAACCATTACAATTTCCTTCTTAGCTTTGAATGTCACTGCCAGTAGCATTGCACCAAGGTGCTTTTTAATAAATAAATAAAGAACAAAAGTAACTATTATGCACTAAACTTTTCAATAAATATTGTATTACCTAATGATTCAATAAGGTGTCATGCTATCATTGTTCAATGTGTTCTGTGTGGAGGAAATGATGATCTGATGCCTAACTGAAAATACTGATAACTTAAATTTACTATATATTTTAAACAAATGAAGTTACAGAGTTGATATTTAACGCGTCTGACATTTTAATGATGCGCTTCTACATGCAATGTCGATCGTTAAGATCGACCAAAGCGTTTAGATTTTAGAATTTAGGTCTTTGTTTCAAAACTTGTTAATTTCACTTTAACAGTAAATCCTAAGCTATTATTGATATGATCAATACTAAGTTTTATTGGGATCACTTTGAAAATTTAAGAAAGGCGGTAGATTAAATTACTGTGGCTTCATTCTGTGAATTACTACAGAATTAAATAGTTTTCATAAATGTTTCTCTTTATGGCCGACCTTAGGTCCGCCGTATTCAACACTGCCACGCCTCCCTGGGCACAAACAGCTCCTGCAGGGTTTTCCTATGACGTAGGTTGTCGACTGCCTCACTCGCACACTACAGCGCTTAGGCCTCATCAGCCCGGCCTCATTCAGTACAACATACGCCGGTGAATTTCCCCGTCTCGTGGCGAATCTGCGCTCTTTGTGGCACAGTGTCGTAGACGACTGGGTCCGTTCCACAGTTCCTGGAAGGATGTCTCTTTCGACCATATACTTAAATGAAAGTGAAATGCTCGTTAACTGACATATTGCATGAGTCAGATTGGCCACGTCAGTTTAATATGGATCAGAACGTCCAGAAACGTATAATCGATGTAAGTGTGCGAGGTAAAATCTGTACTGCAGTCTCTTAGGAATGATGACCGTCACATGACGTTTACTTAGCTCCACATAGTCGGACCACGGTCGGGGAGAGATTTACTGTTGTATGACCTCTATGTGTCTGCCCTCTTATTGCTGAGATACATGCTATTCACTATTCCAGTAACGGCAAGCAACTTTCTTGATCTTATGTTTGACATCAGTATGAGGAAATTCTCCTTCAGTAATGCTGTGGTCTGATACGTGGTCGCCTATTTAATCACGCAGAAATCCATGATGTCCTTTTCTACATAGCACCTGGACGTATACGTCATTTTTTATGGCTTGTGCGATCGTCTCCAATAGATAGATAACGTATCTGTTAGTCTGCCAGTCGAATTCAGCATTTTGTAATTTCTGCATAACGTCTTGAAGTCCGCATCAAAATCAGACTAAATGTCTGTTTTTCTTTCTTTTTTTTCCTTCCTTCTTTCTTTCTTTCTTTCTTTCTTTAGTGTATTTTACTGACAGATTTCAAGTAGACACTCTCTGTCGTGTCTTGCTGTGAGCATGGTCCTTCATCTATTTGTATCTTTGTCGATTTGTAACGTTTTCTATCATTCCAGTTCTCTTCCTACATCTTCCCCATGTAAGACTTCGTTGCAGACAATTCCTATGCAATAGTCTACAGCCGGCCGCGGTGGTCTCGCGGTTCTAGGCGCGCAGTCCGGAACCGTGCGACTGCTACGGTCGCAGGTTCGAATCCTGCCTCGGGTATGGATGTGTGTGATGTCCTTAGGTTAGTTAGGTTTAAGTAGTTCTAAGTTCTAGGGGACTGATGACCACAGCAGTTGAGTCCCATAGTGCTCAGAGCCATTTGAACCATTTGAACCAATAGTCTACATATGTCAGTCAAAATGTTTGCATTCTGTAGTAAATGGCCTTCCTTATGACCAGTAGCTAAGCAGTTAGACAAAAGTTTCACGTGGAGGTACTATCACATGTAGGTGTTACCAGGGGGGGCTGAGGTATGTGTATCTCAATCCCTCTTCTGCTTTAGAATCATTTGTGTAGATACGAGCATACTACAGTCAATATGGAGCTGCTCGCCAGGCCGTGAAAGCCCAAGGGACGTCTACCGCTCGCCGTGTCATCCTCTGCATTGCAACATCATGCAGATGCTGTATGTAGGGGCATGCGGCCATCACACCACTCTCACAGCTGTTTTCCAGAATTCCTGTGGAGGCGTTATTACTTGGTCAAGTAGCTGCTCAGTTGGCATCACGAGGGTGAGTGCACCTTTTACCCTCCTTACCGCAGAAAAAAGTTAAGGAGGTACCGGGATTCGAGCCAGGGCGTTACTGCAGCACAGGCTGCGATGCTAACCTTGTTTCTGTTTTTCCCATACTCTCGTAATTATAATGGAGCCTACAAAAAAAGGGAGAGTATTAGCCACCACCATTCCGACCGTAAAAAAAATTAAAACAAAATTTGCACTAGATCAGATGTTGGCCCTATCACTCAGCTACGGAGTCGGACAACTACAGCCATTTTCGTTCAAAAAATTGATGCATTTAGTAATATGTTTCCTTCCTGCTTCTCGGACCGTGCAGCGAGTATGCCACTTGGGCTTTACAAAAGAAAAGCACAGTCTTATCCTATCATTTTTGTATCTTCTGTTTATATTCTTCTAAAAATATGGTTGTGGTTTATAATTATCTTTTTTCTATCCATCCTAAATGCAAAAATCTTGTTTATTTTAGAAAATTTTTCCGAATTTAAAGTACGTCTTAAAGCTATAATATGTAATAACCTCTTCTCTGTTTTCATAAATTCCTATCTTCCACTCATAAATAGCTAATTTTAGGGGTTTCATTTCTTAATTACTTTTAATTTTATAAGTATTTAAAGCTGCAATATTATTAATCCTTATTAAACATAAGAAATACCAAGTGAGAATCACATTCTGTACATGTAAAACTTCATACTGTAAAACTACAACATGTCTTAGTAACAAGGTGGCAGGTCATTTATAAATGGCAGAAAATAAAAAAAAATAAATACCAAAGAGAATGTCAACCATACCGAACGCAAGGTAATTTAGTGTGCTGTAGGATTATTGGTAATAGATCTCCCCATTTCTCATAACTTCTTACAGGCAGAGCTGTTAGTTTTGTCTTTGTTCTGACGTGCTTGTGTCAGTCCCCACCCCCCTCCTAATTCAGTCAGCCCGTACTGCCTTTATGATCAAACATAGAAAGTGTTGATCATGTATCCATAAGCACTCAGCATACAGTTATATAAATTTAAATTGTAACACCTTAACCATCACTTAGCTCGTTTTGGCGTGTGTTCACCCCAACTAACTGACTAATAGATCAACAGAGAGTGCAAAACTGCTGCAATATCAGATAATGCAAAAAAGTAATATGGCCCTGTGACTTCTGATTCAACTGCAGTGGCAGAGTTGACATTAATTTATTCAGAACTGATCACTTTTAATTAAAAAGGGGTGCACATTGATGTTATATTCAGCTATTGAACACCAGATGCAAATGTTGAATATAAAATTAATTAAGAAAGTGACTTGGGATTTCAACTACTTGATTGAAAACAGAAGCAGTCGATTAGCACAAATTTATTTTAACTCCCAACCTTCAATCATGACATTACAAGATTCTCCTATCTGGCGGTGGTAATAAATTGCGTTTGCGAGGAGTAAAGTGCGAAAACCGAAAAGCAATTTCTATTGACTGACCCAGGCATAATGCGAACTGCGAGAAGAATTCTACAATACAAGGCCCATGAAACCCTCTTGGAAACTTTGCCCACGTGATCCAACAATTAATCAGTCGCCGGAGCGGGCGCAACATCACCGAATACAGCGTGGCGGAGCATCGTCATTGTGCGGACGTCAGCCAACCTCGTGGTACTGCTAAGCTGCACTTGTCTATTCACTCCTAGATATCTTGCTCAGTACATAGCTGAACCAAAACTTCCTATCTGCAAGCTCAATCGTTCCCTTTGCTATGTCCTAAACTGCAGAGATACTCACTCCTTCTCAGGCAAGCTGAGTCAAGAACACCACGTCCGCACTCTAGGCAAGCTGGGAATGGAAGACTTCTACGGAGACTTCTCACAGTCTGCTCTTCACCTCGGTTTCCCCTCCAGCAAAATCACTTACGCCAATTGCAGCGCAAGTCACGTTAATTATGTGTTGCTTCCCAGTGCCGACCAATGCCTGCTCTGGGAAGTAAGCAAATTCCCACAAAATTTCCCTTCCTCTCATGTTATTTAGCTCCTCCCAGGCCACCCATCAAAGTTAGAGTCTGCACAACACCAAGTTTTCCGGAATTCTGACTCCCAGGTGAGTACTTCAAATTCCTTGGTCCTACGTTCCTATCGGAGGCTGGCTTAGTTCATTCTGTCGCTCTTCACCTGATATGCTTCAAACTCAGCAGACCATGAATTCACCGTGAAGTTTCTATAGCCACAAATAAGCATATTTTGACCTCTGTTGACCGCTCCAACATAGCTTTGCGCGGCTTTCTCGCATGTTTCACAGAAAACAGGACGGCGGACATTTATCAACAGGTGTACAAGTTCTCTGTCTGCTTCCCGGTACACCAGCATGGGGTAGGGGTCAAGCACCCATGTTGTCACTCACCTTAAGGCGGCGGCTAGAGGCCGTGACGCTTTACCGCTTTCTCAGAGCTTGAGCCGCCCTAAGCTGCCTATTGTCACTTCCCTTCGCCATTCGCCAGTCGGCCATGGTCAACTCTAAATACTTCCCTGGGGTAAACTAGCATCCGGTAAATAGACTCGTTTCCACAAAGTTTTCATGTCGTGTGAATTACTTTAAAACCATCATCCGACGTTAATTATTCCAATACGTCCATACTATACCCTCTACAGGATGCATTGTGCCTTGTCAGTCATTTTGTTCAGCCCTACTATTCGCTCAACGTGAGCTAGGTAATCTTTAATGACTTTGTGTAAGGGGAATAGTTCTTTTCATCTTACAAAATGTTTACAAACGTACAAATATACTGTCACCGAGTATTGTTTTTGTCGAGGAAAATAAACAACGTTGTCTGAAAAAGAACTGAAAAATAGGTCCAATTTCCCCACTTTCAACAAAGGTTTTGGGAGAAAAACCCTTGTTTACTAGGCGAATGACAGAGCTGGAAATCCCAGCCCAATTTTTCCCAATAGGGATTCCCATGCCCCACTTCCAGCTTACTCGGATTTTATTTTTGGCTGAAAAAAAAAAAACCAGCCCTCTCTGCCCCCGTCAAGGGCAGCTGTGGGTAGAGACGAGTTTTATCGCCCTGACCATCGGAGTGACAGGTGTGGCTGACAGACAGGAACTGCGGATGCGGAACTCTTGACGCCTGGCAGCAGAAGCACCGGCATAGCGACCCCCTGCTGCGATCGCAGCCTCAATTAGCTGCTCGCGGCCGGCTAATGCGTTTTTAATCGCAGTCCGGCCTCCTAATGAACACCGCCCGCCCTGCGTGGTGTCGAATCTGCATCACAATCGGTCGCACCTCTTTTGTTTCCCAGCCACTTTAAGCCTACACTGGTCTTCAATAGTGACATTGTCCGTTTACTTCCTGTTATCAAGTTCCTCTTCTTTGAAACGAGAACACTTCGCGCATTTTTTTTTCTGTAAGCTCCTATTTTTTCTGCTCTCTTCCTACACCAGGGTAAACTAACAAAAATTTCATCCCCTAGCGGTGATTGTGGTTCATACTTTGAAGAAGCACTCTTTCTGGTGTTTCCTTTTTTTTTAATCAGTGCTATATTTAAAACAGTGAGTAGATTCCATTCTTGCTTGTGAATTCGCTTCAAAAGATGATTTCTCTATTTTTCTTCTTACACCGATATTTAGAGATTTCTGAACGAAAGAGTAGTTAAAAGAATTGAGTTGAACATCGGGAAGTTGTTTAAAAGCCAGCTTAAGGATACGCTGCTTACACACGTCGATTGTTGTGATTAGACTCCCATCTTTTTCGCGTTGGCAAGCCTGTTAGAAGATACGCTTTGTGATGCTGTTATGTTTTCCCTGTATATCTTTGGTATTCGTGCATTGTTTCCTTATACACTTTTCTGTAGTTTGAATTGTTGCTACTTTGTCATTCTCAATAGTTATTATGCTTGTAATTTGTTTTGTTTAGACAGCAGTTAGCGGATGTGAAGTTCTGGAGTTTCTATGGATGTATTCTGGGCTCAATATGAAACAAACATTGTTGGCAACTGTTTCCATGAGAGTAGCCACAGAAGAAAATTCCCTTGAGGCAACTAAAGTCGCCAGAATAACAAAATAAGAACAAGAAAAGGAAGAAAGGAGACGAGGAACATGTAAATGAAGAAGTATTGCATTCTCCAGAATAAAATTATCTGACATCTTTATTTCATGCGCTAGAAATCAGGTCTGAATATTTTTGTGATAATTCACAGTACTATCCAAAGGAAAGTAGACTACAGACACCAACATACTATTAAAAGGAAGCTAAATGCACAGTGACTAATTATAAAGAATTAATCTTAATTTTGATTATCATATGTGAATATTTTTGGAAAAATACCTTGGGGTTGAAGTGACATGATTCTAGTCTACTTTTTAGTCAGTTAAGTTGTTATTGAGTACTTATAGTTTCAAGCGTCTAAGAAAGGTAGTTAGGCAGTGAATGGATTCCAAGTATGAACTGGTATGTAAGAAATGTCATTTACTGATCTGCACATAAAATTGTAATAAAATCAGTATAAAACTAATGTGATTAATTGCACCTGGTGATCAAAAAGTCAGTATAAATTTGAAAACTGAATAAATCACGGAATAATGTAGAGAGAGAGGTACAAATTGACACAAATGCTTGGAATTACAATGGGTTTTATTAGAACAAAAAAAAAATGGAAAAGTTCAAAAACTGTCCGACAGATAGCGCTTCATCTGATCAGAATAGCAATAATTAGCATATAAAAGTAAGACAAAGCAAAGATGATGTTCTTTACAGGAAATGCTCAATATGTCCACCATCATTCCTCAGCAATAGTTGTAGTCGAGGAATAATGTTGTGAACAGCTCTATAAAGCATTTCCGGAGCTATGGTGAGGCATTGGCGTCGGATGTTGTCTTTCAGCATCCCTAGAGATGTTGGTCGATCACGATACACTTGCGACTTCATGTAACCCCAAAGCCAATAATCGCATGGACTGAGGTCTGGGGACCTGGGAGGCGAAGCATGACGAAAGTGGCGGCTGAGCACACGATCATCACCACACGACGCACGCAAGGGATCTTTCACGCGTCTACCAATACTTCTTTTGTTCTAATAAAACCCCATGTCATTCCAAGCATGTGTATCAATTTTTACCTCTCTATCTACATTATTCCGTGGTTTATTAAGTTTTCAAATTTATACTGACTTTTTGATCACCCGGTATATCAAAATGTTCAGCAAGACACACACTTACTGTTCTATAATTTTCATCCTTCTAAGAGTTCATGTTTTTTGATTACAGCCGTGTAAATTTAATGAAAACTGTTAAGTGTTTTTCGAGGCGTTCACAGGCAAGCACTACCATTCTGGTAGTGGGCAAGATATCTATCTACCACAGACGTAAACTCTTCTCAGCATACTAATCGTTTCTCAGGCACAAGCGCTCCCAAATCAAACTGATACAAATACCCAGAAAGAAAAATTTCTAAGGATATGAAGTCGAATGATCAATACGCTGAGTGGTACATAAAGTACACCAGCCGAATATCGTGTAGGGCCCCCGCGAGCACGCAAATGTGCTGCAAAGTGACGTGGCATGGACTCGACTAATGTCTTAAGTACTGTTGGAGGAAATTGACACCATGAACCCTGCAGGTCTGCCGGTAAATCTGTAAGAGTACGAGCGGGTGGAGATCTTTTCTGGACAGTACGTTGAGATATGCTCAATAATGTTCATGTCTGGGGAGTGTGGTGCCCACCGAAAGTGTTTAAACTCCGAAGAGTATTCCTCGAGCCACTCTGTAGCAATTCTGGACGTGTGGGGTGTCGCGTTGTACTGCTGGAATTACCCAAGTCCGTCGGAATGCACAATGGATACGAATGGAAACAGGTGATCAGACAGGATGCTTACGTACGAGTCACCTGTCAGAGTCGTATCTAGACATATCAGGGGTCCCATATCACTCCAGCTGCACACGACTCACACCTTACAGAGCCTCCACCAGCTTGAACAGTCCGCTGCTTACATGCAGGGTCCATGGATTCATGAGGTTGTCTTCATAGGCTCCATCCGCTCGATACAATTTGAAACGAGACTTGTACGACCAGGCAATATGTTTCCAGTCATAAATAGTCCAATGTCGATGATGACGGGCTCAGGCGAGGCGTACGGCTTTGTGTCGTGTAGTCATCAAGGGTACAAAAGCAGGCCTTCGGCTCCGAAAGTCCTTATCGATGATATTTCGTTGAACGGTTTGCACTGTGACACATGTTGATGGCCCAGCACTGAAATTTGCAGCAATCTGCGGAAGGGTTGCACTCGTGTCACGTTGATTTTCTTCAATCGTCGTTGGTCCCGTTCTTGCGTGATCGTTCTCCGGTCGTAGCAATGTCGGAGATTTGATGTTCTACCAGATTCTTGATATTCGCGGTACACTTAAGAAATGGTCGTACGGGAAAATTCCCACTTCATCGCTACCACGGAGATGCTGTACCCTATCGCTCGTGCGCCATATATGACACCAAGTTCAAACTCATTAAATGTTGATAACCTGCCATTGTAGCAGCTGTAACCGATCTTACAATTGTGCCAGAACCTTGTTGTCATACATAGGCGTTGCCGACTGCAGCGCCGTAGTCTGTCTTTTTCAATATCTCTGTATTTGAATATGCATGCCTACGCCAGTTTCTTTGGCACTTCAGTGTATGTGTCAGATTTCGATTCCGTGGCAGGAAGCTGGGAAATAACGATTGGTCTACAAAGGAGATTGACTCCAAAATATTCGTGTGATGTATCCTACAATTTTGCTAAGTTTGTGTTCAATCCATACCACATAGGATGTCCTTATAAATGGTACAATGAAAAGTACCTGCTGCTATTTAGTTCACAGTGATTTTCAGAGTTTATATGTGGATGCAGATGTAGAAATTTACGAAGAAAAATTTTAAACCACAGCATTTCAATTTAAAAAGATAATTCTTTGCATATACAAGGGCTACCTCACTTTTTACTGAGCCATTTGGTCCAAAATACTTCCGGAGTAGTCTCCAGGTAAAATTTTACTCTTTTCTAGTAAATCAATAAGAATAATCCGCTTTGAGTCCCACAAATAATGGACCTAAAACTACCAGCAGATGCAATCCACTTCGATGCCTCTAAACAGTGTTCTGTTTCTATCGTTAAGTGGTGGACCCGCGTTATATGCACGTAAACAAACTGGCATTCAAATTCGGTTGGATTCGTTTTGCTGTGGCCAAATTCTGACGTTAAATTTGTTACAGAATTTTATTTTCATCAACTTTCAAGTACGAGGCATAAATCGCTCACAAACCTAGATTATGTCGATCACTCATCTAAAACGAACCATACCCTTTCGCTGACCACGTTCAAAGTCCTTTGATCACAAAAAACCATGGCGGCGGCGGCTTAAAAGCAATGAACTGCGTCAAGCCTGGACCTACTGTCCTGTTGATTATTGGCTCTGTATGTATCTTCGTAAATGTAAACAGGTGAAATTGTATGTATGGGACGGTTCAGACGTGAAATAAATTAATCAGATGTATTGCTGATGAGCTTAAGACCTTTCTATCGTTAATATTTAAAGTGTGAAGCACTTTTTTCACTCGTCGTATATATTAAATTCTTGTGAATCAGCTTTACTATAATCATCATAAATAATAAGACACGACATACAAGAACTTTCTGCCGCAATAAAATGTATGTCTCTGATTACAGTTAACAGCTCTGCAGATGAAGACAAAATTCAAAAATCGGCGAAAGAACGTACACTGGCCCACGTACAATATCTCAAAACACATCCATCCAACACAATACATTTCTTTTTCCTTTAACAATGTGCAGTGCGTCTCTTTCTGCGAATTGACCGTGGGCGTCCACAGAAGTTGATGCAATCATGGCGGGGAGAAAGGAGGGAGGGAAGAATCTAAAATTGCCAATTTTTTATATCACTCAGTTGTTCAGTTTCGAGACGTGCTATGCTACAAAACTAAATTTATTATGTTCCACAAAAACTTATTATATAACAGAGAATTTATGGTTATCCACTGAATATTTGAACCCAAACTCACTACGCCAGATTCCAGAATTGGGGGGAGGGGTGTGGAGGGGGAGAGGAATAAGTGCCCCTTCTTTCCCCCTCCTCAAACACATTACTTTTGAAACCCGTGTATATGGGAAAGTATAGGCTGTCTAAAAAATACCGCACTCATTTCAAAAGATCATAACTTGGAAACAATTAGAAACAGAGAATCGTGATTTGCTCTAAAGCGTTTAGCTGCTCTCAGAGTTTTTGTTCTTCTTTACAGATTTAACTCGGAGTGTAACAAAATGGTGACTGGCCAGGAGAAGGCACAATGCGTCATCTGGTATGCAGAATCCAAATCTGTGACAGCGGTACAGCAGAATTATCGACTCCTGTATGGGAAAACGCCACCAGCAAACTCAAATAGGCCTACAACGAGATGATGTAAAGCCTTCAGAGAGACAGGCAGTGTCAAAGACATTCCTCAAATTGGTGTTCTCCCTGCGTCTCAGTCACGAATTGACATAGTGTAAACTGCATTTCAGCGCTCCTTCCAGATGCCAATTCACCGTGCATCACGCGAACTCCAGGAAGCAGCATTAGCTGTGCATAAAGTGTTTCATTAGCGGTTACACCTTTCTGCGTGCGACGTGCAAATGGTCCGAGCATTGGAGCCAGATGATAGACTTCTGCTATATGCATTCGCGGGTTTCAAGATGGCCAAGATAGGTGTCTGTACTTGCGTAATGGCTACAACAAGAGGATTTGTGGGTCCTAAAATCCGCACAATACACGTGAACACATCCTTGATAGGACGAAGCTTAATGTTTGGTGTGGCCTAGAGCACGAAAGGGTGATATCCCCATGTCGTCGAGGTCCATATACGTGACACTGATCAGACCTCTGATGACATACGCAGATACCGTCTGGGGACATTGAGCTCCCATACGCCTGCGCCACCTGCAGATCATACAGAACGAAGTGCTACGCCTCATTAACAATGCTACACACGCTTCACAATGAATACTGCCTTGAAACCGTCAAGCAAATATTCAAAAAACATGACTCACGACTACACTTGAGACACTCGAATAGTACTTTTATTCGTACCTTGGGAAACTATCATCGCAATCATTGGTAGAAGCCAAAGAACTGCTAACTAGGGCTTAACCACCTATGGCCCAAAAATGGTTCAAATGGCTCGGAGCACTATGGGACTTAACATCTGGGTCATCAGTCCCCTAGTACTTAGAACTACTTAAACCTAGCCCAGCTGAGGACATCACACATATCCATGCCCAAGGCAGGATTCGAACCTGCGATCGTAGCGGTCGCGCGGTTACAGACTGTAGCCCCTAGAACCGCTCGGTCACCCAGGTCGGCCCACCTATGGCGAGGTAACATAAACTCAGAAGCGACAACATCGGTGAGCCCATGCAAATCAGCAACACTGACTGGATACGCCAGCTGGTATCACAACCGACCAACCGGCTACAGCAGGGAAGCCGACATGCTAGCACATTAACTCACAAACAAACCGCCAACACTAACCTACACTGTGGATCCGATACATGACCTATCGCACACTATTAGTTCAGGATGTAGAGGCTTATCTCACTAGGGGTAAGATAGATACTGCCTACAGGAAAATTAAAGAGACCTTTGGAGAGAAGAGAACCACGTATATGAATATCAAGATGGCAACACAGTTCTAAGCGAAGACGGGAAGGCAGAAAGGTGGAAGGAGTATATAAACTCCTGGAAATTGAAATAAGAACACCGTGAATTCATTGTCCCAGGAAGGGGAAACTTTATTGACACATTCCTGGGGTCAGATACATCACATGATCACACTGACAGAACCACAGGCACATACACACAGGCAACAGAATATGCAAAATGTCAGCACTAGTACAGTGTATATCCACCTTCCGCAGCAATGCAGGCTGCTATTCTCCCATGGAGACGATCGTAGAGATGCTGGATGTAGTCCTGTGGAACGGCTTGCCATGCAATTTCCACCTGGCGCCTCAGTTGGACCTGCGTTCGTGCTGGACCTGCAGACCGCGTGAGATGACGCTTCATCCAGTCCCAAACATGCTCAATGGGGGACACATCTGGAGATCTTGCTGGCCAGGGTAGTTGACTTACACCTTCTAGAGCACGTTGGGTGGCACGGGATACATGCGGACGTGCATTGTCCTGTTGGAACAGCAAGTTCCCTTGCCGGTCTAGGAATGGTAGAACGATGGGTTCGATGACGGTTTGGATGTACCGTGCACTATTCAGTGTCCCCTCGACGATCACCAGAGGTGTACGGCCAGTGTAGGAGATCGCTCCCCACACCATGATGCCGGGTGTTGGCCCTGTGTGCCTCGGTCGTATGCAGTCCTGATTGTGGCGCTCACCTGCACGGCGCCAAACACGCATACGACCATCATTGGCACCAAGGCAGAAGCGACTCTCATCGCTGAAGACGACACGTCTCCATTCGTCCCTCCATTCACGCCTGTCGCTACACCACTGGAGGCGGGCTGCACGATGTTGGGGCGTGAGCGGAAGACGGCCTAACGGTGTGCGGGACCGTAGCCCAGCTTCATGGAGACGGTTGCGAATGGTCCTCGCCGATACCCCAGGAGCAACAGTGTCCCTAGTTTGCTGGGAAGTGGCGGTGCGGTCCCCTACGGCACTGCGTAGGATCCTACGGTCTTGGCGTGCATCCGTGCGTCGCTGCGGTCCGGTCCCAGGTCGACGGGCACGTGCACCTTCCGCCGACCACTGGCGACGACATCGATGTACTGTGGAGACCTCACGCCCCACGTGTTGTGCAATTCGGCGGTACGTCCACCTGGCCTCCCGCATGCCCACTATAAGCCCTCGCTCAAAGTCCGTCAACTGCACATACGGTCCACGTCCACGCTGTCGCGGCATGCTACCAGTGTTAAAGACTGCGATGGAGCTCCGTATGCCACGGCAAACTGGCTGACACTGATGGCGGCGGTGCACAAATGCTGCGCAGCTAGCGCCATTCGACGGCCAACACCGCGGTTCCTGGTGTGTCCGGTGTGCCGTGCGTGTGATCATTGCTTGTACAGCCCTCTCGCAGTGTCCGGAGCAAATATGGTGGGTCTGACACACTGGTGTCAATGTGTTCTTTTTTTCCATTTACAGGAGTGTAGAAGGTTTATACAAGGGCGATATACTTGACGACAATATTATGGAAATGGAAGAGGATGTAGATGAAGACGAAATGGGAGATAAGATACTGCGTGAAGAGTTTGACAGAGCATTGAAAGACCTGAGTCGAAACAAGGCCCCCAGAGTAAACAACATTCCATTAGAACTACTGACGGGAGAGCCAGTCATGACAAAACTCTACCAGCTGGTGAGCAAGATGTATGAGATAGGCGAAATACCCTCAGACTTCAAGAAGAATATAATAATTCCAATCCAAAAGAAAGCAGGTGCTGACAGATGTGAAAATTACCGAACTATAAGTTTAATAAGTCACAGCTGCAAAATACTAACGCGAATTCTTTACAGACGAATCGAAAAACTGGTAGACGCGGACCTCGGGGGGGATCAGTTTGGATTCCGTAGAAATGTTGGAACACGTGAGGCAATACTGACCATACGACGTATCTTAAAAGAAAGATTAAGAAAAGGCAAACCTACGTTTTTAGCATTTGTAGACTTGGAGAAAGCTTTTGACAATGTTGACTGGAATACTCTCTTTCAAATTCTGAAGGTGGTAGGGGTAAAATACAGGGAGCGAAAGGCTATTTACAATTTGTACAGAAACCAGATGGCAGTCATAAGAGTCGAGGGGCATGAAAGGGAAGCAGTGGTCGGGAAAGGGGTGAGACAGGTTTGTAGCCTCTCCCGGATGTTATTCAATCTGTATATAGAGCATGCAGTAAAGGAAACAAAAGAAAAATTTGGAGTAGGTATTAAAATTCATGAGAAGAAGTAAAAGTTTGAGGTTAGCCGATGACATTGTAATTCTGTCAGAGACGGCAAAGGACTTGGAAGAGCAGTTGAACGGAATGGTCTTGAAAGGAGGATATACGATGAACATCAACAAAAGCAAAGCGAGGATAATGGAATGTAGTCAAATTAAATCAGATGATGCTGAGGGAATTAGATTAGGAAATGAGACACTTAAAGTAGTAAAGGAGTTTTGCTATTTTGGAAATAAAATAATTGATGATGGTCGAAGTAGAGAGGATATAAAATGTAGACTGGCAATGGCAAGGAAAGCGTTTCTCAAGAAGAGAAATTTGTTAACATCGAATATTGATTTATGTATCAGGAAGTCGTTTCTGAAAGTATTTGTTTGGAGTGTAGCCATTTATGGAAGTGAAACATGGACGATAACTAGTTTGGACAAGAAGAGAGTAGAAGCTTTCGAAATGTGGTGCTACAGAAGAATGCTGAAGGTAAGGTGGATAGATCACGTAACTAATGAGGAGGTACTGAATAGGATTGGGCAGAAGAGAAGTTTGTGGCACAACTTGACTAGAAGAAGGGATCGGTTGGTAGGACATTTTTGAGGCATCAAGGGATCACCAATTTAGCATTGGAGGGCAGCGTGGAGGGTAAAAATCGTAGAGGGAGACCAAGAGATGAATAGTCTAAGCAGATTCAGAAGGATGTAGGTTGCAGTAGGTACTGGGAGATGAAGAAGCTTGCACAGGATAGAGTAGCATGGAGAGCTGCATCAAACCAGTCTCAGGACTGAAGGCAACATAGTTCAATTCTTTTATCTTGGCGGTTCGCGCATGCCCTCCAAGACGCGGGAGATTGCTGCGTTGCCAGTTGCACGCACCAAGAGAAGCATCGCCATAGTGTAGTATAGTTCACAAACTTGAGTTTATGGGGGAGCGCGCAGTATATGAAGCCGCCACGGCCGCATTAACCTCTTCGCTGCTACAGAGACGGGTGCTCCCTGCATTCCGCGCTGTGCGCTACTTTGTCATCACTGCAGTGCTCGCCTGTGCAGACACACGGTGTTTCGACTGCTTTAACACACTTTATCATTCGATTTCAGAAAAACTATTTTGCCCAAAAATTTGATTTTTACACATCTTCTTGACTGATACCCTCCCCTCATAAATGATTTAATTTTGTTTCGTTGTTATTGTGCAGCATTGGATGCACGAAATTTAGAAAAGTTTGCAGAGATAAAAGACCATAGCGTATACTTTCCGTTTGGTCGATTTTAGTAGCCAATAGAAATTTAAAAAAAATTACATTCAAGCGAATAAAATTCTCGAAGTAAGACACTTCGATATTGCTTTTAAATACAGAGAGTTTTAAGCACCGAACACGGTTTGAACTCACGAACTTTTGCTTAGCAGCCAAACACTTTAGCCTTTACGCTAACGCAGCTTGTCATTCAGACGCCTCCAGGAGGACTTTAAACAAGTCACGCAAAATACCGGCAAACACTGTTTGTATGACTTTGAATTACTCACGTTTCGTCGAAGTACAACAGGAAGTAAACAACTACCGCTGTTGTTTATTGCAAAAGAGCGATGAGTGAGAATGATACAAACACCTTTCCTTGCTATCGCCTGAGTTAAGAGGCTTATTGCTTCTTTGATTTAATTAATTAATAGTATATGAAGCAATTGGTATAAAGAGTGTTTTTTCAGAACTTTCTATAAAAGAAAGTCTGGTATCAAGACATTGGTTTTGTTCAGTTACTTTATTTATGACTGAACGTTTCTAAAACTGAAGACACTCAGTGGTCCGTGCTCTACACTGAAGTCGAGCTCTGGCAACGTCGTTCTCTGTTCATTGGCTGACTGTGTTTTGTGACGTCAGATGCGCAGAACGAACCTAAACTCGGCCGCCGTTGTAAATGACGCGCACTTTAATCGATCATGAACCCAACTGTTGCAAACATGCTGATGCTGAAAAAAAAAAAAAGTTCAGATGGCTTTGAGCACTGTGGGACTTAATATCTGTGGTGATCAGTCCCCTAGAACTTAAAACTACTTGAACCTAACTAACCTAAGGGCGTCACACACATCCATGCCCGAGGCAGGATTCGAACCTTCGACCGTAGCAGGCGCGCGGTTCCGGACTGAGCGCCTTAACCGCGAGACCACCCAGCTGCAGCAGCTGAGTAATATCGCTCCACACCGTCGGAGCTACCTGCCTGCTTGGAACCCACTGCTAACAAAACCCAGCCTTGCGTGACCTATCGCATAAGTTCTTTTCCCTTGGCTCTTGCCTGGGCGCTTTCTTTCCCTCTGTCTTTCAAACCGCTACTCTTCGTTCAACTTTCTACCCAATCTATCAGCAGATGAGTTAGTGGTTAATCATAACCAGACGTGCGCAAACATGGCAGTACGAAGTTCCTGCGAGACTACACTTAGTGAAAAGTAACCAATATGCAGAGATGGCTGTAGACGTTTTGTGTTGGCCAACATTCCGTTGTGGGCGTGGAGCGCTCCATCCCACGAGGGTCACTCCAAAAGAAATTCAAACTTTTTTTTTTAAATGCATCTTTTATTCTAAATGTCTGAAAGTCTTACAGTGTGCAGATACATCCTTCAGGAACAATATTTTCATTTCTCCACATAATTTCCATTCCTCTCAACTGCCTTACGCCATCTTGGAACCAGCATCTGTATACCCGCACGGTAAAATTCTGGATCAGCCTGTTGGAGCCACTCTTTGGCAGTCTGCACAAGGGAGTCATCATCCTCAAACCTCGTTCCACGAGGAGAGTCTTTCGGTTTCGCAAAAAGATAAGTGTCTCAGTGTTGTCCATCTGAGTTTTGTCATCGCTTCCATGGTTTTTTGACTGAGATGTGGGTGTGCATTGTTGTGCAACAGCAAAGCATCCTGCTTTTGCCGATGTGGTCGGACACGACTCAGTCGAGCTTGAAGTTTCTTCAATGTCGTCACATATGCATCACAATTTATGGTGATTCCACTTGGCATGATGTCCACAAGCAAGAGTCCTTCAGAATCGAAAAACACCGTAGCCATAACTTTTCCAGCAGAAGGTGTGGTTTTGAATTTTTTTTTCTTGGGTGAAATTGCATGATGCCACTCCACTGATTACCTCTTCGTCTCTGGTGAAAAATGATGGAGCCATGTTCCATCACCTGTCACAATTCTTCCAAGAAATTCATCTCCACCATTCTCGCACTGTTCCAAAACTATGCTGCATACCGTTTTTCTTGTTTCTTTGTGAGCCACTGTCAACATCCTGGGAACCCACCTGGCACAAACCTTTTTTTAACGCCAACACTTTCAGTATTCTGCAAACACTTCCTTCCCCTAGCCGAACGTATGCTGACAATTCGCTCACTGTGATGCGTCTGTCAGCAGTCACCAGTTCGTCAGCTCTCTGAATATTGTCTGGGGTGTGTGCAGTACGAGGCCTGCCGCTGCGAGGACAACCCTCAAATATTGCCGTGCCCGCTTTCTTCACGTAACCTGCTTGCCCACCCACTGACTGTACTGCGATCGAAAGCAGCATCTGCATATACCTTTTTCAACCTGTTGTGGATGTTTCCCACTGTCTCGTTAACACAGCACAGGAATTCTATGACAGCACGTTGCTTCTGACGAACGTCAAGTGTAGCAGCCATCTTGAAGACATGCTGTGACGGCGCCACTAACGGGAACAGGTTGAATTAACAAGGGAAGGCGACGACGTTTGGAACGCGGATTTACTGCAAACGTCGTACACTCCTAGTACACCATTAGGACAACAAAATGTGTAATAGGGCGTATGTGCAATAGGGCAGCTGAGTGGTTGCCGGCGCGGCAGCTCAGTGTGTTTCGTCAGAGGGTTAGCTTTCCTCTGTAATAAAATTAACTGAGTTAATCGATCAACAACGAACTTAAACGGATGTCTTACGACGTTCTCCCTGAACAAATACAACGATCAATATCGACAAAAATGAGATTTTTTTTTTTTTTTAAAAAGAGTCGTTAGCGCTCAAGCCCCGTTATCGCTGGGTCGCTGGATCGAGTCCGGCTCGTCACCTTTTTTTTTTTTTTAATTTCTAACACAGTCATTTTCTTTGCAATTTATATTACAGTTGTTGTAATGGGAAAAATACGTGTAATCGGATGAGCTTTTATTAAATTTACAATTTTATTTGGCAGTCTACAAATTTTTATTATCACAAATAATCTAATATTCCTAACTACCGACTAGTAAACGACCAAACGGATAAAGTGATATTGAAAATGTATGCTTGTCCGTGTCTTCAAAATTGTTCGTATTTAATCGAAAGAGAAATTGCTTCTCGTGAAGACGCTATTAAAATACACTCGATACTGCATGACCGATGATCAGCGCCGATATTTAAGGAAATGCTGCGTTATGCATGGTTTGCATCCAAATTATCGGCTGAAAGAGAGGTTTTTGAAAATGTTAGCCGCGCTTGATTAGCCGAGCTGTACAAGGCGCTGTAGTCATGGACTGTGCGGCTGGTCCCGGCAGAGCTTCGAGTCCTCCCTCGGGCATGGGTGTGTGTATTTGTCCTTAGGATAATTTAGGTTAAGTAGTGTGTAAGCTTAGGGACTGATGACCTTAGCAGTGAAGTCCCATAACATTTCACACACATCTGAACATTTGAAAACGTTAACGAGGTTTGTTTTTCCACGGAAAACGTCAAAACACCTTGCGTGTGCGCAAACATCGCATTTATTCAATGCAGCTGGTGCCGTTTAACTTTGTTTTCCATGTTTTTACGAAAAATACCATCCCGCAACTTGTAATATCGAAAGCGACGATTAATTGTACATCTTTCGAAAGCGGTTTGTGCCGGTCAAAACGTGGAGGCAACAAGTCGTTTCGGGCTCCTTCCTGGTATAAGGGATTTCTCAAACCACGGACAAGCATACATTTTCAGTATCACTTTATGCGTTTGGCCGTTACTAGTCGGTAGTTATGAATATTATACTATTTGTGATAATAAAAAATTATAGACTGCCGAATAACATTGTAAATTTAATAAAAGCTCATCCGATTACACGCATTTTGCCATTACAACAACTGTAATATAAATATCAAAGAAAATGGCTGTGTTAGAAATTAAAAAAAAAAAAAAACTGATGAGCGTGACTCGATCCAGTGACCCAGCGACTACGGGGCTTGAACGCTAACCACTTTTTTAAAAAAAATCTCAATTTGTTCGTTTTCGTTCGTTGCATCTGCTTGGGGCGGACGTCGTAAGACATCCGTTTAAGTTCGTTGTTGATCGATTAACTCAGTTAGTTTTATTACAGAGGAAAGCTAACCATCTTAATTTTTGTAATCTCATTTTGTTCGTTTTCGTTCGTTGCATCTGCTCTGGGCGGACGTCGTAAGACACCCCTTTAAGTTCTTCGTTGGTCGATTAACTCAGTGTTTTTATTTACAGAAGGCAGGTAGCCCTCTGACCGAACACGCTGAGCTACCGTGCCGGCGCCACTCAGCTGCCGGCGCTACCTGGTACAAACGGCCGCGTACAGGTATATATATATTTGATGACATTTGACGATCGAAATTATCTTGCGATTTTCTCAATAACGCTTGAGAAGTACGCGCTATTGCTTACACATTTTGTTGTCCTCATGGAGTAATATGAGTGTACGAAGTCTGCAGTGCCGGCCGCGGTGGTCTCGCGGTTCTAGGCGCGCAGTCCGAAACCGTGCGACTGCTACGGTCGCAGGTTCGAATCCTGCCTCGGGCATGGATGTGTGTGATGTCCTTAGGTTAGTTAGGTTTAAGTAGTTCTAAGTTCTAGGGGACTGATGACCACAGCAGTTGAGTCCCATAGTGCTCAGAGCCATTTGAACCACTTTTTTTAAAAGTCTGCATTAAATCCGCGTTCGAAACGTCGAGGCCTCCCATTGTAAGTTTGAAAACAAGCGGGAACGATGTATCTAGACACTGTAAAGCTTTCACGCATGCAGAATGAAAACTGCATTTTTACAAAGATAGTGTGCATTTCTTTTGGAGTGACCCTCGTATGTACTAAACAATGGAAAAATCCCTGACCGTTTAATAGAGGGAATATTAGTTTTATCCGTAGCGAAAGAGTGACAATCAGAAGGGCTACGTGTGCCGGTATTGGGGAGAGTAGACAGGAGAGACATTTGCGGAAGGCAGTTAGGGGGTAGGGTGGACTCGCAGAAAGCGACTGCATGCCAACTGAGGCGAGGCGCAGGTCCCGTGCGACCGTTCCTGCCTGCCTGCCCGCGCCGGCTCGCGCTTCCTGTTGAGGAGCCCCGCCGTGCCTCCGCGAGAACAATCGGCCGCATTAGCATAACAAAACCGCGGCTGCGCGCCCCGCCGCCGTAATGACGTATCTGTAGCAGCCTGCCGCCGCCTCATTGTTCAGCCGACTCTCGCCGGCGTCTCAGTGTGCAGGCGCACGTCCTGTGTGCGAGAGCGGGCTGCACTTCTGCCGCCTGCGCATGCGCCCTGCTCTTCTGGGCGCAACTGTCTCCCGTGATGAATTGTTTCCCTGCCGGGTTTGCATGTTGCTCTTACTCTCTTCCTTGCTGATACATTTATAATGTGAGTAATGTGCTAGGGTGCAAGGATCACTGAAAGCTTATATCGTAATTTACATGCTGCGCAAGAATATCACTCGCTGCAGACTTTCGAACAAGACAACAACTTTTTTTTTTCTCGTTTCCGCCACGTTACAGAGTAGCCACTAGACGGTTATGACATGGAAATACTACCCGTTTACTGCAAGTTAGAGCTTCCGCTACTCATCAATTGCTGAAACTGCTTTACAAACAGAAACGTGGGATGAATGATAGAAAAGAAAGAATTAATCAGGAAAGCATACGGTTAATATCACACTGGAAAAATGCAAAAATGGCTTTTTTCCGCTGCTGTGAACTCACTTTTATCGTTTACTAGCTGACAACCCGGCGTTGCCAAGATACTCATTTTGCCAGTTTCCTATTAGACATGAAAACAAGGAATGAGCTGTGTTTCTATCACAGTATTATATCATTCAAAATAATTCATTTACATGTACGGTATTCATGAAAATGTGTAGGTGTATTCAGTGGTGTATGTGGATACTATCTACAAAATATGTTGCTAATAGAGTAAATAGCAAAGAAGAAAAACATTTAGACATCATGCATGATGGCGCCGTATTTCACACATCTTATTGTTTATTACATCATGCCTCTTGATCTGTCATACAGTGACATAATTTTATAGGCACATTCAACAGCATATGCGGATTCTGTCTGTAAAATGTGTTACGAACAGAGTTAGTAGCAGCGAAGAAATAAATTTAAACGTCATGCCAGATACGCCACTGTTTTTACGCATCTCAATTTTTGTAACATCACATCTCTTGAATTATGGTAGTGATGTGATTCTTACCCCAACACCGACTCTTGCCTGACAGTGACGGATATGTGTACCAAGTTTAGCTGAAATGCATCCAGTGGCTTAGAAGGAGATGAGGAACATACACACAAATGTACATGCATTTTATATTTATATTCCTTTTTCAGAAATTACATACACATATACATGTATTTTATATTTATATTTATTTTTCAGAAACTGCTTCTGTGAGAAAACAAACCGGCAAGCCCCCCTCCCTTACCACAAACCCCATGCTTTCTAAAGAAAACGAGAAAAGGATACAACAGCTTAGGCAATTCTACAGGTCCACATTTGCAATTTTCAATACACGTAGTGTATAGCATTTAGTTATTTTACACCCAGTCCCCTGCTAAAATCACGTTCTCTGTGAAGCAAAATGAAACAATAATTCATTGAAAACGAAATGAGATGGTGTGCTTCACGGACAACTAGTTTCAGAAAGGAACTCCATTTCTCATTTGAAAAACAGTTGATTACATTTTGATTTCCAATGCATTTGATGTAGATGACAAATAGCTCAAACCCTGCGTTTATAGAATATCAAACGGCGTTGTTGTTGTTGTGGTCTTCAGTCCTGAAACCGGTTTGATGCAGCTCTCCATGCTCCTCTATCCTGTGCAAACTTCTTCATCTCCCAGTACTTACTGCAACCTACATCCTTCTGAACTAGTTTAGTGTATTCATCTCTTGGTCTCCCTCTACGATTTTTACCCTCCACGCTGCCCTACAATGCTAAATTTGTGATCCCTTGATGCCTCAGAACAAGTCCTACCAACCGGTCCGTTCTTCTGGTCAAGTTGTGCCACAAACTCCTCTTCTCCCCAGTTCTATTCAATACCTCCTCATTAATTATATGATCTACCCATCTAATCTTCAGCATTCTTCTGTAGCACCACATTTCGAAAACTTCTATTCTCTTCTTGTCCAAACTATTTATCGTCCATGTTTCACTTCCATACATGACTACACTCCATACAAATACTTTCAGAAACTACTTCCTGACTTAAATCTATACTCGATGTTAACAAATTTCTCTTCTTCAGAAACGCTTTCCTTGTCATTGCCAGTCTCCATTTTATATCCTCTCTACTTCGACCATCATCAATTATTTTCAAGACACTGTCCATTCCGTTCAACTGCTCCTCCAAGTCCTTAGCTGTCTCTGACAGAATTATAGTGTCGTCGGCGAACCTCAAAGTTTTTATTTCTTCTCCGTGGATTTTAATTCCTACTCCGAATTTTTCTTTTGTTTCCTTCACTGCTTGCTCAATATACCGATTGAATAAGATCGGGGATAGGCTACAACCCTGTCTCACTTCCTTCCCAACCACTGTTTCCCTTTCATGCCTCAACTTTTATAACTGCCATTTGGTTTCTGTACAAATGGTAAATAGCCTTTCACTTCTTGTATTTTACCCCTGCCACCTTCAGAATTTGAAAGAGAGTATTCCAGTCAACATTGTCAAAAGCTTTCTCCAAGTCTACAAACGCTAGAAACGTAGGTTTGCCTTTCCTTAATCTGTTTTCTAAGATAAGTCGTAGGGTCAGTATTGCCTCACGTGTTCCAACATTTCTACGGAATCCAAAGTGATCTTCCCGGAGGTCAATATCTCACAGGAAAAATACAAAAATGGCTTTTTACACTGCTGTGTATTTGACTTTTTCTGCCCTCTCCCCTCTGATTTTTTTCCTCTTTTATCATCTTTTATATTATGTCTCTATGGGAGAAAGCCGAATAAGTTCATTCTGGATGATGCAATGAGTACTGAGAAGTCTAATCATCGTTCGTGTGAGACTCCCCGTGCTTTCTTTGTGGTACTGTTGGTCTTCATTTGTGTGACCTATGGCAGAGCCTGAATACCTGCGGGGGCCAGTGAAGGTAGAGGTGGACTTACTCTCGGGTGGTCTTCCTGCGAAATCTTTAGCGAAACTGGAGCAGCCGGCCGGTCCCTTTGCGCATGTGTCAAGAGTTGCAAAAAAGGGTTCAAATGGCTCTGAGCACTATGGGACTTAACTTCTGAGGTCATCAGTCCCCTAGAACTTAGAACTACTTAAACATAACTAACCTAAGGACGTCACACACATCCATGCCCGAGGCAGGATTCTAACCTGCGACTGTAGTGGTCGCGCGGTTCCAGAGTGTAGCGCCCAGAACCGCTCGGCCATCCCGGCCGACCCACAGTTGCATATCGGCCTACTGAACACAATATGAAGCAACTGTGAAGGTGATGGCCTAGCGCCTGTGTAATCGCTTTACGACTGTCTGCTGGCTTGGTACATTTCGGCCGTGGCCACCAGCGAGTAATGTGTTCTGATCTTCCCAGAAGTGGACGTTAGACGACCCCGTGGGAGCGACTCACTGGCACCTAAAATTCGATGAACTTTTGGTGGACTATTTTCCCGTGAAAATGTAGATGCAGGAAATCGACTGGCAGCTGACTATGATGCCCGATGATATCAGAGAGCATAGTCCTGAAACTAGCAGGACAAGACACCGTTGGACGGGTATATGTTGCTCACCAGTTTAGTGGAATTTGCCACTGCACCTTGAATCTCACTGTTGGCACATGTTCCTGAGGCCGCCACTGACTGGGAACTTTCAACAGCTGTGGGGGTCGCGAATGGCTCAACTTGGAGAGTCCTAGCTCGGTGCACATTAGAGAGGGCACTCTGGATCTAGCCCTGGCGCAAGTTTTCGTGTTAGGCTTTCTTCTCTGTGTCTCCTCCTGGAGACACTTTATCGTGAGCTATCAACTACACCGTCTCGGTCATCCACACAGAAGTAATTTCCATCGGGTGTTTACTCGCGGACGGAGCATACACTACTGGCCTTTAAAATTGCTACACCACGAAGATGACGTACTAAAGACGCGAAATTTAACCGACAGGAAGAAGATGCTGTGATATGCAAATGATTAGATTTTCAAAGGTTTCACACAAGGTTGGCTCCGGTGGCGACCCCAACAACGTGCTGACATGAGGAAAGATTCCAACCGATTTCTCATACACAAACAGCAGTTGACCGGCGTTGCCTGGTGAAACGTTGTTGTGATGCCTCGTGTAAGGAGGGGAAATGCGTACCATCACGTTTCCGACTTTGATTAAGGTCGGATTGTAGCCTATCGCGGTTGCGGTTTATCGTATCGCGACATTGCTGCTCGAGTTGGTCGAGATTTAATGACTGTTAGCAGAATGTGGAATCGGTGGGTTCAGGAGGGGAATATGGAACGCCGTGCTGGATCCCAACGGCCTCGTATCACTAGCAGTCGAGATGACAGGCATCTTATCCGCATGGCTGTAACGGATCGTGCATGCACGTCTCCATTCCTGAGTCAACAGATGGGGACGTTTGCAAGACAACAACCATCTGCACGAACAGCTCGGAGACCATGGCAGCGGTTACCCTTCACGCTGCATCACAGACAGGAACGCCTGCGATGGTGTACTCAACGACGAACCTGGGTGCACGAATGTCAAAACGTCGTTTTTTCGGATAAATCCAGGTTCTGTTTACAGCATCATGACGGTCGCATCAGTATTTGGCGACATCGCGGTGAACGCACATTGGAAGCGTGTATTCGTCATCGCCATACTGGCGTATCACCCGGCGTGATGGTATGGGGTGCCATTGGTTACACGTCTCGGTCACCTATTGTTCGCATCGAGGGGACTTTGAACAGTGGACGTTACATTTTAGATGAGTTAGGACCCGTGGCTCTACCCTTCATTCGAAACCTGCGAAACCCTATATTTCAGCAGAACAATACACGACCGCATGTTGCAGGTCCTGTACGGGTCTTTCTGGATACAGAAAACGTTCGACTGCAGCCCTGGCCAGCACATTCTCCAGATATCTCACCAACTGAAAACATCTGGTCAATGGTGGCCGAGCAACTGGCTCGTCACAATACGCTAGTCACTACTCTTGATGAACTGTGGTATCGTGTTGAAGCTGCATGGACAGCTGTACCTTTACACGCCATCCAAACTCTGTGTGACTCAATGCCCAGGCATATCAAGGCAGTTATTACGCCCAGAGGTCGTTGTTCTGGGTACTGACTTCTCAGGATCTATGCACCCAAATTGCGTGAAATGTAATCACATGTCAGTTCTAGTATAATATATTTGTCCAATGAATACCCGTTTACCATCTGCATTTCTTCTTGGTGCATCATTTTAATGGCCTGCTTAGAGGAATGGGCGGCGCAGATCTCATCGACCGCTACCACCTGTCTGCTTTTTGCCGACGTCCTACTGCTGATGACGTTTGTGGGAAAAAAATCTTCGTTGCTGGGGCATCGTAAGGACATTGTAAAAGCCCTCAGAAAGACGTGTTTTCGATGTCGGCAGTATCACCATTTTTCTTTTAACTAGAGTCCTTGGTACCGATCGTCATAGTGTTAAATAGTCGGGATGTAGCATTAAATGTGCCGACTTAAATGGCTGATCAGATCACTCTTCTCATCATTTGAGAGTAGGAGCCCCTTCAAGTACGTGGCCAACTTCTTATTCAATACTCCAATCATTCCACTAATCCTATGAGGGTTTATTTTGATGTGTAGTATCTTTTTCCATGTCCTTAGCTAGATAAATCACTTTGTTATACTCAAACTGTTTGTCATTCAGTAGTCAGTTAATGACTGCCATTTCCTCCCATAATAGTTAGCGATTTTTAAGTACCCCGTCATCAGCCGACAAGTGGCCCATCGGGACCATCCGACCGCCCTGTCATCCTCAGATGAGGATGCGGATAGGAGGGGCGTGTGGTCAGCACACCGCTCTCTCGGTCGTTAAGATGGTTTTCTTTGACCGGAGCCGCTAGTATTCGGTCGAGTAGCTCCTCAGTTGGCATCACGAGGCTGAGTGCACCCCGAAAAATGGCACCAGCACATGGCGGTCCGGATGGTCACCCATAAAAGTGCCGGCCATGCCCGACAGCGCTTAACTTCGGTAATCCGACGGGAACCAGTGTATCCACTGCGGCAAGGCCGTTGCCAACGATTACTAAGGAAAGTAATTAGTTCATAATTTAATTAAATTATCGCGTGTGTGTACATTTACAGGGTAATTTCACTTATTCTTTCCGCGTGTATTTATCCTTGCGCTTTAGTTATCGTGATAGAAAAGGGGGGTGGGGGGGGGGGGGGGGGGTTGGTACGCGATCTAGCCATATACAGATTCTTTGGAATTAGTGTGTCCAAAAAACACTTCTTAACACAGCGAAGGACTTGAAGACCTGCACTAAACTCTGGAATGCACAAAAAAATAGACTTTGTAAGAAAGCGTCTAGCGCCTGGCAGTTGCCATATCTGGCTGCATAGTTGCTAACTGCTCAACCAGTATCATAGTTCGAACCAGCCACTGTTCAAACTATGGCGCTATCCGAGAACTATTTTGCAGCATCAAGACTGTTGAAAGCATTACCGAATACTGATGCCGAGACCAGTCAACGAATTTTAAACAATTTGGTGTGGCTCGATAGCTTAGTGATTAAAAAATCTCTGCCGACCAAAAGGTTCCGTATTCGATATCTAGCGAGCCCGAGCAGTGTTATCTGTCATTTATTTCCCTTGGTAAAAGACAGGTACTACATCCACTAAATTGCAGACTCACTACTCTCTCTTTGCACTCGTCAATCACGCTCAACAGTGCCAACCTTTCATAAAATTCCTCCTTTAAAGTCAGCAGCTTTAGTGATCACTAAGTGTTTCGTGAAGCAGTGGCTTCCTTAACTATGTCTTGGTAAGTGTGAGCTAGGAGATGTTCCAGTCACCTGCTGTAACACTTGCTGTTCATGTTAGCACTTTCACTGTAATAAGCAAAGTAGAGTGACGCGATACCAACTTATTCTTTTGGTACCTAGAAAATGTCTGCATTGCATCTGAACCCTCGTGCCGACAACTACTTGAAGAGCGCAAGACTATCAATGAAGTGTCGAAATTAAAGCTCGATTTTTGTTGTTTCTTTTCCAGTCATTTCGGGATAAAAAAAACCTATTTTTGTATCCCATAGAATTTCAAATACTTGCTGAACAGAATGTAATGCTGCTTCAACTACCTTTAGACATAAATGCACTTAATTCTTTTGGAGGCGATCATAATTAGTATTATGTCTCTAATGGACTACTAAAAATTTTAAGTGTTCATTATTATCGAAAAATTGTAACAATACACACACATTTCTCTATTAGTAGAGGAAACGAATTTACTCATGTCGTGCGCAGCATTCGGTCACCCTATATCAGTCCTACCTCTCCAGATAACTAGGCTTTTGTACTCGTATATGACCGTGTAGCTGAAACCCCAATTTGTGGGGAAAAGGCATCTACTCCGAAGAATAATGCAAACTCGAGAGAAGTAGATGAAGCTATAATCTAAACGCCACTGCTCAGTACTTTAGCAATGATTAGAAACAAAGTTCGGTTAACACTATATATCTTTAGTACATAAACTAGTTTTTAATTAACAGTAGTTAGTGGAAAATTTGGGAAAAAGGTTTCAAAGTTTTCATTAATAAAAAGAATCAACGGTCGCCAGGTACTCACCGGAACAAGAATAATTAAACTGAATCTTACGTGGGAACAGTCATTGGCGTAGTCAGATAAGAAACAAATAACAAACACATACAACATATTACATTAATTTTCAGATATCAGTTAAAATAAGATTGTTTACTCGCTGTGGGCAGAAACGTTTTGTTACGTTACTCACCGTCATACTGACTGTGGTATTTGTAGCTTACAGAAAGATTGTTTGAATTCACTCAGTGGAAAGTACTGTCATTTACATACCAGTTCTTTGTAATAAAAGTTATAAATCATGCCACAAACTATAAATTAGAACTGTGCGTTGACACTGAAATTCAGTGTCCAACTCACTACTTTTACTACCAATTTTTCATTTTGAAAGGTACGCTATTTTTAGCAGTTGAATTACTACTGGCTTTTGCATCATTCTATTTCTGACATTCTTCGTACTACAGCCAAAGATTTTATTGTTACATAATTGTCCAAAAGTTGTAAAAATTGATAATCTAATAAATTAATGTTCGCTTCATTTTCAGATTATCTCGGTTCGTACAAAAGGACACGAAGGATACTACTTGGATGATGACTTAGGTAAATTATTTACGTGACAATATGCAGAAAAACAACGTTATTAAAACAAAAAAATTCCAGATACGTTGGTCAGCCTATTACATTTCTAGTTATAAAATGTCTCCAACTTACTTCGCTTTATAACGCCGTTGGTTTGTCGAGTGGCTTAATTTAGAGGTAAAATAGGGCACAGGTTGATCTTCTTGGTTCAAATGCCTCTGAGCACTGTGGGACTTAACATCTGAGGTCATCAGTCCCCTAGAACGTAGAACTACTTAAACCTAACTAACCTAAGGACATCACACACAGCCATGCCCGAGGCAGGATTCGAACCTGTGACCGTAGCGGTCCCGCGTTCCAGACTGTAGGGCCTAGAACCGCTCGGCCACTTAGGCCGGCGTTGATCTCCTTGCAAGGCCACAGCCAATAACAAGCCTCCACAGTGCTCTTGATGTTATGTGAATTACTCTTGCTGCATTCGTACTGTGCCCGATAAATGCCATAGCTTGCCCATATGAAACATCCGCCAAACCAACCATTTCAGTTTTCACTGCTCCGCACTTCGAAAACAGGCTTTTTATCTGTGCACTTTTGCCTAGCCACACCGGCGAATACATACAACCAACGGCACCAATTGTCCCCTCGCGACACCGAAATGCACTCTTCTGGCTCGTCCGCACGCCCAGCGATAATGCATTTACAATTTATTACACTCTTTGCCATTACCTTTTTTCTGACAACTTACAAAATGTTATTATTCCGTGCGTATTCTCTGTCTTAAATAACAAATAGCACTTGTAACTTGACAACATATTTACAAGAATAATATTCAGGACAACTAATAAAACAAACTTCGCAAAACACGTAGAAAATGTATGATCATCCATAGAGTTTTGGTGTTGTAACTCTTCAATTTGCACGCACTGCACACCATCCTTCTTATTTCATGACGGAATGTCGTTGTCGCGTAGGCCAACATGAATACCGTTGGAAATCCAACGACTGTGCTTGATCGACTACCACGCAGGTCCTACAGAGAATGCGTTCTGCTCCAGAACATAACAGTTTTATAGTTTTCTTTTACTGCCTGGTGGCAGTGAAAGCATTTGCCGGACGAGTTTTTATGTCCCTCAGAGGTTCCACTGTTATTACAGACGCTCTATCTGTTCACTGACATCACTCTGCCAAAAATACGCACATCAGTGGTGAGCTACTCAAAACTTTGCTGTATCAGTCCATTATCGCAGCAGGATGCCAGAATCTTCACTCCTTAACAACCTTGCCAATAAACGACCAACTTTATTCCATACGTCATTTCACTTAGGGGAATATCTGTAGGTGATTCTTCGGGGGCTGTAACCGGAGAATCACTCAGCGCATTTTATCGTAAATCGTAAACACGGTTCAGCTGAATCTTAACGACAAGTCTTAAAACAGTTCGGTCTATATATTTCACTTCAGTTAATGTCTAAGGCCCTGCAGTCATGGACTGTGCGGCTGGTCCCGGCGGAGGTTCGAGTCCTCCCTCGGGCATGGATATGTGTGTTTGTCCTTAGGATGATTTAGGTTAAGTAGTGCGTAAGTTTAGAAACTGATGACCTTAGCAGTTAAGTCCCATAAGATTTCACACACATTTGAACATTTCTTTTTTGGTTAATGTCTTTTGTTAATGCGCGCCATTTGCATGAGACACTATCAAGTCATCTACTAACTATATGCAGTCGATATCATGTAAGTTAGAAATGAAATCTTCTTCAACATTGTTGAATCAACCACGACCCGAAATGCCAACACTAACTTCACTACTTGTTTTTCAAATACGTTGCGGAGTATTTTTGGATCCTAACTAGGTATCTTACTTCATCTGCCTTCAATTCGCACTATTTACTACATCAAGGTAAAGCGCCATTGTTGGCAAGAGGAAAAGTTAATGAGATACTAATATGCGAAAACATCAAACCGCTGCCCACCGTAACATTGACTTTGACAACTGTGAGTCCTGAAGCCTGAACAAACTAGTCACAGACCATTTCACTCCCGTTCTCTAATGATCTGTGCTGCGAAGTTATTGCCCAATATGAACAATGCTTATTGTTTAACTTCATTAGCTCCGACATCCGGGGAGTCTCCGATGCGATTCTACATTGTCGCTCAGTGATCAAAACATGTAATTGTGGAATGCCGTAACAAGTGTGCGACCCGACTGAGGACTTTCTAGCAAACAGTACGTCTTTCCTAAAGGGAAGATATCGTTAGAAAGGAAACTGCGAGTCCGGTGTAGGTCAAGGATGTGTGAAGGAACTGTTAATATTCGCAATGAAATACTTCGAGTTATTTTGACCATGAATTTTGTTTTTTTAAACTCAAACCAACCCGTTTTACTTATGAAGTTATCGAAATTAACCACGCCAGAGGTTGGTAACAAACACCGAATGAACATATACACGAAAAATTATGTAAATAAATTCATAAATTGTTAACGATGGCTATATTTTGGCTCTGTTATAGCTGTAAGAGCCAAATAAACTCGCAACAGGCCATGAGCACGCCGTAATATGACGCCCGAATGAACGTAAACACAGTTTTCGTAGCTGCTAGATTTAAAATTCTGACGTATAGCTTACCTTGCACCAATAGCGGACGATCTCCCTAGCTGTGATCGGGCAGCGGTTGTGTTCGTAATTTGATGTCGGACGCTACAATTTACACGGGCTCGCACATACCGCAAGAGAATACGCCAGTTCACTTGATAGAACACTGTTCACAAATGTAAACCCACAACGTTCCTAAACACATGCAGTAAAGGTTACAATAAAATAAAGAGAAAAATAGAAGCAACAAATTGTAATGATTACTCTTAACAGTGGAATCAACAATGTCAACACAAAATGTAAACACACTTCACAGATACTACATTTATTTCTAAGGAAAACAAATACTGAAAGAGGTTCCTCAGAAATGAAAAAGAAATTAAATTTCAAACAACACAAAATGCACTAAGACTTTACAGGGGGAGACCGTTCGCCATTGCAAGTTGTCTGATGTTGTGTGGTCGTAGCTTTGTGACATCGACGGCAGCTCGTTAGTACTGATGGCGTAAATAATGTAGCTCAGTCAGTCATGAAAACGACATCGAAACATCCTCTGGCTTAGCAAATTATTCAGCGTGTATAATTCTCTTGGTCACAGCCTGGTTCGATGTAGTTGTTGTTTCGTACATCCGAGAGCGTATGTGCTCGTCCATGACGTCTCTTACACTCACGACTACGTTATCAACGTCCTGTATAGAGTTTTAAAACACAAAATATAAAAGAGTTCGAAGTACAATAGTTCGTGCAAGTCTATTACATGCAAACAGTTTGGTACGAACCACGACAATCACAGTCCATTCGCGTAAGCATTGTCACTGTTGTTTATAGTACTAAATGAAGGTCACAGCATTCACAGTTTAACGCAAAGTTTCATAACGTACTCGTTGAAATTCAGTTTAAATCAGGACGGAAATACAAGAACGTGTCCACAAATTTTCATGCGTTTCTGTCTAGCACGAATACACAACACACTGCCTCACTATCGATCTTTCTCGCATCACAGTTCATACAACCACAGTGTAACTACAGGGATTGCCGATCTGAGGGTAATGACCTACCGAGGGGTGAAATGAAATTATCTGAGAGGTGAAAATTAAACGATTCGATTCTCTTTCTGTCATGAAACTAACTTATTTTCAAACGATCATTACTATTATGACAATTTTGTAAGTCTCTATTACTGATTACATAAGTTATCAATAATTAATTTTTCTCAATTCGTAGCATTAATGCCTCGGAAGTTACTGGTTCCTCACATAGCCCACTCACTACACACACAGTTGTGCTTTGTCCCGTACATCGCTGTTGATAAAAAGGGAGATATATACGTAACAAATGCTAAATATCTGAAGAAAAATATATTTTCCAACTTGTAGATTCTACCTGTAGTAGTCCAGAAATTGCTTCATTACTCGCTTCGAAACAGATAAATGAATTCATTTACACTACGACACAGCAGTAACTACATTAGGGCTACTATAGTGCTGTATTGTTATTAATATTACTGTAACTATTAGTGGCTGTGGTCAGACACAAAGCATTAACAGCCTGTTGTCTTTCAGTCTCTGCCATTTCAGAAGTAAGGAGTGCAACAATCAAGTGATTTACCAACAGTAAGGACAGTGCACAAATTTTAACAAGGTTAATTGTAAATGGAGTTGTGGTGTGCTGGTCAAGCAAGTACCGCAATGGAGAGGAGTATTGCAGAGGAAGTATGTTTAGTAATAACAAGAGTCTATCCTCACTGTGGATAGTTAGCTTTCTTATCTGATACAGAATGGTGGGTAGTAGTCGCGATATACCACGAATTCCTATGTCATTCATTATAACACCTCCCTCCCCCCCCCCCCCCCCCCCCCAAAGAAACACACACACACACACACACACACACACACACACACACACACACACACACACGAAACTAAGTATCATTCATCTTTCATCATTTTAAGAATAGAAGTGTTCCAAGAAAAGTCTTTCATTCTACAGTTTAGGCAGGTGCTAAAGTTGGTGATAATGTGGGGAAGAAGTGGGCAACAGACGGTCATCGCGGGGGGAGGGGAGGGGGGGAGGAAGAGGGGTACTAGGTAATGTCTAACACTCAGGGGAAAAGGTCTAGAAAGTTTGGAAACCACGGGTCGGGACATAACAGTTGGATTCACTGTCTCGTTATTGTTACCGCAGCGATAGCAACACCCCAAGCGCCCAGCAACGTTTATACTGATAAACTAACGTTTATACTGACTTCTAACGTGGTTTGTACAATAGGAAGTCTATGTAGTGACAAAAAAATCGACACTAATTGAAAAATTACTCCACATTTGTGGTCATCTAGTTTCCTAAGGACCTTGGGAGATTCGAAATGGTGCATTATAGGACGGGTTTTTTCGATTCTCTTCTAACGTACAGACATTTACTGAATAAAGTCGTTTTCCTCTAATAACAAAATATTACTAGTAGACACCAGAAGACCTCACGTTTTACAGTTTTACAGGAAGATTTCCTACATCTATCCAAGAAAGCACAGTTCTATTCGCTACACCTTCAACCTAATCAGTGAACGTGGAACGTCGGAAATGTATATGGAATGTAAGAAATGAATTATTGAACGTATCAATTAAGCCATCACAACTATAGCTTAAGGGAAAACCACACAGACGTGATAATACATCATCAAAATCAATATAACTGTTTCCAAATACAGGAGAAATCAGATCCACAATTATTGTTAAATCTGAGCCACAAACGACAAGAATATTCAATACTTTCGCTTTTGAAGGAAAAGTAATTACATTTACAAAATATTCCTGTATTAGCTAAGTCAAGTGAAATGCAAGAAAGGGCGAATAATTCGATTCCATGTATTTTTTAAATCTCAAGGAAAGTACATATGATAATAACAACAGACAACAAAACAAATATATGCTTCTCATGCATCAGATAAGTTTAGTATTCTCTTGCCTTCAGCGGAAGAAGTTGAAAATATAGACGAATTTGAAAGTATTTCTTCATGAATAAGTTGTAGTTTATGTCAATGAATCAGTGTGATTCGGCCGTTTTTACATGTATTTCACGATAATTCGTATCACTTGGTAGCTTATTACCGCTTGGAACGCAAAAATACAACAACTGTTCCGTTAATTAAGTAGAAACTAATTAAAAACAAACATTATCCTCACGATGAATGTCTCTGTCTGGTTTCTCACCGCTTGGAGCGCTAGCGTCCTTCCAGCTGTCGAATGGTAACAACTTTCGCACCAGAGAAAGTTGTGATTGTGTCTATTAGACTGTGTTACAACAGTGCTGTAAATTACATTTAGTTTTACACAGCGCATTTTACAAAAGCATTAGAAAGAAGCTCAAACATACATTGACATTTTTGAATACTAATTTAAAAAGAGATTCGTGTAGCAATACTAATAAAGTAAAAAAAGGTTACAATTCCTGCTATAGAATAAAACAAAAAAAAGAAAGAAATAGACCAGGAAAGACATACGGATAGAGTCAATGACGCAAAAGAAAAGCCAGAAGAAAAAAAACTGTCTCTCATAATGAGCAATATCTTCACATGTTCGCACATCGTTAAAAAAAATTGTTACTAAACCCAGGAAGAATGGCAGATGGTTGTGGCTTGGTGGAATGAATTACAACTGACCCTAAGTACAAAATAAATGTAGTGCAATGTACGAAAACGAACGAAAAGACCTGAAATTTTTGCGGTACGGGATCTACCGTAAGTCACTGCAACTCGTTGAGCATACACGGGGTACTTAGCTAAATGAGGAGAATATGAAACAAAAAATGTCATGGACATATGGCCGGAAATGCAGTCCAAGTGATATACACCCACTTGAAGGTGGAGGTAAAAGAACTTTGCCAGTGTAAGTTTCAATGACCGAAGCACACATGAGAACAAAATAGGCAGTTCTGTTCAAATGTTTTAGCTCCATGAGGTAGAGGACAGTGACTTAAAATAGATAGACTAGATCGGGTTGACGGAGGAGATAGAGAATATCCAAAGAAGAGCGGCGCGTTTCGTCAGAGGGTTATTTGGTAACCGTGATAGCGTTACGGAGATGTTGAGCAAACTCAAGTGGCAGACTTTGCAAGAGAGGCGGTCTGCATCGCGGTGTAGCTTGCTCGCCATGTTTCGAGAGGGTGCGTTTCTGGATGAGGTATCGAATATATTGCTTCCCCCTACTTATGCCTCCCGAGGAGATCACGAATGTGGCTTGCGGAATATAAATGTAAATATAGATGTAGATGAAAATTCAGGGAGAAGAAATTAAAATATTGAGGTTTGGCGATGACACTGTAATTCTGTCATAGACAGCAAAGAACTTGGAAGAGCAGCTGACCAGAATGGACAGTGTCTTGAAAGGACGATATAAGATGAACATCAGCAAAATCAAAACAATGATAATGGGATGCAGTCGAATTAAATCAGGTGATGCTGAGGGAATTAGATTAGGAAATGAGACAATTAAAGTATTGGATGAGTTTTGTTGTTTGGGCAGCAAGATAACTGGTGATGGTCGAAGTAAAAAGGATATAGAATGTAGACTGGTGATGACAAGGAAAGCATCTCTGAAGAAGGGAAATTTGTTAACATCGAGTATAGATTCAAGTGTCAGGAAGTCTTTTCTGAAAGTACCTTTATGGAGTGTAGCTATGTATGGAAGTGAAACATGGACGATAAACAGTGTAGAAAAGAAGAGGATAGTTTTCGAAATGTGGTGCTACAGAAGAATGCCGAAGATTAGATGGGCAGGTCACATAACTAATGAGGAGGTACTGAATAGGATTGGGGAGAAGAGAAATTTGTGGCACAACTTGACTAGAAGGAGGTATCGATTGATAGGACACTTTCTGAGGCATCAAGGTATCACCAATTTAGTATTGATGGAAAACATGTCGGGTGAAAAGTGTAGAGCGAGGACAATAGATGAGTACAGAAAGCAGATTCACAGAATGTACGTTGCAGTAGTTACTTCGAGATGAAGAACCTTGCACATGATAGAGTAGCATGGAGACCTGCATCAGACCAGTCTTTGGACTGAAGACCACAACAACAACATACTTTGCACAATAATCACGACGGCAAAATTAGAAAAACTACGGAGCATTCAGATGGGTATCTTCTCACAGTCAAGAATGGGCTACGGTGGCAGAAAAATATTTCGGTATATAATGTACCCTCTGAGGGTTCTCGAACTACGGACGATTACTGCCACGATTACATTCTACTTTCAACGCTTAATAGGAAGTACTATTGCTACAAAATTTAGAGAACCAATTAAGATACCCTAGCGTATCTGGTGAGGATGTTCTCACCAGGACAGCTCGGAGTACGATCGCTCAGTAGAGCTAGGAAAATGGAAAGGCCATCACACTCATATAGACACCCAAAGCCGGAATCGTGACTTGGAAATGTAGTGTTAATCATATGATGTAGCAGCTCTGGCTGTTTCGATTCTAGTACTCAGTTTACTGAGTGAAAGTGGTTAACAAAAGTGATTAACCAGAATCTATGTAATGGAGGCTATCGATAAGATAGAAGCTGGTTAGTGGCAGCACAAGGTAGTGAATGGTTTTAGAATGTCATAATGTGTAAATTAGCTGTTGTGGAATAGCTTTTGAAGTTCGCAAAGTACCGGATGAACATTGGGTCTCGGCCATACCCTAGAAATTCAAGTAGCTCCTCACTATCCGTTAGAGCAGGTCCGACACTGCGACTCATCGGTAACCAACCTTGCAAATAATACTAATACCTTGTAAAGTAACTCAAACGATAATTTTTGTAACATTCGTTTTGCATGTAAGATACCGTACTATAGAAATCATCGTATTTGATTGCAGGACACGTGGAAAATGATATTAGACCCGTTCCTTTGCCATTCTTGCAACAGGGAGTGATGTGTTGTTCCAACAGGATAATGCTCGCCCACGCACTTCTTGTGAAAATCAACGTCCTCTGCAAGACATGCAGCAACTCACCTCTCCAGCATGATCTCCAGACTTGTCAGCAATCGAGCATGTACCGCATATGATACTACGGGAAGTGGCTCGTGCGACTCTTCAACCAACACCTCGCACACACCTACGTGAACAGGTTGAATAGGCATGGCATAACGTATCCCAGTTTCGCCATTTAAGCGATCGACTGGACGACTGGATGCCAACGTCAGCGCCTCACTGCGGCCTGTGGAGGCTGCACCACGTACCATGGGTATTGTAGCATGGTTCGATACTTGGTACATCACAATACCTTGTACAATTGATCTGTAAATGTAGTCACTTAATTTACTCCACATGCACTGTTGTAACAACAAATCTTGAGTGCACTGGAAACCCTTAAAAAGGTGTACTAATTCTTAATCCGTCATCAAGTTCCACTTTCCGAACCCGACGAACCATATAGTCCAATCAGGAACAGTGTCATTTCCCACCAAAAGCTTCATGGAGGGGCTTCACGTCACTATAGGGCTTGTAAATGTACTTGAATTACGCAATCATTAAGGCACCTCACCTGAACCTCTCGATACCGGTAATATTCTACTGTGTTGCTGCAAAGTAGTTGACATATTTCTGAGACAACATTCAGGTTTTATTTCATTTGTGATACATCGATATGTTTATATTGCAAAGATATTATTCTTATGTGTATTCTTTCTTTTGTCACTATGATCTTTGACGTACTTGTAACTCTGATTTTTGGGCGCGTAAGCAATAGTTAGATAGTTGTTAACTTGTTAGAGTGTCGGACCTAGAGAAGGTCAAGTCTTGGACGTCATGTTGGAAAGGCGCTTAACGTAGTCAGCTTATAAAATGTGAACTTTGACAGAGACTGTGAGGAAGATGTTTTCAAGTATGTTTTGTATTGTGAAGTAATGTTTGTGTGTCACGTGATATTGCAATAAAAGCCATTAAAAAAAGTGTAACTTAATTTCGGAGTGCTCATTATTTTTTTACGTCACCATTGTCCAACAAAAGTGTAATCTTCAAGAATGGTTTGAGAAGCGCATCTACAAAACTTTTGAATAAAACCTAGGCCTCTTAGCTTGGAATCATAATCACCTAGACTGTCAACGATTGAGCCATGATTTTACGACGAGACCAGCGTGGGAAACACAAAAAAATGAGTGCCTAGTTTTTTGATTATCACATGAAATGACTATTAACTGTGCTCTAATGACACCTGCCACATAATATGACTGTTGTTGCCCGATAATGCAGTATTTAGCAGAGTGAGCAACACCACAATCGTTATTAAAATTTTGACCTTTGTTGTGGTAGGATTGTTAGAGGCTCCTCCCTTCATGTCGATGCTACTTGCTCAAGTAGCTCCTCAGCTGACACCACGAAGTTTAGTGGACACCGTTTCAATCCTCGCACCAATGAAAAGTCTCTGGCATGAAACACCCCCGATTAAATTCCTTTATTGGATTTTGTGTGCCGGCCGCGGTGGTCTCGCGGTTCTAGGCGCGCAGTCCGGAACCGTGCAACTGCTACGGTCGCAGGTTCGATTCCTGCCTCGGGCATGGATGTGTGTGATGTCTTAGGTTAGTTAGGTTTAAGTAGCTCTAAGTTCTAGGGGACTGATGACCATAGATGTTAAGTCCCATAGTGCTCAGAGCCATTTGAAGCATTTGGATTTTGTGTAAATTATCGTAGCCGCCAAACAGTTAACTATTATGATTATATGAGCGTGTGCTTAATGGATGAAAGGCTATCGATTTTCCTGCTGTGGTTTCGGGGATATTCCAACCGAGTGCGGCTATTCTGAGATTGAATAGTGGAATGATTGAAAGTTTGTCTATTATTAAGGACCACAAAGGTTGCGATGTACAAACTGATATATACATATATATATCCTACTAACACACAAATGCTGAGGCAGTTGGTACCTTCGCCTTACACGTCTAATCACAGTTAAATCTTTTTATTGGTTGTTGATTTTCAGTACCTCGTCACACGCAATGCTGATGGTTAACATTCACCACTGCAATTTATGTTTGTTGCTGGCCGACGCGGTTGACGCGAAACACGTAATTCGGCACTTGTCACTTTCTGTTTCATATCACTCGCGAATCGGCATTAGTGAGGGTCAACCCCACGACGATCAGGGGGACGTGCTCACTACCTTACAGGCAGTATCGATACTTCTGAGCTTACAAGCGCTCTTACCTGCGCCGTGGTAGCTGTACGATCTGCCACTGCTGGCCTTACGATATAACGACCCTGGCGGGCATCCGTCGTGCGTGAACGTCCACAACCAGCGCCGACGGAGGAAAGTGCTGCCGTGAACGTGGCCCATGACCGCAGCTGCGGAAGCGCATGTCAGCCAGGGAGAGACTAGCCGGGCGTCCACGAGCCCCACACCCCAGGAGCACTTGAGCGGAAGTAGTTCGACTGCTATCAAAACTCTCAGCGCAAACACTCATCGTATTGAATCTTCTCAAATTTCGGCAGAGTATTCACGCAACACACGCGGTCCCGAAGGCAACTGGATATTAGTTCACTACTCGCCCGCCCAGGGGGAGCCACGAGCCAAATCTTCATTAGCCACAAGCTGTCTTGGACTCTCTGCACTTGTGTAGGTCCCGCAGGATTAGCCGAGCGGTCTAAAAGCTGCAGTCATGGACTGTGCGGCTGATCGTGGCGGAGGTTCGAGTCCTCCCTCCCGCATGGGTGTGTGTGTTTGTCCTTAGGATAATTTAGGTTAAGTAGTGTGTACGCTTGGGGACTGATGACCCTAGTAGTTATGTCCCATAAGATTTCACTCACATTTGAACTTTTTTTTTTTTTTTTTTTGAAATGGTGTACAACAGATGGGCAAGCCCCATCTCGGAACAAAGGCTGAGATGCTGTTTTCGGCCCTGATGTGCTTGCTCGCTGCTACGCTTTCTATGGCCATCTCCGGACTCACAAGAATATTGGTAACCAGACACATATTTATCAGTGTAACTGCAATTAAATATTAGGATTGCTGCCGCACTCTGACAGCGAACAATCGACTGGATATCTCACCTCTTTACGACCGTGGCTCTGGGACGAATCTCAGTGTCTATAGTGCACATAATTTTCCACGTAAAAGAAAATATCTTTCATTACCCTTACGGCTATAGTTGTGCTGAATCTATGCCTCCCTCACGATAGGACACGCAGTAGCAGCCACGAGACACTCGCACTTATACCACGAAGACTGTTGTACAAAGGCTGGGTCGGTTCCCCTCAGCACAAAGTCGTCACTGTTTCTGGTCCCGGCCTATTTGCTTGCTCTCTACCCGCATCTCCAGACTCTGGGATTACAAGAACACATGTATTTTCACTTCGTTTGTCAGAATATTGTACCATTTACGCGATACTTCTCGATATCAGGCACGTAGCAGTATGCTACCGATCACTCGGGCAACATATTTCTGGAGTTATAGACTGGAAATTATTTCTCTAGAAACCAGAAACTTTAGCGAGGTGAAGCAGTCTGTAAACTATTGAGTAACTATACTCCATTCACCGAAACAAGAGACGTACTATAAACACGGCAAGGCACGTGACCACAGCGCTACCTTCGAGGGGCGTCAGAAATTAAAAAATGAAAGTCGTGTTTTTTATATTTTGGCACCTGAACATGATAAAGTGATCCGGAGAACTACCTTCCGACATCTTTTTTTACATTACATTAAAATTTATTGTCACTTAAAAGGAGAAATATTTAAGCTTTCAGGAAAAGATGTTTTTCCGCGTTACTCTATATTTATCAGTAATATCTCCTAAACTGTGTGTCGCACAGCAGAGTGATTTTATAATAGCCTTCAGTACTATATGTTGATGACGTCTGCAAATTTTCTGCCCAATAGAGTCAGTAGTAGTGAAGTAATAAATTAAAATCTCACGTCTGATGCAGAAGTTTTACCAAATCATCATCCGAAATATAGTAAGCCACAAACTTTTCCCCTTTAAATTTTTTTTTGTGTGGGTGTACGCGAGAAAATTTCGAGAAAGGTTTGAATTTAATTTTGTAGTTTGTTCGAATGCGGTGGGTGCAACCGTTTGCCCTTTATGAGCGACGCAATGTGCGGTTCGCAGGCGCGGCGCTCAGTGTGGCCGTCTCAGTTGCAGGTGTGAGCTCGTTAGTGGGTTTTGTACAGCGGCGATTTCAGGATATCTTAAGTTCATCTGTAAAGACGCTTGAAAGACTAGTTGTTGATTATTAGAGTAAGTATATGTGTTTGTAGTCACGCCGAGCATTCACTGTTTATGTACGCATGCAACAGGATCGCATGGTTTATTTTATATACTTACTTATTTCATTAGCATCACATACTGCTGTCCTCATTAATTCAGCCACGGTTTCAGCGAGCGAGGTCGATGTTTCAGTTCTGAGTCCACCAAAGAAGAGAGCAAAGAAGAAATCATTAAGTCCTTCTGAGAAGCACATGGTGCTTAATGTGTATGAAACGGAACTGTTACATCCAGAGCAGTCGATGCGTGACATTGTTTCGAAAACAGCTGCAGCTGCAGGTGTGGGACTTCTTCAGTGTAGCGTGTGATAAGTGAGTAAAGGGCCACACACTCTTTGAAGTCTCCCAAGAAAGGAATATTATGACAGAATGTTTCTGAAAGTGTTGATGACTTCGATAGAAATGCGATACGAAGGAAAGTAGACGATTTTTTTTTCGTAACGAATTGCCAACAATTGACAAAGTGCTTACAGTTGTGAACGAAGATGCAGATCTGGGCAACTTTCGGAGAACTACATTTTATAAGTTATTGAGAGAAATGAATTTCAAATATGTCCGGCGTGGGCGCGATAGCATGCTAATAGACAAGGATGACATCATTTTATGGAGGCGGCGTTATGTTAGAACCATTAAACGGTTGAGGGATGAAGGGAGACCCATTTACTATTTGGACGAGAGGTGGGTGAACGCAGGACATGCCCAAAGTTACGTCTGGGTAAATGAATGTAAATTCCTCAAAACAAGCGTTTCAGTGCGGATTATCCACCGGAAGCAAGGGCCCATCAGGTAAAGGGAAACGTCTGATTATCGCACACATTGGCAACAAAGCAGGGTTCTTTGAACCATGTTTGTAGAGTTCCGAATCCAAGAAAAGTGGAGATTATCATGACGAGATGTGCGCCGAAACCTTCGAGAAGTGGTTTCAAGATGTTCTTCCTCGGCTTCAGGAAAATGCAGTTATTGTTCTTGATAACTCGCCGTACCATTCTCGGAGAAAAGAAAAAATTCCCAATGCGAATTCCAAAAAGCACGAAATATCAGAGTGGCTAAAATTTAAAAGCATTGATTTCGAAGACGGTACGTCGAAGAAAGAACTTTAAGATATAGTTAAAAATCACAGAACAGCGCACAACGAATACGCAATAGATGTAATGGCGAAGAATGCAGGGAAAAATGTTCTCAGAATTCCTCCATATCACTGTAAATTAAACGCCATCGACTTACTGTGGGCCAGAATCAAAGGCTATGTTGCAGCGAAAAACAAACCATACAAAATGCCGGAAGTTAAAGTACTGCTAGAAGAAGCAGTAAGAACAGTGACTGCAGAGGATTGGAACAAGTGCATCCTCCACGTCGAAGAAAAAGTGGAAACTCAAATGTGGAAATTAGACTACATTATAGACGAGACAGAGTAGCGGTTTGCTATAAACCTCAAAGAAAACAGTTCAATTTCGATAGAGTGAACCTTGTTTCGTCCTTTATCATTATAATTACTGGTGTTGTTATTGGAATTAAAAATTAATTGTGTTTGAATGGAGCGTTTTGTTAGCAACCTGAATGGAAGAAATCTGCTTCGACAGAATGAACTCAGTTTAACATTATTTTAACATTATTGTTAAATTTACTTCTGACATTGTTGCCCAAGTTTCTCACGGTCCGCTGTGACAGCTCGGCAGCCAGCCGAACGTCGACAGCTGCAAAGCGTGCGCCAAGAATTGTCAACGCCCCTACGTATCACGTGAACACCGAATGCTTTCTCTGGAAACGAGCGTAATCGCTCACGTGACACTGTTTATGTTTCGTCCCAGCTCTCGGTGAATAGACTATAGAAACTTCTCCTGTCACCAAAGCCCTTTTCGTGAAAACTCTAAAATAAAATAAAAATTGAGGAAACTGATGTTTCACTTCCAAACACCGATTTCGGTAATGTAACAGATTCGAAATCATCTCTATAATTTACAAAGTCAACTAAAGTGTTTCTCATGTCTAGTGAATCTGCCAAGTTATCTGCCGCCTGTCTTTCACCTGCTAGATGCACACACCACAGTCGATGTTCTCTCACTCAAATGAAGCTGCAAAATGTGTAGAAGCAATCAAGCAGACAATTTACATGGGAGGGAATAATGGTCCAACACATATTAAGTGTTAGTTCCCTATTCGGCCGTCTAGAGGACGACTCGGTTAATTCAGCTAACTTCCTGCATCCCAACAGGCCGCTCCATTCAGACAGCTCCTATCGTTAGCCAGAAACGTGAAACATTCCCGCCACAGGGCACCAGCACAGACCAATCATCCTAGGAGACCGGCCACATATATCTTTTGTCACTGTACTTACAGTTAAATATTATGACAGCAGTCTAATTTTGACGGCATTTGACAATAAATGTAGTATTGGCAATACACCGTGCAGATGGCAGTGGCTTGACATACTTTCCCTTTTGCTGTCACAGTATTTCACATGAAATCCATACCTGCCTTAAGAGCCGGCCGGTGTGGCCGTGCGATTCTAGGCACGTCAGTCTGGAACCGCGTGACCGCTACGGTCGCTGGTTCGAATCCTGCCTCGGGCATGGCTGTGTGTGATGTCCTTAGGTTAGTTAGGTTTAAGTAGTTCTAAGTTCTAGGGGACTTATGACCACAGATGTTGAGTCCCATAGTTCTCAGAGCCATTTGAACCATTTTGAACCTCCCTTAAGAAGGACATAGTCATTCCCGTTGCCCATGTCAGAACACCGTATAAGCCTGATGCTCCAGGCGAACCTATTATGCATCTCCTACTACTAAGTATAATACTGTGACAATAACTGATTGCTGCCTTACGGAATAATACTGACCGAAAATCAGCGATGGCGGACATGCCTTGCGAATGGTACCACTGTCTCTTGGAAAAAGAGGCGTAATCGTCTAACAAATCGCTAGATGTCAAAAAAGACGATCGCAACAACTACGGGGTCTTGGTTCTACAGGTGCACACAAGAATCCATGTTAAAAGCTATACTGGCTTTATAAATCGAGGTATGGCATTACCTCTGAATGAAGTAGTTTTTCTAGACAAATACTGCGGCACTGAATACAGACAGTGATGGCCAGAGTGTATATTATCAGACCAACAGTGCGGTTCCACGTCGCCGACGGTGCACCCTAGTAATAAAATTACCGAATTTAGAAAGTGACTCGGCTAAGGAACGTGGTATGAAACTGGTATTTGAAATTCCCCATGCAGCCGCTAGATATTTCTCTAGTATTTGTAACTCATTCTATGTCGGTGCCAAGTCAGAGGTTCGGTGATGTATCGACTGGGTTATAAGCGATGGTTGATTGAGAAGGATCACAAATAGTAGTAGATGGTGTGCTGACTGAGGTCGTAGGAAATGTACACTAGCTATCCAGATCTCTTGTGCTACGCTTTCAGTAGAAATTACGTCTATGATTTGGCATCAAGTCTATCCATTCAACCACATACCTGCATAGTATCTGATACAGAATGACTACAGCCACTAGTGAATCATGTTTCTGGGACTCTCATATCACGAAACAAATCACCTTTTTCGAACCTATCTGCGAAAGTACAATTTTAAATAGTCCCTACACCTCTTTGCAACTGCTGCCATTTCTGCAGATTTGTGCATGTGATCGTTCTAATTTAAGTCCGAGCTGAGTAGAAGTCGGAGAACGCTATATCGACCACCTTCTGCAACCCTTGTAGAAACAGTTAAGCTGAGTTAGTGCTGTGTTTTGTCCATTCGATGGAAACGGGAAGATGTCGTAGTTCCGCCAACTGTGCACGATGTGTAAGGTCAGCGTCCTGCAATACTAGGTAATATAAAAGATAGTACGGGAACTGGTAGAAGGGCAAGGATTTTGCTACAACCTTGTCGTGCTTCTCCAAACTATATACAAATACTACAGTCTGAAGCAGGTTCGCGTTCCTGAGGGCCCATTCATGTCTAGCATCCCAACATTGTATCATCATTATTCTGTACCATCCAACAGAGAAAATTATGAACTATGAAAGCTTCACTAACTTCATCCGGTAGAGAACTTGATAAGATTTGTACTGCATCTCTCTCCTCCCATATATCGAAAACAAGTACCGTAAGCATTCCCGCACTGAGCACATGTGGCGATAGTATTAAATATGCCGGTATTGATCCGCTGTACGGACCAGTTTAAAGTTTCATCACCTGTACTGTAGGAGGATGACCGTATCCCACAGACTTTAATGAAGTCAAAATGTTTGAAACATTTCTATTTTTTGTACTGTAACACACCTTGTACACTGCCATACCTTTTGGTTTTCTGCGACGACTTCAGGTTCTAAACCGACATTAACACTTTCTGATCCACAGCCTCTCGCAGAAAATTAGACATTGCATGGTGTAAATCATATTGTTACTGCCGCTATCATAAAATACCTTACATACACACACACACACACACGATGATTTTAAATGAAAGACAGTTACAGCATAAGGAACCTTGAAGAGTTTGACGGCGTTGTGGAGAGTTTCCAAACTGCAGTCCGAAGGCGATTGACGATCTCTACATTTAAACTCATCTGTCACAGTGACGGATCGGCTCCGCGTTCTGTTTCGACTGTTTCCTCATACAGCAGTCATGCATGCGATCACTGTTTCGGTGCTATCCACCTCAAGAAGGGGTTGCCCTTCCACCAAACCCCTTCTGCATCTCGAACGAACGATGTCAGTCAATCATTATGTAGTAACCAACAGTGTGTCAGTGGATGGATGGAATGGATGTACTGTAATAACAAGTATTACAATTGATAGTGTTTACAATTTTAGCAATTTTACAATAATTTCAACACTGACCAGTGATGCAAAAGCATGTTTCCCAGTTTTAGTATTTACTAAACTGCCCATTCTCTACTTTGCGGATATCATTGTGAATGTAGATAGATGAATGTGCAGTACATTCATTCATTGTTAATTCTCTAAGAAATACATTGTAAAAGTATACCTGACAGCGCTTTACGCATTGCTAGCACCTCGAGCATAGTGCATCATTTACAATCTATTTCTATGCGAATTTGAGTCACAGAGCATTCTCGCAGTCTTGGAATAAAACTAGAGGCTGAAAGACCTCCTCACACTGTCTTTGACCAACCCGACCCGCAGCACAGACGGCTGAATAACGAACTAACTCTTAGTATGTGTTGAATAGCTTTCGTGATCGCTTTGAAATTGAAAAGATTCAATATGGACATCTGTTTCCGCTGGACCATTATACCTGGTCATGTAAATTGTCTGGTTGACTGCTTCTACACATTTCGATGCTTTATTTGCTTGAGAGAACATCGATTGTGGTGTGTACATCTTCGCAGATGGGATAAGTTTCTAGTTACTCGACGGTTTACAGCACGTTCCACCTCGCTAAGTTTCGGGTTTCTAGAGAAATAATTTCCAGTCTATAACTTCGGAAATATGTTGCGCGAGTGATCGGTAGCATTCTGCTATGTGCTTTATATCGAGAAGTATCGCGTAACTGGTATAAAATTCTGGAAAACCATGTGAAATTCATGTGTTCTTGTAATCCCAGAGTCTGGAGATGGGTTTCTAAAGCAAGCAAGCAAGGAAATAGGTCAGGGCCAGAGACAGTGACACCTTTGTGCTGAGGGGAACCGACCCAGCCATTGTACAACAGTCTTCGCGGTGTATGCTCGAGTGTCTGGTGGCCGCTACTGCTTGTCCTATCGTGAGGGAGGTATAGACTGAGCGCATCGATAGTCGTAAGGGGAATAATAGATATTTTCTTTTACGTGGAAAATTATGTGCACTATAGATACTGATATTCGTCCCAGAACCACGGTCGTGAAGAGGAAACATATCCAGTACATTGCTCGGTGTTTGACTGCGGCAGCAATCCTAATATTTAATTGCAGTTACACTGATAAATATGTGTCTGGTTTCCAATATTCTTGTGAGTCCGGAGATGGCCATAGAAAGCGTAGCAGCTAGCAAGTAGATCAGGGCCGGGAACAGCATCTTAGCCTTTGTTCCGAGATGGGGCTTGCCCATCCACTGTACACTAGTTAAGAGAGTCCGAGAAATCTTCTTGCTTATGACAATTTGGTTCGATAGTCCACCTGGGTTGGCGAATAGTGAACCAATACCCAGTTGCCTTCGGCACCGCGTGTGTGGCGTGTATACTCTGCCGAAATTTGAGAAGCTTCAATACGACGAGTGCCTGCGCTGGGAGTATTGATAGTGGTTGAACTGCTACCACTCAAGTCGTCCTGGGTTGTGGGGGTCGTCCATGGCCGGCTCGCCATCGTACTGGGACATAGGAGCCTCTACAAACTGATTCGAACAAGATGGAGGATAGGTATCTACGGAAAGTTCTTAGAAAGCAGGTGTTCAAAGACAAACTGAGGCAGACTATCCATCTCTGATGGTGATGGCGTCACCCATCTGCCACTGTGGCATTAGGACATCTTCAGACAAGTAGCTATGGGACCCCAAAAATTCCCGCAATTTTTCTCTTCTGTAGGGCAGTGCTTTGAATGCTGTTTGCATAATTGTTCCGATTTTCCAGTCTTTGCTTAGACAGTGCTCTCTCTATCCAAACAACAAGAATACTTTTATGATTAAGGGTGTTTTCGCTAGCATCCATTAACATGATGAGGGCTTTTAGAAGTGAGAATGTTTACCGTTTCTAAGTCATATGTGGAAACAGGACGTCACGATTTCTAGGACGTGAACACGTGATGTATCGCTAGGACCATCAGGAAGAATGCATTCGGTGTTATTCTGGGCTATTTTCGTAAACAGGTCCTGTTAGGGCAAGAATTTCCAAGCAGGAAAGTCGAGACATCACGAAAGCTCCTACAAAAGCGACCGTTAACTACTTCTGCAGCGGTTTACTATTTCCGAGAGGAAGACTTGGCTCTTATTTACATATACATGTGACGTCAGTATATCACTGAGATCGCCGGCCGCGGTGGTCTCGCGGTTCTAGGCGCGCAGTCCGGAGCCGTGCGACTGCTGCGGTCGCAGGTTCGAATCCTGCCTGGGGCATGGATGTGTGTGATGTCCTTAGGTTAGTTAGGTTTAAGTAGTTCTAAGTTCTAGGGGACTGATGACCATAGCAGTTGAGTCCCATAGTGCTCAGAGCCATTTGAACCATATCACTGAGATCCTTTTAGCTGCGCCTGCGAGGGTGAGCCGCTATGCAGAAGTCTTGCTGAGGGTTATACACTATGCAGACATCTTTCTCAGCAATTCGTCATTGCACCAGCGACGATGCCTAGGTGAACTCGTATTTCTACAGGTATTTCTCAGGTGTCGTGTATGGAAGGGATGCCGCTGCCTCATCCTTCCAGGACATGAACTGACACCTGTACATGGTTCGACAGCTCATGGCTGCATCGTCACTTCGCAGTTGCCGCCTGTGCATTCTCACTCCTGGGAACATCTGCGGTGGCATCCTTTGAGGCCCAGTGGAGAAGCCGGCCGGAGTGGCCGAGCGGTTCGCCGGCACGGTAGCTCAGCGTGTTCGGTCAGAGGGCTGCGTGCTCTCTGTAATAAAAAAAAACTGAGTCAAAGAATCAACGATGAACTTGAACGGATGTCTTGTCACGTCCGCCCACACCAAACGCAACGAACAAAAATGGCTCTGAGCACTATGGGAGTTAACATCTATGGTCATCAGTTCCCTAGAACTTAGAACTACTTAAACCTAACTACCCTAAGGACATCACACAACACTCAGCGATCACGAAGCAGAGAAAATCCCTGACCCCACCGGCAATCGAAACCGGAAACCCGGGCGCGGGAAGCGAGAACGCTACCGCACGACCACGAGCTGCGGACGCAACGAACAATATCGAACAAAATGAATAAAAAAAAAAAAACGGTTCTAGGCGCTACAGTCTGGAACCGCGCGATTGCTACGGTCGCTGGTTCGAATCCTGCCTTGGGCATGGATGTGTGTGATGACCTTAGATTAGTTAGGTTTAAGTTGTTCTAAGTTCTAGGGGACTGATGACCACATCAGGTAAGTCCCACAGTGCTCAGAGCCATTTGACCCACGTGTAACTACATGTGATGTGCGTTTCATGACACTATTCCTTGCACAATCTTAATAAAAGAAAGAAATGTGATCGATTTAATTACTTCTCACAACACCTGCATCTTTCCAAACAGCAGAGAATGATGAGCAAGAGAAATTCAACCCCCACAAATTGTTTTTCTCATATAAAAAAACAATATATCCTGGAATTTCAACTTTGTGAGATCCTTCCTCTCCATCGCAGAGCCACCATTTGCCAATTAGATGAGGGGAGGGGGAGAAGGGAGGGGGCAAAGGGGGGCTGAAGGGTGGTGACGGTAGTGATCGATTTCCTGAAAAACTGTTTAAATAAATATATAAACTGTATTCCATAAACTGCCATGAATCCCCTAAATTGTTTAATTAAACAATATTCCACATATTATCTAAATTGTTTAAACAATATTCCATGCACAGCAATTGATTTCCGAACAAATTCTGTAACTAAATAAATAAATTATATTTCATACACTGCCATCAATAACTAAACAATATTCTATACATTGTATGAATTGTATAAACAATATTCCATACACTACAATCGAATTCCCTCCAAATGACTGATCAACTGGGTCTTTTTCCCGTCAATTTCCTGGAGGAAGGGGTGGGAGGGGAGGTTAATGGTTCAAATGGCTCTGAGCACTGTAGGACTTAACTTCTGAGGTCATCAGTCTCCTAGAACTTAGGACTACTTAAACCTAACTAACCTAAGGACATCACACGCATCCACGCCCAAGGCAGGATTCGAAGCTGCGACCATAACGGTTACGCAGTTCCAGACTGTAGCACCTAGAACTCATTGGCCACATTGGACAGTGGGAGAGGTTAATTAATTGATCAATTTAATTAAGTAGTCAGTCAAACTGATAAGAGTGAGAGGAGATATCCAATAACTCAGACCTGAAGGTGTACCTGTGAGAGGTGAGGTTTCCTGAGGGGGGGAGGGGAGTGGGAAGGGGTGATGAAACAATAGATTAAGTGCCTGTCAATCAAAAGGAACGATCATTTAGCAGAATAAAAGGTTAAGGAGCTGTAAATCAAAGGAGAAGAATAGGTTAATGACATGTCAGTCAGAGGAGAACAATAGGTTTGCCACTGAGTGCACAACTGCCCCTGATGTAGGCAACTCGCACTAACAAAATGTGCTCGTTGTCTCTTTGTCCCACTACTTATGTCATCTGTTGGCAGTTGACATTGAAGCCAGTATCAGTACATCCAATCCTCCAGGTGTCACGTACTGTCGTTGGATCATAGTTGATGTTTTTTCTGGTTACTAATTTTTTTCTGGCAGAGTATTTTTATATTGACTTCTAAAAGGGCGAGTAATGCTCTACCCAAGTCCATCATCAGTTACTGAGATCTATTAAACACCAGACAGATCGCAAAGAGCTGAATTTCAAAGAAATCTGAAAACTTTAACAGGCATTAATTTCTGTGTACGGAAAAGTCTCCATGTGAAAACCACAAATTTCTGCATTATTTTACTTGTGTCGGTGATGCCAATAATTTCCTTCATTGATACGAAGTGGGGCACAACCCTGCAAATATATATATATATAGTCCAGTAGAAGACGGTGTAATTAGATGAATTACGAACACTACCTTCACATAGCGAAGGTTTATTCAGCACTTGCACATACAATAGCTTGGAGCGAAATGCCTCCAGCCAGAACACATACAGTATATATACCGCTACAGAACATTCCAGTGCAATGATGCTTGGCATTTGTGGATACTTTTAGAATGAACTCGAACCGAATATAGAAATTAAAATTGTACAGTCGAGATGAGTTTTGAACTCAAGACCCTCCAAGAAACAGTAGGGTATCATAACCAATAAACGACGGTGCTACTCAGCTTTTTCTGTGACAATACTGTCACCTGCATCATTGCCTGGTTCTCGACAAGGCGAAATGCCGATGTTTCAATAGCAGAATAGAAGCCTCTGCAGTTATAAGCAGAAATTGACACCCTTCACACAGTTCATACAGGAAACGGGTCCACATTAAAAGAAGTTAAACTCGACACGTTCCTTCTGGGCAACGATTTCTGTTCTGTAGAAAACCAGTAGCTCTTCTAGTGTGGAAATATTTTATACTTACTTGTTTTATTACAGCAAATATTTTTGTCTGTTATGTGAACAATTCTATAAACAGCCAGCATGCAGCTATATTTAACCACCAGTTACGTTAATATTCTGTAAAATTACTCTTTCAGCGTAATTACAGTTTATAGTACAAAGATACCAATGGAACATTTGACTAACGAACTGTCAAGAGACACATCTGTATTGTGGAGGCAAACCTTTAGCCTAGGAATCGGTATTTAGTTACTCAGTTAGTTAGATAGTTCCATGTCCCATAGATAATTTGCATGATAGACCATAAGACGTGTAACTAGTCACTTTGCATTCACATCGCACATTGATTTATAAATATGACTACAAGTGGAAAATTTGTAAGTTATTTTTATTATTATTATTATTAAATATACAGATGTGAATTACTAATGTCTATCCACCACATTTTACACATTACAATAACAGATATTTTTCTGCTGAATAGAAGGAGTTGTCAAGGAGAAACTCACTCAGTTTGTTTTCAAATTTTAGTTTGCTGACTGTCAGACATTTTATAACACTGGGTAAGCTACCAATAATTTTAGTTGCACCAATGTGCACCCCTTTTTATGCTAAAGACAACGTTAATATGGAGTAATGAATGTTATTTTTCCTGCTGGTGTCGTAATTGTGTTCATCGACGTTGATGTTGGACTGCAGTAGTTTATTCACGACTCGCTTGATGAGAGAGTAAATACACTGTGAAGCTCTAGTCACAATGTCCAACTCCTTAGACAGAAGACTACAAGTTGATCGTAGGTGATCGTCACATAGGCCTACTATTATTACAACACGTTTATGAGCAATAAAGACTTTCTTTCTCAACGACGGGTTATCCCAGAACATTATTCCACATGAGATTATTAAATGAGAAATTCCTAGCAGTTGGCGATCCAAATGCGCTAATGCGTGATGTGTGGGGTTTGTGTGTTTGGGAAAACACGACATCGCCATATAAACTTCCGTGGCGGCAGTCACGAAACACTCCAGGGTCACTGCTTAAACAACTGACGAGGGAGACAGACATAAGTATAACAGGTCTTTTTCTGTACTTAAACTCAGTAGCCGCCAAAAGGTGTGCAAACGCAACGGACACAGTCCCACCGTGTGAATTCTCTGCCTTACGATTAGGACAACACTTCCATGTGGTGGCTTGAGCTAAGACGTGTCGGACAAAGTGACATAAACAGCCGCGTAGTCGCAGTATGCCACAGTTGCTGTCTAAACACTTGACGATCGAACGCAAATGATAGTTACTGAGTTATTACGCTATCCCCACTAAGGAAATTGTCCCCTTTCCTTGAGAGATGCCTTTAATCCATTCTTCTCATACAGACAAAATAACTAGATAGTATTAAAGTCAGATTATTTTTCAAAATGAAGCAATGTGAAATATTTCTTTATACGAGTACATCTAGACTTAAAGTCAGCTTCTGGAATGCGGTGTATGGAGTTTAGTGTAGCACTACAGGTTCCTCCCTTTCTGTTTTGTTTCCGCACGATACGAGGGAAAAATTACTGCCGTAAGCCTGCGTTTTAGCTCTGATGCCTCGTCATCATAGTTTCTTGAGACCTTTTCGAGACAAAGTAGTATATTGCTTTATATTTTCCGAAGCATACTCTCTTTGGAGTTACGCAGTAGGGGCGACTTTTGTACTTTGTTATACTTTGTAGACTTCGGCTTCCTGCCGGTTCTGTAATACAAGATTCATATATTTATTACATAATCCCAGTTCTAAAGCAAGCAGTTGACGACAGCTGTAGAAAATTACCGAACTATCAGCAAAATACTAACACGAGTCCTTTACAGAGGAATAGAAAAATTATAGAAGCCGATCTCGGGGAAGATCAATTTCAATTCTGGAGAAATGTAGGAACATTGTAGGCAATACTGACCCTACATCATCTCTTAACAGACAGGTTAAGGGAAGACAAACCTACGTTTATAACTTTTGTAGACTTAGAGGAAGCTTTTGGCAATACTGGCTGAAGGCAGCAGGGCAAAATATGGTGAGTGAAAGGCTACAAGTTGTAAACCAGACGACAGTTATGAGAGTCGAGGGGCATGAAAGAGTAGCTGTGTTTGAGAAGCGACTGAGATAGGGTTGTAGCCTATCCCTGATGCTACTCGATCTGTACATCGAACAAGTAGTAAGGAAAACCAAAGAGAAATTTGGAGTAGGAACTAAAGTTTAGAAAGAAGAAATAAAATCTTAGAGTTTTGCCAATGACATTGTAATTCTGTCAGAGGCAGCAAAGCAGTTGGAAGAGCAATTGAGCGGAATGGACAGTGAATTGAAAGAAGGATAGAAGATGAGTATAATAATAAAAAAAGAAAATTGCATTGAAGTCGAATTACCTCAGTTTCTCTTGAGGGAATGAGGTTAGGAAACGAGACACTTAAAGCATTAGATGAGATTTGCTATTTGGGTAGCTAAATAACTGATAATGACCGAAGTAGGGAGGATATAAAATGCAGGCTGGCAATGGCAATAGAAACATTTCTCAAGAAGTGAAATTTGTTAACATCGAATATAGCTCTAAGTGTTAGGAAGTTTTTCCTGAAGCTATTTGTCTAGAGTGTAGTCATGTACGGAAGTGAAACATGGATTATTAAAAGTTCAGACAAGAAGAGAGTAGAAATTTTTGAAATGTGGTGCTACGGAAAAATGCTGAAAATTATATGGGCGGATCGTGTAACTAATGAGGAGGAACTCAACTAAATTAGGGAGGAAAGAAATTTGTGGCGCAAACTGACCAGAAGAAGGAATCGGTTGGTAGGACACATTCTGAGACTCCAGGTGAGCACCACTTTAGTATTGGAGGGAAGTGCAGGGAGTCAGAATCGTAGAGGGAGACCAAGAGAGGAATACACTAAGCGGATTCAGAAGGATGTAGGCTGCAGAAGTTATTCGCAGATGGAGAGGCTCGTACAGGATATAATAGTGTGGAGAGTTGGCATCAAACCAGTCTTCGGACAGGAGACCACAACGACAGCAACAATGACAACAATATATTTTCTTATTCCGTTTTGGAATGACAGCATTCAGTTAATGTGTGCAGCAGCATTTTTATGAAATTACAAAAATTACTGCGAAAAGTATGGTTTTCCCAAATGTGAAAAACTGTTCCAGTGTATAACACTGTCATGTCCGTAGACACGAACACTCTTTTCAAATTTAAAAGTGTTGCAATCGAGAAAATGTTGTCAACACTGTATTTAATAGTCTACGTGTTACATTACTATTCTACTATACACCAATAATCAGTAAGCGAAATCAAATTAAGAAGTATTATCACGCACGAACGAAACACGAAAACACGTCCAGAAGTGTAGAGGGTAGACAGAAGGCACCAGACACTACATCAGTTTATTATAGATTCTCAGACAAAACAACTGAAATGTTTGTAATATTTTGTTGAAACCAGTGTTGTTTTAGTCAGTTAGAATGAACAATGAAACAGTGTGTGCGATGTTTTACTGTCTGAAATACTATTCTCTCTGGAGAGTGGATACGAGATAAAAGGAAAAAACGTTGCCAGTGAAATGCTGCACCTGAAATATATCATTGTCACTATGGTTTCTTGAGTTTGTAAACAATTTTGGGAGTACGCTCCAAGTTTTTGTTACGGTTCACGTCAAAATACACCTGGATCAGGAATATATTTCATGCGCCTGAAGATAGAAAGCCTAACGAACATTATTTGCACTCAGGGCGGAAAACCGATGAACAGACGTGACTGCAGAGAAGAACTACAAACACAGTAAAACATTTCGCACAGGGCATTATAAAGTAGAAGCAGCCTGTACCTAAAATTAACGATAGAAGAGAAATATCACATCCAAAAACCAATATTCCAAGGAAAGAGAGTGCCTAACGAATCCCCACTGTTGTGCAATAAGACACTATTTGCCACAATAGAAGAACTGTGTGAATAATCCCACTCTCAAACGCAAAACAGCACGTTGTTACCTTCTGAAATTCAGTTCTCCGACACATTTGCCATACAGCTCACTGTATACACTCTCTCGCTTTCTCTCCCTCTGTTTCTCACTCCCTGTCTCCCCACCCCCCTTTCTCTCTGTCACACATCACACACACACACACACACACACACACACACACACACAAGCGCGCACACACACACACACACACACACACACACACACACACACACACACACACACACAGCGAAACGTCTGGAACATCAACACAAGCACGAGACGAAAATCACAAACGTCAACAACCCTCGAAATCGCTTTCTGTTCCTCACACAAACGCGAAACGAAACAAATGAATATCACACAGCAAAAAAAAGGAAAACACGTGAAATGAAGGCAGAAACCTTGTTCTTAGATGATAAATTACATCAAGTGCTTTGTAAACAAAGGAAGCAAGAGCACGACATAAAAAAACTATAAATAACTCGCTAAATAGCGCGTTTTATAGCGATTCTCAATCTGAAATGAACGAAGAACGGGTAAATAGAATAAGTTTCTTTTGCAGATGAGAAGCAGTAGAATACATGGCAGATGTAGAGCTATTTACGTATACAGATGTACCTTTCCAGTTTATTATCCTAGATCTAAATCTTTAAGTGCAGCGTGAATGAACAACATATTCGATAACGCCTCCACTCAGTGACACAAAAGAAAATACATGACATCCAATAATCGCTCCTTTGTACGTGGAAATACTTTAAAGCAAAAAATTCATACTAAAACGACACAGGAGGTTCAAATGTAAGAATAATTTATCAAAAAGAAAATAAGCAAATAACCTCACTGAAGATAGTACATAAAGTGATGAAACTTGTTTTCGGAACAACAAAACTATAAAAGAATGTCATGTACAAGACAGAATTCCTCTCTATGTACGCACAACTTCGCAACATTGTACACTGGTTTCACCTGAAATATGATTGGTTCTTTGACTGCTAATCCAAGTAAGATTTGAGCTTCATAATACGATTAGAAATACAGTGAAAACCTGTAAAGTGACAGATCATTTCAAGTAAACTTGTTTCTGGATGATGATTCGGTGAGTAGGAAAGATCTAGGTAAATGTAAGGCGCCGTCGGCTGTCGTTAAGTAGACTAGAGTCCTTGGTCGTAATTTAACGTATGTTCTCAGACATGTATAACATGCCCCGGCGTTGTAGAAATAATTGGCAGCTGCAGTTCGTAGATAAATACTTTAATTACAGCAAAGAAACTGACAAGTAAAACGTAATTAGTCTTCCATTTAGTCTAAGGACGCGAAGCAAAACAATAACATTTCTCCCCGCTGACAGAGATATGTCATAACGCCTATTTCTAGTTCTCCTGTTTTTAGTTTCCATTACGTAGCCACTGAAGCCAAAACTGACAAATAACACAAGTTATTTAACTGACAAGTGCATGTGTAAAAGTAGTCTTCAATCAGAAATTGATACCGTTTGTTTTTTCATATAAACTAATAATGGAATAATTGCATTTTTGTAGCAAAAAAATAAACTCGTTATGGCTGAAGGTTCTTATGGTTCAAATGGCTCTGAGCACTATGGGACTTAACATCTGTAGTCATCAGTCCCTAAGAACTTAGAACTACTTAAACCTAACTAACCTAAGGACATCCCACACATCCATGCCCGAGGCAGGATTCGAACCTGCGACCGTAGCGGTCACGCGGTTCCGGACTGCGCGCCTAGAACCGCTAGACCACCGCGGCCGGCGAAGGTTCTTATTATACAAATATGTATCCATTTATAAGTAACAATGGATAACATTAAAACTTATTTAACCATAATCTATTTTCTTAACATTCTCACATATCGTCATCCTGCTTTTCATTTAGCAAAAGTTCATCACAACCGCAAACAATTTTATTACTTCGCAATTATCCAGTTTCCAGTATATACTTTTATGCGTTACCTTGTGATTTAAGTGACCGGAATCCATATGACTGTTTGATTATTTTTATGTTCATATATTTTAACCTCTTGCTTTTACCACTTACGTTGCACGGCTCAGAATTTTTGACACGTTATTTGACTTATATAATGATGTAGTATCACACCATAATTGTAGTAGGTGCAAATGGACGCCATAACCAAAAATATCTCGAATGGATGGGCCGTATCTTGGGAACTGGGGGAGGAGGGTGGATGGAGCGAATGGGCAGACACAACTGAAACTGAATTGTACTAATTAACGATGTTGGAAATGACTTTCTGTTTTCTTTTTGCAGAGTTACCAGTTCTCGATTTTGTTCGGATTTTGTCTCCTCCGTATAATTCGCATCTCATCATCCTCGTTTATATAACCGATATATTCCAGCCTTCGTACTCTAGGATAATATCTGAAATCGAACTTTTCCCTTCTTTTGCAAGGGTTTCCGTCGACTTCCTTCTTCGATTATTCCAGTGTCATATCATTTAGCGAGTTATATGTGGATTATTTTTCAGTTCCCATTAATACAAATGTTTTGTCACACCTTATGTCTGGCACTCAGGAGATGAAGAGTTGAGATGCTGATATGCATAGTAACAACACTAGAAGAAAAGACCTTCGGCACTGAATACTAAAGCTGTCGTGGTATCAGGAAAGGATCAAACATACGACCAAAAGGTATTTGACAACTTGCCCAGTAATACAAAACGTCTCTCAGACAACAAGGTATTTAAATTCAGTACTTCTGAATAGGTCATATTGTTCCAGAGTTGAATATATAAATACACCCGAACAAACTTGAAAATTTTCTTTATACTTTTATCCGTTTCCGAGGTACAAAGGTTCACAGTTATCGTTCCTGTACAGGCAAAATGTAGTTGTTGTTGTTATTATTGTGGTCTGCAGTTCTCCATGCTACTCTATCCTGTGCAAGACTCTTCATCTCCGAGTATCTATGGAACCTACTACCTTCTGAATCTGCTTAGTGTATTCATCTCTCGGTCTCCCTCTACGATTTTTACCCTCCACGCTGCCCTCCAATACTAAACTGGTTATCCCTTGATGCCTCAGAACGTGTCCTACCAACAGATTCCTTCTTTTAATCAAGGTGTGTTACACATTCACGTTCTCCCCAATTCTGTTCAGTACCTCCTCAGTAGTTACATGCTCTACCCATCTAATCTTCGGCATTCTTCTATAGCACCACATTTCGAAAGCTTCTGTTCCCTTCTTGTCTAGTACATCTATCGGTCATGTTTCACTTCCATATGTGGCTGCTCTCCATACAAACACTTTCAGAAAGGACTTCCTGACTCTTAAATATATACACGATGTTAACAAATTTCTCTTCTTCAGAAACGCTTACCTTGCCATAGCCAGTCTTCATTTTGTATCCTCTCTGCTTCGACCATCATCAGTTATTTTGCTTCCCAAATAGCAAAACTCATCTACTACTTTAAGTGTCTCATTTACTGTACTAATGTAATTTCCTCAGCATCACCTGATTTAATTCGAGTAAATTCCATTATCCTCGTTTTGCTTTTGTTGATGTTCATCTTATATCCTCCTGTCAAGGCACTGTCGAATCCGTTCAACTGCTCCTCAAGGTCCTTTGCTGTCTCTCACAGAATTTCAATGTCGTCGGCAAACCTCAAAATTTTTATTTCTTCTCCATGGATTTTAATTCCCACTCCATATTTTCTTTTGTTTGCTTTACTGCTTGCTCAATATACAGATTGAATAACATTGGAGATAGGTTACAATTCTGTCTCAGTCCCTTCCCAGCCACTGCTTGCCTTTCTCGGCCCTCGACTCTCATAACTGCCTTCCGGTTTCTGTAAAAATTGTAAACAGCCTTTCGATCTCTGTGTTTTACCTCTGACACCTTCTGAATTTGAAACAGAGTACTCCAGTCAACATTGTCAAAAGTTTTATCTAAGTCTACAAATGCTATAAACGTAAGTTTGCCTTTCCTTAACCTATCGTCTAAGATAAGTGGTAAGATCAGTATTGCTTCGCGTGTTCCAACATTTCTACGGAATCGAAATTGATCTTCGCCTGGGTCTGTTTCCACTAGTTTTTCCATTTGTCTGTATAGAATTCGTGTTAGTAGTTTGCAATCATGAGCTTTAAACCGATAGTTCGGTAATTTTCACACCTGTCAACACCTACTTCCTTTGGAGCGGTATTATTATATTCTTCGTGAAGTCTGAGGGTATTTCGCCTGTCTCATACAACCTGCTCACTAGATGGAAGAACTTTGTCAAGGCTGGCTCTCCCAAGGCTGTCAGTAGTTCCAAGGCAATGTTGTCTACACTCACGGCCTTGTTTCGACTTAGGTCTTTCAGTGCTCTATAAAATTCTTCAAGCAGTATCGTATTTCCATTCCATCTTCATCTGCGTCGAGTTTCATTTCCATAACATTGCCCTCAAGTAAAGAGCCCATTTGTAGACCCTCTATATATTCCTTTCACCGTCGGCTTTCCATTCTTTGCTTAGGACTGGTTTTGTATCTGAGCTCTTGATATTCATACTGGTGGTTCTCTTTTCTCCAAGGATCTCTTTAATTTTCCTATAGGCAATTTCTATCTTACGCCTTGTGATATATGTTTCTACATCCTTACCCCCTAGCCATCCCTGCTTGGCCATTTTGCACTTCATGAATATCTCATTTTTGGAACGTTTGTATTCCTTTTAACCTGCTGCATTTATTCCATTTTTATATTTTCTCCTTTCATCAATTAAATTCAATATGTCTTTTGTTTCCCAAGGATTTCTACCAGCCGTCATCTTTTTACCTACATGATCCTCTGCTTCCTTCTCTATTTCATCTCTCAAAGACACCCATTCTTATTCTACTGTATTTCTTTGCCCTGTTGTTATCAGTCGATCCCTAATGCTCTCTTCGATACTCTCTACAGCCTCTGGTTCTTTCAATTTATCCAGGTCCCATCTCCTTAAATTCCCACCTTTTTGCAGTTTCTTCAATTTTAATCTATAGTTCATAATCAATAGATTGTGGTCAGAGTCAACATCTGCCCCTAGAAATGTCTTACAATTTAAAACCTGGTTCCTAAATCTCTGTCTTACCATTATACAATGTATCTGAAACATTCCATTGCCTCATGGCCTCTTCCAAGTATACAATCTTCTTTCATGATTCTTAAGCCAAGTGTTAGATATGATTAAGCTATGCTCTGTGCAAAATTCTACCAGACGGCTTCCTGTTTCATTCCTTACCCCAGTCCATACTCACCTACTACTTTTACTTCTCTTTCTTTTCCTATTATCGAATTCCAGTCCCGTAGGCGTGGGCTTCGTGTCTATCTTGGCTAATATAATGCGTTCACTATGCTGTTCGTAGTAGCTTATCTGCGTTCTTATTTTTTTATTCATTATTAAACCTGTTCCTGCATTACTCTTATTTGATTTTGTATTTATAACTCTGTATTCACGTGACCAGAAGTCTTGTTCCTCCTTTCAACGAACCTCACTAATTCTCACTTTATCTAACTCTGACCTATCCATTTTCCTTTTTAAATTTTCTAACGTACCTGCCCCATTAAGAGATCTGACATGCCACTCTCCCAACCTTAGAACGCCAGTTTTGTTTCTAGTGATAACTACGTTGTCCGGAGTAGTTCCCGCCCAGAGATCCGAATGGGGGACTGACTGTTTTACCTCCGGAATATTTTACCCAAGAGAACGCCATCATCATTTAACCATACAGTAAAGCTGCATGCCCTCGGGAAAAATAAAAATTACGGCTGTGGTTTCCCCTTGCCTTCAGTCGTTCGCAGTACCAGCACAGCAAGGCCGTTTTGTATGTGTTACAAGGCCAGATCAATCATCCAGACGCTCCTGCTACTACTGAAAAGGTTGCTGCATCTCTTCAGGAACCACACGTTTGTTTGGTTTCTCAAACACTCTTTATACAGCTTACACATCACAGCTGAAAAAATTTTATGTAAGTATAATCTCATGATCACGGTTTGAGCTCAACTGTTTTTCTTTCCTTATTAGGACCTGCCAACTACTCCTCGCCTGCAGTTTGTTTCATTCAGGATCTCTGGGAACTTTGTCGTTTGCTATGATATCCATCGCTCTAATTGAAAACTTTTTTCCGTTTTCTACATCTACATGACTACTCTGCAATTCACATTTAAGTGCTTGGCAGAGGGTTCATCGAACCACAATCATACTATCTCTCTACTATTCCACTCCCGAACAGCGAGCGGGAAAAACGAACACCTAAACCTTTCTGTTCGAGCTCTGATTTCTCTTATTTTATTTTGATGATCATTCCTACCTATGTAGGTTGGGCTCAACAAAATATTTTCGCATTCAGAAGAGAAAGTTGGTGACTGAAATTTCGTCTAGTACAGTAATATTTCTGCCGAATTACTTCACTGCTTCCATCCAATCTAGGGGAACAAATACGTAGTTCAAGTAAAACTTTCTGGCAAATTAAAACTGTGTGCAAAGGTCCCGAGTTCGAGTCTCGGACTGGCACACAGTTTTAATCTTTCAGGAAGTTTCGTATCAGCGCACACTCCGCTGCAGAGTGAAAATCTCATTCTGGAAACATCCCCCAGGCTGTGGCTAAGTCATATCTCCGAAATATCCTTTCTTTCAGGAGTCCTAGTTCTGCAAGTTTCGCAGGAGAGCTTCTGTAAAGTTTGGAAGGTAGGAGACTAGATACTGGCAGAAGTAATGCTGTGAGGACGGGGCGGGAATCGCGCTTGGGTAGCTCAGGTGGCAGAGCACTTGCTCGCGAAAGGCAAAGGTCCCGAGTTCGAGGCTCGGTCGGGCACACAGTTTTAATCTGCCAAGAAATTTGATATCAGCGTATACTCCACTGCAGGTTGAAAATCTCATTCTGGACGTAGTTCAAGTGTTTATTTGTTTTCTGAGTGAGACCAAAATTTTGATCACATTACACACAATTATGGCCACGTTCAAGGAACTACTGTGTGAGTACACCGCTCTTTCCTCATGGTGTACAACAAGTGTTTAAAAATATGGCGATATGGTTTGGAATACTTCAGCTGTCACTGCATTCAGTGATACGAGACCTTTCACTAGTCAGTTGTTCCGAAATTTCCTTAGCGTGGATATGTTTGCTGTGACTCACTCCCTGCGGAACATTTATTTCACGTTAACGTATCAGCTTTTCAAGATACACTGAAGAGCCGAAGAAACTGGTACACCTGCCTAGGACCCCCGCGAGCACACAGAAGTGCCACAACGCGACGTGGCATGGACTCGACTAATGTCTAAAGTAGTGGTGGAGGGAATTGACGTCGTGAATCCTGCAGTGCTGCCCATAAATCCGTAAGAGTAGGAGCGGTTGGAGATCTCTTCTGAACTGCAGGTTGCAAGGTATCTCATAAATGTTCAATAATGTTCATGTCTGGGGAACGAGCGAGGCATCGCAGTGGTTAGCACACCCGAGACTCGGATTCGGAAGGCCGATTGTTCAACTCCGCGTCCAGCCATCCTGATTTAGGTTTTCCGTGATTTTCCTAAATTGTTTCAGGTAAATGCCGGGATGGTTCCTTTGAAAGGGCGCGACCGACTTCCTTCCTCATCCTTCCCTTATCCGATGGTCCCCTTCCACCAACCAACCGACCATGTCTGGGAAGTTTGGTGGTCAGGGGAAGTGTTTAAACTCAGGATAGTGTTCCTGAAGCCACTCTGTAGCAATTCTGGACGTGTGGGGAGTCGCATTGTCCCGCTCAAATTGCCCAAGTTCGTCGGAATGCACAATGCACATGAATGGATGCAGGTGATCAGAAAGGATGCTTACGTACGTTTCACCTGTCAGAGTCGTATCTAGACGTACCAGGGGTGCAATATCACTTCAAATGCACAAGCCACACACCACCACAGACACATGGGGTTGTCTCCATACCTGTACACGTCCATCCGCTCGATGCAATTTGAAACTCGTTCGACCAGGAAACATGTTTCCACTCATCAACAGTCCAATGTCGGTGTTGACGGGCCCAGGAGAGGCGTAAAGCTTTGTCTCGTGCAGTCATCGAGGGTACACGAGGTGGGCCTTCGGATCCGAAAGTCCATATGGATGATGTTCCGTTGAATGGTTCGCACGTTGACACTTGTTGATCGCGCAACACTGAAATCTGCAGCAATTTGAGGAAGGGTTGCACTTCCGTCACATTGAATGATTCCCTTCAGCCGTCGTTGGTCCCGTTGTTGCAGGATCATTTTTCGGACGCAGCGATGTAGGGGACTTGATGTTTTGCCTGATTCCTGATATTCACGGTACACTCGTGAAATGGTTGTAAGGGAAAACCCTATCTTCATCGCGACTTCGGGGACGCTGTGTCCCATCGCTCGTGAACCGACTATAACACCACATTCAAACTCACTTAAATCTTGATAATCTGCCATTGTCACAGGAGTGGCCGATCTAACAACTGCGCCAGACAGTTGTTATTTTATATAGGAATTATCGACCGTAGCGCCGTATTCGGCCTGTTTACATATCTCTGTTTTTGAATACGCATGATTTTACCACCAGTTTGTTTGGCGCTTCAGTGTAGTTGTACTCTACATGCAGTCCAGCCATTATGTTAGAGTTTGCAGTTTATCATTACAGATGCAGGACTCTCCCGGAACAACTTGTAAGTAAGTTATCCCGAAGAGAGCTGCACTTTAGCTTACCAAATGAGCACTTAACTCATTCTATTGCGAAATATCACTTGTGCCACTTATATTCTTAGCCCTTCAAGTAATAATGCAACTAATCGTAGGTACGTCCTATAACATCGGCTGTGTTCATGGGAGAACTCCTCACACGTTACTTGCAAAACTTGACTAGTAGAAGGGAGCGTTTTATAGGAATAATTAGTTTGGTAAGGAAGGGAAGTTTGGGGTGTATCAAGAGTATAGGAGGCCAAAGCTTGATAGCAGTAAGCCGTCATGTAGGTAGCAGTAGTACTTTAGAAACTCAGTAGCATGCACAAGGTAGGCCACTGTGGAGATCTGCATCAAACCAGTCTTCGAATTGAAGACCACAACACGTAATTATGTTTTCACATTAGTGTTGTATTGTCTTTGCTGTGTATGATGAGTCTTGTACTGTACTTTATAGCCCCACTTTATGTTACCGACCACCCAGTATTTGCTGCAGACAAAATAAACTTCACTTGCTGTAACTCGCCATTTTTTCATTTCTTATGATTTCTACTTATAATTTCTGTTTTGATGAATACACACTTTTAAACATATTGCCGAGACTGCATATAAATGTATTAGAATCAGAAATGACGTAAGACAGAATTGGTAGACTAGTAAAACGTAAATGAAATAACAATGAAATCCAGACCATTAGCTGCTTACAGACGTTGATAAATATCAATGGGGACAGTTGAAAATGTGTGCTCTGACCGGGACTCGAACGCGGGATGTGCTGCTCACATGGCAAACACTCCGTCCTACTGAGTCACCGAGGACACGGAGGTTAGTGCGACTGTCGGGACTTATCTCTAGCACGCTCCCCGTGAGACCCACACTTCCAACTTACTGTCCACACACTACATTTGTAGTGCCCCTGCCCGCTATACACATAATTTGCGGCAGTTAATGTACAGATTCCCACAAGAGTTCGGGCAATGTTAGTGCATCCGCGCTGAAGAAGATCATTGGCCGGTAAGCCTTATCTATATGAAGATGGTTCCTGTTCCTTCGGACACGTCCGGAAGAACTGATACCATCTTCATGTGGTAAAATGTGAGTCGTTAGTAAAGAGGAATTCTACCCACCACCGATCTTATCAGTCAGTATAAAACAACTAAGCTATTTGCTTGACGTTCCGTTGAGCGGAACTAAAGGTTGGTTAAGCATAGAAAGAATTTCGCTGTTAGTTCCTAGACGTTCGGCTCATCCGTTTTTGGGGAATCCACGGAGAACCAAAATTTGGAAGGCTGCGCCGGAATTTTAAGGCCAATCGTCTGAAATACGAGTCCAATTTCTTAACTACATTGTACAGTTGTCGGCGTAATCCACAAGGTACAAATCGTGGTGAAACACCAACGTAACAGAATAAATACTGAGCACTTTGCCTTAGTATTTGACACCAGTGCACTGATAATTATAAGCAAATGATAACTCAGTAAGTTATCTCTAGCTTGCAATGAAGCTGAGTCAGAGTGTACAACGGCTAGCACAGCACAAACGAATCATGAAAACACAGTTCCAGCCGTAGAATGTCTTCGGTCTGAGAAAAATCCTTTGCTATTTTTAGTAGAATCTTCATGCATGTTAGAATGTTCCGATATTTGAACAACGGAAGCACGCACCTTTAACTAACTGGTTACCGCCATCTGAGCTTAAGATTCTCCAATCTGTCAGTGGCCCGTATCTCATTTTTCCGGTGAACGATACCTCTGTCAGATCCAGTTTAGTCGGCTACCCCAGCTGTTTTCGGCTTTCCCGCAGACCAAGTACAAACAAATGCTTAACGAGACGATCATTCCATTAGTGTGTGTGTGTGTGTGAATTCCTATGGGACCAAACTGCTGAGGTGATCGGACCTTGGACTTGTACACTACTTAAACTAACTTACGCTAAGGACATCACACACACCCATGCCCGAGGAGGACCCGAACCTCCGGCGTGGGAGGGAGGGAGGGGGGGGGGGCGTGATTCGTAACATGGCGCCTATAACCGTACGGCCACTCCGCGCGATCAGTCCATTAGTATTACAGATGATGGTTTACTGTTAATAGAACAACCTCCGCAATTCAGTTGGTACAGCCCAAATGCTAACAAATGCTTAATTCGAGAGATTTTCGTTCCATTAATCTTCTAGATGTTGGTTCGCTGTTAACAGTCTAGCAACCGCAGTTCAGCCTATGATATCTCATTCAACTGGTGCAATGGTTGACATACTGGGCAGTAGCTACATTCCGTTAAGTGATTAGTGATTCGGCATCCGCTCATCGTCATAACATAAATTCTATCGTACATACCAATTGAAGCTAAGTGCTTCTTCAGTTACTACGCATAAGGTACTGGGACTGTAGATCGATTCTTCAAAATTTTTAATTGCACTGTTTTTATGAGTTACATAACCGGCCCAGTATGTGTCGCTCCAAACTGGTTTATCTGCGATCAAATTGTGTACTATTCTGTGTTAATGTGGAATTGATATAAAATACTGTTAAACTGCTCTGTAACCTTACGTAATGTTAGATGCACGTTTCAGACTACAGATGTAGTTTATCTATCACCTTTTGTTGCTCTTCCTTCTCCTGCAGTTTCTACACGAATTAATTTTGGCTGTCATTAATGTGTAGGTTACTGCAAGTTCCATCTATGCAACCAATTGAAAGCAGTTTGTTTATTGCCATTCGGTTTCGTTTCTTTTATTTGTGAAGCATATTCAGTCATGGAGATGTTTTCACTTGTTTCTATGCTCCAGTTGGCCGATTTCCGGAGTTCTTTCACCCACATTTGTTTGAACGTGTCTCTTAAACCACTTGCACTTTACATTAAAGTACGTTTACAAAGTAGTCTCAGAGAGATTCATGTATTTGCTTTATAACTCATCCTTTGATATTGCAATATACCATTTCCGCTACTTAGTGATATTTTAAACTTGTCTGTGATACAGAGGTTCTTATAGCGCCTTTACGATTTAAATATCGTAATGCAATTTTTATGTCTTCCTCGCACTGATACGGTTTTGTGCAAACTGGTTTCGTATGAAGATACCACAGGTTTTACGTGGCATTTAATAATTTTTATAGTTAGTACTTAAAAGAATGCCGCGTTTTGGAGGATTCGTGCTCAGATAAGGAAGCTCTTAAAACTGGAACAATTAATAAACCGGAAGCAGATTCCCATCTCGTAGGAAGTTATAAGTCCGAGTCTCTTGGTTATAATTGTCGACAGTGACACCATGAAAATATATAGTCCTTTTGAGTTTCCGTGCCGCCATTTCGTTATCGTCGGCATCTGGCGCTTGTGTCTTGCGTGTGCAAATCATTTGTAGCGTAGCGCGCTGGTGGAACTATAGGAGAACTTGTTTCTTCTCGGCGCAGAATAAAACCGAAACATATTCCGTCTTTGCCGAGGTTGTGACTGTCAAATGAAGAGCTTTCATAACTGTTGTTGGATGGTTGATCTGCATCTTGTTTAGATGATATAAACAGAGACGTGCTGTTCATCTATGACATTATCTGTATGAGAACGGAGATTTGTGAATTCAAATCGAATGCAAATAGAGTAGAGAGCAACAAATATTTCTTCTCAATTATAGCATTAAGAAAATAAAAAATAATATTTTTTTTTTTGCTGTGTAACTGATTCCAAATGAGTGCAGTGGTGTGCAAAGCTTAACGACGAAAATCTTTTTCGTATGACGTGTCGCTGACAAGTAACGTAGTTCGATGAACTTTGGGTCATACACAGAAAGAACTGCTACGATATAGTACAGAAGGTAACTGAAAGAAACACCCAGCCAGACGAACAGATATGACAATTTTATTCAAAGACAATAATAACACACTTAAGACAACGCGATTAATGGTGAAGCCCAGGGCATTACAAAAGGCAGGATGCGGTTCTCAGTTGGATGTGTGATCACCACGGATGGCAAACCATTCACCGCTCCCATGCTGGCCACACGGTTAATAAGTTCTTGTGGCAGGGCGTTCCATTGCTCCACGAGAGCGGTCGACCACTGCTGGTCTGTTTTGGTCATGCGGACGTGCTGCAGCGGCTCTTATCAACACATCGAACTCGTGTTCGAAAGGATTTAAGTCGGGGATAACGGCAGGCCACTCCATTCGCCGAATATATTCGCGTTTGAAGAGCACCTCCTCTTGCATTGTTGTCAGCGGTCGCTCTTTGTTATCCATACAAATGAAGTGAGGGCCGAATGCACACCTAAAAAGACGCACAGGGTGAAGTAGTACAGCGTGACAATATTGTTGACCGGTCAGTGAGTGTACCGTGTTCAAAGATTTGGAGGTCAGTACGCCCATCGAAGATCATGCCTCCACACCATAACACCTGGACCATCAAAGAGTTCTATCTACATCTACGTCTATACGCTGCAAACCACCGTGAGGTGCACGGCCGAGGGTACGTCATGTTATACCAGTCATTAGGGTTTCCTTCTGTTCCGTTCAAGCCAACCGGTGTGGCCGAGCGGTTCTAGGCGCTTCAGTGTGGATCCGCCCAACCGCTACGGACGCAGGTTCGAATCCTGTCTCGGGCATGGATGTGTGTGATGTCCTTAGGTTAGTTAAGTAGGTCTAAGTTCTAGGGGACCGATGACCTCAGATGTTAAGTCCCATAGTTCTCAGAGCCATTTGAACCATTTTGTTCCATTCTCGTCTGGAGCGCGGGAAGAATGGTTATTTGAATGACTCTGAGCATGCAGTAATTATTTATTTATTTATTTATTTAGACGTCAAGTTACGTAGGACCAAACTGAGGAGCAAATCTCCAAGGTCATGGAATGCGTTAGTACATGAAATTACAACATAAAAGTAATAACTAATAAAAATAAATGTTCATGACCCCGAAAAAAGTCTGTCCATAAGCTTAAATAAACGCAACCAAAATACAATAAGAATCAGCTTAATGTTTGAAGGAACTCCTCGACGCAGTAGAAGTAGGAGTGACCCATGTCGAAAATCTCCAGGTTCGATTTGAAAGCGCCTGGATTACTGCTAAGATTTTTAAATTCGAGTGGTAGCTTATTAAAAATGGATGCAGCAGTATACTGCAAACCTTTTTGGACAAGAGTTAAGGAAGTCAGATCCAAATGCATGTTTGATTTCTGCCGAGTATTAAATGAGTGAAAGCTGCTTATTCTTAGGAATAAGCTAATATTGTTAACAAGAAATGACAGTAAGGAATATATATATATTGAGAGGCCATTGTCAAAATACCCAGACTCGTGAACAGGGGTTGACAAGAGGTTCGTGAACTTACTCCATTTATTGCCTGCTGAGCCAAAAATATCCTTTTAGAATGGGAAGAGTTACCCCAAAATATATTACCATACGACATAATCGACTTAAAATAAGCAAAGTAGACTAATTTTCGTGTCGAACTATCACTCACTTCTGATACCATTAAAAATGGTAGTACTCTGTCTTTGAACAAGATCCTGAAGGTGGACTTTTCACGACAGGTTACTGTCTATCTGAACACCTAGAAATTTGAACTGCTCAGTTTCACTAATCATGTAAAATTAAAACGTCAGGTTTTGTTGAATTGTGTGTTAGAAAGTGTAAAAATTAAGACTCACTGTGTTTTAGCGTTAGTTTTATTTTCTACAAGCCATGAACTTAGCTCATGTACTGCTCTATTTGGAACCTAGCCAGTGTTGCACACAACATCCTTCACTACGAAGCTAGTGTCATCAGGAAACATAAATATTTTAGAGTTACCCATAATAATGCAAATAAATAAGGAACAGGAGTGACCACAACACTGATCCCTGGGGCACCCTCCACTTGACAGTACCCCACTCAGACCCCATATCACAGCCCTTATCAACATTGTGAATAATGACCATTTGCTGCCTGTTGCTAAAGTAAGAGGTGAACCAATTGTGGGTTTCTCGCCACATTCCGTAATGGTCCAACTTCTGGAGTAATATTTTGTGATCAACACAATCAAATGCCTTAGTTAAATCAAAAAATACTCCAAGCGTTCGAAACTTTTTGTTTAGCCCATCCAGCGCCTCACAGAGAAAAGAGAATATAGGGTTTTCAGTTGTTAAACGACTTCTAAAGCCGAACTGTACATTTGAAAGCAAATCATGTGATATATAATGATTAATTATCCTTACATACAAAGCTTATCGAATAACTTTTGCAAATACTGATGGCACAGAAATAGGTCTAAAATTATCTAAATTATCCTTTTCTCCCTCTTTATGAAGCGCTTTACCACTGAATACCTTAATCGCTCAGGAAACTGACCATTCCTAAAGTAAAAATTACAAATATGGCTAAACACAAGGGTAACATGTGCAGCACAGTACTTTAATATTCTGCTAGACACTCCATCATAACCATGAGAATCTCAGTCTTCAGTGGTTTAATTATTGACTCAATCTCCCTCTTGTTTGTATCACAGAGAAGTATTTCAGGCATCAATCTCCGAAAGGCATTTGCCAAGAAAGTTATATGATTTCCTGTAGAAACTAAATTTTTATTCAATTCACCAGCAATGCTCAGTTGTTAAATACTATACATGTATCTGATTTATCAGTAACATAAATATTTTTACTACGAACTGACTTTATTATCGTCGACCATGTCTGCTCTCCAGACACCTTCTTCGACTGACCATATGGTTTCAATTTTATCCTGTGAATTAGCTATTCTATTTGTATACCACAAACTGTTTGCCTTCCTAATAACATTTTTAAGCACCTTACAGTACTGTTTGTGATGGGCTACTGTAGCTTCATTGTGACTACTTCTAACATGTTGAATAATTACCGCTTTGTTATACAAGATATCCTTATCCCACTAGTCAGCCACCTGGGCTGCCTATTGCTGTTAGCACCCCGTTTAGAACGTTATAACGGAAAGCAACTCTCAAAGGCAATGAGAAATGTGTTAAGGAAAGCATTGCATTTATCATACATGTTATCGTCACTATAAACATCCTGCCTTTCTTGTTCCTTGACAAAGTTTAAAAAAAACTTTCTATTGCTGTTGGATTAACTTTCCTACATAGTTCGTAATTAATTATGACATTGGTTTGAATACAAAAACCTCTTAGTGTTAAACTTTGTGCATCATGGTGTTAAAGGCCACTCACGCTTTTACTAACAGAATGCCCATATAGTAATGGAGAATGAATAAAAATTCTAATCTTATCCTCACGATTCCTGGTTGTGTGATACGTATGAGGTTGAAATACACCCATAGAGTAACGATTTAAAGCCGGTTCTTGAAACTTGGTTAACAGACTTTTCCGGGATAGTTTACGTCTGTCTTCAAGACTCTGCAATTTCCCGGGATAGTTTACGTCTGTCTTCAAGACTCTGCAATTCCAGTTCCTTCAGTATCTAAGTGACATTCTCCCACCGATTAAATAAACGTGTGACGTTCGTGCTGCCCTTCTCTGTATATGTTCAATATCCCCCGTTAGCCCTATGTGGTACAGGTCACACACACTTGAGCAAGTTCTAGGATGGGTCGCACGATTGATTTGTAAGTACTCTCTCTTGTAGACTGACTGCACTTCCCCAGTATTCCGCCAATAAACCGAAGTGTATCACCTGCTTTACCAACGACTGAATCTCTCTGATTGTTCCATTTCGTATCCCTACAAAGTTTTTACACCCAGGTATCTGTATGAGTTGACCGAGGCAACAGTGATTCATTGATATCATGGTTACAGGATGCTTCGCTTTTTCATTTTGTCAAGTGCGCAGTTTAACATTTCTGAACATTTACAGTAAGTCGTCAATTTCTGCACCATGTTGAAATCTTATTAAGATCTGACTGAATATTTATGCGTCTTCTCTCAGATAATACTTCATTGTAGATAAATGTATCATGCAAAAAGCCTGATTTTACTATTAATTTTATGTGCGAGGTGATTAACACACTTCCCTGGCACACACCCGAAGTTACTTCTATATCTGACGATGACTCTCCATCCAGGGTAGCACGCTGTGTCCTCCCTACCGAAAACTTCCCAATCCAGTCACAAATCTCACTTGATACCCAATATGATCGTACTTTCGACAGTAATATTAGGTATGGTACTGAGTGAAATGCTTTTCGGAAATCAGGAAACACTGTATGTAACTGGTTGCCTTGATCGAAAACTTTCAGTATGTCAAGAGAGAGAAGTGCGAGTTGGATTTTACATGATCCATGTTTCCGAAAACCAGGCTGTTTGGTATTGAGGAGGTCATTCTGTTCAAGATACCTCATTGCGTTTGAGATCAGGATATGTTCTAAGATACTACAACAAATCGATGTCAAGGGTAATGGACGGTAGTTTTGTGGATCACTTCCACTACTCTTCTTATAGACGGGTGTCGCCTGTGCCTTTTTCGAAGAACTGCGCACTGTTTTTTGTCCGTGGGACCCACGAGAGATTAAAGTCAGAAGAGGGGCTAACTCAGCAAATTCAGTTTAGAATCTGACGTTTGACAAAGCTCGACGAATCCTCATGTGGAGAGGTGGAAGCACGTGATGCACCCAGGAACATTGTGGAGGAGCTTATGGGACGAGAGGATATTCGGCGAATGGACTGGCGTGCGCGTTCCCCAGACTAAAATCCCATCGAACACGTGTGGGATACTCTGAGCAAACGCACTGCAGCACGTTAACACGCACTTACACCTATCCAGTAGTGCTTTGTGCCGCGCTGATGGTGGAATGGAGCTCCCTGCCACAAGAACTTCATTACCAGCCACGTGACCAGCGTGGAAGCACGTTATAGAGCGGTCCGTGGTGAAAGCACATCCTATGAACCATATCCCACCTTTTCACACCAGTATTTTAAGTGCAATGCACCAAAGGCACTTTGTTGAGAACTGCCTGTGTTTATGCATAACAGTTTTATGCAGTTTAAGATTATCATTCATATAAGATTCTACCTTCGGAACAACGTGCTTTATTAACAGTGCTGCCAGTTTCGAGCATCAGTCGTCCATCCTCAGGTATCAAACAGAAATCACCATATTAGCAAAATATGCAGCAGTTTAACGTGGACTTCTGTGGGCATATGGTAGTAAACTACCAGTCTCCGCCCTCACTTGGGCCGCGTCACATGTAAGAGCTATTAACTGTGCCAGTTAAACCTTCAGCCACCTTAACCTTTGCATGTACACTACCTGATCAGATTTATCCGGAGACCCCTGTGTACCGCGTAGCTGACCACTAGATGTCACGGGAAGCGATTGACCTGTACAAAAGGAGACGGGCAGTATAGTGTCGTTATTAGAGGAGTGGTAACAGAAGTAGGGGCTTGCCCGGACAGCTCAGTGTCTTCGAACATGGACTGATCACTGGATGTCACACGACCAACAAATCCTTCAGGTACATTTCAATCCATCGAAAGCCGCCCAAGTCAGATGCTGGTGATTTGACTGTGAAGTGGAACCGCGGAGAATCAACCATAGCTAAACCAAGAACAGGAAAGCTTCTTTTACTGATGGACAAAAACATTTCGGAAGGTGAATGTAAAAAAAAATCTCATGAAATGAGTAGAAGCAATGAGTAGTCAGCTTCAAAGTGCTACCAACAGCCTAAGCAGAACTATGAGCATAGGGAGTTAGAAAGACTGGAATACTATGGCCGAGCAGCTGCTCATAAATCACATGTTCTTTTAGTCAAAACTAAGCAACATTCGAACTGGTGTAAAGAGCGACGCCACTGGAGAGTGAATGACTGGAAACGAGTGATTTATAGTGTTGAATCTGATGAGTCTCGAATACACCCTGTGCCGATCCAATGGACGTTAGGTGAGTCGAATGCCTAGAAAGCGTTACCTGTCATTATGTGTGGTGCCAACAGTTAAGTACGGAGGAAAGTGGCGTTATTCGTCTCCTTATCGCGCTTAAGAAAGCGCCAAGTGCGGAAGAGTGCTGAAAGTTGCTAATTAGATTTTGTGGTATGTCAATGTATAGTTATATTTACTGGTATTTTGGCTGTGTGGTAATGATGTAAGTAGGCTGTTTCGGTTTTTGCATTGGTAACGCCACGTAGCGCTCTGTATGAAGATCACTGGCTGTGCTGTGTGCAGTCTGTGGCTGGTTGGCATTGTTGTAATACTCGCCATTGTAGCGTTTGGCAGATGGATGTAAACAGCGCGTAGCGTTGCGCACTTGGAGGTGATCCGCCAGCAGTGTTGGATGTGGGGAGAGAGATGGCGGAGTTTTGAAATTTGTAAGAATGGATGGCCTGAACTATGTACATTATGACTTTTGAACACTATTGAGGTAAATACATTGTTTGTTCTCTATCAAAATCTTTCATTTGCTAACTATGCCTATCAGTAGTTAGTGTCTTTAGTTGTTTGAATCTTTTAGTTAGCTGGCAGTAGTGGCGCTCGCTGTATTGCAGTAGTTCGAGTAACGAAGATTTTTGTGAGGTAAGTGATTTGTGAAATGTATAGGTTAATGTTAGTCAGGGCCATTCTCTTGTAGGGATTACTGAAAGTCAGATTGCGTTGCGCTAAAAAAATATTGTGTGTCAGTTTAAGCACAGTCTTGTATAATTTTTCTAAGGGGACGTTTCATATGTCGACCCTTAGCCGAGGATACCTCACTGGAATCTTCTGATTTTTTCTTGTAGTTTGTGTAATTAGTGTAGCTTTTGTTTATTGCTAGTCCGTGATTATAGAGAGAATTTCCTTTGGAGTTGTAGTTTTTCATTGTTGTACAGTAAAACAGTTGTGGCATGCATGTAGATTTGCACCAAGTATTTCGCAGCTGCGCTTGGAATTAACTACATATTATTTTCAATGCTATGTTAATGTGTTTTGTTATTTTGCTCTTCAAATAGTGCTTTTTGTGCTGTCGTGTGAAATATTGCGACAATAATGGAGTGTGAAAAACTTAATACTAGGCTTGAAAGAAAACTGAGAAATGACAGTGAAGACGAAAGCAGTGTATTAGCGCCGCCGAGTAATGAATTAACTAATGTTCAAAGTAGTAATTTGGTAATTGTGCATAGGGAAATGGAGTGGGCTGCAAATAATGGTGTAGGCAGTGAAATAATTAGTAAACAGGGAAGCGGTATCGATCGATCGGTCGGCAACAGCCCCCTCAGGAATCCGAAATGACAGAACACAATATTGTAAATACTGTAGATTCAGGTTTTGGGTCCTCACCGTTTTCTCAAATGAGTCAAGTCACATTTTCTGCTTGTCAAAATGTGAATGTTTGCCGGTGAAAATGCACTGCCAAAAAGCATAGAGAAACAGATTCCAGACACTAATACATTAGCATTGCAATCAATGCAACAAATGGAACAAAATCAGAGACAAACACAGCAAAAGCTTCGAAAGATAGACGCAATGGAAAAAAAGCTTCAAAAAGTAGACTCAGTGGAACATACGCTTGAACAAACACGTGAAGACTAAACTACTGAGTTACATAACATTCAATCGAAATGTCAAAAAGTTTGTCATGACGTAAAACCACAAATTTGTGAGCATTTCCAAACTATTTTTTCGCGGCATGAAAATGCATTACAGAATCACGAATCAGCCATAAAAGAACTGCAAACTATTGTTCATGAAAATCTTGAGACCTTGTAAGCTAAAATTGACTCAGTTGCATCTGCCGATTCGGTTGCGCAACTTGAAAAAACTCAGGAAAACTTAAAGGACACAGTAGATACTCTGAAAATTGGTTCAGAAAGACACATGGAGGAAATTAGTTCATTATCAGAGAAAGTACCTGAACTTTCGGATCAGCTAAATAATTTATCTACGAAGGTAGAGGATAATCTGAATGACACAAAACCGGTAGTCTTTAATGACACAGAAGAGTTCGAACAAATTAGGAAATTCAAACAAAATCAGAATCAAATTAATACGCAACACCAAAGAGAAATCCGGGAAGTACAAGATCAGCTGACACAGGTAATACAAGAATTACGTATTTCAGAGGACACTCGCGCTCCAATACGGGAAGAGGGACATAGAAATACAGAACAGCCACAAAATAATAGCACAGGGCACTTCGAAAATTATGAAAGAAATTGGCAAGGTACAACGAATTTTGAAATGGAACCGCCGACACGACGTAACAATGACCGAAATGCGACTCGCCGACATGATGATTTTGACTATAAGCTGTTCATTACTACACGTAAATTCAAAACATTTAAGAATTCTGGCAACGACATTCATCCACATGCATGGCTCCATCAATTCCCTCATTCTTTTCCTCCCAACTGGTCATTAGAGCACATATTAGAATTTATGTGTGGCTACTTAGAGAATGAACCAGGTGCAAGAATGCGATCGGTCATTCACGATTCTTACTGTGAATGACACAAGATCTGTAGCCATCACTAACACTGAGGAGTATGAACAAATTAGAAAATTCAAACAGAATCAAAATCAAATCAATACACAGTACAAAAGAGAAATTCGGGAAGTACCAGATCAGTTGGCACAAGTAGTACAAGAATTACATATTTCAGAGGACACTCGCACTCCAGTACGGGAAGAGGGACATTCACGATTGTCAAAGTGAAGGAGAATTTTACCATGCCTTCCTCTCAGCGTATTGGTCTCAAGCTACACAAGACCGAGTAAAACATAGCATCATAATGATGAAACGTTTCGACAATCTGAATTTTCCAGTCTCTTGAAATATTTTGAGGACATGTTGCATAAGAATCAGTACCTGTCAAACTCATACAGCAACTCAGAACTCATCCGCATTTGCTTAGTCAAATTACCTGAACATTTACGACATATTGTTTTGGCAGGACGTTGCAAAGACAATATTGAAGCTTTTCAGGGACTCTTACAAGAATTAGAAATTGACACTGACAATCGCGGAACGCGAAAACAGGAACACAACAATTTCAGGTCAAATCCGTTGCAATTCCGCGATGAACGAAATAATAACTGGACATGACTAGGCTATTCTCACAACACAAATCGTGACCAAAACAGACACCACCCGCAAGACAACCGTTGGCAGAGTAGCAATAATCACAGGAAAGATCACCTCTCCGTGGTAGTGACTACCACAGAGACAATCAGAGGAACAGACAATATGAGAACCAAAATAAATATTATCAAGGGAGACAGAAAAACTTTAGACGCAACGGACCAGCGCGGAGTTACGATTCAGGGAGAAATTCTCCACCACGTGACCGACAAGAAAGAAACTATGGAATCTACCGACATGACGACAGACGATATGATCGTAGCGACAGACCTGAATTGCATCAGAACCGGCGGGATTCAAACAGAGCAGGGCTCTCTCGACAATGTGAATTTGTAGAAGTTAGGTCTCCAAATCCCAATAACGACGTGCGCCAACAAAGAGACAATAGGCAATGACTCATACCGCTGGCAGCCACAAAACGTACGCATGAAACTGATGACGCAGCTGCAGTAGCTACTAATTACGTTAAAATAGAAGACATTAGGGACATCTTACTCCAGGAACACGATGTAAAACATAACAACATTGCATTTCCTGTGATACAGTAAATGACGTAAAATTTGCGGCAGTACTTGACTCTGGCAGTCCCATTTCAGTAATTAGTGAAACAGCTTTTATCAAATGTAACAAATCAAACGATTGCCCCACACTTCCGCTACGTAAGATTAAATTACAAGGTGCAGTCGTTGGAAAAAGTGTAGAAGTACGCCAACAAACCAACTTAGAATTCTTTTGTCAAAGCCACAGCTTCTCCATGAACTTTCTTATTGTTCCATTATTGTCGACGGAAATTATATTGGGAGTAGACTTTTTGAATGAATAAAAAGCAATCTTAAACTTTCAGGATGCTGAAATAAGTTTAGAGAAAGAAGGTAAGTCAATAGCTTTGAAATTTGAAGATTGGCTCTCAAACCATGACGATGAAATTAATCGTCTTTACCTTCTGTTAGAGAACAGTTCGGAATTTTCTACGGAACTAGACACTAACAATCACTCTGCAAGTACTGACAGGGATGATATCGACGGCATATTTGAATACTAATGAGTTAATTCAGAATAAATTTCAAACAATTGAGAATTGTTAGTGACACTGATAGGCAGGACCTTTTTGAGATTTTACAAGCACATTCCACAGTTTTTACTCACAAAACAGGAACAATTAAGGGATTTCAATACCAATTTCGTGTTCGTGAGCATACTAAATTTTGTGTTAGACCATACGTAATTCCAGTACATTATAGGGACCGTGTTAGAACAGAAATACAATCTATGCTTGGCGAGGGCATTATTGAGCCTGCAGTAAGCTCATACAACAATCCATTACATGTTGTTGAGAAGAAAAATGGCTCGACCAGGCTTGTCTTAGATTCGAGACAAATCAATACTATCATCATTCCTGAAACAGACAGGCCACAAACGATTGAAGAACTTCAAAATTTTAATGGTGTAAAAGTGTTGTCTTCTATTGACCGCAGATCAAACTTTTATCAGATCAAACTTCATCCAGAATGTAGAAAATACACAGCTTTTCTTTGTTTCGCCGTTTGTTATCAATTTCGGAAACTTCCTTTTGGTTTGAACATTTCTTCGGCAGCATTCATTCGTGGGCTAAATTCCATATTACCTGATTTCTTAAAACGTCACATCACCTTATATGTGGATGATATTCTAATAGCAGAAGCCTCATGGGAACAACATAATCGCACCCTCAACAGTTTGTTACTTATTTTTGCAGAATCTGTAATTACAGTTAACTTGAAAAAGTCTGAATTCGGTAGGTCAAAGGTGAGGTTTTTAGGACATATTATTTCTTCTGAAGGCATTCAGCCAGATCCTGAAAAGTTAGAAGCAATCAGAGCCATTCTAGTTCCATCCACAAAAAGACAAGTCCGCAGTTTTCTAGGTCTCGTCAATTTTTACCGTCGTTTTCTGAATATGCAAATTCTAGTTACACCAAAACTTTGTTCTCTCTCTGGAAAAAATACTATTTTCAACTGGGACGAACAAGCACAGCTGGAATTCAATTCTTTGAAAGAATCGCTACTTAACGCGCCAAGACTAGCTCATCCAGATCTCTCACAAGATTTTTGCCTTAGCACGGATTCTTCTAAAGTCGGTATTGGGGCCCATTTATTTCAAGAAGCCATAGAAAATGACACTACTGTTAAGAAAACCATTGCTTTTGCTAACAAAATCTAAGAAAAATTATTCCGTTACCGAATTAGAAGCTGTATCTATCGTTTGGGCATTTAACAAATTCCGTTTCTTTCTTTCTGGTAAGCATCGTGCATTACAATTTCTTATGTCTTCAAAATTAAATCATGACAGGTTAAAACGTTGCGCACTGTTTCTGCAAGAATTCCACTTCACAATAGTCTACATTCCCGGCAAGGAGAACATTGTTGCGGACGCACTGTCACACGCACCGGCTGGGCTTGAGAAAAGTAACACAGAAGGCAACCTCGAGAAAAATTTCAGTATTCCTTACATTCAGAAAGTTGCCTTTGAAAACTTCATCTCCACATCTTTAAAGGACATTGCTCATGAACAAGATAAATATCCCATTTGGAAAGACATCAAGAGTAAATGGCATGAAAAGCTGCACACTCAGATTCGGCATTATTAGAAACAACATACTCTTCAAACGCTGCACTGTTGACGACAAGCTATGGGTACTTTGCATTCCAGATGATTTTGTTAATAAGCTCATTTGGTACATTCATTTCAGCTACGCACATTTTGGTCCACGAAAATGTCATCATATTCTTCGAACAACTTGTTATTTTAACAATATGGAAAAGAGAATTCGAAGAGTCTTGTCTATTTGCAAACTTTGTCAAAAGGCGAAACCATCTACTATCTCACATCGTGCTCCGTTGTTTCCTATCATTCCTTCTAAATTAAAAGAATTTGCTGCTGTTGATCTCTTGGGACCGCTTGTCAGAACATCTAATGGATTTTCGTACGTTCTAGTCGCTGTTGAACTTACTTCAAAATTTGTTTCTTTCACTCAGTTACGTAAAGCCACTGGACGGCCTGTATCCAACGCCTTTGTTAAAAATTTCTTACGTGAAGGTTCACACGTTAGAAAAGTCATTTCAGACAACGGATCGCAATTCAGATCTGCTGTTTGGTCACGCATGCTTCGTAACCATAAAATCAAACCTGTTTTTATTTCATTGTACTCACCACATTGTAACCCGTCTGAACGGATTATGAAAGAAATCAATAAGCTTTGCAGACTTTATTGTCACAGAAAGCATCAGCATTGGGACAGATATTTACACTTATTTCAAAACGTGCTGAATGAAATGCCTCATGACTCCACTACTTTACCACCTACTCTTGTAGTGAAGAATGAAGAACCACCGAACAGAATCAGAGAGCTTGTACCTTTTCCGAATACGCGTAAACTTCGACACAAAGACATAATTGATTTGGCTATTAAAAACATAAATTCTGCAGCAGACAAAAGGAGAAGACTAAACGGTAAAGGAAATGCAAAAAAAATTATATATTGGTCAGAAAGTTCTCATTAAAGCTCATTCATTGTCACATAAGAAGAAACACTTGAGTCACAAATTCTTTCTGATTTACAATGAACCTTACAGAATCCGACGTATACCACATGATAATTGCGTTGAAGTTGAAACTCTACGTACTAGGAAGAGTAAAGGTTTACACCACATTTCACATGTAAAACCATTTATTGAAAGATAATCTGCTTTTTAACTTTGTGTTTGCCATAAAGCTGTTCACATCACGTCACTAGTATACTTTGTCACACTAAGAATCTGTTAACATGCAACAATGTTTTGAAGTTAACTATCCAGTCTGGAACTTAGAGAACTTATTTAGACAGTATTTACGAGTGCATTGTTATTGTGAACAGACGACACAGTGTTATTGTGTGTGTAAATTCTTGCTTGTTAATTGCACGATTATGTGACGTCTATAAGGCTCACATACTCAGAACATTTACCAGTACTGCTAATGAGATTTTAATGCAACAGTTTGGTTTACTTGAAAAGACATTCCTTATTTCAAGTATTTTTTGTAACATTAAAGATGACTTAGTATTTGGTTTATTTGACAGCTACACGATTTTATTATGACGCTACTAATGAGTGACAATTTACAATGTTGCTTTTGCGGTGTTTTTGTTTTATATCTGCACAGGTTTTCAGAATTCTTCTGGAAAGGAAAACATGTTCTAGTAGTAACTTTTGTGGTGTAGCTACAATGAGACAGCCTTTCCTGTAGCACAACAATACGTTACAATACAGTTTTTTCTTCATCACGGCAGTAAGCGTACTAACTAAGATATTTATATGCAAAGCATTTCACTTTTGTTTATCATGAGGTAGGTACATTGACTTCTGCAGAACTTAGCTTTCGGAGAACGATAACTACGACACTTCCACAGAATTATCTTACAACAAGACGCACATTTAGCGCTACAGGACACACATTTGAGTGATTAATTTTGTACTTGAACCATTTATTTTTCAAGATTTTTGAATTACAAAGAAAGTTTTCCGTGATACATTTTATTCCATTGCTGTAATCTGTAACATCTGATGGTATAATTACATTAATCCTAAGGGGGGTACACGCTTACTTTGTGTACCATGTGTTTGGCAAGCACAAGGAGCCCTACCTAATATGGTATTTGCTTACACAACTTTACTCATCGGTGCCATATTTCTCTAACACAAATTACACAGATATCGGATCATTTAACTGAGAGAGACAAACATTTATTTTACTACATCAGAGACAGATGTTTACGTAATTACACAGATGGATAACTTCACACTTATGAAATTGTATTTTGTCTGTACTTTGTGAAATGTTCATATTTTTTCGGAACCATTGTGATACTATGAGAGCTCTGAATGTCGTATTTGGTATGAGATGATGATTTTTAAAGTACGTTTGAGGTAGATGACACTATTGACATGAGCAGAGAATTTCTTAGGTTTTGAAATTATTGGAGGAAGCTACGACGATTTTGAGATTTGGCTGAGGTTTTATGATGTTATGATGACGATGTGTATTACGCTGTTGCAGTATGTTTATGATCAATAAGCTGATGCCATATGAGGTATTTGATTATTTTATGTATTTATTATGATGAAATACTGAAGAAGTGTCTACGAATATGTACACGTGTAATAAAGCAAGGAATAATGAGTAGTGATTAGGGACTCTGGTTTGTGAGAAAGAATGTTGGAAACCAAGAATCGTACTTTAAGAGTTATGAAATGTGTGTATATGCATGGATGTATCACTATGCTGCCGAAAATTTTGGACACTGTTATATTTACAGGATTTTGTTTCTACAGAAACGCAAATTCTCGACCTGTGAAATTTTTTATATGAAACTGTCACTGTAGTGCAAACTGCTGTCGTAAAAATTTCGGTAAGAAAGTTAAGTGACCACCTGCACATAATGCGTTTTGGGCGCCCAGCTGAGAGATAGTCATCTGACAAAAGAAAGTCATTAGGTGGAGAAAAAAAAGAGGCCATTATCCTCGCTATTGACATTTCTTTGTCGAAAGCATCGCAAATACGACACGCTGAAACTTCAAAAGATATGATTACACTGTGGAGCTCTTAATTTATGATATTTACTAAAATGCCTAATGAAATGATGAGAAACATCTTACATCTATTGTCTTTGCAGTTGAGAGATTGCTCATTTTGTTTAATATCTAGTTTCTTGTTGTACCGCAGCATTGTTTAAATTAAAATTTAATAGATGTACTAATAGAAACGTTTTCTGTCTACAGACCCAGTAAAGAATAATTTTATGATGTACTTTCTTAGAAAAGAGAGCACAAATAGACATTTCCCTTCAGGGGAATTGTATAAATAATTTTTTTAACGACTTGGTAACTTTCTTGCAGAGTAAGTTTTTTTGATGCATCACCCTAGTGTTAAGATGTGACATAGGTATTAAACATGACCATTTTTACTGTAATATTTTTTCTGCTTCAGCTTTGTCATGTTTAGTTATAAGTTATTGCATTTGCTGCTGCTGTTTGCCAGGCATAATGTTACTGAATTAGACTTTGTATTACTCTGTTAAGCCAGTTTTACTACGGATTTATTTCTCTTGTTTGCTGTGCATTGCCTTATATTAGTTGTAATGTTGAATTTGCTGTGCTAATTTAGATTTGCTGCTGCTTGCTTTGATAATTTCCATTTTTTCATTGCTGTTTGTATTAATTGTTTTGTGCTGCTGCATTGCCTCATCCCTTAGTTTAGCATCTGAGCTCAGTAGATTTAAGTTAACTTAAGAGGAGGGAGACTATATAAGAGAATGAATTGCAATGAATTGGAAGGAATGCATTGAGAAGCTGTAAGAAAATGGTTTGGCCAAAAAAGTATTTTGAAAGAGGATAGGAACAAAAAAAGTAGGGTTTAGGGACTACAGGTTTAGGTAGGATTTTCTTGGAAATAAATGATGAGGTACGATGATGGAAACTAAATAATGAGGTAAGAAATATGTGAACATATAAATATAGAAAGCATGCTTGGATAGGTTTTTTTTTTTGGCTGGAGCAAATTTTGAAATAAGAGGGACGATCTATAGAATGAAGTTTTGGGTTGGGTTGTAGTACCAAACGTTACACTGAAAACAAACACTGCCCTTTCCTTTTGTGTTATCCCACTATGTGTTTGTGTACTCTTGTTGTGTATTTAATTTCTTCCTGTCTCTGTGTACTGTTTCATAGAATTTTTTCTCTTATAATACTAAGCTACATTCATTATGATGAGGAATACTGTTATCCTCAAATATAATTTGCATTAATAATGTTATTTACTTGATAAAGATGTTTAGATATTATTTGTTCTGTTTTGTTTTAATGCTCACGTGTGAAGTTGATGTTTCAAACGTTATTCTGATCTTTTATGTATTTACTTAAGTAATAATAAGTAAATACATAAAAGACAAAAGTTATTCTGTATATATGTAATATCCCCCCATAAACCATGGACCTTGTCGTTGGTGGGGAGGCTTGTGTGCCTCAGCGATACAGATGGCCGTACCGTAGGTGCAACCACAACGGAGGGGTATTTGTTGATAGGCCGGAGAAACATGTGGTTCCTGAAGAGGGGCAGCACCCTTTTCAGTAGTTGCAGGGGCAACAGTCTAGATGATTCACTGATCTGGCCTTGCAACATAAACCAAAACAGCCTTGCTGTGCTGGTACTGCGAACAGCTGAAAGCAAGGGGAAACTGCAGCCGTAATTTTTCCCGAGGACATGCAGCTTTACTGTATGATAAAATGATGATGGCATCCTCTTGGGTAAAATATTCCGGAAGTAAAATAGTCCCCCATTTGGATCTCTGGGTGGGGACTACTCAAGGGGATGTCGTTATCAGGAGAAAGAAAACTGGCGTTCTACGGATCGGAGTGTGGAATGTCAGATCCCTTAATCGGGCAGGTAGGTTAGAAAATTTAAAAAGGGAAATGGATAGGTTAAAGTTAGATATAGTGGGAATTAGTGAAGTTCGGTGGCAGGAGGAACGAGACTTCTGGTCAGGTGACTACAGGGTTATAAACACAAAATCCAATAGGGGTAATGCAGGAGTAGGTTTAATAATGAATAGGAAAATAGAAATGCGGGTAAGCTACTACAAACAGCATAGTGAACGCATTATTGTGGCCAAGATAGATACGAAGCCCACACCTACTACAGTAGTACAAGTTTATATGCCAACTAGCTCTGCAGATGACGAAAAAATTGATGAAATGTATGATCAAATCAAAGAAATTATACAGATAGTGAAGGGAGACGAAAATTTAATAGTCATGGTAACTGGAATTCGTTAGTAGGAAAAGGGAGAGAAGGAAACATAGTAGGTGATTATGGATTGGGGCTAAGAAATGAAAGAGGAAGCCGTCTGGTTGTATTCTGCACAGAGCAGAACTTAATCATAGCTAACACTTGGTTCAAGAATCATAAAAGAAGGTTGTATACATGGAAGAATCCTGGAGATACTAAAAGTTATCAGATAGATTATATAATGGTAAGACAAAGATTTAGGAATCAGGTTTTAAATTGTAAGACATTTCCAGGGGCAGATGTCGACTCTGACCACAAGCTATTGGTTATAACCTGTAGATTAAAACTGAAGAAACTGCAAAAAGGTGGAAATTTAAGGACATGGGATCTGGATAAGCTGAAAGAACCAGAGGTTGTACAGAGTTTCAAGGAGAGCATAAGGGAACAATTGACAGGATTGGGAGAAAGAAAAACAGTAGAAGAAGAATGGGTAGCTCTGAGTGATGGAGTAGTGAAGGCAGCACAGGATAAAGTAGGTAAAAAGACTAGGGTTGCTAGAAATCGTTGGGTAACAGAAGAAATATTGAATTTAATTGATGAAATGAGAAAATATAAAAATGCTGTAAATGAAGCAGGCAAAAAGGAATACAAACGTCTCAAAAATGAGATCGACAGGAAGTGCAAAATGGCTAAGCAGGGATGGCTAGAGGACAAATGTAAGGATGTAGAAGCTTATCTCACTAGGGGTAAGATAGATACTGCCTACAGGAAAATTAAAGAGACCTTTGGAGAGAAGAGAACCACTTGTATGAATATCAAGAGCTCAGATGGCAACCCAGTTCTAAGCAAAGAAGGGAAGGCAGAAAGGTGGCAGGAGTATATAGAAGGTTTATACGAGGGCGATGTACTTGAGGACTATATTATGGAAATGGAATAGGATGTAGATGAAGACGAAATGGGAGATAAGATACTGCGTGAAGAGTTTGACAGAGCACTGAAAGACCTGAGTCGAAACAAGGCCCCGGGAGTAGACAACATTCCATTAGAACTACTGACGACCTTGGGAGAGCCAGTCATGACAAAACTCTACCAGCTGGTGAGCAAGATGTATGAGACAGGCGAAATACCCTCAGACTTCAAGAAGAATGTAATAATTCCAATCCCAAAGAAAGCAGGTGCTGACAGATGTGGAAATTACCGAACTATCAGTTTAATAAGTCACAGCTACAAAATACTAACACTAATTCTTTACAGACGAATGGAAAAACTGGTAGATGCGGACCTCGGGGAGGATCAGTTTGGATTCCTTAGAAATGTTGGAACACGTGAGACAATACTGACCTTACGACTTATCTTCGAAGAAAGATTAAGAAAAAGCAAACCTACATTTCTAGAATTTATAGACTTAGAAAAAGCTTTTGACAATGTCGACTGGAATACTCTCTTTCAAATTCTAAAGGTAGCAGGGGTGAAATACAGGGAGCGAAAGGCTATTTATAATTTGTACAAAAACCAGATGGCAGTCATAAGAGTCGAGGGGCATGAAAGGGAAGCAGTGGTTGGGAAGGGAGTGAGACAGGGTTGTAGCCTCTCTCGAATGTTATTCAATCTGTATATTGAGCAAGCAGTAAAGGAAACAATAGAAAAGTTCGGAGTAGCTGTTAAAATCCATGGAGAAGAAATGAAAACTTTGAGGTTCACCGATGACATTGTAATTCTGTCAGAGAGAGCAAGGGACTTGGAACAGCAGTTGAACGGAATGGACAGTGTCTTGAAAGGAGGATATAAGATGAACATCAACAAAAGCAAAACGAGGATAATGGAATGTAGTCAAATTAAATCTGGTGATTCTGAGGGAATTAGATTAGGAAATGAGACACTTAAAGTAGTAAAGGAGTTTAGCTATTTAGGAAGTAAAATAACTGATGATGGTCGAAGTAGAGAGGATATAAAATGTAGACTGGCAATGGCAAGGAAAGCGTTCCTGAAGAAGAGAAATTTGTTAACATCGAATATAGATTTATGTATTAGGAAGTCGTTTCTGAAAGTATTTGTTTGGAGTGTAGCTGTGTATGGAAGCGAAACATGGACGATAACTAGTTTGGATAAGAAGAGAACAGAAGCTTTCGAAATGTGGTGCTACAGAAGAATGCTGAAGGTAAGGTGGATAAATCACGTAACTAATGAGGAGGTATTGAATGGGATTGGGGAGAAGAGAAGTTTGTGGCACAACTTGACTAGAAGAAGGGATCGGTTGTTAGGACATATTTTGAGGCATCAAGGGATCACAAATTTAGCATTGGAGGGCAGCGTGGAGGGTAAAAATCGTAGAGGGAGACCAAAAGATGAATACACTAAGCAGATTCTGAAGGATGTAGGTTGCAGTAGGTACTGGGAGAAGAAGAAGCTTGCACTGGATAGAGTAGCATGGAGAGCTGCATCAAACCAGTCTCAGGACTGAAGACAACAACAACAATATGTAATAATTCCTGTAACACTGATGTATATGTTTATTAGGCAAATAGGCCTTTAGCAGTTTGAATCTTTTATTTAGCTGGCAGTAGTGGCGCTCGCTGTATTGCTGTAGTTCGAGTAACGAAGATTTTTGTGAGGTAAGTGATTTGTGAAACGTATAGGTTAATGTTAGTCAGGGCCATTCTCTTGTAGGGATTACTGAAAGTAGGTTTGCGTTGCGCTAAAAAAATATTGTGTGTCAGTTTAAGCACAGTCTTGTATAATTTTTCTAAGGGGACGTTTCAATGAGTATTTGAACTCGTTATCAGAGAAACTGTTAAACGCGTGTTAAGTTGGAAAGTTATCTGGTAAATCTTGCAAAGTGATAAGCGATGCGAAAGTCAGTCAGAAATGGAACATTAAGCTGACGGCAAACTGTCATATTAGCGATAGTACAAACAATCTGACTGCGAGGAAAGTATGAAACAAAAATAACTACCAAAAATGCCCTGTCTGGAAAGTACGTCGCTGCTGAAATGTTAATTGCATCACACGTAAATTATAAATGGCCCACCTGTTTGCAGAATGAATAAATCCTGTGTTCCTGATTTCTCCACACTACTGCTGCTGTTGCTCCTCCGCTAGTAAAAAACTGAAACTTCTTGGTAGTAGCAACGCTATGACAATGCATGCTTTAAAGTATGGAGACATCCACAAAGCTTCTGTGCTAACACATCTCATTACTGCAAGGATCGTTGTGAAATAAAATTCTATTATTTAGAAACTCGTGAAAGCACAATTCTACATCTACATGTACATTTATACTCCGCAAGCCACCCAACGGTGTGTGGCGGACTGCACTTTACATGCCACTGTCATTATCCCCCTTTCCTGTTCCAGTCGTGTATGGTTCGAGGGAAGAACGACTGCTGGAAAGCCTCCGTGCGCCCTCGAATCTCTCTAATTTTAATTCCTGATGTCCTCGGGAGGTATAAGTAGGGGGAAGAAATATATTCGATACCTCACCCAGAAACGCACCCTCTCGAAACATGGACAGCAAGCTACACCGCGATGCAGAGTGCCTCTCTTGCAGAGTCTGCCACTTGAGTTTGCTAAACGTCTCCGTATCGCTCTCACCCTTATCAAATAACCCTGTGACGAAACGCGCCGCTCTTCTTTGGATCTTCTCTATCTCCTCCGTCAACCCGATCTGGTACGAATCCCACACTGATGAGCATTACTCAAGTATAGGTCGAACGAGTGTTTTGGAAGCCACCTCCTCTGTTGATGGACTACATTTTCTAAGGACTCTCCCAATGAATCTCAACCTGGCACCCGCCTTACCAACAATTAATTTTATGTGATCATTCCACTTCAAATCGCTCTGTACGCATACTCCCAGATATTTTACAGAAGTAACAGCTACCAGTGTTTTTTTCCGCTATCATATAATCATACGATAAAGGATCCTTCTTTCTATGTATTCGAAATACGTTACATCTGTCTATGTTAAGGATCAGTTGCCACTCCCTGCACCAAGGGCCTATCCGCTGCAGATCTTCCTGCATTTCACTGCAGGTTTCTATTGCTGCAACTTCTCTGTATACTACAGCATCATCCGCGAAAAGCGGCATGGAACTTCCGACACTATCTACTAGGTCATTTATATATATTGTGAAAAGCTATGTTCCCATAAACTCCCCTGTGGCACGCCAGACGTTACTTTAACGTCTGTAGACGTCTCTCCATTGATAACAACATGCTGTGTTCTGTTTGCTAAAAGCTCTTCAATCCAGACACACAGCTGGTCTGATATTTCGTAGGCTCTTACTTTGTTTATCAGGCAACAGTGCGGAACTGTATCGAACGCTTTCCGGAAGTCAAGGAAAATGGCATCTACCTGGGAGCCTGTATCTAATATTTTATGGGTCTCATGAACAAATAAAGCTGCTTTCTGAATCCATCTTGATTCCTACTGAGCAGATTCTGAGTTTCCTGAAATGACATGATACGCGAGCAAAAAACATGTTCAAAAATTCTACAACAGATCGATGTCAGAGATATAGGCGTATAGTTTTACGCATCTGTTCGGCGATCATTCCTGATAACTGGAACTACCTGTGCTCTTTTCCAATCATTTGGAACCTTCCGTCCCTCAGTAGACTTGCGGTACACGGCTATCTACACGGTTATCTATATGATACTTGAAACAAAGAGACAAATGCTGATTGATGGGAAACAATAAACTAACTGTGTTAACTAAACTTTACATCACGATGACAATATATTTTAGCACTTGAACTATTAAAAATTCGCTTTATGTTAATAATGGGAAAACCTGTACAAATTCTCTTTACTTCCTTACAAACACGTATGCTATCCATCTTTGAAGACGAACCAGTAAATCACACGTTGTTACGTTCTCATAAAAATCTCCAACTCTAAATCCCTGAGCAAATGAATTAGTAAACTTGCATGTCTCGGCAAATGCGCTATTACAGTACCTTTTGAAGTGATCTGAATGAATTTACAAAATATCTCCCTATAAATGAAAAATAATAAGAAAGTTTTAACTGGCACAAAGCGCGGCCAGATATATCTTACTCCATCGCAAGATACAACACGACTAACCCTCTCTCTCTCTCTCTCTCTCTCTCTCTCTCTCTCTCTCTCTCACTCCAAGACTGCACTCCAGTTACAAGCAAAGATTCTACTAACAGTCTCTCACAGCGCAACTTCTGTGGCAGAGATGTTACACGCTATTACTCAGACCCCTCTGAAGCTTTGCTTTCCCGCGTGACACCCGAAATATTACCAAAATTTCGCCTCTTCATAAAGCAGCCTATATGACGGAATGGTGTGTGGACAATAGCACTCCTGAAATGGACTGGCCTTTCCAGAGTCCTTATCTGAATCCAATCAAGCACTTTCGGGAGGAGTCATAAAGTAGACTTCCTACATTATTACCTTCTCTGGTTTCACCTCTTGAAGAAGAACGTCTGTCATTCCTCCGCAGACATTCAGAAACCTTATGGAAAATGCCCCAGCCGAAATCAGGCCATCAAAAGACGGAGGGTGGACACCACTAATGGATTCCTGGATGTTTTTTATCAGATACTGTAAAACAACAATCAATTACAAGAATAATTGTGAATGCTACCACGTGCGACAAGCATCAAGCAGACATTAAGCAACTAACTTGAACATGTAATCGGATCAACATCTACCGTACAGTAAAAATAAACCTTAAACTGTGCAATTTAAACATGAGGCCTAAATTTACTTCCCAAATACTGCCTACCTCAGGGGGCAGCCTCAGAACGGAGAGTGGTAGCTTATCCTTCGTCTGTAGCTGCAATTATCCAGGTTAAAGTAATTTTAATTTTTCAAAAAAATTTCCGATATAAAAACAGAGATTGGTAGCTTTTCCTTTGCTTGTGGCTGTACTTATCAGCTTAAAGTAATTTTAATTTTTATGAAAAAAATTTTACTCTTATGGTATCAGTTTTAACTTTACTTACGTAATCTTACATAAAAGTTGAGGTTCAATCCACCGAAACTGGGAACGGTATTAATAAAGGACGTTGTGTCAAAGATGGAATTTTATTCACTTAATAGCAGACGATCTTACATTCAGCACGTCAGATAAGCAAACAGTGGCCAGAAATAAAAATTTCCTTTTCACTGACATAAAAAAACTTGTAGTCGAAGCTTGAAAATTGACATCTACAAATAATAGCTCCGTTAATTAATAGTCTTGAGTTACGTTGCAGAATCTCCAGAACTTACGTCATCTCACTTTCTATCTGGAACCAAGATAATTTTTTATTTATTTAAACTGTTCCTATACTCAATGGAACTACTCCTTATCTATTTGTGAGGGATGTGCGACAACGCTTTTTTGAGACAGCAACTAACAAACAACGTGATGTCCCACTTTTTGAAAGTTTTAGCAAAGTCACCACAACGCTAACGTAACTTTCCTGTAGCGTAGGTGGCGCCGTTAGCAAACATATTTGATTTTCTTTTTCTCAAAACTTGTTTTGATGAAGTTACACCATCCCTTAGCTTTTTATTTCCATTGCTGTCAAATAGCAGGAAAACTTACTTTTTTCTGTCTGTATATACTGAATTTCAGTTTTTAATGAAAGTACTCACAAACTAAAAACACGAAAATTTTATACCATGTAACAGATGTTTTGATATCTGTACCTTTGTATGCTATGCGATATAGCTATTATTATGTTACAGTTTGTAATCTGCAGCTTTAGAAAACTTACTAAATAAATCTCGTTTACATCGAGAATTTCGCCTGGAATGTTAAATTGTAGTGTTTCATATTATTTTTTCCGTGAAATATTGTGTTCCTGTGTTTATGTAATATGCTTACAGCTACTTTTGCAGGCTTCCACACTGTTTTCACATTGAAACTGTGTGAACTTGCACAGGCTCATTGTTTACAACTGAAGTTTCACGAGGAAAACAGTGTGGAAACCTGCAAAAGTAAATGAAAACGGATTTATTGCATACACACAGAGAAACACAGATTCGTAATCATTCCATATTATCTGAAAATCAGCACTTGCTTCTTTAGGCGGCCGAGGTGGCCGAGCGGTTCTAGGCGCTACAATCTGAAACCACGCGACCGCTACGGTCGCAGGTTCGAATCCTGCCTCGGGCATGGATGTGTGTGAGGTCATTAGGTTAGTTAGGTTTAAGTAGTTCTAAGTTCTAGGGGACTGATGACCTCAGAAGTCCCATAGTGCTCAGAGCCATTTTTTGTTTCTTTCACGCACTATTTCTTTGGTATATGTTTCACAATTTTATAGCTTAGCACGCTTAATGCAGAAGACATTCTAAATAATTAGCAATGTTTTGAGCAGTTTAGGAGGAATTACTGTTTATGAAAACAACAACAAAATATTGACGCACAAGATTTCCCAAAATACTTCCTTAAACTCATGTATCACATAATCCCAATACACATATGTGAAAGGGACCAAATTTTTTACCAGATATGAGCTCCACACGTTATGTATATTATCCAGAAAAAATATTATTTTCTCATTAAATTTTAATTTTAAGGATATCTTTCATAATTAAAAATTATATCTCTACACTCTAGTTAAAACTGCAATAAAGTTTCGATCTCCTAGATAGGAACTGACAACAGCAACTTAAAGAAAAAATTCATGTAATGCTTAGGTGACACGTGTACCTAAATACCGAAAAATACGACTGTAGATGAGGAGATGATGAGAAATTTTAAATTGTACATCAGAACTTCCCTGCAGCATAGTCTTCATCGTGCTGAGTTTCTACATCTTGCCATTCCTTTTGGCGTTTCTTGCTTCTTTGTTCAATTGAGGAGCCATTAGACTGTTTTCAGATGCAGTGTTACATTTACACGATCATGATTTTGGCTTTAAACTGTCATTATCAAGTGTTTTAATGTTATAAAGTGCCTAAGATGGCATAGGGGTCGTATTTAAAATACACTATTAGACACATTGTCTAAGGGTCAGTATGTGTCTAGTAGTGTATTTTAAATACGACAGCATGCAATCTTAGGCACTGTATAGCATTGAAACGCTTGACATGGCACTTTAAAGCCGAAAACATGATCGCTTAAATGTAACACTGCAAATAAAAAACAGTCTAATGGCGGTACTGACTTTAAAGACCAAATTTAGTATTTCCGTCTCCTCTTTTTTATCTTCCGTTCCGATGCCAGTAGGCTCACAGAAAGAATGAACACATTATTTGGATTACCTGATTTTACGTAATATCAAATTCTCTGTCGTTTGTTAGTCAGGTCGGCAGACGAAATTTTACTTTCAGAATCATTGAACGCTTCTCTCATTGCCCTCATTAGGCACATTTTCCGCTTCGTTCAGCTTCTGCTTGTCAGCTACGTTTTGACTTGTCTTGAACCTGAGACGAGGCTCTCTTTGTTTGCGAAGCACTTTTCTAACACAGTTATTAAACCACGGTGGGTCCTTCCCATCTCTTAAGACGCTACTCGGAACACACTTGCCTAAGGCATATTGAATGATGCTTTTGAATTTTTTCCATTTATGCTCTACCTCTTCCTCCTCATCACTAAGTATTCGATGCTGACTGCTCTCAGATACTCTACAACTTGTTTCCTCTCACTGTTGCTATTCAAAAATATCTTACCACCTGTCTTAACGCTGCTTATAAAATCCCAGTAGTCTTATTACTAATGGTCACAATGAGAAATTAACGCCGTTCTTTCACTAACAGCAACCGACAAACAAGACAACGCAGTGTTTAAATAACTTCCGGGAATGGAGCAGGGTGACACCTTCGACAATCCTCGATATTTCAACATTTGCATAACCTGTCATTTTCAAAACACAAACACAACCAAACATGACCGACGTCGGAAGTTACGAAAGTGAATATTAATAACCAAAGAGTAAATTGGCACTTGCGAATATACTCTGCATACCGAAGTTTTAAATCGATTTGCGCAGCACTTCCTTTTTGCATTTGTCCCTTGAAAATGGCAAGGTACGCACCTGTCGAAATATAAGCGGTTGTTGAAGACCTCAGTTATTTGAATACTCTATACGCCTACATAAACTCACGTTTTACCAATAAATACATTCATGGACAGTAACTCCATTTAGGAATTAAGATTGACGTCACATCTGCGCGATTAAATCAAGGAACGTTTACAATAAACCGAACTGGACTATTTTTTGGAGAACGTTTGTAAAGCGTCACTAAATACTTCCCATTTCCGATATCTTCCAACGTGTAACAGTTGCAATTTTTATGTTTGTCAGTTTACTTAACTGCAAGGTACGTATTTGGTAAGATTCTCAAGGTACTCTGTCGAGATGTTTCTATAAAAGAAAAAAAAAAGTTCGAAATGGTTTTACAACCTCAGCTACCGGAACAAAGGAAGTCGTTCTGTGTGCCAGTGTCTCTGCGTTTCTCACGTGAGCTCCGAAAACGGTGGGTCGATGACCGCCTGTTGGTCTTTGTTCTGTCGAGGTATCTCTTGTCACGGCATAGGACGTGAAAAAAATGAAAAAATGGTGATAAAAACAGGCCAACGTCTTGATAACGCAGAGAATTCCCTGTACCATACTTCCGTTGTCTGCAGCAAGTGTTAAATAAGTCTTAGAAGTTACTCACGCAGAACGATAGTCAGGTCATTTGATACGCCGGCTGTTTCAGCACCAATTCTGCTATCAGCTGTAATAATTACATGTGTTATAGTAAGTTAAAGTAAGTGAATATCGTCGTATGTGATTAGTTAAAATGTCTTCCTTTTTTTTTACTTTTTAGTTCGTTACTCCCAGCAGGAACGCTGTGGAAGTTTGCTTTCTTCCTCTCTCTAAATCTCCTCTTGTTCTCGCTGAAGCTTCTCTTCGGTTCATCTGTGCAGGTTTTGTTGAGTTCTATTATCGGTTTATCAGCAAGTTGATGATCTACATCTACGTCTACATCCATTCTCCTCAAGACACCTGACGGTGTGTGGCGGAAGGCACCTTGAGAACCTCTATCCGTTCTCCCTTCTATTCCAGTCTCGTATTGTTCGTGGAAAGAAGGATTGTCGGTATGCCTCTGTGTGGGCTCTAATCTTTCTGATTGTACCCTCGTGGTCTCTTCGTGAGATATACGTAGGAGGGAGCAATATACTGCTTGACTCGTCGGTGAAGGTGTGTTCTCGAAACTTCAACAAAAGCCCGTACCGAGATACTAAGCGTCTCTCCTGCAGAGTCTTCTACTGGAGTTTATCTATCATCTCTGTAACGCTTTCGTGATTACTAAATGATCGTGTAACGAAGCGCGCTGCTCTCCGTTGGATCTTCTCTATCTTTTCTATCAACCCTATCTGGTACGGATCCCACACTGCTCAGCAGTATTCAAGCAGAGGGTGAACAAGCGTACTTCCTTTGTTTCCGGATTGCATTTCCTTAGGATTGTTCCAATGAATCTCAGTCTGACATCTACTTTACCGACGACCAACTTTATATGATCATTCCATTTTAAATCACCCCTAATGCGTACTCCCAAATAATTTATGGAATTAACTGCTTCCAGTTGCTGCCATGCTATATTGTAGCTAAATGATAAAGGATCTTTCTTTCTTTGTATTCGCACCACATCACACTTGTCTACATTGAGATTCAATAGCCATTCCCTGCACCATGCGTCAATTCGTTGCACATTCTCCTGCATTTCAGTAGAATTTTCCATTGTTACAACCTCTCTATATATTACAGCATCATCCGCAAAAAGCCTCAGTGAACTTCCGATGTCATCCACTAGGTCATTTACGTATATTATGAATAGCAACGGTCCTACGACACTCCCCTGCGGCACACCTGAAATCACTCTTACTTCGGAAGACTTCTCTCCATTGCGAATGACATGCTGCGTTCTGTTATCTAGGAACTCTTCACTCCAATCACACAATTGGTCTGATTCTTGCCAAGTGTTCAGCAAGCACCTTTATCCTGCACCACGTCAGCTGTGAAGTCAATTTCTTGAAGATCTCTTTGAGTTACAAGCAGCCAATTACTCTTTACTTCTATTGATACACGAGAGGAAGAATTCATTTGTTCAGTTTGTTGCCATTCATACTAAGAAGATGATCGTAAACATTTAAATCTTTTCTTCCTGAAAATGTCAGATTTCCTCAGGATGCTGATATAATACTAAACCCAGTGACGTCGTGCACCCAACAATAAATTTGCTTATCGCTGGAAAGTTGCTGGTGCATTTCGTAATCGTAGGGGCTTACTGAGATACTCATAGATACCTGACTCTACCACAAATGCTGTTTTCTCATGGTCTGCCAGGACGATAGGTATTTATTTGATGACAGTCAAAACTCATGTCTGGTGATGGGAGCATAAAAGGTCCAATGTTTCTTCTATTCTTGAGAGTGCATGTGTGTCTAGCATGGTTATTTTGTCCAAAGGTCTCATGTTGGTGCATATTCAGTATGCTCTTTCTCCACCTTATATCAGATTGGGGTCAATCAATTTCTTACAGAAACTGCTCCAAAAGGTATAAACGTTTACTAATTCGTGACAGAAAGGCAAGAAAGAAAAATTACAACAAAAATTTTGGAGCACTTTCGACTCGTTGACTAACGCACAGACTTTTAAGCTATTATTACACTACCATCCATCAAAATTGCTTCACCGCGAAGATGACGTGCTGCAGACTGACAGGAAGAAGATGCTGTGATATGCCAATGATTAGCTTTTCAGAGCATTCACACACGTTTGGCGGCAGTGGTGACACCTACATCGTGCTGACGTGAGGAAAGTTTCCAACCGATTTCTCATACACAAACAGCAGTAGACCGGCGTTGCCTGGTGAAACGTTGTTGTGCTGCCTCGTGTAAGGAGGAGAAATGCGTACCATCACGTTTCCGACTTTGATAAAGATCGGATTGTCGCTTATCGTGATTGCAGTTTATCGTATTGCGACATTGCTCCTCGCGTTGGTCGAGATCCAGTAACTGTTAGCACAATATGGAACCGGTGGGTTCAGGAGGGTAATACGGAACACCGTGCTCGATCCCAACGGCCTCGTATCACTTGCAGTCGAGACGACAGGCATCTTATCCGATAGGCTGTAACGGATCGTGCAGCCACGTCTTGATCCCTGAATCAACAGACGGGGACGTTTACAAGACAACAACGATCTGCACGATCACTTCGACGACGTTTGCAGCAGCATGAACTATCAGCTCGAAGACCATGGCTGCTGTTACCCTTAACGCTGCATCATAGACAGGAGCGCCTGCGATGGTGTACTCAACGACGAACCTGGGTGCATGAATGGCAAAACGTCATTTTTTCGGATGAATCCAGGTTCTGTTTACAGCATCATGATGGTTGCATCCGAGTTTGGCGACATCGCGGTGAATGCACATAGGGAGCGTGTATTTGTCATCGCCATACTGGCGTATCACCCGGCGTGATGGTATGGGGTGTCATCGGTTACACGTCTCGTTCACCTGTTGTTCGCATTGGCGGCACTTTGGACAGTGGACGCTACATTTCAGATGTGTTACGACCCGAGGCTCTACCCTTCATTCGATCCCTGCGTAACCCTACATTTCAGCAGGATAATGCATGACCGCATGTTGCAGGTACTGTACGGGCCTTTCTGGATACAGAAAATGTTCGACTGTTGCCCTGGTCAACATATTTTCCAGATACCTAACCAAGTGAAAACGTCTGGTCAATGCAGACCGAGCAACAGGCCCGTCACAATACGGCAGTCGCTACTCTTGATGAACTGTGGTATCGTGTTGAAGCTGCATGGGCAGCTGTACATGAAGACGCCATCCAAGCTCTGTTTGACTCAATGCCCAGGCGTATCAAGGCCGTTATTACGGCCAGAGGTGGTTGTTCTGGGTACTTTTTTCTCAGGATCTATGCACCGAAATTGCGTGAAAATGTAATCACATGTCAGTGCTAGTATAATATATCTGTCCAATGAATACCCGTTTATCATCTGCATTTCTTCTTGGTGTAGCAATTTGAATGGCCAGTAGTGTATTTAAGATGGCCCAAAACGACGGTAAAATTCATATGACTAAGTGGGACTTCGATTCCAGGTTAACTGCTTGACGTTTCCATTACTTTAAGTTTGTTATTTTTCCTTCTTTCAAAACTGAAATGAGGTTTCAGTTTAATTGTTATTGGTGTCCTCATATCCCCTGCGCTAAAGCTCAGTAAGAATATAAGTTACTATAATTTGTCTCCCGTGAAACGCCGATAGAAAGGGTCTAAAGTACATATTTAAGTTACCAGTATAAGAACCACGTATGGGAGTCTAGAATTAGCATCCGTCTGCATTCTATAATTTTCCACCTTTACGGGCACTGCTAACGTACCACATAATACCAAAGGATTAGTCGAAGAGTAAATATTTAGCCCAGCTTTAGAGACAAATTAAAAAAAAAATTACACAGTGACTAAGTTACTGAAACCAAAAATCAGAATTTTTCATTCCAGTTTACTATGTGAATCTGAACCATTGCTGACTGAATTAAAACTACAATATATATTTGCTATCTTTGTTTCATGGGGACTAGGCTGTGGTCCAAGGCGTAATTCTCTAACGTTTCGTCTTCCAATGCTGGAAACATCTTCAGAGACTATGACGACACCGAAAACAGTTACAGTCTCAAATAGCCTCAGTAAGATGGACTTCTTAGAGATATCTACGCAAAGGTCGGTTTCGTGGATACGTGTAAGCAGTTTGGCTTGTTGAACTTATTGGTGATCTTAACTGCTTTCTCGGTCGTTAGGGACTCTGATGATGTTTCCAGCGTTCGAAGATGAAATATTAAAGCACTTTCACACAAGTTTCCCAACGTCGGAAATCCCCAGAATGCGAGGCTGGTTGGCACTATTAGACGTGAACATGAAACACAATTCTCTAAAATTACTAAGAAAAGAATTTTTGCCTACCTGTAGTCCTTTCCTCATCACTCAGCAACAGTTTGTTATTCATTTGCCTAGCCTTATATTTGGAATTAATATTTCAACGAAAAATTAAAAGACTTATGTCACTGAACGGTTTGTATGTGACAAATGTCTTATCGATTAGATTTATAGAAAGATTTTTGCAGTATTGACTGGAATACCCTCTTTAAAATTCTGAAGGTAGAAGGGGTAAAATACAGGGGGCGAAAAGCTTTATACGACTTGTACAGAAACCAGACGGCAGTTGCAAGAGCCAACGAACGTGAAAGAGATGCAGTGGTTGAGAAGAGAGTGAGACAGGGCTGTAGCCTATCATCGATGTTATTCAAATTCCGTATAATGAACAAGCAGTAAAGGGAATGAAAGAAAAACTTTCAGTTGGAACTGAAGTTCAAGGAGAAGAAATATAAACTTTGAGGTTTGCCGATGACCGTGTAATTCTGTCAGAGAGAGCAAAGAACTTGGGAGACAGATGAACGGAATGGACTTGAATGGAGGATATAAGATGAAGATCAGCAAAAGCAAGAGAAGGAAATGGAATGCAGCAGAATTATGTGATTGTGTGGGAATTAGACAAGGAAAGGAGACACTTAATGTGGGGGATACAAATCCGGGGGGGGGGGGGGGGGGGAGGAGGCTAAGAGATGAATACACAAAACAGGCTCAGAAGGATTAAGTTGCAGTAGTTATTCGGAGATGAAGAGGATTGCAGAGGATTGAGGAGTATGTAGAGCTGCATCAAACCAGTCTTCGGATTGAGGTCCACAACAACAACAACAACAACAACAACAACTGCTTATTGAGCGGCTACGATTGGCGCTTCACGCTACCTTAGGTAACTGGCAAGGTTAAACAGTTCACAGATCAGAGAAAGCCAAAGCAGCGGCATATACTATGGCGCTATTCCTCGCAAGGTACTGTGATGTTCAGATGTTTCACAGAGGTGAAGAGTCCTTTGCTTCTTGTATCTTCTTGTATGAGCTGATGAAAAGCAAATCTTGTAATAGACGTCGACAATTGTCTCGTTCTGTGGAAAGAAACGTGCAGGATTCCCAATCACTCTCTGAATCGCAAGTACTATGTTATAATCATTCGCTCAGTTTAAGATATGTTTAATTTTCTAAGCAGAATACAGCTGCATTATGAAACATTGGACTGGTGCAAAATTTCGAAGTATTTGTTTGAATGGAACTTTAAGGCTTAATATCTAGCCAACAACGTGCCCTTAACGTCCTAGGTAGAGTACCTGTTGCATTAATAATTTGTGATTTACTGAAACTGTATAGCGGATGACGATTTGAATCATAATTCTTACATGGTAATGAATATCACTCTCTGAGAACGGTCACACGAGAGAGTCACGCCAGCTGACACAGATCTTCAGATTGCTGCGGCATCTTCATCGTTGCTTTATGACTAATACACAACGTAGGAGTTTCTGAGAGTTTTTAAACTGTCGTGAGTCGTAATGTGAATATGGACTTCAAGCAGCCCGACTGAGGTAACATTATGATGTGGAATTTTAAGATCCCGGAGCATTTCCGGAAAGCTTATCCACTGCAGACTGTTAACGAAGGTCCGAGCATATGGAATAGATTCCCATATACGTGAGAGTCGCGAAGAGAACCCAGTACGTTGTTTTCGACGGCGAGTGTTTTTCAGAGGCAAAGGTATAGTCAGGAGTGCCACAGGGAAGTATGACAGAACCGCTCTTATCCTGTGGATGCATAAATGATCTGACGGACAAAGTGAACAGCAGTCCTGCTTGCTGATGGTGTACAGAAAGGTATCTTTGTCGTGTGATTGTAGGGGGATACAAGACGACTTAGATAAAATTTCTATTTGGTGTTGAATCCTTCTCGTCGAATAAAGAATTTAAATAATTTAACTTAATGCGTTTAGACGATAACCTTCGCGTCTAGAATAAAATAACTTAACTTACTTTCCGTCTAATAAAAGAAAGAAAGAGAATTGAACTTTTGGTGCCTTGCACCTTTCCTGTCTGGACTTGATTTTGGAACGTGTCTGATCTGATACTCTTTAGCGTACACAATGTTGTACGCGTTGTGCCTTTATTGGTAGCAGTATTAACGTGGCTAATCAAAAGGATATTATTTTGACGTGAACATATAAGCTTACGCTGTGGACCTTAGTACTGGTTATCTATGCAGTGAACCTGAGAACATACATATGTATTTTCCTTACCTTTCATTTTACTGGGTCGCCTCTGGATAACGTCATCTGACTGCATGTCTGAATATACTCACTCTGATCTATTGTTGATAATTATTTGGGTTGGCATTTGCAAATATGTGAGCTAAAACTGCATTTATTATTCATCTGCTTTTTCGACTGAAGTTACTGGTACAAAATTCAGTGTCATTATTAAATTTAAAAAATTGAGAAAACTCAACAGAATTTAAATCTTGTGATTACTGGGTTCAATGAAAAATGATACGATACTGACTGAGATAAACTGATCTATTCTGAAATTGATTGAATATAAATTTTTAACTCTTTATAATCATTCAGTTTCTAAAACTTTAATTTGGGGATAGTTTACATAAAACAAATAAAAAATGTAACATCGAATCGAAATGACAAAACTCGGTAATGACGTAAAAACACAGATTTGTGAGCATTTCCAACCTATTTTTTCGCGTCATGAACATGCATTACAGAAACACGAAGCAGCCATACAAGAACTGCAAACTATTGTTCATGAAAATCATGACACCTTGCAAGCTAAAATTGACTCAGTTGCATCTACCGATTCGGTTACGCAACTTGCAAAAACTCAGGAAAACTTAAAGAACACAGTAGATACGATTTCAACACAAATGGACACTCTGAAACTTGGTTCAGAAAAACACACAGAGGAAATAATTTCACTATCGGATAAAGTAGCCGAACTTTCAGATCAGTTCACTAACTTATCTACAAAGGTAGATGATGATCTGAATGACACAAGACCTGTAGCCATCACTGACACTGAGGAGTAGGAACCAATTAGAAAATTCAAACAAAATCAAAATAAAATCAATACACAGTACAAAAGAGAAATCCGGGAAGTACAAGATCAGTTGGCACAAGTAATACAAGAATTACGTATTTCAGAGGACACTCGCGCTCCAGTACGGGAAGAGGGACATTCACGATTGTCAAAGTGAAGGAGAATTTTATCATGCCTTCCTCTCAGCGTATTGGTCTCTAGCTATACAAGACCGAGTAAAACATAGCATCATAATGATGAAACGTTTCGAACAATCTGAATTGTCCAGTCTTGTGAAATATTTTTGAGGACATGTTGCACAAGAATCAGTACCTGTCAAACCCATACAGCCCCTCAGAACTCATCGGCATTTGCTTAATCAAATTACCTGAACATTTACGACATATTATTTTGGCAGGACGTTGCAAAGACTACATTGAAGCTTTCCAGGGACTCTTACAAGAATTAGAAATAGACACTGACAATCGCGGAACGCGAAAACAGGAACACAACAATTACAGGTCATATCCGTCGCAATTCCGCGACGAAAGAAATAAAAACTGGACACGACAAGGCTATTCTCACAACACAAATCGTGACCAAAACAGGCATCACCCGTATGACAACAGTTGGCAGAGTAGTAATTATTACAAGGAAAGGTCACCTCTCCGCGGTAATGACTATCACAGAGACAGTCAGAGAAACAGACAATAGGGCAACCAAAATAATTATTATCAAGGGTGACAGAATAACTTAAGACGCAACGGTCCAGCGCGCAGTTACGATTCAGGGAGAAATTCCCCACCACGTGACAGGCAAGAAAGAAACTATGGAATCTACCGACATGACGACAGACGATATAATCGTAACGACAGACCTGAATTGCATCAGAACTGGCGAGATTCAAACAAGGCAGGGCCTACTTGACAGGGTGAATTTGTTGAAGTTAGGTCTCCAAGTCCCAATAACGACGCACGCCAACAAAGAGATAGCAGACAATGACTCGCACCGCAGGCAGCCACGTGCGCCGGTTGGCTCAGAGAAAAATAACATAGACGCTAACCTTGAGCAAATTTTAGCATTCCTTACCGACGTATACAACATGATAATTGCTTCGAAGTTGAAACTCTGCGCACTAGAAAGTGTAAAAGATTGCACCACATTTCACAGGTAAAACCGCTTATTGAGAGATACTCTGTCTTTTTAACTTAGTCGTTGCTATAAAATTTTTCTCTATACATTACTAGTATGGTTTGTCAGACGTAGCAACTGTTAACATGCAACAATGATTTGAAGTTCACTCTCCAGTCTAGAACCTATGGAACATATTTAGACAGTATTTACGAGTGCATTGTTATTGTGAACAGACGACACAGTGTTATTGTGTGTGTACATTCCTGCTTGTTAGTTGCACGATTACGTAACGTCTATAAGGCTCACATACTTAGAACATTTACCAGTACTGCTAATGAGATTTTAATGCAACGTTTTGGTTTACTTGAAAATACATTCAGGATTTAATGTACTTTCTGTGAGATACCAGGTGACACAGTGGTTTGTTTATGTGACAGCTACACGATTTTATCACGACGCTACTAATGAGCGACAATTTACAATGTTGCTTTTGCGGTGTATCTGTTTTGTATCTGCACAGTTTTTCTGAATTCTTCTGGAAAGTGAAACATGTTTTAGTAGTAACTTTTGTGGTATAGCTACAAGGAGACAGCCTTTTCCGTAGCACAACAATACGTTACAGCACAGTACTTTCTTCATCACGGCAATAAGCGTAATAACTAAGATATCTATACGCAAAGCATTTCACTTTTGTTTATTATGAGGTAAGTACATTGACTTCTGCAGAACTTAGCTTTCGGAGGACGATAACTACGACACTTCCACAGAGATGATCTTGCAACAAGACGCACAGTTTAGCGCTACAGTACACGTATTTGAGTGATTAATTTTGTACTTAAGACAATTATTTTTAAAGATATTTGAAGTACAATGATACAAAGGTTTTCCGTGATACATTTCATTCCATTGCTGTACTCTGTAACACCTGAGGGTTAAAATACATTAATCCTCAGGGGGATACACGCCTACTTTGTGTACCATGTGTTTGGCAAGCACAAGGAGCCCTAGCTAATATGGTATTTGCTTATACAACTTTACACATCGGTACCATGTTTCTCTAACACATAATTACACAGCTATCTGATTATTTAACTGAGACAGACAAACATTTATTTTACTTTATCAGTGACAGATGTTTACGTAATTTCGCCGTTGGATAACTTCACACTTATGAATTTGTATTTTGTCTTTACTTTGTGAACTGTTCATTTTTTTTCGGAACCATTGTGATATTATGAGAGCATTGAATGATATATTTGGTATGGGATCATGATTTTTAAAGCGCGTTTGAGGTAGATGACACTTTTGAAATGAGCAGAGAATTTTTTTTAGGTTTTAAAATATTCAAAAAGGTATGACGATTTTGAGATGTGATTGATCTCTTATGACGTAATTATTACGACGATGATATGTATTATGCTGTTGAGGTATGTTTATGATCAATAAGCTGATGCTATATGAGGAATCTGATTATGCTATGTATTTATTATGATGAAATATTGAAGACGTGTTGATGAATATGTATATGTGTAATAAGGTAAAGAATAATGAGTAGTGGTTAGGGACTCCGACTTGTGAAAAAGGATGTTGGAAACCAAGAATCGTACTTTAAGAGTTATGAAATGTGTGTAAATGCGGGAATGTATCACAATGGCGACGGAAATTTTTTGGACACTAATATATTTAAAGGATATTATTTCTACACATTTGTAACTCAAATTCCCGACCTGTGAAATTTTATATGGGACTGTCACTGTAGTGCAAACTGGTGTCGTAAATATTTCGGTAAGCAAGTAAGAAAGTTAAGTGACCACCTTCACGTAATGTGTCGTGGGCACCCAGCTGCGCGACAGTTGCCTGGAAAAAAGCCATTAGTGTGTGCCTTTCAGAGGCACAGGTGGAGAAAAAAAAGAGGCCATTATCCTCACTATTGACATTCCTCTGTAGAAAGCACGCTCATTACTTGAAAACATATGAGTACTCGTACTTTGTGCTGTTTACTGAAATGCTTATGAATTGATGGGAAATAATCGTACATCTACACCTGATTATGACAAGTGCCTTTCTGCGAGAATTGAGAGAATTTCTACTAACTTATGAAGTGCCACATGACTATTGAATGATATTTTTATGCTTCGCTTTAGATAGTTGCTTATTTCATTTGATATCTGTTTTCCAGTTGTCTTACAACATTGGTTTTATAAAATAAACTTAAATGCATTTGCTAATGTGAACACTTTCTGTCAACAGATCTATTAAATAATTATTTTATGATCCACATTCTTCAAAAAAAGGAGCTCTTGGAATGGAAAGAACAATAAGAAGGGACTAATAACACTAACTGCATATATAATTTTCTTTTCAAGGTAATTTTTTCTAGAATAAGTTTTTGTGGTGCATCACTTCAATTACATAGACATTAAGATGTGAATATACGTTTCCCTTATCTGCATTGTTGTCTTTACTGTAATATTTTTTATGCTTGAGCTTTGTCATAATTAGATACAAGTTATTGCATTTGGTGGTGCTGCTTGCTTTGCGATTTTTTTGTCATTGTTGCTTGTATTAATTGTTTTGTGCTGCTGCATTGCCTTGTCCCTTAGTTTATGCATCTGAGCTTAGTAGATTTAAGTTAGCTTAAGAGGGGGTAGTCTATATAAGAGAATGAGTTGCGATGAATTGGAAAAAATGCATTGAGAAGTTATGCGAAAAAGTACAGAAAGCAGGTATAGATAGGACTTTTTGGATATAGTGAAGAACGAAGGGAGATCTCCGAGAAGTAAAGAAAGTTTTGTTTGCAAAATACTGCAGTAAAACAAAGCCTGTCCCTTCCTTGTGTTCTCCCACTATGTGTTTGTATACCCTTGGGTATTTGTGTTCTTCCTGTCTTTATGTGTCTATCTGATGAGAGTTACGTTCTAGAATTTTCCTGGTAATGTGTTATTTACTTTGTAAAGATGTTTAAACATTATTCATTCTGTTTTGTCTTAATGCTCATGTGTGAAATTAATGTTTCAAAAACTATTATCATTATTTTAAATATTTACTTATGTCATAACTCCTGTAACACTGATGTATCTGTTTATTTCTATTCTTTTGTAAAGCTTGCACTACTACAAATGTTATCTGTATTGTTATGTTCTTTAATGATGTATTTTGTACCTTTGTTATTGTAGTCTAATGTTATAAAATTCTAATTGACACCAGTTCATCAAATTAAGTAACTTGTAAGTTACATTTTACTGCACACGTTTCTGTTGGTCATAGTATATGGACAATATGTGAGAGGTAGGGACTGATAGTGTTTGAACGTGTGTTAATAATTCAGCAAGGGACTGGTTAACAGCATTGCTGGTTCTAAGGACAATTCCAAAAACTTTGTGACTGCACAAGTGGTGGTTTATGGACTTGCCATATTGTCCGCGAGACTCTTCGATGGTGATTGTGCACCTGCACAGTCGCAACAGATGGCTGCTGGCCGTCTGTACAAGGACCGCAGTGGGTCTGCAGCTTTGATGGCCCACCAATACCATTATTTCTACAAGGACCGCAGTGGGTCTGCACCTTTGATGGCCCTCCAATAGCATTATTTCTACAAGGACTGCAGTGGGTCTGCACCTCTGGTGACCCACCAATACCGTAATCTCTAACAAGACTACAGCGGTCTGCTCTGTGATGACCTACCTACTAACATTCTTCAAAACTTCGACCGACTCTGCGGTGGGTTTGCTCTGTTGTGGCCCATTACCTGTCAGCATGTCAAGATTCAGCACTGTCTTTCCGCTGGAAGGACAACACTACTTCTTCAAGACTGCATGGAAATCCACTACTTCCGTGTGCATTGTCTTTTACTGCTCAGACTTTGAGAAAACAATTCGCATTTTTCCTGTGATGAATGATCAGAACTGTCTTTATGCACTGTGAGAAAATTTTAGTTTTTGACCAACACTGTATTAATAAGTGTGTGCATTTCATATCTTTCTTACTGTAATTATGATTTTTTTTTTCAAATCTGTGTTGGCCAGTGCCCAAACCAATTTGTAAAATTCTTTGTGGGGAGCATGGGGGCTATGTAAGTAGGCTGTTTAGGTTTTCTTATTGGTAACGCCAAGTAGCGCTCTGTATGAAAAATCACTGGCTGTGCTGTGTGCAGTCTGTGGCAAGTTTGCATTGTTGTCTGCCATTGTAGTGTTAGGGAGCTGGATGTTAACAGCGCGTAGCGTTGCGCAGTTCGAGGTGAACCGCCAGCAGTGGTGGATGTGTGGAGAAAAATTTTGGAGTTTTGAAATTTGTAAGACTGGATGTCATGAACTGCTATATATATTTTGACTTTTGATCACTATTAAGGGAAATACATTGTTTGTTCTCTATCAAAATCTTTCATTTGCTAACTATGCCTATCAGTAGTTAGTGCCTTTAGTAGTTTGAATCTTTTATTTAGCTGGCAGTAGTGGCGCTCGCTGTATTGCAGTAGTTCGAGCAACGAAGATTTTTGTGAGGTAAATGATTTGTGAAACGTATAGGTTAATGTTAGTCAGGGCCATTCTTTTGTAGAGATTTCTGAAAGTCAGATTGCGTTGCGCCAAAAATATTGTGTGTCAGTTTAAGCACAGTAATGTGTAATTTTTCTAAGAGGACGTTTCAGTCTAAGTTTGTCCAAGTCGACTGCTGCTGATATGACAGAGAGATGGAAAAACGTAAGAAACGACCACAGCTAAACCACGACCGGGCAGGGGTCATGTGCTGACGGGCAGGGAACCTCGAGTATTGCTGAGTGCGGTTGTACAAAGTCACACTAAACCAGCGTCAGGAATCACTCGTGAATGGCACATTGTTCCCAGTAGTCCAGCTAGCAAGATGATTGTGGGTAGGGAGTTACAAGGTGTGAGGCACAGTGGTCAAGCAGATCCCCGTAAGCTGCACATTTGTGCAGTCACTGCTAAGCAGCACTTGATTTGGTGTAAAGAGCGACGCCATTGCACAGAGTATGACTTGCACGAGTGATCTGGATGGATGAATCACGCTGTGGCAATGGAACCTTGTGGGTTTGACGAATGCTTGGAGTACACTGCCCGCCATCATGTGTATTGCCAATAGTGAAACACGGGGAGGGGGTTATGGTATAGGCTTTTTTTCATTTTTGTGGTATGGTCCCCTTATTTGCATTTGAGAAAACGCACAATGCGGAAGGGGATAAACACATTTACAGCATTGTGTATTGCGCACAGTAGGGAAATGTTTCGGAGACACTTACTGCTTCTATCGGCTTGACAATGCAACCTGTCATACAGAAGCACCTCTGAGGCAATGGTTTGTGCACGGTAACATCCCTGAAATCGACTAGCCTGTACAGAATCCCGATCTGAATCCAATGGAACCCCTTTGTGAACTACAAAGACAAGTATGAATACACGGTTGAAGGAACATAAAAGTCTAGGCCGACCAGGGAAAACAGACAAGTCAGCCGTGACGGAATAAGCTCTTCAATCTGGTGATCACCTAGTGAAATTTTTGGAAACTGAAGTTTTGTGTACTGTGACGAACTATAATCCACAGCTATGTAGAGAAGCCTTCGAATTACACGCATATTCATAAATTAAGGATAGTGCTGATACACGGTGAAACACCGCTCTGGTGGGCCGTTTGTGGGTTTAAATCAGCTCGGGGTATGATCATGCACTGCACGGTGGCGCTGGCAGTAGTCCACACATGCAGAGGTGTGTTGGTGCCTTACCGCAGCCACTGGAACAGTTGTCTCCAGACACACAGTCTACAGACGACTGAACAGACATGGTTTATTCGCCCGGAGACCTGCAAGGTGGATTCCACTGACTCCCTGGTCGCAGGAGAGCCTGTAAAGCCTGGTGTCAAGAGTGCAATACTTGGTCATTGGAACAGTGGTCCCAAGTTATGTTCACGGACGAGTCCAGGTGTAATCTGGACAGTGATACCTGCGGGGTTTTCATCTGGCGTGAACCAGGAACCAGATACCAACCCCTTAATGTCCTTGAAAGGGACCTGTATGGAGGTCGTGGTTTGAAGGTGTGGGGTGGGATTATGATTGGTGCACGTACACTCCTGCATGTCTTTGACAGAGGAACTGTAACAGGTCAGGTGTATCGGGACGTCATTTTGCACCAGTATGTCCGCCTTTTCAGGGGTGCAGTAGGTCCCACCTTCCTCCTAGTGGATGATAACGCACGGCCCCACCGAGTTGCCATCGTGGAGGAGTATCTTGAAACACAAGATATCAGTCGAATGGAGTGGCCTGCCTGTTCTCCAGACCTAAGCCCTACCGAGCACGTCTGGAATGCTCTCTGTCGACGCATCCCTGCAGTTCTTCAAACCCCTCCGACAGGCACTGGTGCAAGAATGGGAGGCTAAACCGCAGCAGCTGCTCGATCCGTTGTGCGACCTACGTACGTGTTTGCATGGTGATCATACCCCATATTGATGTCGGGGTAAATGCGCAGGGAACAGTGGCGTTTCGTAGCGCATGTGTCCACCAATACCGTGGACTTACAGATCTGTGTCGTTTATGTTCCCTATGTGCCTATGCTATTAGCGCCAGCTTTGTGTAGTGCCACGTTGTGTGGCACCACATTCTGTAATTCTCCTTCATTTTTGAGCATGAGTGTTTATAAACATGTGGATACTTTTGACAGAAAAGAAGAAGCCATGAAACTCAGCGATATATGGACAATGGCGGTACAGAATCGATGTGAACTTTTTATCTTTGACGTGTTATGATCGATAGTTATATTTTATCTTTTACACGGTTTATCTCTGCTACCACGTGAAACTCAGACCACGCCCACTTTCCACGGTATTTACGCCGCTCTTTGACGACCGACTCGTCAGTCGGCAAGACTCACCACAACCAGGAGCACCTCCGAAGATGTCCAACGTAGCTTTGGACGAAACGTCAGGGGTATAAGAGTTCCATGCACCACGGCCATACAACTCGGAAGAATTCTCGTCAGCTGAAACATTCGGTCCTTAAAGCCTTCACTGTATGATCCTTTGGGTAGAGTTAGAACGTCCACTGCAGACGCCAACGTACAACCTCACTACATTTTCTGGTTCGGCGCTTGAGGAAGAACGGACTGCCATTCCTTCACAGACATTCAGGCATGTCATTGAAAGTGCCCCCAGTAGGGTTTCATACAAGTGATGGTTGCTCACAGCTCATATTAATGTCGACTAATAGGTGGTCGTTTATTTTTGCCAAATACACCGTCCGTCCAAAGAGCTTCAAAACTGCTTTTATTCGGGGTGTATCAGTGACGTCAGGGCAATAATTATGGCAGCAACTTGAACTAACAAGTATAAACAATAGATGTGCATTCGATCAGTGGGTTGTGAGCAGGCAGTGTTACGTAGCGGATGTGCATCTGTTGTGTGTCAGCACTGTTGTGTCACTAATCGCAGTGGAGCAACGAACTAAACATACGTAAAACAAGTGTTCAAAACATTCTCCAGAACCTACCACAAATTAACAAAGTGCAGACTGGATCTTTCGCGTTTCGCCAGAGCCGAAGTAGGTCGAATGTGACGCGCCAGTTAAACAACATCTCAAAAAAAGGAATTCCATGTCAGTTTCACATGATTGCGCTGTACTCAAGAGGGGCGAGACTGTGTGCAACGCATAAAATTTTAAAAAACTATCTCAACGTTCTTTTTTTATAAGTCCAGTCTGTATCTGCTTGAACTAACTGGGTATACGTTCTCCAGCTGGCTCGACGCTATTATGCTACCAGCAATGGAGGGTGCGTATTGAGACAATACTACAAACCGCTCGTGTGGCGAAGCGTCAGAACCAATAAAAGGCCACTAGCCGGAGATAACGTGACGAGCGCCTGCATGCAACTTGCCATCGGTGGGGTTTCTTTCGTGCCTCAGCGATACACATAGCCGCACCGTTGATGCAACCGCAACGAAGGGGTATCTGTAGAGAGGTCAGACAAATATCTGGTTCCTGCAGAGGGGCAGCAGCCTTTTCAGTAATTGCAGGGGAAACAGTCTATGTGAATGACTGATCTGGCCTTGTAACATCAACCAAAACTGTCTTACTGTGCTGGTACAGCGAACTGCTGAAAGTAGAGGGAAATTACAGTCATGATTTTCCCCGAGGGTATGCATGTCTACTGTATGATTAAATGATGGTGGCGTCCTCTTAGGGAAAATATTCCGGAGGTAAGATAGTCACCCATTCGAATCTTCGGGCGGAGACTACTCAGGAGGATGTCGTCACCAGGAGAAACAAAACTGGCGTTCGGCGGATCGGAGCGTGGAATGTTTGATCCCTTAATTGGCCTGGAAGATTAGGAAACTTAAAAAGGGAAATGGATTTGTTGAAATTAGATATAATGAGAACTAGTGAGGATCGGTGGCAGGAGGAGCAGGACTGCCAGACAGGTGACGTTCGCTATTATAAAGAGCATAGTGAACGCATTATCGTAGTCAACTCAGACACAAAGCCCACACCTACCATAGTAGTATACGTTTATGTGCCATTTAGCTCCGCAGATGATCAAGAGATTGAAACAATGTATGGCGACATAAAAGACAGACAGTTAAGGGAGATGAAAGTTTAATCGTGATGGGTGACTGGAATTCGATAGTAGCAGAAAGGAAGAGAAGGGAAAATAGTCGGTGAATATGGAGTGGGGTAAAAATTACACGGAGCATAATTTAATCGTCGCTGAAACTTGGTTTAAGAATCATGAAAGAAGATGTGTACGTGGAAGAAACCTGGAGACACTAGGACGTTTCAGACTGATTGTGTAATAGGAAGACAGATATTTCAGAACCAGTTCTTAAATAGTTAGATATTTCCAGGGGTAGATGAGAACTCTGAGCACATTTTATTATTTATGAACAGTAGGCTAAAACTAAAGATATTCTATAAAGGCAGAAAATTAAGGAAATGAGACCTGGATAAGTTCAAAGAACTAAAGGTTGTAGAGGGTTTCAGCGGTAGCATTAGGAAAAAGTTGAGTAGAAGATAGAAAAGGAATGCGGTAGAAGACAAATGGGTAGCCTTGAGAGTTGAAACGGTGAAAGCAGAAGAGAATAAAATAGATGAAAGACATGGGCTACTAGAAATCATTGGGTAACGTAAGAGATACTGAATATAATTGCTGAAAGGAGAAAATATAAAAATACATGTAATGAAGCAGGTGAAAGGGACTACAAACGTCTAAAACGTGAGATAGATAGGAAGTGCAAAATAGCTAATCAGGAATGGCTGGAGGACCAATGCAAGGATTTAGAAGCATATTTCACTAGGGGAAAGAAAGATACCGCCTAAAGAAAAATTAAAAAGGCATTTGAAGAAAAGAGAAACAGATGTATGAATACTAAGAGCTCAGGAGGAAAACCAGTCCTAAGCAAAGAATGGAAAGCTGAAAGGTGGAAAGAATATGTTGAGGGTTTATACAGGCCAGATGAACTTGAAGAAAATATTATAGAAACGTAAATGGACGTAAATGAAGATGAGATGGGAAGTATGATACTGCGACAAGAATTTGACAGAGCGCTGAAAGACCTAAAGCAAAACAAGGTCCCAGGAGCATACGACATCCCATTACAACAACTGATAGCCTTGGGAGAAACAACCATGACAAAACTCATCCGTCGGGTGTGCAAGATGTAAGGGACAGGTCAAGCATCCTCAGACTCCAAGAAGAATGTCATAATTCCAATTCCAAAGTGAGTAATTGATGACAGGTGTTAAAATTACCGAACAATCAGTTTAATAAGCCATGGTTGCAAAATACGAATACGAAGGATGGAAAAACTGGTAGAAGCCTACCTTGAGGAAGATCAGTTTGGATTCCGAAGAAATGTAGGAACATACAAGGCAATACTGACCCTCCGACTTATCTTAAAAGACAGGGTAAGAAAAGACAAACCTACGTTTGTAGCACGTGTGGAATTAGAGAAAACCTTTGTCAACGTTGACGGGAATACTCTCTTCGCAGGTCTCAAAGTAGCAGGGGTAAAATACAGGAAGCGAAAGAGTATTACAACTTGTTCTGAAATAAGACAGCAGTTACAAGGGTACAGGTGCATGAAAGGGTAAGAGGAACATCAACAAAAGCAAAACAAGGATAATGGGATGCAGGCGAAGTAAAGCAGGTGATGCTAAGGGAAATCGATTAGGAAACGAGACTCTGAAAGTAGTAGATGGGTTTTGCATTTTAGGCTGCAAAATAACTAATGATGACCGAAGAAGAAAGGATATAAAATGTTGACTGGCAATGGCAAGGAAACCATTCCTCAAGAAGAGAAATATTTAAACATCGAATATAGACTTAAGTGTTAAAAGGTCTCTTCTGAAAGTATTTGTATCGAGGAAGTGAAGCTTTTGAAATGTACTGATACAGAAGAACGCTGAAGATAAGATGTGCAGACCACGTAACTCATGAAGAAGCACTGTGTAAAATTAGGGAGACAAGAAATTTGTGGCACAACTTGATCAAAAGAAGGGGTTGACGGGATATATTCTGAGACATCAAAGGATCACCATCTTAGTACTGGAGCGACATGTGGGGAATTAAAATCGCAGAGGGAGATCAAGAGATGAATGCGGTAAGCAGATCCAGAAGGATGTAGGTTGCAGAAATTGTTCGGAGATGAAGTGGCTTGTGCAGGATAGAGTAGCTAGGAGAGCTGCAAAAATCCAATCTGCAGACCACAATAATAACAACAACAACATTTTGCATGTACAGGAAGGATAACTGTGAACCTTCGTACCCCAGAAACAAATAAAAGTGTAAAGAAAATTTTCAAGTTTGTTCGTAGTTGGGATCCGTCTTGGAACACGTATATGGGTTTTGGTAAGAACACCAATGTATTTCGTGTTTTAAAACGAACCGCTCATGCACTAAGTGGTGTCTCCACAAGCCCCTTAAGGCGCACTGCGGACCACATCTAATGCAAACGAAAGCAATAAATTTTCTCCATTTGCCGAAGCTGGAGGAAGTGTGTAATATGCAAACTTTGATCCTATGCTGTGGGATAGTTAAAGTAACACGATCTTTCTGTTTACAAATTGTCCCTAGCCCAGGGAATATCCAAATCACTGACCTTACCTTTATATCACCACTAGAACCTGGGATAGGCGACCGGAAAAATCACGTTTTTATCTGCATATACATTTACATACACTACTGGCCATTAAATTGCTACACAACGAAGATGACGTCCTACAGGCGCGAAATCTAGCCGACAGGATGGAGATACTGTGATATGCAAATAATTAGCTTTTCAGAGCATTCACACAAGGTTGGGGCCGGTGACGACACCTACAACGTGCTGACATGAGGAAAGTTTCCAACCGGCGTTGCCCGATGAAACGTTGTTGTGATGCCTCGTGTAAGGAGGAGAAATGCGTACCATCACGTTTCCGACTTTGATAAAGGTCGGATTGTAGCCTATCGCGATTGCGGTTTATCGTATCGCGGCATTGCTGCTCGCGTTGGTCGAGATCCAATGACTGTTAGCAGAATATGGAATCGGTGGGTTCAGGAGGGTAATACGGAACGCCGTGCAGGATCCCAACGGCCTCGTATCACTAGCAGTCGAGATGGCAGGCATCTTATCTGCATGGCTGTAACGGATCGTACAGCCACGTCTCGATCCCTGAGTCAACAGATGGGGACGTTTGCAAGACAACAACGATCTGCACGAACAGTTAGACAACGTTTGCAGCAGCATGGACTATCAACTCGGAAACTATGCCTGCGGTTACCCTTGAAGCTGCCTCACAGACAGGAGCGCCTGCGATGGTGAACTCGACGACGATCCTGGGTGCACGAATGACAAAACGTCACTTTTTCGGATGTATCCAGGTTCTGTTTACACGTCACGATGGTCGCGTCCGTGTTTGGCGACATCGCGGTGAACGCACATTGGAAGCATGTATTCGTGATGGTAAGGGTGCCATTGGTTACACGTCTCGGTCACCTGTTGTTAGCATTGACGGCACTGTAAACAGTGGACGCTACATTTAAGATGTGTTAAGACCCGTATCTCTACCCTTCATTCGATCCCTGCGAAACCCTACATTTCAGCAGGATAATGCACCACCGCATGTCGCAGGCTCTGTATGGGTCTCTCTGGATACAGAAAAAGTTCGACTGCTGCCCTGGCCAGCACATTCTCCAGGTCTCTCACCAACTGAAAACGTCTGGTCAATGGTGGCCAAGCAACTGGCTCGTCACAATACGCCAGTCAGTACTCTTGATGGACTGTGGTATCGTGTTGAAGCTGCATGGGCAGCTGTACCTGTACAGGCGATCCGAGCTCTGTTTGATCCAATGCTCAGGCGTATCATGGCCGTTATTGCGGCCATAGGTGGTTGTTCTGAGTACTGATTTCTCAGGATCTATGCACCCAAACTGCTTGAAAATGTTATCACATGTCAATTCTAGTATAATACATTTCTCCAATGAATGCCCGTTTATCATCTGCATTTCTTCTTAGTGTAGCAATTTTAATGGCCAGTAGTGTACTTACTACGCAGGCCACTGTTGATGCGTGGCGGAGGGTACCCTTACCACTACGCGTCATTTCTTTCCTGCTCCATTCACAAACAGAGCGAGAGAAAAAAGGACCTCTTATATGTCTCCGCGTGAGCCCCAATTTCTCGTAACTTGTCTTCGTGATCATTACGCGTATTGTATATCCGCAGCAGTAGAATCGTGTGGCAGTCGACAATCAGCTTAAAATGCCGCCTCCCTAAATTTTCTCAATTTCATGTCACTAAAAATATGTGGCCTTCCCTCCAGGTATTCCCACTTTAGTTCACGAAGTACCTCCACAACATTTACTTGTAGTTCAAACCCTTCGGTAACAAGTGAATAGTGTTCCTCGAAAAGAATACCGCCTTCCCTCCTGGAATTCCCATTTGAGTTCCCGAAGCATCACCGTAACACTTACTTGTTCTTCGAGTTTACCAGTAACAAATCTGGCACCCCGTCTATGAGTTGCTTCGGTGTCTTCCTCCAGTCCGACCTGGTACGGATCCAAAATACTCGAGCAGTACCGAAGAATAGGTTGGACCAGTGTCCTATACGTGGTCCCTTTTACAGGTGAACCAATCTTTTCTAAAATTCTCCCAATAAACCGAAGTCGACCGCTCGCCTTCTCTACCACGGTTCTCACATGCTCGTTCCATCTCATAACGCTTTGCTATGTTACGCCCAGATATTTAAACGAGATGACTGTGTCAAGCAGGGCACAAGTAATACTGTGTACGAACATTACAGGTTTGTTCTTCATCAACTTTCCAGACTTAGAACTAGCCGCCATTCATTACACCAACTAGAAATTTTGCCTAATTCATCTTGTTTCTTCATACAGTTACTCAATTTCGACACCTAACGGTATACCACTGCTTCAACCACAAACAACCGCAGATTCCTGTTCACCCTGTCTGCCAATCCATTTATGTGCGTAGACATCCCTACACTTCTTTGGGGGACTCGCATTCGGGAGGACGACGGTTCAATCCCGCGTCCGGCCATCCTGATTTAGGTTTTCCGTGATTTCCCTAAATCGCTCCAGGCAAATGCCGGGATGGTTCCTTTTGAAGGGCACGGCCGACATCCTTCCCTAATCCGATGAGACCAATGACCTCGCTGTTTGATCTCTTCCCCCAAACAACCCAACCCCAACTTCTTTGGGGCACTCCTGACCGTATCCTTGTCTCCAAGGGAGACTCTTGGCGTTTTGAAACATATTACGTAGTGTATGTCGACGCACGTGTGCCGTTTTACAAGAATTAAGAGGAAACAACAACAATCGACGACCAAGAAGGAAGTGCTCGGATTAGAATGGTATAAGACGTTTCATCTCTATCGTTCAATGAAGGAAATAAAAGAAAGATTCAAGAGTGCGACGTAAATTAAGGAGGAAAAGACATCAATGATGATATATATGCTAATGACATTGATTTCCACAGTGAAAGTGAAGAACAGCAACAGCACTTTTTGAATGGAATGAACAATCTAATGAGTATAGGCCTTGGTTTGAGAGTAAACTGAAGAAATACGAAAGTTGTGCGGAGTACCAGAAATGTGATTAGCGACAAACTTAACAACAGAGGGCATTCCCTCCAGGAGAGGTCTGCCTGTGTCAAACATCGGCCTTAATTTGAGGAACAAAGTTTTGAGGTATGAGGCCGTACGTTTGGAACACAGCATTATATGTCAGTTAATCATGGGCTATGTGAAAAAGAAGAGAATCGAAGCGTTTGCAGTGTGGTGCTGTAGAAGTATCATGAGAAGTAGTGGAGTAATAAAGACTGAAGCAGTTCTTTGAAACATCAGCGAAGAAAAAAAAAGTATGAAAGACACTGACGAGAAGAAGGTACGTTATGAGAGGGTAATTACTGTAGGGGAAGACAGAGATAGGAGTAAAGATTTCCAGAAATTACTGCAACGAGTCGCCTTCTGGTTTATTCTTCCATTGCCGGTTTCGAACCACCTAGTGGTTGATCATTAGATGGTACATATTTATTGCATGTTTACACCATTGTAGGGGTTGTGTAGCTTTGGTAAGATGCAAGAACAAAACATGTAAGCATTGAATGTGGCAAGATTCAGTTACATTACTTACAGTTTTTAGTAAATCTTGGTTTGTTCTTGGTGCGCACATTCTAGAAAACACAACGTGCGTTAATTAACAGCGCTTCACGAATTTAGTCACAGGTAACAACTTCCAAGTGCTTTACAAAACGTAAGTAAATCAGAGACTAAAGTTGTGTACAAAGAGTTTGTGCAGCACGTACATATTTACGTATACTATATTGATTACTGTAAAAATAACATGTTTTTACATTGCAAAATTGACATGTGCTATTTACAGACTACATTAAACAATGAGTTTGAACGATATTTCATCTACAATTTGAGTACTGAAATTAAATTTGATATTTACCTTTATGTTTAATAAACATTTATCATTTCTTATGAAATAAACATTAGTGCTATGTCTGAAGCCTTTTTTAAAAGTTACGTGGTCATTTGGAGCGGTGGTATAAAGGAGGAGGGGGGTATGAATGCATGTGTGTGTGTGTGTGTGTGTGTGTGTGTGTGTGTGTGTGTGTGTGTGTGTGTGTGCGCGCGCAAGAGAGAGAGAGAGGGATCTATGTAGATAGGAATACCGCATGTCCAACAAATAACTGAAGATGTATTGTGTAATTGCAAGTCTGTTTCTCTGAGATGAAGTGGGTGGCACACGAGAGGAGCTCGTGGCGGGCTGCATCGAACCAGCCAGAAGGCTGATGAAAGAAAAAAAGCAGATACAAGAATTTGTTTTGAAACTTATTTTCAGGTATCCAATCTACATCCTCCATGTACTTCTGCTGGGTGGTTATAATTAACCTAACAGTGCGGCCTCTATGCGTCGGTGGGCGCTGAAACATTATAGGTATGTTCATTAACCGCTGTGATCGCGGATTATCTTGAAAAAGTAATAGTAGCATTTTAAGCCACTAGGTCCCCCCCAAGGACCATGGACCTTGCCGTTGGTGGGGAGGCTTGCGTGCCTCAGCGATACAGATGGCCGTACCGTAGATGCAACCACAACGGAGGGGTATCTGTTGAGAGGCCAGACAAACGTGTGCTTCCTGAAGAGGGGCAGCAGCCTTTTCAGTAGTTGCAGGGGCAACAGTCTGGATGATTGACTGATCTGGCCTTGTAACATTAACCAAAACGGCCTTGCTGTGCTGGTACTGCGAACGGCTGAAAGCAAGGGGAAACTACGGCCATAATTTTTCCCGAGGGTATGCACCTTTACTGTATGGTTAAATGATGATTGCGTCCTCTTGGGTAAAATATTCCTGAGGTAAAATAGTCCCCCATTCGGATCTCCGGGCAGGGACTACTCAAGAGGTCGTCGTTATCAGGAGAAAGATAACTGGTGTTCTACGGATCGGAGCGTGGAATGTCAGATCCCTTAATCGGGCAGGTAGGTTAGAAAATTTAAAAATGGAATTGGATAGGTTTAAGTTAGATATAGTAGGAATTAGTGAAGTTCGGTGGCAGGAGGAACAAGACTTTTGGTCAGGTGAATACAGGGTTATAAATACAAAATCAAATAGGGGTAAAAAGGAGTAGGTTTAATAATAAATAAAAAAAATAGGAGTGAGGATAAGCTACTGCAAATAGCATAGTGAACGCCTTATTGTGGCAAAGATAGACAGGAAGCCCACGCCTACTGCAGTAGTACAAGTTTATATGCCAACTAGCACTGCAGATGACAGAGAAATTGAAGAAATGTATGATGAAATAAAAGAAATTGTTCAGATAATGGAGGGAGACGAAAATTTAATAGTCATGGGGGACTGGAATTCGGTAGTAGGAAAAGGGAGAGAAGGAAACGTAGCAGGTGAATATGGATTGGGGCTAAGAAGTGAAAGAGGAAGCCGCCTGGTAGAATTTTGCACAGAGCACAACTTAATCTTACCTAAGACTTGGTTCAAGAATCATAAAAGAAGGTTGTATACATGGAACAAGCCTGGAGATTCTGACAGCTTTCAGATAGATTATATAATGGTAAGACAGAGATTTAGGAACCAGGATTTAAATTGTAAGACATTTCCAGGGGCAGATGTGGACTCGGACCACAATCTATTGGTTATGACCTGTAGATTAAAACTGAAAAAACTGCAAAAAGGTGGGAATTTAAGGAGATGGGACCTGGATAAACTGAAAGAACCAGAGGTTGTACAGAGTTTCAGAGAGAGAGCATAAGGGAACAATTGACAGGAATGGGGGACAGAAATACAGTAGAAGAAGAATGGGTAGCTTTGAGGGATGAAGTAGTGAAGGCAGCGGAGGATCAAGTAGGTAAACAGACGAGGGCTAGTAGAAATCCTTGGGTAACAGAAGAAATATTGAATTTAATTGATGAAAGGAGAAAATATAAAAATGCTGTAAATGAAGTCAAAAAGGAATACAAATGTCTCAAAAATGAGATCGACAGGAAGTGAAAAATGGCTAAGCAGGGATGGCTAGAGGACAAATGCAAGCATTTAGAGGCTTTTCTTACGAGGGGTAAGATAGACACTGCCCACAGGAAAATTAAAGAGACCTTTAGAGAAAAGAGAATCACTTGTATGAATATCAAGAGCTCAGATGGAAACCCATTACTAAGCAAAGAAGGGAAAACAGGAAGGTGGAAGGAGTATATAGAGGGTCTATACAAGTGCGGTGTACTTGAGGACAATATTATGGAAATGGAAGAGGATGTAGATGAAGATGAAATGGGAGATATAATACTGCGTGAAGAGTTTGACAGAACACTGAAAGACCTAAGTCGAAACAAGGCTCCGCGAGTAGACAACATTCCATTAGAACTACTGATAGCCTTGGGAGAGCAAGTCCTGATAAAACTCTACCATCTGATGAGCAAGATGTATGACACGGGCGAAATACCCTCAGACTTCAAGAAGAATATAATAATTCCAATCCCAAAGCAAGCAGGTGTCGACAGATGTGAAAATTAGCGAACTATCAGTTTAATAAGTCACGGCTGCAAATTAGTATCACTAATTCTTTACAGACGAATGGAAAAACTAGTAGAAGCCGACCTCGGGGAAGATCAGTTTGGATTCCGTAGAAATATTGGAACACGTGAGGCAATACTGACCCTATGAATTATCTTAGAAAATAAAGAAGAGGCAAACCTGCGTTTCTAGCATTTGTAGACTTAGAGAAAGCTTTTGACAATGTTGACTGGAATATTCTCTTTCAAATCCTGAAGGTAGCAGGGGTAAAATACAGTGAGCGCAAGGGTATTTAGAATTTGTACAGAAACCAGATGGCAGTTATAATAGTCGAGGGATGTGAAAGGGAATCAGTGGTTGGGAATCGAGAGAGACAGGGTTTTAGCCTCTCCCCGATGTTATTCAATCTGTATATTGAGCAAGCAGTGAAGGAAACAAAAGAAAAATTCGGAGTAGGAATTAAAATCCATGGAGAAGAAACAAAAACGTTGAGGTTCACCGATGACATTGTAATTCTGTCAGAGACAGGAAAGGACTTGGAAGAGCTGTTGAACGGAATGGACAGTGTCTTAAAAGGAGGATATACGGTGAACATCGACAAAAGCAAAACGAGGATAATGGAATGTAGTCGAATTAAGTCGGTTGATGCTGATGGAATTAGGTTAGGAAAGTAGTGAAGGAGATTTGCTATTTGGGGAGCAAAATAAATGATGATTGTCGAAGTAGAGAGGATATAAAATGTAGACTGGAAAAGGCAAGGAAAGCGTTTCTGAAAAAGAGAAATTTGATAACATCGAGTTTAGATTTAAATGTCAGGAAGTCGTTTCTGAAAGTATTTGTATGGAGTGTAGCCATGTATGGAAGTGAAACGTGGACGAGAAATAGTTTGGGCAAGAAGAGAATAGAAGGTTTCGAAGTGTGGTGCGACAGAAGAATGCTGAAGATTAGATGGGTAGATCACATAACTAATGAGGACGTATTGAATAGGATTGCGGAGAAGAGAAGTTTGTGGCACAACTTGACTAGAAGAAGGGACCGGTTGGTAGGACATGTTCTGAGGCATCAAGGGATCACCAATTTAGTATTGGAAGGCAGCGTGAAGGCTAAAAATCGTAGAGGGAGACCAAGAGATGAATACACTAAGCAGATTCAGTAGGATGTAGGTTGCAGTAGGTACTGGGAAATGAAGAAGCTTGCACAGGATAGAGTAGCATGGAGAGCCGTATCAAACCAGTCTCAGGACTGAAGACCACAACAACAACAACAACATGCCACTAGGTGAAAATATGGCGCTACAGTCAGTCAGAATGTGAAATGTTTCTTGTTTTGACGTGAGTATGATGTTTGTCACTTGGCAACTCGTGTTGATCTCTTTTGTGAAATGTCTGTTCCCTTGCGGGATTAGCCGTTCGGTCAGGGCGCTGCAGTCATGGACTGTGTGGCTGGTCCCGGCGGAGGTTCGAGTCCTCCCTCGGGCATGGGTGTTTGTCCTTAGGATAATTTAGGTTAATTAGTGTTCAATTTTAGCGACTGATGACCTTACCAATTAAGTCCCATACGATTTCACACACATTTGAACATTTTTTTTAAATGACTGTTATTTTTAAGGGTTAAGAACGTTGAAGTTTTCTACACATAAGGCAATGGCTATTGAGAAGAATCGGCAGCAATAGCAACGCTGCTTTGTGAGAACATCCTCTATAGAAACAGCTGTGTAGAGGCCTCAAGTCAAAAAATGGGCTAAGGAGAATGATCAAGAAATTTGAAGGAAAGGTGAATTAGGTTGTGCACCAGGGTAAGGAAGATGGCCCATTGCTACAGCAGTTGAAGAAAATGCTGTAGCTATAGCCCACCGTGCAGCACACGCCTGAATTTGAGGAGACAGTGCTCGAGCTGTGTCACTGGAATGGTCTCTTCCCTGGTCAACAGTTAAAAATATTTTGAGGCGCATTTTGCTTAAGTAATCATTTCATGATTCAGCATGTGTGCCAAATGCAGCCCCAAGATAGCCCACAGCGCCGTGACTCTGCCCTTCGGTTTTATCACGAATGGAAATCGATGGCTCCTGCCGTAGACCATACTTTGGACGATAGAGGCACGTCTTACTCTGCGCTGTGCTGTGAACGCACAGAACTGTAGCATAACGGATTCTGCCCTACCTCACGTTGTGCAGTAAAATCCACTGCACTCCGGACGTTTCTCCGAACGTTTACTGCCTACTCCATCCATGTTTCTGTAGAAAGGCTTTCCTAAGGCTCGTCGTTAAAAGCAGGAACAAAGGCAGCTTTTGCCGATGGCCTCCACAGTGGCTCCAGCGTCTCATTGTATCCAGTAGATCACTTGGAGTCTGGGTTTCGCCTCAACATTGGGACAGGCGTTGCCATCGTAAAATTTTACTTCTCACGGGACTTTGTCTCGTAGCTCGGGTCTGCATGCTATTACTAGTGTATGTGTTACTGGTTTATATTCACAAATGCTGCCTTGTTTATCCACTTTGTCTATTTGTACATTTTCATTTAACTATGCCGTGTGACATACCAATTTAACCAGAATTGTTTCAGGAAGTCAATGTAAGGTGTGTTACTTGTTTGACACCTTACAATGTCGTTATAGTGTTTTGGTTCATCAGTGTCCATATGTAGTGGGAATGAAAACTTTTCGAGTTAGTTGCATCTAACAACACACAAATTTCACCCCTTGCTTGCTTTAACAATGAATTCAATGCTACTTGTGCTTCAGCACATTAATGGTTACAATTTACTGAATTCTGACACTAGGTAAAGGAGGCGTTCTACGTGTGATTATCGTAAATGGATGTATTATTCCACTCGCCTCTGCTTCCCTCCTGGATAGTTACACGCATTATCACGTTGTCAACATGGCTGACCGACATGCGGGGGACCTGGGTTCGATTAGGAATTGCCATTAATTTTTCCTTGTTGGGAAGACTAAAACTGGGTGCACTCAACCTTGTCTTAGACATTGAAGGGTTACTTGGCAGCGTCTGTGGGTGTGTTAACCCGGAAACGCAGTTAATCATGACAATGGTAAACACGCGCGCTCGCACCACGCCAGCAAGTGATATTCAGTTGACACTCAGAACTGCGATCGTCTCCGTCTCTCCTTTTTTGGTGCATCGAACCATTACCTGTAGTTAAACATATACACGAATATCACGCTTAATTGAGACAGAAACGTGAGATATCGGATTTAACGAAAAGAACTGATCAGCCACTGTAGAGTGCTTTACACTCTAAAATTATTGAATTTTTTAAATTGTGTAATTCTTTTTGATTGTTCTTTAGCGACACCCAACCATTAATTGGTTACTTTAATTGTGCATTTTTAGCTTAATTTATATCTCTTGTACCCATTGTATTTAATTTGTTTGTATTTTATCGACACCAGACATGGTCATCAACCATCATATAACTAAAGAACGTCAGAATAGGAATTTCGCTTCACAGTTGCAAACACCAGTATCAATATTTTACCATCCTGTATGTATTATAATTATGATATTATGATATTACAAAGTCAGACTTACAGGAAAATTAAACCGTGATAACGAAAATCTGAGATTTTCATTTTTTTGCCAACTTATAGTTACGCCTGAACCTGTCCACTAATTTCTGTTAGCGATAACGTTTCCTGCACAGGGAGTGTAGTGGAACCGATATTGAGGTCACTGATTACATCACTGCTGTACTCTGCATGTGTGAGACGATACTTTCCTGTCAAGCAGGCCGTTGGTTCAACTCCAAATTCCTTGCGCTACTGTTGTAGGAAGATAGATCAGAACCGCTCTCACACATGTTAGAGCCTGCTTAATAGCCTATGGAACGAAGTGCGTTATTGATTCTGTGTATCGGGGTCCCGACAGTTTGTTGGTAGGTTTGTGGAGGTATGTAGCTCAGGTCATGTACTCGTAATACCAGCAAATAAAGGGGCGCTGATTTGCGCAAGCGATGTTAGTGGCCGATAGCGACCCAGATGGGCTCCACAGTGTTTATATCCGTCGAATTTGGTCTCCGAGAGAGCAACGTGAGTTCACTATGATTGTCCTCAAACCACTGTAGCATGGTTCTGACACCTAGACATGGACAAGTATACTGCTGAAAGATGACGTCATCGTCGGGGAGGACAACAAGCATGAAGGGTTGTAGGTACTTCACAGATGTCAGCGTATCTTCCATTGTTACCACAGGCCCCGTTCAAGCACAGGACAATGTTCCCCACAGCAAAACACTGCTGCAATGAGCCTGCGTCCGTAGCGTGCTGCACGTTTCGAGCCGCTGTTCACCTCGATGGCGGCGTCTGTGGAGACGACCATCGAGATTGAGTAGCAAAAGTGTGGTTTATATGAAGAGCCGACTCGTTTCCATTGATCGACGGTCGGATCACGATGTCTTGTGCCAATTGCAATGGTGATTGACGATGTCGTTGGGTCAGCATGTGAACACGTTGGGGTGGTATGCCGTGGAACTCCATGTTCAACAATGTACGATGAATGGTGCCCAGAATTTTGCTCTTTTGGCAGAGATGCAGTAGATCACCGTCTATCCTATGTTACAGAACAGGCAAGCCACAGAACCGCACTTTCTGTGAAGAGTCGTGGACGTCCAACCATTTAGCGCCTGGTGGAAGTTTCACTGTCGTTCTACCTTTTTCTGTAGATGCTCACGCCAGTAGCACATAAACATTCGAACAACTTTAAGTTTTCAAAAAAAATTCAAAATTCAAATGTGTGTGAAATCTTATGGGTCTTGACTGCTAAGGTCATCAGTCCCTAAGCTTACACACTACTTAACCTAAATTATCCTAAGGACAAACACACTTTTGAGTGGTACTTAAGATAGGTAAATAAATTAGTGAAATCAATGAGAAGTGAAGTAGAAAGAAAATAAATGAAAAACTTAGTTTAGTTTACAAGAGTTACACACTGACAGACAGCGGGCAGAGCAGCAGGGCCGGCGCTTGCAAGTCAGCACGTTCAGGAGAAGCCGTCGCGCTCCCCACGTAAGCACAAGCTGACGATTCAGCCGTCAGGGCATCGCCCGACCGGCTCACGTGTTTCTCAATTGTCACATGTGATCAAAGGCCCTCACCTACATTCCAAGAGCCAATGATCGACGTTAAGAAGATTCTTCGTGAAGCTTTTCAAAGTGACAGAAGAGGCAATGACCGGCTCACGTGTTTTTCAATGTTCACACGTGATCAAAGGCCCTCGCCTACATTCCAAGAGCCAATGACTGACGTTATACGAAGATTCTTCGAGAAGCTTTTCAACGTGACAGAAGAGGCAATGACCGTGAAGTCGCTCACCACCAGTGAACTGAAGTAAACAAATACGCTAGACGCAGTGGGCCCGACAGTAGTTTTCAGTTCAGTTTCGGTTCGAGTTCAGTTCCAGTACCGTTCAGTCGGTTCAAAAATGGTTCAAATGGCTCTGAGCACTATGGGACTCAACTGCTGTGGTCATCAGTCCCCTACAACTTAGAACTACTTAAACCTAACTAACCTAAGGACACCACACACATCCATGCCCGAGGCAGGTTTCGAACCTGCGACCGTAGCAGTATCACGGTTCCGGAGTGCGCGCCTAGAACCGCGAGACCACCGCGGCCTGCACAGTTCAGTCGGTGCTGAAGACCGTCATGCAGGAAGAGACTACATTGTACACAGAAGCACCAAGTCCGCCGCTGTTATGGAATAGCAAGCAGCAGCCTCGCTGCCGAAAGACAGGAGTTAGAAGGTATTTGAAGGCTGATTTTTAAGTACCGGGTGACTCGTGAGGACGGGAAGGAGACGGCCTCACATCAGCAGTCGCCTGTGAGCTGGTGCTGAAGATCTGTCAGCCGAAGGCTGGCAAGCTGGAGTCCGTTGTTCGAGTCCAGAACACTGGCCTTCCCCTGCCGCACCGTTCCCTGGCCGACGCACAACACAAACGGCCGCATAGAGAAGAGAAACACTGGGATGCCACATCCAAAGTATCATCATCCGTTTCATGACTTCGTTCTCAATAATTAAACGGGCCACAGCACGATGCGCGTCTCCAGTCAACTGGGCGAAACGGCGACACGAGATACACACAGCCAGGCGTAATCAGACGCCGCCGCTCACGCAGCAGAAGGCTTCGCAAACGACACAGATGCTGCTCTCCCAGCCAGAACAATTCAGTAAGGAAACCATTGTAAAAATCTTTTAATGGAAGTTATCTTATGTAAAAATGCTGTTTCATTCTACCTCTTACCCGAGCCAAGGAAGTACCCACCCTGCCCACATGTTGTTAAGAGAGACAAAGTAATTTATTTAGTGTTTTTCACCCTGACATAATGCTTTAGAATCAAATGCCCTTTGCAGTAATGCTCATCCTGACAATTGACTATCATCAAAGAGGTTACCTAGTTAGATTTGTTGTCAGAGAAAAAACCCTTGGCTCAATATGAGGTGTGAATGACAGTCACTAAAGGTCCACAGTTAGTATTTTTTTATGTGTGAAAGGATAGAGGTTTGCATAGCAGTCGTAATTTTTTCTTTATTTAGAAGTTTATTTTCTCTCATAATTTAAGAGTTTGTCGGAAATATTTAAACATCTTTTTCAGTCAGTGTAGTAAGATTGTGTAACTAATAGTTTGTAAAATGATGACACGAAATCGTACACAGTCAGAGTCAGCACCACAAGCGGTTTCTACTGAGGAAGCCATTCAGAGCTTAGTTAATCAAATAGCGCAGCTTAAGAATGATAATAATGCATTATTTAAAGAGTTGTGCGAGGTTAGGCAAACCGGTTCAATCCCTCCCACCCTAGATTCCTCAGCAGCAGCCTTGGTAACTCCTTTTTCAGGTAAACCTGGCGAGGACGTAACAGCCTTTCTTGATGATTTAGTAGCAGCTTCAAAGTCAGGATCATTGTCAGATGAACAGCTCTTACAAATGACAAAGTTAAGAGTGATAGGAGAGGCTAAAGCAAACGTATTATACCATGAAGAATTACGAAATGCTCCAACATTTGAGGAATTGAAGAAAGGTTTACTTAGACGTCTTCATAAACAGAATAGCTGTAGATTTTGTAGGGAAAAATTAAACACTATCACTTAGAGCAAAACGAGTGGTTAGAAAGCTTTGTAGATAGGATTAGAGAAGTTAATATTAACACCTATCAGTTGACAACTAGTGATGAAGAAAATAAAGTTATTTTATAAGATAGAGCTCTGGATACGTTTTTTACGCGGGTTACCTCCTGAAACGTCCCGTCGTGGCAGTGCAAAGTTTCCTAAAAATTTAGCGGAAGCTGTATCTGTGGCGATGGCTTTCGAAGAAATAGACATTGCCACCAGATACAAGGAGAAGCGAAACGTATTTTCAGCAGGAGTACGATGTTTAAGGCGTGATCGACAGGGACATACAGCAAAAAACTGCAGACAACCTCAATGCACTAATTGTCAAAGAATAGGTCACACATTCAAGGAATGCAGGTCTAAGAGAGTTTTTGGAAATAGAAATCAGTTAAACTGAAACGGGAATGTCGGAGCCGCCGCCAGGTGCTCCCAATAAAATTTCATGCCATTAAGGCGAATGTCAAGGCGGAATGCTGGTTATGTACTACTATACAGGATAAAGAGGCAAGGATACTGGTGGATACAGGCGCAAACGTATCTATAGTGAGTAATGAATGCATTGGAGAAAAGAAATATGACCCTCCAAGGTATAGATTGAGTGGGGTAGGAGGTGGTACAGTGAATTCATTAGGATGTACATCATTGATTTTCTATATTCACGGTGTACAATTTCAAGAAGACGTCGAAGTGGTAAAAAAAGGTAACTGACGAGTACGACGCGATCCTAGGGCTGGATTTCCTGAGTAAACATCACGCTAAAATCGATCACAGACAGCAAAACTCTAAAACTTAGCGGAATAGTGTTTCAGCCAGGTGACACCACTGCAAAGGGCCCGCTGCCGCTGCCGCGAAATCAACTACACTGCATGCAACGTCCTTGTTAATTCACGGGTTAAGATACCATTTGGCTTAGGGAAACTTTTCTGGATGACTGTTGAGCCCGAGGTACCTACAGATACAATGTGTTTAATAGAGCCATTATAGGAAAATGAGGAATTACATGTATCACATTGTTTTGTACGTGGAAGTGTTGCACGGGTTCAAGACGTTTAGAGAGAGAAAGAAAAGTACCGGTACATATTGACAATTTCGGAGTGGAGGACAAAGAGTTGCATAAACGAATATTAGTAGCTACAGTCAATACTTTTGAAGAATAAGATTTCATTTGGTCAGATATTGCTGATGGTCAGAAACCAGACGACTATAAAACCGCATTACGCCAGAAGATTGAGCATTTGAAAGGAAATGATAGAGCACGATGGAAGCAGTTTTAGTTGAGTTCCAATATTTATTTAATGCAGAAGGTCCATTGCCAGCAACAGATATCACACAGCATAGAATCCCAACAGGAAATAGCACCCCAGTTTATAGGAAGCCTTATAGAGTTCCGTATCACTTACAGCCGTACTGGATGAATTTTTAGAACAGCATCTAAAAGATGGAATTATAGAATATTCTGATTCGCCTTATAATTCAAATATTTTAATAATTCCAAAGAAGTCTCCCGATGGTACGAAACGATATAGATTTTTTTGTAACTAAAGACATCTTAACAAACAAACTCAGATGTTTATCCTCTTCCAAACTTTACAGATGTCATTGACAGTTTCGGTAACAGTAAATACTTTTCAACAATCGATTTACGTAGCGGAAATCATCAATTGGAAGTTGCACCTGAAGATAGGCATAAAACAGTATTTTCTACCCCTGGAGGCCACTGGTAATTTAAAAGAATGCCTTTCGGTTTGAATAACGCACCAGCAACTTTTCAAACACTACTCGATGGAGTATTGCGAGGACTCAAAACTCAGCAATGTTGTGTATATCTAGACGATATTATTGCGTTCTCCAAAGACGTTAATGAACATGCTGTGCGTCTGCGTAACGTTTTACAGAGACTTAGAAAAGCTAAATTAAGATTAAATATTAGAAAATGTAGTTTTCCATTGACGGAGGTTACATATCTAGGGCATGTCATTAGTGAAAAAGGAATTAAAAACAGATTATCGATTAATTTCGGCAGTTAAGGACTTCCCAACACCACAACGCGTTAAGGAAGTACAAAGTTTCATTGGTCTCGCATCGTATTACCGAAAATATGTTCAAAATTTTGCTGAAATTGCCCAACCCTTAACCCAATTACTGAAAAAGGGTGCAAACTTTCATTGGTTTGAAGACTGTAAATCAGCATTTCAAACCCTTAAAGATAAGTTAACACACAGTCCAGTATTAGCCTACCCAGATTATAATAAAGAAATTATTTTATCCTGTGACGCAAGTGGTCATTCAGTAGGAGTTGTTTTGAGTCAGAATATTAATGGCGCCGAACAACCCATAGCATACGCTTCAAGTCAACCATCAAAGGCAAAAAGAAATTATTCCACAACTGAGAAAGAACTGTTAAGTGTTATTTATGGCATCAAATACTTATGGCATCAAATACTTTAAATGTTACTTGTATGGTAGGAAATTCAGGGTTATTACAGACCACACAGCTTTAAAATGGTTACTTGGGTTAAAGGATCTATCTAGTCGTCTCACCCGTTGGGCACTATGTCTTTCCGAAATGGATTTCGAAGTTATCCATAAACCAGGCAAAACACAAACGAATACAGATTGCCTAAGTCGAAAAATAGCACTTTTGGAAGCAACAGGCCGAGATACTGAGGACTGGAAAAAGGCACAATATGAGGATACAGAATGCAAAAAATATGCAACTCAAAAACAATTTTGCTTTGAAGATGGTGTACTATACCGTAAAAAAAATTGTTCCCCAACACCTTAGACAAGAAATAATGGCAGAGGCCCACGATCATATCCTTGCAGGAAATGGCGGACAGCGGACAACAGAAAGACGCATAGCAGAGCGATTTTGGTGGCAAACCAGAAAGCAGGATGTTGCGCAGTACGTTCGCAATTGCATTGCGTGCGCACAATGAGCTGAACTTTCTCGTTTAAAAATACCCTTACAGAGGCTCCCCGAGGCTTCATGTCCATTTCAAATCTGCAGAATAGATATATAAGGACCATTCCATAAAACACCTGCTGCTAATAAGTATGTTCTAACGATTATAGATCACTTTTCACGCTAGCTAGCTATGGTGAGTCTCCCAGATCAGCAAGCAAATACAGTTGCCCAAGCTTTAGTTAACAACTGGATACTTAAATTTGGCATACCTGAAGCTATTATTACAGATCAGGGATCTAATTTTATGTCTGAATTAATGAAACAGCTATGACACTTACTAAAAATACATAAATTACACATAACTCCGTTACACCCTCAGTGCAACGGACGCACAGAAAGAATTCATTGGACAATTGGCAAGATGCATAGTTATTATATTAACGAACAACATTCTAATTGGGATACGTATTTACCAATAATTGTGTCGGTATACAACGCCAAAACGCATGAAGCAACTGGCATGTCACCTTATGAAGTGGTCTATGGGAGAAAAATGCAGTCCCTTTTTATTGTAATCAGACAGAAAAATGGAAAAGTCGAAGAGACAGTAAAAGATTTCTGCCGAATGATGAAGAATGTATGGAAAAAGGTTCAAAAATCTAATACAAAGGCTTTGGAACGACAGGAAAGATTAGGTAATGCCCAAGCTAAATATCCAAATTACAGAATCGGTCAGTGGGTGATGCTGTCAACACCATACACTGCGAAAGGAAAAACGAAGAAATTTGTAACAAACTACAGAGGTCCTCATCAGATTATTGAGATCAGGTCACCAGTCAGCGTTAAACTGCAACTGCTCACCCGAACTACTGTTGCCCACGCAAGTCGTTTAAAACCTTTTAGGGGCGCTCCAGATGTAATTCCTTCGACAATAGTGTTTGCTTTTCCGAAGGGTGGAGGAAGTGCCCGAAAAGGAAAAAGTGTGGCCACGCCAGCACAACATACAGACATGGCACCATACAATCTTTGACCAAGGGTGCAAATGTCCTAGTTGAATCATAGTAGACTGTGGATAGTATACAAATGTAAGTAATTAATCAATGATACTGGTTTATTTTTTAGGAAAAAAACTGAACACAAAGCTAAAATTATAATGCTAGGAATGGGTATATCTGGAACCTTTGTGTTGGTGTTTCTGCTTTGTACAGTTTTGTTTTATTTAAGACGAAAAACTGAGCCAAATAATAATATACCACTTCATCAAATCCCTGTTAACTGGATACCACGCTCTTAATTGGTGTACTTCAGTGGTTACTTTTGAGCATTAGTGTATTAATTTTGTTTATTGTACTTCAGTCATTATTAAACAGTCTCGTGTTAAAATAAACAATACTGCAGAATAGATATTCTTGCATTAATATAGGGTAGATTACACAAGTGTAATTTTCTAAGAGAAAAATCTTTTTCTGTCTATTCATTGTCATCAAGATTTGTTACACTTATTATGAGGATTTATGTGTGAACTATGTGATTCATGAGCGTACAGAGCTTTAGTAAAGTGATAAAGTATCTTCAACGTACCTAATGTGAAGCGTGTGTAATCGTCTAAGTCGAGAGTTTTCATTGCTTGTGTTAGTGCTTTTGCCGTGTGAAGAGTGGAGGAGTGTTGAGTGGTAAATTCGAGGGCGAATTTCTACGAAGAGTGGAGGAATGTATAGTGGTACTTAAGATAGGTAAATAAATCGGTGAAATCAATGTGAAGTGAAGTAGAAATTAGAAAATAAATTAAAAACTTAGTTTAGTTTAGAAGAGTTACACACTTGCAGACAGCACGCAGAGCAGCAGTGGCAACGGCCGGCGCTTGCAAGTCAGCACGTTCAGGAGAAGCCGTCGCCCTCCCCACGTAAGCGGAAGCTGTCGATTCAGCCGTCAGGGCATCTCACGACAGGCTCACGTGTTTCTCAGTTGTCACACACGATCAAAGGCCCTCGCCTACATTCCAAGAGCCAATGACCGACGTTAAGAAGATTCTTCAAGAAGCTTTTCAACATGACAGAAGAGGCAATGACCGTGAAGTCGCTCACCTCCAGTGAACTGAAGTAAATAAATACGCGAGACGCAGTGGGCCCGACATTAGTGTTCAGTTCAGTTTCGGTTCGAGTTAGCTCCAGCACAGTTCAGTCGGTGCTGATGACCGTCATGCCGGAAGAGACTACATCGTACACAGACGCACCAAGTCCGCCGCTGTAATGGAATAGTAGGCAGCAGCCTCGCCGCCAGAAGACAGAAGTTCGATGGCATTTGAAGTCTGATTTTTACGTACCTGGGTGACTTGTGAGGACGGGAAGGAGACGGCCTCACATCAGCACGAGTCCGGGACACTGGCCTTCCCGTGCCGCACCGCTCCGCTGGCCGACGCACAACACGCACACACGCGGCCGCATAGAGAAGAGAAACACTGGGACGTCACATCCAAGGTATCACCATCCGATTCACGACTTAATTCTCAGTAACTGAACGGGCCATCTCAGAATGCGCATCTCCAGTCAACTGGGCGAAACGGCGACACCACGAGATACACACAACCAGGCGTAATCAGACGCCGCCGCTCACGCAGCAGAAGGCTTCGCCAACGACACAGATGCCGCTCTCCCAGCCAGAACAATTCAGTAAGGAAACCATTGTACATTTCTTTCAATGGAAGTTATCTTATGCAAAAATGCTGTTTCATTCTACCTCACACCCGAGCGAGTAAGAACCCACCCGGCCCACATGTTGTTAAGAGAGACAAAGTAATTTATTAAGTGTTTTTCACCCTGACATAATGCTTTAGAATCGAATGCCCTTTGCAGTAATGCTCATCCTGACAAGTGACTAGCATCAAAGAGGTTACCCAGTTACAACGCACACCCATGCCACACTCGAACCTCAAGTTTTCAAGGTACTCTTTCACAAGCTATGAGTAGTAATAATTTGCTCTTTGTCAAAGTCGCTTATCTGAATGGATTTCTCCATTTGCAGTCCATATTTTCGCTAGGGTGATCCCCTGTCTGTGTCTGCTCTGCTAACACACTTTAGTCACCGTGTCACATGCCCGCAACGCCACCAGTTGGCTTCCCAACGTCGCTGTGGGCAATGGTCATAATGTTTACGCTTATCAGTGTACGTTTAATATGCACGTCGTACACAGGGTGAAACACGTAACATAAACCACCCCAAATACATCCAGAATTAATACGTCGAGTTTCAGTTTCCGCCGAGTTATAGCGAAAAATATTGCGAATACCTTGACGTTCCCAAGTAACTGTTATCGTTTTATAGTCGCCAAATTACGACGCCGACGTTGCTTTTTTCTAATGAATTATATACGTTTTCTGTGGCATTTGAAAGAAGTTCCTATGAGCACTTCAACGGCATAACATGAATCGGGCTTGATTAAATAGTATCAACATAACAGAGGAGCAAACCACTGTCCCGCCTATACGAGAAGGGGTTCCTCAAACGTCTACGCTATTACACTACATGTAAGCAAACACGTAACTCAGGTACGGATCGTGTGTTTATTATCACGGTTGTCATACCAAGTGGTCAAAATGATAAGCTTGAGCATTGCCACGTAATATAAAGTTTTCGTGTGCTGGACGACCATTTCATTGCTCTCCAAATATTATTTTCAGAGGGCCTATCGTTACATGTGCGGAATCGGGGTTACATCCGTCATTTTGCTACCACACTGATTGCCTTAAGTACAGTGGGACGTCTTCCAGTATCTGTGCCAGCAGCATGTCTTAGGAACTCGAGATACTTGATCGTATTTAGATTCCCATAAATACAGCAGGGACCAATGACGAGGGTCTTGGGGAACACGCTCCGAACGTTGACAGACCAAGATCTTCTTTTTATCCACTTCTTTGAGTCAGCGTGGATTTTTTACTGGCGATTAACATTGACTTGCCCATGTCGTTTGCAAACCATGCTTCCTCCTTAAACAAAATTATGCATAGATATGCCGCATCAATTTGCACTTTTCGTCGACAACATTCGGGGAATTGTAACTAAATTTGGATCTCATTGTCATGAAGCTGTGGATATAGAGAAATGTGAAGAGGATGACATGGGATGGAATTTAGTGCTCGGAGAACACTCGTTCGGTTGATTCCTCTCGTACTTCCGAGAAGCCTCTTAGTGACTTTAGAACTGCGTGTTGCTGCTGCTAAAATATTAGTTCCATTTCTTTCATCAGTTACTGTTCTTTTTCGCTGGCCTATTTTATTTTCCACACTTCCAATTTCTACAGTTTTCTTTATAATGTTTGCAAAGACTCTTGGCAAGAACTTGGCCCGATCTGGACACTTTTCAGGGTACAATCGCACCGTTGCTCCATAATCTGGCGAGTTTACCATGAACAGTATTCACTGTGAATGTCTCAACCGCTTTATGAGCCAATTATCTGATTTCTAGAACTGCAGGACACAGACTGATGGGCGCAGGTAAACAGAAGAACCGTACCTGAGTTACGTACCTGCCTACATTTATTACGAAAAGACAGACATTTGTGGGACCACTTCTCCAGACGACGGGACATTATTTTGTGGGGCTGTTATTTAGATACTATTTAAACAAGTCCCATACATTTTTGGCGTTGAAGCTCTCTTAAAAGCTTCATTGAAATTAAACAGAGAAAAGGATATAGTTCTATTACAAGAAACCAAAGTACGTGTCACAATTCGGCCAGTTTAATATCGAATGTCAGGAAATTCGCCAAATTGTCCGCTACAGCTTTTTGAAAACAACAACTCAATATATTTATTAATTTTGGATAAATATGGGGTGGCCTGTCTTAGCTACCCTCACTGTGTATAACTGAAGATGGTTACAAGGATCATACTTCTACTAAAATATAAATGATTTATGTTTTAGTAAGAAAATGAGTAGCAAACTGTTATTTTGATTGTGAGGAGGATAGCTTGAATTTCAGTCGAATTATCAGTTACCACAATATTTTCTGACTTCCATAGCTTCAAATCATGTCCTTTCCTTTATTTTGGCTATTGCAAGATAGATCAAACACGCAGGTGTGCTCCGTTCGTCGGTAATCGTAGCTTATACCTTGGGACCCAAAAGTTGGTCATTGAACTCAATACTTACTGAAATGATCACAGATCAGAATGATATCAGCAGCTGTTTTATGTGAGTGCTTGCCAAATTACAGACTCCAAACGGAAAGGAGTGGTGGGGATTCTGCAATTTGAGGCACTTTAGTGACATCCGGGGTGGGGGGATTCTACATCGTAGCGTGATGCAACACGCATTTAGTCGTTAACACCGCTATCTCGACAGCCTCCCTCGCCTCTGCCCACATTGCATTCTTACCAACAAGCAGCTGTCCGCGGTGAAACCAGTTTTCCGTCTCTTTTTCCCCTGACATAAATTCAATAACGGCGGTTGGAGCACCTGCAATTAGGTAGAACAGGGGAGGGGCTCTTCGCCGTGCCAGAGCAACAGATATTTCCCCACCGTCAATTAATTTAAGTAATAACCGGGGTGATAGTCCGGAAGGTGAGCACGCGATCGCCGCGTTAGCAGCTCCCCGGCCGAGCAGGTTAGCGCAGTGGCGTGTGCGCGCATGCGCGTCAGCCCCTCCTGTTGCTCTCACACGCAGCCGCACACACACACACACACACACACACACACACAGACGGGGCTGTGTGCCACGATGCGCGCCCGAGATGCATACATTAGAATAATGCCTTCCTCTTCGCAGCCGACAACCCCGCCCCCCTCTCCCTCGCCTGTGTACATTAAAGCGCTTAGTTTGTAATTACAGCGAAGTCGGTTTGCGCAACACAATCTGGCCGGTCATATCTCGGCGTCCCGTTCTGCCCTCGCTAGCACTTTATTGCGCCCCACCTGATGGGTATCGCCATTAACCTGTTGGTCGGTTTACGAGAGCCTGCCGAGGGATCCGACGTATTGGCGCCGCCGATGAGGTACTGCTACCGGCCCGCGACTGCCCGGTCCCCTGTAAGAGCTGCTAATTACCTGCTCTTACCGCGGGTGAACGGGGGGAGGGGGGGGGGGGAGGCGCTTAACTGGAAACTCGCTCGTTCCGCACTTCTCTAAAACTGTCAGAGGATTTCAATGTGTGACGGTTCGCCAGTGTATGCGTGAGAGCAAGCAGTGCTACAGGTATACCACGGATATCTTCGTCAGTTTCTAATTGAAGTCACTGTTTACCAAAGTGCCATTCGGAGAGCCTGTTCACCTTCTCCAAGAGAACTTCCCACCAGGCATATGCGATCTAGCTGAGTTATGTTTGTCAACAAACTTCACATGCCTACGACAACACTAGGCGCAGACAGACGGCATGGCAATGGGGGCTCCACTATCCCCGTTAGCGGCCGACATATTCATGGATGTCTTTGAGGCTCTTTTATGCTGCTTTACGCCCATGTTGCTGGTTTAGATGCGTGAATGACTAGTTCGACTGGGGAAACAAAAATCGTGGCATGCCTGCTAATATCGTGCTTTTTGGCCTGGAGTAGTGCAAAACCCTACTTGGCATGGACTCAGCAAGTCATTGGAACTTCCCTGAAGAAATGTTGAGCCATGCCCTCCACTAAAAACGCCGGGCAGGGTGCCCGACTGGTTTTAGGCGCTACAGTCTGGAACCGCGCGACCCCTGTTGTAGCAGGTTCGAATTCTGCCTCGGGCATGGATAAGTGTGATGTCCTTAGGTTCATCATGTTTGAGTAGTTCTAAGTTCTATGGGACTGATGACCACAGAAATTAAGTCCGATAGTGCTCAGAGCCATTTCAACCATTTGAACCACTAACACCGTCCGTAATTGCGTAAGTGCAGGATTTTGTACACGAAGTGACCTCTCGATTAGTTCTCGTAAATGTTCGACAGGATTCAGGTCGAGTGATCTGAGTGGCCAAATCAGTCCCTCGAATTGTCCAAAATGATCTCCAAGCCAATCACGAATAACTGTGGCCCAGTGACACGGCGCGTCATTGTTTAGGAAAACGTAGTTCATGAATGGTTGCAAATGATCTCTAAGTAGCCGAACATAACAATTTCCAATCAATTGTCGCTTCAATTGAACTACAGGACCCAGTCCATTCCATGGAAACACAGCCCACGTTTTTGTGTCGCTTCGTTGTCACTGTAGACTTGTACCACGGGAAGCAAGAAGAGGAAATTGTTTGGTGGGCGGTATCCTCTTTCTATAACACAACTGCACGCATATATTAACGGGGTTCTTTATTCATAAGAAAAAGAAAACTACCTAGCTTAAGCTAGTTTATTGTGGTGCAACCTCTTCCGTGATAGCCCACATAAGCCTCGGAGCTGGTGAAGTACAAGTCCGCTATGCAAACAACTCTTGTTGCTACGTGCTGCCTGAGTTTGACCTAGTGGCTAACTGCGACTGCGACTCCCACTGGGCTGTTACTGATGACTCGACTGGTTGACTCACTGGATAACTGACTGGTGACTGCGGTCCATCTAAATACTGGCGGTCGAGAGGACGTTGCCTGCGAGTCTATCTTTGGCCCCTCGCCTGATATGAGCGTTGCCTGCTCCTACTATCGACCTTAACACAACGTCTTTGCCACGTGGTGTGCTGGCGACAACTTACGCCAGGCTTCAGTCTGCAACCGTGCGACCGCTACAATCGCAGGTTCGAATCCTGCCTCAGGCATTGATGTGTGTGATGTCCTTAGGTTACGTTTAGGTAGTTCTAAGTTGTAGGGGACTGATGACCTCAGAAGTTGAGTCCCATAGTGCTCAGAGTCATTTGAACAATTTGAGCTTACGCCAGCACACACATCATTATGTAGCCATCACCATCTTACACTGTGCCTTGTTGACAACTTGGGTCCATGGCTTCGTGGAGACTGTGCCACACTCGCATCGCACCATCTGCTCTTACCAACTGAAATCGGGACACTTGACCAAGGCACCCTTTTCCAGTCGTCTAGTGACCAACTGACACTGTAGCGACCATAGGAGAGGCGCTGCAGGCGATGCTCTGCTTTTAGCAAAGACTCTCGCGTCGTCTGTTGCTGCCATTGGCCATTGAGGCCAAATTTCGCCGCACTGACCTACTGGATACCTTCTTCATCCGCCCCACATTTGTTTTTGTTGTTATTTCACGCAGTGTTGCTTGTCTATTAGCACTGACAACTCTTTGCACTCGCCGTTACTCTCTGTCGGTAAGTGAAGGGCTTCGGCCACTGATTTGTCTGTGGTCAGAGGTAAGGCACTGTATGAGTCCATGGATTACACAAGTTTCACGAATATTTGAACAAAATGGACGAGAAGAACCGATTTACACTCGAATTATAGAAGAATGATGCATTTTAATTCATAGACGTGTAAATACCTGGTGATCAAAAAGTCAGTATAAATTTGAAAACTTAATAAACCATCGAATAATGTAGATACAGAGGTAAAAATTGACACACATGCTTGGAATGACATGGGGTTTTATTATAACAAAAAAAAATCAAAGTTTACAAAATGTCCGACAGATGGCGCTGGACAGCAAAACGTCAGTGACTGCACATGACAATCGTGTATAAAAGGAGCTGAAATGAGAGAGAGAATCAGATGCGCCAGCAGTCGCAGCACGTTGACATTACCTGAAAAGGCGCTTTTAGTGAAGCTATATTATCAGAATGGGGAATGTGCTCATTCAGCGTTACGATCCTATCGCCATACGAAGGGGATCGAACTGGTAAACGTCCGTTGACAAATGCAGCTGTGGCGAGAATGATTTCGAACTTCGAAGCCACGGGTTGTTTAGACGATAGACCCCATAGTGGCCGACCGAGCACAAGGTGTATTGCTCCTGAGACAGTTCAGGAAGAAATGGAAACTGTAGCGGGTTCGTCGATGTACGGGGAAGCCAGCGCTCGTGCAGTCGCATGTCGCACATGCATTCCATACACTACTGTTTGGTTGGCACCTAGGCGTACCTTCCGGTGCTATCCGTACAAAATCCATCGGCATAATGAACTATTACCTGGAGATTTAGTGAAGCGGAGGGCATTTCCGGTGTGGTCGTTTCAAAAGATGGCGGAAGGTGACGATTGGTTGAGTAACGTGTTGTGGACCGACGAAGCTCATTTCACGCTCCGAGCGTCTGTCAACGCCCACAACTGCACAATTTGGGCTACTGAAAGTCCTAAAACTGTCGTGGAAACTCAGTTGCACGGCGAAAAAGTCACGGTATGGGTTGGATTTACCACATCTACCGTTATCGGGCCTTTTTCTTCGAGGAAATACGTGATTCTGGTTTTTTAACTGCTACCGTGACGAGTGAGAGGTACGCCGAAATGTAACAGAATCGCATCATCCCCAGCCTGGCTGATAAACACCTGCTGGAACTACGATGTTTATGCAGGATGGCGCTCCACCCCATATTGCTAGACGCGTGGAAGATCTCTTGCCCGCGTCGTTTGGTGATGATTGTGTGCTCAGCCGCCAGTTTCGTCATGCTTGGCCTCCTAGGTCCCCAGACCTCAGTCCTTGCGATTATTGGCTTCGGGTTTACCTGGAGTCGCAAGTAGATCGTGATCGACCAACATCTCTAGGGGTGCTGAAAGACAACATCCGGCGCCAATGCGTCACCGTAACTCCGGACATGCCTTGCAGTGCTGTTCAGTGCCATCTGTCGGACAGTTTTTGAACTTCTGTATATTTTGGTTCCAATAAAACCCCATGTCATTCCAAGCATGTGTGTCAATTTGTACCTCTCTATCTTCATTATTCCGTGATTTATTCAATTTTCATCTTTATACTGACTTTATGATCACACGAAATATAAGCTAATGGCTGTAACACTAGAGCATAGCGTATATCGGAAGCCAACACACACTGACAAGTGCCTGCACGTCCAATCCGCCATGTTCCTGGGCAGGAGAACTTAAGTCATCCATTTTCTGACTATTCACTCGCAGCGCCTAAGTGATGCTCACGATACAACATCTGAGCTTCAAAGGCTGCAAACAACATTCTTAGCGAGTGGTTGCAACTCGAAATTCAGCGCAGACAAGGCAACGTACAGAAGAACACGAGACAGGCATAATATCGATCAACTGCAGCCAGCTGCGCGCTTACTTCCTATGAAGAATGTTAGCGCTCAGAGCGGTCTCACCTGCTCCACGTCGGTATCCAGCCCGTCTTCTGCAACACCTGCAATACCCAGGATGAGCTAGGCTCCGCCAGCGCCAAGGTCGATGTTCTGCACACTAGAGGCGGGTACCGGGTGGACTGTCACACTAGAGAAGCCTACCTCGGCGAAACCGGCAGGCTCGCAACAAATCTGCAGTGGCCGAACACCAGAAGGATTGCGCCGAGAAGATAAAGTTCAAAGAAACTTACGTACTTGCCAAGCAACCAGGGATTGCGAAAAGTAAGACCATTTAAATTTTAGAACACGATGAACACGTCAATAGAGTAGATGGACTTGGGCTTGATTCATTCCGGTTGCCAGCCAACAGAGCCCAATAGACCGCACTAAAAGCACTAGAGGCGTGTATTACCGGCGAGTATCTGCCTCCATCACGTGACCTGCTTCAAGCGTGAGGAAGCGAGCCGACATCCCACACACAGATGACTACCAGTCGTGGCACACACTGTATGCAGCAACAGACAACAGCAGGTCCTCACCCTTCGGCCAGAGAAAATATATTACAATAGAATTTGCCATTCCCACCACTAAGTCTTCGGTGCCTCGTTCGATAAAAACGGAACCCTTAAACGGTCGGTTTGCTGTCATTTATCTATCATCTGACACTCTGTCTGCTGGGCCGTCCATTAAAATCCATTTTCCTAAGAAATGGGTAGACGTATCAAATTGAAACGAGGCATATTCGGAAAGTAAGATCCGATGAGGCGCGAAATAAAAAGCACAGTGAAAATCGATGGAACTTTGCACAGACGTGTTAGGCAGTGCGTTTAGTGTGGCTATCGATCGCTTCACGTCGCTCTTTTACGTTCAGAGCGCAATGTCACAGTGGAGAAGCCTACATCGGCGAAACCGGCAGGCTCTCAACAATTCTGCAGTGGCCGAACACCAGAAGGATTGCGCCGAGAAGATAAAATTCATAGAAACTTGCGTAGTTGCCAAGCAACTACGGACTGCGAAGAGTAAGACCATTTAAATTTTAGAACACGATGACAAATGCCTAAAAGAACAGTCTCCCGCCAAGTATGTGGATCTTGTGAGACATTTCGCCTGAAGCTATGCAGCCCACACATCGCAAATGTTATGCGTTTCTTCCTTCGAAACAATTTTCAGCCGCATTCTGCAGGGGCAAATAAGACGCTCCTGCAGCGATTTCGATGGGAAGTGTTTGATCACGCACAATACAGCCCTTAATTGGCTCCCTTCATCTCAGCTCACATGAGGCACTGGCTACGAAGACAACATTTTGGCACAAACAGCGAAAGGCAGACCAGCATGGACAATTGGCAGAAAGCACAGGCGGCTGCTTTCTGTGACGAGGGCACTGGAAAATTTGTACAAAATAGTCGGAGCGGCGTATATGTAGAGAAGTAGCTGGAAGGTGTGGCTAACTGTTGCGAATAAAAAAAAAATTATTTTTACTGTGGTTTTCATTTCGCAACCGATTGGACCTTACTTTCCGAACAGCCCTCGAATTTGACTTCAGCAAATGTGTAGCAGTAAGGAATTTAATAACTGGGAATGGCATCTTACGTGTGTTTTCTATTGTGTTATTAAGTTTTATTGTGTTTTCTTTGACAACAGACTATTAGATTATTTGTTTTAACTTTAACAAACTTGAAAGGAATGGAGTGTTCCATAGTTTTGTACCCTATAACCTGAAGTGCCAAAAATGGCAAACTTTATGTTAAACCTAATTTAGAAATGTTCCTAACATAGTATGTATTCGAAAATGCGAAGCATTAAAATACGTCCCAAGGTATGCGCCACAGATATTTTGTTTGCTTGATTTGAAAAACTGAGAAATTTGTGAACGAAAAACAAAATAGTATTCCATATTTGTACCACTTCCTCTCTCATTTACCCTCGTAACGAAAACAAAATTTTGTTAGCACAAATGGCATCTACGTCGAAAGCAGACAGTGTTTTACTTTGCCGACGTATTCACCTCCCAGGGCAGATATACGAGCAATATTTTTTTATTTTATTTCGTGATACGGTACACTACAGCATCACCAGCTTTCCGCGGTCTAAATGTGTTGGTGAGCCAGTAAATATAAACCATAGGGCAGTGGCACTGCGTCACTATAAGGCGTGTACCAGGTGGACTGTCACTGTGGAGAAGCCTACATCGGCGAAACCGGCAGGCTTGCCGCAGAGCGCGCGACACAGCATGAGCGGTACACTCGACTGAGACAATTGGTTCAAATGGTTCTGAGCGCAATGGGACTAAACATCTGAGGTCATCGGTCCCCTAGAACTTAGAACTACTTACACCTAACTAACCTGGCGGTGGGACTTGGAGTCCCATACCACCCTGAAATGGTGACAGTACTCTCCTGTCCGGCATAAAAATGTAGTCCGACATGGGCTCGTAGGATTGGAGTCGTGGACTTGGAATGGAAGGCCGCAGGGGAGTGTCATAGGACCGTTGCTATTCACAATATATATAAATGACCTGGTGGACGACATCGGAAGTTCACTGAGGCTTTTTGCAGATGATGCTGTGGTGTATCGAGAGGTTGCAACTATCGAAAATTGTACGGAAATGCAGGAGGATCTGCAGCGAATTGACGCATGGTGCACGGAATGGCAATTGAATCTCAATGTAGACAAGTGTAATGTGATGCGAATACATAGAAAGATAGGTCCCTTATCATTTAGCTACAAAGTAGCAGGTCAGCGACTGGAAGCAGTTAATTCCATAAATTATCTGGGAGTATGCATTAGGATTGATTTAAAGTGGAATGATCATATGAAGTTGATAGTCGGTAAAGCAGATGCCAGACTGAGATTCATTGGAAGAATCCTAAGGAAATGCAATCCGAAAACAAAGGAAGTAGGTTACAGTACGCTTGTTCGCCCACTGCTTGAATACTGCTCAGCAGTGTGGGATCCGCACCAGATAGGGTTGATAGAAGAGATAGAGAAGATCCAACGGAGAGCAGCGCGCTTCGTTACAGGATCATTTAGCAATCGCGAAAGCGTTACGGAGATGATAGATAAACTCCAGTGGAAGACTCTGGAGGAGAGACGCTCAGTAGCCCGGTACGGGCTTTTGTTAAAGTTTCGAGAACATACCTTCACCGAAGAGTCAAGCAGTATATTGCTCCCTCCAACGTATATCTCGCGAAGAGACCATGAGGATAAAATCAGAGAGATTAGAGCCCACACAGAAGCATACCGACAATCCTTCTTTCCACGTACAGTACGAGACTGGAATAGAAGGGAGAACCGATAGAGGTACTCAGGGTACCCTCCGCCACACACCGTCAGGTGGCTTGCGGAGTATGGATGTAGAAGTAGATGTAGAAGGCTAGTCCTGGTGAAGGAGGCAGCCGTGGTGGGCGTACCAGGCCCAGCGCTAGTCCTGTTCGGAAGCTGATTCGTCTAGGTTGGTCAGCGGAACCGGATGGCGATGCTAGCGACTTGGATGTGTAGTCCCAACGTGGCGTAGCTCATGGACAGTGTCCTGTAGGGCAGCCACTTTCAGCGCGTTGTTGCGTATGGTCTCCTCGAGGGGGACGATATCTGCTTCCTCACGGAGACTCACAATCTGCGTGAGTGGCGGGGCGTGCAGGCTCCACCTGAGACTCTTGTTCTGCAGGCGCTGCAACGTCCGCATCCTGGTGACACTAATCGTGGCCCTTGCAGTGGAGCTATACGTGAGGGCAGGCAACATAACGGCCCGTAGGTACGGAGCGTGGTAGGCAGGTTAAGTTCCCTACTGCGGAAGAGGGGCCACAAGGCCCTGGTCAGCTTTTGCCCCTTGTCGGCGACATACTCTGCATGACAGTGGAAGAGCAGCTTGTGGTCCATCCGGACCCCGAGACAGGTGGTTGTCGGGGACCAGGTCACCTGCACGCCGGCAATCGAAGTATTGCGGCGGAAGACTGGGCGCCGTTTCGTGAAGTAGACCGCCGTAGTTTTGACGGCATTAAGAGCGGTTTTGTTTGTCCGGAAAGAGGTGAAGGTGGCGTCCACCTGTCGTTGGAGGCGGGCGATGACGGCGTCAGTGATACGTCCAGTGGTAGAGTGTCCTGTGTCATCAGCATATTGTGGCAGGTGGCACTCGGGGATGACCGGCATATCATTCACGTAGAGGTTCGCCGATGACATTGTGATTCTGTCAGAGACAGCAAAGGACTTGGAAGAGCAGTTGAACGGAATGGACAGTGTCTTGAAAGGAGGGTATAAGATGAACAACGACAAAAGCAAAACGAGGGTAATGGAATGTTCTAAACATTCATGGTGGTGTCTGTTTGTTCTAAATCGTGTCTCCCTACCACTTTCGCGCAACGACGCTCTGAGTGTGTTTTTTAGGGAATTAACTAGTCTGAACCTGGGACCTGCTGCTGGTAAGGAGACGCCAGACCACACATGACATGTAGATTTCAGAAGAGTTCAGTGAGACTAGCGATGATATAACCAAATACTAAATGATCTCAGCCGGCCGCGGTGGTCTCGCGGTTCTAGGCGCGCAGTCCGGAACCGTGTGACTGCTACGGTCGCAGGTTCGAATCCTGCCTCGGGCATGGATGTGTGTGATGTCCTTAGGTTAGTTAGGTTTAAGTAGTTCTAAGTTCTAGGGGACTGATAACCACAGCAGTTGAGTCCCATAGTGCTCAGAGCCATTTGAACCATTTTTGAACTAAATGATCTCAGTGTCAGCTCCACTGCACTCCCTGTAAAAGAATCTTAATACTAACTAAATTTAGTGGAAAGGGTTCAAGGCTTTCCTATTTTTAGTTAGCTGGTAAAATAACGTCGAAAAAGCAGTTAAGTTTACCATTGGAAATTTTATTCTACTCATAAAACATCGTTTATAAATTGCACTATTGATAAAAGGAAATGTTTTAATAAGGGATGGTAAAAAGCAACTGCGTTCAACAAAAATGTGAACGAATATTCCCTGAATGGGTTTCCAAGTTCTACAATCGATCGAAGGATGACCTATGCCATATCACATCTATAATCTAGGTTTAAATTAAGTTTCACAAAAGAGCAAACTATCAAAATGGTCTACAGTGACCCTCAATTATCTTTAATTACTTATCTAACTTGTCGTAAATTACAGTGGCTGATGTGGCTTCTCAATAACTATATAAAAGAAAAGTTATCGCGTTTCAGATCTGTTCGTCAAGTGGCAAATGTGAACACCATGAGTTTTAATTAACGATCGACACTAGTATTACGCAAAAAAGCGGTATAACAGATGAGACTTCTGCAGTTCTGAGTGAAGCCTTATGCGCTCAAAAATGCGGCATCGCGTGCGTTCATTACCTTGTCGGTGTTTAAGCAGCGTCAGGGCGGCAGCGGCCGGCGCACCAGCCATCCAGCTCGCCGTCTCGGAACCAACCCTACTCTAACTTCTCCTTACTACAATTTACCGAAGTTAGTTTAAAAAACTATCTGGATATGTTTTCATCTGACCAATCAGGGTCTCAATGTTAACCTTAAGCTCCGCCTACAAAAATTCTGTCCATCCAATGAGAAACGTTGTACTTTTCGTGGTGGGGCAATGTTTTTAAAGTTTGCAACGTAACAGAGACGCTAAAAAGTCTCACGCTAAAACCTACAGCTAGTGTGGTCCTTTTAGCGTTATCGTAAGATCTATACTGCTCTTCTGGAGGGCTCTAGCTTTTAACATGGGCTGGGGGTGATCCTTGACGTACCTGAGACGCGAAAAAGCCTCACGCTAAAACGTGCGGGTTGTATAGTCGTACAGGTAGGCTCGCGGCGTGGGTGCCCAGCCCCTCCCTTATCTACCTTAACACGGTTCTGCTCTCGGCTTCTGTCTTCGTTTCTCCCCTCGGAACTGCGTCTGCCTCACAGTGGGAAGGTACGACATGCATTTAGGCATTCTTGTGTTAGTCTGTGGTATTCCATTTGGTCACTCGTTACTCGTATTACTTTGGTTAATTTAATGTCACGATTTATTCGGAGCTATGTGACATACTACTGGATTTGCTTATCATGTCAGGGTTTTCATGTAAGGTGTTGGATTTGCCTGACACCTTACAATGTAGTCGAGTTAAGTCGGGCGATGCTGACGGAATTAGATTAGGAAATGATGCACTTAAAGTAGTGAAGGAGTTTTGCTATTTGGGGACCAAAATAACTGATGATGGTCGAAGTAGAGAGGATATAAAAGGTAGACTGGCAATCGCAAGGAAAGCGTTTCTGAAGAAGCGAAATTTGTTAACATCGAGTATAGGTTTAAGTGTCAGGAAGTTGCTCCTGAAAGTATATGTTTGGAGTGTAGACATGTAAGGAAGAGAAACATGGACGATAAATAGTTTAGACAAGAAGAGGATAGAAGCTTTCGAAATGTGGTGCTACAGAAGAATTCTGAAGATTAGATGGGTAGATCACATAACTAATGAGGAGGTATTGAATAGAATTGGGGAGAAGAGGAGTTTGTGGCACAACTTGACTAGAAGAAGGGATCGGTTGGTAAGAGATGTTCTGAGGCATCAAGGGATCACCAATATAGTACTGGAGGGCAGCGTGGAGGGTAAAAATCGTAGAGGGAGACCAAGAGATGAATACACTAAGCAGATTCAGAAGGATATAGGCTGCAGTAGGTACTGGGGGATGAATAAGCTTGCACAGGATAGAGTAGCATGGAGAGCTACATAAAACCAGTCTCAGGACTGAAGACCAGAACAAGAACAGATGTTAAAAAGAATGGTAGATAGCACGGATCCCTGTGGAGTGCTAGCTGACTATGGGAGAATGCCAGAACGTATTCCCCGGTGAGCCACGAGGAAAGTCCTACCGCCGAGGAAGTCATCCACAATATTCACATACCGATACCCAGTGTAGGGGTCTGCTCCAGCATCTTGTGCACCAGGCTGTCGGTCCAGATCTTATCGTAGGAGTTCTGCAAGTGCAGAAAAACGGCAGCTGTCGACTCAGCGGCATTGAAGCTTTTGCCGACGTATTCAGTGATTCTGAGGAGAGAGGTGCGAAGTAAAGCCGAACCGTTCAGGTCGGGTCGTCCTAGCCGCCGCCAGAGGTTGGGAAAGCCGGTGGAGTATCACCGAGTAATGAAATTTGAGGCGTGCACTTTAATATATCTGGTGATTTAGTACGTGTGCGAGATCAAAGGCGGCCGCACAGGAGCGGTGGACACGCAGGTGGCGGCAGGGTCACGCCAGACGAGTGCCACCGGCCGGATTCGCGGCGGCAGACGGCGTGTCTGCGGACACCAAGCGGCCACTGTTTACGCGGCTAAAACTGGAGCGGGGACAGGGCGGCGCTGTGCGAGAGGAATGCCGTAATGAGAAGTTGGCCGCAGCGGCGCGGCGCGATGCCAGGCGGGGGGATCCGGGCCGGAGCGCCGGCGCGGCTGGGTCGGCGACAGCACGGTTGGACGTGGGGGGGGGGGGGGGGGGGGGACACGCGACGGCTGGACGCCGTCACTGCCGCCGCCGACGCCGACGCCGACGCCGAAGGGCCCCAGCCGGAAGCGGCGCCGCCTCTCCGTACCGTGCGTTCTCTTCCGAATGTCGCCTACTTGTAACACAATGGACCTCCCCAGGATAAGGGGTGTAGGCGGCACGTGTAATGTCCCCACAGCAAATACCCTCCACCACGCACCAATTAATCATTTTCAATCCAACCATACACATTCATTCACTTTGGAAAAGTCATCTGATCTGATTTTCTCGTAATATATGCGACGGCAGCTCGTCGACGTCAAAGTATTTTCTAGTGCATTTATTCTTTGAAATAACAGAGTTGCATATATTCATTCTCCATGGTTGTGTGAGTGGTAACTAGGACAGCCTCTGGAGTATCTGTTGAGGGATTGACGTGCTTCTGAGAGATACATACTCTTCTTTTCTTCTCGCTAAAGCAAGCCAATTAACATTTGTGTTTCTAGCGGTTTGTTTTGAAGAGAAAGGGGTTGTAAAAGGAAAATAATTAAGGCGTGGAATCACCGGAGATCTGGACTTGTAATGGAGATGGCTTTAATACACGATTTCCTCCATAAATAAGGTTTGTGACTTTTTTGTTCTGGAGTGAATGAACGAATGAGTTTTTTCTGAATCATTTGTTGATCACGTTGGCCCTGTAATTAGTGGCGAAGTTTCAGCTGTGTCGAAGAGAGCCTGCAATCACTGAGTCTGTGTTAATTCGTTCAAAAAGGCTTCGTACACATCTGGAATTCGCAATCTTTCGTAAAAGGAACAAATTGTCCAAACGATTGATTCTCCCGACTGACTGCAGTGTTTAACAGTAGTAATAAATGTAAAGATCTCTTACAGCAAGCCAGCCGCTGACTATCAAGACGAAGGACTCCACCAAAGATTCCATTTGGCTGATTCTTTTTATCACTATATCACGTAATGAAATCTTATATTAAAACTATACATAGATAAAGGAGAGAAAAAGAGAGAGCGAATGAAAATAGAGGTAATACTAATAATCCTCCATTAGTCCAGTTTTTAGCCTGTCTTATTACGGATTAGCCAAGACTGGGAGGGCCTTACTTTACTGTATAGACTTATGTGTGAAGGTGAAGGCATCTTAAAGACAACAGATACACGTCTATACAGACAAGACATTACACAGAGATAGCGGCTAGCTGCATTGATCATCTATTGTTAAATTAAAGAGACGGCAACTTATTATCCGAACATTAAAATGTTAAACACGGCTATTTCTCTGACACGAGGGAGCGGGTGATAATGAAACATACAGACCCCGGGCGCAGTGTGGTACATTTCTTAACCCGACACGGTCCTTATCCCACGCGCTTAAACCGCGAAGACAAACACCAACACCCACATGCGAGGAAGAAGATTACCCAGGACACTCTGTCTTCTTCTGAAGGCAATACGCGAACAATATACACACACTATACTTATGCTGCACAGTAACAGACATACATGGTGTTCAATTTATCTGGAGACATTAAAATATCTCGAAAACACCCCATCGGATCGAAACAATTATAGTTAAAATTTGTTCGTATCAGAGGGGGACATCCAATAATACCAAACTCAACACACCACTCAACCCCTACGTGGGGGCGGGGGGGGGGGGGGGGGAGAGGAAACGGACTTCGAAATTTTTTTGCAGACTCGTACACTGTGGAAAAAATATGTAAATTTTGTCTGAAACATTTTTCTTTGCGCACCAGATGGTGCTGTAAACGGAAAAATCAAAATGGGCAGAAACTCGGGTGTTTCAAAATACTGTTCAATGACACTTGAATTAACCCCCCCCCCCCCCTCACACACACACCTCTACGGTGCGACGGTAGGACAAGAAGTTATTTTATAACTTTTAATACGACTGAACTGCCTGTAGTTCGCTACACGGTCACAGTGACGCTTCAAGCAGTCGCCCTTTTCGTTTTGTCGGAGGAATACAGTGTTGAGAATGGGGTTTCTCATCAAAAGTTATGAAATAATATCCTGTCCTATCCTCGCAGCATGGAGGAGGGGGCGTTAATTAAAGTGTCATTGGATAGTATTTAGAAGCACGATTTTCTATCCATTTTGATTTTTCCCTTAACAGCGTCATCTGTCGTTAAAACGAGAGAAAGATATGTTTCAGACAAATCCTCCTCCCCCCTCGCCCCCACATAGGGGGTAGGGGGGGAAGGTCGAGTTTGGTATCATTGGACGACCCCCTCCGAAACAAAAAAAATTTACGATACGCAGTTTTCGACATATTACAATGTCTTTAGGTAAATTGAGCACCCTGTATAGACGGCAATTAGAAACGAAGAACAATGGGCACAATGAAATGCGTTAAGATACAGTATTTCAAAAGCAACACATGAATAGCACTTCTTTATTTTATTTCATTATTCGTGTCAGAAACATTTACGATGATCTGGAATGTTGATGTTCAGTTTAGTCCCTATTTCAGATACCTAAGCAGGGCCACCACGTGCAGGAATCAGCTTCACCTCCTGAGGACACGATATAAGAGACGTACCTAATGCAACATAGCAACGGTATACACAACGTGAACAGTGACAGCGAAAACAGTGACACTGAAGAGGAACAAAAGGAGGAAGGAGATGAGATGTAGCAGTAAGTGAGACACCTAAAATTACGAATTAGACATGCCACAATGCACTGACAAATTGTACATAACATTCAAATGAAGTTAAGGTTGCCGAATACTAGAGTAAATGTAGTGTAAGGTGCTGGCAATCTATCCAAGAAAGCACCCAGTCTTCTATACGGGTGAGTGCCTGACGTTAATGCATAGGATTAGTAATACCATCTCTCTTCTACTATCTATAAACTATTTTGTTGTGATTGACGGTCAACAGCTCGAAGAAAGCACTCCGAGATGTTCACTCCCAGTCACATTTGCTGACGCCACAAACAAATACCTCCTCTATCCTACCATCTGTTTACACTCTTTTTAAAAACAATAAAATTATATTTATATTTCAACGTTAAATTACTCTTACTTTTACAAAATGTTGTTTTTTGTCAAAAGTTGCAGATAAAAATAAAACAGAAACTACAATAAAAATGAAAAACGGAAACTGTAAAAAGCACGACATGTTTTAAAATATCAGGTAACAGAACTTTAAATTTGTAATAAATAAATTCCCAGGACCTCCAAGCGACGATACATGCCATACATGGCAGCAAACAGAGAAAGAGTCGAGTAGGAATTAGTAAGCAATCAATCAGCTCGAAGATCACTTGTTTATCCATGATTGAAGGGTTACCATGCTAAAAGCGCTAAGCGCCAGTACTGAATTAGTTGTGTTTTCTACTCCGGAGGTGTTACACACTAAAACGGCTGCCTCTAATAACGACTGACCTAGGTGCCACGAAGGCTAGTAGATGTCATTAGAGGTAACTCCTATGATTTCTTGATGATAGGTGGGGTAGGCGCTGAATGTGTTACAAACGTTGGATATACTGGACGCAGAGGTTAGACACTTCCGCTTGCTCCTGCCGTTCTGTAGACTGTCTCTTGCCTGTCTTCAGTTAGTTAGTACTTTACTTCATTGGAGGTGCAGTGGACAGTGAACCACAGTATAAATAATTCAGCAAATAGAAGTAACAGAAAAAACTGGCTACACTAAAAAAAGAGCAAAGATAGGGAAGCATTTTGTTTCTAATGATATTATGAACACCATAGCAACAGCTCGCAATTAGCAACCACTTACCGGTGTATGGTTGAAAGACAGTTATTTTATGGACTTCCAGCAAGCACCTTAGATGACGTTTAACACTGTTAAGGTTAATATAAATTCTGCCTCCTGTATTAAAATAACCATGCATGCACGAACTCAGACAGAAAAAAAAAATTGCTGAAACGGAGGGATGGGAAACGATAAGAGTGTTGGATAAGCTGTGACGAAGTGAAGATTTGAAAACGACCACATGCAGTAAGATTACTTGTGCAAAAGGATTATCTTGAGGAAAGGAAAGAGACCTTAAGACGGAGTACGTACCTGAGGTGCAAAAACAGTTTTATGTTGAACTGTGCCAAGATTAAACAAGAAATGATCTTGCTTGGTGGACTTAACTCAATCAGCATTTCGGTGAAAATTTATTTTGGGAAGTCAATGCTTAATTTTTTTTTTATTTTTTGACCATGCCAAGTGATAACTTGCTTGCCTAAAGTCAACGAGCAAGTATTTATGTTCACGTAATTTGAATAAAGTTTATTCAGAATAACCTAGAAAGCCGATGTTATTTAGCCCCTTTAGCGTGATAATCCTTTAATTACTCCATCGATTTCATTTCAAGTTTTCACTGCGCCATCGTATACGCAAGTAGGGTTAGTGTGTCTGCCTGTACCTGGTCGACACTTGATACGTCTGTTAGCGTTGCCCTACTCTGGAAATACCCCTGCTGCGATCGGACCTGAATATGGGGTTTCCAGTTCAATAGCATTAGTATACGCGCAAGCATTTATAGTTTCAACGCATCTGACGTACTATACTCTCACAGAGATTCCTTAGTTCTCAACTGATAGCTTATATAAGTTAGCGACCCCTCGGAAAGTGATAACAGTATTCGATAACGAGCACTCTTAACTCTCTCATGACGTAAATACAGTTAAAATGAAATCCTTATCTTGTAAATTTATTAGGAACACTTACTTAAATATTTTAAACTTACCTTGCAGCGCGAACTATATATGGAAGACTTCTATTACTTTATTATTAAGAAAAACACCTATTCCCACTACACCTGTTCAAAATTAAGAGAAAAACCATTGTTAACAGTAACACCCGTACTTCAATGATATTTAATAAACTGCATCAGCGAAAATTACTTACTTAAACTGTTGTCAATAATATTTCGATCAATTGAAAATTACTTTGTTTTGTTCAGTAAAATTTATCACCGCCTCACAGGGATTAAGCCACGAGCCAAGTCAGCGATATATTTTGCTACTCACATGAGCTTTTTTTTCTTTTATGAAATAATTTGAGTTCTTTTTACTTTTTATCTTTTACAAATTCGTTATCTTTGTAATATTTATAACCGTATCAAACTATACCTTTTAATTTCAAGTAATCCTCTTTCAAGTATATATTTTTCTTTTCTGTTTTTAAAACTTGATAATCGTAATGCAATAATGATCTCCTGGCGTAATATTTAATGCAATAAATACTACATAATGCATATTAAGAATCTTTGCTTTCATGTAAAAGCTCTTTCGAACTTTGATTTCTCATTTATCTGTAATCTTGTACCGACAGAAATCATCAACGGTGATTTGTTTTAATTATAAGTTGGGTAGCCAATTTGTTTTAAGTACCGAAGCTTTATTGTTTTTCTTTTATTGTTGACATCAGGTACAGCCAGTCCGTCGCAAGTGTACGAGTGTTATCAAATTTCCCAAGTGTACGAGTGCTAGAAAATTCGATTAATCCTCACTAACGGACTGTAACAAAAAAGTAACAAACAAGAAATCTCTGCGCCACCACCCCTTCGGTCAGTATAACTAAACAATACAAACAAAGGTCATTCCTCTTCAGGTGTTAACAAAAGGCGACTCACTTCACTCGACACTGATACGTCAGAAGTAATAGTTTTGATGAACTAATGTCTTCAACAATGGTTCCATAACGACTGGTCTCTCCTTACTGTTTGAGGGCAGTACTTTTCAAACTCACGGGAGAATTTTGACTGCGAACACAAGATAAGTTCAAAAATGGCTCTGAGCACTATGGAACTTAATTTCTGAGGTCATGAGTCCCCTAGAACTTAGAACTACTTAAACCTAACCAACCTAAGGACATCACACACATCCATGCCCGAGGCCGGATTCGAACCTGCGACCGTAGCGGTCGCGCGGTTCAAGACTGTAGCGGCTAGAACCGCTCGGTCACTCCGGACGGCACAAGATAGGTCTCCGCTACCCAATGCTAGGGTCTGTCACCTTAACTACGGTGCGCCTGAGACATTACCTCACTTAGGCCAAAATTCCTCCTGTACAAAACCATAAGATAGCAACAATTCAATTACCTAGAGTGTGCTACCGGAACCTCTAGCAGTACTCCACGGAAGGATACGGAAAACAGTCTGCTATCACAAATCAACGACTCACAATCCGTATTATTACCGCACATCCCTTAGAGCTGCTAAACATACTATTATAACAATATATCATTACTCAGGTTCGCTAAAAGTTAGCTCCTACAGAAGATCTCCCTTCACCATACCCCGAATGTTAACAACGAAAATAAAAACCTGTCCCTCAGAAAATGTGTCTTGAGAGTATGTGCGGAGCGATAAATATCGTCGTCAGTCTCTCTTCCTATTGAGACTTACCGCACCCAGCAGCTAGATCTCGACAACGATCTTTACCAAGACTATCTTCAGGAGTGAAACCGAATGCTAGTTCGTTTGAAATGATTCCGCCTGTATGAGCATGTTAAAACCGATTTTAACCACTAATTTTGACAGATGTACAGAGCCACTACTGCTTTTAACAATTATGGTATTGTTGATGACGGCCGTTGCGACTGTAGGATGTAACCTCTCAGGACTACAGGGGGGACAGACAGTTCTCGAACATTCCTATACAGCATCTAGAATTTATGGTTCCTAAAACACAAAAACGACAAAAGGACGTGCTCAGTTCCTATGTCTCAGCAGAGAGAGCATGCATGACTCACATCTTCCCATTTGGTTGGCAACGGCTCTGTGTTGTCAAACCGGAAGCTCAAAGGAGTGCGCCGCCAGCCAAGCCATAAGATATTTGGCCAGCACCAAGTCCTGCTCATTCAGTCTGAGGAGTTTCATCTCCTCGCCGTATGCGTTTTATTCCGGGCATTTTTAGTGGCAGTTTAACTGTTTATTGCGTTGAAGACAAGTCAGCAATGTTGCTCCCGTCTGATCGTCATTTCGCTCATTCAGTGAGTTCAATTATTTCGCTTTACAACCACAAACCATCACTGCAGTTTTCCCCTTTGTCACCTCTGTGTACTGTCTTTGATTCAGTACTGTCACCCCGGACTGATTTTAGTTCTGTGCACCTAGGTATCGTTTCAGGGATCTGTGTCGTCTGCTATTCCATAGTGCAATTAAGACTACTCTCGGCTGAATATTGTGCTTTGCTTGACTCTAATATCAGATTATATCAAACATCACAACATACTGAATCACTTATAACTACACCATACTCGGTCGTATAAAGCCTAAATAGAGCTATACTCTCTTAAGCGTATGTCGCCTGGACCTCTGCTCCACGAAAATTGTACCACATCTTCAATATCTCTGCACCTTCAATATCTCTGCCCTCTGACTCACCTTCCATATTCATCTACCATCCCACTTCGAGTACTGTGCGCACTCGTAATTTTCCCTCTCGTCTCACACACTGATGTCCTGCACTTCCCACACACTTGACCGCCAGCTAGCCTACTGATTATCAACCCTCTTATTCTTCTGCGCTTGTTCCAACACCCACCCTCTCCGTACCCCAAACCCCACCGTACAACTGCAATCAGTCCACATCTTATCCAAATGGAACCACCGACCCCCACCTGACCATGACATCCACCCATCGTACCACCTGTTTTGAACAGTGGCTTCATTTTTCCAAGTTACTTTTCTCTCTTGCCAACATCTTTTCCAACGGACACTCTTTCCAAAACACACTTCCACTACAACTTTCATCACTTACTGCTTAGTCGCTCCGTCTCCAACATTTTGTTTTGTCCCACACACTTTCCAAAATACTTTTCCACAATAACTCTCATCACTTACTGCTTATTCTCTGCTTCTTAGCACAATTAAGTGAAGTGTTATATGTCTGTTACAAATAATACCACCAATTTCAGTACTTTAAACGGCAACGATCTTATGTCTTCATTGTACAACCGCCCATTACAGTAATTTTGAAAAATGATGGAAATATTTTATCATTTTAAAATTTCCAGAGTCTCTATTTCTACATTTTGTAAATGCACTTACGTGAAGGGCAGCAGGGTACAGATGCCACTCACCACAGCCAGCTGGGTCGAGTGACTGAAACAACAGTAAAGGCAAAAGTCTTTAAGCCTGTAATGAAATGTAAACATCTCGATTAGAGACTCCTTTCAGTTACATTGTTAAGAAGGGTAGGAAAAAATCACTAAGCAGCGCACTTACACGTATCAATCAGTGCTTAGTGCTCAGTATTCTATGGACACCAACAGATTAATAGCGAAAGCATCCATTAGCGACCTCAGTCTCCACGAAACTGTTTGAAATTTCTACACATATGCTCTCCTTATTCCATCTTAACGGTACTGGTCGTTGGTTAAGGCCGAAGCGCTTGTGTCGTGACTCATTTACTGGCAGATTTGGGAGCTATAATTCTTTTAACATGCCATTAGACTGTTACGGTGCAGCCGCAGGAAATAACAATGAGAGAACATCCTCGGCTACTCATGGACTGGGAAACGAGGGAGAAAAATGTAGTAGTGTTATGCAAATGATACTGAGACATCTTATAAAGTGGATTTAAGTAAAATTAGTTTACAGTAACGGGAGGTACGGTATATGAGGAGTGTGAAAAGTGTCAGAGGTTGAGTGTTGTTCTGTGTGAAGAATATTAAAATGCCGCGCACCCGTATGAGACAGCGTTATCAGCACGTAACAGAGTCTGAAAGGGGCCTCATTGCCCGTCTCCATTTGGCTGACTAGCTGAATCCTGCAGTATCCAGATTTGTGGGCCATTCAGATGTGATGGTGGCCTGATGTTGACTGCACGGTAACATCAGCAGGCATACTCGTCGTCAAAGTTACGTTCGACCACGTCTGACCACCACGAGGGAGACTAACCTTACTGCCCAAGAAGCACGTCGTAGCTCATTCACGTCTGCTGCTGCCGTCCGGCAAGAAGTAATGGACTCCGCTGCAGCATTCTGCCCTCCCACACCAATAGTCGGAGATTAGCAGCAGCCAGACTAGGGAATCACCGTCCCATACGTAGACTGCAGTTAAAAGCACAACACTGAAGAATGCGTTTCGAGTAGTTCTGGGACTGGGGAAGCATGGATTCCTGATGAGAAGCTTCGCAGTGTTCAACGATGAAAAGCGGTTCAGCACCACCCCGCATGACCATCGTCGGTGAGAGTTACGACGATCTGAAATGAGGTCCCATTTTTCAAACGTTCTGGAGAGCCACAGTTGTGTTACTCCTAGCCTCATATTGCAAGGAGACATTCGGTGTGACATCGTCTGACGGTTGGTAAACTCTGATGGCACAACTGTACTCCACGGACAACCTGAGCGTAACGTCTCACTTGACAGTATCGTGGTGCAATTTCCAATAGGACCATGCTCGTCCACGCATGGCACATATCTCTGTGAATTGTCGGCCTCATGATGATGTAGTCCCCTGGGCAGCAAGATACCCAGATCTCTCCCCAAAAAAAAACGTATGAGGGATCACCTCTGACGTCATCTCTGACGCAGTGCCAGTGTCCAAGGTTTCAAGGATACTTGCCAGCGTAGCTTGTCTCAGAAAAGGATTCAACGGCTTTTTGACACACTTCCCCAATCAGATCAATGTGCGCGTCCAGGTCGGACGGTGTGCGACATCAATCTGATAAGTAGACAGACACTGTGATTTTTTAATCTGACTAGATTTGGTAATCACTGAAATAATGACCATCGCACAAGATCTCAACCCGAGAAGTCATTTCGTCTCCTACTCTCCTGCATCCGTTACCTTCTTGGTCACGCTGCGTATATAAAGGCAATTTGTATCGATTGTCCTAATTAATCTCCTGATGGCAAACGGTACTCATTGTTTATTCATGAACTAAGGTCACTTACAATGTGTTGGCCGCTGCTGCATCGGACTGACGTTGCTGAAAACTGCTGGCCGTCCTGCGGGAACATCGACTCTCGCGCCTTCTGGTTTTGCGTCTCTTCACGTCTGCCCTCCGCTCGCCATTTCTATACACATCAAAAAATGTTTTGCATCACCCCGGTTCCCAGAACTCCTGAAGATAGACGTTGACTATAGATATTGTATCACAAACGCAGTCCCTTTGACTGTTGAGAGATGTCACTAAACCTACCCAAGGATTTAAACAAACATGCATGAGCAGCGCCTATTAGACGGAGGGCGTCCGATACCCGATCCGTTCCAGTCATTCCACCAGGAAGGAGGTCTGCGGCTCGTGTTGACTGTTGTTGAACGATGACCAGACGGTTCGACCGAGCCAGCATTGTTACTTTGTGCCAGGAAGGGCTCTCAACAAGGGAAGTGTCCAGGCGTCTCGGAGTGAACGAAAGCGATGTTGTTCGGAAATGGAGGAGATACAGAGAGACAGGAACTGTCGATGTCATGCCTCGCTCAGGCCACCCAAGGGATACTACTGCGGTGGATGACCGCTACCTACGGGTTATGGCTCGGAGTAACACTTACAGCAACGTCACCATGTTGAATTATGCTTCTCGTTCAGCCACAGGACGTCTTGTTACGACTCAAACTGTGCGCATTAGGCCGCATGATGAGCAACTTCACTGCCGACGTGCATACCGAGGTCCATCTTTGCAACCACGCAGCGCGGTACAGATGAGCCCAACAACATGCCGAATGGACTGCTCAGGATTGGCATCACGTTCTCTTCACCGATAAGTTTTGCATATGCCTTGGTCCAGACAATCGTCGGAGACGTGTTTGGAGGCAACCCGGTCAGGCTGAACACGTTAGACACACTGTTTAGTGAGTGCAGCGAGGTGGAGGTTCATTTGATGTTTTGGGGTGGCATTATGTGGGGCCGAAGTAAGCCGCTGGTGGTCATGGAAGGCGCTGCAACGGCTGTACGATACGTGAATGCCATCCTCCGACCGATAGTCCAACCATATAGGCAGCATATTGGGGAGGCATTCGTTTTCATGGACGACAATTCTCGCCCCCCTCGAGCTCATCTTGTGAATGGCTTCCTTCAGGATAACGACATCACTCGACTAAAGTGCCCAGCATATTCTCCAAACATGAAGCCCATCGAACATGCCTGTGATAGATTGAAAAGGGCTGTTTGTGGACGACGTCACGCACCAACCACTCTGAGGGATCTACGCCGAACTGCCGTCGAGGGGTGGGACTATCTGGACAAACAGTTGCTGAACTTGTGGATAGTATGCCACGACGAATACAGGCATGCATCAATGCAAGAGGACGTGCTGCTAGGTATTAGAGATACCGGTGTGTACTGCAACCTGGACCACCACCTCTGAAAATTCGCTGTTTGGTGGTAGAACATACAATGTGTGTTTTCATGAGAAATAAAAAGGGGGAAAATGATGTTTACGTTGATCTCTGTTCCAGTTTTCTGTACAGGTTCCTGAGCTCTCGGAACCGAGGTGATGAAAACTTTTTTTGGTGTGTGTATAACGAGTCTCGGAGCCCTGACGACGCAGATTTGTTATTTAAGTGACAGGAGCCGTGTGCTCTCTTGGGTGTGGTTGTGGCTGGACGATATCCCCGTGTCTTCCACATTTCATATGACTCTCTTCCTTGTTGATCCTCTGAGAAAGTTTTGTTCTAATGCCCTTTAACGACTTTCCCACTCACGTCGTGTACGCTTGCTCCACTTTGGAGATAGTGACAGTGGCTAAAACTCCTGTTAGTTAGCGAGGGATCAGTAGCAGGTGTGTGTGACATCGAGCACGAAATATACGAATGAGAATTAACTACATTCTCGAGGCATCACATGTTACGCTCCCCGGAAATCGTAATATCCTGCTTTCAATATATGTCTGAGAAACAGTAAACTTCTCACCGCTAAAAGCTTTCGTCATGTATGTGCACGCTTGCGAAAACACTGTTAATCATAAAAGCATTCTTGTTACTTGGAGAGAGAGAGAGAGACGATGGTCACATCAAGCACTTCCAGAAATACCGACGTTCGATAAAAGTGTAAGTAGGCTGTTTAGGTTTTTTTATTAGTAACGCCACCGCCACGTAGCGCTCTGTATGAAAATCACTGGCTGTGCCGTGTGCAGTCTGTGGCTGGTTTGCATGGTTGTCTGCCATTGTAGTGTTGGGCAGCGGCAGCTGGATGCTAACAGGGCGTAGCGTTGGGCAGTTGGAGGTGAGCCGCCAGCAGTGAGGGACGTGGCGAGAGAGATGGCGGAGTTTTGAAATTTGTAAGAATTGATGTCATGAACTGATATATATATATATATATATATATATATATATATATATATATATATATATATATGTATGTATATATAATGATTATTAAGGTAAATACATTGTTTGTTCTCTATTAAAATCTTTCATTCTCTAACTATGCCTATCAGTAGTTAGTGCCTTCCGTAGTTTCAATCTTTTATTTAGCTGGCAGTAGTGGTGCTCGCTGTACTGCAGTAGTTCGAGTAACGAAGATTTTTTGTGAGGTAAGTGTAAGTGATTTGTGAAAGGTATAGGTTAATGTTAGTCAGGGCCATTCTTTTGTAGAGATTATTGAAAGTCAGATTGCGTTGCGCTAAAAATATTGTGTGTCAGTTTAAGCACAGTCGTGTATAATTTTTCTAAGGGGACGTTTCAAAAGCTTCTCATTGGCTGACCATTCAAATGAAGCTCTCTCATTGGTGGCCTCGGTCTATATATGAATCGACAACCAACCGCCATCATCGTCAGTCCGCTGCTGTCCGCCTTGTTGTGTGTTCCATCGTCTTTGTGTGTGTACTTGTTGTTTTCTCTCCACAAGATGAAGAGAGTTAGCTGCAGCAACGCTTCAGAGTGTAGTGGCAAGACTCCTAGAGTTCTGGAGACAGGATCACCAAGTGAGTAAATAATTTCTATATTGAGTGTAAATTTTCGTGTGTGCATGTTAAATTCTCCTTAATAATTCTGTCTTCTTGTTATAGTACAACTTCAGGATTTTCTCTTGGAGTGTATGGAGAGACAGGAGAGGGCTGGACCACTGCACACTCTCAGTCCAGCCTCCTGTGTTGCGTTCACAGCCAGAATTCCCATGTGAGTATAATTTTCACTGTAATTTCTTCTTGTACAGAGCGATTCAAAATTTTCTTATTCCATACTTGTTTCTTTTACACTAGCTCACCTTATGCAAATGCAAACTGAGCTGGAGTCAGAGCTGGAGGCTGAAAAGAACTATCCACTGCAGCAGCAGCAACGCTACGTGGAACAGCCACACTTAAGTATAGGAAAAAATATCCATGTGTGATCTGTCTGTGTAACTCGACATTCAAAACTAATAAAATTATGTCCCGTCCTGTTACAGGAACAGCTCTGAAGGAGTTCGATTTGTTGGATAAACAGCTGGAGGCTTATCATCAGCAGACGCAGGAACAGTCTCCAGCAAATAATGAGATGCCCAAGCAGCATACTTATAAGTAATAAAAAAAAGAAACTTACGTTTGTATATGCTTTTAGTTGTAGTAGTAGTAGTAGTAGGGGTAGTAGTACTAGTAGTAGTAATAGTATAGGAAGTTTTTTTTCTGCAACATATCGGTTTATACACTCCTGGAAATGGAGAAAAGAACACATTGACACCGGTGTGTCAGACCCACCATACTTGCTCCTGACACTGCGAGAGGGCTGTACAAGCAATGATCACACGCACGGCCCAGCGGACACACCAGGAACCGCGGTGTTGGCCGTCTAATGGCGCTAGCTGCGCAGCATTTGTGCACCGCCGCCGTCAGTGTCAGCCAGTTTGCCGTGGCATACGGAGCTCCATCGCAGTCTTTAACACTGGTAGCATGCCGCGACAGCCTGGACGTGAACCGTATGTGCAGTTGATGGACTTTGAGCGAGGGCGTATAGTGGGCATGCGGGAGGCCGGGTGGACGTACCGCCGAATTGCTCAACACGTGGGGCGTGAGGTCTCCACAGTACATCGATGTTATCGCCAGTGGTCGGCGGAAGGTGCACGTGCCCGTCGACCTGGGACCGGACCGCAGCGACGCACGGATGCACGCCAAGACCGTAGGATCCTACACAGTGCCGTACGGGACCGCACCGCCACTTCCCAGCAAATTAGGGACACTGTTGCTCCTGGGGTATCGGCGAGGACCATTCGTAACCGTCTCCATGAAGCTATGCTACGGTCCCGCACACCGTTAGGCCGTCTTCCGCTCACGCCCCAACATCGTGCAGCCCGCCTCCAGTGATGTCGCGACAGGCGTGAATGGAGGGACGAATGGAGACGTGTCGTCTTCAGCGATGAGAGTCGCTTCTGCCTTGGTGCCGATGATGGTCGTATGCGTGTTTGGCGCCGTTCAGGTGAGCGCCACAATCAGGACTGCATACGACCGAGGCACACAGGGCCAACACCCGGCATCATGGTGTGGGGAGCGATCTCCTACACTGGCCGTACACCTCTGGTGACCGTCGAGGGGACACTGAATAGTGCACGGTACATCCACACCGTCATCGAACCCATCGTTCTACCATTCCTAGACCGGCAAGGGAACTTGCTGTTCCAACAGGACAATGCACGTCCGCATGTATCCCGTGCCACCCAACGTGCTCTAGAAGGTGTAAGTCAACTACCCTGGCAAGCAAGATCTCCGGATCTGTCCCCCATTGAACATGTTTGGGACTGGATGAAGCGTCGTCTCACGCGGTCTGCACGTCCAGCACGAACGCTGGTCCAACTGAGGCGCCAGGTGGAAATGGCATGGCAAGCCATTCCACAGGACTACCTCCAGCATCTCTACGATCGTCTCCATGGGAGAATAGCAGCCTGCATTGCTGCGAAAGGTGGATATACACTGTACTAGTGCCGACATTGTGCATGCTCTGTTGCCTGTGTCTATGTGCCTGTGGTTCTGTCAGTGTGATCATGTGACGTATCTGACCCCAGGAATGTGTCAATAAAGTTTCCCCTTCCTGGGACAATGAATTCCCGGCGTTCTTATTTCAATTTCCAGGAGTGTATATGTTGTGTTTTGTTGTTGTAGGCGAGACAGACCAGTTGATAGATTCTAACGAGGACAGACAAATGCGCTCTGATCTGGCCCTATTACATGATGATGATGATGATGATGATGATTTTTCTGAGGGTGTGTTGGAGTCGCCCAATGAAGTGTTAATGCCCTGGAGCCAGAACGAGAAAGGTAATTACTCACTCTGCTTATAACCTTGTGATCGTCAGAATTCTTTATTTCACCGTGCCAGCAGCGGTAAGCAATGTGCTGAAATGTTGAGACTTCCTGGCTGATTAAAACTGTGTGCCGGACCGAGACTCGAACTCGGGACTTTGCTATTCCCGGGCAAGTGCTCTACCAACTGAGCTACCCGAGGACCCGAGTTCGAGTCTCGGTCCGGCACACAGTTTTAATCTGCCAGGAAGTTTCATATCAGCGCACACTCCGCTGTAGAGTGAAAATTCATTGTACTCAACTGTTATTTATTTCATCTCTTCTTCTACAGCGGTCGCGTCTCAACAGCCTCAACACAGTGTGGCGTACATACCGGTGGCGGCTAAACCTTATTCCTCACCAAACCGGCGCCCAGTAACGTACGCACCGCTAATGAGGGCACTGCTACTCCCAGCCACACACCGTCAGGTGGCTTGCGGAGTATGGATGTAGATGTAGATGTAGAAGCCGCCGCCGCCGCAGCCGCAGCCGCTCTGGCGTCCGTGGGCCGAGCAACGAACCACCACCCCTCAAACTACCTGGTCGGGTCTACAACAGCATCGGGAGCCATCTCCACAGCCTGAACCGGAAGCACCGCAATATCCTCCTCCATCATCATCATCATCGTATGAGCCTTGTGAATCGGCGTAAACGCAAGATATGTGTGCCTCGCCGCATACCGATTTGACCCTCCCAAACACCATCATCAATGTGCTGGCCGCAGAATAGTATACTAATATAGATGATCCTGTGGCTAGTGACAGCTATCTCTCCCGTCCTTTTAGTGAAGGATATCAGGTCAGTGATACCATACCACAGTTAGAACACTCAGTGCCTGCAGACGCTTTTGAGGATCGAATCTCGTTCACGAGGATCGAGAACCCGGCAGGAGGGTACCGCGGCCCTGTTGGTTTTCTAAGGACGTGACTTCCTATCGTGGAAGGTAGTCAATTATATTATATATCCCGCCATTAAAGGCAGTGCGGTGCTTTGCATCGAATTATCGCACCCCCACTCTCAGACTTCAAGAACAATATAATAATTCAATGGCATACCTAAATGAGGAGGTATTGAATAGGATTGGGGGAGAAGAGGAGCTTGTGGCACAACTTGACTAGAAGAAGGGATCGGTTGGTATGACATGTACTGAGGCATCAAATTTAGTATTGGAAGGCAGCGTGGAGTGTAAAAATGGTAGAGGGAGACCAAGAGATGAATACACTAAGCACATTCAGAAGGATGTAGGCTGCAGTACGTACTGGGAGATGAAGAAGCTTGCACAGGATAGAGTAGCATGGAGAGCTGCAGCAAACCAGTCTCAGGACTGAAGACCACAACAACAACAACAACAACATATCTATATAGCTCACAGTCCATCAGAATTGTTATTGTAAAATCCTTTGCTATAGGGGACTGTTGAAATTAGATTCTAAGTGTGTGCAGTCCATGGAACTATTGTAAAAGCTATGCTACTGGGGCTGTGGAATGTACGAGTGGTATCAAACAAACTGTCTCCCCATTCGTTTTAAGCGTTTATTTATTAAAAAAAATTTCTACCAGTGCTACTGTGGTAGCGTGTAAGTTAAAAGTATTTCTTCATTGGAACAGCAGAGTCAATACATACTTCAAGAATACTACCTTGTTCCTCAAAAACTACTTTGCACCCAAGAATTATATTCTGCCTCAATAACTATTTTGTATTTTTGTGAACTGAATAAACGAAGAAAAAATTAGTCAACTTGCGTCTTTGTTGTTGTTATTTACAAAAAACACAATCCACTATTGCATTATGGATGCATATGTATATAAAGGCTGTGTAGGTCTCAAATGACATTAGTTTTGCTGAAGATGAGTGCATTAAGGAGGTGAAGTTTAAAATAGAGATAAGAAAATATATAGAATGGTTGCATGGAATTAGGCCTATCGTGCAGCAAGAATTGGGTTATGGGAGCAGGAGGCACGTGACTGTGTCCGCTTACAAAGATACATAGCAGACATGTCTCAAATTATGTCTCATGTGCTGGAAAAACACTACAGACATAGCACGGCGGTTAAAACTGTACATTATCAAAACAGGAATAGAGAAGTTGTGAGGCAAAAATTTCATTTATTTCTTATCCAAATTAAAAGGAATTTTGCATTTTCGTAAGCAGACACAGCAAGACTGAGCCATGTGCGGATAGCGTTGGCTTCGTGTAATAGGGATAGTGGCGTCACGTTTTCTTCTTCTGTTTACTGGCGCCACTACATTTGCTAGCGCTGTCTGTCTGCGAGTGGCAGCAGCAGCGTTTATCGATATCTAGTACCCGTACTCTCTTTGGAAGGATGTGAAGTATTGTCCAGGTCGGGTGTGTCGGCAGCTTGAATGGGACGGAGCAGCAGAGAGGTCTGTCAGCGCGAGGACATGCCAGGACTGCTAGCGACTCGCAGGCACTGCCAGATCGAGGTGCTGTAGTTGTGAGGGCCGCAAACTCGTTGTCAACCAGACCTAGCACGTTGAGTTGAGTGATCATTAATCCAGTAGCGAAACCTCCATTCTGGTGATCATGCTGTTTGTTCGCGCACTGCTGCTTGAGGGTCACCGTGAGATGAACAGCAGCAAGTGGAGCATGTCGTGTTGGCAGCATCTATTAGCTGTCTTCTACTGCCTGTCTTTAGGTTTTGAATTTTGTGTTATTATTACGTGAAGTGCAGCCAGCGGTATTTTACTGCCTAGTGGCTGCTAACACCCCAGTTATCTGCCCTGGAGGTTAGCATATTTTGCGGCAGTGTACTTTTTCTCATATTTCCGATGCTATCTGGCATGTCATGAAGTTCGGCAGCCTCCTTGATTGCAGTGTGGAGTGTGGTTTCTTTTGTCGACCTTGATTGTAGTGGTTCCTTCCACCTTTCGATGGTTTAAACACCGGATTCTGAAGAAGTAATGCTGTCTGTCACTTTGCCCTCAATTGAAGTATTCCATCGTGGTACTGGTTACCACACTTTAGGTGGCTTTGGTGAGAGGACTGATCGGCGTTTAAACTGTCCGCAGTTTGAGTTGTTTACTGTGCAACCACTGGTAACTGATTAGGCCCCGTCCACACATTTTCCTGCTTTCCCAAGTCTCAGTGGCTGCTGCTACTACCATCATGCATTTAACTAGTGTATTTAGCGTTTTTGGGCGCCCTAAGCAAATCGTTAGTGATAATGCGGCCGCTGTTCTTTTGGCTCCCTTCATGGCTTTCTGTTTTCCAAGCGGTGGGAAGCAGGTGACTTCCGTTCCATATTACCTGCAGGGCTCTTACTCAGAGAGGGTCAATCGTAATCTCAAATACTCACTCATTATCTTCCATCAGAAGACTCCCAGTATGTGGGATTCTAGTCTCATTCGGCTTAGTTTTGTCTTCAATACCACCAGCCATGAGGCTTTGAAGGCTACTCGGGTTTCCTTGATCTTTGCTTATCCTGTTAATTCCCCACTTTAGAACTTATGGGGAATTCAATCACTGTGGATATTACCCCTCAGATCGTCAAAGAAAACTGGAATCGTGCCAGGCGCAATTTTCTCAGATCTCATAACAAATAAGGTGACCATCACAACAGTAATCGATGAGTCTTTAGGAGTAAACCAGGAGACCAGGTGTATGTAGGTAATTTTCCCGGGAGGGAGGTACGTATTGGAAACCTTGGTAAGTTCACTCCCCATTTCGTGGGTCCCTGTACTACTGTGCGTATTTTAGGCCCAATTAATCTTCTGGTTAAGGACAACCGCACCGGTAAGCAATACCAGGTCCATCTGAATCAAATTAAGTTTGGTTAGGCCACTTAGTAGATTGCCCCCAGGTTGGTGTTCGAGGAGGGGGGCGGGAGGTTGATCCATGTGCGGCTCGCATTGGTGCCGTTGGTAGGTTGGCATCGTTTAATAGGGATAGTGACGTCTCGTTTTCTTCTTCTGTTTACTGGCGCCACTGCGTTTGCTAGCATTGTCTGTCTGCGACTGGCAGCAGCAGCGTTCATCGATATCTAGTACCTGTACTATCTTTGGAAGGATGTGAAGTATTGTCCAGGTCGGGTGTGTCGGCAGTTCCGTTGGGACGGACCAGCAGAGAAGTCCAGCAGAGCGAGGACATGCCGGGCCACAACCTCGTTGTCCACCGGAGCCATCACATTGAGCTGAGTGATCATTAATCCAGTAGCGAAACCTCTGTTCGTGCACTACTGCTCGAGGTTCACCGTGAGACGAACAACAGCAAGTAGAGCATGTCGAATTTGCGGAATCTATTAGCCGTCTTCTACTGCCTGTTATTAGTTTTTGAATTTTGTGTTACTATTTGGTGAAGTGCAACCACCGGTATTATACTGCCTAGTGGCCGCTAACGCCCCAGTTACCTGCCCTGGAGGTTAGAGTACTTTTGCGACAGTCTACTTTTCCTTATCTTGCCGATGCCTCCTTGATTGCGGTGTGGATTGTGGTTTCTTTTGTCTACCTTGACTGTAGTGGTTACTTCCACCTTTCGATAGTTTAAACACTGGATTCTGAAGACGCAATGCTGCCTGTCACTTTGCACTCACTTGAAGTATTCCATCGTGGTACTGGTTACCACACTTTAGGTGGCTTTGGTGACAGGACTGATCGGCGTTTAAACTGTCCGCAGTTTGAGTTACCATCCTGTTAGGTGAGCATAACTCTTGGCTGTCTGTGTCAGTGCTTACGCAGCTGTAGGGACTTTTCTCAGGTCCATGCTTGGAGCACTGTCTGTGGGTCACCCCCTTATTTCTGTTTGGTCTGATTGTGCCAATTGTTGAAAAATAATGTTTTCTGTTAATTATTCCTATTGCTTGTGGCCTTCAGCCGACAAATAATTTTGAATTCTTTCTTAATAAGGCCTTCAGCCGCCAGTGTAGCTTGTGTTGCAAGCAATTTTTTTTAAATGACAGTTTAAAAAAAATTATTTCCATAAACAAAGTGTATTTGTTTACTGTACAAGCAACGGTAACTGATTAGACCCCGTCCACACATGTTCCTGCTTTCTCTAAGTCCCACGTCTCAAACACTGGTTTCACTCATCTTCTTCTTGAGTCGATGGAGAGGAGGACACCCATAGAATACCAGGTCTTGAATAGCAGCAAACTTAAATATTCGACGCTTCCATGAGATTCTCCTTCCCCTTCACGTGGATGATGGTATCCATGCCGTTGAATAAGGGCCGTCACCATATCTTTATAGGGTATGCCAGTATCATCCCAGTGAATTCCATGGAAGAAATGTGTTAACCACTTCGCACTCTTCCGTATCTTTGCACACTTCACATACTTTAAAGACCTCGGTGATGCAATATATGCTGAGAATGTCTCTATTATATCCGCGTCTTGTGTGTATGCTATGAATGCAACATCTTTAAATATGAACTGTATATGCTCACCATCATAGAAACCCTGAGCGTCAGCAGTGATGCTGATGCCTTGAGACGCCAGTGTGAAATGCTTTAGGTATTGTGCAGCACCTATTCATTTATACAGCTCTGCGCACAACACCGCTGAGCGGGCAGTAGTTGATCACACAGTCATGTAGAACTAAAGCATACGTGGCAATGTGTTTTGGGAAATTTGCCAAAGATTCAAATTCACTTCGCAAATCTATAGGTCCAGATGTAATTATCTCGTTCTATTTCGAGTATTCTATTACGATGATGGCTGAAAGCTGCTTCAACTTCTGTGGACTGAGTAGACAACCTCCCCCCTCCCCTTCAGCAATTTCATAGTAAGAAGCACTAAACCTGACATACATGTCATTTGCTAGACTGTATACATTTTCATTCCACTGCAGGTGTAAATTGTCATATGGGTAGAATTCTGAATTTTGGCATTAACTTGCAGCTGCCGAACACGGAGGAATCATCTGCAATATTACCTCTTCCATGAGTGTGAAACACAAGTATGATGAATCTAGGTGTCTCTAGCTGCGAGGAGGTTTTAATAGCCCATGTTTCTCTGCTCGCAAGTCATTCAAAACTTCAATCATAAGATGCCTACGAGGGTATGTTTTGCTGCAGTTCTCGAACTACTGTTTCCATACTTATCTCTCTCTCTAAGTTCGGAGATTACTGAAACACCTTCAGTGGAATGAGCTGTATTACCTGCAGCAGCTGATGCCATGAGCAGCGGTAGTCGATCTATTAGCTCGTTGGGGTCGTCATAATATATATACTGAGGGATTCGATTGTTCACTGCTCAATGTCAATACCATCACTGCTGTTGCTGTTGTTGTTTTCGCCGTCAAGTATTGGTTTTCTAATGGTTTTGTATTTCTTATTGCTCAGGCTTTCCGCGATCTTATGTACATCAGTCATGTGCAGTATTTCACGATACGTTTCCCTATTATTAACTGAATAATTTATTGGTTTTTTGGTAGATGTTACGAAAATAAGATTCATTAAGTCAGGTGTTCTCTCATGCCGCATATCGCCAACCATTACTGTGTCATAAGTTACAGTTATAGGCTGCAAGCCAAACGTGTACGGTCTTCCCCTGCTAACGCCGAATGTTCTATGTTTTTGACCAGGAGTGTGACGGATAATGAATTCGTCAATGGCAACACCATCGTTATCGCGTGTTTTTGTTTTTGCTGAGAGCTGTCTGAGTGACTCAGTAATCGGCTTAAAGTTCTCTCTTAGTGTTTGCTGTCGATCCATGTGCCCTAACCCCAGCAACTGTAATTTCCCTCTGCTTTCCGCGCTTGAACCACTTCCTGCTTCGTCGACATCTCGGTGTACGTAATCAGACATCTTGCCATAGTGAGGATTTATACATCCGCTCTTCTCCTTCCTCTTATTCTGTGCCTGCTCCCCCTTCTCCACAACAAGGAACTCTATATCTATTTTCCCCTCAATAGCCTCAACCTTTTCAGTTAAGTCAGTTACTTTCTTATCGACTTCACTAACCCATTTAACGCATTCACCATTCTCAGAAGAGACTGATAATACTTCTCTAGTTCCCTGCACATACCTCCAACTCTATGCGCAATAGCCTGAGTTTTCACATCCGTATACAGACGAATGTTCTGTCTGTGTACACCCATTCTCTCGGTTTGAGACCTAGACATGCTCGCGAATTTGTCCATGGTGGAGCGTATACTGATGTACAGCACTAACCTCTCTTACCATGCAATATATGCAGAAACTCTTGAAAGTTTCACCTGTACCTACCATCACTCAGTTTTCTTGTTTTATCAATAACGAGAAACTCATACTGTGAATGATTCCACCAATCAGGACATGTCTCTACCAAATCATTGAACGACATGTCAATTCCTACATGTGTCTGGTAACTGTGTTTTAAATTCACGTTGTCTTGCTTGAAGGCTATAATGAGGTTTACATTATCCCTAACCAATGTTTCGGGATTCTGGAATATGTTCGGCTTAGATAAAATACATCAGCACCCATGTGACGACCAAAACAGAAATATATTCGGATTTAGTCTTGGTTTTCCACAAGAACATCGTCAAATATGAAAACAGTGTTTGGCTTTGCTTTTTCAGGTGGAGGGATATCACGACTTTCACTGAATGTCGTGTATGTAAGACCATCTGCACCGCGCAATATCTCCTGTAATAGCTGATACTCTGGTTGAAACAGTGTTTTTGAGAATACACAAACATGTTCAAATCGGACTCCATCTAAACGTGTTAGAAGCGTCACGAGGATATTGGTCTTGCCGCAGTTGGATGGACCTACAATAATTGCTCGTATATTATCAGGAAGGAGAATTCTGTTTTTCTTCTTCCTCAGGTCTTGTTTTGCATCTTCACAGGACTAGTCACCGACAACAAAGTCCTTGTGATAAGGATGTTTCACCCACCCTGCCATGATACTACGACAGGTACTAACAAGAAGTTGACATATATAGAAAGATACACTAGAAGGAACGGTAATAGTGTGTGCAGCCACTATAGCTCCATCACTTAACCAACTGAGCTATATTGGCTACACACAGAAATCAGTTATATATACCCATGAAGAGTAACTTATCATTCATTATGTCAATAACTGGTGAGGCGATGTTTGGGGTAATTGCCTGCTGCTGCATCACTACAGGTGTAGCACTGTAAAAATAATTATATTAATAAGTGTAACACTTTGGCTATAATGAGAGAGGTATGAAATAAAACACGAACACGATTTGAGATTATATATAGACTACATATACAAAAAAAATTTTATTTATTTAAATATCATACATACGATGCGGTATTCCAAGAAAATCATCAGACTCTTTCTGCATCTTCTTCGTCTTCTTCACGTCTGTACAGTATCTCCCAAAGAAAGTTTTTTGATATGCAATAAATTCCGCTCGTATCTCCTTCAAGCCAATGAATGCCTTACAGTACTCGGGTTTTTCACACACACATTTAATCAGTTTTTCTTTTGGTTCAGCACTCTTGTGCAAGCAAAGGTACTACTCCAAATCATCAACATGTACACTATGCACACGTAGGAAGTTTACAACATCATTGTATGCAGAGTCTATGCTCGGCAACCAACGGTTCAATCTTTCCAATGCAAGATGTAGCATAGTATCCAGATCGTATAAGTTCATAACTGAGGCATGCCTTAGATAAACACAGTCGTCACCCGATTTCACACACATTGCACGGTCATCATACATTGTTGTAGTAAGGTGAATATCTGGGGGAGAACGAGTTGGATAGTACTCTGTATCATCTGCCGATTGATGTAGCGCTCTGCTCGACGTATTTCGTCCCAGTCGAACTCAAAAATTGTCACTTTAACACCTTTCAATGCATTTTCAATTTCTATTCCCGCATGCAAGCCCCAGTCATGATGTGCTTCTATACGAACGTCTACACGTTTCGTTTCACTGGGAGTTTAATTGTATGTAGAACTGAAAAGCACAGGTACACTCGATGCCCTCTTATCCACAGCATCTGCACTCTGTGCCTGCACTAGCACAGGAACGTTCTGCAGGGATGGGTAGTGTGTTGGTGAGCAGTACTGTCCTCCATCTTGCTGTTATTTGGGACCACCAGCAGCGTTCGATGTGTTGGGAGCAGATCGCGTGTCCTCATCACACAAATCTATGAGTGGGACAGACAACAACAGCTCCTTGTCCTGCTCCAGCAAGTGGGCTTTGTGCGCTACAGGGTCCCACGTGGTCACTACAGGTTCAGACACGCAGGAGGTTGTTGCTGTCGCAGCTCCAGAGGTTGGTCCAGGTCTCGACAAGATGGCAGCCGAGACTACTACAGGTCCACAAGCAGCAGAGATCGACATGTTGGCGCCGACCGTGCGGGCTTGGATGCGTCAAGGGCTACTGCTAAACAAAGACAAGTAAACATTACATATGGACCAAGACGAGAAAACAACCAATAATAATAATAATGCTAAACCACGGAGAAAGATGTGATATTGGATACTTACGTATCCGTTTCTTCCTGTTTTGCACGGCTGTGTTGGATTGCAACTACTGTTGACAATTCATGATTCTTCTTCTTCTTCTTCTGGTGCTGCTGCTGGCTGACTGAGCAAGACTGAGGTCTCAGAGCTGCTGCCCTATACCACCGCCATTATCCCCCAGACCGCCATCTTGGGTTACGTCACGGGAGGGACGACAGTGCCCTCTGGTGGCAGTACTGTGTACTAGCTCAACTGGACTCCAGACCTCATGTTGAACACACTGGATGGAGCCACTGACGCAAATTGTTTAAACAAAGACTGAAAATAAACCGTTATGTCCATCCTGTCCAGCACAGGCTGAGTCCTTTCCACACCATTTCCTAGGAAGAGGTGATGGTCGGATGACTTATGCTAGTGGAGGTAGCCCAATTGACTATTTTTCTCCAAAAATTTGAAAAAAATATTGTTCAAATCCTCCCCCCATGAACCATGGACCTTGCCGTTGGTTGGGGGGCTTGCGTGCCTCAGCGATACAGATAGCCGTACCGTAGGTGCAACCACAACAGGGGGGTATCTGTTGAGAGGCCAGACAAACGTGTGGTTCCTGAAGAGGGGCAGCAGCCTTTTCAGTAGTTGCTGGGATGATTGACTGATCTGGCCTTGTAACAATAACCAAAACGGCCTTGCTGTGCTGGTACTGCGAACGGCTGAAAGCAAGGGGAAACTACTGCCGTAATCTTTCCCGAGAGCATGCAGCTTTACTGTATGAGTAGCATGGAGAGCTGCATCAAACCAGTCTCAGGACTGAAGACCACAACAACAACAACAACAACAACAACAACAACAACAACATTGTTCAAATGGCTCTGAGCACTATGGGACTTAACATCTGAGGTCATCAGTCCCCTAGAACTTAGAACTACTTAAAGCTAACTAACCTAAGGACATCACACACATCCATGCCCGAGGCAGGATTCGAACCTGCGACCGTAGCGGTCGCGCGGTTCCAGACTGAAGCGCCTAGAACCGCTCGGCCACTCCGGCCGCTCCATATCTATCGCCGCCATCTTGGATCCGCCATCTTGAATAAATTTGGCTATGTTACATAGTTCCTCCTACTACTGTTGTATGTATCTGGTTTAGATACACAGGAGACCAGGTATTCTGAATCCAATAAATAAAACAATCGTGTACATTGCCTACGTAGTATCTGTACACCACAAACGTTAAATCACGTAAATTACAAACAATATTTGGCAGAACTACGTTACATCTACAATGAAATAAATTTTCAAGAAGAAATAACGAAACAAATAATTTACAATCGACTAATAAAGGAAAAAAACCAAACTGAATGAACGAAAAACATTCCAATTTCAGTTACGTGAAAATTAGGAGCAAATTACACCTTAAATTCCTCACTAGAAACCGAAGACTCCTCGGTAAAGAGTGAAATAAGGACAACAAAGGCCATAGTAAATAAAATACATCTGTCATCCTGTAACCTATGTTAGATATAAATAGTCTGGTACAGAAAGCTTTATATGAAGAAGCTTTGAAGAAATTGTAATGAATACAAATTAATTAGCAATTATACAAAGATCAAATCCATGCAACATTCGTATACAGGCAGTGTTTAAACCAGAAAACAGTTTTATACTAGAGCCAAAAATAACACAATAACTTGATAAAAACACATTTCACAATAGAAAATGAAAACAAATTAACTCAGAGTTGTCGACGTAAGTACGTCAAAGAGGAACTCAAATGAATATGATGTTGGTAAAAATACAAAAATCAAATTCTAAAACTATCCAGACGTTGCTTCTTCTGAAGAACGAAATGCGGTTGAAAATAAGTGGAAGAATGTCTCCCTGGCATGCATGGGGGCATAGGATCTACATCTACATCTATCTGGATACTTCACAATCCACCGTATGGCGCGTTATGGAGGGTACACCGTACCACAACTAGCAAGTTCCATTCCTGTTCCATTCGCAAACAGAGTCAGGGAAAAACGACTATCTACGTGCTTCCTTGTGAGCCCAAATTTCTCGAAACTTATCTTCGTGTTTCTTACGCGCAATGTATGTTTGAGGCAGTCAGAATCGTTCTATAGTCAGCTTCAAATGACAGTTCTCTAAATTTTATGAATTGTGTTCATCGAAAATCCCTCAAGGGATTTCCATTTGAGTTCCCGAAGCATGTCCGTAACACCTGTATGTTGTTCGAGCGTACCAATAATAAATGTAGTAGTCCGCCTCTGAATTGCTTCGATAACTTCCTTTAAGCCGTCCTCGTACGGATTTAACCACTCGAGCAGTACTTGAGAATAGGTAGCGATATCGTCTTACACGCCCTCTCCTCTACCGATGACCACACTTTCCTACAAAGAAATGGTTCAAATTGCTCTGAGCACTATGGGACTTAACTTCTGAGGTCATCAGTCCCCTAGAACTACTTAAACCTAACAAATCTAAGGACATCACACACATCCATGCCCGAGGCAGGATTCGAACCTGCGACCATAGCGGTCGTGCGGCTCCAGACTGTAGCGCATAGAACCGCTCGGCCACCTCGGCCGGCAGACTTTCCTACAAATCTCCCAATAAAGCAACGCTAGGTCCAGATGTTTACACGATATGACTGTGCCCAGCAGGACACTACTAATACTGTACCGAAAACTGCAAGTTTGCTTTTCCTGCTCATCCTCATTAACTTACGTTTTTACACATTTAGGGCCAGCTGACATAGATCACACCAACTGGAAATTTTGTCTAAGTAATCTAGTATCTTCCTGCGATCACTCAACTTCGACTCCTTACCGTAAACCACGGTATCATCAGCAAACGACCGCAGACTGCTGCCTGCTGTCACCCAAATGATTTACACTCCTGGAAATGGAAAAAAGAACACATTGACACCGGTGTGTCAGACCCACCATACTTGCTCCGGACACTGCGAGAGGGCTGTACAAGCAATGATCACACGCACGGCACAGCGGACACAACAGGAACCGCGGTGTTGGCCGTCGAATGGCGCTAGCTGCGCAGCATTTGTGCACCGCCACCGTCAGTGTCAGCCAGTTTGCCGTGGCATACGGAGCTCCATCGCAGTCTTTAACACTGGTAGCATGCCGCGACAGCGTGGACGTGAACCGTATGTGCAGTTGACGGACTTTGAGCGAGAGCGTGTAGTTGGCTTGCGGGAGGCCGGGTGGACGTACCGCCGAATTGCTCAACACGTGGGGCGTGAGGTCTCCACAGTACATCGATGTTGTCGCCAGTGGTCGGCGGAAGGTGCACGTGCCCGTCGACCTCGGACCAGACCGCAACGACGCACGGATGCACGCCAAGACCGTAGGATCCTACGCAGTGCCGTAGGGGACCGCACCGCCACTTCCCAGCAAATTAGGGACACTGTTGCTCCTGGGGTATCGGCGAGGACCATTCGCAACCGTCTCCATGAAGCTGGGCTACGGTCCCGCACACCGTTAGGCCGTCTTCCGCTCACGCCCCAACATCGTCCAGCCCGCCTCCAGTGGTGTCGCGACAGGCGTGAATGGAGGGACGAATGGAGACGTGTCGTCTTCAGCGATGAGAGTCGCTTCTGCCTTGGTGCCAATGATGGTCGTATGCGTGTTTGGCTCCGTGCAAGTGAGCGCCACAATCAGGACTGCATACGACCGAGGCACACAGGGCCAACACCCGGCATCATGGTGTGGGGAGCGATCTCCTACACTGGCCGTACACCTCTGGTGATCGTCGAGGGGACACTGAATAGTGCACGGTACATCCAAACCGTCATCGAACCCATCGTTCTACCATTCCTAGACCGGCAAGGGAACTTGCTGTTCCAACAGGACAATGCACGTCCGCATGTATCCCGTGCCACCCAACGTGCTCTAGAAGGTGTAAGTCAACTACCCTGGCCAGTAAGATCTCCGGATCTGTCCCTCATTGAGCATGTTTGGGACTGGCTGAAGCGTCGTCTCACGCGGTCTGTACGTCCAGCACGAACGCTGGTCCAACTGAGGCGCCAGGTGGAAATGGCATGGCAAGCCGTTCCACAGGACTACATCCAGCATCTGTACGATCGTCTCCATGGGAGAATAGCAGCCTGCATTGCTGCGAAAGGTGGATATACACTGTACTAGTGCCGACATTGTGCATGCTCTGTTGCCTGTGTCTATGTGCCTGTGGTTCTGTCAGTGTGATCATGTGATGTATCTGACCCCAGGAATGTGTCAATAAAGTTTCCCTTTCCTGGGACAATGAATTCACGGTGTTCTTATTTCAATTTCCAGCAGTGTATGTATATAGAAATCAAAAGTGGTCCTGTCACATTTCCCTGTGGCACTCCTGATGAAACCCTTATCTCTGATGAACATTCATTGTCAAGGAGAAGATAATGGGTTCTATAACTTAATCAGTCTTCGAGCGTCTCATATAGCTGTGAAATTATTCCATACGCTCGTATCTTATTTAGTAGGCTGCAATGGGCCACCGTGTCAAGCGCTTTTCGGAAATCCAGAAATGTGGAATCTGCCTCTTGCCGTTCATCCATAGTTCGCAGTATATCATGTGATAAATGGGCAAGCTGAGTTTCGTACTAGCGATGCTTTCTAAGACCACGCTGATTCTTGAACATAAAATTATCGGTTTCAAGAAAAGTAATTGTATTCGATCTGATAATGTTTTCAGGGGGCCCGTCCTTTTATCTTTCTAGTATATAGGGGTTACCTGTACTTTCTTCCCATCGCTTGGGACTTTGTGCTGGACGAGAGATTTGCCATAAATGCAAGGTAAGCAAAAGAGTCAATAGTGTAGAGTACTCTTTGAAAAACGGAATTGGGATTCAAAAATGGCTCTGAGCACTACGGGACTTAACTTCTGAGGTCATCAGTCCCCTACAACTTAGAGCTACTTAAACCTAACTCATATAAGGACATCACACACACCCATGCCCGATGCAGGATTCGAACCTGCGACCGTAGCGGTCGCTCGGTTCCAGATTCTCTGCGCCAGGATGCTATATCATCAGTACGGGAGTCTGTTTTACAGTCAAACGATGGTATGTTTGCATGATTTTTCTGCATAAACTATTTTTTAAACTTGAAATTTAAAACTGCGACTTTGGTTTTGCTATTTTCAACTGGCAATCTAGTCTGGTCAACAAGTGACAGGATGGAATCCTTAGACCCACTCAGCGACGTTATATAAAACCTGAATTTGCTCAGATTCTCTGCCAGATCTGTTACTAAGGTATGACAGTGGTAGCTGTTGTACGCTTCGCGGATATATCTTTTAGCAAACTCGCTATTCTATACTAACCTTTGCTTGTCGTCATTTGCGCGTTCTCTTTTGAACCGAGAGTGCAACAGCCTCTGCCTCCCTGGCATTTTCCGAATCTCGTTATTAAACCATGGCGTGTCATTTCAGTTCGTAATACACTTACTAGGCGCATAATTCTCGAGACCACGATTTACAATCTGCTCGCATTTTGCCCATAATTCCTCTACGTCCATGTTCTGGAACTAAGTGACGTCAATTCTCTGTCTAAGTGAGATGCTAACAACTGCTTACCTGCTCTTTCTAGCAGAAACACTCTCCTAATCTTCTTAGCTGATCTGTTAGCTTTCGTAACAACAGTTGCTTTAATGACGCCATGATCGCTAATTCCCGTTTCTGTGCTGACGTAGTCGTTAGAGCCAACGCATTTGTAGCTACAAGGTCTAAGACAATTCTATTGCACGTGGGCTGCTGAACTAGCTGTTCAAGACAGTTCTAAGAAAACGTGTTGAAAAGTACTTAGCACGACTGTCTTTCTGTGACACCTACGATGAATTATGCATCTCAGTCTTTACTCGGTAGGTTAAATCACCTCCAAGTAGTATTGCATGATCCGGGTATTTACGCGCTGCTGACCGTAGTCTTTCATTGAATAACCATAGAACTGCCACAGCAGAATCGGGTGGCCGGTGAATTCAACAATTAATTTGGTTGCATCTAGGCTTGCTGTACGCACCCAGATAACTTCACTGTCACACTCAACTTCGACCTTAATAGAGACAATATTTTTGTCAACTGTAGAGAACACTCCCCCTACTATGGCCTCTAATCTGTCTTTCCGACATTCGTTCCATGGTCATCTCAGAGTTCTCCAGATTTCAGCCAGTTCGGGTCCCGAGAATAGATTGAGCACGAGAACTTCCCTGAAGGGCCATTAATTCGGGAAGTTCGTAACGAATATTTCGAGAATTTACTGATAATTTTGAGAGTCGAATTGTCTTTTCTCTGTACCTGACCTGACTTCCCTTACTGTGTATCGACTGGCGAGTGATCTACAGAGGATCTCAATCCACCGCCTAGCGTAAAAACCCCCATGTGCATTCCACACGTACTCTGCTACCCGAGTAGCTGCTTCCTTTGTGCTGTGTACTCCAGACCTATCAAGCGGAGTACTAAAAATCCCCACTCTATAAAGCATGCCCAGAAATCTGCAGCCAAGACCGTCACAGAGACGACGAAGCCTTTGGTTGAGACCTTCCACCCACTCCAAACCAAAGGACCCCGATCAAATCTTGGAACGATGCTGCAAATTGCGAATTTTGCTTGCACCGCTACGTGTGAGTCCAGCAGTCTTCACCACCTCCACCAGCCGCCAGTACGAACTGAGGAAGGTCTCAGATCCCACGCGACAGGTGTCGTTCGTGCTGACGTGAGCCACAACTTGCCGAAGACTGCACGCTGCACGCTTAATAGCCGCAGACGACGCCACCTTCACCTATCAGATGAGGCCCTCCGGCAGTCGTGACGATTGCACACTGGCTTTCACGCTATCCCTGAACGCTATCTGCCTGACTCCATAAAAAGCGTAACATTGGAGCTCCCGATAACTATTAAACCACTCCCACCGTGTGCCTGCTCGGACTCTTCTGAAGGAGTTGCCACCTGTTCACTCACATGGTGAACGAAGCCAGTCTCCACATTGGGCTTCCACCTCGAGCGACGCGAACGCGTTGCCACCCGTCTCCCGCTCTTGTGTGAGGGTGGATCCACCGCAACGGGTGCACTAACAGGTGCCTGGTCAGCAGAGCCCGTGGCGAAACAAGTGACAACTGAGATGTCCCATGCGACGCACCAAATTTCCCGCGATCGCTACACCCCGAGGCAGCAGCCTGAAGGTGATTGACCGTGGCCAAAAACGCGTCCAGCTGTTGGCGAACTGCGACCAGCTAGTCCTGCGTCCGGGCACGGCATACACACATCCTACCTATTCTAGCAAGACGACCTACTGGAAGTAAACCACAAAAGCAAACAGAAGCCTAGATATACAACTTGCTACCCTTCCGATGGGCCACCAATGGATGCTGGTGCTTCAATGGGCTACGTAGCTAGCTGTTCAGAAGAAATGAAAATTGCGCTACGGACTGTCTTAATCTGCACTTACTAAATGCAAGCTTACACCTATTACAGAAAAACACGCACGAAATTTAAGAAATATACTACGAGAAAAACTTGCAGTTCCGTAAGTGTATATCAGCTCAGAGCATGAGCCTCAGTGACTGACGTACTATACGAACGGACGCTGGTATTCAAAGCAAGACTCATATGCGATTCCTGCACGCCAGACTGAATGAATTTACTCTTTCAAAAAGGCGAGATTAAACCTCTTGTACTAGGAGGAAAACACGGGAAAAGATAAACACATAATTGGCCGCTCTGTAGGTATGTATCAGCAGAGAGCGGAAACACTGTATGAAAAGTACACGGGCCACGCCAACAGTGTCTGTATCGAACATTAAAGTTTGAATGTAGCGCAAAGTACCGAATTATGAATTGCGATGGTCTCCTATTACTGTGATGTAATTGTGTGTCATGTTGAAAGTTTCTTGAGTAAAATTTTCTTAAAAATTCAAAAGTTTTAGGTGTATCTAATTAAATCGCTCATGAGTAAACTTCGTCGCAAAGTAGCGACGGCATTTTATGTTCAGAGAACTTACAAGCAGCGTATGGTTCAAATGGCTCTGAGCACTATGGGACTTAACATCTGAGGTCATCAGTCCCCTAGAGCTTAGAACTACTTAAACCTAACTAACTTAAGGACATCACACACATCCATTCCCGAGGCAGGATTCGAACCTGCGACCGTAGCGGTCGCGCGGTTCCAGACTGAAGCGCCTAGAACCGCTCGGCCACAACGGTCGGCTCAAGCAGCGTAATTGCAAATTTTGCATACGACAAAGACTGCAGTGAGAAAGACATGCACGCCATTTAGCGAAGCCCAATTCTGCAGTACATTCTTTAAGGATAATCATGTAGAGGCCATGTTTTGCTCAGACCTCTTTCTGCTTCGCACAACTATCCGCTGCTACGCGAACTACGATTTCACACATTTATTTTCCAGGTAAAGGCAATAACCACTGGTACCAGTAACGGACCATCCACCATATCTATGGACGCAATGCAGGTAAATACTTTGGCGATCGATCTCGAAGTGTCCACTTTGAATCTCGGCGAGAGAATAAAAGGAGATCATGATAATCTAGTAGGCAAGAGAGTAGCCATGATAGCCATTAATACCGAAAATTCAGATGAAATGCACTTTGGACCTTTCAAAAATTTTCTGGGGTTTAATATCCGTTGGTAACTTGTACTTTATTTCTGATTCTGGGTCTGTAAGCTTTGTTACAGAAATTATATTTAACATGTAATCGATGTAATAGCTATTTATTTCTGGCTCTATATAATTGATTGTAATTATAATGAAAATATTGTAAATTGCTGGGTAATACCCAAGGGGACTTTACTGAAATTTATCGATAGCGTCAACGAAATGGCAGTAGCTGTGCCGTTGTTTATCTTTGCGTATCTACATTTACATCTACATTTATACTCCGCAAGCCACCCAACGGTATGTGGCGGAGGGCACTTTACGTGCCACAGTCATTACCTACATTTCCTGTTCCAATCGCGTATGGTTCGCGGGAAGAGCGACTGCCGGAAAGCCTCCATGCGCGCTCGAATCTCTCTAATTTTACATTCATGATCTCTCCTGGGGAAGTAATATATTCGATACCTCATCCAGAAACGCACCCTCTCGAAACCTGGATAGTAAGCTACACCGCGATGCAGAGCGCCTTCCTTGCAGAGACTGCCACTTGAGTTTGATAAAAATCTCCGTATCGCTATCACGGTTACCAAATAACCCTGTGACAAAACGCGCCGCTCTTTGGATCTTCTCTTTCTTCTCCGTCAACCCGACCTGGTACGGTTCCCATACTGATGAGCAATACTCAAGTATAGGACGAACAAGTGTTTTGTAAGCCACCTCCTTTGTTGATGGACTACATTTTGTAAGGACTCTCCCAATGAATCTCAACCTGTTACCCGCCTTACCAACAATTTATTTTTTTGTGATCATTCCACTTCAAATCGTTCCGTACGCATACTCCCAGATATTTTACAGAAGTAACTGCTACCAGTGTTTGTTCCGCTATCATATAATCATACAATAAAGGATCCTTCTTTCTATGTATTCGCAATACCTTACAATTGTCTACGTTAAGTGTCAGTTGCCACTCCCTGCAGCAAGTGCCTATCCGCTGCAGATCTTCCTGCATTTCACTGCAACGTCTCTGTATACTACAGCATCATCCGCGAAAAGCCGCATGGAACTTCCGACACTATCTACTAGGTCATTTATATATACGACTATTGCGAAAAGCAGTGGTACCATAACACTCCTCTGTGGCACGCCAGAGGTTACTTTAGCGTCTGTAGACGTCTCTCCATCGAGGACAACATGCTGTGTTCTGTTTGTTTAAAACTCTTCAATCCAGCCACACAGCTGGTCTGACATTCCGTAGGCTCTTACTTTGTATGGAGAGTCTCTGTCGCTTTGCGAGCAGAAAGGAGGCAGAGCAGCGTGAGTCATGAAAGAGGGCGGGAATATTTGTTGGGCGCTCCCGCAGATGCAGTGTGCAGCTATGCTCCTGCCAATGTAGGCGCACCTGATTCGTTAACCCGTGAGTATTGAGATCACAGTAGGAGTGGAGAGGTGGAGGAAGCTGTAGTTTTAACTGTTGCCTGTCCCATATTTATCCGTAGCTCTGGAGACGACTAGGGGTTCTCAAACAGCAGCAGCAGAAACAACGGCAGCTCAGCATTTTCGTCAGCTACATTCTTCGTCGTCCACACAGCTGCATCGTAAGACTAACTCACACTTTTCAGTTGTTACATTTGACTGAGTCTCTAGACAGTGCTGCCCTCTCTGGAGGTATTTGTACATGCCATGTAAACGGCAAAGATGTAAATTTTGGTTGTTAACTTAGTTATGAATAATAAGCGATTATCTCAACTCTTGTGTTTCACTACAATATGAATGGATTCGAACCATTTTACACTCCCCTTCAATTCATGGTGCTCCGGTACATTTACGTTTTCGTCTGCGGACGCTAACAGGCAGACATACGAGTAGTACTGTAGAGGCTTTACCCAGTTACATTTCTTTAACCAACTATAGCCTGAATAATAACCTGCAACAGTTGTAACTGGCAGGACACGTGTGTTGTCATTGTCCTCAGGCATTATTACCAGGCAGGGTCCCTTTCCCGTTCCATGCAATCACCGAGTGTCTTACGGACATCAAAACTGATTAACTATTTACTGCCAGTTTACTGTGTTTGCTAATGACCAGTTTCAGTTTAAATGTTGTGCCTCAGTAACCAGTCATTCTTATATTGCATAACAGAGGCATAACTGATTTGTTATTTTGTGTATTAACTTCATTCACTTAAAGTAACATAAAATTTCACTGCTAAAACTAATAATTCAAGATACAGCACGTACTCGTATTGTTCTTGTTGTTGTTGTTGTTGTTGTGGTCTTCAGTCCTCAGACTGGTTTGATGCAGCTCTCCATACTACCCTAACCTGAGCAAGCTTCTTCATCTCCCATTACTTACTGCAACCAACATCCTTCTGAATCTGCTTAGTGTATTCATCTCTTGGTCTCCCTCTATGATTTTTACCCACCACGCTGCCGTCCAATGCTAAATTTGTGATCCTTTGATGCCTCAGAACATCTCCTACTAACCGGCCCCTTCTTTTTATCAAGTTGTGCCACAAACTCCTCTTCTCCCCAATTCTATTCATTACTTCATCTAATCTTCAGCATTCTGCTGTAGCACCACATTTCTAAAGCTTCTATTCTCTTCTTGTCCAAACTATTTATCGTCCATGTTTCACTTCCATACATGGCTACACTCCATACAATTACTATCAGAAACGGCTTCCTGACACTTAAATCTATACTCGGTGTTAACAAATTTCTCTTCTTCAGAAACGCTTTCCTTGCCATTGCCAGTCTACACTTTATATCTTCTCTACATCGACCATCATCAGTTATTTTGTTCCCAAATAGCAAAACTCCTTTACTACTTTAAGTGTCTCATCTCCTAATCTAATTCCCTCAGCATCACCCGACTTAATTCGACTACATTCCATTATCCTCGTTTTGCTTTTGTTGATGTTAATCTTATATCCTCCTTCCAAGACACTGTCCATTCCGTTCAACTGCTCTTCCAAGTCCTCGTATTAAGAGTACGCAATTTCATTTATTCTTTGTTTAGCTTGGCGAGTGACTTTGCTGGCTTGGAATGTATCTCATTGTTGTTATACTAAAAGTAATATGAATTGCCTGTTTGCTTAAAGTAAATCCACTTCGATCTTTCAATAATCAAAAGTAAATTGCTTGCCTTTTTCTAAATTTTGCAGTATGTTACACTGAGGCTACTGAAAGTTATTTTTTACATAACAAACTTTAAGTTAAGCCAGTCACTTATTTAACCGGTAACTCCATTTGACTTTACTTTCAAAATTTTGTATTTCAGAATAAGTGACTGCAAACTCATTGCCCTAGTGGGCTGGCGACCATTTAATTATTCCCCTTTTATTTAATCAGAGTTTTCTTTGTATCACCAATATTTTTGTATTAAATACTGGTGGTACCCTTCAACCCCCCCCCCCCCCCCCCCGCGTGGTTTGTGAGTGATTGCACTATACTCCACCCATTTCAAAATTACCATCAGTATTTAGCTTAAGTTTAGAGCAGATTCTTTCTTCAGAAGAGTATGTTGAACACTTTTCTCCAACTAAACGGTGTTATTTTCCTTCGGTAACGATAACCTTACTCATTGTGAAATTTCATTAGGCTTATGCGATCACGGTCAGTCATATCGCAATCCAGCAAGCCGATAAGGAAGGGGGAGGTTACAAGCCTATAGTGTTTTTACAAACATTTCGTGCACCAATGTCATGGGTTAAATATATGACCCCAATGTTGTTGCATGTCTCATGCAGCCTGTTGGGGTGTAATGTATGTTTACCGATGCATGTACACACTATATAGCAGTCGCAGAACGCAGAGAGCAGTCTTCGAGGTTTTTAAACAATCTGTCAGGCTTCAGTACATTACATGTCTGCCATATCACCATATTATTAGTTAACAACATGTCACTGGACGTCGGGAGTTACACGTACAACACGACTCATCCAAAACTAGAGGGCAATCTATTGCTGTTAACTGGTAGAGTTGATATTCAGTTTGCACGATCATCTAACACTATACAGTTTTCTTCTTTAGTCTACAGTAAAGACGAATAATTTCATCAGTAACATTGTTTATTTCTATGGTCATTATGAATTATTAGCCAGTAATTGGAACGTGAGTTTGCTTATGCGGCCACGATAATTGATGTGACTCCTTTATTACGGCAGCATGCAGTAAATCTGTGACAGTCACAAGCTAATGCCACTGTAATTTCTGTAATGTTGCAGCAATTCTATTTAATCAATAATGTCATTGCACTGATCAGCATACATTGTCCGTGAGTTCAATGAGAAACAAATTCGTCTTACATTCTCAGCCGCTGTTACTTTTATTGTCAGAATGTGATCGACACACTTGTAGCTGGTTAGCGGTTTTTTACAGTCACGAGAGAAATGGTAGACAACTAAGTCTGTAGTTTTATCGGAATACGATAGACCAGTCTCCTGTTTGAATTTCAGACCTCTATATAATGATTTGCAGATTGAGGGGTTGTGATATTTTTGATGTTTTGTCCGTCGAATGTCGAGACTGCCCTTTCTGAGATAGATGACAGTGTGTTGATGCCAGGCTTCGTTTCTTTCAGAGCAGTTTGAGTACCTACGTTGAACTGCGCTATCCTCCTTGCTTTATCATACTGCCGAATATCTAATTGCACAAATATGTACTTCATACATTCAAATCGGATATGCGAGGATCGTTCAATAAGTAATGCCCCACTTTTTTTTCTGAGAACATTTTTATTGTTAAGGGTCAGAAGTTGGTGACAATATACATCAACATGTCTTGTCCATGTCCTATTTTGCTACGTAGTCTCCATCTCGTTCTATGGCCGTACGCCATCGTTGTGGGAGAGCATGTATTCCCGCTAGCAAAAGCTCTAGCCCTGTAGGCGTCGCCATGTTTACACTGCATGACTGACACTCTCATCATCGTCAAAGTGTGTTCGCCGTCGGTCTCATAACGCTCCAACAATTAAGAAGAAATAGCCATTCTCTGAATCTTGTGGTGAGCATTAGTGGAATCCATAGTGAACACGTCTTTGAATATCCGAGAGTCTCGATCATTGCAGACACACATCCAATGCTGACCGACAACTGTCGAGTCATTATTGTCGACTTGTGATGCGCCGGTTGGCACGAATAACAGCACGAATAACACGATTCAGCACGTCTGGAGCAGTGGCTGTGACAGGGCGTCCCGACCGTGGCCGGTCATGGAGCTCTGTTTCTGCATTTCCTGAGGCTGTAGCTTTCTTTGCCCATCGCCCAACTGTACCTCTATCAACTACAGCAGCGCCGTTCAATGCACATGAACGTTTATGGATGTTCACCATCGTTACTTTTTCTGCACACAAGAATTCAATAACTGCACGCTACTTGAAATGTGAGTCGTATGTAGACGCCATTTTGACATTGTACTACGGCGCTACCATCTGCCAGAATGGTTCGAAACTTCACCAGCGCAGAAAACAAACATCAAATGTAAAGCACCAACAAGGACATTTGTCTATGTATATTAATGATTTTTTTTAAAAAATGTGGGGCATAACTTATTGAACGACCCTTGTGATATTGACGACTTCGCGTTTAAGTGTGCAACAAAATAAATGCAAATTATATTTACTACAAACACTTCGCCACAGTTCTTTAACAAACCTCTTCAGCGGCTTGAAATAGATATAAATTCACAGCCACATGCAGCACGTTTCATTTACTGAGTCAGACATTGCTCCTTTAGGTTATGAACATACTGACTTAAATTTTCGTTTTTCACAATGTGATTTGATCTTGGAGAATATATGTACCCTATATACCGTGGGGTATTGTGCTACAAATGATTTTAAGCACAACACAAAGACAAATGTATGATTTTGCACTATGTTTTTTTTCGTGGGATAGCCGACGGGTGATGTTTCTGTCGTATCTGTGGTCACACTATAGTATAATCACTGACCAATCAGCTGGGCGCAGACGTAGATTCCATATCAGATTATTGGCAAATAGGGCCGACAACCTAAAGGTTGAAGGAACAAAAGGGCACTTCCATGAAACGTCAACCGGAACAGTGCGGTAATGTGTAACTACGGCGTTTCTCCAATGCGTTTATAACAACGAGGGTGCGAAGTTTCTCAGGAATACGCCGCTGCCTCAGGAGTATCTCATTACCTTGCAAGCCGTCGCAGGCACAGACGCTACTGTGGGTATCTGTTGTCAGCTTGTCTCCCAGAAACAGCTAACAGAGAAGCTAAGGTGTAATTTAAGTGGCGTACAAACGATTAAAACCGGAGTCATTCCCATGACAGGGCACGGGTAGTTATCCTTCGCTTACTGCTCTCACTTTTTAAGATAGTTTATCAGGCGATAAGTCTCAACTATTGTCTTCCAGATGTATGGAAACAAAGTAAAAGGTTTTTTGTCGTTAGCCATGTCCAACTCTCATCTTTCGAAATTGCACGAGGAACAAAATAGTCTCTCGAGTGAACAGTTCGATATCTTTCTTATTATTCTACTGTCACCTCAACTATACGTTCATATGTATTTTCTAGGTTTATAGATCTGTATGTGTGGGTTTTCTGCACACCGAATGTCCCAAAGACCCATCATTTTTATGGTGTACTATCATATCCGTAGTAAACTTGATGTTCTCATGTAAAGAGTTTTAATGACAAAGGAATTTTTCCTGTTATTGTCTGCCATGAGGCCATAAAACGAAAGTATCATCTACGTAACGCCAGATCACCGTAGGCTTTAAGAAGGCAGACTCAAGACCTTTCTCCTCAAAGTCTTCCATGAAAAGATTGGCCACCACAGGTAACAAGGCATTCCCCATGGCGACACCGTCAGTTTGTTCAAAAAATGCGTTATTAAATAAAAAATAAGTTGAGGAGGGTGTACGTTCAAACAAAGCCGTCAAATTATCACTGAACAAGTTACCAATACGATACAGCGAGTCAAATAAAGACACTTTGCTACAACCGCCGGTGTTTTTAGTACTTTAATTCATCGGACGCATGTAATATCTGATAGACCTCACGAAGAACTAGTGGATCTGGAGAAGGCTCTTAAAGAGAATGGCTATACTTCGCGTCAAATACGGAAGGCCATGCACAATTATAATAATAAGAAGCAATGCTGTGAGGAGACTGATGACGACTACAAATCAACTGCGTTCCTTCCATACGCCGGGAACGTGTCTTCTAAAATAGGCAGATTGCTTAGGAAGAATAATATTAATGTCATCCTCCGTCCACCAACAAAGAGCAGGGCCTCAGTCGGATCCGTTAAAGAAGTTTTTCAATTGAGGAAGGCGGGTGTTTATAAAATTACCTGTGAGTGTGGCTCTGCATATATAGCTCAGACGACACCGAACGGTCCACGAACGCTGTGTAGAACACGAAACACACCCGTCTGAGGCAACCTTTAAAATCAGCAGTGACAGCACATTGCATTTCCACGGGACGTTCAATGGAATACAATAATACCAAAATTTTACCACCAGTTTCCATCTTCTGGGTCTCTATACTTAAAGAATATTTGGAAATACGGTTTACTAATAGTTTAATGAATCGTGATAACGGCTTTCAGCTGGATAAAATTGGAATTCAATTATTAAAGTTACGCGGGTACAACGTAATCGACATGCTCAGTCGATACTCAGTGATTTTTTCTTACTTCACCACTGAGGGCAGCACACACAACTTGGCTGCCTCAAGCATGTTACCTCCAAACACATGCGCTGTAAACCGCCATTACGAGCATCATCCGCGGAATTCGCTATAAATCCCATGGTTGCGTCAGGTCTCTTCATTCTTCATGAGTTCTCCATCGTTTCCAGTGTTTTTTTAAGTGTCTCACTCTGTGTGATTATTATACTATGGCCAACTTTTAACTTTCGTTTGCCTCCAGTATTTTTTTTTAGGTGCGCTTCGAATTTCCAGCTGTTACTTATAACTTTATGTCGACTATTTAACTGTCTGCCAGTGCATGTCCCTGTATTAGTGTACATTTTAACTCTCATCATCTCCATTTACAATGTTTTTTATGTCCCCCTTTTTATCCCCCTTTTCGTGTAAGAGTTCTCTTTCTGTCTTTTTGTAAAGCCATTTGGCTGAAAAGTGGAGGACTGAAATTACAATAAAGAAAGAAAAAACAGGTGCTTTCAATACTTCGTCTACTCACCTGAGGATGGCCGGACATCTCTGGGTCGAAATATCAGAATGTTGATGGGATCCCACTGCAAATCCGAAAACTAGTGGAAGAAGAAATACGCTGGGAAAATTTCAGAAGTCGCAACATTAATTCAGTCTTAGGAATGCATTCGCTTCTCAAAAATTTGTAGAACGTGAAGAGATTATTTTTTAAAGTGATACACTTTCTACATAACTTCGAAGAGTGTCAGCGCATCATGTGCACTTGTTTCCCCTTTCAATCCTGTTAACATATTTCACATTCGCACTAGAACAAGATTATTCAACAACTACATGAAAGGACACATTACTTCATATAATAATCCCTATATATAGTTAATGTCATACTGCACTGTAGTTGCAACAGGTGCAACATTTAACTAATAGTACACAAAGAAAATAAACTTCCAAAGGCCTACATACACACAATATGGCACACCTCGGCTGAGGTACCCTCGATTTTACAAAATGATAAGATGAAGATGATAAGATGAAGATGATAAGATGAAGATGAAATGGGAGATACGATACTTCGTGAAGAGTTTGACTGAAAGACCTGAGTCGAAACAAGGCCCCGAGAGTAGACAACATTCCATTAGAACTACTGACGGCCTTGGGAAGCCAGTCCCGACAAAACTCTACCATCTGGTGAGCAAGATGTATGAGACAGGCGAAATACCCTCAGACTTCAAGAAGAATGTAATATTTCCAATCCTAATGAAAGCAATTGTTGACAGATGCGAAAATTACCGAACTATCAGTTTAATAAGTCACAGCTGCAAAATACTAACGCGAATTCTTTACAGACGAATGGAAAACTGGTAGAAGCCGACCTCGGGGAAGATCAGTTTGACTTCCGTAGAAATGTTGGAACACGTGAGGCAATATTGACCTTACTACTTATCTTAGAAGAAAGATTAAGAAAAGGCAAACCGACGTTTTTAGCATTTGTAGACTTAGAGAAAGCTTTTGACAATGTTGACTGGAATAATACTCTCTTTCAAATTAAAAAGGTGGCAGGGGTAAAATACAGGGAGCGAAAGGCTATTTACAATTTGTACAGAAACCAGATGGCAATTATAAGAGTCGAGGGACATGAAAGGGAAGCAGCGGTTGGGAAGGGAGTGAAACAGGGTTGTAGCCTGTCCCCGATGTCATTCAATCTGTATATTTAGCAAGCAGTAAAGGAAACAGAAAAAAAATTCGGAGTAGGTATTGAAATCCATGGAGAAGATTTGAAAACTTTGAGGTTCGCCGATGACATTGTAATTCTATCAGAGACGGCAAAGGACTTGGAAGAGCAGTTGAACGGGATGGACAGTGTCTTGAAAGGAGGATACAAGATGAACATCAACAAAAGCAAAACGAGGATAATGGAATGTAGTCTAATTAAACCAGGTGATGCTCAGGGAATTAGACCAGGAAATGAGACACTTAAAGTAGTAAAGGAGTTTTGCTGTTTGGGGGGCACAAAACTGATGACGGTCGAAGTAGGGAGGATATAAAATGTAGACTGGCAATGGCAAGGAAGGCGTTTCTGAAGAAGAGAAATTTGTTGACATCGAGTATAGATTTAAGTGTCAGGAAGTCGTTTCTGAAAGTATTTGTATGTAAGGAAGTGTAATATGGACGATAAATAGTTTGGACAAGAAGAGAATAGAAGCTTTCGAAATGTGGTGCTACAGATGAATGCTGAAGATTATATGGGTAGATGACATAGCTTATGAGGCGGTATTGAATAGAATTGGGGAGAAGAGGAGTTTGTGGCACAACTTGACTAGAAGAAGGGATCGGTTGGTACGACATGTTCTGAGGCATCAAGGGATCACAAATTTAGCATTGGAGGGCAGTAGGGAAGGTAAAAATCGTAGAGGGAGACCAAGAGATGAATTCACTAAGCAGATTCAAAAGGATGTAGGTTGTAGTAGGTACTGGGAGATGAAGAAGCTTGCACAGGATAGAGTAGCATGGAGAGCTGCATCAAACCAGTTTCAGGACTGAAGACCACAACAAAACAAAGATGTTTGTAGCAGTACGTTCACAGTCACTTCAAGAGTTATGGGTCCACAGTGAATTGAAACGAGGAGTACCGAAGGATTGCATTTTTGTTTTCGGGTAGCCTCCTCGATAAATAAACAACATGTATTCCACAAACAAATATTTTGTGACAGCTCGCTTTATTTGTTCATGAGACTCAGAAGTCAATACATCATGGAATTGTAAGCGTACTGTCGTATCGCTGGATTAGTTGTGGAGTATCTTTGCGGGCAGCCGCATCTGCAGAGCCGATCGCGGGACACGGAACTGGTATGTTGTGTTGTGGGTAGCTCTGCGTGTCAGAGGCATTGTTAGTACGGAAGTTGAAGTGTTGCTACAACTGCTATTACAGTAAAGTGATGAAATATGGAAGTGATGCAGAGGAAAGTGCGTCAAGATGTAATTAAAAATGAGCAGCGCCGCCGATAACGTATTTGTGTATCCTCTCGTTGCTTGTCTCACCGTACAGCATCAATCATCCGCGCCGTGTTTGATCTCCCAGAATGAACTGATGTAATAAGTAAAAATTAGTTACCACAAAAGAATGCAATCATGTGCCAGTGTCATGTAGCGAGCGTGAGAAAGTGCGTTTGGTCATCGAGTTTCCGCATTATCAACAATGAGTCGGTCGCGACGGTTACGCGCAAGCTCATACAAGTGAGAACTGAGAACAGAATAATTAACTCTATAAACAGTGTAATATCACTACTCGTGTCAAGGTGGACGGGTACCAAAATTAATCTGTGTATGCGTGGCGAGCGTAAGAACTGTCGTTCGATTATTCGGCTTCCGCATCATCAACAAACATCCGCGCCGTGTTCGGATACGCGCACTCTCGTCTGATTGACATTGTGGACTGGTAATCATCCATTAATTGGGATAAACACTTATGACTTAGAATGTAAACAGTGAAACCTGCGATTTTCTTTTATCGTCTCTGAATATAGTTGTTCATACTAGACGTAGGACAGCGTTTTGTTCTAACGTTGAGTGATTCCCCCAAACCCGCTTGCATATTTCGAAAGATAATTTCAGGCAAGCTAGCAGCAGTATGGAGCAGAACAATACGACCACCGTGGGAGTATCAGGTATGTGGTGTGGGACAGAGCACACGGTCGAAACGACAACCAGTTTAATCAGGCACCCCGCCATTTGTACGCCCGGGCGTGTTACAGCATCCAGGTTACATCTGATGCCTAACGAATATGGTACGAGAACACTGGCTGATACACTAGATTTGTGACCGGGTTAAGGACTTCCTAGAAGATAGGTCTTAGCACATATTTCCTAACTGGACAAAATCGTCAGTTCTTCATTTCCGAAAAACATTTAATTCAGTGACACACCTATGATTACTATAGAATGTGTGATCGCATGGTCTAACGAGCAAAATTTGTCGCTGGATTGGATATTTCTTGATATGGACGACGCTGCATGTTGTCTTCGATGGAAGGTCATCGACAAATTAAGGAGTAACCTCACGTGTGCCCATGGGAAGTATGTTGGTACCGTTGTTGAGTAGTTTGAAAAAACTGCACAAATATTCAGTCGGATAGTGGTAAGATTTTAAAGTGGCTCAAAGACAGGCAACAAGCTTCAAATGTTCAGAAATGTAAAACTGTACACTTCGAAAATCAAAAAAAGACCATAGTATCCGACGACTACAGTATCCACGAGTCCATTGGTATCGGTCAACTGATGTAAACAATTGGGTGTATCAGTACGTAGCAAGGTGAAACAGAACGATCAATAGGCTCAGTTGTAGGCGAAGTATCTGGCAAACTTCGACTCTTTGGTAGAATAGTCGGGAAATGCAATCAGTCTACAAAGGAGAGACTGCTTACTGAACACTCCGGCGACATGTATTACAATATTGCTCGAGCGCGTGGGACTACTTAGAAATTTTTAAGAACTGGCTTTAAATGATGATTAGAAATGTACTACAATCCCATACGTATCGTTTCTGTAGAAATCGAAGCGACAAAATTAGACTACATGGAACCCGCAGAGAGAGGTTTAAGTGAATGTGATGGCGAAAAGCCCTCATACAATGAAACGTAGCCTCAGCCATGCAGTTCAATGTGGTTTGCGGAGTATGGATGTAGTTATAGGTGTAGATGGAATGCTAAGAACGAGTTCCAGGGTTAAAGTCTATGGACGAAGCGCAGACATTTGGAATTTGTTCAGACGTGGTACACTCAGAAGGCCAAGTGCTTGAAAAACAGTTGCACGATCGATTAAGTAGTACGAGAGCTATTCGTAAAGTAAGGTCCGAAGGGGTCCGAAATGGAAACCACATCGAAAATCCGATGATGTTTTTCCACAGATGTGCTGGTCAGTGTATCTAGTACACCCATCCAACGCGTCACGTCGTTCTTTTCAGTTCTGAGTGCACAGTGAGCACGTAAAGATGCCTAGGACAATAGTGTCTCCCGCCAGGTACGAGGGCCTCGTGTGTGATTTCGCCTGATGTCATGCAGCCCACAGAAACATGCGTTTACTCCTGCATGACAATTATCGGCCGCACCCTTAAGGGACAATGAAGATGCTCCTGCAGCGTTTTCGATGGGAAGAGTTTGATTACCTACATTACAGCCCATAATTGACTGTCACATGAACTGGTAGCTATAAAGACAATGTTCTGGCACAGGCAACGGGCTGAAGATCATCGTAGACAATTGGCAGGAAGCACAGGCCGCTTGTTTCTATGACGATGGTGTTGCTAAGGTGGTACAACGCTACGACAAATGTCTAAATCGGAACGGAAACTACGTAGAGAAGTAGCTGGAAAGGGTAGCTAACTGTTGTAAACAAAACGTTTTTGATTTTCACAGTGGTTTCCACTTTACTACCCATCTGATCTTACTTTCCGAGTAGGCCTCGCATTTCCCATCATTACGGGACTCTTATCAGGTAGGGGTGAATCTAAAACAGAGAAGTTTCCAATAAGTATACGCTAGATGGTTACAATTATGCTCATCATACTTCATTGGCAGACGCTGCACGTCGAAATAGGGTTACTGTAAAAACTGAGCCAGTATGCTTGAAGAAGAATTATCCAAAATATTACCAGCAGCTTGAACCATAGTCTCCAACCTGTTTCCAAAGTCTTCCCAAGATTTCTTCTTGGATGCTGCAATTATCTGTTTGGCTTCGTTTCTTTCTTCAACATAACTTTCTCTGTCTACCTGAGTTCTAGTATGTAGCCATTTTTGATACGCCTTCTTTTTCCTTTTACAGGCTTCCTTGACTGTGTCATTCCACCATGATGTTTGCTTCATCCTACTTTTACACACTACTGTTCCAAGACATTCTTTAGCCACTTCTAGTACTGTGTTCCTGTACCTTGTCCATTCCTTTTCCAATGACTGTAATTGACTACATTCAACTAACTGATAGCTTTATGAGATCGCTGTCATGTACTTGTGCATGATTTCCTTATCCTGAAGTTTCTCCACTCTTATCCTCCTACATATGGACCTGACCTACTGCACTTTCGTAAAATCGTTGAAGCGGAAATTTTGATGAGAAGGGGGTTGTATACCTCGACTCCCGCTCATTGCTAACAATTTTCCTTTACTCTTTAAGTGTGTATAATTTCCAGTGAACTTAAGTTATTCTACGATAATAAGAGAAGCACAGTGGCAGATTCTGCATGTTGGACCCGTGGACCTTCATGTCAATTGCTTTTCGCACAGTCAGCTCTTCGTGGCTGTATTCCGTATTAGTGAACCGATCATACTACTTCAAATGTCTTATACAAAGAGGCTTTATAAGTAAAAATAATTTCCACATCTACGAATTCTCGGGTACATCTATCAAAAAAAAAAAAAATGCTGGACAACCCTGGGTTTCTCAGCTAGTCTACACATACATCCCGCAAGTCTCTGTACAGAGCATAGTGAAAGATACTCCCAGTCAATATTAACGACCTTCTGCTCTATTCCACCCACGATTTGGACTAGTGATAAGTGACTGCCTACATATCGCCCTGATCTCTCTCATTTTCGTGATCCCTACAGGAGACATACGTTGGTGGCACCATATTGTTCGTGCCGTCTCCTCCGAAGAAAGGTTCTCTCTGCCTAAGTAGATGTGGTCGCTAACACATACCCGTGCAGTGGCTCTCATTTCGCAGATAAGCTATCGGTGATGGACAAAATTTTCAGTGGCAGCATTTAACCGGCAGTTAGAGGAGAGATGTTCACCTGCCTTTGCTCTAAATGTCGTGGATTGCATTCCATATCTCTCCGCAGTGTCTCATGAAGTGAGGCCATGTGAAACTGTCCACAAAGATCTGTCCTCCCCATGGATACGTTAAGCCCGACGGTTGGCACCGCGTTTCACCCCATACCTTCTTCTCTTCAGCACCATACAGCTTAAACATAACACAATACTTGTGAGTTTCCTGGTCGTCTGTCATTTCATTTTTTGCTCACAATATTTATGCTGTTCTTAATTCATGAGTTTATTTTTCCAGTACTTTAGGTATTTATACTAGAGTCAGATTCGGTTAGTAGAAACAAGCTCTTTGAGAAAAACCCTTTGCGTGTCTCCACTGATGTTTTTCGTATCTCTGGAGGCTGGCTTAGATATTCAGCCAATGGGAGACGTTCGCGCTTTTGCAGCCACGAAGCGATTGTGTTCAACTGAGTTTTCGTCACTTTTGCTCCTGTTTTTCCGTTTGAGAAATGATATGGTGTGTTGTGCTTCTTCTCTGGCCTTGATGCGATTTGAAAATGGTTCAAATAGCTCTGAGCACTATGGGACCTAACTTCTGAGATCATCAGTCTCCTAGAACTTAGAACTACTTAAACCTAACTGACCTAAGGACATCACACACATCCATGCCCGAGGCAGGATTCGAACCTGCGACTGTAGCGGTCGCGCGGTTCCAGACTGTAGCGCCTAGAACCGCTCGGCCATCCCGGTCGGCGATGCGATTTTATTTCGAGTTTCTACTGTGGTGAAGAACATGAGTGAGATATTTTCCAGTTACTTGTCTTGGTGACAACTAGGCCAATGGACGGGTTATTTTGAATATTAGCACAGTTGTAGTGCAATCAGTTCGCATACAGACTGGCAATAATATTCTTCTCAAAGTTTGTGGTCTTCTCACTTTTCGTTAAATGGGAGCTGATTATAGGACCGAGTACTATATTTTCAGTTCGATGTGCTGCACATTCAGACTTATAATCCACCCCTGCGTTACAATGTAGTTACTGTCTTGCTAGAAGTCGTATATCGAGAGATGCAACCTTGTTATTCATTGCGAGAACTTACTTTGTATTTGATATTTTGAGAATGCGTGTGGGCTTTGTGAATCAAAGTCATACAATGAGGACAATATGAAAATATTAAAAACGTTTTCTTCAAATTATTTTGGTCTGCCCAAGTACCTTCATTTATTATCTTACATAACTTAGGTACATGCTGCTATGCTGCCATATTGTGAAGTATTGTTGCTATCTGTTCGCCACGTAAACGCGCAGGTAGGCATGAAGAGCATACTGATTTACTTGCAGTCTTTCAAACTGTTAGCAATAAATAGTCTCTTCTTTGCATGGATTTAGGTTTCAGGTGGAGAAAGGTAAGTCGTTGGATGCTGTCCTGGGAAAATGATGTCCACTGAAAGCACTGCATACTAATCAGATTCTTTAGTCAGGTATTTTGTGGAGTACTTGATAGTGAGAGGGGGTCTCTGATTGCATTAATATGAAGAGATTTTGTTTGGAAGCTATATTCTGATCTTACTGACTGAGAAAAGTATTTGTCTGATTGTTCCAAATGATCATAGACATTTACACTGCTTGGTGCTATAAGCTGAAACCAGTCACACTATATAAATTGTGGGCCAGTTCTTGAAGAATAATTACTTACTGGCCGATGTTTGAATAGTGAGCCCTGCACGTATCATTTGCATTTCACCTACATTGAGTACAAGTCTGAGTATGTCTGTGTGTACGTATGTGCGTGTGCGTGTGTGTGTACATGTGCGTGCGTGTGTAAACGCGGCTGTCTGTGTTTGTTTGTGGGAGTTCGTTCCATTTTGTTGACATTTGTGGTCACATTATGTTTACAATTTGTTTTCTGGGTACAAATATTCACATACACACCATAGCTTAATGCTTCAGGGTTTTACCGAACTGTTCGTGGAAGAAGTTCAATTTATTACATAAAACACTACCTACAAAATTATACACACCGTACACAATAAAGGCTATACGCCAATTGCAGTCGACAAGATGCTAAGCAATAAAACTTCCAAAAATTGTCAACGCTTAGCAATATAAAATAAAGGAAAAAGCGGTAAACGAAAAGTCTCCTTCAGTACCTTCCTTGGATAATGTATCATGCAGCATTAGCTGCCTCTTATCTAGCTACTCACATTCTCCAATGGTCATGAGGTAAAAGACTTCGGTGTTTACAAAATGTTGTGTGATAATTGACCGAGATATTAAATAGGACAAATCGTAAGGAGGTTCAAAGTTAGGTATAAAGAGCTTCTTCTGGGCAACGGAGCTAATGATGTACAAGGTGCGTTCCATAAGTAATGCGATCAAATTCATAAAAAATCATTTATTGAATATATTCTTACAAATAATGAAAAATTTTCAAAATAGCACCCTCTTGTGTCGTTACACTTGTGGAGGCGGTGTTTCCATGCCTGGAAGGCATCCTGGAATGCCTTATCCGGAATGTGCTTAAGAGCTGATCTAACATGCGCCTGGATGCTTTCAATCGTGTTCCACTGTTTTCCTTTCATGACTCCTTTTAACCCAGGAAACAAAAAAAAGCCAGCGGGAGCCAGGTCAGGGCTGTAAGGAGGCTGGGGAACCAATGGGGTGTTGTTGGTGCTGGCGAGGAAGTCGTTGACAATGAAGGCGCTGTGACTCAGTACGTTGTCGTGGTGAACTTTCCACTTGTCCTTGATGTCGCTTCGGCAGCGCGAGACCCTCCTTTTGTCTTTTGAGCGCTTCCAAGTAGAAAGCTGAGTTCACTCTACTCCCGGTAGGTACGAATTCGTGGTGGACAATGCCTTTAACGTCAAAGAAGACAATGAACATGGTTTTGATCCTGTACTTGCTCATGCGTGCCTTCTTGGGACGGGGCGACGATGGGGTGAGCGATTCTGAACTCTGCCTTGTTGTCTCAGGGTCGTACTCAAAAATCCACGAGTCATCATCAATGATAACTGAGTTTAAAAAATGAGGATCATTTTCACACATTTCCAACATTTCTCGGCACCGAAGCACTCGCATGTGCTTGTGTTCGTCGGTCAACACTTTTGGGACGAGTTTGGCATACACACCTTTTTGATGTTCAACTCTTCGGACACAGAACGGTAGTTTCTGACGTGTTTAGAGTTTGTGCTATCAATTGAAGGCTCAGCCGTCTGTCAGAGTTCAAACAATCGCTCACGCGCGTCACATTTTCGTCGACTCGTGCGGTTGATGGGCGTCCACTGCAAGGTTCGTCGGTGATCTCCTCTCGGCCCTCCATGGACGACTTGTGCCATCGCAAAACTTGTGATTTGGACAAGCAATCGTTCGGTGGCAGACTTCTCAAGTTTAACGCGAAATTTGATAGCGTACCGTTGCTCTACAGAATGATCCAGTGCGCCATGTTACATAAACTCAAAACGGGATTGACGGAAACGCACGTCCTGACTCTTCGGCAGCTCGCAGCCGAATGAGACAAAGAGCGTTTTGAAGCTAACACCGCAGTCCACTTAGCCCAGCCGGTTAAAACCCGCTGTGGTGTACCGTTGCGTCAGAAAAAAAATTGGTCGCATTACTTATGGAACGCGCTTTGTACAATTTCCATGGAAGCAAGCGATTCTGTTCAATAGTCGCGGCTCGTCTTCCAGTGCGAGTCTTTTATTTGCAGCGGCGCTTATATTCTCTTCGTGTAGGAGCCGCTCCTTTCGTGGTGTCGTCCTAGCGTCTTATTGGCTGAACCTTCTCTGTTGTATCCTTCCAGTCCGACGTGAGGCGCTTGATGTTACGCCGGAACAGTATTGCCATTGCGTGAGCAATCGCGGTGCGAAGTCCGAGTGCGTGTATTTTTCTTCACCCTATATATATCACACTCGCCAGGAAATGGACTAATGCGCGGAGCAACAACACCTTACAGACTGATAACCCGAGAAGATTGTATCAGTAGTGATAGACGGTCCTCGGTCGATGTGTGGAGTCAGTGCGTACCGCTGCCTGGTCTGGGTGTAAACAGAGCCGCCTCGTAGCGTCTACCGGCAGAGGTCGAGCGGCGCGTCTCGCTATTTCTGTAGGTGGTGCGAGACGAATGGCGGTCATAAGCAACAAATTAGTCGCGGCCGCTTGAGTTATGCCGTCCCGCAGCTCGCGGCTCGCTCTCTCTCCCTGCTGTCTCTGCCCTCCTGTCCTGCGTGAGAGACACGCGCTGCCTCTCACGCAGTTCTGCTGTCGCCACGCAGGTGGCGGGTAAGCGCGCCTGCTGCTCTGCTGGTAATTTGGGAAATGCTAGCAGGCCAGGGCCGCACCGAGTGCGTGGCTATATGGGCCCACTACGAGCACGTAAGCATGGTGGAGGCGCAAAAACCGACCAGGAAAAGAAAGCGAGACAAAAAAGACGGTTTACGAAGTATCCGGGAGACGTACATTAGTTCAAATGGTTCAAATGGCTCTGAGCACGATGGGTCTTAACATCTGACGCGCCTAGAAATGCTCGGCCACACCGGCCAACGCACATTAGGTCTCCTACCCGACGTGTTCTTATCTTCTGCATATGAGAGGAAGCCTTTCCGCTGCCCATTGCCGTTGGTATACTCTGTTGGCACAGTGCCATATCGTACAAGTTAACACCATGAAGAAACGACTAATACCGACCTATGTCAAAGGTTCCAATAAACTTGTGTTACGCAACTGGTCTACTGATTCTTTCATCCTTTTCATGACGATACACGCATCCATCACACTAACATGATTTATGTGGCACAGCTTTCCTCTACACAACTCGCGCATGTTAAGTAATGGAGTTCTTGATTTGATTTATTCATTCATCCATGGTCCATCTCACAACGATATTCGATCACTCATCACGATACAACGAAAATAAATAACTCAAAATATACGGACCCTCTGAGTGTGGGCGTATGCTTTTATGAGAATAGGACCGGTGGTCCGCCGAGGCATTGATGAAGGAAGAACCCCGGATATGGCCTGAAATGAATGTGGAAAACAACGGAAAGCCTATCGTACAGAACAAAATCCATTGTCCCGAAAATGAGGTCAGCCTGATGCCAACTGCTCTGCCTCAATACGTTTGTCCGTATTGTAGCAGATTCTTCGATTAACACGCAATCTTCACCAGATAAGCTGTACTATAAAACATAGTTTAGCACTGCATCGTTACACATACATGCTGGTGACACCTGGGCCATGAACATTCTGCTATGCCCCTTCTACTAACTCCATTCTGGTCCGAAAACAGACTTCAGGCCCGTTAACAGGCAACTGTGCCCCAAACACGTCTTCGTGTTCTCTGCTCACTCCTCTTGGGAAGCTGTCACCATCCCCAACCCCCATAATGTCTGAGATGATGGACTCAGGAAAATTGCTGTCATGGACTATAGACCTCAGCACACGATTTTCCTGGACAATCTTTACAATTTGAGAATGTATTGTTATGTGACACAGTGTTTTACTCTTCCCGTTTCACTATTAATCATTACCCCGAGTCCTCCAAGTAATATTTAACCGTATTTAACGGTGTAGCATCAATTATTATGGACAATATTTCAACTGCGTTTTCAAACAGCTCAGTTTCTTTAATCTTCCTCATCTCCTTGTACTGTATATTATACAGTTTTATTAACTGCTCGAAAACGCTCTTTTAAGTTTTTCTTAGTTTTTCCTTGCTAAATGGAACTGCAAACTGACTTTTGTTCCATAATTATGTGTAGAACTACTAGTGAATTACTTAGAAATGTTTTACCTGGAGCCGGCCGGTGTGGTCGTGTGGTTCTAAGCGCTTCAGTTTGGAACCAAGTGACCGCTACGGTCGCAGGTTCGGATCCTGCCTCGGGCATGGATGTGTGTGATGTCGTTAGGTTTGTTAGGTTTAAGTAGTTCTAAGATCTAGGGGACTGATGACCACAGATGTTAAGTCCCATAGTGCTTGCAACGGTACTGTACGATCTCAAATATCGGTGCTGAAGCAAATACGCTAGTCGACCGACTGCTTCCGATTTCGGCCAATTTCTGCCGGCTGAGGACTGGAGCTGACTTCTTTCAGTTAGAATGCTGCAAACTAGAAATAGAAAGTGAAATGGAAAACTGATCCCGCATATATCACACCATTTCATTTGCCTTTATTTTCCTGTAAGGAATAGCACTGTATCGTATCATGAAAAATGTTCATATTATTTTGTATTTTGGTGCCAAATACAGCAGGGAAGACCGGGACACATTTACACGGCTTTGTACTTCGAATTTTTATGGCGTTTAAAGAAGGTTATTAAACTGTAACTTGGTATATACACTTTTAACATAATACTAAATTTAAGAGTGCAAAATAACTTTTTTATGAGTTCAAATCGAGTGCATAAACGTGCCCCGGATGTGGGACAAGTTTACCCAACTGTTGGGGCACGTTTACAAATTTAGATACTGCCTACAGAAAAATTAAAGAGGTCTTTGGAGAAAAGAGAAATAGGTATATGATTAGCAAGAGCTCAGACGCAAAACCAGATTAAGTATATAAAGGAAAGCTGAAAAGGGAAGGAGTATATAGGGGGTCTACAAAAGGGAGGTGAATTTGCTGGTAATATTATAGAAATGGAAGGGAACATAGATGAAGATGATATGGGAGATGTACTAATGCGGAAAGAATTTGATAGAGCAGTGAAAGACGTAAGAAGGGATAAACTGGTAAAGGCTGACTTCGGGAAAGATCAGTTTGGATTTCGAAGAAATGTGGGCAGATGCGAGGCAATTTCGACTCTGCGACTTATCTCAGAAGATAGGTTGGCGAACCTACGTTTATAGCGTATGTAGACTTACACTGGAATACTTTCCTTAAAATTCTGACGGTGGGATGAATAAAATACAGGGAGCGAAAGGCAATTAAAAACCTGTACAGAAAGCAGACGGCAGTTAATAGGGGCGAGTGGCACGAAAGGGAAGCAGTGGTTGAGAAAGTGGTAGAACAGAGTTGTAGCCTATCCCCAATGTTATTCAATCTGTGCACCGAACAATCATTAAAGCAAACCGAAGAAGTATTTGGTGAAGGAACTTAAGTTTAGGGAAAGGAAATGAAGAACTTTCAGGTTTATGTATGTCAATGTAATCCTGCCAGAGACAGGGAAGACTTCGAAGGTCAGTTGGACGGAATCGATGGTTGAACGGAATGAATGGTGTGTTGAAAGGTTCGTGTAAGGCGGACATCAACAAGAGTAAAATAGTGATAACGGAATGTAGTCGAATTAAATGAGGTGATGGTGAGGGAACTGGATTAGAAAACGTGACACTTAAGTAATAGATGAGTTTTGTTGTCTGGACAGCAGAATAACTGCTGATGGCTGAAGTAGAAGGGGTGTAAAATGTAGATTGGCAGAAGTAAGAAAAGAATTTCTGAAGGAGAGAAATTTCTTAACATCGTATACTAATTTAAGCACTAGGAAGTCTTTTCTGGAAATATTTGTATGGAGTGCAGCCATGTATGGAAGTGAAACATAGACAATAAACTATTTAGTCAAAACAGAATAAAAGCTTTAGAAGTGTGCTACACAAGAATGTTGAAGATGAGGTGGGTAGATCACGTAACTGCTGAGGAGCTGCTCAATAGAACTGGGCACAAAAGAAATTTGCGGCACAACTTGACCAAAAGAAGAGATCCGTTGATAGGACAGATTCTGAGACATAAAGGTATTACAAAATTAGTATCTTAGGTAAGTGTGTGTGTGGGGGGGAGGAGGGGGGGTAGAAAAGGTAGAGGTAGACCAAGAGGTGAATAGAGTAAGCAGATTGAGAATGATGTAGGTTGCTCAAGTTATTCGAAGATGAAGATGTTTACACAGGATGGAGTATCATAAAGAGCTGCATCAAAACAGTCTTTCGATTGAAGACTACAACAGTATAAAAAGGAATTTGAATAAGTTCATTTAAAGAACGAAAGGAGATTTTTTTATTTATTGTGATTTCATTCCCCTGTCCCATATGGGCAAGGGACGGCTGTCAGCGGCACAATCCGCCGCTCTTCAGCCGAATGATATGACAGCTAATACAAGAAGAAAATGTTACATATAAGGCGATAAAAAAGAACGACATAAAACAGAGTAAGGGGAGATAATGGAGGTAAAAATACACAAATATGGAGACGTTCACAGGGGGGGGGGGAGGCACAATTAAAAAAGTCGACATAAAATTAAAAAAAGCACAGTTGGCGTTTTGTAGACCACAAAACAAACACTGAAGTCACACACACAGGTTAAAAGTTGTACACAGTATTAAAAACACTCCAGAATAACACACTTTAAACCCACTTGGAGCACACACGATGAAGAATAAAACTGCCAGGTGGGCCCTGCTGAGAGACAGCCCTGAGAGGTTGGAAAAGGAGGGGAGAGCAAGGTGCAGCAGGGGAGAAAGGAGAAAAATTAGATCTGAATATTATATCCTATATGTAAAAGGATGGATAAGTGAGAGCAAACCTAGATAGCGATGGATAAGTGCCTATAACGTGTAGTAAGCGTTATGTTGATGATGTTTTGAACGAATGTTGTACTGCTGTCAACAGGTATACAGGGTGTTACAAAAAGTACGGCCAAACTTTCAGGAAACATTCCTCACACACAAAGAAAGAAAATATGTTATGTGGACATGTGTCCGGAAACGCTTACTTTCCATGTTAGAGCTCATTTTATTCTTCTCTTCAAATCACATTAATCATGGAATGGAAACACACAGCAACAGAACGTACCAATGTGACTTCAAACACTTTGTTACAGGAAATGTTCAAAATGTCCACCGCTAGCGAGGATACATGCATCCACCCTCCGTCGCATGGAATTCCTGATGCACTGATGCAACCCTGGAGAATGGCGTATTGTATCACAGCCGTCCACAATACGAGCACGAATAGTCTATACATTTGGTACCGGGGTTGCGTAGACAAGAGCTTTCAAATGCTCCCATAAATGAAAGTCAAGAGGGTTGAGGGCAGGAGATCGTGGAGGGCATGGAATTGGTCCGCCTCTACCAATCCATCGACCACCGAATTTGTTGTTGAGAAGCGTACGAACACTTCTACTGAAATGTGCAGGAGCTCCATCGTGCATGAACCACATGTTGTGTCGTACTTGTGAAGGCACATATTCTAGCAGCACAGGTAGAGTATTCCGTATGAAATCATGATAACGTGCTCCATTGAGCGTAGGTGGAAGAACATGGGGCCTAATCAAGACATCACCAACAATGCCTTCCCAAACGTTCACAGAAAATCTGTGTTGATGACGTGATTGCACAATTGCGTGCGGATTCTCGTCAGCCCACACTTGTTGGTTGTGAAAATTTACAATTTGATCACGCTGGAATGAAGCCTCATCCGTAAAGAGAACATTTGCACTGAAATGAGGATTGACACATTGTTGGATGAACCATTCGCAGAAGTGTACCCGTGGAGGCCAATCAGCTGCTGATAGTGCCTGCACACGCTGTACATGGTACGGAAACAACTGGTTCTCCCGTAGCACTCTCCATGCAGTGACGTGGTTAACGTTACCTTGTACAGCAGCAATTTCTCTGAGGCTGAAATTAGGGTTATCGTCAACTGCACAAAGAATTGCCTCGTCCGTTGCAGGTGTCCTCGTCGTTCTAGGTCTTTCCCAGTCGCGTGTCATAGGCTGGAATGTTCCGTGCTCCCTAAGACGCCGATCAATTGCTTCGAACGTCTTCCTGTCGGGACACCTTCCTTCTGGAAATCAGTCTCGATACAAACGTACCGCGCCACAGCTATTGCTCCGTGCTAATCCATACATCAAATGGGCATCTGCCAACTCCGGATTTGTAAACATTGCACTGACTGCAAAACCACGTTATGTGATGAACACTAACCTGTTGATGCTACGTACTGGTGTGCTTGATGTTAGTACTGTAGAGCAATGAGTCGCATGTCAACACAAGCACCGAAGTCAACATTACCTTCCTTCAATTTGGCCAAATGGCGGTGAATCGAGGAAGTGCAGTACATACTGACGAAACTAAAATGAGCTCCAACATGAAAATTAAGCGTTTTTGGACACATGTCCACATAACATCTTTTTTTTTGTGTGTGTGTGAGGAATGTTTCCTGAAAGTTTGGCCGTACTTTTTTGTAACACTCTGTATAGACTGGCTGCAATGCAAAATCGGTGGAACTTTTTCTGTCGCTGCGCGGTGTGCCTGCTGTCAGAGACGGCGCCAGTGCGTTTTTGTGGCGCCGCAAAGTCGTGCCGTCGACTGGAGTGAGCGTTAATAACTGGCGCTCAGGGGCGCGAGCGCTCACGACCGCCTGCCCTCTGCCCCCGGGCCTCTGGTCGCTGGCAGCAGCGCAGATTGTTTTCTCAACGGACAAGAGCGGTGCCGCGTCAAAGGGCGGGGACGGCGCTCTACCGTGCAGGCGGTGTAAATCAGCCCCTAACAATCCACGGTTATTATTTATCACCTCTTTTGTCGGCCGCCGCTCTAGGGCTGTCCAAACAAGCGGCGGGCTACGTCCACCCCTCTCCGTTTGTGTCCAGGAGGAGCCCTTCTTCGTTTCGTAGTCGGTTTATTTTAGGGGTACAATAGACTGGCGATTCTAGCAAGGTGCGTAAACATATTGTGCGGGACAGTTGAATAGTAAGTCGGTCGTCAGCCCAATGAACACTTTGACGTGACTTACTTCCCTTCTGATCGTACAGTGCGGACCTTCAAGAACCAACATCGTTCTCAGAATTTTCTCGAGCCTTCATTTCTATACTGTACATAAAAAATGGAACGAAAGCTGTTCCCGTGTATCTCAGATATAGGAGTTCGCCAGCATCGCATCTTGCATTCTTCTCTATTTCGTTTCAGACTAACTAACGCCCACGTCAAGATAACAGTTTATTTCACTTTTTCTTCAACTTCCTCCTACGCTCTTTCACTTTCTCAGAATGAGCTCTTCTCCCCTCATCCGACCGTCTGACTACAGTTGTTTATCTGTCTGCTTTATATTCCTAAAGCCTTTGAAATTCTTCTAAACTGAATTTGTCTCTGTTAAGTAACTTCTCCCGAGTAATTTCCGTTTCTTCTAACTGCCTTGCCTCCCGACTCATTTTCTTTGTCAGTTTACCTTCCTGTTTTGCAAGAATCTTATGTGTTAATCTGTCTTCCTTCACTCTCTCTAGAGGTACATAGAGTGTAACATGCGTTTTCTTGATTTCATCTGTTATTTCAGGGCAGAACTGACATTTTTCATTTGGTCTCGAAACTCATTTGGCATCTTTGTTCTCTATTACATTTTATATTTTTCCCACGATATTTTCTTTTCAAAATCCTACAAATGCTATTTCATATACAAATAAAAGTAGTGTGTCCGATCCTTATAGCCCTTCTGTCTTTTCAACCGTATTATAATGCCTCAGTTTAACATATTCAGAACAAACTGTTTTTCACTGGTCAAGTTGCTCTCTTTCATGTATGCTCTTTGCACTTTATTCTCAGTTCTCTGCTTCTATTTACTTCTTTTCAGATTTTATATTTTCACTCAGATATTAAATTTGTACGTTTGTTGATGTTACCATAATTGATTTTTAAAATTCTTCGGGAGTCAGTCTCATTGATCACGTATTCAGTCTCTTAAAAAGATACTTGCAGGACTGCATTTCCACCTGTCTCCTTCGGACTTTTTTCTTTGCAGCACTAAGGTTCTATATATTATTAAGAAATCGTCAGCAAAGGTCGAAGAATTTATTGCTTCTTTCGATATACCAAGTTTTATGTTTTGTTTTTCTTCCTCTATTTTCCCTTCACTTACAATTTTTTTCCAGCACACAGCCGAAAAATAATAATGGGGACAAATCGTCCCCTTGCCTAATTCCAGATAAAGTTTGGAAGGGACTAAAAGCTTTTCCCAGAAATTCTATTTTAGATGCTGTGTTTGTAAGAGTTTGTTTCGTTTCTTCCAGAGTTCACCTAACTACAGCAAATTCCTCCTAGATGTTCAGGAGGGAGTCTAAAATCAACACATATTTCCAGTATCTTTTTATTTGATGTTTTGATATATTTATTTTTTGTTTAACATTTATAATTTGCTCTGCACAGCATTTGCTACTTCTATATTGAAACTGTGCAGATTTTTTAGGTATCTGAAGTTTTAACATGCGCAAAAGAGCTTTCGATAAGATTTTGTTTACTAAGAATAGTAATGAAATCTTTCTGTTATTATGGATATGCTTTGTCGCAGAACCCCGTCTACTGATATATTGTAATGAAATGACCTCAGATCGTAAGTCCCATAGAAAAATGTTAATTTGCTGTTGCTGTAAGGCATATCCAGATCCTCAGTGTCTGTCAAACAACTGAAGTAGCTAAGGAAGAACTTAACTATTTTTGTATACCGAAAGAGGAATAGTGTGAAACACTATAGTGAAATTTTTTCATATAATTTCGCTACTTGAGTTTGTACTAAAATTGACGAAACTGAAAATTTCATTTCGACTAGGTCATTGTTCTAACGCTATAAATTCTGTTGCGCCACGATATACAGAATTTCAGCCGAAACTTTTTTATCCCAAATTCGAGGAATCAAAGATATGGCTTATCCTTCTGTTTTCACTTAGATACTTAGTCAAAGGGGCTTATAAAATAGTCACCAACATTTAATAGTACACTTACAAGTTATCGAGACTGAGATAACCTTCCCTCTCTAGAAAAGTAGTTCTGAATGAGAAATAATCTGTGATACAATTGCTGCGTATGGTTTAGATGGAATGCAGTTAGGGTTTGGGATTCTGCAGATGTGGCTCCAATCTACTAACAAATTGTTTGAGATGCAGAATATCGACACATGGTGTTCTGTGAAGAATGTTCCATATTCAGGGGTATGACGGGGAACGATTGTTTTGAAACGTCCCCTTAGAACAATTATACAAGATTGATCTATATGAAACGTCCCCTTAGAAAAATTTTACACGACTGTGCTTAAACTGAAACACAATATTTTTGGCGCAACGCAATCTGACTTCCAAAAAACCCTACAAAAGAATGGCCCTGACGTTTCACAAATCACTTACCTCACAAAAATCTTCGTTACTCGAACTACTGCAATACAGCGAGCACCACTACTGCCAGCTAAATAAAAGATTCAAACTACCGAAGGCACTAATTACTGATAGGCACAGTTAGCAAATGAAAGATTTTAATAGAGAACAAACAATGTATTTACCTTTATAATCATAATATATATATCAGTTCATGACACCAATTCTTACAAATTTCAAAACTCCGTCATCTCTCTCCCACGTCCACCACTGCTGTCGGCTCACCTCCAAACTGCACAATGCTACGGACTGTTAGCATCCAGCTGCCGCTGCCCAACACTACAATGGCGAGTATTACAACAATGCCAACCAGCCACAGACTGCACACGGCACAGCCTGTGATTTTCATACAGAGCGCTACGTGGCGGCGGCGTTACCAATAAAAAAACCTAAACAGTCTACTTACATAGCCCCCACGCTCCCCACAAAAAAATTTTACAAATTGTTTTGGGCAGTGGCCAATAATGATTTGATAAAATTTTTCATAATTACTATAACAAAGATATCAAATGCACACACTTATTGATACAATGTTGGTCAGAAGTTAAAATTCTCTCACAGTCCATAAAGACAGTCCTGATCGTTCATCACAGTAAAATTGCAGTGTTTTTTTCAAAGTCTGAGCAATAAAAGAAATTGCACTTGGAAGTAGTGGATTTCTAAGCAGTCTTGAAGAAGTACTGTTGTCCTTCCAACGAAAGACAGTGCTGACTCTTGACATGCAGACAGGTAATGGGCCACAGCAGAGTCAGTCGACGTTGAAGACTATCGGTAGGTAGGTCATCACAGAGTAGACCCCTTGTAGTCCTGGTAGAGATTACGGTATTGGTGGGCCACCAGAGGTGCAGACCCACTGCAGTCCTTGTAGAAATAATGGTATTGGTGGGTCATCAAAGGTGTAGACCCACTTTAGTCCTTGTAGAGATAGCCAGCAGCCATCTGTTTGACTGTGCAGGCGCACAATCACCATTGAAGAGTCTTGCGGATAATATAGCAAGTCCATAACCACCACTTGTGCACTCACAAAAATTGTTTTTGAAATGTCCTTACAACCAGCAATGCTGTTATCCAGTCCCTTACTGAATTATTAACACATGTGCAAACACTATCAGCCCCTACTTCTCACATATTGTCCATATACTATGACCAACAGAAACGTGTGCAGTGAAATGTAATTTACAAGTTACTTAATTTGATGAACTGGTGTCAATTACAATTTTATAACATAAAAATACAATAACAAAGGTACAAAATACATCTTTAAAGAACATAACACTACAGATAACATTTGCAGCAGTACAGGCTTTACAAAATAATCGAAATAGCACATACATCAGTGTTACAAAAATTACGACATAAGTACATACATAAAAGATCAGAAGAACTTTTGAAACATCAACTTCACACATGAGCATTAAAACAGAACAGAATAAATAATTTATAAACATGTTTACAAAGAAAACGACATATTATTAATGCAAATTATATTTGAAGATAACAGTATTCCTCGTCATAGTGAATGTAGCTGAATATTAGAAAATTCTACAACATAAGTCTTATCAGATGAACATATAAAGACAGGAAGAACATAAATACACAAGGGTACACAAACACATAGTGGGATAACACAAGGAAAGGACAGGGTTTGTTTTACTGCAGTATTTTGCAAACAAAACTTTCTTTACTTCTCGGAGATCTCCCTTCGTTCTTCATTATTTCCAGAAAGTCCTATCTATACCTGATTTCTGTACTTTTTTTGTATAACTTCTCAATGCATTTCTTCCAATCCATCGCAAATCATTCTCTTATATAGGCTACCCCCTCTTAAGCTAACTTAAATCTACTGAGCTCAGATGCTTAACTAAGGGATGAGGCAATGCAGGAGCACAAAACAATTTACACAAACAGCAATGTTAAAAAATGGAAATTGGCAAAAAAGGCAGCAATATTACAACTAATATAAGGCAATGCGCAGCAAACAAGAAAAATAAATCAGTAATAAAATTGGCTTAACCTAGTAATACAAAGTGACATTCAGTAGCATTGTGAATGGCAAACAGCCGCAGCAAATACTATAACTTATACCTAAACATGACAAAGCTCAATCAGAAAAAATGTTACACTAAAGACAACAATGCAGATAAGGACAATGTCTATTCACATCTTAATGTCTATGCAATTAAAGTGGTGCACTACAAAAATTTATTGTAAAAAAATATTACCATGTACTTGAAAAGACAATTCTGTATGCAATTTCTGTGAAGGGAAATGTCTTTTTGAGCTACTTCGTTTTTTTTTAAGTACATCATAAAGTTATTATTTACTGGATCTGTAGGCATAAAATATTTATATTAGTACATCCATAAAATTTATTTTAACCAATGCTTCAGTGCAGTTAGAAACTAGATATTAAACAAAATGAGTAAATAAATGCATAAAGCAAGCCACATGGCATTTCTCTCAACTAGCAGGACAATAGCTATGAAATGTTTCTTGTCGTTTCATTAGGCATTTTAGTAAATATCATAAATTAAGAGCGCCACAGTGTAATCATATGTTTCCAAGTTTTGGGCGTGTAGTATTTGCGATGCTTTCTACAAAGGAATCTCAATAGCGAGGATAATGCCCTCTTTTTTTGTGTTTGTTCAAGTGTGATGTCTAACTTCCGAAGATTATGCTCCGTTGTGTCCAACTGTTGCTGTGTTTGTCTCTGATTTTGTTCCATTGTGTCTAACTTTTGAAGATTATGTTCCATTGTGTCCAACTGTTGCTGTGTTTGTCTCTGATTTTATTCCATTGTGTCTAACTTTTGAAGCTTTTGTTGTGTTTGTCTCTGATTTTGTTACATTGTGTCTAACTTTTGAAGCTTTTGTCCCATTTGTTGCATTAATTGTAATAACAATGCACTGGTGTCTGTAACATGTTCCTTAGTGCTATTCGGCAATGCATTTGAACCGGCAATATTCGCAGTTTGAAAAACAGAAAATGTGTCTTGACTTATTTGAGAAAGCGGTGAGGACGCAAAACCTGAATCTACAGTATTTGCAAGAATGTGTCCTGTCATCTCGGAATCCTGAGGCGAGCTGTTGCCGACTGATCGATCGATAATTGTTCCCTGTTCACTACTTGTTTCACTGTCTACACCATTGTTTGCAGTCCGCTCCATTTCCCTATGTACAATTACCAGATTACTACTTTGAACATTATTTAATTCATTACTCGGTGGCGCTAACACACTGCTTTCGTCTTCACTGTCATTTCTCAGTTTACTTTGGAGCCTAGTATTACGTTTTTCACACGCCATTATAGTCACAATATTTCACACGACAACACAAAAAAGCACAATTTGAAGAGAAAAACAAGAAAACACATTAACATAACATTGAAAATAATATCTCGTTAATTGCAAGCGCAGCTGCGAAATACTTGGTGCAGATCTACATGCATGCCCCAACTGTTTTACTGTACAACAATGAAAGACTGCAACTACGAAGGAAATTCTCTCTATGATTACGCGCTAGCAATAAACAAAAGCTACACTAATTACACAAACTACAAGAAAACATCAGAAGATTCCAGTGAGGTATCCTTGGCTAAGGGTCGACATATGAATCGTCCCCTTAGAAAAATTTTACACGACTGTGCTTAAACTGAAACACAATATTTTTGGCGCAACGCAATCTGACTTCCAAAAATCCCTACGAAAGAATGGCCCTGACTAACATTAACCTATACGTTTCACAAATCACTTACCTCACAAAAATCTTCGTTACTCGAACTACTGCAATACAGCGAGCACCACTACTGCCAGCTAAATAAAAGATTCAAACTACGGAAGGCACTAACTACTGATAGGCACAGTTAGCAAATGAAAGATTTTAATAGAGAACAAACAATGTATTTACCTTTATAGTCATAATATATATATATATATCAGTTCATGACACCAATTCTTACAAATTTCAAAACTCCGTCATCTCTCTCCCACGTCCACCACTGCTGGCGGCTCACCTCCAACTGCGCAACGCTACGCGCTGTTAGCATCCAGCTGCCGCTGCCCAACACTACAATGGCGAGTATTACAACAATGCCAACCAGCCACAGACTGCACACGGCACAGCCAGTGATTTTCATACAGAGCGCTACGTGGCGGCGGCGTTACCAATAAAAAAACCTAAACAGTCTACTTACAGTTTTAAGTATAAAAGATTCCGAATGCTTTCCTAGGAAGAACACATTTAATGTACACATTCATTTATTTTCTGTTCTACTCAATGCAATGTCAGGTTCACATATGTACACATGTAGTGCTACTGAAAGTAATAACGCCGTACAGGTTCGAACGTCACATGAGGTTTAGTGGCTAATTTGGAAATATTTCGATGGTGGCAGCAGCGTGTAACTAACGAATAACGATGTGCTCCCTGCCGCCGTTGTATAAGCAGCTGCAGCAGCAAGTTGTATAACCCTAACTTACTTATTTGTTAGATAGTTTAATTAATTTCTTTGCGTGTTTTTGGGTACTTGCATTGTTTAATTCATATATTTCGGGCGTATTATAGTATTTGACAGTTGTAGCATCGCGCTTTAGTCTTTACTTGGTAGATTCTTATTTAAATTGCGTGTGAGTTTCGTATAGGAGGTGCAATTTCGAGTTTTAGTTACTGTAATCGTAAATTCAGCAGATTGTAGCGCAGTCGTTAGGCATTTGTACAGGTTAGTTGATACATTCTTTGCGTGTTTCGCTTGCGTTATCTAGGCACGGACTCGTGTTTCAGTAACTGTTGTTCAACATCGATTAGTATGGACAGAGACTGCGATTGCTGGGTTCGGATGAGGGCTGACTTGGCATACCTTCGTTCACAGCTGCAATCGGCGCTGACTTCGGTCGCGCAGCTTGAGGCTGTTGCCAATGGGCACCACTGTGGGGAGCCGGACTTGGGTATCACGGGGATGTCAACCTCGTCCCGTCTGTCCCCAGATCGGTCTGCCGCTATGGTTGCCCCGGTTGCTGCCCGCAGTGGGGCTGAGCCCTCGCCTGTGGTTGATTGTGAGGTCGTTCCAAGGCGTGGTAGGCAGCGAAAGGCGTCCTCGGAAGCTGATCAGAAAGCCTCCCCGGTGCGTCTGACAAACCGGTTTCAGGCACTGGCTGAGCCAGATGCAGCTGCCTGCCCTGTTTCAGAGGATCATTCTCAGCCTTCAAGGTCCGGGCAATCGCAGAGGGTGGGCTTACTGGTAGTTGGGAGCTCCAATGTTAGGCGCGTAATGGGGCCCCTTAGGGATACGGCGGCTAAGGAGGGGAAGAAATCCAGTATGCACTCCGTGTGCATTCCGGGAGGAGTCATTCCTGATGTGGAAAGGGTCCTTCCGGATGCCATGAAGAGCACAGGGTGCAGCCAGCTGCAGGTGGTCGCACATGTCGGCACTAATGACGTGTGTCGCTTTGGATCTGAGGAAATTCTCTCTGGATTCCAGCGGCTATCTGATTTGGTGAAGGCTGCCGGTCCTGCTTACGAGATGAAGGCAGAGCTCACCATCTGCAGCATCGTTGACAGAACCGACTGCGGACCTTTGCTGCAGAGCCGGGTGGACGGTCTGAATCAGAGGCTCAGGCGGTTTTGCGACCGTGTTGGCTGCAGATTCCTTGACTTGCGCCATAGGGTGGTGGGGTTTCGGGTTCCGCTGAATAGGTCAGGAGTTCACTACACTAAGCTGGCGGCTACACGGGTAGCGGAGGCTGTGTGGCGTGGACTGGGCGGTTTTTTGGGTTAGAAGGCCTCGGGAAAGTACGGGGTGGGCTGCAATGGCAAAGGGTGCATGGCAATTACAGGACGTGCTTGGATCAAGGAACAGTCGGAATTATAGTTGTAAATTGTTGTAGTTGCGCTGGAAAAGTCCCTGAGCTTCAAGCGCTAATAGAAAGCACAGAAGCTGATATCGTTATAGGTACAGAAAGCTGGCTAAAGCCTGAAATAAGTTCTGCAGAAATTTTTACGAAGTCTCAGACGGTGTTCAGGAAAGATAGATTAGGCAGAATTGGTGGTGGAGTGTTTGTGTCTGTCAGTAGTGGTTTATCTTGTAGTGAAGTCGAAGTAGATACTCCGTGCGAATTGGTATGGGTGGAGGTTATACTTAACAGCCGAATTAAGTTAATAATTGGCTCCTTCTACCGACCCCCAGACTCCGATGATACAGTTGCGGAACAGTTCAGAGAAAGTTTGAGTCTCGTAACAAATAAATACCCCACTCATACGGTTATAGTTGGTGGGGACTTCAACCTACCCTCGGTATGTTGGCAAAAATACTTGTTCAAAACTGGTGGTAGGCAGAAAACGTCTTCCGAGATTGTCCTAAATGCTTTCTCCGAAAATTATTTCGAGCTGTTAGTCCACGAACCCACGCGAATTGTAAATGGTTGCGAAAACACACTTGACCTCTTAGCCACAAACAATCCAGACCTGATAGAGAGCATCATGACTGATACAGGGATAAGTGATCACAAGGTCGTTGTAGCTAGGCTCAATACCATTTCTTCCAGATCCATCAGAAACAAACGCAAAATAACTTTATCTAAAAAAAAAAAGCGGATAAAGTGTCACTAGAAGCCTTCCTAAAAGACAATTTCCATTCCTTCCGAACTGACTATGCGAATGTAGACGAGATGTGGCTCAAATTCAAAGATATAGTAACAACAGCAATTGAGATATTCATACCTCATAAATTGGTAAGAGATGGAACGGATCCCCCGTGGTACACAAAAAAGGGCAGAACACTGTTGTAGAGGCAACGGAAAAAGCGTGCGAAGTTCAGAAGAACGCGAAATCCCGAAGATGAGCTAAAATTTACAGACGCGCGAAATTTGGCACGTACTTCGATGCGAGATGCCTTTAATAGGTTCCACAACGAAACATTGTCTCGAAATTTGGTAGAAAATCCGAAGAAATTCTGGTCGTATGTAAAGTTCACAAACGACAAGACGCAGTCAATACCTTCGCTGCGCAGTGCCGATGGTACGAGTACTTTTACCGACGACTGTGCCGCTAAAGCGGAGTTATTGAACGCAGTTTTCTGAAATTCCTTCACCAGGGAAGACGAATGGAATATTCCAGAATTTCAAACACGAACATCTGCTAGCATGAGTTTCTTAGAAGTAGATACCTTAGGGGTTGCGAAGCAACTCAAATCGCTTGATACGGGCAAGTCTTCAGGTCCAGATTGTATACCGATTAGGTTCTTTTCAGATTACGCTGATACTATAGCTCCCTACTTAGCACTCATATACAACCGCTCGCTCACCGATAGATCTGTACCTACAGATTGGAAAATTGAGCAGGTCGCACCAGTGTTCAAGAAGGGTAGTAGGAGTAATCCATTTAACTACAGACCTATGTCATTGACGTCGGTTTGCAGTAGGGTTTTGGAGCATATACTGTATTTAAACATTATGAATCACCTCGAAGGGAACGATCTATTGACACGTAATCAGCATGGCTTCAGAAAACATCGCTCTTGTGCAACGCAGCTAGCTCTTTATTCGCACGAAGTAATGGCCGCTATCGACAGGGGATCTCAAGTTGATTCCGTATTTCTAGATTTCCAGAAAGCTTTTGACACCGTTCCTCACAAGCGACTTCTAATCCAGCTGCGGAGCTATGGGGTATCGTCTCAGTTGTGCGACTGGATTCGCGATTTCCTGTCAGGAAGGTCGCAGTTCGTAGTAATAGACGGCAAATCATCGAGTAAAACTGAAGTGATATCAGGTGTTCCCCAGGGAAGCGTCCTGGGACCTCTGCTGTTCCTGATCTATATAAGTGACCTGGGTGACAATCTGAGCAGTTCTCTTAGATTGTTCGCAGATGACGCTGTAATTTACCGTCTAGTAAGGTCATCTGAAGACCAGTATCAGTTGCAAAGCGATTTAGAAAAGATTGCTGTATGGTGTGTCAGGTGACAGTTGACGCTAAATAACGAAAAGTGTGAGATGATCCACATGAGTTCCAAAAGAAATCCGTTGGAATTCGATTACTCGATAAATAGTACAATTCTCAAGGCTGTCAATTCAACTAAGTACCTGGGTGTTAAAATTACGAACAACTTCAGTTGGAAGGACCACATAGATAATATTGTCGGGAAGGCGAGCCAAAGGTTGCGTTTCATTGGCAGGACACTTAGAAGATGCAACAAGTCCACTAAAGAGACAGCTTACACTACACTCGTTCGTCCTCTGTTAGAATATTGCTGCGCGGTGTGGGATCCTTACCAGGTGGGATTGATGGAGGACATCGAAAGGGTGCAAAAAAGGGCAGCTCGTTTTGTATTATCACGTTATAGGGGAGAGAGTGTGGCAGACATGATACACGAGTTGGGATGGAAGTCATTACAGCATAGACGTTTTTCGTCGCGGCGAGACCTTTTTACGAAATTTCAGTCACCAACTTTCTCTTCCAAATGCAAAAATATTTTGTTGAGCCCAACCTACATAGGTAGGAATGATCATCAAAATAAAATAAGAGAAATCAGAGCTCAACAGAAAGGTTTAGGTGTTCGTTTTTCCCGCTCGCTGTTCGGGAGTGGAATAGTAGAGAGATAGTATGATTGTGGTTCGATGAACCCTCTGCCAAGCACTTAAATGTGAATTGCAGAGTAGTCATGTAGATGTAGATGTAGATAGGGGGGGGGGGTGGAGACACCACACAGCATGCTTGTAGCGTCCTTGAAGCAACAGAAAGCTCAGAGTGAGGTAGATAGCTGCCAGAGTGATGTCGCATGCTAAAAGTTTGCTTTTTATTGACGTTGAATATTTTTCTTCATTTTAATGAGGTACCTATAAATTTGTAACATCATTCTCATTTAATGTTTCGATTACTATGTGATTAAAATAAGTTCTTTGGTATATTAAATCACACGAACATATTTTCAATTAATAAGACAGCCGCAGATAATAACGCCGTTTCTGTATTTTTCTCATCTAGGTGACGATATGGGTAAGCCTTGTCAAAATCTTCATGAAAAATGGACTACTGAGGATCTACAGAATGCCACTGAAGCAGTTAGATCTGGAATTACTGTTGCGGAGACTTCAAGGACATCTAACGTCCCATATAGAACTCTTCTAAACTGACTGAACAAGGATGAAGAGAAGAAGCCAACTCGGGAACCTAGCCAATATCCAAAGCAACGGTTCTCAATAGAGAGTTGTTCAATATTGCTTCAACTGCAGAATCAACATGAGGTCTTGAAAATTCTGGTATGAAAATCTCAATCAAAATTCACTCCGAGTCCTGTAATAATGACCCGTACAGCTGTGACTCTGATAGCTACTTCTACGACAAAAGGAGCAAGAAGGTTTGGATTCAGCGCATTCAGTATTAAACATCGTATCGTGAAACATGTGATAATGAATCTGTAAAAAAATCAGGGCTGTGTACATTGTGCAAAGATGGCTGTACTGAACTTGAAAGTGACTGAATTAGAAGTTCATTGTATTCATGAAATTTGCATTGTTTTCACAATTGTTGAATATATCATTTCCATTTTTGATTACAATTACACACTTTTTTTTTCATTTTTGACTAATGTGTGGTCCGTTAGGTGTCATAAATGTGAGAGAATTTCTAGAGGGCTTTATGACTTTCACTACTGTTTACAAAAAACACTTTTTCCTTTCATAAATAAAAAATGATATTTAAAAATGCCAAATATAAGCCAATTATTTTTAAAGAAATCCATAAAGGAGGTGTTAGATCATAGCTCGTTAAAAATTAGATGTTTCGCATATTGCTACACAACAATAGAGACAATTAACTGAATGCATGGTGTTATTGCCTTCAGTTACCCTACAACAGTTACTAAACATTACAACATGTATTTCACAAAGCATGTGTACTCTTGGGCGATCCTTAATATTGACCATTCCTCCTGGCATACACTGTGTACAAACTACAAATCACTCTGGCAGAACAATTAAATCTTTGGGTCCAAAATAAATCATAGTATGGCTCGAATAATAATGCAAAATATTGCCTTACAATAGTAATAACCAATTTGAGATACACAATTTGAACCTACATCGGGCAATCAAATACAACATAGGAAGTAACAGTATATGGTGCCAGCCCTTAATAGCCGTAGCACCACTAAGTTCGTCCGTAGCTCGTGGTCTTGTGGCTAGCGTTTGCTGCCTCTGGATCACTGGGATCTGGGTTCGATTCCTGGCCAGGTCGGGGATTTTGTCTGCCCGGGGATTGGGTGTTTCTCTTGTCCTCATCATTTCATCTTTCGTGACAGTGGCTAGATTGGATTGTGAAAAAATTGGACTGTGTAAAAATTTGGATTTTGTACGGGTGCTGATGACAGGGCAGTTGAGCACCCTACAAACCAAACATCATCATCACTACCAAATCTGTAAACTAGTAAATTCTCAGCTTATGTAGGACAGAGACCTTGTAATATAGCCACTAACTACTCCTTGTTCTCTAACGACTAGTTAGATCTAATCACCAAGGTATCACCCAACTACCCGCACTTATGTTTAAATGTGCAGTAAACCAGTTACATATTATGTAAGTAGGCTGTTTATGTTTTTTTATTGGTAACGCCGCCGCCACGTAGCGCTCTGTATGAAAATCACTGGCTGTGCCGTGTGCAGTCTGTGGCTGGTTTGCATTGTTGTCTGCCATTGTAGTGTTGGGCAGCGGCAGCTGGATGCTAACAGCGCCTAGCGTTGCGCAGTTGGAGGTGAGCCGCCAGCAGTGGTGGACGTGGGGAGAGAGATGGCGGAGTTTTGAAATTTGTAAGAATTGGTGTCATTATAATGACTATTAAGGTAAATACATTGCTTGTTCTCTATTAAAATCTTTCATTTGTTAACTTTGCCTATCAGTAGTTAGTGCCTTCAGTAGTTTGAATCTTTTATTTAGCTGGCAGTAGTGGTGCTCGCTGTATTGCTGTAGTTCGAGTAACGAAGATTTTTGGTGAGGTAAGGGATTTGTGAAAGGTGGGCAGTCAGGGCCATTCTTTTGTAGGGATTTTTGAAAGTCAGATTGCGTTGTGCTAAAAATTGTTGTGTGTCAGTTTAAGCACAGTCATGTATAATTGTTCTAAGGGGACGTTTCAATATGATAAATCAATAATATAGAACAATACAACAATTTTCAGTGTACCACTGGTTCAAGAACAACAATAAGGTATATTTCTAAATCACTGTTTTCAGAACAGAATCACTTCCGTAGTTAGAAACAATTTCAGGTCTCATTTAATCAGCACAGTTACATGTGCAGCATATACTGCCTTCACAGGATTTCTTTCTGGCATAACATTCCCGATCACAAGTACCCCCTGCAATCCACAAACAAGCCATTACAGAACGCTCAGAAATTTCCGTAGCACACTGAATTGCAATTGGCAGCCCTTAACGCACATTCACACAGTTGCGCATAAAACTGTGTCCCTTTCCAGGAACCATACGTTCGTCTCCCGACTCAACAGATTGTGGTTGCAAATACGGCCAACGCCATCAATGGCAACCATTGTTCATGGGGGTCTTTTATGGTATATATCTAAATTACTGAATTTCCATGCTATCTAATCTCCTAAATAGCTAAAACAGTCACCTGAACCTACCTGCATGTTGCCTATCTAATGGCTTCCAGGGGAAACATTAATATCATTTTCAAAATTTCTTTTATTGGCCAACGGCCCTGACGCAGTAGTAACACCAATTTCGATCAGATCACTGAATTTAAGCGTTATTCGGTCTGCTAGCACTTGGATGGGTGGCTGTCCAGACCCGCAGTGAGCTGTTGGCAAGCGAGGTGCACTCAGTACTTCTGAGGAAAATTGTGTAGCTCTTTGATGGAGAGTACTGAAAATAGTCAGGAGAGAGGTGTGCTGACCACATGCCCTTTCATTGCTGCCTCCAGTGACGGCTATCAGCTGAGGCTGACATGGTGGCTAGTCGGTATTGTTGAACCATCGATGACCTGTTTGGGCGGAGTTTTATTTATTTGATCATTATTGACCTAATTCTAAAGTTTAAAGTTCTGTCATATGTGTTCTCATTAAAAGGCATAATGTTCCCGGTATGTCAGACATTTGATGCAACAAGTCAAGAATTAAAATTAGGAACTGGGCGTAGGTTTTGAGGGAGTGGAACTCACAGTGCGTGAAATATCCATCCAGTACTCCAGAACTAAAGCACTTCGTGCCTTCTAGCAAATGATGCACATAATTTCAAACCTTTTACAAACTTTTCTCATTGAAGGAGAATGAAGGAAAAAGTTCATGTTTACTACACTCCTGGAAATTGAAATAAGAACACCGTGAATTCATTGTCCCAGGAAGGGGAAACTTTATTGACACATTCCTGGGGTCAGATACATCACATGATCACACTGACAGAACCACAGGCACATAGACACAGGCAACAGAGCATGCACAATGTCGGCACTAGTACAGTGTATATCCACCTTTCGCAGCAATGCAGGCTGCTATTCTCCCATGGAGACGATCGTAGAGATGCTGGATGTAGTCCTGTGGAACGGCTTGCCATGCCATTTCCACCTGGCGCCTCAGTTGGACTAGCGTTCGTGCTGGACGTGCAGACCGCGTGAGACCACGCTTCATCCACTCCCAAACATGCTCAATGGGGGACAGATCCGGAGATCTTGCTGGCCAGGGTAGCTGACTTACACCTTATAGAGCACGTTGGGTGGCACGGGATACATGCGGACGTGCATTGTCCTGTTGGAACAGCAAGTTCCCTTGCCGGTCTAGGAATGGTAGAACGATGGGTTCGATGACGGTTTGGATGTACCGTGCACTATTCAGTGTCCCCTCGACGATCACCAGAGGTGTACGGCCAGTGTAGGAGATCGCTCCCCACACCATGATGCCGGGTGTTGGCCCTGTGTGCCTCGGTCGTATGCAGTCCTGATTGTGGCGCTCACCTGCACGGCGCCAAACACGCATACGACCATCATTGGCACCAAGGCAGAAGCGACTCTCATCGCTGAAGACGACACGTCCCCATTCGTCCCTCCATTCACGCCTGTCGCGACACCACTGGAGGCGGGCTGCACGATGTTGGGGCGTGAGCGGAAGATGGCCTAACGGTGTGCGGGACCGTAGCCCAGCTTCATGGAGACTGTTGCGAATGGTCCTCGCCGATACCCCAGGAGCAACAGTGTCCCTAATTTGCTGGGAAGTGGCGGTGCGGTCCCCTACGGCACTGCGTAGGATCCTACGGTCTTGGCGTGCATCCGTGCGTCGCTGCGGTCCGGTCCCAGGTCGACGGGCACGTGCACCTTCCGCCGACCACTGGCGACAACATCGATGTACTGTGGAGACCTCACGCCCCACGTGTTGAGCAATTCGGTGGTACGTCCACCCGGCCTCCCGCATGCCCACTATACGCCCTCGCTCAAAGTCCGTCAACTGCACATACGGTTCACGTCCACGCTGTCGCGGCATGCTACCAGTGTTAAAGACTGCGATGGAGCTCCGTATGCCACGGCAAACTGGCTGACACTGACGGCGGCGGTGCACAAATGCTGCGCAGGTAGCGCCATTCGACGGCCAACACCGCGGTTCCTGGTGTGTCCGCTGTGCCGTGCGTGTGATCATTGCTTGTACAGCCCTCTTTCAGTGTTCGGAGCAAGTATGGTGGGTCTGACACACCGGTGTCAATGTGTTCTTTTTTCCATTTCCAGGAGTGTATATGCACTAAAACGTCAGCGTCAGGCATGAAGTGTTAATGTATTCGTTCTTTACTGTCCACACCATTTACAACACTTTTGCAGATGGTATCGACATATATACAACATTCAGTGCACGAATACGTGCTTTCGTGGCGGTATCCGGTAATAAAATATTCTGGCGCTTTAAGCCGCATAAAGTTGATAAATGCCGACGAGCTGTTGGTAGAGATCTTGTCTGCCTTCGTCAGGTGGTTGACTATCATCTGAATACCACTGCCGTGCTTTTATAGCCGCCCCGATGTTAGTGACGTAATTGGTGCCTAATCCCGCACTAAATACGGCAATGTTTTGGTTGCGGGACCCCCGCGCTGGCTTCAACTCCGCGATTACGGGATCCCAGGCCATACTCAGCTGCAATCCACGTCCCTTATTGAGGGTGTCGTCCAATCTTTTGATGTCTATTGCTTCATGTATTACCTATCCCAGAAGCCGTTGGTTCGTCTAATTAAAGAAGTACTGTCGAATTCAATTCGGCGTCCGCTTTCCAGTGCATGCCGCACTAAAGCTGATTTTTCGGGTTAGCGTAGACAAAAACGCCTTTCATATTCTGTGCGACGCTGTTAAATAGTGTGGACAGCCTCACTAACATAAAACTGCCCCCACACACGCGGTATTTTGTTTATTCCCGGTGTTCTGAGGCTTACATTGTCTTTCACAGGCTTCATTTGTTGCCCGATCTTTGCTGGGGTCCTGAAGACTGTACCAGTTACGTGTTCCTTCAGAAGCCGGCTTATCTTCCCTGTTATTGAGCCAGGAAACGGTAAAAACGCAATCTTCTTCGTGTCTTCTTCGGAGGTCGTCTGCTTGCGCGGATTCGCAGAAACTGCTCGCGAAATTTGTCGTTGCAGCCGCTTTCCTTGAAAAACTTTACAGAAGCGGCTCAGTTCCTTCGGCTGATTTTCGGAGTCAGACTGATTCACCTCGATGTACCAAGGTCGTCTGGACAGACCGTTTCTGTGCTGGGCGGTGGTAGCTGGTAGCGTGCAGATACCGATCCGTGTCGGTGGGCTTGCGGTAAACGCTGTGACGGACACAACCGTTGGGTTTACGGAGAACAAGGACGTCCAGGACGTCCAGGAAGGGCAAGGAACCGTCCTTGTCTACTTCCATCGTGAACTTTGTGTGGTCGTGGATGTCGCTGATGTGTTCCAGGAAAAATCTGAGCTTTTCATTTCTATTATGGCACTCACATTCAGTGTGACCTCGCAATAGTTTACTATTCCGTAACTTCACAATAAGAACGTGACTAACCTCGCAATAAAAAAACGTGACTCATATGTAACCTTTCAATTATTAACTGGCTGTTAATCTAAACTGGTAAATTTGGACGTCAGCAGTGGTGCGTCATGGCCCTGAAAGATCAATCTGAACAAGTTGAAAATTGTTACGTCAATGAAGTCGTCGGACAACGCGTATAAGAATTTTTTTCTGGCACAGCCCAGTGCAATGCTGGCCGCTAGATTTGTCATGTATAAAAGGAAACGACTTATTTTTCTTTACGATAATCGGGATGACCATGGATTGCAGAAATTAGTAAATTCTTCAAATCCAGATGAATAACTGTCAAAACGTTAACTTTATAAAAAGGATTATTATTAACAGAATTTTGAAACAGTTACATGGGACTTGATATAAGAATAATACAAATTTTGTTGTAATTACATATGCGCGTGGCTCCTTTTACGTTATATTACATGGCTCAGGCACCGCCATCGCTCCCCACGACCAGCCCAGCCAACTCCATACACCAGACTGCTCGCTACTACTCCTACTGACACTGCTCTTAACTGCAGCCAACACTGCTCTCTGGTCTGAGATTCTCTTATAACCTACATATCGCAGACAGCGCGTGAGCAATCCATCGAAATACATCTGCTCGTGTGTGCTAGCAATAAATTCGTCGTGGACCTCTTACAACGTATACAGATTTGCTACAAGTGGAGCTAATAGACTCCCCATTGGGAACCGGGGACTGGGTGTTTGTGTTATCCTCATCATTTCATGATCATCATCATCATTCGTGACAGTGAGAAGACTGGACTGTGTAAAAACTGGACTGCGTAAAAATGGTGACTTTGTATCGGCGCTGATGACCGCACAGTTGAGTACCTCAAAAACCAAACATCATCATCATCATCATCATCCCCATTACGACGCCATTCCTCTGCTTGAAATATTCTCCTCCATGTATATAAATTCGATTAGCCTTTATCTCACGAACATATCCACAAAGTTTAATAAATACTGGATTGGTGTGTCATGATGTTCCAACACTACCCCGTATAATACTGTGGCTTTATGTGCGATGGATGTCAATGTCGTGTTCGCAACGGTGTAGGCAAGCCCAAAAAATGAGTTAAATTGGCCCTGCCACTGACAGCTTGGAATATGGAGTGTGGGTTAATTCCCCAAGCTGTGACCATACACTGCTCTAAGTTGATCACGATCGACACTTGGAGTCTAATCCTAGGAAGAGTAGAATAATCGGATGCTGCTAATATGTTTATGATATAAACAACTCTCGAAGAAACATATGTAAAGTGAACAAGTATAGACGTTAAACGTTCACTCCTACTCATTAATCTGATTTTCAAATTGGTAAAACGTGTATGAGGTGACTAAAAGTCGCGCCCCCATTTATGTGACGGAAACACGAAGTCGTTAGTATCGAAGTTAAGAAAGCATCCGCCCTGACCGGTACTGACAGTAAATTACCCTGCGATCTAACAACTGGAACCTGATACATTTACTGTTAAGGATTCCCTGTCTGCCGAACCGTGGTGTGCACATCACCTAATTCGGTACTAGGAGGAGCACATCGGCAGCAACCCCATCTGCTCAGTGAAGCCGGCGGTCGTGCAGACCAAGTTCGCTATGTAGCTGGAAATTGGGACTACACTGAGGACGTGAAACAGCGTCCGCAAACTCCTAGAATCGAAATCACTTTCCTATAATACCGAACCAGAATCAATAACTCTGCTTGCTCGTAAGCCACGAGCAGAGACTTGACAAGTGTGTGCAGTTATAAAGAAACTATTGTAATGTCTCAATCTCCACAAAGAAGCACAAGTTCACATCTCTGCTCATAGAGAGAAGAATAGTGTCGCTCCTAGTGGCGAAATCAGCTCTTTTGAATCTTCAGTAAATTCCACGAGAAAGCGTACGCCATAATGTTAAATGTAACGTCCGCAGCGACATATCTGGTAGTTGTCTCGAACCGATAATCAATGCGCGTTTGCACAGTGTATTGATAAACACTGAGACTGCTGAATGTTTTGTGTTGTCGGTTACAGTTTAAAATTAGTGCAAAAATCTGAAGCGTCACGAGGCAGTGTTCCTTGTAAATCATAAAAAGCGACCAAAGTTTTCATATGGGGCTGCTGCTAAAATTCTTAGAAAGTCAAAAATAATCTTTGCGAAGTTGGTCAAATCATATTTAGAGGTTGGAAAGAAGGGTGATTTACTGGAGAGAGGGCTAAGGTGCCAAGTTACAATTGAGAATGGTGGCGATTGAATTAAATATCAGCTAATTGTGCGATTAGTAATAACAGGTATTTTCATGTAAACATATATTTATAGTAGGGTCTTTTATTTCACACAGATAACGGCGTACATTTTCTGTGGAACTGACTTTAATTGTGAGATTGTTCACCGACGCCTTGCCAGCAATCTCTCGAAACGCTGCCCAGCCGAGTGTATCTTACCGACACCCGTCAGATAGTTCTCTCGCTGCGGAGAGCCCAGTTTAGACCAAACCTCCCCTTATTTGCGTGAACCGTCCTTGCGGCCAATCACCGCCTCCATTACAAACGGAATACCTCCCACTCAACGTATCATGAAGCTGTTAGCCACACACATTCAGCTCATACTCAGTTCGGTAGATACTCGTAGAACAAATTCTGACCACTCCTCCGTCTACAATTCAGCCAACCAGATACTTTTCTGTGTCTTTTGGCGGGAATATGCCTTGGCATCTGGCATGAGAACATCTGCAACCATTAGCCCGCAACTCCGGCAGGTAGTCCACGTGCATTCCTCCTGCTAGAAAAAGGCTGGTCACGGTGCTTGCAAGAGGGTTGGAACTTGAGTAGTGGCAATTATTTATTTACAGCTCGTACAAAACAGATACGTGTATCAATTTTTTACTGACCTTCAAAGTAGTCACCAGCATTGTGTATAAGCCGTTGCCAGCGATCTGGAAGTCGTAGGATACTATTAGCAGTTCGAGTTGTGTTGACAGTTCGAGTGGCGCCGTCTGTTGTCCGACTAATTTGTAGCAGTTCTGAAGCGAATGCCGTGAAGTGTATCCTTCAGTTTAGAAATCGAGTTCAACTCTAGAGGGCTAAGTCAGGGGAGCGCGGTAGGTGGTATAACACTTAGCAGTCCCATCAGTAAAACAAATCAGTAACAGCTTGCACTGTACGTGCTTGGCCATTGTCCTGCAACATGATGGTCAGGTCTCTATGCTGTTCGTTTTTGGAACACAATTTACGACTAGCTTAGAGATATAAGTGATGACACTTTCTGCAGGACCTGACCATCATTTTGGAGGACAATGCTAAAGCACGTACAGTGCAACCTGTTACTGATTTGTTTGAATGATGGGGCTGATGAGTGCTATACCATCTGGTGCCCTCGTGAGTTCTAAACTCAAGAAAATACTTCACAGCATTCGCTTCAGAGCTACCACAAATTCGTCGGGCAATAGACCACGCCGCTCGAAGTGTCAACACCAATGGGACTGCTAAGAGTCTCCTACGACTTACACACCGCTGGTGACTACTTTGAAGGTCAGTAAAACTTTGAAACATGGATCTATTTTGTACGAGCTGTAAATAAATAGTTGTCGCTATGAAAGTTCCAACAGTCGTAAGATACTATCTCTACGATTTTATGCTTTCAGCATCATCTTGCCCCGTATCCATACAGACCACAGGTCCTTCTCGAGAAGTCGCTCTCCACTTGCCTCAGGACTGGGCTACGGTCTTAGGCACTGAAAACCTGGCGTCCTCTTTTCAGGGCCATGAAACAACCCTCCCTGTACTCCTCATTACGTACCGATCACGCAGACTGCGAAGGTTAACTCACGTTCACCCTGATGTCAGACCCATTGTGAAATTGCACATAAAGTATGCACCTGTACAGGAATGATAGTATGAGGCTTCCCAGTATCAACCAACAAATGCTTAACAATTCGATGACCCCACACTAAATAAATGAATTATCAAAGTTATTCATATATGGTGGTAAAATCTTGCAGCCTTAGAGTGTAACACTTCAGTGTGAATATTTTCACTAACGTAGTGAATCACTTTTTTAAAGCTTGAATAATACACGATGATGGTAATTAAACTTTCCCCATTTAACAAGTTATAACACGGAAACTAATTACCGGACGAGTACCAAACTTGGTAGCATTAATGTCCAGAGAACGGGATGCATGATTTCCACGCGTCACAGCGCCACCGTCCAGTTCGAACTGTGGCCACCACGTGTCGTGATCAGTCATCGTGATTCATACCCTCACACACCTGAACAAATGGAGTGCACTTGCTGCGTGTCAACATGAGCTTAGGTACCAGGGCATTACTGATGAAGCTCTATTATCAAAACTACAGTAATGCTGCAGCTGCACTTCGAGGATGGCGCTGGCTGAAAGGATTACGGGGGGGGGGGGGGGGGGGGGTCCTCGCCCTCCACCTGTTGTGCGGAGCATGAGGAAGAACGTCGAATCAACTGGAGAACTGGGTTGGCTTCACTCCGGGAAGGGGCCGACAACCGGTTGCAGCACAGGTGATTGATGTAATAGCTGTTACTATGGGAGACAACGCTGCGTGCAAATCGCAGAGCGCTGGCTGTGTCACGACAGTTAAACATCCCGTTGTCCACCGTACGGAAGGCGCTTTGAACCATTCTCAAATGGAATCCGTACAGGATCCATGTCGTACAGCAGCTTGCACCACAGTACGCATAACGACGTTTTGACTTCGCTCCCTACTTTCTCGCAAGGACTGAAGTTGACGAGGATTGGCCCTGGACCATCGTATGGACAGACGCAGCTCATATTTCTCTGACAGGTGAAGCGAACACACTGAATTGCTGAGTGAGGGGATCTTCACCTCCAATCACTGTTCCTGAAGTTTCTCTGTATGTTGAACGTGTCACCGTAACGTGTGGCTTCACGACTACGTTATCATTGGCCCATTCTTTTTTTAACAAGTTGGCGCTCAAGGACCAAAGACGTGCCGTGTGACGGGCCAGCGTTACCGCTATATGTTTCGCCAGCACGTCATACCTGCCCTGCAGTAGAGAGACGCACTGAAAACAATTTTCATGCCCGATGGGCTCCAACGCACATCGCTCATGAACTTCACCTGGTTCTCCGAAACACATCTGGAAACGATCGAATTATCAGCCGATCGTTTCCAAATGCTTGACCCGCACGATCATCTGATCTCACTCCCTGTGACTTCTGGTTGTGGGGCTGCCTGAAGGACAGAGTTGACCAGGGGAACATTCACACATGTGCTGATCTGAAGCGCAGCATAACAAGAGAGGTAGCCAGTATACCCACGGACATGTTTTGTTCTGCCGTGCAGAATGCAATCCTGCGCTTTCAGACTCTTCTGGATGTTGATGAGCATCATATTGAGCCCTTTTAGTAGCAGTAATGGTACCTGTATATAATGGTATGAAGTACCGTAGCAGCACATTAAAAGTGTTTGAATTCAATTGAGTCTGCATTACTTCTCTTTCCCATGTGATTGACATTAACGCTACCAAGCTTGGTGCTCGTATAGTAATTAGTTTGCGTTTTATAACGTGTTAAATAGGGTAAGCTCAATTATAACCACTCAGCATTCATCTTTCGTTTGTAACCTGGAGTTCAGATTCCTGTAAGAGTTCTGAAACAGTTTACAATATTTTGTAATTATTTATTTCTTAAATTTCAGTTTACCAAATCTTCTGTTTCGCGCAAGAGGTGTTGAGCAATCGCTGTCATCAGCTGTTTATTGTGCAGTCACTACTTTCAATTTGCAAACAAAACCTTGCTACCGCTGGCCATTAGTTTTGCAACCACACGAGAACATCTATATAGGGAGTAACAAAAATAGTCCAGTCAAACTGCAGATATACCTTGCAAAATGTGGGTTTTTTTTCAACTCGTTCATATGGTTGGAAAGATTAGAAAACCGAGTTTTGCCAACAAAATTTCGCCTGGGAAAACTTTCTGCAGTCAAAAAACTTGGAAAATTTCGGCCTTTTTTCAGTTTTTTTCAAAATATCTGTTTCATTTGCTCCTATCGCTTTAACGTCTACTTTCTTTTTTAAAGAGCACAAATTTGACTCTTGCCATTTTTTCTACTCCCAATATCTAAGGTGCTACAGCGCCTAAAAAACAGCAGTTTTTCGACTTTTGAGCATAGTGGCAAGATACTTTATTTTTGAACACTATTTTTTCTGTTTCTGTTTGTGTAGTATAAATACATTATACATAATGTAGTAAGTTGGAATTTAGCACCTCACTTTCAGGTATTCAGTTTCTCTGTATGCAACATGAGGATTGCTGGGCACCCAACTATTGTGATTCTTACATCACTACCTCAAGTTCACTTTGGGGCACCTCTGCCCTGGTATTTATAAAACAATAAATATAAAAATACATCATTAAGACACTCACACACACACACAAAATAATTAGTCTCAGGAAACTGAACTATTATTAGCTGCAATGGGCAACCTAATTAGGTAGGTAATTATTCTTGAGTATAAAAGCAACGCAGTTGACATTAAAAATAAGTAGCTTTATTACAATTAAAATGCATTGTCAGTTACTAAAAATGTTGACAGTTCTGGGTGTGCAATACTTGTAATATCGCATTTTAGCGCACTTGAGACAGATATGAGCATCACTTCCCACGTTTTGATGGGCCACGTTCCTCAGTGTCACCAGAAATACCTTGAGTTACGGATTCAGGGTCTTTTCATAGAGTTGATCCCAGATTGACCTCTTTAAACAGCGAGTCAGCCTCATCAAGTTCGTTGATTTCGTCAGTGGTTTCCTCAACATCCTCCATAACATCTTCTTCACTGTCTTCATATAAAAATTTTAGCACGTTTTCACAGTTGACCCCAGTATATTACTTACAAGTTGAAGAACATTTCAAACCCGTTTTTCTGCAGGAGCACCCTCCGCCACAGTTCAGCTTGCATGAGCATGAAACAATGTGAAGACGTGCTTCAGGTGCTGGATCTTGGCTCATTATAACGGGTATTGGGCCGTGGTCACTGTGATTCCAGCCCCATTTCTCAGGAGGTTTCCAGCTTCCCATTCAACTCTGGACTTGTTGGTAAGTCCGCAACGAATGATGTTGTGCAGCATCTTGCGTAGGTGGCAACCGTGCAAGATTCAGTTTGCTTTTTGTGGCAGGCTTGGCGAATAGGAGGTACCGCAAATTGTCTAGTGTGTGGGAACTGCTGACACCTCCACTATACAATGCGATAGTAACCTGTTCTCCAGCAGTTATTATTTCTACACGGGTAACATGTGGTTTATTGAACGTGCAAAAGGGCTGAGGTTAGGTGTTCATTTTTAGTAACAAAATTGCAGCACTTAATTTTTCCTTGACCAAAAAAGGCGGACGTTGTATCACATCCGCTAAAGGCGTAAGTGAACAGAATATATTCACTGCCAGACTTGTAAGCTGCAGTGGAAAACCACTTGTCTTCTGCATTTCTTCTTCTTGGCTTTAAGAAAAGTAAGTTTTCAGTGCCTTGCCCCAAACCGGTCACGAGCACAAGCAGATCAACATCTTCTCCTACAATGACAACACTTCCAAAACCTTTGGTTCTTGAAATGGCAGATATTACAATCATAACGTCAGCATTTTCTTGTGCCTGTAGCAATTCAATGCTACACTCCAGAAATTCCTTTTTAAGAAATGTGATCAAATATATCTTGTTTCGTTCGTTGTACAAGAACTTGTCTTGAGGGACTTGGTTCACCATCTCTGATTCAACCACAACGTCAACCGAAGAATGTTTTTTGGACCTACGAATCCTCTCAGCACTCTTTGTGCTACATTTGTCTCCCTCACATGGATACCCATCAAATACAATAGCAGATTGAGATCTAAAATGACATAGCTTTGGGCTATTGACTTGAAGCAAACATTTCGAGTCCAAGTCACTTTGTGGATAAGTTACCCTCCATCAATGACAAAAAATTTACTAGGTCCACCTGAATTCACATCTTCCACTGGAACGAAGGCCAAAGAATAAATACGCTTTTGTCCGCTAATGAACAATTACTACATACTTTTTCTTATAACTGATCATTAACGTCAATCAACTGTAGAAAATGTACGGCACCTGCATGCAATCGTATTACATATTGTAACACAAATAAACTTCCCGCAGTCCGTCGTGAATGTGTTCGTAGTTACTGAATATGATGCTGTTTGTCCTGTCCCTGCAGCAGAGTGAGATGGTAAAGTCCAACGAATAACATGATGAGTTATGTTTATACTACGCAAATAGAAACTGAAATAACAGTGTTGAAAAATTAGGTAATTTGCCACTTTACTCGAAATTTGAAAAAAATGGTATTTTGTGACGTGCTGTAGCGCCTTAGATACTGGGAGTAGAAAAAATGGTAAGAATCAAATTTGTAGAGAATTTTGTGCTCTTTAAAAAGGAAAATAGACGTAAAAGCGATAGGAGCAAATGAAACTCAGATATTTTGAAAAAACTGAAAAAAGTCCGAAAGTTTCGAAGTTTTTTGACTGCAGAAAGTTTTCCCAAGAGAAATTTTATTGGAAAAACTTCGTTTTCTAACCTTTCCACCAATATGAACGAGTTAAAAAAATAAAATCTTCTTCCCCACCTTTTGCAAGGTACAGGCTTTTTTTCTGACAGTTTCACTGGACTAAAATGTATCGCACAAATTGTAGGACACATTCCTCATACGTAGAACATGAGTCTCGAAACGCTTTGTTTCCATGTTACAACTCATTTTCTCCACCTCATTAATTATGGGAAGCACACAGGAACAGAACGCACCAGCATACCACATGCAACTCTTTTTCACAGATGTTCAGTACGCCCTCCTTGGGCATTTACATCAACTCGCCGTGGTAGCGAATCCTGATGCGCTGATGAATCCGTGGAGTATTGCGCATGGTTCGCAGCTTTCCATAGTACGGGCACAGAAACTCTTGAACGTCTTGTACTGGGGTTCTATACAAAAGAGCTTTCCAATACCCTCAAAAGTCCAGTGGGTTGATGTCCTGGGAGTGTGGAGGTCAGGCAACTGATCCATCTCTAGCTATCCATCTGTCACCGAATCTGTTATTTAGAAGCTGACGAACATTAACACAAAAACGAGAAGGTGCTCCACCGTGCATAACTTACAGCCAAAGGCACCTCTGCTAACAGATCAGGCAGAACATTCTCTACGAAATTATGATAATTTTTTCGGTTGAGCCTGGGTGAAGAAAGTGAGGCCATACCTGGCACCAACAATGCCGGCCCAAACATTGACAGAAAATCTTTGTTGGTGGCTCGCTTCAGCCCTTGCGTGAGTATTGACGTCTGCCCTTACATGCCGACTGTGAAAAATTGCAATCAGATCTCGTTGAAACTCGTTGGAGAAAATGAGCTGTAGCATGGAAACAAAAGCGTTTTCAGACCCATGCCCATATAATTCCTCCGTCTATGTGCGAGGAATGTGTCCTGCAATTCGTGCCGTACATTTTTGTTACACCCTGTATTTACATTCGTACTATGCAACCCGCTGTGAATTGCTTCGCAGGAGTATTTTGTGTTCTATCAGGTATTATGGTTTCTTCTCATTCCCCATACACGGACCAGTGACTAGCGTTCTGGAGAACATTGATTCAGTCCAAGTCCATTCATCCTGATACTGGATCCTTTGAGTTCCGTCTTTAGAGACCTGATTGTTGATGTAACGCTCAACCATAACCTGCCTCACATTTTTCCGTTCACTACGTGCCGCGAGGACAGAAAGGTTGCTTATCCACCTCAGCGCCAGCTGACCCGGTTTTACTTTACCTTCGCGCTTTCTAAGAACCTTACATTTAACGACTGAAGACTGGTCATTCATTTTCATAGATTCCACTATGAGAGCCACCAGCTGACGTATGTTGAGCAGGGTCACATATAAATTAAACGTTTTACTTCAAGTGCTATATACTCGCGTGTTATGAAATGATTGAAGACTGGAAATCTGGCCTGCGGAAATCTGAGTGCATTCCGCAATGACCCTGTGAATCTCAGACCGCTCTGTTTCTATATCAATTGTAAATAGCAGCACCCAGATTGACAGCCTGTTCCTTGACTGCCACAAGGAATTTGATACAGGTCCGCATTGTCACCTAGTGAATAGTATATACACTCCTGGAAATTGAAATAAGAACACCGTGAATTCATTGTCCCAGGAAGGGGAAACTTTATTGACACATTCCTGGGGTCAGATACATCACATGATCACACTGACAGAACCACAGGCACATAGACACAGGCAACGGCGCATGCACAATGTCGGCACTAGTACAGTGTATATCAACCTTTCGCAGCAATGCAGGCTACTATTCTCCCATGGAGACGATCGTAGAGATGCTGGATGTAGTCCTGTGGAACGGCTTGCCATGCCATTTCCACCTGGCGCCTCAGTTGGACCAGCGTTCGTGCTGGACGTGCAGAGCGCGTGAGACGACGCTTCATCCAGTCCCAAACATGCTCAATGGGGGACAGATCCGGAGATCTTGCTGGCCAGGGTACTTGACTTACACCTTCTAGAGCACGTTCGGTGGCACGGGATACATGCGGACGTGCATTGTCCTGTTGGAACAGCAAGTTCCCTTGCCGGTCTAGGAATGGTAGAACGATGGGTTCGATGACGGTTTGGATGTACCGTGCACTATTCAGTGTCCCCTCGACGATCACCAGAGGTGTACGGCCAGTGTAGGAGATCGCTCCCCACACCATGATGCCGGGTGTTGGCCCTGTGTGCCTCGGTCGTATGCAGTCCTGATTGTGGCGCTCACCTGCACGGCGCCAAACACGCATACGACCATCATTGGCACCAAGGCAGAAGCGACTCTCATCGCTGAAGACGACAGGTCTCCATTCGTCCCTCCATTCACGCCTGTCGTGACACCACTGGAGGCGGGCTGCACGATGTTGGGGCGTGAGCGGAAGACGGCCTAACGGTGTGCGGGACCGTAGCCCAGCTTCATGGAGACGGTTGCGACTGGCCCTCGCCGATACCCCAGGAGCAACAGTGTCCCTAATTTGCTGGGAAGTGGCTATGTGGTCCCCTACGGCACTGCGTAGGATCCTACGGTCTTGGCGTGCATCAGTGCGTCGCTGCGGTCCGGTCCCAGGTCGACGGGCATCGATGTACTGCAGAGACCTCACGCCCCACGACTGTGGAGACGTCACGCCCCACGTGTTGAGCAATTCAGTGGTACGTCCACCCGGCCTCCCGCATGCCCACTATACGCCCTCGCTCAAAGTCCGTCAACTGCACATACGGTTCACGTCCACGCTGTCGCGGCATGCTACCAGTGTTAAAGACTGCGATGGAGCTCCGTATGGCACGGCAAACTGGCTGACACTGACGGCGGCGGTGCACAAATGCTGCGCAGCTAGCGCCATTCGACGGCCAACACCGCGGTTCCTGATGTGTCCGCTGTGCCGTGCGTGTGATCATTGCTTGTACAGCCCTCTCGCAGTGTCCGGAGCAAGTATGGTGGGTCTGACACACCGGTGTCAATTAGTTCTTTTTTGCATTTCCAGAAGTGTATTTTTATATATAAGTGAGAGTTTGTCGATTGACTGTATTTTGATTTTTTAGATTTATATTTACGATACGTATTATATCCGACAAAACTCTACCACCTGGTGAACAAGATGTATGAAACAGGCGAAATACCCGCAGACTTCAAGAAGAATGTAATAATTCCAATCCCAAAGAAAGCAGGTGTTGACAGATGTGAAAATTACCGAACTATCAGTTTAATAAGCCACAGCTGCAAAATACTAACACGAAGTCTTTACAGACGAATGGAAAAATTAGTAGAAGCCGACCTCGGGGAAGATCAGTTTGGATTCCGTAGAAACACTGGAACACGTGAGGCAATACTGACCTTACGACTTATCTTAGAAGAAAGATTAAGGAAAGGCAAACCTACATTTCTAGCATTCGTAGACTTAGAGAAAACTTTTGACAATGTTGACTGGAATACTCTCTTTCAAATTCTAAAGGTGGCAGGGGTAAAATACAGGGAGCGAAAGGCAATTTACAATTTTTACAGAAACCAGATGGCAGTTACAAAGAGTCGAGGGACATGAAAGGGAAGCAGTTGTTGGGAAGGGAGTAAGACAGGGTTGTAGCCTCTCCCCGCTGTTATTCAATCTGTATATTGAGCAAGCAGTAAAGGAAACAAAAGAAAAATTCGGGGTAGGTATTAAAATCCATGGAGAAGAAATAAAAACTTTGAGGTTCGCCGATGACATCGTAATTCTGTCACAGACATCAAAGGACTTGGAAGAGCAGTTGAATGGAATGGATAGTGTCTTGAAAGGAGGATATAAGATGAACATCAACAAAAGCAAAACGACGATAATGGAATGTAGTCGAATTAAGTCGGGTGCTGCTCAGGGAATTAGATTACGAAATGAGACACTTACAGCAGTAAAGGAGTTTTGCTATTTGGGGAGCAAAATAACTGATGATGGTCGAAGTAGAGAGGATATAAAATGTAGACTGGCAATGGGAAGGAAAGCGTTTCTGAAGAAGAGAAATTTGTTAACATCGAGTATAGATTTAAGTGTCAGTAAGTCGTTTCTGAAAGTATTTGTATGGAGTGTAGTCATGTATGGAAGTGAAACATGAACGATAAATAGTTTGGTCAAGAAGAGAATAGAAGCTTTCGAAATGTGGTGCTACAGAAGAATGCTGAAGATTAGATGGGTAGATCACATAACTAATGAGGAAGTATTGAATAGGATTGGGGAGAAGAGAAGTTTGTGGCACAACTTGACTAGAAGAAGGGATCCGTTGGTAGGACATGTTCTGAGGCATTAAGGGATCACCAATTTAGTATTGGAGGGCAGTGTGGAGGGTAAAAATCGTAGAGGGAGACCAAGAGATGAATATACTAAGCAGATTCAGAAGGATGTAGGTTGCAGTAGGTACTGGGAGATGAAGAAGCTTGCACAGGATAGGATAGCATGGAGAGCTGCATCAAACCAGTCTCAGGACTGAAGACCACAACAACAACAACAACAACATTATTTCCGAACGAAAATTTCATCGTTGGTGTTTCCAGTATTCATAGGAGGCTTTTTACCACGACCTGTTGAAGCAGTCGCAGTGAAGCGAAGTTATTTTGTTATATAAAGAGAAAAACATATGAGCAGTAGTAAAAAGGAAACTATAGAGATATAAAAGACCTGCATATTGCTTCACTGGTGGTCCATGGTGAAAGTTTTCTGTTGTTCGGTTTTCATCGCTGATACATCCTTAACAAATTAAAAAACCATCTTTCAGATCATTTACCTGTACGCGAGTTATTAGGCATCACCGAACTGCAAAGAAACGCTACGCACTGATTTCGTCTGCTAAGAATGATATAGTGTTTGGCTGCATAGAGAAGCTATATCTATGCGCTGACACAGCGGCCGAGTTTTAAACAATGTCCATCTACACTGCAACACAAAACAATGTCACTAGCGTTTTGGTGCTAGATGAATCATGAAGACGTTACCAGCTTTAATTCGGTGACCTTCTCTTACGTTTCATTTCTGTGCTACAACAAAATTTGTGATGAGATTTTTACCTGAAAGTATGCGTTGGTGTAATATTTCATTCGCCGAATTTTCGGCGTTATACGAGGGTAAATTCCGCTGTCCAAAGGGTAAAGCTTTATTCCATGTTCTAAAATCAGTATCGGTTTTTCATTCATTCATTCATTCATTCATTCATTCATTCATTCATCCGTGAATGTAGGCCATGGCATACGTTACTATCCCACTTATTTAACATTAACTATGGAATAGTAAGTTCATGTGGGAATCTCTTTTTGTTCTAAGTCAAATATTTGTGAAATTGTACTTTACGTGGTTCGTCATAGGACAACTGCAATTTCTCACTTGTTTATTGAACAATAGTACGAAGTTATTCTAAATTTCTCTTTCATTAGTTTGATCCAACAGCCATTTACGAAATTGTTTTCATGGGACGGTCGCATGTCCTAATGTATTTTTACTTAAAACTGTAGTTGACACGAGCACAATTTAAAAGTAAGCTGTGCCTTGGAGCTTACAAGTTATGGAGAGATTGAGAGTATTTCGGCTGGATTTGACGGTTGATCTTACCGTTTTAAACCTCTTTTCCTTTGCTATCTCTGACATGTAGGCTCGGATGGGTGCATTTTCTGTGGATGTGTGTGAAGGTGTCATAGAAATCCCATGTTTTATATTTTTCTGGGAATCCTACTCGATTTGCTCCTCTTGGTATTTATCAAAGCTATAAGTTACTCCAAAAATTATTTGTTACACGATTTCTCGCGGCAGCCATGTCCTTACTGCTATATTTACTCTTCTGCAAGTTCCACATTTGTCAGGTTAGTCTTCTTTAGCTTCTCACTTTCATCTACGTCTACATCTATATGGATACTCTTCAAATTACACTTAAGTGCCAGGAAGAGGGTTCGTGAGGCAACCATTGCCGATTCCTCGATGTATCTAACAAAACTGTCTTCTCTTTCCTGTTTTTTTTTCATGACTTACTCCATTTCTTAACAATTCTCTGTATGTAGAGAGCGTCTTTTATGTTTTCTTGTTTTTTATTTTTTGAAATTTGTGGTAAGGTCTTCTGGGGACCAAAGTGCTGGGGTAATTGGTCCCTATAGAGAACGTATTTTCTCACTTACCTGTATACTGATTTTAAGCTTTTCTCAGTTGACTATATTACACTTTATCACCTGAACCCTTCTAGTATTTCTGGGATATAGCTAGACTTGCATCTTTGATAGACAGTGATCAGAAGTAAGGTCGGGTATATTTGAGTTACTCCTATCGCCCCCTGTCCAGTGGTAATTCACGAAGATTAGAATTTGGGATGGACAAATGTTTACAACTGTTTTGATACCTAAGCAAGTGTTTGATGGCTCTAGATTTCACAAGGATGACGAGTACTATAAGTCCTTCTCCTTTGCGGTTGGTTCTTTTGGTTCTTCGGAGAGCTGAGAAGTCTTCAACGACGTCCATGAATTCCTCTGTCTTTGCCAAGCCGCATTTGAAGTCTCCAGGAAGGATGACTGTGTTTGTGGGAAAAATCTGGAGATGACATGTTTCACCTCTATAACAATCTGTTTGTTCCTTGTGGATCTTTTTTGTTCGCCTGGTTGACTGCTACGTTCTTCAATCTTTTTTTTCGCCCGCTGCAGAAGGAACCGGAGAAAACAGCTCTCAGTGGCATTTTTGGCAGCGTTACGGTCAACCGCTGACAAGTGGGCGTCCGTTTGTCATGGCGAGCCGTTCGCGAGAGGGCGGAAAGGCATTTAACGAGCTTCGTTTGGCTCTGAGTTTCAGCAGGCTATTAGTAATACCTAATAGTGGGCTCACGTAATATTCACTCGTGACACAGGTGCAAACATGTGATGAATTCCCTCGCAAGTGTTCTGTAGCGCAACGCGAACGAAAAAAAAGACAAAAAACATCGCTTCCAGTTGGTGCTTAACGGCCCAAGAAGACAATGCGGGAGCGTGTGAGATGGTTTACGTAGCTTAATTACACGCCAGCTGCGACAAGGAAGAAGGTAACTGAATTTTCTGCACAAAGGAAAAGATAAACGGTCTAATTCGTGTGCAATTACGACACCGCAACGAGTCGGTGTTTATTGTGCAGTAATGCTGCAGTGCTCAAAAAGCCGGTTTTACGACGACCTAACATCCCTTCACAACATTCATAAGCGTGCTTACACTTTAACATGTTTCCCAACATTGTAGTTTTTCCTTGCACGGAGAGAGTTGGCAAGGTGGTTAAGGCAATCCAGTGGCGGTGGGATACTAGCGGGCCCAAATGCCAGGGGGGTAATTCAGCTTCAGATTCTCCATTGTGTCACTTTCTCATCATTATTTGTCTCAAACGTAAAATCTAGAAACAAGTTAGTAACAGAAATAAAACAACGAAGTTTTCTTTTTGTACGCGCAAAATAAGAAATAATTTAGTTCTCTGGTTCACTATTTTCAAACATGCAAATGTGTAACTTGAGAAATGTACACGACTGGCCATTAAAATTGCAACACCAAGAAGGAATGCAGATGATAAACGGGTATTCATTGGACAAATATATGATACTAGAACTGACATGTGATTACATTTTCACGAAATTTGGGTGCATAGATCCTGAAAAATCAGTATCCAGAACAACCACCTCTGGCCTTGATACGCCTGGGCACTGAGTCAAACACAGCTTGGATGGCGTGTACAGGTACAGCTGCCCATGCAGCTTCAACACGATACCACAGTTCATCAAGACTAGTGACTGGCGTATTGTGACGAGCCACTTGCTCGGCCACCATTGACCAGACGTTTTGAGTTGGTGAGAGATCTGGAGAATGTGCTGGCCATGGCAGCAGGCGAACATTTTGTGTATCCAGAGAGGCCCGTACAGGACCTGCAACATGCGGTCGTGTATTGTCTTGCTGAAATGTAGGGTTTCGCAGGGATCGAATGAAGGGTAGAGCCACGGGCCGTAACACATCTGAAATGTAATGTCCACTGTTCAAAGTGCCGTCAATGTGAACAAGAGGTGACCGAGACATGTAAGCAATGGTACCCCATACCATCACGTCGGGTGATACGGCAGTATGGCGATGACGAATACACGCTTCCAAAGTGCGTTCACCACGATGTCGCCAAACATGGATGCGGCCATCATGATGCTGCAAACAGTACCTCGATTCATCCGAAAAAGTGACGTTTTGCCATTCGTGCACCCAGGTTCGTTGTGGAGTACACCATCGCAGGCGCTCCTCTCTGTGATGCAGCGTCAAGGGTAATCGCAGCCATGGTCTCCGAGCTAATAGTCCATGCTGCTGCAAACGTCGTCGAACTGTTCGTGCAGATGGTTGTTGTCTTGCAAACGCCCCCATCTGTTGACTCGGGGATCGAGGCGTGGGTGCACGATCCGTTACTGCCATGCGGATAAGATGCCCGTCATCTTGACTGCTAGTGATACGACGCCACGACCAACGCGAGCAGCAATGTCACGATACGATAAACCGCAATCTCGCTAGGCTACAATCCGACCTTTACCAAAGTCGGACACGTGATGGTACGCATTTCTCCTCCTTACACGAGGCATCACAACAACGTTTCACCAGGCAACGCCGTTCAACTGCTGTTTGTGTATGAGAAATCGGTTGGAAGCCTTCCTGATGTCAGCAGGTTGTAGGTGTCGCTACCGGCGCCAGCCTTGTGCGAATACTCTGAAAAGCTACTCATTTGCATATCACAGCATCTTCTTCCCGTCGGTTAAATTTCGTGGCTGTAGCACGTAATCTTCGTGGTGTAGCAATTTTAATGGCCAGTAGTGTATAAGATGCAAACTGTAAACCATGTGAACTTTACAAAATCGTGCATGAATATACGTATGCAGTATAATAAGACGTAAACAAGAAGCGCCCTTCAGGGTGGCTCAAGGTCACCTCCCGAGGAAGTAATTGCAGCATTATATCGTACACACAAATCATGTAGAGTTAGTACCACAACGTACGCGTATATAGTAGTAGCCATTGTGGAATAAAATATGTTAATTCAGGTGAGACAGGCTCGAAGTATTTACCGAAGCCCTCCCACATGAAATAGCTACGTAAACGGACCTCTTTTGCTGTCTACATCTGGGGCCAGCTCGGACATCAATTCTGTTACAGTGGCCGTACTCAGGACATGAAGGACCTGTCGAAACAGTTGCGAGCTAGCGTGTGTCTCAGAAGAGGATGCGGCGGCTTTGCGGTATTTTTCGCAACTGAGACCCTGCATGCATCTAGGCTCCACGTTACAGTGTGTCCAAGGTCATACTGGTGCGAAAATTGGCAATTGATCCCAAATAACGGAAAGTGTGAGGTCATCCACATGAGTGCTTAACAGGAATCCGCTACACTTCGGTTACAAGATAAATCAGTCAGATCTAAAGGTCGTAAATTCAACTAAATACCTAAGAATCACAATTAAGAACAACTTAAATTGGAACACATAGAAAATGTTGTGACGAAGGCTAACCAAACACTGCGTTTTATTGCCCAGACACTTCAAAAATGTAACAGACTTATTAAGGAGATTGCCTACACTACGCATGTCCGTCCTTTTTTAGAATACTGCTGCGCGGTGTGGGATCCCTACCAGACAGGATTGGCAGAGTACATCGGAAAATTTCAAAGAAGGGCGAACGATTTGTACTATGGCGAAATAGGGGAGAGAGTGTCTCTGAAATGATACAAGGTTTGGGCTGGAGATCATTAAAGAAAACGCGTTTTTCGTTGCTACGAAATCTTCTCACGAAATTGCAATCACCAACTTTCTCCTCCGAATGCGAAAATATTTTGTTGACGCCGACGTACATAGAAACGATCACCTTGATAAAATAAGGCAAATGAGAGCTCGTACGGAAAGATATTGGTGGTCATTCTTTCCGCGCGCTATACGAGATTGGAATAATAGAGAATTTGGAATAATAGAGATTTCTGAAGGTGGTTCGATGAACCTTCTGCCAAGCACTTAAATGTGATGTAGATATATATGAAGATTGGAATAATACAGTACTGTGAAGGTGGTTCGATGAAACCTATGCCAGGTCTCTCAAGCGTGGTTTTCAGAGTATCCATGTAGATGTAGATGTACTGAAAAGATCTTTGAGAACTGGACTCCATTTTGTAATCACTTAAGCAACAAAACATATTACGTGAATCTGTGACGTTTCATTTCGATTAATCCTTCCCTTCTGGGTGCCTCACTTTTTTTGGGTATCTGGGCATACGAGACATCTGCGTTCTGGCTAATGACAGCTGTGTGAAACAATTTCCATTCTCCTTTTAAGTCTTCGTTTGGTTCAGGTCTCCTATAATTTACAGTTTCGTGAGTAATTTAGAAGAGAACAAACCGATTCTTAGAGTCGGCTCTAGTTCCTGACAAATGACTGACAAGAAACGCAAATAGCAAGCAGAACAAAACAGTGCACTAGTAAAATGGCGAAATGTGAGAGGTGTCGGTAGAGCTCTTTAGCGTACTCCTCAGAAGCTATAGAACCTATACCTGGTGACCTACAGGCACGGTAACGTCCCCATAAAGTCATGTGAATTTAAAAGAAACGAGCTCGCGCAACAGATAATGGCTTATTTAGGTGAAATTACTAGCGTTGGCAGAATTAAGCTTGAATATACGTTCCTCAATTCACACGGACATGCTGATAATGAGATCAATCAGACTGTGCAAGGAATATAATGACACGGTAAAGAACTGCTTTATTGGCAAAAGACATTAAAAAGTGATTTACCCACTGAACCAAGAATACGAGCAATAATTTCATCTTTGAACTCTTCCATGTGGTCCGTGCTTGGATACAAAAACAACAATATAGGAACTGCGAATCCGCCTTGATGCAAAACGCTATTGTTATTTATTTATTTACTCCCCAGACTAGATTCAGCGACAATTGTAGCCTTCATCAGCAGATGCTTTAAATCTGAAACATGCTGAAAAATGGCATAGTTATGAAGCACTGTAAAACATTATTACATGTGCACCGTTTGTTTTTTAAATATTGATTTCTGTGAATAGTTTCGTAATACCTTGTTTATTATACGTTACAGCATGATTTTAAGATTGATGTCGCTGTTTCCGGCAAATTTTCTGTGGTTTTCTGCTGCCGTTTTTCTCGGCGTTCATCACGTCATCTTCAATTGTGTGAGCGTCTGTTGATAAACAAATACAAAAACGTGGACTTACGTATGTCAGAGTTACGCAACTGGCATTGCGATAGTGTTGTGGACACATTTACTGTGCTTACTAGACTGTTACATAGTTTATCGTACACTCACATGCACCCGCTTCTACAGTATTTCATAATCATGCTATTTATCTGCACGTTTTAGATGTAAAGAATCCACTGATGATGGTGATATTTGTCGCTGAAACTATTTAGGGGGATAAATAAATAAGAAAAGTGTTTTCCATCACAATTTCCATACTGCTGCTTAAGAATACGAGCATTTAACAAGTGAACAAGGATCCGGAATATAAACCATGGAAAATTTTACTGAAATGCAGGAGGATCTGCAACGAATTGACGCATGGTGCAGGGAATGGGAATGGAATCTCAATGTAGACAAGTGTAATGTGCTACGAATACATAGAAAAAAAGATCCTTTATCATTTAGCTACGATATAGCAGGTCAGCAACTGGAAGCAGTTAATTGCATAAATTATCGGGGAGTAGGCATTAGGAGTGATTTAAAACGGAATGATCATATAAAGTTGATCATCGGTAAAGCAGATGTCAGACTGAGATTCATTGGAAGAACCCTAAGGTAATGCAATCCAAAAACAAAGGAAGTAGGTTACAGTACATATGTTCGCCCACTGTTTGACTATTGCTCAGCAGTGTGGGATCCGTACCAGATAAGGTTGATAGAAGTGATAGAGAAGGTCCAACGGAGAGCAGCGCGCTTCGTTACAGGATCATTTAGTAATCGCGAAAGCGTTACGGAGATGATAGATAAACTCCAGTGGAAGACTTTGCAGGAGAGACGCTCAGTATCTCGGTACGGGTTTTCGTTGAAGTTCCGAGAACGTAACTTCACCGAGGAGTCAAGCAGTATATTACTCCCTCCTACTTATATCGCACGAAGAGACCATGAGGATAAAATAGAGAGATTAGAGCCCACACAGAGGCATACCGACAATCTTTCTTTTCACGAAGAATACGAGATTGGAATAGAAGGGAGAACAGATAGAGGTACTCAAAAAACCCTCCGCCACACAACGTCAGTTGTCTTGCGGAGTATGGATGTAGATGTAGATGTAGCCTTCGAACACCAGTACTCTCGCCTAAGTGCACAATGGTTGCAACTAGTTGGTGTGATAATGGGATCGGCCAAATGAAGTCCTGATGCAAAGTAACTGACTCCACACGCGGCCCGCTCACACTGGCTGCAACGGCGGCCTATGCTAACCACTCTTAAGTTGTGCAAGGACAGAAGGTGGCGGCGGTTGAGGCTAATTTCAGCTCGGCCTCTGTTTTCCACTCTAAGTTCGAGACATTTCACTCTGCAGCTCTAAGACTCAGCATAATGCAGTGCCCCAGAAGCAAGTGTCTCCCAACTTTTCTCTATGAAACTTAACTCGTTATGCTAGAGTTAGAATCTTGCTCACCAACTGCAGCGGTCCTTGCGAGTTCCGACCAATAATAATTTATGAAAGAAACATAACAATTTCTTACTCTCGTGGATTTTTTCGTGGTTTACCAATTAGGTGTATTCGCGTGGGGAAGAATGCAGAAAATGTCTCCCACTACATGACACATTTTCAGACATGGCCAATCAAATGACATCCACGTACAAACATGCGGGAATTCGTCCCCTCTACTGAAATAATTACTATTAGCCAACAAGAGAACCCCTTAATAAAATTTAAACAAGCACTTCAGAAGTCTCTACCTGGCTCAAGCTCCCACATTACGTGCCTTTGAGAGCATTAACTTAGGTGAAAAGGATTCATTCAGCTTCCCACACTTCGCAGTTTTATGGGACCTGCCTGTTCTCACTCCATGCCCTGCTACGCTGGGATGGCACTCTGTCCTCCGCTGCTCTGTACTTGCGAAGAGAACAGCTTTCAGCGGAAAACTACTTTACGCCTATTCCGTTTCCCTAAGTGATGGTTCAAATGGCTCTAAGCACTATGGAGCTTAACATCTGAGGTCATCAGTCCCCTAGACTTAGTAGTACTTAAACCTAACTAACCTAAGGACATTACACACATCCATGCCCCAGGCAGGATTCGAACCTGTGCTCGTAGCAGCAGCACGGTTCCGGACTGAAGCGCCTAGAACCGCTCGGCCACAGCGGCCGGCCCCCTAAGTGACATTTCCCTTTTGTGAACCAGTTAAAAGCCCCAAGGCTGCCGTAATTACAAGACTCTCTCACCTTACCAACAGGAGAAAAGATACAGAAACTATTCGAATGCAGTCATTGGAAGTAATGAATATTCCTTGCGCAGTCATTGGCAGTAGCGAATGTTCCTTGCAGTTCTCATGCAGCATTAGTGGTTTGACTTGGCTGACTATCGGAATCTGCAGATTAAATTATAAAATAAGTCATGAGATAGTTTTGGAATAAAGTGCCATGTAACAAATGGACAGACTGCAGTTTCTAAAGTTTGTTTCACAAAAGTTAACTGTTATATTTAGATTAAAATATCTTCGGTAGAAAAGTACTTGCAAATGATTTTCCCATTCAATCGTGCCAGGCTGTTACAGTATACTATTTGAAAGTGTTTCAGAACGCAAAGTCTCGGCTGCAGAATTAATGTCAATGACGCGTTTCAACCTTTTGGGGCATCGTCAGATTGTATAAAAGTAGCTCGATCAGTGATCCATCACTCATATAAGCACATATAATTTGTATTAGCTACTTGTAAACCTCAGTGTATATTTTACATCATATGTGGTTTTATGACTGTTGGGTCATGTATCCGGCTGCTTTTACGCAATCTGGTGATGACCCAAATAGGTGAAACGCGGCATTGGCATTTAATAATGTCGCAAACGAGATTGTTTTTGTTCTGAAACATTTTCAAACGAACCTCTTTCCTCCATAATTTCTTTCCTTCAAATACTTTTTGTCATCCTGCTACGGTATTTAAGACAATAATGTACCTTTTCGTAAGTTTTCTGAGATTGGTTAGTTTTGTAAGAAAAATAGTGTTATTTAGCCTAAAATTGCTACACTTCTACGACATGGCCTACTGATGCGTTACAGAGAGAGCGGTCACGATAGGATCCCAAGCTTGTTGCTACTTCGCATACTGCCAGTAAGAGGTGTTTTGTAAGTATTCTTCACGGATTTGTCGCCGGTTTGGTCGGCAAACCCGTGAAGACTACTTACAACACGTCCGCCAGGAAAGCCTGAAGACCACAAGAGGTGTTTTGTCCATATTGCGGAGTTCATGACGCGAGCAGGTAAAAGTAGAGAATTCGTGTGAGACGTGATCAGGAACTGATTATCAGTACTGTGTTGCACTAACTAAATAAATGATAACTGAACTCCTTATTCTGACGAAAGAGCTATAATGGACACATGCATGACAATAATAACGTCTTATACAAAAAGTGATCATTTACACTGTTCTAGCTTCCCTTCCTCTTATTTTCGAGTGTGTCGGTGCAGTTGGCAAGACATCGCAGTTGTATTCGCGAGAAGTGAAACGCGAATATATCAGTTTTCCTTTTTCATTCTGGTGCTGAAGTAGTATGTAATTCAGTACGTTTTTCGATGATTTACTTTTATATTATGTAAATACCTGTGTACTGCATTCCAGTAATCGTTAAGTAGTGGAAAAGTCATGATTGTAAAAGATATAGTAATACAGTCCTCTTTAGAAAACCACATGGTAGATCTCAAGGAAAATTCCACGATAAAAGAAGTAGGTGTATTTGCGCCAGGAATTAGTTGGAAACATTCCAAAGTGTGATGTTTGTCCTACAAAAGTAGAAAAATGAAGAAGTGCACTTTCAGCACTGTAGAAAGACACACTTCAGGAGACATTGGGACGTTGGGAACTGGAAGAGAAGTGTTAGGGTTTAACGTTCTCTTGTACCGAACTTAGTCGAAGAAAGTGAGGCAAATATGACTACAAGCCTTTTTTTGTGGAACTATCTGTTGAAATGGTTCTGAGAACTATGGGACTTAACATCTGAGGTCATCAGTCCCCAAGACTTAGAACCACTTAACCTAACTAACCTAAGGACATCACACAAATCCATGCCCGAGGCAGGAATCGAACCTGCCACGGTAGCAGTAGCGCGGTTCCAGAGTGTAGCGCCTAGAACCGCTCGGGAACACTGGCCGGCGAACTATCTGTTCATTTGCTGGAAGTAAGTTCTGGAAATCTGTGGAGCTGTTCTATGGCAGAGTACTTATTTAAACAATATACGGAGTACACGAAAGATTACATGTTGGAATTACCTTGGACAAATCGAGCATCGGCGAGAAAACGAGAGCCATGTTTAGACAATGTACTTGGTAGTGCTGCCTAGCAAGCGTACGTATACCCGTAAAGAAGAATGCCGCGAGATCGATACAATCGAATTGCGACACATTTTAATTGTTGTAAGAGTTCCAGGATACTGAAGCCGAGAGTACGTGTTCCATAGAATAACGTATGTTTAGACGTATAGCGACAATAGATGTATGGAAAAGTTTCAAAAGCAAGATCTGAAGAGCAACAACACAGTTTCTAATTTTGTGGAGCATGGTGGCTCTGAGCACTATGGGGCTTAATTTATGAGGTAATCAGCCCTCTAGAACTAAGAACTACTTAAACCTAACAAATCTACGGACATCACACACATCCGTGCCCGAGGCAGGATTCGAACCTGCGACCGTAGCGGTCGCGCGGTTCCAGATTGTAGCGCCTAGAACCGCTCGGCCACACCTGCCGGCGAGTCACTGGATTGGCATAATTTTACAGTCAGGGCTCATGGGATGTTATCCCACTAGATTGCTCGCACCCCAGACCACAGCTCCAGGTGTAAGCCCAGTGTGTCTAGCACTCAGACAGATTGGTTGCCGCCACTCACCAGACCTCCTTCGAATCAACACACGGTCATTAGAAAAAAGACCTACAGTCCGCCCTCCAATGAGTTCTCGCTTGGTTTGACGTCAGTGGAATGGATGCTACAGGACATCTGGCTTGGAGCTATCGTGGAAGTAACCGATTTTTAACAGATCGTTACAGCATTCTTTGTATTAAAAGGGTACCTGATGGTGGATACTCTTTGTTAGTAGTGAGTAGTAACTAGAATTTTAGTTAATTTGTTGTAAAGAGAAAAGCTAAATTAAAATTCTTGAAGGAGATGCGATAGTGGTTTGGCTACGTAGTGATTCCCGCCCACCTCCACGTGGTATGGATCGCCCCCTTCAGAGGGCTTGCTAAGAGGTGGAGAATTAATCAATTAAATTGTGAAATATAAATTTACAGAGTATAGCTCTGTTCAGAAAGAACTGTAATTAACTAGAATTGTTTAGTAAGTAGTCGGAGTATTCTTAGACACTAGGTAACACACCAGTTTGAAAAAAAAAAAAACTCACTGTGATGCCAACAACTGCTCGAATTCCTGCAGATACAGTACGATTCGCCAGTCACACGCCGAGCACGACGATCTTCCCTGTCGGCAGTGCTACGTGGTTATCTTGCTACTGTACATTGCCGTGACCACCGCTGTCATCGGTCATGTTCAGTGGCCACATTCATGCAACATCGCAAAAGAAACATACAGTTCCTGGTAACCCTATTACACGACCTTGCTCAAATTCAGTGAACTTTTCATAATAACGTCTTGGCAGTCTTAAGGGCACTCTTAACTAACATCAACTCACTACGTCCAAGCACAAAAGTAAATAACACTCACAACCGTTTAAAGCAAACCTGATTTCCACCCTTACCGTCGTAGTTCCAAAAAATGTTCAAATGTGTGTAAAAACTTATGGGACTTAACTGCTAAGGTCATCAGTCCATAAGCTTACACACTACTTTACCTAAATTATCCTAAGGACCAACAGACACACCCATGCCCAATCTCCGGCGGGACCAGCTGTACAGTCCATGACTGCAGCGCCCCAGACCGCTCGGCTAATCCCGCGCGGCGTCATAGTTCCGCTGCTGGTGCCACTCTAATGTGACACGCTGAAAGACATGTTTAAGATGTAGAAACATACCTACTAATTTCCGTTTATCTTGCGGGTTTTTTTTTCGTCAAAGTATATGTCACATATATTTGCCACATATGCAGGGTGTGCCTCGCGAGAGTCGTCAGGGTTATTTTCTCTTGCTTTTCGGCGGGTATTTGCAGTTTATGTCGTTTTTGCAATGTGTAGCTGGTGTCAGCCCAAACAGGTACTGCCCGTCACGAACTTTATGCTAAGCTCCGTGACGACGGAAAACGTTCATGCGTTTCGCCGTTAATAACCATATTACTTCTGAAACAGAATTTTATGTACCCACTCAAGAGAGCGGTCCCAGATCCAGATGTATCTCTTGCTACACTCGCTTTGTCGATATGCATTAACAGAGGTAGTAAAACACGAAAAATAACCAGTACTCCAGCAGTCCAGCAGTAATAGCACCGTCCTGGCCCTCACTGACTGCTAGCGAGATGCAGCACCGCTGCTCAACTCCACCGAAATACTGGCTATTTTTCATTTCTTACTACCTCTGTCAATACATACCTACAAAATCGATGTCGCAGGAGATACATGTACGACCGCTCTACAGAAAGGGAACTTAAAATTCTGCTTTACAAATGATTTGGTTAGTAATGGGAAACAAGCTTGCGCTTTCTGTTGACACTCGGTCTCACATGAAAGACGTAATTAATTTTTTTTTTTTTTTTTTTTTTGCGCTGACTCCACCTACAGATTGCAGAAGCGAAATTTCAAATACCTACTGGAACACCAGAGAAATGCTCCTGGCGACAATTAGGAGGCACACACGGCATACGCCGATCAGCCAGAACATTATGACCACCTACCTAATAGCCGGTATGTCCACCTTTGTTTGGCACGGATAACAGCGACAAAGTGGCGTGGCATGGAAGCACTGAGGCATAAGTGAGTCGCTAGAGGGAGCAGGCACCGATCTGCACATGTCACTTAATTCCTGTAAATTTCGGCGAGAGGGCGACGAGCTCTGACGCAACGTTCAATAGTATCCCAGATATCTACATTTATACTCCGCAAGCCACCCAACGGTGTGTGGTGGAGGACACTTTACGTGCCACTGTCATTACCTCCCTTTCCTGTTCCAGTCGCGTATTGTTCGCGGGAAGAACGACTGCCAGAAAGCCTCCGTGCGCGCTCGAATCTCTCTTATTTCACATTCGTGATCTCCTCGGGAGGTATAAGTAGGGGGAAGCAATATATTCGATGCGTCATCCAGAAAGGCACCCTCTCGAAACCTGGCCAGCAAGCTAGACCACGGTGCAGAGCGCCTCTCTTGCAGAGTCTGTCACTTGAGTTTGCTAAACATCTCCGTAACTCTATCACCCTTACCCAATAACCCTGTGACGAAATGCGCCGCTCTTCTTTGGGTCTTCTCTATCTCCTCTGTTAACCCGACCTGGTACGGATCCCACACTAATACTCAAGTATAGGTCGAAGGAGTGTTTTGTAAGCCACCTCCTTTGTTGATGGACTTCATTTTCTAAACACACTCCCAATTAATCTCAACGTGGCACCCGCCTTACCAACAATTAATTTTATGTGATTATTCCACTTCAAATCTTTCCATACCCATACTCTCAAATATTTTACAGAAGTAACTGCTACCAGTTTTTGTTCCACTATCATATGATCATACAGTAAAGAATCCTCCTTTCTATGTATTCGTAATACATTACATTTGTCTATGTTAAGGGTCAGTTGCAACTCTCTGCGCCAAGTGCCTATCTGCTGCAGATGTTCCTACACTTCGACCAGATTCAGATCTTGCGAGATGGGTGGCAGCATACTAGTTGGAACTCACCACTGTGTTCCTCGAACCACTCCGTCATACTTTTAGCATTGTGACATGGCACATTATGTTGTTGAAAAATGGCACTGCCGTCGGGAAACATGACCGACGTGGTTTGCAACCAAGTTTCGATCCTACTTGGCCATCATGGAGCCTTGCACGAGCTCAACTGAACCTATGGATGCCCAGATGAATGTTCCCCGGAGCATAATGGAGCTACCGCCAACTTGTCTCCGTCCCACAGTGCAGGTGTCAAGGATCTGTTCCCCTGGAAGATGACGGATTCATGTCCTTTCATCGATCCATCGATATGATGAAGAAGGTATCGGGGATTCATCAGACTAAAGCTCTGCCACAGCGCCAGCATTCAGTGCCGATGATTACGTTCCCATTTCAGTCGCAGTTGCCGATGTCCTGGTGTTGACATTGGCACATGAATGGGTCATCGCTTGCGGAGGCCGATTGTTGGCAGTGCTCGAGACACTGTGCCCTCAGACACACCTGTCCTCAGCTCAGCATTAAAGTGTGATGTTAGTTGCGCTACAGTTCGTCGCCTGTTCTGTTTTACAATGTGCCTAGCCTACGACGTCCGACATTTGTAATGAGGGGTGGCTGCTCAACCCCACGACTTCTGCACGGGGTGTCACCACCATTGTTTCGCCACGTTTTGAAGACACTCACCACACCACTCCTCGACTCCCGACCAATCGCCTGTTTCCGTAATGTTCGTGCCGAGCCTCCGGGCCATCACAATCTGCCCTCAGTGAAACTCCGGTAGAGGTCACGCCTTCCCCATTTTGCATACAGAGAGCTCTCGCAACGATACTGCACGCACGGTGCGTGTGTCTGACCAGCAGTCCTTCCTCGCCAGGTGACGCTGCTATCGCCAGGGCGGGTTTACTATGGTCAATTTATACATATAACATATGCCACACGTATTGATACACACACTTCTTATGTAACTCCATGGATGACTTCAAATGTACCCGTGGGACTGAGCAGTGTGGCACGATCTGTTGCGCCAGAACATGATTTGGTGAAGCCCTGAACAGCGCGAATGAGAGACAGTTCGCGCTTCATACTTTTAAAGTGTTCCAAGTCAACTAATTGGAGAACGAAATACCACCAAGTCGTTTTCGAACGTTTGCACACAATATCCCTTCTCACACTTACACCGTCTCTTTGCGGTAGCATAAGTATATGGTGTAACTTCCCCTTTGAATGTAAAGAATTACCGTGCTGGTAAAACTTCTGCGTAACAACTGTGGTCATGAGTCCCCTAGAACTTAGAAGTACTTAAACCTAACTAACCTAAGGACATCACACACATCCATGCCTGAGGCAGGATTCGAACCTGCGACTGGTGCAGCAGCGCGGTTCCGGAGTGAAGCGCCTAGAACTGTTCTGCCACAGAGGCCGGTTGAGACAGTTTTCTCTTTGCTGATTCTGATCATTACTAAACTGACACACAATATTTTTAGCGCAACGCAGTCTGACTTTCAATAAACCATGGCCCTGACTAACAATAACCTATCCCCTTCATGAATAACTTACCTCACAAAAATCTTCAGTACTCGATCTACCTCAACACAGCTAAATAAAAGATTCCAAGTACTGAAGGCACTAACTACTGATAGGCATATAGTCAGCAAATGAAAGATTTCGATACAGAAAAAACTATGTATTTACCTTAATAATGTTCCAAAGTCATCATATATACACATATATTGACATCCAGTTTCACGGATTTCCTTTTTCTGACGGACATACGTGCTGATCGTCCTCACCTCCAACTGCCCAACGCTACGGGGTGTTCACATCCAACTGCCCAACACTACACTAGCGAAAAAACTTCCAACAATTAGTCCAACCAGCTACAGACTGCACACAGCGCAGTCAGTGATTTTATTAGAGAGCGCTACGTGGCGTTACCAACACAACCTAAACAGCCTACTTACAATGGCTCGCACAGTGCTTTTCTGCAAATAATGAGTCACGTATATATCAAATCTAGTTGCAATTGCTCGAGGCATTCCCGAGATGTGCTATTATATTACCATTTTAGTATCCAAAACCTTAGCAAGTGATGAGTACCAATTTTGGTAGTAATTCTGTCATGCGTTACTGGGACATGCTGATATGTCACAGTCTTTGCAAGCATCCCTCCCCCCTCCACTCCTTTCCCCTCCCACTCTACCGTCCAGAACTGTCAGTGTGGAACGTAGTTTGAAACGTCCAATTCACAAAATTTATAAATGACAGTGCTGGAAAAACTCTAACCATATATGATTTTCAAACGGCTGAGCAAAACTGAACGTACCCAGACATTTCTCTCTTTAGTTATTCTGATCATCACTAAACTGACAATATTTTTAGCGCAACGCAATCTGACTTTCAATAATCCCTGCAAAAGAATGGCCCTGAATAACAATAACCTATACCTTCCATGAATCACTTACCTGATAAAAATCTTCGTTACTCGTACTGCTGCAACACAGCGAGCGCCACTACTGCCAGCAAAATAAAATATTCTAACTACTGAAGGTACTAACTAATGATAGGCATAGTTAGCAAGTGAAAGATTTTGATAGAGAACAAACAATGTATTTGCCTTAATAGTGTCCAAGTCATCATATATATATAAGACTGATTATGCCTTTCAGCGTACAGTCTGGAGCATAGCCCCCTTATAAAATTCCTCCATGATCCCCTATTCAGTGCTAACATTGGTGCCTCTACTGATCTTAAACCAATTACTTCAAAATCATTCTTAACCGAATCCAAGTACCTTCTCCTTGGTCTGCCCCGACTCCTCCTACCCTCTAGTGCTGAACCCATGAGTCTCTTGGGTAACCTTGCTTCTCCCATGCTTGTAACATGACCCCACCATCTAAGCCTGTTCGCCCTGACTGCCACATCTATAGAGTTCATTCCCAGTTTTCTTTGATTTCCCCTTTGTGGTCACCCTCCTGCCATTGTTCCCATCTACTAGTACCTGCAATCATCCTAGCTACTTTCATATCCGTAACCTCAGCCTTGTTGATAAGGTGTCCTGAATCCACCCAGCTTTCGCTCCCATACAACAAAGTTGGTCGAAAGATTGAACGGTGCACAGATAGCTTAGTCTTGGTACTGACTTCCTTCTTGCAGAAGCGCTCACTGCATTAGCTTTGCTACTCCTCGCTTCCAGTTCTTTCACTATGTTATCATCCTGTGAGAATATGCATCCTAAGTACTTGAAACCGTCTATCTGTTCTAACTTCGTTCCTCCTATTTGGCACTCAGTCCGTTTATATCTCTTTCCCAATGACATTACTTTCGTTTTGGAGATGCTAATCTTCATACCATAGTCCTTACATTTCTGATCTAGCTCTGAAATATTACTTTGCAAACTTTCAATCGAATCTGCCATCACAACTAAGTCATCCGCATGTGCAAGACTGCTTATTTTGTGTTCACATATTTTAATCTCACCCAGACAGTCTATTGTTTTCAACATATGATCCATAAATAATATGAACAACAGTGGCGACAGGTTGCAGCCTTGTCTTACCCCTGAAACTACTCTGAACCATGAACTCAATTTACCGTCAACTCTTACTGCTGCCTGACTATCCATGTAAAGACCTTTAATTGCTTGCAAAAGTTTGCCTCCTATTCCAAAATCTCGTAGAACAGACAATACCTTCCTCCTAGGAACCAGGTCATACGCCTTTTCTAGATCTTTAAAGCATAGATACAATTCCCTGTTCCACTCGTAACACTTCTCCATTACTTGCCGTAAGCTAAATATTTGGGCCTGACAACCTCTAAGAGGCCTAAACCCACACTGATTTTCATCCAATTGGTCCTCAACTAATACTCGCACTTTCCTTTCAACAATACCTGAGAAGATTTTACCCACAACGCTGATTAAAGAAATACCTCTGTAGTTGTTACAATCTTTTCTGTCTCCATGTTTAAAGATTGGTATGATTACTGCTTTTGTCCAGTCTGATGGAACCTGTCCCGACTCCCAGGCCATTTCAATTATCCTGTGTAGCCATTTAAGACCTGCTATTGCACTGTATTTGATGAGTTCTGACTTAATTTCATCCACCCCAGCTGCTTTATTGCACTGCAATCTACTGACCATTTTCTGCACTTCCTCAAATGTGATCCTATTTCTGTCATCATTCCTATCCCATTCTACCTCGAAATCTGAAACATTACTGATTGTATTTTCACCTACATTGAGTAACTCTTCAAAATATTCCCTCCATCTGCCCGAGGCATCCACAGGATTCACCAGCAGTTTTCCTGACCTGTCCAAAATACTTGTCATTTCCTTCTTACCTCCCTTTCGAAGACTGCTAATTACACTCCAGAATGGTTTTCCAGCAGCTTGACCCATAGTCTCCAACCTGTTTCCAAAGTCTTCCCAAGATTTCTTCTTGGATGCTGCAATTATCTGTTTGGCTTTGTTTCTTTTTTCAACATAACTTTCTCTGTCTACCTGAGTTCTAGTATGTAGCCATTTTTATACGCCTTCTTTTTACTTTTACAGGCTGCCTTGACTGTGTCATTCCACCAAGCTGTTTGCTTCTTCCTGCTTTTACACACTACTGTTCCAAGACATTCTTTAGCCATTTCTAGTACTGTGTCCCTGTACCTTGTCCATTCCTTTTCCAATGACTGTAATTGACTACATTCAACTACCTGGTACCTTCCTGAGATCGCTGTTATGTACTTGTGCCTGATTTCCTTATCCTGAAGTTTCTCCACTCTTATCCTCCCACATATGGACCTGACCACCTGCACTTTCGGCCTCACAATCTCAATTTCACTGCAGATTAAATAATGATCAGTGTCATCAAAGAATCCCCTTAATACACGTGTGTCCCTCACAGCCTTCCTGAATTCCTGATCTGTTATTATATAGTCAATGACAGATCTGGTTCCTCTGCCTTCCCAAGTATACCGGTGAATGTTCTTATGTTTAAAACAGGAGTTTGTGATTACTAAGCCCATACTGGCACAGAAATCCAAGAGTTGTTTCCCGTTCCTGTTGGCCTCCATATCCTCTCCAAATTTACCCATAACTTTTTCATACCCTTCTGTTCGATTTCCAATCCTGGCGTTAAAATCACCCATGAGCAGAACAGTGTCCTTGTCCTTTACTCTAACAACTACATCACTGAGTGCCTCATAAAAACTATCCATCTTATCTTGATCTGTCCCTTCACAATGCGAATATACTGACACAATCTAATTTTCTTGCTAGACACTCTCAAATCTATCCACATCAGTCGTTCGTTTACATACCTTATTGCAACTACGCTGAGTTCCATTTCTTTCCTGATGTAAGGCCCTACACCCCATTGTGCTATTCCTGCTTTGACTCCTGACAGGTAGACCTTGTATTCTCCCACTTCCTCTTCTTTCTCACCACTTACGCGAATGTCACTAACAGCTAAAACGTCCAGCCCCATCTTACTTGCAGCCTCTGCCAGCTCTACCTTCTTCCCAGAGTAGCCCCCATTGATATTAATAGCTCCCCATCTCATTACCATTTGTTTGCCAAGTCGTATCTTAGGAGTCCCTGATTTGTCAGTTAGAGATGGGACTCCGTCACCTCCAAAGGTCCGAGGCATTTTGCTCTGATTGTTGCCAGCATCATATTTAAAGTACCAGGGAAGCAGGTTGCTAGCCTTACTTGCCCCGAGTCCCATTGGGTTTTACCCCTAACGGTTGAGGGACTAACCGGTGGATTTGGTAGTCTTTGCCGTATGAGCACAAAGGTGACCACGACTCAGAATATGTCCAAGATGCCGTGCCTTATTCCAAAGTAACTGGTATCCCGACTGTCGGGACCACTTACTTGGCCACTCATACGTTGCCCGTGGTTCATGAACTAGGACATGACTACAGGAACCCACACCATGAACCACTTTTATATATATATATATATATATATATATATATATATATATATATATATATATATATATAAGTTCATGACATCCATCTTTACAAATTTCCTCTTTCTGGTGGACACACGCCCAGATCGTCTGCTAATGGCAACCTCTCAAAACTCTGGCATCTCTCTCTCCACGTCCACCACTGCTGGCGGCTCACCTCCAACTGCGCAACGCTACGCGCTGTTAACAGCCAACTGCCCAACACTACAATAGCGAATATTTCAACAATTCCAAACAGCCACAGACTGAACACAGCACAGTCAGCGATTTTCATATCGAGCGTTACGTGGCGCTACCAACATAAAAACCTAAACAGCCTACTTACAAGTTGTGACTGTCATCAATAAATGAAGGAACCCCCAAAAAACAGGCATTTAATACTACTATTTGTCATTGACACATATTTTGGCACGTCACATCTACTCACTCCCACCCACACCACTAGAACTGGATGAGACATATTACCCCCCCCCCCCCTTCAAAGAATTATAAAAGTAATGGCTAAAGTGTGTACAAAATTTGGTTGAAAGTACTACAGCCAGCGTTGTTTTTTATATTTGGTTCAAATGGTTCAAATGGCTCTGAGCACTATGGGACTCAACATCTTAGGTCATAAGTCCCCTAGAACTTAGAACTACTTAAACCTAACTAACCTAAGGACATCACACACATCCATGCCCGAGGCAGGATTCGAACCTGCGACCGTAGCAGTCCCGCGGTTCCGGACTGCAGCGCCAGAACCGCACGGCTACCGCGGCCGGCATTTTTTGTGTATAATTTTAGCATTTTTGACACTATAATAAATCCACTTAAGGTTTGTAACATGTTACCTGATTAAATAAGAAATTGCTAAAGTTCAGCCACATAAAATTGACAAACAAGGCTTGTATAGCACTTGAAATAACGTATGTGTTCATCAACTGAACTAAAGATGTTCACGAAGCCTTAAAACTTTCCCAGAAGTGTTTTGCCATATGTTCTTTGTAATTCCAGATAATGCTTCTGTTATTGCTAATTGGTTTTTGCACATTTTAGTTTGCAGTCAACATCTGTCTTTGCAAATTGTAACAGTTTATACGTAATGAATTGCGACAGAGAAAGGAGTCTGTAACCAGTGGAGGTATTGTATTTTACTTGTTCATTTTAGCAGAGGTTGTAAATAACGCTTCAGTTGTAAATTACTTTAGTTTTCACAAGACCAGTTTCGGACTGCTGTAAGTCTATCCTCAGGTGTCGTAGCTGCGCTGTGGTCCCCTGTTCTGAGCTCATAGGCAGCACATCGCGCCTGGTACGCGCTGCACTCGGGGGCGACAGCACAGCTACGACACCTGAGGATGGGCTTATAACAGTCCGAAATTGCTCGTGTGAAAATTAAGTAATTTACAACTGAAGCGGTATTTTCAACCTCTGCTATAATGCTCAGTTGTGGATGTTCTACAGACAGGTATGTTTTGGTTTTATTTTTACATTTACGTTTAGATTTAATTTTTAGTCAGAAACGTCTCCAAAACCGTGTTCTGAAATAGTCTTTTGTTTTTCCACTAGAGAGTGCCTCATGTTACCCCAAAGTCGTAATACATACACGTCATATTATCAGACACAAATCCACCTGATGATAGAGGTTTAAACCTTTGAAACACGTTGTGGATGTAAGTAAACAGTGACTGGTGACAGTAGGCTAGTTGTTCCATCCGAAATAACCAAAGTTTCATTAGTAATCGGTCGAGTGATGTAGGAACGTGTAGAAGACGCACAAACAAATATTCACTTTCACACACTACTAGCCATTAAAATTGCTACACCAAGATGAAATACTGATGATAAAAGGGTATTCATTGGACAAATACATTATACTAGAACTGACATGTAATTACATTTTCACGCAATCCGGGTGCATATATCCTGAGAAATCAGTACCCAGAACAACCAGCTCTGGCCCTAATAACGGCCTTGATACGCCTGGGCACTGAGTCAAACAGAGCTTGGATGGCGTGTACATGTACAGCTGCCCATGCAGCTTCAACACGATACCACAGTTCATCAAGAGCAGTGACTGGCGTATTGTGACGAGCCAGTTGTTCGGCCACCATTGACCAGACGTTTTGAGGTGGTGACAGAGCTGGAGAATTTTCTGTATGCAGAAAGTCCCGTACAGGACCTGCAACATACGGTCGTGCATTATTCTGCTGAGATGTAGGGTTTCGCAGGGATCGAATGAAGGGTAGAGCCACAGGTCGTAACACATCTGAAATTCAGCGTCCACTGTTCAAAGTGCCGTCAATGCGAACAAGAGGTGACCGAGACGTGTAACCAATGGCACCCCATACCATCAAGCCGAGTGACACGCCAGTAAGGCGATGACGAATACACGCTTCCAAAGTGCGTTCACCACGATGTCGCCAAACATGGATGCGACCATCATGATGCTGTTAACAGAACCTCGATTCATCCGAAAAAATGACGTTTTGCCATTCGTGCACCCAGGTTCGTTGTGGAGTACACCATCGTAGGCGCTCCTGTGTGTGATGCAGCGTCAAGGGTAACAGGAGCCACGGTCTCCGAGATGATAGTCCATTCTGCTGTCAACGTCGTCGAACTGTTCGTGCAGACGGTTGTTGTCTTGCAAACGTCCCGATCTGATGACTCAGGGATCGAGACGTAGCTGCACGATCCGTTACAGTCATACGGATAAGATACCTGTCATGTCGACTGCTAGTGATACGAGGCCGTTGGGATCCAACACGGTGATCCGTATTACCGTCCTGAACCCACAGATTACATATTCTGCTACCAGTCATTAGATCTCAACCAATGCGAGCAGCAATGTCGCGAGACGATAAACCGCCTTTATCAAAGTCGTAAACGTGATGGTATGCATTTCTCCTCCTTACATGAGGCATCACAAGAACGTTTCACCAGGCAACGCCGGTCAACTGCTGTTTGAGAAATTGGTTGGAAACTTTCCTCATGTCAACAAGTTGTAGTTTCCACCACCGGCGCCAACCTTATGTGAATGCTCTGGAAAGCTAATGATTTGCATGTCACAGCATCTTCTTCCTGTCGGTTAAATTTCGTGTCTGTAGCAGGTCATCTTCGTGGCCTAGCAGTTTTAATGGTCAGCAGTGTGTAATTAAAATTCTATTTCTGTTACACTGTCTTCTTAAAATGCGTAAAATACGTTGTTAGTAATTCTTCCTAATCTAATTTTATTGACCAGGATTGTAAAATGCCGTCCGTCTTTCAAGTAGTACTGATCATCAGTGTTCCAACCAACCCATAATTAGAAGAATATTGAGTCGTGAAAATAAATGTGTGTTTATTAGTGACTGGCGGTAGGGTAAGGAGTATGAAAGACACCTCAGGTGAAGCCGTAAGGGACCGGGCGAGGAACAGCTGCGTGGGGGCAGATGGCGCCCACGAAAGGTGACGGTGTGCAGCACGGGGGCGAAGAGGCGCTGACAAGGAACGGTTCAGATGAGACCCGCGGAAGACGCCTCACCTCACGTGGGCGTGAGATGGCGCCTGCCAAGCGGAGGAAGTGCAGCCCCGCGGCTCGCCTGGGCCGGCTTTATTTTTACCGGCGCCGCCTTCCGCTGCCGCCTCCACGTCCGCCCCCGCCGCCGCCTCCGCTCTCATCATTAGAGGCGACGGCGACGGCGTCTACAAAGCTGGCCGGCGGCCGCGCGATGACAAATGGCGGCGCACCTCATTAGTGGCGGCTGCAGCGGGGAGTCCCCGCACAGCTTCCCGTTCCCGCCGCTGCCGCTGCCACCGGCGCTGGGAGCGGGTGTTGCGCCCCGCGCGCCGCCACTGTTCCCTGTGGCCGCATTAATTAAAAGTGAGGCAAACGGACAAAAAGCTGAACGAAAACTCTTTCGCGGTAGCGCCCCGCAGCGTCTCGGCGCTGCGCGTCGCTTCGTCGCCGACAGAGCTGCGGCTGTTGTCGAGCGCCACCGTCACGGCAGAGGCGGCTGCGGCGACGGAGGCTCCCACTGCCAGCTACCGGCTTCCGCTGTAGGCGGCGGCCTGCAGGGTGCCAGGGGTCGTTCTCTGATGCACGTGTCAGACGGCACCAGCTGCTCGGCTCTCGATAATAGTACGCCTACAACCACGGACCTGCCTGGTCCTCTTTGTAGTGTTTTTACTACTTTCGGCTTTTATGCAGGAATAGCTGTGTGCCCGGTGTTGTACGGATATGCAATTCTTCCAATCTTCTGGTAGTCCATCTACTTTCTCTCTCTCTGTCGATCTTTTGTTCCCCCTTTTCTAGCCATCACCTCCTGGCCCCTCTAAACCCATCTCCTCTTCTCTGCTCTTAGTCCATCTCTCCTTCCTCCCTGTTAGTTCATCTCTTCCTTCCCGCCGGACGGTGTGGCCGAACGGTTCTAGGCGCTCCAGTTTGGAACCACGCGACCGCTACGGTCGCACGTTCGCATCCTGCCTCGGGCATAGCTGTGTGTGATGTTATCAGGTTAGTTAGGTTTACGTAGTTCTAAGTTCTAGGGGACTGATGACCTCAGATGTTAAGTCCCATAGTGTTCAGAACCATTTGAAACATTTTTATCTGCCTTCCCTCTGTCTATGCAACTCCTTCTTCCCTTCTGTCTGTCTATCTATGTCCTCCTCACCCATCTACTCATCCATCTAATCTTTATCCATTTCTCTGTCCACTTCCTCCTCCTCCTCATCTCTCAGTACACCCCAGTCTCTCCCCGAACTGTCTCCATCTCCTCCTTCTCCCCTTTCTGTCCACCCCGTCCTCTCCACCTTCACTCTCCGTCACCAAGTTGTCATCTTGTAAGTGAGTAGCCTTTACTTGAGTGTGTTTTATTGTAACTACAGGCCCGACGCTGTGGCCGAGCGGGTCTAGGCGCTACAGTTTGGAACCACGCTGCTGCTACAGTCGCAGGCTCGAATCCTGCCTCAGGCATCGATGTGTGTGATGTCCTTAGGTTAGCTAGGTTTACGTAGTTCTAAGTTCTATGGGACTGATGACCTCAGAAGTTAAGTCCCGTGGTGTTTAGAGCCATTTGAACCATTTGTAAATACAGGGTGGTCATTTGATAGTTGTTGTTGTTGTTGTTGTCTTCAGTCCTGAGACTGGTTTGGTACAGCTCTCCATGTTATTCTGTCCTCTGCAAGCTTCTTCATCCCCCAGTACCTACTGCAACCTACATCCTTCTGAATCTGCTTAGTGTATTCTTCTCTTGGTCTCCCTCTACGATTTTTACCCTCCACGCTGCCCTCCAATGCTAAATTTGTAATCCCTTGATGCCTCAGAACATGTCCTACCAACCGATCCCTTCTTCTGGTCAAGTAGTTCCACAAACTTCTCTTCTCCCCAATCCTATTCAATACCTTCTCATTAGTTACGTGATCTAACCTCCTTATCTTCAGCATTCTTCTGTAGTACCACATTTCGAAATCTTCTATTCTCTTCTTGTCCTAACTAGTTATCGTCCATGTTTCACTTCCATACATGGCTACTCTCCAAACAAATACTTTCAGAAACGTCTTCCTGATACATAAATCAATATTCGATGTTAACAAATTTCTCTTCTTCAGAAACGCCTTCCTTGCCATTGCCAGTCTACATTTTATATCCTCTCTACTTCGACCATCATCAGTTATTTTACTTCCTAAATAGCAAAATTCCTTTACTACTTTCAGTGTCTCATTTCCTAATCTAATTCCCTCAGCATCACCAGATTTAATTTGACTACATTCCATTATCCTCGTTTTACTTTTGTTGATGTTCATCTTATGTCCTCCTTTCAAGACACTGTCCATTCTGTTCAACTGCTGTTCCAGGTCCTTTGCTGTCTCTGACAGAATTACAATGTCATCGGCGTACCTCATAGTTTTTACTTCTTCTCCATGGATTTTAATACCTACTCCGAACTTTTCTTTTGTTTCCTTTACTGCTTGCTCAATATACAGATTGAATAACATCGGGGACAGGCTACAACCCTGTCTCACTCTTTTCCCAACAACTGCTTCCCTTTCATGCTCCTCGACTCTTATGACTGCCATCTTGTTTCTGTACAAATTGTAAATAGCCTTTCGCTCCCTATATTTTACCCTTGCCACCTTCAAAATTTGAAAGAGTGTATTCCAGTCAACATTGTCAAAAGCTTTCTCTAAGTCTACAAATGCTAGAAACGTAGGTTTGCCTTTTCTTAATCTTTCTTCTAAGGTAAGTCGTAAGGTGAGTATTGCCTCACGTGTTCCAACATTTCTATGGAATCCAAACGGATCCTCCCCGAGGTCCGCATCTACCAGTTTTCCATTCGTCTCTAAAGAATATGCGTTAGTGTTTTGCAGCTGTGACTTATTAAACTGATAGTTCGGTAATTTTCACATCGTTCAGCATCTGCTTTCTTGGGGTTTGGAATTATTATATTCTTCTTGAAGGCTGAAGGTATTTCGCCTGTCTCATACATCTTGCTCACCAGCTGGTAGAGTTTTGTCATGATTGGCTCTTCCAAGGCGGTCAGTAGTTCTAATGGAATGTTGTCTACTCCCGGGGCCTTGTTTCGACTCAGGTCTTTCAGTGCTCTGTCAAACTCTTCACGCAGTATCTTATCTCCCATTTCATCTTCATCTACATCCTCTTTCATTTCCATAATATAAGAACATCGCCCTTGTATAAACCCTCTATATACTCCTTCCACCTTTCTGCCTTCCCTTCTTTGCTTAGAACTGGGTTGCCATCTGAGCTCTTGATGTTCATACGAGTGGTTCTCTTCTCTCCAAAGGTCTCTTTAATTTTCCTGTAGGCAGTATCGATCTTACCCCTAGTGAGATAAACTTACTTTTACATCCTTACATTTGTCCTCTAACCATCCCTGCTTAGCCATTTTGCACTCCCTGTCGATCTCATTTTTGAGACGTTTGTATTCCTTTTTGCCTGCTTCATGTACTGCATTTTCATATTTTCTCCTTTCATCAATTAAATTCAATATTTCTTCTGTTACCCTAGGTTTTCTAGCAGCCCTCGTCTTTTTACCTGGTTTATCCTCTGCTGCCTTCACTACTTCATCCCTCAGAGCTACCCATTCTTCTTCTACTGTGTTTCTTTCCCCCATTCCTGTCAATTGTTCCCTTATGCTCTCCTTGAAACTCTGTATAACCTATGGTTTAGCCATCTTATCCATGCCCTTAAATTCCCACCTTTTCGCAGTTTCTTCAGTTTTAATCTACAGGTCATAACCAATAGATTGTGGTCAGAGTCCACATCTGCCCCTGGAAATGTCTTACAATTTAAAACTTGGTTCCTAAATGTCTGTCTTACCATTATATAATATATCTGATACCTTTTAGTATCTCCAGGGTTCTTCCATGTATACAACCTTCTTTCATTATTCTTAAACCAAGTGTTAGCTATGATTAAGTTGTGCTCTGTGCAAAATTCTACCCAATCCATATTCAACTACTACGTTTCCTTCTCTCCCTTTTCCTACACTTGAATTCCAGTCACCCATGACTATTAAATTTTCGTCACCCTTCACTACTTGAATAATTTCATTTATTTCATCATACACTTCTTCAATTTCTTCGTCATCTGCAGAGCTAGTTGGCATATAAACTTGTACTACTGTAGTACGTGTGGGCTTCGTATCTATCTTGGCCACAATAATGCGTTCATTATGCTGTTTGTAGTAGCTTACCCGTATTCCTATTTTCCTATTCATTATTAAACCTACTCTTGCATTACCCCTATTTGATTTTGTGTTTATAACCCCGTAGTCACCTGCCCAGAAGTCTTGTTCCTCCTTCCACCGAACTTCACTAATTCCCACTATATCTAACTTTAACCTATCCATTTCCCTTTTTTTAAATTTTCTAACCTACCTGCCCGATTAAGGGATCTGACATTCCACGCTCCGATCCGTAGAACGCCAGTTTTCTTTCTCCTGATAACGACATCCTCCTGAGTAGTCCCCGCCCGGAGATCCGAATGGGGGACTACTTTACCTCCGGAATATTTTACCCAAGAGGACGCCATCATCATTTAATCATACAGTAAAGCTGCATGTCCTCGGGAAAAATTACGGCTGTAGTTTCCCCTTGCTTTCAGCCATTCGCAATACCAGCACAGCAAGGCCTTGTTGGTTAGTGTTACAAGGCCAGATCAGTCAATCATCCAGGCTGCTGCCCCTGCAACTACTGAAAAGGCTGCTGCCCCTCTTCAGGAACCACACGTTTGTCTGGCCTCTCAACAGATACCCCTCTGTTGTGATTGCACCTACGGTACGGCCATCTGTATCGCTGAGGCACGCAAGCCTCCCCACCAACGGCAAGGTCGATGGTTCATGGGGGGCATTGATAGTAACCAGGCCAAATATCTCAGGCAATGAGCGTCAAACGAAAAAACTACAAAGAACGAAACTTGTCTAGCTTCAAGGGGGAAACCAGATGGTGCTGTGGTTTGCCCGCTAGATGGCGCTGCCTTAGGTCAAACGGATATCAACTGCTTTTTTAAAAATAGGAACCCCCATTCTTTATTACATATTCGTGTAGTACCTAAAGAAAAATGAATGTTTTTGTTGGACCACTTTTTTCGCTTTGTGATAGATGTCGCAAATATATAAGTACTTGGTATCACATAACATGCTGCTCCCAACTATCCGAGGTCTTCTCCAATCCTGAAGATCCCCATTTTGATTACTCCCTCTTCTCCCCCGTCCTAGACCGCACTGACACCTCTGTTCTCCCGCTCGCCCCTAGCTTCCAGTACTTGGATCGGTTACCCCCCTCAGACATCAACACTCTCATCACCGCACAAGACATCACACTCGTGCTCTGCTCCAAACGCAACACCGCCCCAGGTCATGATGGCGTCACCTAGCGTCACCTTAAGGAATATCCCCCACCATCCTTCCTGTCTGTCCTTGCTACCCTGTACAATGTCACTGTATTTTACCCCGACCTGTGGAAGACTTCCCGTGTCCTGCTGTTCCCTAAACCTAAGAAACCTGCCTCTCCTACCTCTTCCTATCGTCCCATCTGCCTCATCTCCGTGTTCAGTAAGGTCTTCGAGGCCATCCTCTCTCACCGTATTCACCACCACCTTAACCAGCACCACCTCCTTCCCCTTACCCAATGTGGCTTCCGGCCTTCCTTTTCCGCCGACGACCAGCTGCTTAACCTTACCAATCTTCTTTCCCTCCAACTGAACTCCCGTCGCTCCGCTATTTTTGTTTCCCTTGATCTCCAGAACGCCTATGACTGTGTCTGGCATCCCAGGCTCCTCTTCAAACTCCAGACCTATGCTCTCGCCATCAACTTCATCTGTCTCGTTGCTTCCTTCCTCTCCCATCGTCCCTCCTATGTGACTATCCACAATTCCATCTCCAGTACTTTCTATCCCTCTGCTGGCGTGTCCCAATTTCTGTCCTTTCCCCTCTCCTCTATCTCCTGTACACTACTGATATACTCAAACCTCCCCCACCTGTTCATCTTCTCCAGTTTGCTGATGACACCACCTTCCTAGCCCTTTATCCTACCTTTCAATTGTCCCAACGTACCCTCCAAACCCACCTTGACCAATTCACCACTTGGTGCAACCAGTGGTTCCTCCATATCAATCCCTCCAAGACCCAGGCGATCATCAAAGGCCCACCTGCTCCTTCCACTTCCATGATTTCTACCTCACCATTTAAGGGCGTCCAATCCACCTCACTCCTACCCTCAAATACCTTGGCCTCACACTCGACTGTCACCTCACCTGGACTCCCCATCTCCTTACCATCCAAAACAAAGCTCACAACCGCCTCCGCCTCCGGACGTGGGGTCTGCATCTTCCCACCTACAAATCCTTGATCTGCCTCATCTTCTGTTATGCCAGCAGAACTTGGATTTCCGCCCCTCCCTGGTTCTATAAAGCCCTCCAAATCCTCGAACGCCATGCACTACGCCTCGCCTTCTTAATCAGCCTTCCATCCCCCATGCGCACCCTCTACGACCTCATCATTTTCCCCCACCTTCTCCTTTTCCTTGAACACATCCGCACACTGTATATTTGTCTGCCACCTTGATCCCCCTCATCCCCTGGTGTCTCCCTTCCTCTCCACTCCCAACCAGTTACCGCGCCTTTACCGTTGTGTCCCACCCTCTCTCCATCTCTGCACCCTCCATCTCCTTTCCCAATGCAAATTCCACCATCTACCCCTCCCAGATAATGAGCTTCGCCCTGACATCTACCCTTTCTACCAACTCTAACCCCATCTTCCTGCCTCCTCCTCAGGGCTCCCTCCCTCCCCCTCCCTCCTCCTGAGCGGCTTCCAACTCCTACTCTCCCTCCCTATCTTGTGCCCACCTTTCAGTGTCTCTGCACTCCCTCCTGCTATGTCTTCCCTCTTCATCTCCCGCCCCAAGTGTCTCCTGCCTCTTCGTATACCCGCTGACTCCCCTACTCTCTTCATCCCGCCGCTTCCCCTGCTGCCCCTTGCTCTCCCCTCCTTTTCCATCCTGTCTGATCTTTCTCTCAGCAGGTTCCCCATGGCAGTTTTATTCATCGTCGTGTGTGCTCCAAGTCGGTTTTAAGTGTGTTGTTCTGGAGTGTTTTTAATACTGTGGCCGACTTTTAACCTGTGCATGTTCATTCAGCCTATTCTCTGTTTTAAGAATCGCCAACTGTGTTTTTTTAAGTATCTGTTGACTTTTTTTAAACTGTTTCCCATGAACGTCACCATGTCAGTCTATTTTTACCTCCATTTTCTCCCATTCCTCTGTTTTAAGTTCCTCTTTTTTATAGCCTTATGTATGTAATATTTTTTTTCTTATTTTAAGTACCGAGCGAGGTGGCGGAGTGGTTGGCACACTGGACTCGCATTCGGGAGGATGACGGTTCAATCCCGTCTCCAGCCATCCTGATTTAGGTTTTCCGTGATTTCCCTAAATCGTTTCAGGCGAATGCCGGGATGGTTCCTTTGAAAGGGCACGGCCGATTTCCTTCCCCATCCTTCCCTAACCCGAGCTTGCGCTCAGTCTCTAATGACCTCGTTGTCGACGGGACGTTAAACAACACTAACCTAACCTAACCATTTTTAGTTGCCATGTCACTCGGCTGAAGAGCGGCAGATTGTGCTGCTGACAACCCTCCCCTGCCCATATGGGGCAGGGGAATGAAATCATAATAAAGGAAAAAAATAATAACATTCCGCCAGTGCAGACGGTATTTGCTTTGTAATACATTACCCGTTTACCCATTGCGGAAAAGGTCGGTAACGTGTTGATGTATGGCTATTGTGATCAAAATGCACAACGGGCGTGTGCTATGCCTGCTGCTCGGTATCCTGGACGAAATCATCCAAGTGTATGGACCGTTCGCTGGATAGTTACGTTATGTAAGGAAACAGGAAGTGTTGAGCCACATGTGAAACGTCAACCACGACCTGCAACAAATGATGATGCCCGAGTAGGTGTTTTAGCTGCTGTCGCGGCTAATCCGCACATCATTAACAGACAAATTGTTCTATAATCGGGAATCTGAAAAACGTCGGTGTTGACAATGCTACATCAACATCCATTGCACCCGTACCATATGTCTATGCACCAGGAATTGCATGGAGACGACTTTGAACGTCGTGTACAGTTCTGCCACTGGGCGCAAGAGAAATTACGGGACGATGACAAATTTTTTGCCCCCGTTCTGTTTAGTGACGAATCGTCATTCACCAACAGCGGTAACGTAAACCGGCATAATATGCATTATTGGGCAACGGAAAATCCACGATGGCTGTGACAAGTGGAACATCAGCGACCTTGTCGGGTTAATGTATGGTGCGGCATTATGGGAGGAAGAATAATTGGCCCCCATTTTATCGATGGCACTTTAAATGGTGCAATGTATGCTGACTTCCTACTTAATGTTCTACCGATGTTACTACAAGATGTTTCAGTGCATGACAGAATGGCGATGTACTTCCAACATAATGGATGTCCGGCACATAGCTCGCGCACGGTTGAAGTGGTACTGAATAGCATATTTCATGACAGGTGCATTGGTCGTCGAAGCACCGTGCCATGGCCCGCACGTTCACCGGATCTGACGTCCCCGGATTTCTTTCTGTGGGTAAAGTTGACGGATATTTTCAATCGTGATCCAACGACAACGCCTGACAACATGCGTCAGCGCATTGTAAATGCATGTGCGAACATTACGGAAGGCGAACTACTCGCTGTTGAGAGGAATGTCGTTACACGTATTGCCAAATGCTTTGAGGTTGACGGACATCATTTTGAGCATTTATTTCATTAATGTGGTGTTTACATGCAATCACGCTGTAACAGCATGCGTTCTCAGAGATGATAAGTTCACAAAGGTACATGTATCACATTGGAACAACCGAAATAAAATGTTCAAAAGTACCTACGTTCTGTATCTTAATTTATAAAACCTACCTGTTACCAACCGTTCGTCTAAAATTGTGAGCCATATGGTAGTGACTATTACAGCGCCATCTATCACAAAGCGAAAAAAGTGGTCCAACTAAAACATTGATATTTCTTTACGTACTACACGAATATGTAACAAAAATTGGGGTTCCTATTTATAAAAAAAAACAACGCAGTTGATATCCGTTTGACCTATGGTAGCGCCATCTAGGACCATAGCGCCATCTGGTTTCCCTCTTCAAGCTAGACAAGTTTCGTTCTTTGTAGTTTTTTCGTTTAACGCTTATTTCGTTAGATATTCGGTCACGATCGATGGACAACCCTGTACAAACCTGATAATGTGAACTGACAACCTAAATGTGCTACTGAGCTAAAATTCAGATCACTGACATGAAATGTAAAAGAATCCTGAGTGTGTGAAAACCGGTCTCATAAGCAAATAAGCAAATTAATAATTTCAGGCTCAGTAGACATGGTCACTGCGAACTGTTCGAAAAAAAAACTAACTGTATAAAAAGCTCCAAACTGCAATATCGACCTGTATGAGAATGTAACCTGAAACACACGTGGCCCTGGTAAAATAAAGAAACTGGCAGAACCTACATTGCGCCAAGGAAACGAAAACATCACGTATCGTGAATCTCATCTGCAAAATGAAGTACTGGCAGAAACGACAACACAGCAACAGTCTGCAACAGCTAAAAACAAATACTGCTAAAAACTAACTACAGCTGATCCAGAATGTCAATGAAACACATGACTCAACCCTTACGTTCTGATATTTCAGTTAGGAAAATACTTATCAAAGAAAACTATTATAGACTCTAATATAAAAATTCCTGTAATCTAATAACTTCCATAGTACGGTAACTTAACTCAGAAGCCAGTCAATAGAATAATTATCAAAAACTCGTCTGTAACGAGGGTCAAGTGGTCGAACGATACAAGTCTACAAAAATAAAAATATGGTTTTGCCTCAACAAATTATATCTTGTTCTTCATTACTAAACCTTTTTTATGTCCGTATGCTATCCAAACATTGTTCTGAGTCACCATTCCTCCACGTGATAAATCTGCAATTCACATACTTCCAACAGTGCGTCCATGCATTACGCTGTACACTCAACGAAATCCACCTGCTGCATACCGGAGCTGTCCACTGCTGGCTGTCAAAGATTCTACTACTCCACAGTGCTGCCATTGCAGGTACGGGTACTGTTACCTAACAACTGTTTCTCTTACCACAATTCTTCAAATGTATCAAATGGCTCTGAGCACTATGGGACACTGAGGTCATCAGTCCCCTAGAACTTAGAACTAGTTAAACCTAACTAACCTAAGGACATGGCACACATCCATGCCCGAGGCAGGATTCGAACCTGCGACCGCAGCGGCCTCGCGGTTCCCGACTGTAGCGCCTAGAACCGCTCGGCCACCCCGACCGGCTTCAAATGTATCATTTTCCTTTACAAACGTTAACATGTCCAATTACATCAAGAAATAGCCATCTTACAACCTCCACGCCAATAAGAGGATCCTGGTTTTTAAACCCACAGTATTCCTTTCCAGACACGAGGGGAAACCATAAAGTAAGTTTCGATCGGCTGTGACATGAAAGCCACAGCGAAAATCCGGTGAAGTTTTACTCAGACCTGTTGGTCAGTGTCTCTAGCATACCCGTCAATTGCGTCATATCGCTCTTTGCAGTTCTGAGCGTAAAGGGAGCACCTAAAGACACCTAGAAAATGGTGTCTCCCGCCAATAGATTTCGCCAGATTTCATGCAACTCCAGAGAACTTAACTGTCGTGCACTTCCTTCTTCATGACAATTCTCGGCCGCGCGCTGTAGCAGCAGTGAAGTCGCTCCTGCAGTGTATTCGATGGTACGTATTTGGTCACCCATCATACAGCTCCTCTGACTTTCATCTCTGCTCACGCGAATTTCTGGCTTTGAAGACAACATTCTGTCACAAACAAGGAGCTGAAGAGCATCGCAGAGAAGTGGCGGAAAGTACAAGCGGCTACCCTCTATGACGAGGGTATTGGAAAATTGGTACGACTCTTAAGACAATTGTCTTAGTTGGAGCGTTGACTGGGTAGAGAAATAGCTCGAAAGTGTTGCAAACAGGTGTAAATAAAACATTTTTAATTTTCATTGTGGCTTCCATTTCGAAATTGATCGGAATTTACTTTCTAGGCAACCCTCGTCTTAAGTAATATGTGTACCAAGTTTGGTTGAAATCGATCGAGCGGTTTAGGAGGAGTTCCTTAGTCACGGCTTTGGTAGAGTACGCACTTGTCACATGTGTCGAGAATGAAATTTTCACTCCGCAGCGGAATGAGAGCTGATGTGACACTTCCTGACAGATTAAAACTGTGAGTCGAACTCAGGACCTTTGCCTTTCACGGTCAAGTACTCTACCATCTGAGCTACTCAAGCAGAAATCAGGACCCCTCCTCACAGTTTTAATTCCGCCACTACCTCGCCTGCTACCTTCCAAACTTCGAAGAAGCTCTCCTGCAGACCTTGCACAGCTTGCACTCCTGGAAGGTACGAGACGTACTTTCGGAACTATAACTGCGAGGACAGATCGTGAGTCGTGCTCGCGGAGCTCAGATCGTAGAACACTTGCCCGCGATAAGCCAAGGTCCGGAGTTCGAGTCTCAGTGTGGCACACAGCTTTAATCTGCCTGCAATTTCATGTTACATGTACTTAACATATTTCGACACATATTACACATTTATCTGTCGCGAATCCTACCGCTCCTACGAAGCTCAGTCTTTATGAAGTCGTATCTCCTGAACAATGTGTCGTACAGTGGTATAATTTTGTAGGTATATTCAGTGCAACATTTGAACATGTCTGCAAATTCTATCATGAATACAGTTAGATTCAAAGAAGTAATGAATTAAAACATGATCCCTAATGCCATAATTTTGCTGCATGAAAAGCGAAAATGTAGTAAGAGAGGAACATTTTTCGTTTCATCATTTTGTCTTAAAGTTGTAGCGAGAAATGTTTTCGTGAAGCCTTTAGACAAATGTTTGCGTGGAGATAACAGCGATTGATTTACTTATAATAAATTATTCAAAATGACAGTCACAATCGGATTATTTATTTTGTCGCCAACCGGTATCAACCCACGATGGAGTCATGTACGTAATCTACAGCGTTTCTTAACGAGCAAATAGTAAACTGTGACAATAACTATTTTGAAATCTTCGCAAATATCTTTATTTCATGAGGATACTGCTTCTCCTTCTCAACTATGTTAATATTGTATGACGATGTATATTGGTATTAATTTTTATTATACTGTTTTAATTTTATAATAAAGACCTACAAAGTTTAAACACTGCAGAAACAACTTGTTGGAAGAGTATCCATAATATAACGACTATGTCAATCGACAGAAGTATGATGAAGGGAGGATTGTGGTACACCTGATGCTACTATATAGAATGCCTTGTTACAGCAGAAGACACGTACGAGGAGGCTACTATGACGTCGGAATCCTAGCCAAATAGGCTAAGGGGCACCTGATATACTTCGTTTCTCTAATATGTTAATTTTATAATGGAGAATACACTGTTCTTTAGCTGCTTCAAACAAAGAAAAGGAGACACAGGCAGTCTCGTAGGTCTCTGAAATGTTTCCGGCATTGAAAAAAAAAAAAAACAATACTGAACGAGCGACCGGTCCTGGCCTTGCACGGTTTGTATTAAATTGCTACAGCATGACGAATTGTCTGGCGTACACGTGAGAAATTTGTACACACCAACCGTCCTCGTAAATCAACCTCCCTAGAAATAAAATTCGTATCAAAATCCCTAAGAAGTTCATGAGATTAGACTTCATCCACAGATGGAGAAACGCGAGACTTTAATTTAAAAAATGTATAGACGTATAGGCAATAATCGAGTTGAAAACTTGAAAGCATGCTTATGAGTAGTTCCTTCCAGCTCTGTGCTTCGAGACAGCCACGAAAAGATCTTGCTTATAGACCGTTAAGCACCAGTACAAACCTCTTTCCGAATCATGCCACGTGACATTTAACGTTAGAATCTTAATGCAGCTCAAAACAATATTATTTAATGACACGTGTTGTTTTCCACCGACCGAGACTGCTGCTACATAGCCTAAGCCGTTACAGAAGCGCGTGGTGACTCACCCACCCACGCACGCGCACACACACACACACACACACACACACACACACACACACACACATCCCAATTATACAACACCGTCGTCCGTGGGAAAGAAGGACGTTTTGGGTTGCCCGAGTGTTGACCGACGCGGTATGCAAAGTGCTTTCGGGAACAACGAACAGCGGACAGAAGTTACAGCGACAGAGATAAAGGAGAAAGAAGGTGGACAGCGAAAACCGCCAGCTCGCTGCTTCTCTGCTGGGCCCACTTCTCTAATTTACAGAGCGATCTCGAAGACATTTGGGACCGCGCTGTGTAACGGCAGAAAGTGCACGTGGAGCCGCGTGAGAAGCTATTCTCTTGTCGTGCGGATCCGAAACGAACGACGTCGCAACTCACGTTCTTTCGCTAAACAACGAGGCGCTCGTGTTTCAAGTCGGGAGGGGAGCTCCCGTGGCCGTAGCCTGTCCAGAATGGAGGTCTTCTCGCCAGCTGCAATAGCTGCTACTTCGCAAAGCAACTACTGCTGTGTGATAACACGAGTAACTGCTTGAAAGTGTTATAAGATAACAGTGGACACCAAACACTCGACGAATTTCCTTGCAGTAACGCATTTGAATTATTGGTTTCTGCTCACGAGAATGTATACTCTTCCATATGCAAAAAACGTTTAATTTTGTCAAAAATGTATTGAGACAAATCTGACTCTCTCATTCCTAGCGTCTATGCTATGTTACAGGGGTCGCTCTTTTTATGATTCTGCAAATTTATTTTATTTTAGTTTTGTAGCCCCATACCTGTCACCACAATTGTCCCTAAAGCAACGTGGAGTCGTTTACACCCCCTCTGAATCGCGTAAACTACATTTCGTGTGTTATCATATTTTAACTGTTCACGTGTCGTATTTTCTGCTGTGTCCTGCCCACTCGTCTAAAGCAGAGTGTCTAGGAAAGCTGCTTTCTCGGATCTCTAGACAATTCAAGCAAATCGTATTAATGATGTTTATTACAGTAAGAGAAATGACAATACTTAGGTTTGTGTATTCACAAAGGTGTGTCACAAGCAAATGGCTACATGGAAATAATCAACGTCCTTCAGTATATACAATTCCAATATAAGCAAAACAATACAGTTCATAATTAGCGTTTGTAGGACGGTTCATATTCAACTCGGGCGCGACTAGTTTTTTTTTTCTTTATTGTTATTTCAACAACTTTACAAGAAATGTAGGCCGGCAACGGCCAATCTATTCCGCTCTTCGGCCATGGATAATTCAAACAGTACAGAAAGAGGCATAGAAAAAAAACACGGCGGATAAAAAACAGTGGACAGACAAATTAAAATACATGGAGCCGTCCACAAGCGCAGTGTCCGAAAAAAACGTTCAGCACTTGTACACGAACGGAGACGACAGAAATGACATACGTGAACGATGGAGCACAAACAGTGAGACACTGAAGCACTAACACGAAGGCACACACAAACACTGGCGACGATCTCCGGCGCACGAATATTCGCTGTTCACGTACAAAGCCGGGGACCTGCCAAAGCGGAAAAGATGTGGCTGGAGGGAAAGGGTGAGGGTGTAGATGCCAGTGGCAGAGGAGAGGGGAAGGGGAAGAAAGAATGTAGGAGGGATGGGGGAAGTCCAGGGGGAGAGGAGGGATGGAGGAAGAGAGGATGGAGAAGGGAGAGAGTGGGGCCCTGGGGAAAAACACAGGGGGACGAAGGGGAGAATCAGAGTTGGTAGGAGGTGTAGATGGAGGAGATGAGGGCATAATCAGGGAGGGGGAGTTGGTGGAAGCCACTTTGGGCAATGGTATTTATTTATTTATTTTTATTTATTGATTTATTTAACCTGGCAAGATTAGGGCCATCAGGCCCTCTCTTACATCTAACCAGGCATTCTACTTATTTTACATTCATATATTTTAGTAGGCATGTTATATTACATCTAGTACAAAAAGTGAAATAAACAATTAGAAAGGTACACCTGGAAAAATAATACGTATAGAGTTTATATTCGTAGATCATAAGTACTGTTATAATTAGACATTATTGAAGACACAGATTTTAGATAAGAGTGCTAGCAGCAGGGAGTATGAGGGAGACTCATGGTGAAGGGAGGAGAAAAATAGAGAGACATGATGAAACATAATTAAGGAAATATAAAGGAAAAGAGGATTGCTTGGCTAATAGAGATAGATGAAGAGGAAGGCATCTCAGGAGCAAGATAGGAGACGCTAGCTTTGCTATTTGACAGATGAGAGGATTGGCCTTGTCCATTAATTTTATGGAGAACGTTATGAGGATGATAGTAGGAAATGCTTCAACTTCTTCTTAAAAGCAGCAGGAGATTGAATTTTGCGCAAGGTAAGAGGCAGTTTGTTCCAAAGGCGGACAACGGCAACTGAGAAGGAGTTTGCAAAAGTTTTTGTTTTGCGAGTGGGCACAGTTAGGATACCAAGTAAGAGTGACCTCGTGTTTCGATTATGATGACATGACAGGTTTTTAATCTCTGAAGCAAGGTACTGGGGTGCTTGCGCGACGAGGAGTCGGTGAAGTAGACATAGAGTGTGGTAATCACGCAATTTGTCACACTCTATGTCTACTTCACCGAGGGTGGAGAGATGGAGGGAGTGGACAGTGATCGGGGGTGGGAAAGAATGGGAGAGACAAGTGGGAGAGGGGGATCAAATTTGCGGGAGGTGTTGAGGATCCGTATCCGTTTGAGGAAAAGCAGGAAGTGTGGGAACAGAATTAGGTCATACAGGATCCGTGTGGGGTAGGGGAGGCGGATGCGATAGGCGAGACGGAGCTCATGGCGTTTCAGGATTTGAAGGGATTCGTAGAAGGTAGGAGGGGAGGAGATCCAGGTGGGATGGGCATAGCAGAGGATAGGGCGGATGAGGGATTTATAGGTGTGGAGGATGGTGGAGGGGTCCAGACCCCATGTGCGGCCAGAATGGAGCTTGAGGAGGTGGAGTCGGGAGCGCGCCTTGGCTTGGATTGTCCGGAGATGGGGGGTCCAGGAGAGGCGACGGTCCAGGGTAACGCCAAGGTACTTGAGGGTGGGGGTGAGGTTGAAAGGACGGCCGTAGATGGTGAGACAGAAATCAAGGAGACGGAAGGAAGGGGTGGTTTTGCCTACAATGATCGCCTGCGCGTGGCTAGGCGGCGCGGTGCTTATATTCTCTTCGTGTAGAGGCCGCTCCTGTCGTTATGTCATCCTAGAGAGGGGTCCGTGAGCGTACTACCGGCTGACGTCGTCTCACAGCCCTCTCAACTGTAACGTCCCAGGCCGACGTGCCGGCGCTTCACGTTACGCCAGAACATGTTCCGAGTCAGAGATCGGGATGCAGCCCAGGATTTAACCGCATTAACTTGAAAAATGGCCTGGAAATAACACTCAAGTCGTGGACTTGATATGAATCTTGCCCACTTCCGTTTCTTACAAAGTAACGTGCTATGCATTAAACTGTACAAGTTAACCATGCTTAGACTAAACCTTATAATCTGATAGATGCAATGTGCTGTTTCATTTGAGAGAAGAAGAAACGAAAGAAGATTAGGGTTTAATATTAGGTCGACAATGACGTCGTTAGAGTCGGACCCACAAGATATTACTGAATAAGGATTTTTTCCGGAGGAAACATCCAGGGATTTGACTTAAGCGTTCTAAGGAAACTACGCAAAACCATTTTCCAGAATACTGGTTCAGTACTTTAACTGCAGCAACACCACACTAGGTATTTGTGGAGAGATATTTTAATAAATGATTGGTACCATTCTCTGTTCATCATAAAAATAAACCTGATGTAAACAAACACAAAAAGGACGATTGGTCAGAAGCCGTAGCACACACACGTACATTGGTGGTGTTGCGCTCCTGGAAGTAGGTGCTACTTACTATCACTAAGTTATGTTAAATGAAACTTCATGATATTCAGATGTATTAACATCAATCGTCGTATTTCTTAATCAAGCTTTAGCTATATAGTTTTTATTTGAAAAATTGTGTACAGTCGGAGCCTCTGCGTTGTTGTGCTCCGAATGTCTCGCTGTTAACACGCACTATGAAAATGGTTGAGGCTGTTTGTTGTTCCGTAGTGAAACACGCGTGTGAAACACGGTTAAAAAGCGCCGAGAAATAGGCTGTTCGTAATGGTTTTCATATACACTCCTGGAAATGGAAAAAAGAACACATTGACACCGGTGTGTCAGACGCACCATACTTGCTCCGGACACTGCGAGAGGGCTGTACACGCAATGATCACACGCACGGCAAAACGGACACACCAGGAACCGAGGTGTTGGCCGTCGAATGGCGCCAGCTGCGCAGCATTTGTGCACCGCCGCCGTCAGTTTCAGCCAGTTTGCCGTGGCATACGGAGCTCCATCGCAGTCTTTAACACTGGTAGCATGCCGCGACAGCGTGGACGTGAACCGTATGTGCAGTTGACGGACTTTGAGCGAGGGCGTATAGTGGGCATGCGGGAGGCCGGGTGGACGTACCGCCGAATTGCTCAACACGTGGGGCGTGAGGTCTCCACAGTACATCGATGTTGTCGCCAGTGGTCGGCGGAAGTGCACGTGCCCGTCGACCTGGGACCGGACCGCAGCGACGCACGGATGCACGCCAAGACCGTAGGATCCTACGCAGTGCCGTAGGGGACCGCACCGCCACTTCCCAGCAAATTAGGGACACTGTTGCTCCTGGGGTATCGGCGAGGACCATTCGCAACCGTCTCCATGAAGCTGGGCTATGGTCCCGCACACCGTTAGGCCGTCTTCCGCTCACGCCCCAACATCGTGCAGCCCGCCTCCAGTGGTGTCGCCACAGGCGTGAATGGAGGGACGAATGGAGACGTGTCGTATTCAGCGATGAGAGTCGCTTCTGCCTTGGTGCCAATGATGGTCGTATGCGTGTTTGGCGCCGTGCAGGTGAGCGCCACAATCAGGACTGCATACGACCGAGGCACACAGGGCCAACACCCGGCATCATGGTGTGGGGAGCGATCTCCTACACTGGCCGTACACTTCTGGTGATCGTCGAGGGGACACTGAATAGTGCACGGTACATCCAAACCGTCATCGAACCCATCATTCTACCATTCCTAGACCGGCAAGGGAACTTGCTGTTCCAACAGGACAATGCACGTCCGCATGTATCCCGTGCCACCCACCGTGCTGTAGAAGGTGTAAGTCAACTACCCTGGCCAGCAAGATCTCCGGATCTGTCCCCCATTGAGCATGTTTGGGACTGGATGAAGCGTCGTCTCACGCGGTCTGCACGTCCAGCACGAACGCTGGTCCAACTGAGGCGCCAGGTGGACATGGCATGGCAAGCCGTTCCACAGGACTACATCCAGCATCTCTACGATCGTCTCCATGGGAGAATAGCAGCCTGCATTGCTGCGAAAGGTGGATATACACTGTACTAGTGCCGACATTGTGCATGCTCTGTTGCCTGTGTCTGTGTGCCTGTGGTTCTGTCAGTATGATCATGTGATGTATGTGACCCCAGGAATGTGTCAATAAAGTTTCCCCTTCCTGGGACAATGAATTTACGGTGTTCTTATTTCAATTTCCAGGAGTGTATTTACATCGATAATCGACTTTGAAGTTTTCCTATGGACTGTATTAGATACAATTAACACATTAATCTACACTGTATGTATGGAGCTATATGTAGCGTAGTAAATTTATAATGTTCTGCAGATCATAGTTCGATGGTCCAAGTTTCTTCTGAGTTGCGTTTTTTCAGTCTTTCAATTTGAAATGCATACATCTCGCATACATCTCGCAATTATAAAATTCATCGTCACTTTTTATAAATAATGCACATCTTGTTGTTTCTAATTACATGTTGTACACGAAACTCCTGTTTTCATTTCAAACATAAATTCATAATTATATAATTTTATAAAATACTGTTAATAAAGCTTGCTTAAATTGCTGTTGTTGTTGTTGTGGTCTTCTGTCCTGAGACTGCTTTGATGCAGCTCTCCATGCTACTCTATCCAGTGCAAGCTTCTTCATCTCCCAGTACCTACGGCAGCCTACATCCTTCTGAATCTGCTTAGTGTATTCATCTCTTGGCCTCCCTCTACGATTTTTGCCCTCCACGCTGCCCTCCAGTACTAAATTGGTGATCCCTTGATGCCTCAGAACATGTCCTACCAACCGATCCCTTCTTCTAGTCAAGTTGTGCCACAAACTTCTCTTCTCCCCAATCCTATTCAATACCTCCTCATTAGTTATGTGATCTATCCATCTAATCTTCAGCATTCTTCTGTAGCACCAAATTTCGAAAGCTTCTATTCTCTTCTTGTTCAAACTATTTATCGTCCATGTTTCACTTCCATACATGGCTGCACTCCATACAAATACTTTCAGAAACGACTTCCTGACACTTAAATCTATACTCGATGTTAACAAATTTCTCTTCTTCAGAAACGCTTTCCTTGCCATTGCCAATCTCTATTTCGACCATCATCAGTTATTTTTCTCCTCAAATAGCAAAACTCCTTTACTACTTTAAGTGTCTCATTTCCTAGTCTAATTCCCTCATTATCACCCAACTTAGACTACATTCTATTATCCTTGTTTTGCTTTTATTGATGTTCGTCTTATACCCTCCTTTCTAGACACTGTCCATTCCGTTGAGTTGCTCTTCCAAGTCCTTTGCTGTCTCTGACAGAATTACAATGTCATCGGCGAACCTCAAAGTTTTTATTTCTTCTCCATGGATTTTAATACCTACTCCGAACTTTTCTTTTGTCTGCTTTACTTCCTGCTTCCCTTTCATTGCTTAAATTAAGAAAATATAACAATTTAATTTAAGTCAAAAATGAAAAAGCAAATACTCTTTACATGGACTATATACATTGTTTTATACCACACATGTAAATGACTTAGGTAAAAATATGAAAAACAATCGTTTTCACATCATTGAGCGCGACATACAAATGCAGCATGGTTACATTTGCCACTGTACTAATACAATATGAACCCAACAGAACTGGTCTGGAGCCAAGTTAAGGGATTTCGACCGAGAAATAACATGACTGTTAAGCTGTCAGACGTAACGGGGCAAACGCACTCAACTTTTCAACGTGTCACTGCCGAACGCTGGCGGGATGTAGAACGCCACGTCTCAAAAGAAGAGGAGCAAATGAGGCGCGTGGGAGGCTTCTTGGATTCTGTTGTTGATCGACGAGAGTTCCAGAACTGAAACGTATTTCGCGGATTCGGATCAGGAAGGAGCTAAGAGATTACCTGGCGACCTTCATTGGCTTCGGAATTCGACACTATGGTGAAATACCTGCAGCACGCTTTTGCATCACACATAGCCCGTTCAAAAAAAAAAAAAAATTACCCTGTGTTTATGTTAGGAATTTTCGTCACTCTCGTTTGTAATTAGAATAGCAAATAAGGTGAAGACGAGGGCATTTTATTCTCTCCGTCAGGTCACCTAAGAAGCGCGCGGTGGTGCTGGAATTTAGCCGAATATTATTTCATTCTTTTTAAAAATTAAATGTGATTCGAGGGTATCTTGTTTCTTTGCTCGTATCTTTTTACTTCTGAACTGCAACTGCTCTCACCATTGCACGTTAGTTGGACCGCTGGCTGACCAGTGCTGTCAAATTTAAATGCGGCGGTAAAGCACTCGTCTCGCATTGTCGCTCGATCCATGTGAGTTTAAATCACAATAAAAAATATCCTTATAATCTTACTTGACTGTACTCGTCACAGCTTTGTTTCCGTTCCTCGTGAAACGAAATCCAATGAAACGCGGAAAAAAACATGGCGTTAACGTCGATATGCAGCAAGATTTTAGAACATATATTGTGATCGAACATTATGAATTACCTCGTATGAAACGGTCTATAGACACACAGTCAACATGGGTTTAGAAAACATCGTTCCTGTGAAACACAACTATCTCTTTATTCACATGAAGTGTTGAGTGCTGTTGACAAGTGACTTCAGATTGAGTCCGTATTCCTGGATTTCCGGAAGGCTTTTGACACTGTACCACACAAGCGGCTCGTAGTGAAATTGCGTGCTTATGGAATATCGTCTCAATTTTGTGACTGGATTTGCGATTTCCTGTCAGAGAGCTCACAGTTCGTAGTAACTGACGGAAAGTCATCGAGTAAAACAGAAGTGATTGCAGGCGTTCCCAAAGGTAGTGTTATAGGCCCTTTGATGTTCCTTACCTATATAAACGATTTGGGAGATAATCTGACCAGCCGTCTTCAGTTGTTTGCAGATAACGCTGTCGTTTATCGACTAATAAAGTTATCAGAAGATCAAAACAAACTGCAAAACGATTTAGAAAAAAAATATCTGAATGGTGCGAAAAGTGTCAGTTGACCCTAAATAACGCAAAATGTAAGGTCATCCACATGAATGCTAGAAGGAACTCGTTAAACATCGGTTACGCTATAAATCAGGACACTTAGAAAACGTAACAGACCTACTAAGGAGACTGCCTACCCTAATCTCGTCCGACCTCTTTTAGAATACTGCTACACGGTGTGGGATCCTTACCAGATAGTACTGACGGAGTACATCTAAAAAGTTCGCGAAATATGCGAGAGAGTGTCACAGAAATGATACAGGATTTGGGCTGGAAACCATTAAAAGAAAAGCGTTTTTTGTTGCGTCGGAATCTTCTCACGAAATTCCAATCACGAACTTTCTCCTCCGAATGGAAAAATATTTTGTTGACACCGACCTACATAGGGCGGAAGGATCACCACGATAAAATCTCTATACGAGATTGGAATAGTAGAGAATTGTGAAGGTGGTTCAATGAACCCTCCGCCAGGCACTTAAATGTGATTTGCAGAGTATCCATGTAGATGTAGATGTAATGTTTACATCAGGTTTATTCTTATGATGAACAGAGCATACTACATATATGCGTTATGATTCCATTAAACCAGGTATCCATTGTAAAGCATTTACAAGTTTCAATTAGGGACCCACACCTGTTTCCATCATTACTCGGCAGCATCTGTACCATCTCCTTCCAAGAACTTGTCCATCTTCTCCTGGGTGCATTGCGTATTCTCACCGCCTGCCATATGAGAATACGAGCAGGAGTGTCGAATATGACCGTTTTGGTGGTCCAGATGTTGTGCTGTGGAAAAGAATAATGTTGTATCGGCGTATTGATCTCCAGATCTTTGAACATGTTACACTCAACAATCAGCGTCTTTTCACTGTCGCATTCGCCCCTGACTTCTATTTTATGGATGGCAATGCCCCACCGCATCGACCTTTGCGTGTGGAGGAGTTCTTGGGACGAGAGGACATTCTATGAATAGACTGGCCTGCCGTTTTTTCTTTTTTTTTTCTTTTTGTTTTTGAGTTACCAGTCTTCTGACTGGTTTCATGTTTCCATCCACGAATTTCTCTCCAGTGCCAAGCTCTTCATCTCAGAGTAGCACTTACAACCTGCGTCCTTCATTATCTGCTGGATGTATTCCAATACTAACAAAGAGATAGAGGGGCTGGACAATACTTACCTCAGATCAGTACAGCCGATAGATACACAAAACAGAACATCCCGCCATGTCCTTGGACTGAACCTACGTTAACCAACCTCATTCCCATTTACTCTTCAGGCTTCTCCTCCTTTCCTTTCTTCTTTAGCCATTCACGCATCTTTACATCCCACATAGTTGTGTTTATCTTTATACTACATACCTCTTTACTTCTGGATGCAGGAAACGTAAATTTTCTGTTCTGTTTTGTGTATCTAACGGCTGTACTGAGGTGAGGTAAGTACTGGCCAGCCCCTCTATCTCTTTGTTAGTATTTGTTTAGCATCTTTATATGAGATTTTCCATTAATCATTTGGATGTATTCCAATTTCTGTCTTCCTCTACAGTTAACGCCCTATTCAGCTCCCTCTAGTACCATGGAAGTGATTCCCTAATGTCTTAACAGATGTACTGTCATCCTGTCCCTTCTTCTTATCACTGTTTTCCCTATATTCCTTTCCTCTCCGATTCTGCTCAGAACCACCTCATTCCTTACCTTATCAGGCCACCTAATTTTCAGCATTCGACAGTAGCTACACATCTCAAATGCTTCGTCTCTCTTCTGTTCCGGTTTTCCCAGAGTCCATGTTTCACTACCACACAATGCTGTGCTCCAAACGTACCTTCTCAGAAATTTCTTCCTCAAATTAAGGCCTATGTTTGATACTAGTAGACTTTTCTTGGCCAGAAATGACCTTTCCGTGAGTGCTATGCTTTTGATGTCATCCGTGCTCCTTCCGTCATTGGTTACTTTGCTGCCTAGGCAGCAGATCTCCTTAACTTCATCTACTTCGTGACCATCAATCCTGATGTTAAGTTTCTCACTGTTCTCATCTCTGCTACTTCTCACTGTTGCCCATTATTCCGACTTAAATCCCATCTAGCACGTGTGCGATGTGTTGGGAAAACTCACTGTTGCTATTTCACATGCTCCAACGACCATCCATCAGTTGTGAACCAAGCTGGTGAGAGGAATGGAATGCCTCACCACAGTAACTTCTTATCAACCCTGTGGACACCACGGAGCACGCTGCAGTGCAAACACTATTACCATCCGAGGTGATCACTCACACCCTGTTAAGAGTCGTGACCCGCCTTTTGTAATGTTCAGGGGAACATCGTGACTAGCGGTGACTTCTGTATAATTATTATCTTTGAATAAAAGTATCATTTATGTTAGTCTCATTACGTATTTCTTTTCATTACCTTCTGTACAATATTGCAGCAGTGCTTTCTGTGTGTGTGTGATCCACATTTCATCGAACTATGTTACCTGGCAGTGACACATAACTCGAAAGCTACTTTCGTCCTTAAATTTTGCGCACCAGTGTACTTCCACAATTTTATGTGGCTAATTTCATAAACTTTCTTTCAGTCTTTCTACAGTTTAGTTTCGTGAATGTCCAGTCTTTATACAGTTTAGTGATTAGTTTCGTGGATGTCTTCAGGACCAATGATTAGACTGACAGCTGGATTTTTGAACGCCGTCACCTTTAGCTTCCAACACTGTAAAGTATGATACTTCGCCGCAGTCAGTTATTCCATCAAAACCTTAATATATAGGTCTTGCAGGAGGTACTACACTAGCCGATCTCGTATGATACGTGTGTGAAGAGTTCTGTAAGGTATCTGAGGGCGACTGGTTTGACTGACATATGGATTTGTAATTGATGCGACACTTCGTTTCGAGCACTGTAGGGGATTTTTAGCTGTCAATTATGACACTCAAATCTTAATTCATGGGCCCTGTAGAAACTCATACACTGACCTACCTCTTAAGATAAGAAGAGACAACTCCAACAGCGTACAATAACCAGGGGCTGGATGTCCCTGCGACCCTGGAAAGAATGCTGCTCTTGCTGAATATTTAGATCAGATTTCCTGGGCTGTCACGTACCCCAATAGCTTTTATGAATGTTGGGATGCAAATAATTTACCGTTTATAAATTATGTGAGTTGCTGTTGAAATATCAGATACTTTTTTCTAATGGTCAGTTAGTCTGTTTATCGTAGACACACACACACACAGACACACACACACACACACACACACACACACACACACACTCACGTAAGCGCGACTAGCACACACATCTACAGTCTCAGAGAGCTGGGAGTACATTGTAGTCTCAGCTCTCTGCAGATGTGTGTGCTAGTCGCGCTTACGTGAGTGTGTGTGTCTCAGAGAGCTGAAACTACAATGTACTTCCAGCTCTCTGAGACTGCAGACGTGTGTGCTTGTTGCGCTTGCGTGAGTGTGTGTGTGCGTGTGTGTATGTGTGTCTACGGCTGACAAAGGCCTTAATGGCCAAAAGCTATGTTTGTGTGAATCTTTTTATTGTGCCTATCGCGCCTCAGCATCTCCGCTATATAGTGAGTAGCAACTTTCCTTCTCTCGTATTGTTACATTCCATCCTGGATTTTCCATTGTTTGATTAGTCTTTGTATAGTTGTAGCTATGGTTAGAGAATGTAGTGCCCTGCTGTATTTTTTATAATATATCAAAAGTACCTTTACTCCTTTCGTCTTAAAGCTAGTTAGAGTAAAACTTACACAAAGACAATAAACTTTTTATTTGCCGTGCTCTGTTCCGAAAACTCTTTACTTCGGCATACTTGACAAAACAAGGATATGTCAGTAATTAAACTGAAATTAATATAAAAACGTGAAAAACAATCGGTAAATAGTAAATAAAACAGAAATACCAGAACAAAAATATGTTGGTGTTATCCCAACACATACGTGAGATTATTAACAGTCAAGTTACTTAATCCCTTCACAGCCTGTGTCTGTATAATTATAATCATTTATGCTTATGGTATCTCTTAAAGAATGTTCTTCCTGGACAACACTCGTAATGATGTAGCATTGTATTGTGCCTCTTTCAGCCTTCTTCGTTCCTCTTTGACTGGTTATTTCTCCACACCCTCTTTTCACACCCATAGTAACTGCTGTCTGGGAATTGGATATGTTGTTATAGACCTCATGATAAAGTGGAAGGATGTAGTTCTTCACCTCCTGAAGATTTTTCCATTTCTCATATTTTATTTCAAACTCATCTTTAAGCAAAGGCTGCATAAGAGGAACTGATGGGGGCCCGACGTTGAGTCTCCTAAAAGCCGATTCTGTAAACTCAAGATAATGGTTTAGGAAATACTTGAACTACGTCCTCTGAGGATTTTTTTTTTTTCACGTAGACCTGACCTGGCATTTCTCCGTTGTATTTTGTGTCCTTCTGTGTAGTTAGCCACGTTTTCATTTGCTATGGCACCGATATCTTTAAATGAAAGAAAGTTTCCTTTTTCTCAGGTCCAAAAACTCTGTGCTGACCTTTTTCACTGCTTCCATCCTATCTTGGTTAATAACTGCATGTTTCAAGTGTTTGTTTGGCTTTCCAGGGAGCCCCAAATATTTATTACATCCCATATATGCAAGGCCAGGTTCAAGGACATTATGACCTGTTGCGTCAGTATGTCGATTTTGACCCAATAAGTACAAGCGGTATTTAAAAATATGGGGTATTTAAACATGCATTAAATAATACTATAAATACTCTTACAAGCATACACATTAGGCTGTTGCTGTACTTGCAAAAAAAAATACGTATCTTAATCTTCATTAAAAATAGCGGCCATCTGGCACAAGAAGGTGGCTATCTGAACACCCTTGTTCATTGTGCCAGAGTTGTCTCGGACGCTGAAAATCCGCCACTTGCACTAAGCGAGCTCAGAAAACTCTTTCGGGATAACAGTTAAAATCATAGACAGGTATCACACAATATTTCTGGTGACACGCGAAGGACAAACATTGCCGAAGAAGAGGGCAAGGGACTTGAGTTCCTACCTTTCTTCAGCACAGTATCGGGAAATATTAACCGGCTCAGTGTTCAGGCCCCCAGCAAAAAATACGACGCCTCTAAAGGACGATTTAGAGCTTGTAACGCCTGGAGTGTACAAGATATCATGTTAGTGTGGTTGCTGCTGCTACGCCGGTCAAGCAGTACGTACTGCGGAACACCTCCGGAGAGAACACGAGAGAGGTGCTTATACTATCAGCAGTGGCAGAACACGCTTTAGAAAATCGACACCGAATTCTGTTTGGAGAAACACCTGTCATTATTTTGGGATAGCGTTATAAAAGAAGCTATAGGAATAAAAATATCTGAAAACGCCATCAATGAGGATGGCAGTTTGCCGCTCAGCGCAGTCTGGGACCAGGTAATCGCGAGGTTGAAGCGGGTGCGACGAATGCGGGACCAGAACATTACGAGAGTTGTCGAGGAAGAGAACAACAGTGACGTCGCAGCCAGCAGCGCGGCTACATTTCGGCGAGGCCACAGCCGCTGTTATTTAACACTTGAGTGTTACTGAGGAGAGCTTGACTGAATGCTAGTGGGATTTAACCACTTGACGCGGCTAGAAGCTCGAGAAGATTCTATAAATTCTCCACCTGCCCACAAACTCACTTATGATGGATGTATTCTTAATACAGTCAGCGCATTGGCTTAGCACTTGGATTTTATAACCACAGACTGCGTCACTGCTCAGGAAATCGCTTGTACTTCTTTTATTCAGAAGAGATCCACACTTCAGCTTTCCAGACTTGCATTTAGGGCATTTTCTTGTGAATGTCTCATGTAGAACATGCACTGTCAACCCTTCAAATATAATGCTAACCGTAAAGTAGGAGAAGTAGCTATCAGTCTAGTTGAACGGCTCATGGTGGTGGTAACCATCTGAACATTGGAAAAGCTTCAACTTTTAAGCGTCGAACTAGTGCTATTAGAAAGGAGGTCTTATTGCTTCTAGAGGTACTGGAAAGATTCGTGGTGGCAACACAGACACAAAGAGACGATTAAAAGTTGGCTATGTAAAAATTAAGCAAATGAAGTGATTCAAAGATAAAACAAAATACCGAAGGCAAAGGTCGTAGATTCGAGTTAATCTGCCAGGCACTTTCAAATCAGCGCACATTCCACTGTAGAATGCATATTTAATTCTGGAAACACTTCTCTAGCCTGCGGTTAAACCATGTCTCCGCAGCGTCCTTTGTTCCAGTTGTATCAGTCCCACAAAGTATGCAGGACAACTTCTGTTACGTCAGGAGCATAGGAGGTGACGTATCGGCTGATGTAAAACTGTGACAGCGTGAAACGTACGGACAGCTCAGTCTGTAGAGCCGTTGCCGGCGAAAAGTAAAGATCCGAGGTTCGAGTCTCAGTCCAGTACACGTTTTAATCTCCCAGGAAATCTTAATTCTGGCCATGCCGAGCTTTCTGCTTTCGTGACGAAACTGTACACAGCGCTACACACGCCGCACTACGAGTCACGCATTGCGTATCTCTCAGATCTTCATACTATGGAAATCGACTTACGATCCTGCTGACATCTAACTAGCCCGCAAACATTTCGTGAAATTAACAGTAACACCTGGTGTTAACAGGGCGAGCTGTCTGAAATACGCTCAGGCACCACACGGCAATTTTCTCGCTAGTTTTCTCACTTGCAACAATGTTTTCCCTAATAGCCCCTAATTACATTTCGCTCTGGACGGAGTGTATGATTTTTCTGGGATATGACAGCCATTACAACCTGTCAGAACAGCAAACGAGCGGCCGTGGTTGCCACTGCAACGCTGGATGAAATAATTGGTATCAGCAAAGCGAAACGTACGGAGGCAGATCTCGTTCTCATTACAGCTTCTCTCATCATGTTGTGTAAACAGAAGCTTCACCTAAGATCCGCATTTTGCAAATTTTGTAAGTTATGTGAACTATATCACTTAAGCTTAACTCTATGAAAGCCAATATTAGAGAGTCGGATTTCACTATGATCAGGTCATTCTGATTCCAAATTTGAATCGTAGATCTGTTTTCCTGGATTTCCGGAAGGCTTTTGACACTGTACCACACAAGCGTCTTGTAGTAAAATCGAGTGCTTATCGAATATCGTCTCAGTTATGTGACTGGATTTGCGATTTCCTGTCGGAGAGGTCAAAGCTCGTAGTAATTGACGGAAAGTCATGAAGTAAAACAGAAGTGATTTCTGGCGTTCCCCAAGGTAGTGCTATAGGCCCTTTGCTGTTCTTTATGTATATAAACGATATGGGAAACAATCGGAGCAGCCGTCTTCGGTTGTTTGCAGATAACGCTGTCGTTTATCGACTAATAAAGTCATCAAAAGATCAAAACAAACTACTGAAGGATTTAGAAAAAATATCTGAATGGCGCGAAAAGTGGCAGTTTACCCTAAATAACGAAAAGTGTGAGATCATCCACATGAGAGCTAAAAGGAACTCGTTACACTTTGGTCACACGATAAATCATTCTAATCTAAAAGCCGTAAATTCAACTATATACCTAGGTATTACAATTACGAACAACCGAAACTGGAAAGAACACATAGAAAATGTTGTGGGAAAGGCTAACCAAAGGCTGCGTTCTATTGGCAGGACACTTAGAAACAGACCTACTAAGGAGACCGCCTACACTACGCTTGTCCTTCCTCTTTTAGAATAATGCTGCGCAGTTTGGGATCCTTACTAAGTAGAACTGACGGAGTACATCGAAAAAGTTCAAAGAAAGGAGCAAGTATTGTACTATCGCGAAATATGGGAGAGAGTGTCACAGAAGTGATATATGATTTGGGCTGGAAATGATTAACAGAAAGGCGTTTTTCGTTGCGACGGAAACTCCTCACGAAATTGCAATCACCAACTTTCTCCTCAGAATGCCAAAATATTTTGTTGACACCGACCTACATAGGGCGGAATGATCACCACGATAAAATAAGGGAAATCAGAGCTCGTACGGAAAGGTATAGGTGTTCATTCTTCCCGCGCGCTATACGAGATTGGAATAATGGAGAATTGTGAAGGTGGTTCGATGAACTCTGTTCAAGGCACTTAAATGTGATTTGCAGAGTATCCATGTAGATTTGGATGTAAATATATATCACTTAAGCTTAGCTCTACGAAAGCTAATATCAGAGAAACAGCTTTCACTATAATCAGGTATTCTGATTCCAAATTTGAATCGTAGATCTGTAGAGCTAAAAGCCTGGAACTCAAACGAGTAAGGTCAAACTGAAGAGATAAGTACCTATAATAGTCAATTAGTTTCTTTTATGTTAAGGCTAAAAGCTAGTTTCACCCTGAGAAGAAGTACTGCACCACTTATTCAGGAAGAATTAATTACATATTTCTGGAGCAAATATTCTAGTAATCTCTTAGTCAGTTAGATGAACTACTCACAAAGTAAAGAAAAATGACTATTTGAAGATCTGAGTACCATTCTTCCAAAATAAAACTCTGTTCTGTAGACAATGCGTCACTAATCACCGAGATTATAAGAAGGTGTTTCACGACTTACACTGAGATGGTATATGTTGTAGTTGAGGTCTTCAGTCCTGAGACTGGTTTGATGCGGCTCTCCATGCTACTCTATCCTGTGCAAGCTTTTTCATCTCCCAATACCTACTGCAAACTACATCCTTCTGAATGTGCTTACTGTATTCATCTCTTGGTCTCCCTCTACAATTTTTACCCTCCACGCTGCCCTCCAATACTAAATTGGTGATCTCTTCATACCTCAGAATATGTTCTACCAACCGATCCCTTCTTCTAGTCAAGTTGTGCCACAAACTCCTCTTCTCCCAAATGCTATTCAGTACCTCCGCATTCGTTATGTGATCTACCCATCTAATCTTCAGCATTCTTCTGCAGCACCACATTTCAAAAGCTACTATTCTCTTCTTGTCCAAACTATTTATCGTCCATGTTTCACTTCCATACGTGGCTACACTCCATACAAATACTTTCAGAAACGACTTCCTGACACTTAAATGTATACTCGATGTTAACAAATTTCTCTTCTTCAGAAACGCTTTCCTTGCCATTGCCAATCTACATTTTATATCCTCTCTACTTCCACCATAATCAGTTATTCTGCTCCCCAAATAGCAAATCTCCTTTACTGCTTTAAGTGTCTCATTTCCTAATCTAATTCCCTCAGCATCACCCGACTTAATTCGACTACATTCCATTATCCTCGTTTTGCTTTTGTTGATGTTCATTTTATGTCCTCCTTTTGAGACACTGTCCATTCCGTTCAACTGCTCTTCCAAGTCATTTGCTGTCTCTGACAGAATTACAATGTCATCAGCGAACCTTAAAGTTTTTATTTGTTCTCCATGGATTTTCATACCTACTCCGAATTTTTCTTTTGTTTCCTTTACTGCTTGCTCAATATACAGATTGAATAACATAGGGGAGAGGTTAAAACCCTGCCTCCCTCCCTTCCCAACCGCTGCTTCCCTTTCATACCCTTCGACTCTTATAACTGCCATCTGGTTTCTGTACAAATTGTAAATAGCCTTTGGCTCCCTGTATTTTACCCCTGCCACCTTTAGAATGTGAAAGAGAGTATTCCAATCAACATTGTCAAAAGCTTTCTCTAAGTCTACAAATGCTAGAAACGTAGGTTTGCCTTTCCTTAATCTTTCTTCTAAGATAAGTCTTAGGGTCAGTATTGTCTCACGTGTTGCAGCATTTCTACGGAATCCCAACTGATCTTCCCCGAGGTCGGCTTCTACTACTTTCACCATTCGTCTATAAAGACTTCGTGTTAGTATTTTGCAACTGTGGCTTATTAAACTGATTTTCACATCTGTCAACACCTGCTTTCTTCGGGATTGGAATTATTATATTCTTCTTGAAGTCTGAGGGTATTTCGCCTGTTTCATACATCTTGCTCACCAGATGGTAGAGTTTTGTCAGGACTGACTCTCCCAAGGCCGTCAGTAGTTCGAATGGAATGTTGTCTACACCGGGGGCCTTGTTTCGACTCAGGTCTTTCAGTGCTCTGTCAAACTCTTCACGCAGTATCGTATCTCCCATTTCCTCTTCATCTACATCCTCTTCCATTTCCATAATATTGTCCTCAAGTACATCGCCCTTGTATAGACCCTCTATATACTCCTGCCACCATTTTGCTATCCCTTCTTTGCTTACAACTGGGTTTCCATCTGAGCTCTTGATGTTCATACAAGTTGTTCCCTGATCTCCAAAGGTGTCTTTAATTTTCCTGTAGGCAGTATCTATCTTACCCCTAGTGAGATAAGCATCTACATCCTTACATTTGTCCTCTAGCAATCCCTGCTTAGCCATTTTGCACTTCCTGTAGATCTCATTTTTGAGACGTCTGTATTCCTTTTTGCCTGTTTAATTTACTGCGTATTTATATTTCCTCCTTTCTTCAATTAAATTTAATATTTCTTCTGTTACCCAAGGCTTTCTACTAGCCCTCGTCTTTTTACCTACTTGATCCTCTGCTACCTTCACTACTTCATCCCTCAAAGTTACCCATTCTCCTTCTACTGTATTTCTTTCCCCCATTCCTGTCAATTAATCCCTTATGCTCTCCCTGAAACTCTGTACAACCTCTGGTTCTTTCAGTTTATGAAGGTCCCATCTCCTTAAATTCCCACCTTTTTGCAGTTTCTTCAGTTTTAATCTACAGGTCATAACTAACAGATTGTGGTCAGAGTCCACATCTGTCCCTGGAAATGTCTTACAATTTAAAACCTGGCTCCTAAATCTCTGTCTTACCATTATATTATCTATCTGATACGTTTTAGTATCTCCAGGGTTCTTCCATGTATACAACCTTCTTTCATGATTCTTAAACCAAGTGTTAGCTATGATTAAGTTGTGCTCTGCGCAAAATTCTACAAGGCGGCTTCCTCTTTCATTTCTTAGCCCCAATCCATATTCACCTACTACGGTTCCTTCTCTCCCTTTTCCCACACTTAAATTCCAGTCACCCATGACTATTAAATTTTCGTCTCCCTTCACTATGTGAATAATTTCTTTTATTTCATCATACATTTCCTCAATTTTTTCGTCATCTGCAGAGTTAGTTGGCATATAAACTTGTACTACTGTAGTAGGTGTGGGCTTCGTATCTATCTTGGCCACAATAATGCGTTCACTATACTGTTTGTAGTAGCTTACCCGCATTCCTAATTTCTTATTCATTATTAAACCTACTCTTGCATTACCCCTATTTGATTTTGTGTTTATAACCCTGTAGTCACCTGACCAGAAGACTTGTTCCTCCTGCCACCGAACTTCACTAATTCCCACTATATCTAACTTTAACCTATCCATTTCCCTTTTTTAAATTTTCTAACCTACCTGCCCAATTAAGTGATCTGGCATTCCACGCTCCGATCCGTAGAACGGTAGTTTTCTTTCTCCTGATAACGACATCTCTTGAGTAGTCCCCACCCGGAGATCCGAATGGGGGATTATTTTACCTCCGGAATATTTTACCCAAGAGGACGCCATCATCATTTAATCATTCAGTAAAGCTGTATGCCCTCGGGAAAAATTACGGCTGTAGTTTCCCCTTGCTTTGAGCCGTTCGAAGTACCAGCACAGCAAGGCCGTTTTGGTTATTGTTACAAGGCCAGATCAGTCAATCATCCAGATTGTTGCCCCTGCAATTATTGAAAAGGCTGCTGCCCCTCTTCAGGAACCACACGTTTGTCTGGCCTCTCAACAGATACCCCTCCGTTGTGGTTGCACGTACGGTACGGCTATCTGTATCGCTGAGGCACGCAAGGTCCTCCCCACCAACAGCAAGGTCCATGGTTCATGGTGGGGGGGGGGGGGGGGGGTATAATCGACTGTTGTTTCCGTTGGCATTAGGCCTAAATTCGTCTCCGAAGTTTGTGGACTGGAATTTGATAGTCACTGATACAGGAGGACAAAGGTTGTATCAGATTTTTTTGTAGGGCAATAAAAACATTATCGCGTTTTGTAATTTTGCCACACCAAGTAATGTTAGTGATCGCGGATATGCCTTCCGTAATGAAAAGCTGTGAGTCAGTTCAGTAGGTAAGTAGCTGTCATTAACCTCCTTTCATGTGACTGCGTTCTTTCGTACCGCGAACATCATATTTCTTGAACACCTAAAGCATTAATGACAACATTAAACAATTTAGCGAGGTTTTCTCATTGGTTGACTAACTATGAGCCACACCCCATGTCTTGTATATTAGTTGGAATATACATAAAAACGGATCGTCTGCCTTCGTTGCTATCGAGCGTGAAACGTCAGGCATAGATATTTATTGTGAACCATCGCTCAAGAACAGTAAAACATTTTATACTTTCCAAATCAATTCCATCCAGAATTATGCTGATGGTGGCCCTAGCAGTCGTTCTGTTTCTTATCGTTGTTTTACTCTATTCATACAAAAAAAATGAAGTTCTTGCAGTCTCTCGATTATTATGTTTTTAGTTAATTTGCGTACTTTATGAGTGAATCTCATATTTATCAAATCAGATGCTATGATTTCGCAACCAATATTGTAATTTATTCAACCGGATACTCAGGTCCCCGAAAAATGTTCAATATGCGTGTCTCCTGACGTGTTGAGGAAGGTAGCATATGACGTTCGTAATGTGCTTGGTAGTTGATTTTTCATGTCGCGTTTTAACTTCACGGGGGTAATCTATCATTTTATATGACCTGTGATGGGAGAAATAGCAGCAGATCTCATCTTCATACGCACAGAGCACCTGTGTTGCAAGAGGTTGTGTGCACAACACACCCGGCTTCAGGCATTCTTTATCCTTCGAGTGGACTGATACATTACCTGACGGTCGTGGCCCATACGTTACGTATCTATACAAAATCAAAAGACACATTAGCGACAGTGGCCCCTGCGGTAGTCTGGGTGCTCCAGGAGACATGTTGTGGGACGGTGCGCACTGGAGAGATGCAGCGGGGTAATGGCCGTCAAGCGTTAACAATGTTGTATCCTAAAGCAGCTCTGAGGAACGAGTCAACGTGGCGCACCTTCGACTATGCTGCAGCTGCAGTATCCAGGCAGGCCAATAACGATTTCACGTGGCATTGAACCACACTTTAGCATGTTGCCATCCCGGCTGCACTATGTACTCTACAGATGAAGAGAAAGTAATTGAGACTGGCAGACCACTTAATCAAATCTCCGTAATTCCGTCTTTACGGTTGCGTGACCTTGGCTGTTCAGTATAAAATGTCAAATCAGAAACACCTTTAGCAGTCTATATTTCTAATATTGCTTTGCTACCAGTTTCGGCGTTACAGTAAGACACCTTTACGCCCGTTGACCGACGTGTACGAAGAATGCCTATTCTTGCACAATCGAAACAAGGACCAGCATACAGTCATTGGTATCCATAGACTTGTGTTTAACAACGCGATCCCACGATACCAGTTTAAAAGCGCGATCCCAGGATAACACTGACTGTATGCTGGTCCCTATTTCGATTGTACAAGAAGTGGGATTCTTCCTGCACGTCGGTCAGGGAGCCTCAAGATGGCGCAGTGTAAAACCTAAACTGATAGCAAAATAAAATAAAACTGGAAGAATAGACGGCTGTAGGTGTTTTTGATTTTACATTTTATACTGAATAAAATGTTTTTTTTTTTTTTTTTTTTTTTTTTCAATCCTGTAGACGTGCTATCCAGTGCATAAGGGATGGAGCAGGTACTGCTTGTAAAACCGGGAGAATATGAAGGCGGACACAGTAGCGGAAGCAGCCATCTCAGTTTATATGAACACTAATGAATGAACATACACGGAATGACACTTAAGTACTAACAGTACTATCAGTTGTTGGGTTATTGGTTAAGTGTTTTATGATGGTTTTCCAGTGGTTGAAAGCAGCAGTATTATTGCAAACTTTGTAGTACTAGCATTTCTAATGTTTTCCATGACCTTTATAAGCACCAGGAATAAATAATTGATATCTCTCATTCTTATTACCCACAAAGATGTAAGTTGTATAGCTTACGTTGCCGTCCCCGATAAAAGGCTGCAATTAGGAAGAGAAGTAAATAAAGATAAGGAGAAACACCATCAGACCTAAAGAGAAACGAATACGAAGGTAACCAGGTAAAATTACAGATACGGCATCTGAGTCATCAAATGTAGGTCTTCTGTCTGAGGTGATATGCTACACCTACGTATGTTGCCTAGCGGTAAACAGCGCGTTGATTGAATGCAGCGTCTCGCGACCGCAAACCATTCGTTGTCTAAATTTTTACAGCATCTTTCAAATGGTTCAAATATCTCTGAGAACTATGGGACTTAACTTCTGAGGCCATCAGTCCCGTAGAACTTAGAACTACTTAAACCGAACGAACCTAAGGACACCACACAGATCAATTCCCGAGGCAGGATTCGAACCTGCGACTGTAGCGGTCGAGCGGTTCCAGACCGTAGCGCCTAGAACCGCTCGGCCGCTCCGGCCGGCCAGCATCTTTTATCTGAACGCTGAAGTCCTGAGTGCAATGATAGCACAACTGCAACGTACTTATTTTCTGACATGCCGGTAATAACAGTTGCTTCCAGGAAAATTTATGCAGGAAATTTCTCGGCAGACTGTCAGCTTTTGAACGGCGATTGCGTCAGGCCTCTCCCGGACCCACTTGATGGCACCCAGCAGTGGCTGTCGCAGCGAAACTACGTTCGCTCTCTGTCGAAAGCGCCAGCTCCTCGACAAATAAATGATACAAGTGATGTACACAATCGTGATGTAAAACTTTATAATTATACAAAGAAAATTAAAAAAAGGAAGACTGTATGAATCCGAACAGGGCACACAACAAATTAAGAAATAAACAAAGACACCGTAAGATTTTCACCAGACGTGTCAACTCCTCCTAGTCTCTTAAACAACGAAATGAAACCTCAAAGGTTCCTACTCTGTAGGAACCAGCATGGGTTTCGAAAAAGACGGTCGTGTGATACCCAGCTCGAGCTATTCGTCCACGAGACTCAGAGGGCCTTGGACACTGGTTCACAGGTAGATGCCGTGTTGCTTCACTTCCGCAAGGCGTTTGACACAGTTCCCCACAGTCGTTTAATGAACTAAGTAAGAGCATACGGACTATCAGACCAATTGTGTGATTGGATTGAGGAGTTCCTAGATAACAGAACGCAGCATGTCATTCTCAATGGAGAGAAGTCTTCCGAAGTAAAGTGATTTCAGGTGTGCCGCAGGGGAGTGTCGTAGGACCGTTGCTACTCACAATATACATAAATGTCCTGGTGGATGATATCGGAATTTCACTGAGGCTTTTTGCATATGATGCTGTGGAGTATCGAGAGCTTGCAACAATGGAAAATTGTACTGAAATGCAGGAGGATCTGCAGCGAATTGACGCATGGTGCACGGAATGGCAATTGAATCTCAATGTAGACAAGTGTAATGTAATGCGAATACATAGAAAGATAGGTCCCTTATCATTTAGCTACAAAATAGCAGGTCAGCAACTGGAAGCAGTTAATTCCATAAATTATCTGGGAGTACGCATTAGGAGTGATTTGAAATGGAATGATCATATGAAGTTGATCGTCGGAAAAGCAGATGCCAGACTGAGATTCATTGGAAGAATCCTAAGGAAATGCAATCCGACAACAAAGGAAGTAGGTTACAGTACGCTTGTTCACCCACTGCTTGAATACTGCTCAGCAGTGTGGCATCCGCACCAGTTAGGGTTGATAGAAGAGATAGAAAAGATCCAACGGAGAGCAGCGCGCTTCGTTACAGGATCATTTAGTAATCGCGAAAGCGTTACGGAGATGATAGATAAACTGCAGTGGAAGACTGTGCAGGAGAGACGCTCAGTAGCCCGGTACGGGCTTTTGTTAAAGTTTCGAGAACATACCTTCACCGGAGAGTCAAGCAGTATATTGCTCCCTCCTACGTATATCTCGCGAAGAGACCATGAGGATAAAATCAGAGAGATTAGAGCCCACACAGAAGCATACCGACAATCCTTCTTTCCACGTACAATACGAGACTGGAATAGAAGGGAGAACCGATAGAGGTACTCAGGGTACCCTCTGCCACACACCGTCAGGTGGCTTGCGGAGTATGGATGTAGATGTAGATGTAGAACACGGAAAAAGGTCCCCGTTCAAACATGATGGTTCAAATGGCTCTGAGCACTATGGGACTCAACATCTGAGGTTATCAGTCCCCTAGAACTTACAACTACTTAAACCTAACTAACCTAAGGACATGACACACATCCATGCCCGAGGCAGGATTCGAACCTGCGACCGAGGCGGTCGAGCGGCTCCACACTGAAGCGCCTAGAACCGCTCGGTCACTGAGGCTGGCTTCAGACAAGAATTAGACTGCAGAACACATGTGTCCAACTACGTCAAGCGACTATTTCAAATTGCGAACAAGCTAAAAGCAGAAGAAGGGAATGTGTAACCTCCCCCTCACTTATCAACCTTAATGACAGTGAAAAATTAGTACCTAACGGGAATTTGGGAAAAGCAACCGTCACCCAAGTTTATCTGTTGGTAAAGAGGGAGGAAAGGGTTACATCTAAATGAAAGGACAAATGCAAAAGAAACTGGTGAAAATTAATTTTGGAAAGGGGTAAAGTTAATAAAAACAGTAAATGTGCGGCCGTTACGTTAACAATTAACTACCGGTAATTAGATATTTGAGGTTTGGGGGAAATTACGGTCGCCAGTCCTATGGACAATTACTATAGTAACTGAAAAAGAAAGGTTATTACACATATAATTAGCACTAGAAGCATGGCAACTGAAGTTTGACACATGTAGTGTGAAAACTAAAAGTTTGTCAGAAGTAACAAATTTCGCTACACTCTGATTTAATTTAGCAAAAGAATTAATAAAACCGGAAAATTGGAAGTTAATTTAGTGGCTGAAATTAATAGTGAGCTTTGTTTCTGAAGCACTACGAAGTTCAGTAAAATACAATTAGTCTTGGGCTACCTCAACAATCATTTCAAAAGCTACTTGAATCTACGCAATTTACAAATAAGAGATTTAACTTTGAACTTGAATTAAATTATTCTGAACAATTAACGACAGTAAAATTTACTACGACCAAGCTGAGCTGCAGTCACAGGTAAGCTAAAATATGGTAACAAAACTCGCACTCTTAATTTGTGCTTGTGTAATCTAAATATTGTAGCCAGCTATGAAAACTTAAACTGAACTTTGAAATTAACACAGTGAAATGGAATGATATTACTTTAATGCTGGCGTTTGAATTTCAACGACACTCGGGTTCATTCCGGAAAAGGAAGGGACCCTGCTAGGTAATGCAATTGGGACAATGAGCAACAAAGATTAATGCTACGTTGCTGTAATTTTGTGATTTGAACAGTTTTAAAAGCTGAGGTCTGCCATACAGTTCTAAAACTTTACGTGCTTCCAGTCTTCGTTGTTGGTAGATTGAAGGTTTGAAGCCGTCGATCGAGGAGGTGGCAACAGTCCCTCATTGTCGGCCGTCGCTGTTGCAGAAGCTGGATTTTGGCGCGCCTTCTTCTCGACATGGTCGTCAGGCGGAATGGGCTCTTGATGTGCGCCAACTAATGCTTCCCGTCCGCGACACCGTGTCAGAAACTATCATAGCAAGTCGAGCGCAATTACATACTGCCAAACCCCGAAAGCGCGGCAACTCCCGGGAGCATCACACAACACACCTGCTACACTGCACTACTCCAGCCAGCCTCCCTCTGTACGCACTCCATGTGGCAGAATTAACACTACCACACTTTGGTTCTCCACACGACCTATCGATGTATTCGTTCGACAGCATAGTTTTCCCTAGGCGAGACCCAGCGATAAATACAAATAATATTCACAAAACAAACCAATTATAAATCGGCATAAATGCATATATTAAAACAATAACAATATACAAAGACACAGAAATGTTATATTTTCAGGTAACAAAATAAGGAAAAAAAATTGCAGTGCAATATATGGAAATAGGAGGATATGCATTTCTAGCGTTACAAATGAACTCTTCTCTCTTCGCTCTGTCGCGATTTCCGTAATTGGAGGTACATTTTGAAAACGAGGCTGCTGACGATACTGTATACCGATCGCCGTATTGGCTTCTATCTGTGGCTGTTGAGTAACGAGTAAGTTCAACGTAAAACATGAGCCGGCCGCGTTGGTCTCGCGGTTCTGGCGCTGCAGTCCGGAACCGTGCGACTGCTACGGTCGCACGTTCGAATCCTGCCTCGGGCATGGATGTGTGTGATGTCTTTAGGTTAGTTAGATTTAAGTAGTTCTAAGTTCTAGGGAACTGATGACCTAAGATGTTAATCCCCATAGTGCTCATAGCCATTTGAACCATTTGAACGTAAAACATGAAAGCGATGGCAGTAAGCAGAAGTCAAGAAAAATACTGACTAGCATGGCACCGTCAGTCGTGTAGCATGCCTCTGAAATTCTTGGTAGCTTTCCTTCAGGCTTCGGAAAGACATCCGGCACAATTTTCTAGATAATTCCAGATAGGGTACAATGAGGGATCTGCTTGTTAGTTCATTAGCTCCCACTAATAAATTTGAGATTTACCCGCCAATGAGATTAGTGTTTAAGGAAACTAAAACTGAGTAACGCCACGTTTCTATGGCCTAGTTTGTTTTTACGAAAATTCTGAATGTGAGCTTCGCACTGTATCCCAACAGAAAGGGCAGAGTTTGGAAACACTGCATATGCACATGAGGCAATATACATGGACAGAAAAATATCAGAACACAAAGAAGACGTTGTGCGGCATTAACGAAAGTTGCATCAGGCGCTTAATAGTGGCACTAGTAGGGCCCCTAAGAGGGCGCAAATCGGATTTACTTAACACACATGCTGTAAAGGTCATGACCGTTAGTTACCTTTGAGGCTGCACATGGTGAGTTGATGTTTCTCAAGAATGCCTTTAAGGCGACAAATATCCATTGTAGCGGCACCACCTCTTAGGATGGGAAAGTTAGTTTTGTGCAACATTCTAAGCACAAGTTACAGCCAGGTGAGGGCCAGATTGCAGTAAGTTACGCATACCAACAGTTACGAAGTAGAATAGATGTCACAGGGCCATGAAATTGCTCAAAGAGTATACGTAGCGGTTTTGCATGTCGCAAATCACGGGCAGAAGGGGCCCACTGGCAAACCTAGCATGTTATGAGAACGTGACATGAAGTGGCGCGTATAGCAAAACAGAGGCGCACAGCCACATATAAATAGGTGAGGGTTTCTAACGAGATTCATTGAAGTGTGGCAGCTCTCTTGGATGGTGGGGCGTGTCACACCACCGGGCTACACGCTGCAACAGATGGGGCGCTAGTGTCTCAATACACAGCGGGTCGTTGGTTCGACCCTCTGAGGCCGATGCGCGTTCTGTAGGCAGCCAGCCAGTGGCGGGCCACTCTTCGGTTGACTACCACTGGCAGTCTTCCAGGCCCCAACACACACCGGTACCGGTAACATCTAGGGCGAGGGTCGCAGATTTGTCTGTGGATCACGGGCACTTGTTGTCCCCATGTCCTAAGCCACACTGGCGAGGGAGCACGGCACGGACCACCTTGCACTTGTCAGCAGGCTACTCAGCGGCTTCTCGAAATGGCGCTGAGGCATCGAGGAGGGGACAGCTGAGTCAGCAGTCTGCACATCCTGATGCCATAAGAACTCCACAGCTGGAAAAGGCTGACTCGACACAGCATTACATTGCACAGGCCGCTGGGGTGCTTCCTCAGCATTGAGGGGCCCTGTGACGCAGACCCAGGTGTACGAAGGCACTGGTTGGAAACAATAAATCACTTGGAAAGCTCGGACGATTCTTAATACGGTGCCTTCTACCTCTTCCCCGACATTTGGTCATCCTGATACATTCGGTGGCAGAAGTTGCCAATACACCATGATCAACATCTCACTGAGTTGAGAGTTCAATAGGGCTACTAGAAACTAGATGTTCTGTCTGCTAAAGAGCTGACAGGAATTCAGCCACTGTACATGACTGACAGCAGCTGTGGCCACGAGGATGTATGGTCGCAAGATGACCAGGTTCTGGACAGTCATGTGGCATTAATGAGAGGGTAGACCACCGTGTTCGAAGTATGGCTCTGGCGAATCATACTACAACTGTAGCAGTAATTTGAGCAGCAGTTGGCATCGCAGTGACACAACGAACTGTTATAAACCACTTACCTTAAAGACACCTCCGAGCCAGATGCACTGTAGCTGACGTCGAACCACCGCCACATGCGATTTCAGTGGTGTCAAATGAAAACTTATTTGAGAGCCGGGTGGATATCTATTGTGCTTTCTGATGAAGGCTGGTTCAACCTTGGTGTAAGTGATGCCCGTCTGATGGTTAGAAGGAGGCTTGTTGAGGGCTTGCGACCAACCTGTTTTTGTACTAGTCACGCTGGACCTACACATCTCATTTAGTATGACATCTAGAGCCCTCTCATGGTTATCCCACAGACACCGATTGCAAAGTTGTACTTCAGTGCGGTGATTCGATCTGTTCTGCTGCCATCCAGGAATAATATTCAAGGGTATGTTTTCCAACAGGATAACGCTCACCCACATACCTCTGTTGTAATACAACATGCTGTACAAAGGATTGACATATCGACTTGGCCTGCTCAGTCACCAGATTCGTCTCCAGTAGAGCACATTTCGGACATCATCGGACGGCAGCTCCAGCGTCGTCCATAAACGGCAGCAACTGTCCCTACACTGACGGACCAAATGCAACAGGCATGGAACTCCATCCCACACACTGGCATCCGGCTCCTGTACAAACAAAGGCATGCAAATTTGTATGCTTCCATACAACATTCTCCCGGTAACACAGGTTATTAATGTACCAGCATTTAACATTTGCGATGGCTTATTTCGTGCTTACATTAATCTGTGACCTTGCAATGTTGATCATTCAAATATGTTACCGACACAAGTGTATTGAATGGTGGTAAGGTCTTATGGGACCAAACTGCTGAGAACATCGGTCCCTAAGCTTACACACGGCTTAATCTAACTTACGCTAAGGACAGCACACACAACCATGCCCGAGTGAGGACTCGAACCTCCTACGGGCGCAGCCGCGCGGACCGTGACAAGGCACCTCGGACCGTTCGGCCACAAGTGTATTCCCGAAACTCGACTCTACATTAATTACTTTTTGGTGTTGCGATTTTCTTCAGTCAGTGTTTTAGCATGGGAAACAGCATTTAAAGACCAAAACACAGCGGAACTTCGGCAGGTGGACAGCTGAAGACTCCACCGGAAGTTTACTAAGAGGCGGAGTTCTCACTTTTCCCATCACCGTTACTAGTTCTGCTATCGAAAGCGCTGGCCAACCGTCCCACCTTTCTCTGTCCCAGCTACAGGGAGGATTAGCACTGAAAGACTCGCTTGGCTGCTTGTGCGATCCATTAACGTGGCACCCACACTTTGAGTGACAGCCGGTTCCTCGAGAGCGTGCGAACGCTCCACCCGTCCCTGTCCCAAGGGAGACGAAGTTCCCGTGGCTCACGGCCAGATACCACAGGTATTAAATGTTGAATTAATTACCTAGAACTGAGTTATCTACGTCGTTACAAGCTATATCCTAACCACTCATGTAATCAGCACGCACTAATAGTGAAATGCCGACACAAAACTGCCGAATCGGAAAGTAGATGAAGTAGGATGAATATCACACGGAAATCCAGTATGAAAATAAGAAAAATGTTGGAAGAAGTACTGAAACAAGCCGACACCTCTCTGAGGGAATGTCAGTTTTAGTCTCTCTCTGATGTTAGGGAAAAATTCATATGTTCCCCTGCCTGTGCCTGAAATATCCCATTCGCTTTCAATATGAGGTACTCCATGAAAATCCGTAGGTGAAACAGCTCATTTAGAAATTACTAGCATTTCGTCCCAGCTTCGCACAGGTGAAACGACATGTCTGGTGTAGCGATAATAAGTTATATACGAATATATAAATTGTTGTAATGAATCAGGGCATCTACACTGGAGTCTAGAATTAAAGAAAAAAATGCAAATTTTACAAGGGTACGTTTATTTGGCTACAAAACAATTATGAACAGGTTTTAGCAAAGTAGAAACAATGTCAAGAATAAAGCACGTAAACAAGTGCAACGTGCATACCGGCAGGCAAAAATGTTTTTCGTTTTTTTCAGATTAACGGATTTACACTCACATTCCGACAAATGGTCGATGTGTTCAGTATCGAGTGTGACCATGTCTCACAGCTATACAGACCTGGCAACGTCGGAGTATGCTGTGAACGATATCGTCAGTCTCACGTTGAGGCAATAACGCCCATTCTTTCTGCAGAGCTACTCGCAAGTCTTTGAGAATGATGGATGCTGATGTTATGCAAACTGTCTTCGTTGTGGATCCCAGGCATGGCGTATGGGACTGAAACCGGGAGAGCGAGCACACCAAGCTGCACATGCAACATCTTCCCTTTCCAAGAAAACATCGACAACTATGTGCTCTAAGAGGTTGAGCATTATTGTTCATCAGTATGAAGTCTGCTCCCGCAGCGCCTCGCAACAACTGCACATGAGGTCTCAAGATCATGTCATCATATCTGACACTTGTTAAACCTTGCCGATTCAGTACACTTTCAGGAAGAGGTGTTCGAGTAATAAACGTAATCCTTGCACATGCCCTTAGGGGTCTTCCTCGATATAATTTTTGTTTTTCCACAATGTTTGGGTCCCGAAATTTTGTTCCATGTTCTCTGCAGATACGAATCCGTCGAGAATCACTCTCCAGACCAAATCTGAACTCATCTGTGAAAAGAACATTGGCCCACCGTTTGTAATGGTTCTTTATTTACGTGACCATTACGGCACTCCAATCCCAGTTCTCGATATGAGTAATATCGTACTACTTTTCTGCGAAGTAACAGACATATTTTTGTGACAATATTCACATTTGGTTTTATTAACGTATAGGTACTCCGATGTATCGATACATTACAGTGATATGGTTCTTGTGTGTATTCATTTCTGTGAGACTGTCATAATCTTTGACTTACTTGTAACCGTTTGGCGCGATTGCGCGCAGAGCAGTCTTTGTTTCACTTTGCAGAAGTTTAGTTGTTATTTCGCTTAGTAAAAGAACAGTCAAGTCTTGTGTTTGGTTAAAGTGGAAATTAAGTATATGAAGATTGATACAAAACTGTTTTCTTGATGATGTGACAATTAAGAAGACGTACATGTGAATTTACCAGAAGCTTAATAAAAATGTGGATCGTGAACACCAAGTCAAAAATTATTTATACCAAACCATTGTTCTGATCTGGGATTGTTTTATCATTTATAATTTTCTGGAAAACGCATTTGTTGTGTCAAATATTGCTAAAATACAGATCTGGACCTTCTAGCAGTCAAAGTGGAATAAAAAAATGGTTCAAATGGCACTGAGCACTATGGGACTTAACATCGGCGGTCATCAATCCCCTAGAACTTTGAACTACTTAAACATAACTTACCTAAGGACATCACACACATCCATGCCCGAGGCAGGATTCGGACCTGTAACCGTAGCGGTCAAGTGGAATCAACCTAGAATCAACAAGATGAGCCATAACAACTTCGACGAAATCTACGTTGGAACCCATTCAAGACTTCATTATTTCCATTATTACGATACCATCCACAGTCAATAACTTTGTTGTTGCTCGATAAAGCGAACATATGCTGCGCGAGAAACATTATTAGTCTGATTTCTAACCTACTTTGCAAGTGGTGGTATTGTTAGACGTTCGACCGTCCAGGTGATATCTTGGCGACCCCATTCTAGATGATCCCTTCTGTAAAGACGAGTCACAGGTACAAACACAGGGCGTCTCTGAGAGTAACAGGCACTCTGCTGCAGCCTTCTGCAGACAGTTTGCCACGATACAACACGTCCAATGGATGCTGCGAAGTCAGATGCCAGTTGCCGTTCAGTACTAAGAGGGTGCCGTCGTGCCCTCACAGTCAAATAACGGTCCTCTCTTTCTGATGCAACACTTGATCGGCCCTGCCCTTGTCTTCGGGATACAGTTTCGGTCTGTATGAACCGTCGCTACATCCGAGAAACTACAGAACGATTCACATTATGCCATCGGGTTATATCAGGTTGCAACTGTCCTGCTTCAATTCTTCCTATGGCCTTCCACCGCAGAGAGTATGGTAGGCGCTTCTCTGTGCCCTACTGCACCGTCTGTCACTGTGTACATAGCGATTGTGGAAGTGGGACTGCCCTGCAAACACTAACCCGTTTCATAGGTGCCCTGACGTCATAGTTGGCGTGGTTGTCATTTGACCGAAATGCCATCTTGCGTGCAGAACACGACCGTTTAGACATCTGTTAACAGTCTGTACGACTACATCGTGAATTAGACAAAGGACGGCGAAATCGCGGTTAGTTGCTTTGATTTTGGACACAAGTGTATCAGTGAAAACAGTAACAAAATCCAGTAGTTCTACATCGACATCCATACTGCGCAAGCCACCTGACGGTGCGTGGCGGAGGGTACTTTGATTACCTCTATCGATTCTCCCTCCTATTCCAGTCTCGTATTGTTCGTGGAAAGAAAGATGGTCGGTATGACTCTGTGTGGGCTATAATCTCTCTGATTTTATCCTCATGGTCTCTTCGCGAGATATACGTGAGAGGAAGCAATATACTACTTGACTCCTCGATGAAGGTATGTTCTCGAAACTTCAACAAAAGTCCTTACCGAGCTACTGAGCGTCTCTCTTGCAGAGTCTGCCACTGGAGTTTAACTATCATCTCCGTAACGCTTTCGTAATTACTAAATGATCCTGTAACGAAGCGCGCTGCTCTCCGTTGGACCTTCTCTATCTCTTCTATCAACCCTATCTGGGACGCATCCCACACAGGTGAACAGTATTCAAGCAGTGGGCGAACAAGTGTACTGTAACCTACTTCCTTTGTTTTCGGACTGCATTTCTGTAGGGTTCTTCCAATTAATCTCAGTCTGGCACCCGCCTTACCAACAATTAATTTTATATGATCATTCCACTTCAAATCGTTCCGTACGCATACTCCCAGATATTTTACAGAAGTAACTGCTACCATTGTTTGTTCTGCTATCATATAATCATACAATAAAGGCTCCTTTTTTCTATGTATTCGCAATACATTACATTTGTCTATCTTAAGGGTAAGTAGCCACTCTCTGCGCCGGCCGTGGTGGCTTAGCGGTTCTAGGCGCTTCAGTCCGGAACCGCGCGGCTGCTACGGTCACAGCTTCGAGTCCTGCCTCGGGTATGGATGTTAGTGATGTCCTTAGGTTAGTTAGGTTTAAGTAGTTCTAAGTTCTAGGGGACTGATGACCTCAGATGTTAAGTCACATAGTGCTCAAAGCCATTTGAACTATTTGAACCACTCGCTACACCAAGTGCCTACCGCTGCAGATCTTCGTGCATTTCGCTGCAATTTTCTAATGCTACAACTTGTCTGTATACTACAGCATCATCCGCGAAAAGCCGCATGGAACTTCCGACACTATCTACTAAGTCATTTATATATATTGCGAAAAGCAATGGTCCCGTAACACTCCCCTGTGGCACGCCAGAGGTTACTTTAACGTCTATAGACGTCACTCCATTGAGAACAGCATGCTGTGTTCTGTTTGCTAAAAACTCTTCAATCCAGCCACACAGCTGGTCTGATATTCCTTACGCTCTTACTTTGTTTATCAGGCGACAGGGCGGAAGTGTATCGAACGCCATCCGGAAGTCAAGGAAAATAGCATCTACCTGAGAGCCTGTATCTAATATTTTCTGGGTCTCATGAACAAATAAAGCGAGTTGGGTCTCACACGATCGCTGTTTCCGGAATCCATGTTGATTCCTACAGGGTAGATTCTGGGTTTCCAGAAGTGACATGATACACGAGCAAAAACCATGTTCTAAAATTTTACAACAGATCGATGTCAGAGATATAGGCCTACAGTTTTGCGCATCTGCTCGACGACGCTTCTTGAAAACTGGAACTGACCAGTTGCTGACCTGTTATATTGTAGGTAAAGGATAAAGGTTCTTTCTTTCTATGTATACGCAGCACATTACACTTGTCTACATCGAGATTGCATTCAGATATACAGGGTGAAATGTGTTTGAAACGACAAACTCTGGGAGGTTGTAAGGGACATAAAAACAAATATTTTCCCCTAATCTCATTTTATCCTATGAGGATTATTTAAAACGGTGGAGGTTGTATTAAGCTCTTCATTTGTTAGAGGCCGTATTGTGATCTTCAGTTGTTAGAGGGAGTATTACGCTCTTCAGTTGAAGGCAATTGCTGTCCACTAGTGTAGTAGTTCATTGTCTCTGTTTACTAATGGAGCGATACACCTGGAGTGAGTACACTGATATGGTTGGTGCGTACTACGTAGCGCACCACAACGGACGGGCTGCACAGCGGGTTTATCAACAACAATATCCTAATCGCCGCATCCCGCATCATCCGACCTTTGCTACTGTGTACCAAGTCTGCATGAGACCGGGTCATTTACCAGATTAGCTGGAGAGGGACGCCATCGCACAGTAAGAACGCTGCAATTTGAGGAAGCTGTCTTGCAGCATGTGGAGCGGGATCCTTCAATCAGCACTCGTGCAATTGCACGTAACATGGGGACGAATCAGACGAATGTAAGAACAGCCCTTCGAGAGAAATTGTTATGTCCATTTCACTTACAGCGTGTCCACAACCTGGAACCAGTTGATTATCCACCCACAGTTCTCGCAGTGGTATCTGGAACAGTGTGAAATGCATCCTACATCTCCATCCTGTGTGTTGTTTACCGATGAAGCACCGTTCGGGCATGAAGGAGTCTTCAACATGCACAATTCGCATGTTTGGAGTGAGGATGAGCCACATGCCACAGTTACTAACGCTAATCAAGTGCGGTTCTTCGTTAATGTTTGGGTCGGTGTTGTTGGGGACTATTTAATTGGGCCGTATCTGCTACCTACGCCATTAAATGGCAGGCACTATTACAATTTTCTCGCCAGAGCGTTGACAGAATTGCTGGAAGACGTCCCGCTCCCTACAAGACAATGCATGTGGTTCCAACATGACGGGCCGCCGGCACATTTCAGTCGTCGTGTGCGTCGATTCCTGGACCAACGGTTCCCAGAAACGTGGATTGGCAGAGATGATCCCGTACCGTGGCCTGATCGATCGCCAGACATGTCCCCTCTGGACTATTTTGTGTGCTGAGAGATGAGCAACGTTGTTTACGCAACCCCTGTTACATCATAAGAGGATCTGGTTGCCCGGATAGTAGCAGCAGCTGGAACAATTCAGGACACTCCCGGGGTTTTGCCCATGTCAGACAGAACATGATCCGACGGTGTAACGTTTTTTTACGTGTCAATGGAGGCATTTTTGAAAATCTACTGTAACTGTAATTGGGCTGTGTTAATGTGTTGTCTCTGGGTCATAAAAATGGAAAAGTGTTTGTTGGTTTAATGAATTTGTCGCCAGTGAAATCTTCCTCTACCGGTTTAAATACTCCTCATAGGAGAAAATGACATTAGGGAAAATTATTTGTTTTGATGTGCCCTATAACCTCCCAGAGTTTGTCGGTTTAAATACTTTTCACCCTGTATACAGAAAAACCCACTGGGGGTATTCAGTTTAGTGACATGGATAGAGAATGCATGTACCTAGCTTACAAGACATATCGATATTTTACGTAACAAAAACCCAAGCCGTCGAGGTGAGAACATTTCACACGTACGAGCCTCGTACAAGCAGTGGCGGAATAGAGGACGTCATTGACGTCGCTGTCTCGGTTGCACACACGTGCGGGTACGTAGCGGCCGCAGTTGGTATTAGCACTTTTCGTCCAGTTCTCCCGGGCCAGGGCACGTGAATTAGCTCGCGTTGCGCCGCAGTAGCGCGGCTTATCGGCGTATCTGCGCTCATTGCTGCCCGTTGCTGCTTGCCGAGGAGCCTACCTATCTGCGTCTGCGATCGGGAGCGGAACGGAACCAACTTGCGGCTCGTTGGGCGCGCGCCTAGTTTTTGCATGTTCATAATGTTATGATATTACGCTGCGTAAATTAAAACGCGTTCAGGATATCCGCAAGCTTCCGTCACTCCAGCGCCGCGTTAATGAACCCGCATTGCGAATAATTTACGAGTTGGAACGAGACGGGAGCACACGGTGTGTGTTTGTAATTGCAACATCTCGGGTTCCCTAGCGAGCAGTCGGGAGTGTGAAATGGTAGCTGCTACTTTGCCAAAACGATGAGAACTGTTTTATGTTCACGCAAGCAGACTTACAGCTTCTGTGATGGCACACTTTTATTCAAGGGATTACCCATTCCTGTCGTCCCTTCATCCGGTTACACCTCCACTGTTTTATTCTCATGGCCGTTAGCGAGTACCTAGTCGCAGGAAGAAGTGTTAATGTCTTCTGTGAGAAATGATTGGATGGCTCCTCTGAAATGCATACGTCACGGAATCCAGGTGCTTGCATTCCAGATCAATTCCATTCCAAAAATTTCAACTTGGTTCAAGCAAAGTATCGGAGTATCATCTCAGATTTCAATTTTCGTATGTCCTACACAGCTTTTCGGAAAACTCAGCCTTTCCCAGTTCTTTCAGTTCTCCAGTCTTATACGCTACCCTGTCAAAAGTATGCGGACAGCTATCAGAGACATTAATGTGGGCCGGCCGCTGTGGCCGAGCGGTTCTAGGCGCTTCAGTCCGGAATCGCGCTGCTGTTACGGTAGCAGTTTCGAATCCTGCCTAGGGCATGGATGTGTTTCATGTCCTTGGGTTGGTTAGGTTTAAGTAGTTTTAAGTCTAGGGGACTGATAGCTTCAGATGTCCCGTAGTGCTCAGAGCCATTTGGGCCATTAATGTGGCGTATGTCCACTCTTATGACGGCTTAAACTCTACTGGATGATGATGATGATGATGTTTAGTTTGCGGGGTGCTCAAATGTGCGGTCGTGAGCGCCCGTACAAAGTCCCAACCTTCACACAATCCAATCTAGCCACTTTCACGAATGATGACGAATTGGTGAGTACAACATAAACACCCCGTCACCCGGCCAGAGAAAATCCCCAAACTCTACTGGAGACACTGTCAATGAAGTGTCTGAATGTCAGTAGAGGAATGGTAGCTCATTCTCTCGCAAGAGTCGAAACCACAGAAAGCAGAGATGTTCAACGCGTCGCTCTGGAGCCAAGTCAATGTTCCAACTCATCCCAAAAGTTTTCCATTGGATACAGGCCACCTCTCTGGGCTGGGCAGCATATTTCAATAAACTATTTTTCCAGGTCGCCAAATCCTATGAATGTGTCTTGATTTTTCTTTAGCCTTGCTTCCATTATTAGCCGTAACGTCAGAATTGCCTCTCTCGTGACTTTACTTTTCCTAAAGCCAAACTGATCGTCACCTAGCGCATTCTCAATTTTCTTTTCCGTTCTTCTGTATATTATTCTTGTAAGCAGCTTCGATGCATGAGCTGTTAAGCTGACTGTGCGATAATTCTCGCACGTGTCAGCTCTTGCCGTCTTCGGAATTGTGTGAATGATGCTTTTCCGAAAGTCAGATGGTATGTCGCTAGACTCATATATTGTACACACCAACGTGAATAGTCGTTTTGTTGCCGCTTCCTCTAATGATTTTAGAAATTCTGATGGAATGTTATCTATCCCTTCTGCCTTATTTGACCGTAAGTCCTCCAAAGCTCTTTAAAATTCCGATTCTAATACTGGATCCCCTATCTCTTCTAAATCGACTCCTGTTTCTTCTTCTATCACATCAGACAAATCTACACCCTCATAGAGGCTTTCAATGTTTTCTTTCCATCTATCTGCTCTCTCCTCTGCATTTAACAGTGGAATTCCCATTGCACTCTTAATGTTACCACCGTTGCTTTTAATGTCACCAAAGTTTGTTTTGACTTTCCTGTATGTTGAGTCTGTCCTTCCGACAATCATATCTTTTTCGATGTCTTCACATTTTTCCTGCAGCCATTTCGTCTTAGCTTCCCTGCATTTCATTCCTCAGCGACTTGTATTTCTGTATTCCTGATTTTCCCGGAACATGTTTGTACTTCCTCCTTTCATCAATCAACTGAAGTATTTCTTCTGTTACCCATGGTTTCTACGCAGCTACCTTCTTTGTACCTATGTTTTCCTTCCCAACTTCTGTGATGTCCCTTTTTAGAGACGTCCATTCCTCTTCAACTGTGTTGCCTACTGCGCTATTCCTTACTGCTGTATCTCTGGCGTTAGAGAACTTCAAACGTATCTCGTCATTCCTTAGAACTTCCGAATCCCACTTCTTAGCGTATTGATTCTTCCTGGCTAATGTCTTGAACCTTCAGCCTACTCTTCATCACTACTGTATTGTGATCTGAGTCTATATCTGCTCCTGGTTACGCCTTACAATCCAGTATCTGATTTCGGAATCTCTGTCTGACCATGATGTAATCTAATTGAAATGTTCCCGTATCTCCCGACATTTTCCAAGTATACCTCCTCCTAGATATAGTACGGGTCAGTGAAGTGAAGTGGAAGGAAGACAAGGATTTCTGGTCAGATGAGTATTGGGTAATATCAACAGCAGCAGAAAATGGTATAACAGGTGTAGGATTCGTTATGAATAGGAAGGTAGGGCAGAGGGTGTGTTACTGTGAACAGTTCAGTGACCGGGTTGTTCTAATCAGAATCGACAGCAGACCAACACCGACGACGATAGTTCAGGTATACATGCCGACGTCGCAAGCTGAAGATGAACAGATAGAGAAAGTGTATGAGGATATTGAAAGGGTAATGCAGTATGTAAAGGGGGACGAAAATCTAATAGTCATGGGCGACTGGAATGCAGTTGTAGGGGAAGGAGTAGAAGAAAAGGTTACAGGAGAGTATGGGCTTGGGACAAGGAATGAAAGAGGAGAAAGAGTAATTGAGTTCTTTTGCAGCATACCGTACCAAAAAATACGAAAGCTGCGGTCATACCTGACAGCATGAGATAGTCAGAATTTGTGTTGACCGTAGCAGAACACTCATTGCAGCCCCTAGTGGCTTGCACCTCTGTTGCATTTCATTTTATTTCTGACTATCAGACGCTGTCAGATATGACCACGACTTTCATATTTTTTGGTACGTTATACTGTAACATTTAGTTTTAATTTTGTCCGAAGAAGGTCTGCCTTGTGACAAAGAAACCTAGGTTACAAATTAATTGTGTTCGCGACTGACGGCTGTGTTTTTCAAAATTTTGTATTACACCACATTCGCTGATTGACAGCCATGTTAAAAACTTTAATATTTCAATAATCTTGCTCCATACAGACTATTGCCTCACAGATGTTGCTTTATGACAGGATGCATTATCATGCTGATATATCACACCTGTACTATACGCCGCAAATGGTGTAAAATTGTTCATATCCTTGGAATTTAGCGTTTTCTTAAAGTGAATAATGAGAGTACCCGCTAACCTCGACAATCACTATAACACCAACTCCTTTGTATTTCACTGTTGACATTGCATCGCCAAACCCAACTCCTTACATCGGGTTGCCACAGCGTATAGCGTGATTCATCACTCCAAATCACTAGTTTTCAGTCATCCAGTATCACTCTTCGTACCAGCTCAAGCGTTGCTACATAAATGTGTGACTCATGGCAATCTTTTCGACCACTGTACCCCACTCTTAACTCCCTACGCCCTGGCACTGTGCTAGCTGCAGTACTGTTAGCACTTTGAAACTCACGAGTGATTCCTTCTTCTCTTTTGATGCTCTTTGTTACAACCACCGCCTTCAGTACTCGACGGTCCTTGTCCTTCAGCTCCTGAGGGCTGCCAGGTACAATCACACCAGTAAGAGTAAAATCTCGTTGACTGGAGTAGAACTGTCTTCAGTGATGAGTCCCGCTTCGAACTGCGCCCCGATGACCAGAGAAGTCGCGCCTGGACACGTCCTGGACAGCTGTGGGCTCCTAATCTGTCGCCTGCCATGCGTTCAGACAACCAGAAGTATTGGCCTGGGGTGTCGTTTCTTTTTCATAGCAAGATCTCTTTGGTTGTCATCCGCTGCACCCGTACAGCACAGCGGTACATCGACGATATTCTATGGCCCGTTTTTCTTGGTCCCCAATTGAAGCCATCCTGGGCTTACATTCCAGCAAGATAATGCCCGCCCGCATACGGAGAGAATTTCTACTGCTTGTACTCGTGCTTGGAAAAACCTGCCTTGCCCATCATGAACGCCAGATCTCTCCTCAGATGAGGACATTTGGAGGATTATGGGTAGGGCCCTCCAACCATTTAGGAATTTTGACGATCTAGCGCCAGTTGAACTGACTTTGGAACCATATCGCTCAGGAGGACATCGAAAAACTCTATCAGTCAATGTCACGTCGAATAACTGCTTGCATAAGGGCCAGAAAGGGACCAAAACATTACTGACTTCCTCAATTTCTGAAGCTCTTTCTTCTGAATAAACCATCCAGATTTTATGAAATTGTAATCATTTGGACAGGAGCAGAAACATTGTATCTTCCACTGGGATGATTTATAAACAGACCATTAACTAGACGAAATGAGGAAATAAAAAGTCATGTTTCGGGAGAAGAAAAGATTAATGTTCTTTCCTTTTCTCGTTTTTGACACTCAGTCGTGGTAGGAGCAAAATCAGGTCCACAGTTTAATAACTCTCACCAATGCAGAATCAGATTTCGTCGAGCTTCGTATGCAGTAGCATGTCAGCCTGAATCTTGTAATTTTTTTTCCTTGAGTCTGCTGAGCAAGATCAGCTGGTTTATATTGTCCGAAAGTTTACTCCTACTTGCAAGGTTTACGTCTACTATTCTACATTTTGTCACTCTACAATCCATTTATTATTACATTTTCATTGAAGGGAATCGGGGTGTAGGTTAACTTCTGTTCAACACTGGGTCATGAAGGTGTGCCGGGGTGAGGGAGCAGGCTGCTGGAGGCTTAGACAAAGAGCGTTAAAAAGCATTAAATTTTATTAAAACTCATGGGACTACAAGTAGAATCGCACTTGCAGAATGACTCTGGCAGTATCATAGAGATACTTGCTGTGGGCCAGAACACGTGAGATTATGTGGACACCCATAAGACGTTAAGTGCCAACAACATACTCGTAGAAAGGCAGTTGCAGAAATATTTGCTGTGGAGCTCAAGTCATCATTGTCTAAACTTGTTTTTAAGTGCCTGCCTTTTTCACTAAAAGCGTTGTTGTGGCACTATGTATCCAAGTAGAATGTAAGTATCGTATTTCTCTTCAAAATCCTGTCTTTTATCAAGTTTTGTGTAGTGGCATAAAAGTGAGTTAGTGTTACAATAGTAGTTATAATAATAACATGCCACCCGCGGTGGCCGAGCGGTTCTAGGCGCTCAGTCCGGAACCGCGCGACTACTACGGTCGCAGATTCGAATCCTGCCTCGAGCATGGATGTTTGCATTGTCCTTAGGTTAGTTAGGTTTAAGTAGTTCTAAGTTCTAGGGGACTGATGACCACAGATGTTAAGTCCCATAGTGCTCAGAGCCATTTGAACCATTTTTGAATAATAACAGCTTCTGGGATTCATGAAAGCGAGCCAGACACAGATCGAATCCTACGCGAGGATTATCGGGTGGCCGGTAAAAGCATCCTACAATTAACTTGGTTCACCTACACCTTTTATACCGGACAACTTCACTGCCACACCACTTCGACCTCATTACAGACAATATTTTTGGGAACTGCACTGAATACTCTACCGTAGCCTCTCGATGGATGCGGTGGCCTAGGCCTTTCACAGCAGGTGCCGAGGAAGCTGCTTGGCGGCCGCGAGCTGACAGCTACCGAGTCGTGCCGTTGGCGACCAGGAATGCTGATTCCAGAAGCTAACGCATCGGTGGGTGCCCCACATCGCGGGACACGGCCGCTCGCGGACAGAGCCTGTGGTGCTTTAAGGCTGCCGGGTTGCTTGCCTCGGAAACCAGTCCCCGGTGGTTTATCTCGCTCTTGCGAGTAACAGAGTGTGGTACCTTTGCGCCCGCACAACGATGGTATGGTGGCAACACCGACTCAAAGGAAGGCCTCGGCGCTTGTTGGTGACGTCACGTCAGCTAGGCACGGCGAACGCCAGGCAGAAACGCCTGTGAGTGCTTATCACTATAAATCTATTATTTTAGGACAACATGTTTGGTATTGTTTTGGATTCTGCAGTTTTATTTAGATGAAAGATTTTCTTACTATCATAAAGCTACAAATGAAGATCATAGTTCTGTATTACTGAATCCTGTCGAAAGAAACGTAGATCAATATGAGAAGACGCTTTGCCCCATTGCAAGCTTCAGAAATTTTACAGTCAAGAAACTATATTTACTTGATCCATTTTGTTATCGAAACTTACCACAACCCCCTTGTAATAAACTCGTTTTTTTTATTAATTTATTTATTTTCGTTTGACATCGTCACTGGAAATGTGAACTAATTTACATGTGTAAATGTCCAACTGTTGCCAGTCATTACATTACAGTCGTTTTCATCGAAAGGAATTCTAAACAGGAAACAAAATAGCTTCATACATCGAAAATACTGCGGAGCTTAAACTTTTTTAAACATTGCAACTGAAAGGAGAAACTTTATAACATAAAAAATTTTATTTTACAAAATAAGTATCTCTCTTTTGCCTCTTCTTCTGTCCCCCACCCCCTCCCCCAACGTATACAATCGCAAGATATTTCATTAACATTCAGTGCTCCTCACTCCATAGTCAACCTTGATACCTAAAGAATAGCACCGGTATGTTCACGGTTTCCTGTAAAAGCAACCCAGTACAAACGTAATTTCCTCAGATTTACAAATAAGGTAAAGAAGCACGAATTCTGTTGCTGCTGGACCATGAAGTGTTTTTGTATGTCAATCCTTAAAACAGGTGGAAATTTAAGTTCAGGAGTACATTATTTGTTAAGACGTGTAATGAAATGCACAATTAATTGATTGCAGAAATCTCTCAGAACAATGTGTATTGATCAACTACAGTTTCACATTTTCCTGTGTCAGAGAGGGAGACACCACCATAATGAGTATGCCTGCAACAGACCTGGCGTTCGCCGTGCCTAGCTGACGTGCCGTCACGAACCAGCGCAGAGGCCTTCCTTTGAGTCGGTGTTGATGGTGGGCGGCTGTACTCCTCTTATCTTGTTCCACTGCCCTCGAGGGCAGAAGTCTGCCTCCTGCTGGAATGCGCCAGTGAAGAAGTCCATGAGGAAGAACTAGCAGTAGGTGTGGCGATGGAGGTCAGAACTTGTAACCGTTGCATGTTGCCCTACATCGATTGGTCACCTGGCGTGGCATAGGTGCTGCTGCTGGACTACTCCCCCCACAGTTAAAATCAATGGCTATATAGACTGGTTTGCAGCCCAATTGTTGTGGCGAAGCGCTGTTTCCAATAGCAAGTCCAGGACCCGATGATGTGGAAACGGCTTGTCTCATCCTGCAAGTGTTCCGTTTTACCGCTGCGTTTCATTATTACAGTGGTTGGCTTGCCCACCTCGTGCAGTATAAACAGCCTCGTTTTTGCGACCAGCATGCCGACACCTTAGCATCCACCTGTGGCTGCGGCTGCACTGCTAGATTCCGTGTAGCGACCAAACTAATAGTGGTGTCGCTATGTCAAAAATTTAGAACAATGGTATCTCTAGGGCACTTGATTTACAGCCCCAAAAAGTATAAAAATTTTGGTAACGTATTTCTGGGTGTCCTGACGTGGCATGGTATAAAAAACTTGAAGAGTTCTATAGTGACCAATATTTCAGCTGTAATACAGGAATGTTCCTCAGAGCGTAGACTGTGTAAGGCTTCTAGCTTATTTTTGGTATTCAATGAAAGTGGTGGCGCTGTCTTTTTTGTACGTCACGCTTCAAATTTGTTCGACAGATGTTTTTCAAACAGAAGTCTCCAATAGCCGATATGTCACGCACGATCTTTGGTTGTCGGTAGCATTATTGTTGTCAGTGAAGCGTTCAGTGAGGAGTAAATCAGAGAGTTGGGTGGTGGTTACGCTGTTGAGTGGTCTGCAGATAACTAGCACAACACAGAGTATGTTGTTTTTCTGAAATATGATTCTGTAAAGAGTGATCTGAGAATTTGAAGATATACAGGTAATGTTGTCGCTGCATTGCTTGTTCGTGTGCATTTTATTATGAATCCGAGAAACGGTTTTTTATTTGTTGGTTAGGGTCAGTTAGTTTGATTGTCAAGACGTGATTAAACAAAGTGTCTGTTCACATAGCATTGACTCAGAGTTATAGGCTCACCAATCCTTTACCACTCTGTTGACTAATTTCATGGGAGAGTCATTTTTATGAGAGTAATTTTTTTTATAAGAAGCGAGTTTCTGCAAAGATGGTTGTGATTGTTAAGGAAACAGAGTTTCAAATACAGTTTTTGAATGCTAGTCTCTTTTCAATCACTCATTAACTTCAGTTTCCTCCACCATCTCCAACACGAAACTTTTGTTTTGTAATTGTGTGTCGCCACATTACACTGAACGGAACGTAGTCACTCAAAACATAAAGCATGATGTGCATAGCGCAGTTGCTTTTCCTTGCATTGTACTACGCAAGGTTTTTCTTCAGCTGGTTTGATGCTGTGCTGTAATTTCACCGCTTTCTGAAAGTACCAAGTATCCGTTCGCACAAAGTAAGTCACGAAAATTTGTTAGGGCCAGCTTAACGTAATAGTCAGGACACTGCAAGATCATTCACAGTCAAGCTCTCCATTTCAAAATTACCCCAGTAAAGTTCAGATAAGATCTCATTTACTCTGTCAGACGTTCTTATTCTTACACTTCAGTGTTACGTGTGTGTATGTCTGTCGTTTGGAGTTAGTTATTTTATTTATTCACTTTGCGTACATACATTTACAAGGAATTTTCACAGAAACATTTTTACATTAATTTTTTCAAAATTCGGTTCTGTAATTTTATGCAGAATTTTCATTTTATTCGTTTCGTGTGTTGGAACTGTAAGGCAAGCACTGTGATGTCAGTTATTGTAGAACAGTTGAATAGACTGCAACGTACAGACTCTCACAGGACAGTTTCTTTAGTATACAGATTTGGTATAAGTTTATTGTAATACAATTATACAGTTTCAGTTGCAGTGGGCAGCTAATTTCATCATATAGCGTTGTTAGGATTCACATTACACATTCGAAATCAGCGCCTCTCGTGTCCCACACATTCTGGAGTTACCGTTTGTCTGCTGATAACACAAACTTTCTGTTACATTTCATACTGGAAGGTCCATCTCTACTGACATCTAGTGGTCAGTTCCGCATTACGTACAGGAGACACTTTTCATCAGATAGTGTACACATATTTAGGGTTTGTATGCACTTAGGGTGTGTGTGTATTTACCCGCCACTTTCCGTTTTCGTGCGTTACCGTCACTCTCTCACGTGATTCAGACGTGTGCATTAAGTAACACGGGCCACAGTGACACCACCAGAGGTCACCAACGAGCAGCCACTCTCCATGCCGTGCGCCTCTCATTTCCAACTCAACGTCACACAGGTGGCGCTCGTAAACGGTAAACAACATATTCTTCCGTTACGAGACCTTCAAAGTGTCTGTTCCAACGCCTATTGTAGTGTCACTCGTCACGGTAGGAGCTGATACCGCGAACTTGTTTCTGCTTTCAGCAACTAGATCGCAGATGCAAGATGGCACCGCCCTTCGCGGATAAATGGGAATGCACAGCACAACTCGGCCAGTTCCACTTCGCACAGATCTCCGGCAACAGTTAACTGAGAGTGTCCATAGAGTTGGGTACATAGGGATTCCTAATAAATAATAATAGAGCACATTTTAGTCACTTTAATGTTAATAAGTAATATTTTCAACATGATCCCCGTGATTTTCAATACACTTTGCAAAATTAAGGTGAACTCTATGGGATAAGTCGGAATTGCCGTAGATTTTAGCACATTGACTGGTAATGCGTTCTATGAGGTGGTTTAAATTTGCAATCTTCATAGAGTAAACTTTCTCTTTCAGCATATCCCAGAAAAAGAAATCGAGGGAAGAAAGGTCTGGCAAACGCGAGGACCACTCCACATGAGCTCTTCTCCCAATCTCGTGAGAAAAATTGTCACATAGCTGTTTTCTAACAGCTACAGCAAAACGAAACCAGTCTGGAAGTCCCTGACCCAAACGTTCAATTTGAGGCATCAACTAATCTTTCAGCGTGTTTACGTAAGTCTCACCAGTTACATGTTCATCAAAGAAGAGAGGCCCTAGCGCGTGAGCTTTCCACAAACCACACCACACATCACCTTTTGGTAGTCCTGTTCTTTGGATGGACTCATCTAATGTGGATTGCCTTGGGGCCAGAATCGAAGATTTTGTCTGTTCACTTCAACATAGACATAAAGCTCTGCTTCATCGCTGAAAAACACACGAACTTTAGTAAAATTGACATTTTCATCCAATTTATCCTCAGACCATTCATATATCAGCATGCATCTCTTGGGGTCATCTTCATTTAAGTGATGCAGTATCTGTAACATGTACGGATGACAGCTCTCCTCTGCCACGATTTTGGACATGGTTGACCTTAGGACACTCATTGGATGTCCGACGAAGCAATTTCTTTGGGCTAGCTTTAACCTTGGCCAAGACAGCCACTTCCTTTTCATCTCAAGTCTTTTCTCGTTATGAACTAGGTTTGTCCAACGCACTACCTATTTCCTTAAACTTGGTGATCAATTTCACAATGGCAGTAAAACAAATAAGTTGACGACGAGGTTTTCGAAGGTTAAATTCTTCCACAATTTTGTGATACCATGATTCTTTTCGTCCAGTTAAGAGTACCAAATCCACTCGTTCTTCTTTAGACAGAGCAATCATTCAACCTGTAAAAAACAAAATTTATTAGAATTATTACGATTTATTTTATTATTATTTATTTATTTATTTATCAACATTTATTAATATATATAGAATAAAAATATTTATTAGAATTCCTTTTGTATCCAGATTTTGTGGATTCACTGCACAAGCCCAGCCGGCGACGATCGCCAGTTACCGCCGTTATAGGGAGCCGATATGTGTTGTTGAACAGTTGAACGTCGAGCGTCGATGTTGACATTCAAATCAGGTACAGCAGACTAGACTGAGCTTCTATAGATCAGATAGTTCACTTTCAGTGTGTTAGTTTATGTTAGTGTGTAGACCTTTGACTACAGTGTCCCACACCACTCACCACTCAAAGCCGAGTATTCCATTGTACATTATGTTAATAAATGTTCATTATTTCCTTCCATTTCGTGTTGAGCACATTACTTGTTTTAGGGAAGAATTCCCTGTGAACACATCAGTTGCTGTTGTGCGTGCTAGCTATCATGTACAGCCACTAGTTTTCTGTAGTAGCGGGTTTGCTTCCTGTTGTGTTCGATGTTGGGCGTCAGATTTATTCTGATAAAGACAACTTCCCAAACAAACAAACCTCTCACTGCTGACCTTCCTCGTCTGCGTTTAATGCCCCGTGTCAGTTCTATTTGCTATGAGTCCAATGAACTTTATCTAGTATAAGATGTACAAATGCGTTGGAAGCATTTTTCTTTTCAGACTATCTAGTGTTTTGGTATCCATGCTGATTGGCATGGAAGAGGTGAGTCTGTTTGAGATACCTCATTACGTTTATACAACTGGTGTAAGTAGGCTGTTTACGTTTTTTTATTGGTAACGCCACGTAGCGCTCTGTATGAAAAATCACTGGCTGTGCCGTGTGCAGTCTGTCGCTGGTTTGCATTGTTGTCTGCCATTGTAGTGTTGGTCAGTGGCAGCTGGATGCTAACAGCGCGTAGCGTTGCGCAGTTGGAGGTGAGCCGCCAGCAGTGGTGGACGTGGGGAGAGAGATGGCGGAGTTTTGAAATTTCTAAGAGTTGGTGTCATAAACGTATATATATATATATATATATATATATATATATATATATATATATATATATATATATATTATGACTATTAAGGTAAATACATTGTTTGTTCTGTATTAAAATCTTTCATTTGCTAACTATGCCTATGAGTAGTTAGTTTCTTCCGTAGTTTGAATCTTTTATTTAGCTGGCAGTAGTGGCGCTCGCTGTATTTCAGTAGCTTGAGTAACGAAGATTTTTGTGAGGTAAGTGATTTGTGAAACGTATAGGTTAATGTTAGTCAGGGCCATTCTTTCGTAGGGATTTTTGGAAGTCAGATTGCGTTGCGCTAAAAATATTGTGTATCAGCTTAAGCACAGTCATGCACAAATTTTCTATGGAGACGTTTCACTGGTGGGGTGTCATATGACAGTGGAGGACAGTTTCGTGGATGGCTTCTGTTGCTCTTCTTGTAGCTGGTTGTAACCTGTGATCTTTTTCTAGTTATTGGGCATAGTTGCTTTATTCGAGAACGTACGGTTCATTATAACTGAAAGATCGGCTATACCAGCAGTAAATTCTGTACAGAATCTGACAGGGATTCGACCGGGCTCTGGAGCTTTGCTCAGTTTCCGCGATTTCAGTCGTCTCTTTAGACGATACGAATACTTAGAAATGCCGTAAGGGTTCTGAAATAGTGCCATGCATGTGTAAAGGAAATAGCCCAGAAGACGTGAGAGCGAGTAATTCAGAGTTTGTGGATGTCGCAGATGACAAGCTGTATACTTTGTGGTCGATTTATAGCTAACAACATAATGAATTAAACAATTAATAGCTTCAAGTGAGGTATGTATACAAATACACAGAGTCCACCAGAAAAATGAATACGCACATGAAGGAATGAAAAGTATTACTTCTGTGTTTATTTTACAATTAATAACTGACCACACATGTTGTACTACCATCAGTTTAGCACATGGTTACTTTGAATGTTCAAAATGTTCACCGTTGGCGGCTATAAACATAACAGAACGACAAGCGGTCGCCAGAACTGCGTCAGTCAATGTTACAGAGGAGATCGCTGCACATGTCGCTATAATCTCCAGGCGAAGTACCCCCAGCGTGCGTGGCTCACGTCGATAGACATTATCTTTCACAGTTACCCACAGTTAAAAGTGCACAGGTGTTAGATCTGGTGACCGTGGAGGGAACTCAATGGGACCTCTTCGTCCAACCCAATGCTCCGGAAAATTATCATCCAGGAAAGCTCGTAGAGCTAGGTGGTAGTGTGGTGACGCCCCGTCCTCTTGGTAAAACACTTCTTCATCAGTTCCATAAAGAGGACGTATACCCGCCAAAATTAATGTGCGTTACATTTTCAGGTACACTTTTTCAGTGACAGTAACATCAAAGAAAAAGGGTCCTCTTAAGTCTCTAGATAATAGTCCACACCACATATTAACACCTGGTAGATTGACCGCTTTATCCGCATAAACATACTGATTTTTCGGTGCCCAATACACACTCTTATGCCGATTCACGGTTCCATTAAGTTTAAACTATGCCTCGTCACTCCACACTACCTTCTTCACAAATTGTTCGTCATCAGTTACCATTTGCTGATACCATTCGCAAAATTGCATTATGCAATCAGGATCGTCATCATTAATCGCGTGCAGTGATCCTGTAATGTAAACTTTGCACTGTGCAGCTTTCAGAATTCTTTGTACACTTGTACTGCTAACCACCACTTCACGCGCACATTGCGTAACAGATTTCTGTGGAGAATTAACAAACGTTCCCTACACGAGAGCCGACGAAGCAGGACTTGGACGCCGTCTTTCTGATCAACCTTTGTGACTATCACAAATCGTTCCACGCAATTCAGACTTCTCAATGATGCGTTTAATTGTTAGGCGGATTGGCGGTTCTGTTTCAAACTCTCGCCTCCACTGACGTTGCACTTCAGCGGCATTATCAAACTTGAAAAACCACTACGCAATGCATGTTCACTGCTCGAATGTCGAGCGTGCTCCAGCCATCTTGTTTTCTCAATACCGAGATGATAATGCTAACATGTGTTGAGCCAAAGACCACACTACAACACACTCGTAACTCAAATCGAACGACAATACCGATATCTAGCTAGAGCCTGGCAAAGAGTGTATACATTTTTCTCGCGGACTCTATATATATCAACTTTATTTCCAAATTTGGTGTAAAACTAAACTTACTATAAAACCAACGTACATGAACGACATACAACGCTTCAGTTCAGTGATATATGTCTTATCTCCGTAATGTATGCGAAATAATGCAAAATGTTTGACACTTAATGATCCCTCCTTTATAGATATCCATATTTTGTGTCAAAAGTCATACAAGAGGTTAACATATGACAACAAGTATGTAGAAAGAAAATAAATAAATTAACCCACTCAAGATGGCAGAAAAAGTGTTGAAACATGTCTGGGTGAAAATAAAACTGTAAAACGTGGAATTGCATAAGGTGGAATTTCTCTCCAGTTTTTCGAAAGTCTGTAGATGTAGATGATAACTACACGATCATTCAAAATATCATTTCCGTTCGGTACATCACTCCGAAAACCGCGGCCTTGCTTTGCTGCTCAGTTTGCCACAATACAGTTTCCCGCCTGTAGCTGAATCGAGTTGATGCGCATTTCCTACGATATGTCATGTGAACATCTCTTAATATCTCCCAACAATTAACACTGTGCCACTTGCTCGTTTAGCCTAACGTTGTCGTTCCCCATCTTAACGCTGTCTGTCAGCGAGTTTCACACAGTAGCACACTCCATAAGATGGCCGTGAAATCTGGACAGATGGGATGAGGCACCGAGCGAGATGACGTGCAAATTGCGAAACTGGAGTCTGATACAGAGTCCAAAGATATCACTTTCACTAAATTACGATATCCAATTGACGGATTGATTCCTTGACAACGGTGGTGTTAATTTCTGTTTCCACCCTCGTCCCCCTGAACGTGACCTCGATTTCGTCTTCTTGAAAGAAAGACTGTTATCCTAAGACTATGGAATAGCATTGTCCAAGAGCTATTAATGGCGAAATAGTTACAGAAACGGAGGAGTGGAAGTTTCTACACCATTTATCTTAACTTGGTTCTCGTGGTGACACAACAATGTGGAGAAGATTGCAACTGTCATCTGACAATGAAGAATAAAACAGACTTCCCCTTCATACGTATATGACAGTCCAATATCTGACAATCAGTGCTTTGAACATATGCGATCAGTTAAAACCGTATGCCTGATCCGGACGTGAATTACTGCGTTGTCTGGGAGGTCTAAATGTAGTTTTCTGCTCGTCAGTATTAACACGTACATCTGTCTCCCATAAATATCTGCCTGCGAAATTGAAGCAGTGCATTTGTCTATACATTTCGTAAGAAACCCGTTCAGTCCTACACAATGATATATCGTCGTTCTCCATTGTTTCATTCGTATCTCGTGCATCTTCCACGAAATAAAAGTTTTATTCTTGGCAAGCGTCGAGCGTGCCACATCACTTCACATTCGCTCCTTTGTGGATTGTTTACACAGCACAATGGCAAAGAAATGCTGTGGCGTCAGATGTCACGTCCGTACTCACCTTTCCAAACCATGAACGCAAAGAGTTCCACGCACATGCACTCAGCTGCTTGGCTTGCAGCCATTTCAGGTGTACGTTTCTGCTCGAATACAGGTCAGTATGATGTGTCTCTGTCCTTCTTTCACTGTTCTCTTTATTTGATGCGTATATTTTCTCATACTAATCACCCATCGTTAATTTTATTTGAGGAAGAATACCGGGAAAAGAAAGAAAAATGATTTGTGTGGCCACTTTCAAAAAGTATCGTAAAATACAGTTATTGATTTTTCTCCCTTGCGCAGACAACCACCGATGCTGTTTGAACAGACTGTAACCTCCCCACAAAAATAAAATACAATATGAATAATACTCTCATTTAGCGTAACTACCCAACAGTGAAAATATAATACAATGTGACAAACCTATAACCTTTCAATAATTGACAGTCAAGTTAACCTGGTAAATTTTGGACGTCAGCAATGCTGCATCATGGCCCTGATACATCATTCTGAATAAGCTGAAAAATCTTACCTTAATTAGGTCGCCGGATAACGCGTATATATCTGCCCCTATAAGAAATTTTTCCTGGCGCAGCTAAGTGCAATGCTGGCCGATAAATTTGTCTTATATAAAAGGGAAGAACTGATTTTTCTTTTCAATAATCGGGATGGCCAAGGATTGGAGAAATTATTGAATTGTTTAAATTGAGATTAATGTCAAAAGTTACTTTTTATGAGAAAGATTATTATTAACAGATTTTTTTTAACATTTACATGGGACTTGATTAACAATACTACATATGCGCGAAGCTGCTTTTACCTTATCCTACAACGCTCAGGCTCTGCCATCGCTGCACACGACCGGCGCAGCCATCACGATACACCAGACACGACTGCTCGCTAGCAACAACCTACTGCTACTGCTACACAGTTCCTACTGCAGTCAATACTACTCTTTGGTCTCAGATTCTCTTCTGGCTTACATATTGCAGGCAGCGCGTGAGCAATACATCGAAATTACATCAGCTCGAGTGCGCTAGCAACAACTTCGCTAATTATGGACCTCTTACATAACCCTCCACTGGGGGGCAAAAATTTGGCAGTGATGGTGAGTCAATTGGACTTGCCATGAGCAACAAATTTTTCTATAATCTATTTAGTTTACTAAGGCTACAATCACAGAGTATATACATCATTGATAAGTACAGAACATATTAAGAAATTAAATAGAGTGCACATGCACTGAGTACAAAACATATTCAGAAATGACAAAGTATATGCGCAATGGGTACAAAATATATTAACAAAATAGAGTGCACACGCACTGAGTACAAAACATATTCAGAAATGACAAAGTATATACGCAATGAGTACAAAATGTATTAACAAAATAGAGTGCACATGCACGATAAAAGGTTTTTATAATTTTGCAAGAATTTAAATGCATTGTATAAGCTTTTACTATTTTACAGGAACTAGGAAAGGAATGGGAAGGATTGCATCATGGTTGTAGCACAGTAGGTTTCACGTAGCTGCACTGATAGTCCATATCTTTCTACAGAACCACAACACCAAGTGAGACAATCTGAAGTTCTCTTCCCTGAAGTATTTATCAGTGTAGCCAAGACACTGAAATGTTGTTTTAATATTCAATGTTATCATTTTGGTAGTACATTAGGTATACCAAACAGTGGGACCATAATAACATCTCCATCGTTCAAGGTTGTGGACAGCTTGATATGTCAGCACCATATTCTTGTAGAATCCATACTCTTACAGCAATGAAGAATTAGTGCAAAAACCAATATAGTGCTCCATGATCATGAGGATGGACAGGATAAACGGATATTGCAGTAATTAGGTCAGAAAGGGGAGGACACACTAAGTCTAATGCTAGTCATCATAGAATTACACTAGTGTATCAACCGATTTGAATAATTATTGGAATTCATTGGTTGGTTACTGAACATTTTTCTGCATTATTCAGAAGTCATCATTCAAAGCAAGACTTAATTAATGGCATAGCATTTATGCATAAATCATCATATTACAGTAATAAGTGGCATTCATTGGCCAGTTACAAAGTATTCGTACAGTGTTACAAAACATCATTCAGTGTTATTCACAAGTCATCATTTAAAACAGGAGCTATTGAGTTATTGACATTCATTGGCTAGTTACAAAGTATTCATATAGTGTTACAAAACATTATTCAGTGTTATTCACAAGTCATCATTTAAAATGGGAGCTATTCAATTATTGACATTCATTGGCTAGTTACAAAGTATTCATATAGTGTATTGGCACTCATTGGCCACTTACAAAGTATTCATATAGTGTTACAAAACATTATTCAGTGTTATACACAAGTCATCATTCAAAACAGGAGCTATTGAGTTATTGACATTCATTGGCTAGTTACAAAATATTCATATATTGTTACAAAACATTATTCAGTGTTATTCAGAAGTCATCATTTAAAACAGGAGTTATTGAGTGTAGCATCAAGCTACTGGTGTTTATATATGATATCATGTAAGTGACATGAGACATATTTAAAATGTAAGACATTGGAACTATTACTCAAGGTCGGCAGTCCAATAATACATAGACATAATGGAATCAATACACAGAAAATTTGCATTATCTTTAGGACTAAAAATATATCTTAACTGGTAGCATTATTTAGTTGTATACTGGTAATAGTTGGGACTCTTAATAATTTTTTGTTGGCAATGCATTGCACTGGGATCGATAATTAATTGCTGGGACATGAAAATAGTTGCTTTAGACTTATTGCTGGAAATAAGGATTATTAACGTCATTCGTCATGAGTCAGCTGTAGCAAGGTTATGAAACAAGTACAGTATATGTGATCACATTCATAATTGATAGACACAACTGGGTAAAACAATGAAAGTACTAGAACAGGTTTAATAAGTAGCAGGTTTAGTAAGTATCATGAAAAGCTTCTCCTGGAAAAAATACAAAAAAGGATTATTGAGCTGAAAGAAGAAATGCATATTATGCTCAAAAATAGTGAACTTTGAATTAACAGGTAATGAAACGTGTACTTAATATGTATATACTCTAGCTGTCTTTTCCAAAACATTCAGTCATTATACTATGCGACATAAGACATACTGTCAAAAGGAACTGCAACAAATACTTAAATAACTACATAGCATTTCTTAACTAACAGTAAATATATAGACTTCATCATTATCATCATCTGCAAAGAAAAACTTCATTATTCATATTAGCATATTCTTCATATAACTATTCATCATCATTTATTAATATCTGCAAAAAATAGACACTTCATTATGCATATTCATATTACTATTTACTTCATACAACTATTCATTGTCATTCATTACTTCATATAGTATAGAGTTTCTTACTTCTAACATATTACATCACTAAAATTAACTTGTGTAGTTCTGTCTGACAGTCTGCATCAATCGCCTTGTATTCTGAAAGAAAAATAATTAGTCAAGACTGCTATCATACTATGTGTACAGTATATTCTGGTCAATGCTTATTAATTCTGATCCATTTACTCTTCATGACAATATATTGCATTTTCTTTCCTTCATTCTGATGGTAAAATTTCCATTTCATAGTAAACCACTGTGGTTGTTTGATTCATTTCTTTTACACGGTATTGCTTTCTGAAAAATCATGAATATGGATTAATATCTTGCATTTAATTCATATACCCATTAAATAAAAACTTGTTTCTAGTAAAATAATTACGCATACAGCATAACATGACAGAAAACGTATTAGGTCAAAAAATAGACAGTTTTCAAGTGCAAAAAATGTACACACAGTATCATAATGTAGTAGCAAAAAAAAATGTAGAATAGTCAAGACGTTGAGATATCATAATGCAAAATGTCAATGTCAACTGGTGTTTGTTACATCGTAAGCATTTCATAGTGCATACAGACAAAAATTCTACTTTCGATAGGAAAACAATCATACATACACAAAAAATCGAAAATGTGCACGGTCTGATATATAACGACAAGAAAAGCGACTTGCTAACCTTACCGTGCCGGGCACTTGCCAGCAAAAAATATGATAATCATCAGTAAATAGTCACATAAATATAATTGCGTGAGTGGTCATATAAATACCAGGAAATAGTGGTACAGTGTGATAGATCATAAAGTATGTTCATTCAATAAAGGGTTTAATATTAGAAATATGGTGATTGCCCTTGCTTTTTCTGGTTCTCAAAGTTACAACATGTACCACATTGGGATGATGAATGCTGCGAATCCTGTATGGACCTGCGTATAGAAGTTCAAATTTACTGCATCTACTCTTTCCTCTGTTGGATAAATAATGTGTGCGTACTAATATCTTCTGTCCAATGTGGAAGTCACGACGTGTACAAACCTGTTTGTGCTGTCGTCTCCGGCGCTCTGCGGCACGTTTGATGTTGTTGAGCGCAATGTCAATTATTTCATGGTGACGTAGTCGACGAGATGTAGGAAAAGATACTAATTCTTTAATTTTGTTAGGTGGTTCAACATTTTTCAATATAACAGTCGGAGATAGCATAGTAGATTCATTTGGTATGGAGTTAATTACATCCTGGAATGAGAGTATGTGTGTATCCCAATCAATATGTCTTTTATGGCAGTATATTCTACATAATTTACCAATTTCATTCATCAGTCATTCACAAGGGTTCGAAGAAGCGTGAAACTTGGATATATAGATCGGAGAAATGTTTCTAGCTCGTAACATACGTGTCCATATCGCAGATCGAAATTGTGGTCCATTGTCTGAAATTACTTTCAATACATGCCCTACATGAAATAAAAAATGTTTTACAAATGCATTCGAAATAGATTTAGCAGTAGCTTTGCGCAATGGAGTGAAGGTAACAAATTTCGAAGTGAGTTCAACAGCGACAAAGATGTAGCAAAAACCTCTTATTAGTTCTGGGAATCGGTCCAAAAATGTCTACAGCGGTCATGTGTCTCAATTTAACAGGTACAATGGGATGTAACGGAGGAATATGTGAAGTCGTGTCTGATTTAGCTTTCTGGCAGATTTTACCTGACGCTAAAACTCGTCAAATACGTTTCTCCATGTTGGCAAAATAACAGTTCTGTCTCAGTAAAAGAAAACATTTTCTGGCTCCATAATGTGCGTAACTTAAATGAGTATACCAAATTAATTTGTTAACAAGCTCGTCAGGAATACATAATAACCAGTTGTTGCCGTCAGGGTGAGAGCGGCGGAACAGAATGTTATTGAGTACCATGTAATGGTTTCTAATAGTAACGTTATTCTTATCTTGCCAAAGGTGTTTCTTTCCACACGTTGTCTTTACTCTGCTCTTGTGCTATGTCTCGTAATGACGATGAAATGAAATTTTCAAATGCGACATGTTGAATATACATGACGCTAGAATTTGCTTGGCAGAAGTCGGTTGCGATGTCTTGCTGATTGTGCAGAAAGAACGGGATAGTGCGTCTGCTACAATATTTTGTGTACCGGGAATGTGAACAATTGTAAAATTAAATTCCTAAAAATAAAGTTTCCATCTGCTTAATTTGTCATGTGTAAATTTAGCGGAAAGTAAAAACTGGATAGCTCTATGGTCTGTGTAAACGGTAGTATGTCTTCCATAAAGAAAACTCCTAAATCGGGTAAATGCCCATACAACACATAATGTTTCAAGTTCTGTAACAGAGTAATTGCGTTCAGCAGGTGACAGAATGCGACTTGCAAAAGCGATGTTTTTAATTACTGTATTACCGTCTTCGTCAATTTCCTGAAAAATGTGTTCGCCTAAAGCTGTGTTAGAACTGTCGGTGGCAATGGAAAAATTTCTAGTAAGATCTGGGTGTGATAAAAGTGGTGCATTCAACAAAGCTTGTTTCAGATTGACAAATTCAGACTGCTCTCGGCTATCCAGGACCAAATAGTGTTTTTACCCGTCACTTGGCATAATCTAGGGGTGTCTAAAGCAGAGTAATGAATAAATTTACGGAAAAAGTTAATAAATCCCAGAAAGCTGCGTAGTTGTTTCTTCGTCGTTGGAACAGTAATGTCACGTAAAGCTTGAAGTTTTTCCGGGTCAGGCGCTATGCCTTCTGCTGAAATTACATGTCCAAGAAATTTTATAGAAGTTTTGCCAAAGTGTGATTAGCTAAGATTAACTGTCAGTCCTCGTGCACGAAAAGTTTGCAACAGTTGTTCCAGAATCAAATTGTGTTCAGACCAGTTAGCTTCTGCAATAAGAATGTCGTCTACATACGTTGTGATTCTGTCTTTTAATCTGTCGGAAGTATACTATTCAAACCGCGAAGAAATGCTGCTGAAGAAATTGTTAAACCGAACGGTAATTTGCAAAATTGATAACAGTCACCAAAACAGAGAAATGCTGTGTACTTTCTGCAGTTCGGATGGAGCTGAATTTGCCAAAATCCCGATTTCAAATCTGATGTGGAATAAACAGCAGTACACAGGATAGAGTAGCATGGAGAGCTGCATCAAACCAGTCTCAGGACTGAAGACAACAACAACAACAACACCATGAAATTTCTGTAGAAGTTCTTCTAGTGTTTGTGGGCGATCTGTTTCATTGATGTGACGCGAATCAAGTACGAGGCGAAGTGAGCCATTCTTTTTCTTAACAATATGGAGCGGGTTTATGTACGGACTAACTGCTGGTTCAATAATACCTCGGTCAAGCATAGCTTGCAATTCCTTCTTAACCTGTTCTCTGTGAATATACGCAATGGGATATTGTTTGGCTTTAAACGAGTCGTGCTGTTTAACTTGAAATTCATACATGAAACCGGACATAGTACCAGGGATGTTGTCAAAAACTGGAGCTTGCTGTAAAAGAATTTTGCGTAGTTGCGTACGTTCGTCGTCTGTATTTGCGCTGCTCTGTTTAACTTTACCCGAAATCATTTGTATAACGTCATAGTCGGCTTCGTCTGGTGTATTGTAGTTGTGAACATACGTATCTGTGAACAATGTGGAATGACAGTTTATGTTACGCGATGCAGAAATGACCTCAGTCAGATTAATTGTTTGTTCTTCTGCAGATAAAGAGTGCTGAAATTCTAATGCCAGTTGTACATTTTCATCCTTTAACATTAAATAGGAATTTTGAAAGTCAATAATTGCGTCGTGTTGCACCAAAAAATTCGTACCTAAAATAACGTCTGTTGTCAGTAAGGGAACAATCCAAAAATTTTGAGTGGAACGTATGACCTGCAATACAAAATGATGAGTGTGTCTGTAATTTTACATCTACTCCTTTGCCAGATACTGCTCCTTTTACTTTAGTTTTGCCTAATGGTAATGTAGGATAAGTATTCTCTTTGTTACAAGCGTTGAAAGTTTCCTCATTTATAACTGACATAGGTGATCCTGAGTCGATTACTGCCGAAAATGTGGATGATCCAATCTTTACTTCAATGACAGGGTGGGAAATGGTTTTTTGAATAACTGGTTTTTCATGCAATAGAACAAGAGTCTGTGTATCAAAAGAATCGCTTACATCGCTGGAAGGTTCAATCTGTGCTGTATCTAGTCAAATTCTTTCTGACGTGCTGTTATTTGTGGGAGGATGCTGTGGCATTTCCACTATTTGTACTGTTCTGTTATTTCTCCCTGACGTATTACGTTCGGGATGATATCTACTGTCTGGTTCATTCATGATAATCTGTTGTTGCCGATGATTCTGCTGCTGGTAAGACCGACTGTTACGCTGAAAACTGTGCTCATTGCTCATACGTCTGTCATAATAATCGTTACTATACGGCGCATTGCGATATGAGTTGAAATGGTGTGTTCTCTGTACGTAGGGATTTCCTTGTTGCTGTGCGTTACTATTTGGTGGAGCCGACGCTATACGTGTACGCGGCGAAACATTAAAGCTTGGTTGACCTTGCAGACTACATTGTTGGTTTGGTATGCTAACCGGCTGGTTTTGTTGATGTTCTGGGAAAAAGCCTCTATTGTTGCCAAATGGCTTTGCTGTTGCTGATAACTATGAGGATACTGATAATTAAAATTTTGCCTGTTATTAAAGTTCTGGTGGTTGTCATTCCTGGACGGTCTATCATCACCTTTGCTATTAAAATAGCGTGGCTGATCGTAATTTCCGTAAGCTTGTTTGCTTTGGTTATGACGTGAAAAATTTTTGTTAATGAAGGAATAGTCTGATTGCTGAACTTCCAAAAGCTGTAACAGATCTCTGAATGCCGAAATATTTTCTTTCTGCGGACCTGTTAAAAGTGATAATCTTAACGATCGTGGTAATTTAGAAATACATAATTGGATAAGTGCTGATTCACTGTATGGTTCACTTAAGTATTGGTTTTGTTGGACCATGTGCTCAAAAAATTGGGTGACAGTGGGAAAATTTGAGTTCTCATAATTTGGTAAGCTAATTAATTGATCTTTGATTCCGCGCTGTGTCGTCTTCGACCAATACGCTGACAGAAAGGCATTCTGAAATTCTTCTACCGAGTAGCACTGTCTCGCTATCGGTCTCATACGAGTTGCCGGTTCGCCTTCCAAAAAACTGCAAATAAATTCAAGTTTGTGTGTCACGGGCCAAGTTGGTGGAAAAGCAAAGCTAAATTGTTGTATCCAATACAAAGGGTGAATCTGTGTTCTATCATTTTTAAATACCTTAAATTTCCTAACGGACAGAAAGTGCTTGTAATCAAAATTTTCGTCTCTGAATGTCTGAACAGGTTCAGGACTGTATGATAATCTGTTTGTCTGTGACTGTTCGGAATCTAAGTCACGTACGCTCTGTAAATTACCTAAATTGTACTGGCTGTGTGAGTGTGAGAAATGTTCGGAAAGTGGCGCATGCTGTGATGTGTTAAAGGCTGAAATATTTTTCATCTCCGTCAATTCGTGCTGTAAAGATGACAATTTTCTACGTAATGTACTGTTGGACGAACCTATCTCACTAATCGTCTGCTGTAAATTTTGGAATTCGGGTGTTTGATTAAACAAAACTGGTGACGTATCGTCTGATTTGGAGTCATTGTTATTTTCGATAACGTCAATACGACTGGCCAATTCATCAAATTTTTCAGTCAATGCTTTAACCTGATCATCATTTTTAGTGTCACAAGCATTAATTTGTTTTTGGATTTTACGGGTAGTTTTGTTCAATTTCTTAACGTGTGCTTTAATGGCATCGGGATCCTGTATTAATTCTAATTGTTCAAGTCTGTTGGTCACTGTCTGAAAGTCTACTGGGTGTGTGTCTGTTTTTGTTTTAAGATCGGAGATTTCATCATGCAATTCGGTGTTCAACTGTTTAATAGTATTGATTTCGTCTGATACTGTAGCAATGTTATTGTCTACGTATGTTTTTGCTTTCGTAAATAATTTACGCTTATCTTCCTGTCTCTGTGACGTAATTGTTTCCATGACTTGTTTCTTTACTTTGTTCTGTTCCTGTATGAATTTACGGTAACGCGTTTCACTGTTTTGTAGGTGGTGATTAAAACGTTCGTCAATTAGGCTGTTCTGTTGTTCGAATTTCTTGTCTACTTTCGCATCCAGTGTGCGTGAAAGTTCTGCTGACGTTAATTTAAACTCGTCGCGTAACTATGTTATGTTTGCAGAACATTGTTTAGCGACTGCACTAACTTCATCTCTAAGTAATTTAGTTGTGGCTGCATGTGTATTACTTAATTCTTGTGCAACGGATCTAATTTCTTCACTACTATTCCTAGCACAAGCCTTAATTTCCTCACGTAATTGTTCTTTAGTATCATGACATTGCACGGCAACAGCTGCAATCTGTTCATTAATCTGTTTAAAGTTCTCGTCGTGTTTTTCATTCGACTGTTTCAAACTTTCATTAAGTTGTTTGAAATTGTTGTCTTGTTCTTTCTTCGACTGTTTGGAACTGTTGTCTAGTTTTTCATTAAGTTGTTTGTAATTATTATCTTGTTTTTCATTCGACTGTTTGAGATTTTCATTAAGTTGTAGCAATAATGCCTTAACTCGATCCATGTCAAAATTAGCTGCTGTATTCTCTGTGCTGTGAGATGGTGTATGTGCATGTGTAACGTTTTGTATAACCATTTACTCATTGTCTGATTCACAAAAGGTTTGCTAATCGGATGTGCTGTGTTGGTCAATACAGCGGAATCAAATAAATCTGACGTGCTTTGTGTATATTGGTCACCTTCGTTAGAAACAATTATCTGTTCACTACGTAAATTTTGCAAATCAGGTGTTTCAAACTGGATAGCATTCATTGTAACGGAACGTGCCGCGTCATCAATTGTCGTTAAATTAACAGAGGACACAATTGAATTTGTTTGCTCATCATTAGCACCAAAATCATTACTAGTGATCGGCACACACTGATTATCTGTAATTAGAGGATTATCACTATTACACTGAGTGTCGCTAGTATAATCGGTCAAATTATTCGAGCCAGCTTTTTCACTCCTTGCACATCGCGATGCACTGTTAGCAGTTTTGCGCGGCATTTTCACAACTCAAAGTTAAGCACAAAATGAAACAATGACAAACCAAAAATGGAACAAATACAGTTACAACAAAGAGCAATAAATTGCCGATGACCTGTGAAAGAAAACGTGACAAATTAGTAAATGCGTTGCGCCAGATGCAAACTATTTTTAATATTAAATAAATGAGAGCAGATATATAGCTAACCACTTCTCAGAAATTCACAAAAATACGATCCTGGCCGGTTGTCGCCAAGTGTAACCACCCCACAAAAATGAAATATAATATGAATAATACTCTCATTTAGCGTAACTACCCAACAGTGAAAATATAATACAATGTGACAAACCTATAACCTTTCAATAATTGACAGTCAAGTTAACCTGGTAAATTTTGGACGTCAGCAATGCTGCGTCATGGCCCTGATACATCATTCTGAATAAGCTGAAAAATCTTACGTTAATTAGGTCGCCTGATAACGCGTATATATCTGCTCCTATAAGAAATTTTTCCTGGCGCAGCTAAGTGCAATGCTGGCCGATAGATTTGTCTTATATAAAAGGTTAGAACTGATTTTTCTTTTCAATAATCTGGATGGCCAAGGATTGGAGAAATTATTGAACTGTTTAAATTGAGATTAATGTCAAAAGTTACTTTTTATGAGAAAGATTATTATTAACAGATTTTTTTAAACATTTATATGGGACTTGATTAACAATACTACATATGCGCGAGGCTGCTTTTACCTTATCCTACAATGCTCAGGCGGCTCTGACATCGCTGCACACGACCGGCCCAGCCAACACGATACACGAGACACGACTGCTAGCTAGCAACAACCTACTGCTACTGCTACACAGTTCCTACTGCAGTCAATACTACTCTTTGGTCTCAGATTCTCTTCTAGCTTACATATCGCAGGCAGCGCGTGAGCAATACATCGAAATTACATCAGCTCGAGTGCGCTAGCAACAAGTTCTCTAATTATGGACCTCTTACAAGACACTCAATTAAAGCCATGGTGGTATAATAAGGGGAGTTGCCATGGCAATCACCATGTTAGTTGCCGCAAACATTACCTTCAGGTCGAAGTGCTTTGATCAAAATTGACAGCTTGCGTCATTTACGCGTTTAATAATCGTTCTGATTATAGTGTAAAGTTTAAAGGAACCACATTTCTTTCTTAAGTGGATTTGTTCAAGCGATATTTTATTTTATATACATGAATCTTGGTTGGGCTGCTTACTTTAACTGTAATGGTTTTATTTCTGTCATTTTACTTTAAATTTCCGGTCAGTCTAACTGCGAAATCTCTCTGGGTGAAAGCTGTGAGATCGACAGATCAGAAACTGACCCAAACATAGAGAAATATGTTCTCAGTATTTTTGGGAAGAAAGCACAGGTTGAACATCAGCTCCGTCAGTCGGTATTTAGGAAATTGCTACATTTCGAAAGCAGCAATTTCGTATCACATATTTCTTAATTATTGAAACTTATAACAAAAGGGAAGTTATATTAATTAGCCGAAGTGCGTCGTATTACTGCATCAAATATCCGCTTAAGCTCAGAAAAATGTCCTAAAGTTTCCACATGTTGTGTTATTCACAAAAGCTCTGTGACACTTTCTATCAGAAATAGCTACTTCGTGCACACGACAGATATTAAGAACAAGAACGAATAGTAAACCGTACTGTGCTAAAAAGTGGGCGAACCAATGTACAGCGTAAATCTCTAGCGCTATCTGCCCCTATTATATCTCCATGATCAAAATGGTGAGCCATTGGTTAAGGCCCTAGCTATTACACTTCAGTTTACACCATAGATATAGCATCGAATTATTTCCCAGGTAATCGGACTGTGTACAATTTATGGCTGTTTGCTATCCTTAAAACAAAAAAAATATATACTTTTGTAAACTTACGTCGGCGACGTATTATAAAACATTTCCGACTGTTAGCACTCCTCAAAATTAAATAACTTCTTTATAAGCGTTCAAATAATTTATTAAAGCGTGTGAGGGTTGAGTGTGGGCAGCGTCTAAAGGTCACTTTTATACATTTTGAGCAACTCAAAAACTACAGTCTTTAGTGAAAACATATCCCAGTACTACAGAAGGCTCTCATTCATTTTTTTGTAGGGCAAATAATTTGTTCATAGCAAGTGACAGTATAGAAATCTCGCCTGTGGTTTATGAAGGCAACATGTAACATAGTGGGTTACATAATATTACATTAGTAGGAACAGCTGAATTCTGTTGTATATGCTAGTAAGTATCATTCAGGGAATATTTGTTATTTTCAAACAACAATTTCGTACGGTTTATTTCGTCCAGTGATGAACAAAAGTAGGCCATGTAACAAAATTACTTAAATCATTCTGTTTAATGTTCTTCATTCCACAATGACCAATAAGAGACCGACTACTTTTTTAAGACTCATACATCATGCATTAAGTTATTTCATTTTAATATCATAATCGACGCAGGAGATGTAGTATGTGGCTTCAGGTGTACTGATTTAGTAAATGAGTGTCGATCACCTGGGTATTGTGGTAAACTCGGCGCTCGCCAGATCTCCGCTACCTACTTGTACAGGTACAAACAAACAAAACATTGCGTACTTTATATTAAACAGAAATATTATTAAAATAACCTCTTGTTGACCAGCAAACCTGTAATAGTATCACTTACCGATTTCAGGAAAGCATTTGATTCGATAGATACAGAAACAACAGATAAAATCCTTAGAGAATTAGGTGTTAAAGTAAATTTTGCAAACAAAATTCTTGGAACTGTTAACAAATACGTTAACTACAGCGAAATTTATGGGAGAGGTAACTAAGTCACTTTAATTAAACACTGGGTTAGACCAGGGGATGGTTTATCACTTTTATTGTTTAACTGCTTTCTTTAAAAAATTGTAAAGACCTGGAATTTGAAGCCAAAAAGCCTCAGAACTGGACAAATAATTTAGGAAAGGAAAAAGAGCAATTAAGGTAAACTGCCTGTCTTCTGCAAAAGTTTTTTAGTGCCTTCAGAAAACCTGACACAGGCAGTTAATCAGGTAACACCCGAAAATAATAGCAAATAGAACTGATCTCAAAATTTTTGCTGAAAAAACAAAATTCACAACAAATAAAAAATGCACCACAATTTATAGAAACAGATAAAGCATAGCTAGTTAGTGTATTTAAATATCTTGGCGAAGCTGTACTTCAGAATGAACTAAAAAAATTTTCAATAGATGTGAGAGTTCACAAAATGGAAAGAGTGTAAGGTATGACAAAAATATTTACAAGAAATGCGTATCTAGAAAAACAAAACTAAAGCACTAAGCTATAGATATAAGAGCAGAATGTTGATGTGGATGCGAATGCCTAACAATAAACTATAATATCGAGATAACAGAGGTACTTAAGTGACAGACTATTAGAAACACAATGGGTGCAACACAAACTACAGGCTGTTGGAAGATGAGTAGTAATGATAAGATCTACCAAAATATAGGGAAAATATCAGAAGTAATTGCTATGTGACTATAATTTTTTTTTGACGCCGCTACCCCATGAATGAGTACAGACCAGCGAAAAAGAATTTCCTGTGTCGACTTTAGCATGGATTACAGAAATAAGGAAAAATCTATAACAAAAATAACATCTTAGAAACGGAAATAACAGAATGAAACCTTTTCAGGAATAAAATACTAAGTTTCGAACGGTTTTAAGACAGAGGAAATAAGAAACTGGAACATAGACAGGAGAAATGAAAAGACAACGTGTGGAGAAGATGAAAGATAAAAGCAAAAACTGGAAAAACAGAAGAAGAGTTGAAGTGTTACATGATTCTAGTTGGTTAATATGAAAACAAAAGAATAAGAACTCTCATTAGATTAACTATACAGAGCGGCATACGTGGCGTACGCGCCAGTGGTCTCTGTGATACTGCACAACTGTGTCGCTACAACAGCCAACCAGTCACCGTTCTCTTGTACCTGACAAAGGCTGTCCTCTCGAATGAAATATAAAGAAAAATTTTTAAGCCCACAACAGGTAATAAGTAAATTGAGAAAATTTATATACTGACTAAATAAATAATCTGTTTTCTGATAGTGCTGAAATTTTTTTTTACGCTCCATGTTGTTGAGATGCAATTAATGAATAAAACCATTTATAAATTCAGATATGTTAAATTCGAGTAAAGTATTTGCAATTATTTTAGTAAATAAAGTAATTAGTAGACAGATCTAAGAATGTAAATAAAGTTTATGTCAATAATTTCAGTTGCAGAAAATGCTTTGGTTTGGCCCACAATTAGTTAATTTCAGTTACCTTTTACAAAAGACATTTACAAAAAAGATATAATCTTTTCGTTACTGCTGTTAAAATAACAGACCAATATTGTGCTTTTGGTACGCGGTGTCCCAGAAGGAATGCAAAAGGCCCGGGTTGGATATTTTTCTCCGTTCATTGACTGAGTGTTGTGTTGTTCACGTCATCCTTTCATCATCACCACCGACATGCATCTCGACGAATGTGACGTCGCCTGAAATAAGACTTGTAACCCGCCGGCTGAACTTCCCCGGACGGGGCATGCCGGCCAACAATGCCACACGATCATTTCATTTCATTTTTTCCTTGTTTGGAATGATCGTTTCAGTCATATCACTGGATACTGAATATTTTCTTGTGCGACACCCTGTACAATGAAAATATCTTAGGGTTGTTTGTCCTAGGTTTCACATGTGGTTACTCCGATACAAACGGAAATTTGGCAGCCGCGATGTGACAGGATTATCTGTTTAGGCTCATGCCGTTACCAGGCAATGGCTGGTCTATCAGTGGCTTTGACATTCTGAGACTCGTGGCGCACACCCGTCGGCAGTTTTCTCGGGCAGCGACTCTTACGTGCTCTCGGTGAGGATAGGCTCAGAGTCGGCAGGCGTGGCTGTGACAGTCGTCTTTCAGGCGTTTCATGTGCGAGAGAAACACAAAAATGAATGACTAGTAATGGTTCAAGGTACACTTAACCACTCACGGTATTCTGGCTTGCGAAATATGTGCGTAGATGTAGGCGTAGAAAAGTAACCTGTGTGAAATGTGGCTTGGAACTTCCAATATTCTTTGCCATATTCGACACTCTTGTTCATCATATTACTTTATACTCCGAAAGCTAGGTGTCTATGTTGTAAGTTGATGTATCTACATAAATAAAAAATAAATGTTCATTTGTTCAGAATCTTAAATATTTGATAGTTTTTCACCGATTGCTTTGACATTTACTGACAACGTTGCATTCGGATACGCGCGTGTTTATTTATACCCACAACAGCGCCGTTGTTAGCGAAAATCTCATAAAGATCTCGAAGAATTTGTATCAGATTTTTTTAAACAATAACGAACAGGTTTTCTTTTAAACCCTACCGAGAGAAAGAAAATGCTTAGTTCTGCTGTTAATATGTGTAGTTTTGATTTCTTTCCCGCAATCGGTGATGACAATGATAACAAGTCATTTAAATCCTTACAAAAACTGTTTCTCCTATATATACACTACTGGCTATTAAAATTGCCACACGAAGAATAAATGCAGATCATAAACGGGTATTCATTGGGCAAACATATTATACTAGAACTGGCATATGATTGCATTTTCACGCAATTTGGATGCATAGATCCTGAGAAATCAGTACCCAGAACAGCCACCTCCGGCCGTAATAACGGCCTTGATAAAACTGGGCATTGAGTCAAACAGAGCTTGGATGGGGTGTACAGGTACAGCTGCCCATGCAGCTTCAACGCGATACCACTGATCATCAAGAGTAGTGACTGGCGTATTGTGACGAGTCAGTTGCTCGGCCACCATTGACCAGACGTTTTCAGTTGGTGAGAGATCTGGAGAAGGTGCTGGCCAGGCCAGCAGTCGAACATTTTCTGTATTCAGAAAGGCCCGTACAAGACCTGCAACAGACGGTTATGCATTGTGCTGCTGAAATGTAGCATTTCGGAGGGATCCAATGAAGGGTACACCCACGGGTCGTAACACATCTGAAATGTAACGTCCACTGTTCAAAGTAACGTCAATGCAAACAAGAGGTGACCGAGACGTGTAACCAATGGCACCGCGTACCATCACGCCGGGTTGTACGCCAGTATGGCGATGACGAATACACGCTTCCAATGTGCGTTCACCGCGATGTCGCCAAACAGGGATGCGGCTATCACGATGCTGTAAAGAGAACCTGGATTCATCCGATAAATGGACGTTTTGCCATTCGCGCACCCATGTTCGTCGTTTGAGTACACCATCGCAGTCAGTGATGCAGCCCCAGGGGTAACCGCAGCTATGGTCTCCGAGCTGATAGTCCATGCTGCTGCAAACGTCGTCGAACTGTTAGTGCAGATGGTTGTTGTATTGCAGACGTCCCCATCTGTTGATTCAGGGATCAAGACGTGTCTGCACGATCTGTTACAGCGATGCGGATACGATGCCTGTCATCTCGACTGCTAGTGATACGAGGCCGTATTACCCTCCTGAACCCACCGATTCCATATTTTGCTAACAGTCATTGAATCTTGACCAATGCGAACTGCAATGTCGCCATACGATAAACCGCAATCGCGATAGGCTAAAATCCGACCTTTCTCAAAGTCGGAAACGTGATGGTACGCATTTCTCCTCCTTACACGAGGCATCACAACAACGTTTCACCAGGCATCGCCGGTCAACTGCTGTTTGTGTATGAGAAATCTGTTGGAAGCTTTCCTCATGTCAGCACGTTGCAGGTGTCGCCACCGGCGCCAAACTTGTGTGGATGTTCTGAAAAGCTGATCATTTTCATATCACAGCATCTTCTTCCGGTCGGTTAAATTTCGCGCCTGTAGCACGTCATCTTCGTGGTGTATCAATTTTAATAGCCAGTAGTGTACATAGACGGTGTTTCTGTAAAAGAGTGCAAAGATTTAACGGGACATAGAGGGTGCTCCACTGAACAATAATGAGATAATAGTAATAAAATCATAGTACTGAGTAGTTATTTACTTACATTAGTTACAGCTAACAGCAAGTACCATCACTGACACAATGACCATACCATTTGTATTGTACTTACAAAATGTCTGAAACTGTCGGCCATCAATCTCAGTAACAGCTTAACATAAAAGGCAGCTACAATTCTGGCAAATAATTGCATGTACGTCTCCACTGGAGTCTCATACACAAGTGACATTAAATATCCCCGCTGGAAATAATTAATGTCAGGTGATCCCGCAGGCCATGGAATATGACCTCCTCTTCCAAGCCAGCGACCAGGAAATACTTCCACGCAATGAGGCTTGTCCTCCTTGTTTCCTTGCAGGAAATAAAGATGTAAATACGCAGCATAGTACGTGTAAACTGGTCCACATGTTAGTTGTAAATAAGCTGGAAAACAGTAATGCTGGACAAAGCGTTAGACACGTTTACTTCCATTTATCCTTAAACTGGCTTCTCCGACCCCAGCTTCCCGCCTCTCACGGAAAGACCCTGTATGCACAAACACAAAACAACGTGATGTTTGGTTTGAAACATCCTCTTAGGAAAGTTAGGAATGACTGTGCTCGTAAACTTCTTACGTTATTTGATTTTCAAACAGCTGAGCAAAACTGAACGTACTCAATCATTTCTCTCTTTACTTATTCTGATCATCACTAAACTGACACACAATATTTTTATCGCAACGCACTCTCACTTTCAATAATCGCTACAAAAGAATGGCCGTGACTAACAACAACCTATAACTTTCATTAATCACTTACCTCACAAAAAAAATACTGTCAGCTAAATAAAAGATTCTAGCTACTGAAGGCCCTAACTACTGATAGGCATAGTTAACAAATGAAAGATTTTGAAAGAGGACAAACAATGTATTTGCCTTAATATTGTTTAAAAGTTATAATGTATTTCAGTTCATGACATCCAGTCTTACAAATTTCGTTTTTATGACGGACACACGTCCAGATCGTCCGCTCTCAAAACTCTGTCATCTCTCTTCCCACATCCACCACTGCTGGCGGCTCACCTCCAACGGCGCAACGCTACGCGCTGCTTACATCCAACTGAGCAACACTACAATAGCAAATATTCCAACAATGCAATCCAGCCACAGACTACAAACAGCACAGTCAGTGATTTTCATGCAGAGCGCTACGTGGCGTTACCAATATAAAAGCCTAAACAGGCTACTTAACAGTTTTGTTCCTCGCAGTCGGGTTTCACAGAAAACAGAGAAGTTGTTTTTATGGCTTATCAGCTTATGATTAGAATACTATTACAGAATCTGAATTCGTCCGTAGCTCGTGGTCTAGTGGATAGTTGCTGCTGCTGGATCACTGGATCTCGGGTGAGATTTCCAGCCGAGTTGGGGAATGTGTTGTCCTCGTCATTTCATCACCACCACCATCATCATTCGTGACAGTGGAGAGATTGGAATATGTAAAAAATTGGGGTGTGAAAAATGTTGGGACTTAGTATGGGCGCTGATGACCGAGCAGTTGAGCGCCCCACAAATCAAACATCAATCTCAGAACCTTAATTCGTAATAGCAATGAAAAAAGGCTCAAGATTAGAGAGAGCTGATGGACCAAGGAGGGAGGAAATGGACATAGAGAGGGGGGAAGGAGGAATGGGACAGAGAGACGGAGAAGAAGGAGAGAGACTGAGGGGGAGGATGAGGAGATGGGAAAAGACAATGGCGAGGAGAAAATGAACAGAGAGAGGGGGCAGAAGGAAATTGTGACACATATCCGATCCCCACAGACATTTTGCAGTTGAGAAGTATTGAAGGGTTAGCTAGTATAGAAATATAAACGCTTCAGGTTTTTTTTGGGGGGGGGGAGGGGAGGGTTCGGAGGGACATGACTGTGACCACTATGGCTCCCCATTCTCCACCTTCCCATTGCTTCCTTTGGTAGGAAGTGTAGTAAAGCGGGAGGGCCGGCCTGACGTGTTCCGTCGGCGAGGTTTGTATTCCACCTGAGAGGGCGATGCCGCAGGAGCCATTCTCTCTCCACGTCGCGCCGGCAGCCGGCCGAATCCCCTCATCAGGCGCCGTGAAAAAGCGGAACTCGCCTGCCACGTGACCCGCCGCAGCCGCCCACGGGGGTGGTTTCGGTTTTCGGTGCCTTAACAAGAATAAAACCCGCCGGCGGGCGCCCACCCTCCCCAGGCTGGGAGGAGCACACGGTCCCCCCGGGGAGGTTCGGGCCGGTAATTCTGTTAGACGGATTATTATTACGAGGCCCGGCGAGGGGTGAGCCGCGTGATTTGCGTGGCGGAAGCGATGGGCGGCGCCCGGTCGCCGCTAACCACCGGGTCCCGCGCTAATCGGCCCTTCATTTGCGCCATTACGTCCGCCAGCGCCGATCTATGTCTCCCCCGGGACGGAATTTGGCGATAAATCTCGCCTTTCTTGTCGCCGCACATTGCACGTCGATTGTGTAGCGATACGACCCTTCGCTTCCGTCCGCGGAGCGGGAGATTTGTGTTCTTTTTTCTTTTCGTAGTGTTCGATATCTGTTATCCTCACACGGCCTATATGTGGACACAATTCAGGAAATAAACTGCTGGCCACTAACATTGCTACACCAAGAAGAAATGCAGATGATAAACGGGTATTCATTGGACAAATATATTATACTAGAACTGACATGTGATTACACTTTCACGCAATTTGGGTGCATAGATCCTGAGAAATCAGTACCCAGAACAGACACCTCTGGCCGTAATAACGGCCTTGATAGGCCTGGGCATTGAGTCAAACAGAGCTTGGATGGCGTGTACAGGTAGAGCTGCCCATGCAGCTTCAACGCGATACCACAGTTCATCAAGAGTAGTGACTGGCGCATTGTGACGAGCCACTTGCTCGGCTACCATTGACCAGACGTTTTCAGTTGATGAGAGATATGGAGAATGTGCTGGCCAGGGCAGCAGTCGAACATTTTCTGTAGCCAGAAAGGCCCGTACAGGACCAATGCGGTCGTGCATTATCCTGCCGAAATGTAGGGTTTCGCAGGGATCGAATGACGGATAAAGCCTCGGGTCGTAACACATCTGAAATGTAACGTCCAATGTTCAAAGTGTCATCAATCCAAACAAGAGGTGACCGAGACGTGTAACCAGTGGCACCCCATACAATCACGCCGGGAGATACCCAAGTTGGCGATGACGAATACACGCTTCCAACGTGCGTTCACCGCGATGACGCCAAAAACGGATGCGACCATCATGATGCTGTAAACACAACCTGGATTCTTCCGAAAAAATGACCTTTTGCCATTCGTGCACCCTGGTCCGTCGTTGAGTACACCATCGCGGGCGCTCCTGTCTGTGACGCAGCGTCAAAGGTAACCGCAGCCATGGTCTCCGAGCTGATAGTCCATGCTGCTGCGAACGTCGTCTAACTGTCCGTGCAGATGGTTGTTGTCTTGCAAACGTCCCCATCTGTTGCCTCAGGGATCGAGACGTGTCTGCACGATCTGTTACAGCCATGCGGATAAGATGCCTGTCATCTCGACGGTTAGTGATACGAGGCCGTTAGGATCCAGCACGGCGTACCGTATTACCCTCCTGGACCCACCGATTCCATATTCTGCTAACCGTCATTGGATCTCGGTCAACGCGAGCAGCGATGTCGCGATGAGATAAACCGCAATCGCGACAGGCTACAATCGGACCTTTATCAAACTCGGAAACGTGATTGTACGAATTTCTCCTCCTTACACGAGGCATCACAACAACGTTTCACCAGGCAACACCGGTCAACTGCTGTTTGTGTATCAGAAACCGGTTGGAAACTTTCCTCGTGTCAGCACGTTGCAGGTGTCGCCACCGGCGCGAACCTTGTGTAAATGCTCTGTAAAGCTAATCATTTGCATGTCACAGCATCTTCTTCCTGTCGGTTAAATTTCGCGTCTGTAGCATGTCATCTTCGTGGTGTATCAATTTTAATGGCCAGTAGTCTACAAATGGCCTTGAAGACAATTTGCAAGTTCCAAGGTGGTTTTCGTGAATGATAATGTTGTATACAGACATGTCGCAGCTCTGGAGAATTTTAGCGAAATGCGATAGGACGGACTCTTGCTGCAGGGATAGACACTTGACCCTCAACGTAAACAAGTGTAACATACATGCGCATACACTGGCAGAAAGTCCCATTATTGTAAGATTTGCCGATTACTGAAAGCAATCATATCCGTTAAATACCTTGAGGCATGCGTAGGGAGGGATTTAATGTTAAACTATCGCAAAAAAACTAATTGCAAGTAAAGAGGATGCGAGACACCTTCATTAATAGAATCCACAGGACGCGCAATACGTCCACAGAGGAGGTACCTTATAAAACCCTCGTTCGAGCAATATTTCAGTGTTGCTCATCAATCTGGGATCCGTATCATGTAAGACTTTAGAGGATATTGAAAACAGAGAACATGCAAACAAGTTTAAAGGTCTCTGTTGGATTCCTTTCATGTTAATTTCTTAAATCTGTTGTCATTTACAGCATAAATTCCTCTTCTAAATTTACTGTGGCGTTTCTGACTATCTGGGAGGAGACTAAGTAGTGGAACGTGTTACTTTTACACATATACAAGAACGATCTGTCACACTACTACACTTTAAAACACACGTTATATGTAATTCATGTCACACAGTCTCATACGGAAACTACATCCGCTTTCTTTTGTATACTGTATATGATAAGATACTGTCACCCCCCTTCCCTTCTGTGTGAGAGGATGAATGAGCAAATGTATTTCTAGTTGCATGCTGGATAGTAGCAGACAAGCCTGTCTGCTAGAGAACAGTAGGACCAACGTCGTAACAGGTAGCTAAGCTTTCTAGAAGCAAAGAGGTTTCTATTCTTACTATGGTCCTGTCCGTCCCTTGTCATGATGGTACAGGGAGCTGCCTCTCTGGTCACTTCCGTTTTGTATCGGGAAGCACGCTCGGTAGGAGCACAGGTCAGTCGGTCCGCGGCGAGCGTCTGAAGTGGTAAGATCTCCGGCTAAGCGCGTGTCTGCTAAGTCCGCAGGACAATGGATTTCTTACGATCAGCCTAAATGAAAATTTCATGACCTTTATTCCAGGTTTAGCTCTGGAATATCTAATGTTATCTTAAATTTCAAAGCAGTGTAATTCGAGTGTGAAGTTCAGAATATATTCCGGTCGTTGCTTTGTCACTAGTTTGTGAGTAAGGTGGAACCACGTGTTGATCAGTAACTCTAACTAAGATCATCAATCTTAAATGCGAATGTGTGTGAGATTATAGCGTCTCGTCTTGACAATATTTTTCAATATAGCGACTTCTATTTATGATCAACCCACGTGGGGTGTACTTTGTGAGACCAGTACCACGCGCTTATACAATTGTTTAGCCCATCAGGTTAATAGTAAGACGATAGTAACCAGTTCGAGGTTTTTGTTTTGTAAATTGCTTTTCGATCTAATTTATTTTAATTATCAAAATTATTGTGGAGTTACACTCTTTGTGTAAACCAAATTGACTACGTGAAGCATGCGGTGTAATCATCAAAGTAGCCCTCAGCTATTCTTTTCGGGAAGATTTCACAGAGAGTTAGTATGAATTTAGTATACCAGTGTGTGGTAATTACATGACGGACAGGATTGCGCTGCGAACGTAACTTCTTTGGATGAAAATTGAATCGGTTGGTTGTGGTTAATTTCCTCTTGCATATGTTTCAACGTTCTTCGTGTGTTATTTTATGAATGCAGTGTTGTATGCAGTCTCCCAATCTTGGCTCCATATTTGATGCGCTCCATAAGATTTCAAACTCACATTTTCACAATCCTAAATAAGGCACCAGCTTAGTTATGACTCAAGTTTGATATGCTGAAATTTCAATGATCAATGTTAAAATAAATTTCCAAATATAAACTGATTTATTTCTTTTTTTAAAATATATCACCGGTTTTCGTATGACTATTAAAAGATTGTAATTAATGTTAGTCTGGTTGGGAATTTGGTAAGATAGACTAGGTACCTGGTGAAACAGTTGCGCAGTAATTCTAAGCTAACTTCCCCACAAAGCTCACAGCTTTTAACCCGCTTTCAATGTCTATCAGCACCGCCTTCAGAATAAACTAATGCAACAACGTTACAAAGTACAGCACGTTTCGTTAGAGCTTCATTTAGCAAGCGAGAGAGCGGAGAGGCCAATTCCATTGGCAAACTTTACGATAGGGGCGTCGTGCATCAGGACGTAGTTCACTGTTTTGATTCCGAGAGTGTTTGTCTCTAGAGGAGCCAACCAGTATGTTGTTCCTCCAGCATATTTCATACGTGAAGCTCATGAACGTAAAATGAGAGAGATTAGAGCTCACTCGGAGCATTAAACAGAAATCGCTTTTACCGCGGACCGTTCACGAGGGGCAAGTGACACTGGTACACAATGTGCCCTACGCCACACCCCACAAGGCAGCTTGCGGAGTGTAGTTGCCGATGCAGCTGTAGACCACGTCGCTATTACGTAGGATTCATTCGTGTACTTGCTGAGAAATTTGTTTTATAAGACACGATAATAACGCAGGCTCTGTGTAGTTGAGACTGGACGATTTTCGAAACACTGCAAATAAATAAAAATAAATGTATCGAGAAGCAGATAGGAAAGTGAAGCTTTTATTAAGAATGTAAAGTACAATATCACTGATTTTAGCGACTCTTACGTTTACACTGCAGATCAATCCGGTTTTCAAAAAGAAACGTATGCTGAAAGAATACTGTCATTCAAGGGGGAGATAATTCGTACACTATAATGCCCATTACCGAACAATCAGTTTAATAAGCCACAGCTGCAAAATACTAACATTAATTCTTTACAGACGAATGGAAAAACTAGTAGTAGCCGACCTCGGGGAAGATCAGTTTGGATTCCGTAGAAATACTGGAACACCTGAGGCAATACTGACCTTACGACTTATCTTAGAAGAAAGATTAAGGAAAGGCAAACCTACGTTTCTAGCATTTGTAGACTTGGAGAAAGCTTTTGACAATGTTGACTGGAATACTTTCTTTCACATTCTAAAGGTGGCAGGGGTAAAATACAGGGAGCGAAAGGCTATTTACAATTTGTACAGAAACCAGATGGCAGTTATAAAGAGTCGAGGAACATGAAAGGGAAGCAGTGGTTGGGAAGGGAGTGAGACAGGGTTGTAGCCTCTCCCCGATGTTATTCAATCTGTATATTGAGAAACAAAAGAAAAATTCGGAGTAGGTATTAAAATCCATAGAGAAGAAATAACAACTTTGAGGTTCGCCGATGACATTGTAATTCTGTCAGAGACAGAAAATGACTTGGAAGAACAGTTGAATGGAATGGACAGTGTCTTGAAAGGAGGATATGAGATGAACATCAAGAAAAGCAAAACGAGGGTAATGGAATGTAGTCGAATTAAGTCGGGTGATGCTGGGGGAATCAGATTAGGAAATGAGACACTTAAAGTAGTAAACGAGTTTTGCTATTTGGGGAGCAAAATAACTGATGATGGTCGAAGTAGAGAGGATATAAAACGTAGACTGGCAATGGCAGGGAAAGCGTTTCTGAAGAAGAGAAATTTGTTAACATCGAATATAGATTTAAGTGTCGGGAAGTCATTTCTGAAAGTATTTGTATGGAGTGTAGCAATGTATGGAAGTGAAACGTGGACGATAAATAGTTTGGACAAGAAGAGAATAGAAGGTTTTGAAATGTGGTGCTACAGAAGAATGTTGCAGATTAGATGGGTAGATCACATAACTAATGAGGAAGTATTGAATGGGATTGGGGAGAAGAGAAGTTTGTGGCACAACTTGACCAAAAGATGGGATCGGTTGGTAGGACATGTTCTGAGACATCAAGGGATCACCAATTTGGTATTGGAGGGCAGCGTGGAGGGTAAAAATCGTAGAGGGAGACCAATACACTAAGCAGATTCAGAAGGATGTAGGTTGCAGTAGGTACTGGGAGATGAAGAAGCTTGAACAGGATAGAGTAGCATGGAGAGCTGCATCAAACGAGTCTCAGGACTGAAGCCCACAACAACAACAATAAACATAATTGGACTGGATGACTTATTGCTGCCTAAACTATGTGTATGTCTTCAAGAACCACCCGGAAGATATGGACCACGTGTGAAAAGAACCATGTCCTATGCATATGAAATGAAAATGTTATAGTTTCCATTGGTCTGGCTTATCTTCCTCACAGTTCATGGTCTAGTCATAAAAGTTTTCCATTCGTTAAAAGATGTATTTAGAGCTCACCGTGACAAAGAAGTAGAGATACCTCAGACTGTACCCGACACGATGAGCGTAATTCAACCGTCAGACAGGGACGTTTTCCATCGGTGGAGGGCATTTTACATAAAACTAACAGGTGCATGGGTGTCACTGCAGTTTCCAGCCTACCACCATGACAGTATTCTCAAGCTACAATCAGTAGTACATTTTCACTCTGCAGCAGAGTGTGCGCTGATATGAAACTTCCTGGCAGATTAAAACTGTGTGCGCGACCGAGACTCGAACTCGGGACCTTTGCCTTTCGCGGGCAAGTGCTCTACCATCTGAGCTACCGAAGCACGACTCACGCCCGGTACTCACAGCTGTACTTCTGCCAGTATCTCGTCTCCTACTCTCCAAACTTTACAGAAGCTCTCCTGCGAACCTTGCAGAACTAGCACTTCTCAAAGAAAGGATACAGCGGAGACATGTCTTAGCCACAGCCATGGCTAAGCCATGTCTCCGCTGTATCATTTCTTTCAGGTGTGCTAGTTCTGCAAGGTTCGCCTTCGCAGGAGAGCTTCTGTAAAAAGTTTGGAAAGTAGGAGACGAGATACTGGCAGAAGTAAAGCTGTGAGTACCGGGCGTGAGTCGTGCTACGGTAGCTCAGACGGAAAAAAAAAGGTAGAGCACTTGCCCGCGAAAGGCAAAGGTCCCGAGTTCGAGTCTCGGTCGGACACATAGTTTTAATCTGCCAGGAAGTTTCAGTAGTACATTATCAGTTTTCCTCTCCATGGTTTTAAAATATGGTTAAATATGTCTGGCACTCCTCAAAATATACTGATTATATTTCTGATTCGTTTCTAACACCGGCCCAGTTTTATCCAAAGATGCCTAATAATGTCTGTGACTGGCAGGGCCGACATATGTCGCTTTTCTGGAATGTTCTTGATGCACAAAAATGTACTTTTGGAACATTGGTATAATATTTCGCATTTTTGCGGTAGTTACAAGAAATAAAATGAATTCTGACTAATTCTAAATCGTATATTTATTTCTGTGTCTTCCACAGCAATATGGAAAGAATGTTGCAGATAAAATATGAATTGTTGCTTCTGAGCGGCGAATGAGTTATCTAATGGTGGAGAGTAAATTCAGACTAGCAGACTACTATATCGCCCTCCGTCATGAAAAGTATCGCGACGCACCCGAAATTAGTTTTTGATCGCGTCTATTAAAATATTTCTGGTCATTCATTACGTAAGAAATTAGTTAGGAAAGTGACGAACGAGCTGCCAGCAGATTTCACACTGCCAACTAGAAAAAAAGGGAAATTTGAAAAAACTAACTATGGTCTATATATCTTATGATTCTACAGTTTAGAGTGATATAAAACAGATAATGCATTTAAGACGAAGATATTTTTGGGCGATGGAGTTAAACTCCGCAATGTCGGAAATTGACGTAATGTTTCGTTCAGTTCTGTTTGTAACGAGACTTCCACCTCTAGCATTACTGTTCCTCAACGGTAGTTATCGATACCAGTATTATTTTTCGAATTTTGGACAGGTCAGTATTATCTCAATTGCTTTTCTGAAAACATTCATATAATTTTATACACAGTATGTTATATTTCAAGCTAAAATTTATGAAAATGAATTACTTTATAAAATGTTTTAGTCTCGATGTTATAATCGATAAGTACAACTTCTCATGTACAGTTAAAATTACTTTTTTTTTAAGCATTTGAAATTACGAATTATTGGCACACTTAAAATTTCTGTTATTAGTTACCCGATACAGTACTCGTTAATATGTTTATTTCTGGACTCATTTATGAAATGATAATCGAAAGTAGTAACGTAGCAGTAAGTAGCAGAAATGCATTTGTTACGAAAAATTTTAAATCCTTTGGAATATGATTGTTTTCGTAGAGTGTGATAGTCGTAAGCATCCCTCTGATGTGATCGGACGTATTTTTGTCTTTTGTGCGAACAATGTAATTTCGGCTTTGTTAGTGTGAAAAACCAAAAGAATGTATAATATGCAAAAATGCGAGAAAACGTATTAACGTAAAAACAAAAATTTTGCAACATCAATCTTCAAATTTATTTAGAGCAATCCAACCATGAGGACCTAACATGTGACATTTTCAGTTTCAAGAATCAGACCCCTAGACAAGAAGAACTGGAGCCACCTCTACATGAAAAGCTAAGTAAGGTAGAACGTTTACTGCAATCTTCACTCCTCTCAAATCTTTATAAAAGACTAACGTGGGAAATAGATGGAATTAGGAAGAAAGGGGGGAGATTACATGTTGCAACAAATACGTCTCATTGCCATTACATATCCAGAGTAGAGACATGGCGTCCTTTCCGAGACCGTAGGAAGGAAAGGGATAACATATTTTATGCTCGTGTGATTGTGTATAATGTCACATAGGTCTAAAATAAAAAAAAAAGTTGTTATTTCGTATGTAGTTGAGGTTCCTTTTCTTTTCATTCAGAGTACTTGGATGTTGGGTATATCAGCGCTACATTGGAGTTTTTAAATGAAGCTTCATGTCTTCGTGGCCTTGTGCGTCGGTTTCTCGCGTTTACCAACACGCTCAGCGCAGCCTGGGGTGTAAAGTGTTTGGCGGCGCGGAGCCAGAGCAGATTTTCACGGTCCGCGGCGCCCCGACAACGCCCCCATTGTTACCTTTGCTCTCTGTATGAGTCTGAAGTTCACGGAGCGAAACATCAAAGTAACTACGAAGCCTCCTGTGTGTCTCACTTTTGTTGGAGTGAAGCTTTACCAAGAACCAACATACATGTGAAAAAAGTCTGTGAGGGCAACAATAACTGGTTACAGGTATTCGTTTATTTCAATAAATGCTCTAATGAATTACAATGTCAGTTTTTTCTTGCATCTGGTAACACACATAGATGAAGAACAAGAGCATGTTATTTCCTTTTTCATTAATATGCAGAAACATTTTTCGACTTTCTCAGTGAAGGAAAAACTAACATTAATTTAGTGTGTTCCTTTACCCTAATTTTATGTGTTCTTATTGTTGAAATGCAAAACGAAGATTTTTAAACAAAATCTCTTTGTGTCCACTTACACTTAGTGCGCTCTAAAAGCTGTTCCCAGAAAATTTACCATACACATTTTTTAGAAAGTTGAAGGATTTACTCTAATATTGCACAAAAAAATTGAAAGCCTATAAAGCAATGCTTAAAAAACAGACGAAACTGACATGAATAATTTACATTGATGCATGTAAACTACTGTATATGCTACTGCATATTATGACTCTGAGCAAAGATGGTCGTATGGACTTGGACTTGGTTCGAAAGCCTTGGAACCATTAACTTAAAGAGCTGAAAGATTCTTGAAAGTGGAATATGGTGAAAATGAAGGTGGCCCTAACAACAAGTGTTCCTGTTTAACTGCATTATTAAGGTCCTCAAATAATTATTCAAACCATTTTCTTCTTTTATACGAGATAGTAGCGTGCATATATGAATTTTGGTGGTCCAGCTGTTTCCCAATCTCCGTTGAGTTCCTTTTTTTTATATAACCTAATAGCTAAGCAGTAGTTTCCAAATAATACTGTACAAAGAATTTTTTAATCTCTAACCGAGAAGCCAGATATAAATTTTCAGAGATATAGTTTCAAAAATTCTTTCGTGATGAACTATTACCGTAAAAGTTTTCATCTCCTATTTTACCCCCTTACCAGTTGAATTTCCAAAAACGTGGAAAAACGGTACGTATTTTTTTTTTTTGACTTCAAACCGAGAGGTCAAATACAAATTATCTTAGAATTAGTTTAATTCTTGCTTCCATAATGAAATATTACCATAAAAATTATCATTCCCTGTTTTGCTCCCTTGTGGTTTCCAATAACACTGAAATTTGTATTTATTATTTCTAGCCGAGAAGCCAAATACGAATTTACATAGATGTAGCTTTAAAAATGCATTAGTAGTTTTTTAATAATGATTATTAAAAAAGGTACTGTCACCAATTATTTAAAGCCGTAGGAGCTAAATTTCCAAAAATAGTGAAACACCTTTTCTTTATTTTTCACCGAAAAACCAAATTCTCATTTTCGTAGTTCTAGCTTCAATATTGCATTAACTGTGACTTTTTCAAAAACGTTACATTCCCTATATCGAAAAATCCCTTCTTAAACAAATCCTAAAGTATAAGATCAACACACAATCTCCAAATTTCAAATTCCTATTGTTAGCGGTTTAGGTTGGGGGAGTACGAGTCAGTCAGTCAGTCAGTCAGTCAGCCAGGACACGGCGGTTTATATTTAGAGATTGCGCCAATAGATGATATGTCAACATTCCTTAGATATAGGCCTAAGTATTGAAGTTACGTGCAAACTGTGAAATAAAGTATAGTCACAGTTCAAAGTATTTATACACTCCTGGAAATTGAAATAAGAACACCGTGAATTCATTGCCCCAGGAAGGGGAAACTTTATTGACACATTCCTGGGGTCAGATACATCACATGATCACACTGACAGGACCACAGGCACATAGACACAGGCAACAGAGCATGCACAATGTCGGCACTAGTACAGTGTATATCCACCTTTCGCAGCAATGCAGGCTGCTGTTCTCCCATGGAGACGATCGTAGAGATGCTGGATGTAGTCCTGTGGACCGGCTTGCCATGCTATTTCCACCTGGCGCCTCAGTTGGACCAGCGTTCGTGCTGGACGTGCAGACCGCGTGAGACGACGCTTCATCCAGTCCCAAACATGCTCAATGGGGGACAGATCCGGAGATCTTGCTGGCCAGGGTAGGTGACTTACACCTTCTAGAGCACGTTGGGTGGCACGGGATACATGCGGACGTGCATTGTCCTGTTGGAACAGCAAGTTCCCTTGCCGGTCTAGGAATGGTAGAACGATGGGTTCGATGACGGTTTGGATGTACCGTGCACTATTCAGTGTCCCCTCGACGATCACCAGAGGTGTACGGCCAGTGTAGGAGATCGCTCCCCACACCATGATGCCGGGTGTTGGCCCTGTGTGCCTCGGTCGTATGCAGTCCTGATTGTGGCGCTCACCTGCACGGCGCCAAACACGCATACGACCATCATTGGCACCAAGGCAGAAGCGACTCTCATCGCTGAAGACGACACGTCTCCATTCGTCCCTCCATTCACGCCTGTCGTGACACCACTGGAGGCGGGCTGCACGATGTTGGGGCGTGAGCGGAATACGGCCTAACGGTGTGCGGGACCGTAGCCCAGCTTCATGGAGACGGTTGCGAATGGTCCTCGCCGATACCCCAGGAGCAACAGTGTCCCTAATTTGCTGGGAAGTGGCGGTGCGGTCCCCTACGGCACTGCGTAGGATCCTACTGTCTTGGCGTGTATCCGTGCGTCGCTCCGGTCCGGTCCCAGGTCGACGGGCACGTGCACCTTCCGCCGACCACTGGCGACAACATCGATGTACTGTGGAGACCTCACGCCCCACGTGTTGAGCAATTCGGCGGTACGTCCACCCGGCCTCCCGCATGCCCACTATACGCCCTTGCTCAAAGTCCGTCAGCTGCCCATACGGTTCACGTCCACGCTGTCGCGGCATGCTACCAGTGTTAAAGACTGCGATGGAGCTCGGTATGACACGGCAAACTGGCTGACACTGACGGCGGCGGTGCACAAATGCTGCGCAGCTAGCGCCATTCGACGGCCAACACCGTGGTTCCTGGTGTGTCCGCTGTGCCGTGCGGGTGATCATTGCTCGTACAGCCCTCTCGCAGTATCCGGAGCAAGTATGGTGGGTCTGACACACCGGTGTCAATGTGTTCTTTTTTCCATTTCCAGGAGTGTATTTTGATTCTTTTGTGTGTAAGATTCGATATTTGTACCAAGCTGTTTCCAGTATGATTCTGTAAACACAAGTCAATTAAAAAAACTTATTTTGTGCAACAGTCTACATCTACATCTACATTTATACTCCGCAAGCCACCCAACGGTGTGTGGCGGAGGGCACTTTACGTGCCACTGTCATTGCCTTCCTTTCCTGTTCTAGTCGTGTATGCTTCGCGGGAAGAACGATTGCCGGAAAGCCTCCGTGAGCACTCGAATCTCTCTAATTTTACATTCGTGACCTCCTCGGGAGGTATAAGTAGGGGGAAGCAATATATTCGATACCTCACCCAGAAACGCACCCTCTCGAAACCTGGGCAGCAAGCTACACCCCGATGCAGAGCGCCTCTCTTGCAGAGTCTGCCACTTGAGTTTGCTAAACATCTCCGTAACGCTATCACGCTTACCAAATAACCCTTTGGCGAAACGCGCATTGTTGTAAAGAAGAAAGAAATAAATTTTGTGTTATTGTAGGTACTGTAAAGTATTTTCTCAACTATACTAGAGCCAAAAAAAGTATTGGACTGCCAGAAAGCGTATCAGATGGTACGAAAAAGAAATCATTTATAACTGCTTTTTACACTGAAACGACAAAGAAACTGCTACAGGCATGCGTATTCAAATACAGAGATATGTAAACAGGCAGAATACGACGCTGCGATCGGCAACGCCTATGTAAAACAAATGCCTGGCGCAGTTGTTAGATCGGTTATTGCTGCTACAAAGGCAAGTTATCAAGATTTAAGTGAGTTTGAATGAGGTCTTACAGTCGGCGCACGAGCGATGGGACACAGCATCTCCGACGTAGCGATGAAGTGGGGATTTTCACGTATGACCATTTCACGACTGTACAGTGAATATCAGGAATCCGGTAAAACATCAAACCTCCGACATCGCAGCGGCCGGGAAAACATCCTGCAAGAATGGGACCAACGACGGCTGAAGAGAATCGCTCAACGTGACACAAGCGCAACCCTTCAGCAAATTGCTGCAGATTTCAGTGCTGGGCCATCAACAAGTGTCAGCGTGCGAACCATTCAACGAAACATCATCGATATGGGCTTTCGGGCCCGCAAGCCCACTCATGTACCCTTGATCACCGCACGGCACAAAGCTTTACGCCTCGCCTGAGCCCGTCAACACCGACATTGGCCTGTTGATGGTTGGAAACATGTTGTCTGGTCGGACGAATCTCGTTTCAAATTGTATAGAGCGGGCGGACGTGTACACGTATGGAGACAACCTCATGAACCCATGGACACTACATGTCAGCAGGGGACTGTTCCAGCTGGTGGAGGCTCTGTAATTGTGTGGGACGTGTGAAACTGGAGTGATATGGGACCCTTGATACGTCTAGATACGACTCTGAAAGGTGACACGTACGTAAGCATCCTGTCTGATCACCTGCATCCTATTCATGTCTATTATGCATTCCGACGAACTTGGACAATTCCGGCATGACAATGCGACACCCCAAATGGCCAGAATTTCTACAGAATGCCTCCAGGAACACTCTTGTGCGTTTAAACACTTCCCCTGGCCACCGAACTCCCCAGATATGAACATTATTGAGCATATCTGGGATGCCTGGGAAGGTGCTGTTCAGAACAGATCTCCACACCCTCGTACTCTTCGGGATATATGTAGAGCCCCTGCATGATTAGTGGTGTCAATTCCCTCCAGCACTACTTCAGACATTAGTCGAGTCCATACCATGTAGCGTTGCGGCACTTCTGCGTGTTCGCGGGGGCCCTACAACAAATTAGTCAGGTGTACCAGTTTCTTCGACTCTTATTTATATGTATTAAGTAATTCGAGTAGTGAGACGTAGAGCGCGAGCTATCAAGTAACCCGTCTGGTAGCACCCACTCACAATTTTGTTGAGCGCTAGGGCAGAGATCCTGCTGGTGTGGGACTTCGATCCGAGACTTCACGAGAAAATCCAACGTTATTCTTCGCGAGAGGAACTTCCGCTGAGAATTCGCTGAAAGACGACTGTTTATATGGCTTCGTAAGAGTCCTAATTACTCTTACCTTGTCTGATGGTTCTCACACGAAATGTATATTGGACAGCCCTGCGTTTGCCGCGCGGTTAGAGACGCCATGTCATGAACTGCGCGGCGCCTCCAGCCGGAGTTTCGAGTCCTCCCTGAGGCATGGGTGTGTGTGTTGTCCTTAGCACAAGCTAGTTTAAGTACTGTATAAGTCTAGGGACCGATGACCTCAGCAGTTTGGTCCCTTAGGAATTCACACACATTTGAACACTTGAACAGTCCTGCGTTTCGCGAAAAGACTATCTTCTTCTCTCAATGGTTTCTCATTTGACTGCACGTAGCGTCTCCAGAGTAGTCACGTGTTGATCGGAACTGCCGGAAACAAATCTAGCAGTACACCTTGAATTTCTTCGATGTCTTCCTTTATTTCAACCTCGTGGCTAATTCCAAAATAAGAAACAGCACTCACTAATGGGTCTCGCTGGTCTTATAATGGTCCTCTTTTTTTATAGATGAGCGAAACATTCCTGAAATTCTCGCAATAGACTGAAGTCGATTCTTTGCTTTCCTACTATCGACCTTGCGTGCTCGTTTCATTTCATACGGCTTTACAGCGTTACGCTTGGATATTAAATCAACGTGACTGTGTCAAGCAGCGCACTTCAAATGTTGTGTTCGAACATTATGGGATTGTTCGTCGTTCTCATTTGCATTAATTTACATTTTTCTTCGCTTACAGCAAGCTGCTATTCATCACACGAACTAGAAATTCTGCCAAGTTGCTTGCCTACATAAAGATGTTCTCACGAGGATGACGTTATCAGAGATGTGAGAGCCTTTGAAATCGTCTGTACAATAAGTACATCTGTCACACAATTAGTTTAAGAAGTGTAACAGTTGCTATTATACTTCTTAAATTAATTGTATGACAGATGTACTTATTGTACACATAATTTTCAAAGGCTATGTTATCTTAATGGCAATTTCTTGGACGTGGCACGAAAGCAACATACTACTATTCAGCGACGTATAAAATGTTATTATTGCAGTAAATCTTTATAAATTTTATGGTAATTAATCAATTTATTACTGATAAATAAAACATTTTCGTGATTTATTGTCACTGTTATTAAAATCATACTCATCTTCAGCAATCTAAAAGCAGAAAGGCAAGTTACGTTTGAGAATGGACGAGACGCCGTAGTAAACCAAAACACCCCCACGAAGAAGGGAACCTGAGTAAGCAGGTAAAGCTTTACGCAAATGATGCTCCAGTCCGATATTTTTTATCCTTGTGGTGATGTTCATCACGAGAATTAGATGATTAAACTTGGACTCCATTCGGAACTGATGCCCGTCATCAAAATCAGCATGACATGTGGCACCCAAGGGCAGGAATACGCTCTTGTATTCTTGGTGGTATAGGTGGAAGTAACTTGCGAGTACCACACTCAGAAATTCTTACCAAGTTTGGAACATATGCTGTCAGTTCATACAGACTGCTGGCTTGGATCTGGCACAGTATGTACATCTACATCTACATTTACATTTATACTCCGCAAGCCACCCAACGGTGTGTGGCGGAGGGCACTTTACGTGTCACTGTCATGACCTCCCTTTTCTGTTCCAGTCGCGTATGGTTCGCGGGAAGAACGACTGTCTGAAAGCCTCCGTGCGCGCTCGAATCTCTCTAATTTTAATTTCGTGATCTCATCGGGAGGTATAAGTAGGAGGAAGCAATAAATTCGATACCTCATCCAGAAACGCACCCTCTCGAAACCTGGCGAGTAAGCTACACCGCGATGCAGAGCGCCTCTCTTGCAGAGTCCGCCACTTGAGTTTGATAAACATCTCTGTAACGCTATCACGGTTACCAAATAACCCTGTGACGAAACGCGCCGCTCTTCTTTGGATCTTCTCTATCTCCTCCGTCAACCCGATCTGGTACGGATCCCACACTGATGAGCAATACTCAAGTATAGGTCGAACGAGTGTTTTGTAAGCCACCTCCTTTGTTGATGGACTACATTTTCTAAGGACTCTCCCAATGAATCTCAACCTGGTACCCGTCTTACCAATAATTAATTTTATATGATCATTCCACTTCAAACCGTTCCACACGCATACTGCCAGGTATTTTCAGAAGTAACTGCTACCAGTGTTTGTTCCGCTATCATATAATCATACAATAATGGATCCTTCTTTCTATGTATTCGAAATACATTACATTTGTCTATGTTAAGGGTCAGTTGCCACTCCCTGCACCAAGTGCCTATCCGCTGCAGATCTTCCTGCATTTCGCTACAATTTTCTAATGCTGCAACTTCTCTGTATGCTACAGCATCATCCGCGAAAAGCCGCATGGAATTTCCGACACTATCTGCTAGGTCATTTATATGTATTGTGAAAAGCAATGGTCCCATAACACTCCCCTGTGGCATGCCAGAGGTTACTTTAACGTCTGTAGAAGTCTCTCCATTGATAACAACATGCTGTGTTCTGTTTGCTAAGAACTCTTCATTCCAGCCACACAATTGGTCTGATATTCCGTAGGCTCTTACTTTGTTTATCAGGAGACAGTACGGAACTCAAGGAAAATAGCATCTACCTGGGAGTCTGTATCTAATATTTTCTGGGTCTCATGAACAAATAAAGCGAGTTAGGTCTCACACGATCGCTGTTTCCGGAATCCTTGTTGATTCCTACTGAGTAGATTCTGGGTTTCCAATAACGTCATTATATTCGAGCAAAAAACATGTTCTAAAATTCTACAACAGATCGACGTCAGAGAATAGGTCTATAGTTTTGTGCATTTGCTCTACGACCCTTCTTGAAGACTGGGAGTACCTGTGCTCTTTTCCAATCATTTGGAACATTCCGTTCCTCTAGAGACTTACGGTACACGGCTGTTAGAAGGGGGCAAGTTCTTTCGCGTACTCTGTGTAGAAACGAATTGGTATCCCGTCAGGTCCAGTGGACGTTCCTCTGTTGAGTGATTCCAGTTGTTTTTCTGTTCCTTGGACACTTATTTCGATGTCAGCCATTCTTCCTTTTGTGCGAGGATTTAGAGAATGAAATGTAGTGCGGTCTTCCTCTGTGAAACAGCTTTGGAAAAAGGTGTTTAGTATTTCAGCTTTATGCGTGTCATCCTCTGTTTCAATGTCATCATCACCCCGGAGTGTCTGGATATGCTGTTTCGAGCCACTTAGTGATATAACGTAAGACCAGAACTTCCTAGGATTTTCTGTCAAGTTGGTACATAGAATTTTACTTTCGAATTCACTGAACGCTTCACGCATACCCCTCCTTATGCTAACTTCGACATTGTTTAGCTTCTGCTTGTCTGAGAGGTTTTGGCTGCGTTTAAACTTGGAGTGAAGTTCTCTTTGCTTTCGCAGTAGTTTCCTAACTTTGTTGTTGAACCACGGTGGGTTTTTCCCGTCCCTCACAGTTTTACTCAGCACCTACCTGTCTAAAACGCATTGTACAATTGCCTTAAACTTTTTCCATAAACACTCAACATTGGCTGTGTCGGAATAGAAGTTTTCGTTTTGATCTGTTACGTAGTCTGAAATCTGCCTTCTATTACTCTTGCTAAACAGATAAACCTTCCTCCGTTTTTTTTATATTCCTATTAACTTCCATATTCAGGGTTGCTGCAACGGTCTTATGATCACTGATTCCCTGTTCTGCACTTACAGAGTCGAAAAGTTTGGGTCTGTTTGTTATCAGTAGGTCCAAGATGTTATCTCCACGAATCGGTTCTTTGTTTAATTGCTCGAGGTAATTTTCGGATAGTGCACTCAGTATAATGTCACTCGATGCTCTGTCCCTACCACCCGTCCTAAACATCTGAGTATCCCAGTCTATATCTGGTAAATTTAAATCTCCACCTTAGACTATGACATGCTGAGAAAATTTATGTGCAATGTATTCCAAATTTTCTCTCAGTTGTTCGGCCACTAATACAGCTGAGTCGGGAGGTCGGTAAAAGGAGCCAATTATTAACCTAGCTCGGTTGTTGAGTGTAACCTCCACTCATAATATTTCACAGGGACTATCCACGTCTACTTCACTACAGGATAAACTACTACTAACAGCGACAAACACGCCACCACCGGTTGCATGCAATCTATCCTTTCTAAACACCGTCTGTGCCTTTGTAAAAATTTCGGCAGAATTTATTTCTGGGTTCAGCCAGCTTTCTGTACCTAAAACGACTTCAGCTTCGGTGCTTTCTATCAGCGCTTTAAGTTACGATACTTTACAAATGCAGCTTCGACAATTTACAATTACAATACCGAATGCTGCTTGGTCCCTGCATGTCCTGACTTTGCCCTGCACCCTTTGAAGCTGTTGCCCTTTCTGTACTTGCCCGAGGCCATCTAACCTAAAAAACCGCCCAGTCCACGCCACACAACCCCTGCTACCCGTGTAGCAGCTTCTTGCGTGTAGTGAGTGTATGAAACTATGGGTCTCCCCATTGCACCCCACACATGTTCTGTGAGTAACAGATCAGGAGCCCGAGTTGGACATTTAAGGATGTCTTCTTTCGTCTAGGCGATTGATGTGTTAACTGCTGATAGGATCTTGCATTATCCTACTGGAAAATGTAACGTTATACCCTGGTCATGAAGGAGATGACAGTTCGTTTTACCATTTTTACAGCATACGGGCTACCATTCAGCCTCCCTCCAACAGTTACTAAATCTTTAAGGTAAGATTTTTATTAGATTGTGTGTTTCAGTCACTATTACCTTCATGTCTAAGTAGTTGTATCAGCAACGGGTCTTGTCTATTCGAAAGCAAATATTTCTGTAGTTCTCAATAGATAAGACGGATTGCTGACACAACTACTTAGGGCTGAAGATGATCCTGAGTGATCTAAACATGTAATCTAATCAAAAAAGTGGGACTAAGGCTGAAAAATATATGAGACTTCCTTTAGGTATCAGTACAGTTGCTGGCTCTCACGAGACGAATATATCGATTATAGTGAACTAGCAAATCACTCATGTTGTCATATCAGACCACTTCGCACTTCCCTATTCCAGAAGTCGGAGAAGAACTGGACGCGAAATCGACGCTTCCCGCGAGCTACCACCAGATCTATTACTGATACGCTGACGTCCATCTGATCACAACAAGCAGAAGTGAGACCCACCGACGCACACGAGAGACTTATTGACTCTGGCTCTACACGATGCAAGTCTGTGTTGCTTGTCGTTCATAGTCAGCGGTGAACGCCGCACCGCAAACCGGGATATCAGCCAAGCTTCCAGTAGTCTGCTTCATATCGACTCTCCGCCGGGATTTCAGCTGTTCTCATCGGTCTCTTCGGCATAGCCATTTTATGCTTACGTGCTGTATTCCTCTTGGTAGAGCGAGTACCAACTGCTCCTTCCACGCCGTTACCCCGAGACCATCTGTTTATCATTCGTCCTGCTGTCATTGCGCTATAGTCAACTTATTTGTGCCATCCGCAGCATTATGTTCCCATATCCCTCGTACTAACTGTTCATACTGTCTCAGGGCCCGAAAGATGGTGATAAGCTAGCTCCATGTGCACGTTCTCTGAACATGCTGTGTCGGCATCTCCACTGTAAAGGTTCAAGAAACATTAGAGACATCTATCACCCATCATGTACTCACACTACCGTGAGAAGGGTTTTTTGTGTATATAAAACACTGAAAATAAGTTTGCATAAGGATGAAATGCTGAAGATTAGATGGGTAGATCATATAACTAATGAGGAAGTACTGAATAGAATTGGGGAAAAGAGAAATTTGTGGCACAACTTGACTAGAAGAAGGGATATGTTCTGAGGCATCAAGGGATCGCCAGTTTAGTATTGGAGGGCAGCTTGGAGGGCAAAAATCGCAGAGGGAGACCAAGAAATGAATACACTAAGTAGATTCAGAAGAATGTAGGTTGCAGTAGGTACTGGGAGATAAAGAAGCTTGCACAGGATAGAGTTGTATGGAGAGCTGGTCAATGATCGCATGTTCGAATCCTGCCTCGGGCATGGATGTGTGTAATGTCCTTAGGTTAGTTAGGTTTAAGTAGTTCTCAGTTCTAGGGAACTGATAACCTGAGAAGTCCCATAGTGGTCAGAGCCATTTGAACCATTTTGAGAGCTGCATCAAACCAGTCTCTGGACTGAAGAACACATCATCAACAACAACAACAACAACAACGACAAGGATGAAATTCTAATGAGTATGCCCCATCGCCATTGACATACTAGTGTAATGCTATGGGAGCTTTTAGTCGAGGTGTACACGATGTAACGGTTTTCATTTTCGTTGAGTTTCTACATACGACAACGACATGACAATACTGAGATGTGATATTTCTACTGTTTTATAATTTGTGGTTCGTTATTTCTGAAAAACATGCATGTCCAAATCTGGCAAAGTAGTTTTTTATAGTTAGAGTTGGTAAAAAGAGAGTTGGGGAAAATAGGAGCTTCGCATCGAAGTTATCATTGCATGATTGCTTACGATTTTCATACGAAGACTGAACCGTGAAGAATGTGTCGAACCGCTTAGTTCACCTTTTGGTAATCATTCATCTTCAGAAAAGACAATTTGCAAATGACTTCTAGAACAGAATTTTGTTCCGGTAGTGCTCTTGTCAACGATGAATTTAATAAGGTCCACAAAAGCAGCTCTTACTGTAGTAAAAAAAAGAAAGACTTGATAGAAAGGAATCGGAGTTTCACTTACCATGAGATACAGAAATCCTTAGGCGAATGGAGAGCTGCAGGGGGTTCAATATTACGTGAACATGTAGCTGTGAAAAACATCAGTTTCGTGGTGGATTCCAATGAATTATGGTGAAGCTCTGTAATGTATTGGACCTACCCAGACAGTGAAAAACTTTCCGTCCGGTGTTTATACTGTTTCATCTTTCTCATTAGATATACTTGATTACCCATTTGGCGCCTGGTTCAAAAAATGTATCTCTGCACCTATTCGTTTTAGATGTCTTAAAATAAATGGAAAACGTAGATGAAGTGTAAGTAGGCTGTTTAGGTTTTCTTATTGGTAACGCCACGTAGCGCTCTGTATGAAAATCGCTGGGTGTGCTGTGTGCAGTCTGTGGCTGGTTTGCATTGTTGTCTGCCATTGTAGTTTTGAGCAGCGGCAGCTGGATGCTAACAGCGCGTAGCGTTGTACAGTTGGAGGTGAGCCGCCAGCAGTGGTGGACGTGGGGAGAGATATGGCGAAGTTTTGAAATTTGTAAGAATTGGTGTCATAAACGTATATATATATATATATATATATATATATATATATATATATATATATATATATATAATGACTATTAAGGTAAATACATTGTTTGTTCTCTATCAAAATCTTTCATTTGCTAACTATGCCTCTCAGTAGTTAGTGCCTTCAGTAGTCTGAATCTTTTATTTAGCTGGCAGTAGTGGCGCTCGCAGTATTGCAGTAGTTCGGGTAACCAAGATTTTTGTAAGGTAAGCGATTTGTGAAACGTATAGGTTAATGTTAGTCATGGCCATTTTTTGTAGAGATTTTTGAAAGCCAGATTGCGTTGCGCTAAAAATATTGTGTGTCAGCTTAAGCACAGTCTTGTACAATTGTTCGAAGAGGACGTTTCATTTGTCGACCCTTAGCCGAGGATACTTCACTGGAATCTTCTGATTTTTTCTTGTAGTTTGTGTAGTTAGTGTAGCCTTTGTTTATTGCTAGCGCGTAATTGTAGAGAGAATTTCCTCTGTAGTTGTAGTTTTTCATTGTTGTACAGTAAAACAGTTGTGGCATGCATGTAGGTTTGCACCAAGTATTTCGCAGCTGCGCTTGCAGTTAACTTGATATTATTTTCAGTGCTACGTTAATGTGTTCTCTTATTTTTGCTCTTCAAATTGTGCTTTTCTGTGTTATCGTGTCAAATATTGTGACAATAATGGCGTGTGAAAAACGTAATACTAGGCTCCAAAGTAAACTGAGAAATGACAGTGAAGACGAAGGCAGTGTGTTAGCGCCACCATGTAATGAATTAACTAATGTTCAAAGTAGTAATTTGGTAATTGTGCATAGGGAAATGAAGCGGGTTGCAAATCATGGTGTAGGCAGTGAAACAATTAGTGAACAGGGAAGCGTTATCGATCGATAGGTCGGCAACAGCTCGGCTCAGGATTCCGAAATGACAGGACACAATCTTGCAAATACTGTAGATTCAGGTTTTGCGTCCTCACAGTTTTCTCAAATAAGTCAAGACACATTTTCTGTTTTTCAAACTGCGAATATTGCCGGATCAAATGCGTTGCCCAATAGCATTGAGGAACATGTTTCACACACCAGTGCATTGTTGTTACAATTAATGCAACAAATGGGACAAAAGCTTCAAAAGTTAGACACAATAGAACAAAATCAGAGACAAACACAGCAAAAGCTTCAAAAGTTAGACACCATGGAACAACACCAGAGACAAACACAGCAACAGTTGGACATAATGGAACATAATCTTCAAAAGTTAGACACAATGGAACAAAATCTTCGGAAGTTAGACACCACACTTGAACAAACACGTGAAGATTTAACTACTGAGTTACATAACATTGAATCGAAATGTCAAAAAATATGTAACGACGTAAAAACACAAATTTGTGAGCATTTTCAACCTATTTTTTCGCGGCATGAAAACGCATTACAGAATCACGAAGCAGCCATAAAAGAATTGCAAACTACTGTTCGTGAAAATCACGACACCTTGCAAGCTAAAATGGACTCAGTTGCATCCACCGATTCGGTTACGCAACTTGCAAGAACTCAGGAAAACTTAAAGGACACAGTAGATTCGATTTCAACACAAATGGACACTCTGAAACTTGGTTCAGAAAAACACACTGAGGAAATGTGTTCACTATCGGAGAAAGTAGCCGAACTTTCGGATCAGTTCACTAATTTATCTGCAAAGGTAGATGATGATCTGAATGACACAAGACCTGTAGCCATCACTGACACTGAAGAGTATGAACAAATTAAGAAATTCAAACAAAATCAGAATCAAATTAATACGCAATACAAAAGAGAAATCCGGGAAGTACAAGATCAGTTGACGCAGGTAATACAAAAACTACATATTTCAGAGGACACTCGCGCTCCAACATGGGAAGACGAACATAGAAATACTGAAAAGCCACAAAATAATAACACAGGGTGTAAGAGGTCCATAATTAGAGAACTTGTTGCTAGCGCACTGGAGCTGATGTAATTTCGATGTATTGCTCACGCGCTGCCTGCGATATGTAAGCTAGAAGAGAATCTGAGACCAAAGAGCAGTATTGACTGCAGTAGGAACTGTGTAGCAGTAGCAGTTAGTTGTTGCTAGCGAGCAGTCGTGTCTGGTGTATCGTGTTGGCTGGGCCGGTCGTGTGCAGCGATGGCAGAGCCTGAGCGTTGTAGGATAAGGTACAAGCAGACTCGCGCATTGCTAGAAAAAAATTACAAGTCCCAACTATTACCACTATACAACTATATAATGTTACCAGTCTATATATATATAATGTCTATATATTATTGGACTACCGACCTTGAGTAATAGTTCCAATGTCTCACATTTTAAATATGTCTTATGTCACTTAACGTGATATCGTATATGAACACCAGTAACTTGATGCTACACTCAATAACTCCTGTTTTAAATGATGACTTGTGAATAACACTGAATAGTGTTTTGTAACACTATATGAATACTTAGAAAATAGCCAATGAATGTCAGTAACTCAATAGCTCCTGTTATAAATGATGACTTGTGAATAATAGTGAATAATGTTTTGTAACATTATATGATTACTTTGTAACTAGCCAATGAATGTCTGTAACTCAACAACTCCTGTTTAAATGATGACTTGTGAATAACACTGAATAATGTTTTGTAACACTATATGAATACTTTGTAACTGGCCAATGAATGCCACTGATTGACTTGTGAATAACACTGAATAATGTTTTGTAACACTATATGAATACTTTGTAACTGGCCAATGAATGCCACTGATTTAGTCAGATGAGTTATGAATAGTGTTTCATAATACTCAATATTTTTCATATCGGTTGATACACTAGCGTAATTCTATGATGACTAGCATAAGACTTAACGTGTCCTTCACCTTCTGACCGAATTACTGCAATATCCGTTTATCCTGTCCATCCTCATGATCATGGAGCACTATATTGGTTTTGCACTAATTCTACGTTGTTGTAAGAGTATGGATTTTACAATAATATGGTGTTGACATATCAAGCTGTCCACCACCTTGAACGATGGAGATGTTATTATGGTCCTACTGTTTGGTGTACCTAATGTACTACCAAAATGATAACACTGAATATTAATACAACATTTCAGTGTCTTGGCTACACTGATAAATATTTCAGGGAAGAGAACTTCAGATTGTCTCACTTGGTGTTGTGGTCCTGTAGAAAGATATGGACTTTCAGTGCAGCTACTTGCAACCTACTGTGCTACAACCATGATGCAATCCTTCCCATTCCTTTCCTAGTTCCTGTAAAATAGTAAAGGCTTATACAGTGCACTTAAATTCTTGTAAAATGATATGTTTTGTACTCAGTGCGTGTGCACTCTATTTTGTTAATATATTTTGTTCTCATTGCGTATATACTTTGTCATTTCTGAATATGTTTTGTACTCAGTGAGTGTGCACTCTATTTTGTTAATATATTTTGTTCTCATTGCGTATATACTTTGTCATTTCTCAATATGTTTTGTACTCAGTGCGTGTGCACTTTATTTAATTTCTTAATATGTTCTGTACTTATCAATGATGTATATACTCTGTGATTGTAGCCTTAGTAAACTAAATAGATTGTAGAAAAATTTGTTGCTCATGGCAAGTCCAATTGACTCACCATCGCTGCCAAATTTTTGCCCCCCCAGTGGAGGGTTATGTAAGAGGTCCATAATTAGAGAACTTGTTGCTAGCGCACTGGAGCTGATGTAATTTCGATGTATTGCTCACGCACTGCCTGCGATATGTAAGCTAGAAGAGAATCTGAGACCAAAGAGCAGTATTGACAGCAGTAGGAACTGTGTAGCAGTAGCAGTTAGTTGTTGCTAGCGAGCAGTCGTGTCTGGTGTATCGTGTTGGCTGGGCCGGTCGTGTGCAGCGATGGCAGAGCCTGAGCGTTGTAGGATAAGGTAAAAGCAGACTCGCGCATATGTAGTATTGTTACATCAAGTCCCATGTAAATGTTTTTTTTTAAATCTGTTAATAATAATCTTTCTCATAAAAAGTAACTTTTGACATTTATCTCAATTTAAAGAATTCACTAATTTCTCCAATGCTTGGCAATCCCGATTATTGAAAAGAAAAGTCAGTTCTTTCCTTTTTTATAAGACAAATCTATCGGCCAGCATTGCACTTAGCTGCACCAGGAAAATTGCTAATAGGAGCAGATATATACGCGTTATCCGGCGACCTAATTAAGGTAAGATTTTTCAGCTTATTCAGAATGATGTATCAGGACCATGACGCAGTTTTGCTGACGTCCAAAATTTACCAGGTTAACTTGACTGTCAATTATTGAAAGGTTATACGTTTGTCACATTGTATTATATTTTCACTGTTGGGTAGTTACGCTAAATGAGAGTATTATTCATATATTTTATTTTTGTGGGGAGGTTACAAGGGCATTTCGGAAATTATGAAAGAAATTGGCAAGGTACACCGAATTCCGAGATGGAACCACTGACTCGACGTAACAATGACCGATATGCTACCCGCCGACACGATGATTTTGACTATAAGCTGTTCATTACTGCACGTAAATTCAAAACATTTAAGAATTCTGGCAACGACATTCATCCACAAGCGTGGCTCCATCAATTCTCTCCTTGTTTTCCTCCCAACTGGTCATTAGAGCACAGATTAGAATTTATGTGTGGCTACTTGGAGAATGAACCAGCGGTAAGAATGCGATCGGTCATTCACGATTGTTACAGTGAAGGAGAATTTTATTATGCCTTCCTCTCAGCATATTGGTCTCAAGCTACACAAGACCGAGTAAAACATAGCATCATGATGATGAAACACTTTGAACAGTCTGAATTTTCCAGTCTTGTGAAATATTTTGAAGACATCTTACATAAGAATCAATATCTTTCAAACCCATATAGCCCTTCAGAACTCATCCGCATTTGCATAATGAAATTGTCTGAACATTTAAGGTATATTATTTTGGCAGGGCGTTGCAAAGACGACATTGAAGGTTTTCAGGGACTCTTACAAGAATTAGAAATTGACACAGACAGTCGCGGGAATGCGAAAACAGGAAAACAATCACTAAAGTTAACATCCGTCACAATTGCGTGACGACAGAAACAATAACTGGACACGACAAGTCTATTCTTACAACGCAAATCGTGACCAAAACAGACACCACCCATATGACAACCACTGGCGGAGTAATAATAGTTACAGAGAAATATCGCATTTCCGTAGTAATGACTGTCACAGAGACAATCAGAGAAACGGACAATATGGGACCCAAAATAATTATTATCAAGGGAGACAGAATAACTTAAGACGCAACGGTCCTGCGCATAGTTACGATTCAGGGAGAAATTCTCCAACACGTGACCGACAAGAAAGAAACTGTGGAATCTACCGACATGACGACAGACCTGAATTGCAGCAGAACTGGCGGGATTCAAACAGAGCAGGGCCCTCTCGACAAGGTGAATTTGTAGAAGTTAGGTCTCCAAATCCCAATAACGACGCGCGCCAACAAAGACACAATAGGCAATGACTCATACCGCTGCCAGCCACAAAACGTACGCATGAAACTGACGACGCAGCTGCCGTAGCTAGTAATTACGTAAAAATGGAAGACATTAGGGACATCTTACTCCAGGAACACGACGTAAAACATAAAAACATTGCATATCCTGTGATTCACATTACTGTAAATGACGTAAAATTTACGGCAGTACTTGACTCAGGCATTCCCATTTCAGTAATTAGTGAAACAGCTTTCAGCAAATGCAACAAATCGAACGATTGCCCCACGCTTCCGTTACGCAAGATTAAATTACAAGGTGCAGTCATCGGAAAAAGTGTAGATGTACGTCAACAAAACAACTTAGAATTCTTTTGTCAAAGCCACAGCTTCTCTTTGAACTTTCTTATTGCTCCATTATTGTCGACGGAAATTATACTGGGAGTAGACTTTCACGATGCTGTAATAAGTTTAGAGAATGAAGGTAAGTCAATAGCTTTGAAATTTGAAGATTGGCTCTCAAACCATGACGAGGAAATTAATCGGCTTTACCTTCTGTTACACAACAGTTCGGGATTTTCTACGGAACTAGACACTAACTATCACTCTGCAAGTACTGACAGAGATGATATCGGCGGCATATTTGAAACTAATGAGTTAATTCAGAATAAAATTCAAACAATTGAGAACTGTAATGACACTGATAGGCAGGACCTTTTTGAGACTTTACAAGCACATTCCACAGTTTTTACTCTCAAAACAGGAACAATCAAGGGATTTCAGTACCAATTTCGTGTTCGTGAGCATACTAAATTTTGTGTTAGACCATACGTATTGCCAGCACATTATAGGGACTGTGTTAGAACAGAAATACAATCTATGCTTGACGAGGGCATTATTGAGCCTGCAGTAAGCTCATACAACAATCCATTACATGTTGTTGAGAAGAAAAATGGATCGATCAGGCTTGTCTTAGATTCGAGACAAATCAATACAATTATTATTCCTGAAACAGACAAACAGCAAACGTTGGAAGAACTACTTCAAAATTTTAATGGTGTAAAAGTGTTTTCTCCCATTGATCTCTGATCCAGCTTTTATCAGATCGAATTTCATCCAGAATGTAGAAAATACACAGCTTTCCTTTCTTTCGGCGTTTGTTATCAGTTTCGGAAACTTTCTTTAGCTATCGTTTGGGCATTTAACAAATACCGTTTCTTTCTTTAGGGTAAGCACGTAAAAGTATACAGTGACCATCGTGCATTACAAATTCTTATGTCTTCAAAATTAAATCATGACAGGTTAAAACGTTGGGCATTGTTTCTGCAAGAATTCCACTTCACAATAGTTTACATTCCCGGCAAGGAGAACATTGTTGCGGACGCACTGTCACGCGCACTGGCTGGGCTCGAGAAAAGTAACACAGAAAGCAACCTCGAGAAAAATTTCAGTATTCTTTACATTCAGAAAGTCGCCTTTGAAAACTTCATCACCACATCTTTAAAGGACATTGCTCATAGATAAAGATCCGATTTGGAAAGACATCAAAAGTAAATGGCATGAAAAGACACACACACAGATTCGGCATTATTATCTGGTTAGGAACAACATACTGTTCAAACGATGCACTGTTGATGACAAGCTATGGGTACTTCGCGTTCCAGACGATTTCGTTAATAAGCTCATTTGGTACATTCATTTCAGCTATGCACATTTTGGTCCACGAAAATGTTATCATGTTCTTCGAACGACTTGTTATTTTAATAATATGGAAAAGAGAATTCAAAGAGTCTTATCTATTTCTAAACTTTGTCAAAAGGCGAAACCATCTACTGTCTCGCATCGTGCTCCATTATTTCCTATCATTCCTTCTAAATTAAAAGAATTTGCTGCTGTTGATCTCTTGGGACCGCTTGTTAGAACATCTAATGGATTTTCGTACGTTCTAGTCGCTGTTGAACCTACTTCAAAATTTGTTTCTTTCACTCCGTTACGTAAAGCCACTGGACGGTATATATCCAACGCCTTTGTTAAAAATTTCTTACGTGAAGTTGGACACGTTAGTAAAGTAATTTCAAATAACGGACCGCAATTTAGATCTGCTGTTGGTCACGCATGCTTCGTAACCATAAAATCAAATCTGTTTTTACTTCATTGTACTCACCACATTGTAACCCGTCTGAACGGATTATGAAAGAAATCAATTAGCTTTGCAGACTTTATTGTCACAGAGAGCATCAGCATTGGGACAGATATTTACACTTATTTCAAAACGTGCTGAATGAAATGCCTCATGACTCCACTGCTTTACCACCTGTTCTTGTACTGAAGAATAAAGAACCACCGAACAGAATCAGAGAGCTTATACCTTTCCCGAATGCACGTAAACTTCGACACAAGACATAATTGATTTGGCTATTAAAAATATAAATTCTGCTGCAGACATAAGGAGAAAATTACACGGTAAAGCAAATGCAAAGAAATTACATATTGGTCAGAAAGTTTTCATTAAAGCTCATTCATTGTAACATAAGAAGAGACACTTGAGTCAAACAATCTTTCTAGTTTACAATGGACCTTACAGAATTCGACGTATACCACATGATAATTGCGTTGAAGTTGAAACTCTACGTACTAGGAAGAGTAAAGGTTTACACCACATTTCACATGTAAAACCATTTATTGAAAGATAATTTGCTTTTTAACTTTGCCTTTGCCACAAAATTTTTCACTTCACGCTACTAGTACAATTTGTCAGACTTAGAATCTGTTAACATGCAACCATGTTTGAAGTTAAATATCCAGTCAAGAACCAAGAGAACTTATTTAAACAGAAATTACGAATGCATTGTTATAGTGAACAGACGTCACAGTTTTATTGTGCGGGTACATTCTTGCTTGTTAGTTGCACGAGTACGTAACGACTATAAGGCTGACATACTTAGAACATTTACCAGTACTGCTAATGAGATTTTAATGCAACATTTTGGTTTACTTGAAAATAAATTCTGGATTTAAAGTACTTTCTGTGAGTTACCAGATGACTCAGTGGTTAGTTTATGTGACAACTACACGATTTTATCACGACGCTACTAATGAGTGACAATTTACAATGTTGCTTTTGCACTGTATCTGTTTTATATCTGCACAGTTTTTCTGTATTATTCTGGAAAGTAAAACATGTTTTAGTAGTAACTTTGTGGTATAGCTACAATGAGACAGCCTTTTCTGTAGCACAACAATACGTTACAGTGCAGTACTTACTTCATCACGGCAATAAGCGTAGTAACTACGATATCTATACGCAAAGCATTTCACTTTTGTTTATCATAGGGTAAGTACATTGACTTCTGCAGAACTTAGCTTTCGGAGGACGATAACTACGACACTTCCACAGAGATTATCTTACAACAAGACGCACAGTTTAGCACTACAGTACACGTATTTGAGTGATTAATTTCGTACTTAAAACATTTATTTTTTAAAGATATTTGAACTACAATGATACAAAGGTTTTCCGTGATACATTTCATTCCATTGCTGTAATCTGTAACATCTGAGGATATAATTACATTTATCCTCAGGGGGGTACACGCCTACTTTGTGTGCCATGTGTTTGGCAAGCACAAGGAGCCCTAGCCAATATGGTATTTGCTTATACAACTTTACACATAGGTACCATATTTCTCTAACACAAAAATTACACAGCTACCTGGTTATTTAACTGAGAGAGACAAACATTTATTTTACTACATCAATGACAGATGTTTACGTAATTGCACCGTTGGATAACTTCACACTTATGAAATTGTATTTTGTCTGTACTTTGTGAACAGTTCATATCTTTTCAGAACTATTGTGATACTATGAGAGCTTTGAATGACGTATTTGGTATGGAATCATGATTTCTAAAGTACGTTTGAGGTAGATGACACTTTTGATATGAGCAGAGAATTTTTTTTTAGGTTTTGAAATTATTGGAGGAAGCTACGAATATTTTGAGAATTTGACTGAGGTGTTATGATGTTATTATTACGATGACTATGTGTATTATGCTGTTGCGGTATGTTTATGATCAATAAGCTAATGCTGTATGAGTTATTTGATTATGCTACGTATCCGTTATGATGAAATATTGAAGAAACCTCGACGAATAAGGTAAGGAATAAAGAGTAGTGGTTAGGGACTCTGGTTTGTGAAAAAGGTTGTTGGAAACCAAGAATCGTACTTTAAGAGTTATGAGATGTGTGTAAATGCGTGAATGTATTACAATGCCGACGAATATTTTTTGGACACTGTTATATCAATAGGATTTTGTTTCTACATATTTGTAACGCAAATTCTTGACCTGTGAATTTTTTTTATATATGAGACTGCCACTGTAGTGGAAACTGGTGTCTTAAATATTTCGGTAAGAAAGTTAAGCGACCACCTGAACGTAATGCGTCGTGGTCACCCAGCTGGGCGACAGCCACCTGGAAACAAGCCATTAGTGTGTGCCTTTCAGAGGCACAGGTAGAAAAAAAAAAGAGGCCATTATCCTCGCTATTGACATTCCTTTGTAGAAAGCACCGCAAATACGACACCCTCATTTCTTGGAAACATTCTTACATCTGCACACCTGATTATGATTAGTGTCTTTCTTCGAGAGTTGAGAGAACTTCTACTGACTTATGAAATGCCACATAGCTATTGAATGATGTTTTTATTCTTTGCTTTGCATAATTGCTTATTTCATTTGATATATGTTTTCCAGCTGTGTTACAGCATTGGTTTTATAAAATAAAATAAAATGCATTTGCTAATGTGAAAACTTTCTCTCAACAGATATGTTAAATAATAATTTTATGATCCACATTCTTCAAAAAAAGGAGCAGTTGGAAAGGAAAGAACAATAAGAAGGGACTAGTAACTGTAACTGCATACATAATTTTCTTTTCAAGTACTTGGTAATTTATTTCATAGAATAAGTTTTTGTGGTGGACTGCTTTAATTATATAGACTTTAAGATGTAAATAGACATCTCCCTTATCTGCATTGTTGTCTTTAGTGTACTATTTTTTCTGCTTGATCTTTGTCATGTTTAGATATAAGTTATTGCATTTGCTGCTGCTGTTTGCCAGGCATACTGTTGCTGAATTTCACTTTGTATTACTCTGTTAAGCCAGTTTTACTACTGATTAATTTTTCTTTTTGCTGCTCATTCCTTCATATTAGTTGTAATGTTGCATTTGCTAAGTCCTATATTGCTGCCTTTTTTCTGCCAATTTGCATTTTTTGTCATTGCTGTTTGTGTTAATTGTTTTGTGCTGCTGCATTGCGTCGTCCCTTAGTTTAGCATCTGAGCTCAGTAGGTTTAAGTTAGCTTAAGAGGGGGTAGACTATATAAGAAACTAACTATGATGAACTGGAAGAAAAGCATTGAGAAGCTATAAGAAAATGGTTTGGCCAAAAAAGTAGTGTACAGTGGAAAAAACTATTTCTGAAAGAGGATGTGAACAGAATACAGAAAGCATGATGGATAGGATTTTTTTTTGGCTGGAGCAAATGTTGAAATTAGAGGAACGATCTATGGAATGAAGTTTTGGGCTGGACTGTAGCACCAAATGTTACCCTGAAAACAAACCCTGTCCTTTCCTTTTGTGTTATCCCACTATGTGATTGTGTACCCTTGTGTGTTTATTTTCTTCCTGTCTCTGTGTACTGTTTCATAGAATTTTTTCTCTTCTAATACTAAGCTACATTCACTATGATGAGGAATACTGTTATCCTCAAATATAATGTTATTTACTTCATAAAGATGTTTACACATTATTTATTCTGTTTTGTTCGAATGCTCATGTGGAAGTTGAGGTTTCAAAAGTTATTCTGATCTTTTATGTATGTACTTATGTCATAATTTTTGTAACACTGATGTATTTGTTATTTCGATTCTTTTGTAAAGCCCCTATTACTACAAATGTTATCTGTATTGTTATGTTCTTTAATGATGTATTTTATACCTTTGTTATTGTATTCTTATGTTATAAAATTGTAATTGACACCAGTTGATCAAATGAAGTAATTTGTAAGTTACATTTCACTGCACACGTTTCTGTTGGTCATAGTATATGGACAATATGTGAGAAGTAGGGACTGTTAGTGTTTGCACGTGTGTTAATAATTCAGCAAGGGACTGGTTAACAGCATTGCTCATTCTAAGGACATTTCCAAAAAAAATTGTGAGTGCACAAGTGGTGGTTTATAGACTTGCTATATTGTCCACAAGACTCTTCGATGGTGATTGTGCACCTGCACAGTCGCAACAGATGGCTGCTGGCCATCTCTACAAGGACTGAAGTGGGTCTGCACCTTTGATGGCCCACCAATACCATTATTTCTACAAGGACTGCAGTGGGTCTGCACCTCTGGTGGCCCACCAATACCATAATCTCTACCAGGACTACAGTGGGTCTGCTCTGTGATGACCTACCTAACAATAGTCTTCAACTTCGACTAACTCTGCTGTGGGTTTGCTCTGTTGTGGTCCATTACCTATCAGCATGTCAAGTGTCAGCACTGTCTTCCCGTTGGAAGGACAACACTATTTCTTCAAGACTGCTTAGAAATCCACTACTTCCGTGTGCATTCTCTTTTACTACTCAGACTTTGAAAAAAAATAAAAATAAAGAAACAGTGTAATTTTACTGTGATGAATGATCATGACTGTCTTTATGGGACTGTGAGAACATTTTAGCTTTTGACCAACATTGTATTAATAAGTATGTGCATTTGATATATTTCTTATAGTAATTATGAAAATTTTTTTCAAATCGGTATTGGCCACTGCTCAAAACAAATTTGTAAAATTTTTTGTGGGGAGCATGGGGGCTGTGTAAGTAGGCTGTTTAGGTTTTCTTATTGGTAACGCCACGTAGCGCTCTGTATGAAAATCGCTGGCTGTGCTGAGTGCAGTCTGTGGCTGGTTTGCATTGTTGTCTGCCATTGTAGTGTTGGGCAGCGGCAGCTGGCTGTTACGGCGCATAGCGTTGCACAGTTGAAGGTGAGCCGCCAGCATGGTGGACGTGGGGAAAGATATGGCGGAGTTTTGAAATTTGTAAGAATTGGTGTCATGAACTGATATATATATTATGACTATTAAGGTAAATACATTGTTTGTTCTCTATCAAAATCTTTCATTTGCTAACTATGCCTGTCAGTAGTTAGTGCCTTCAGTAGTTTGAATCTTTTATTTAGCTGGCAGTAGTGGCGCTCGCAGTATTGCAGTAGTTCGAGTAACGAAGATTTTTGTGAGGTAAGCGATTTGTGAAAGGTATAGGTTATTGTTAGTCATGGCCATTTTTTGTAGAGATTTTTGAAAGGCAGATTGAGTTGCGTGAAAAATATTGTGTGTCAGCTTAAGCACAGTCTTGTACAATTGTTCGAAGGGGTCGTTTCAGAAGGTGAAATTTTTATTTTGCACATGTATGATACGCCGAGCGAATATGAAGTTTTGCAAAACTTTTTTCGTCAAGAAACGGTGATTTGCAGGATACTTTGGTTGTGCTACGTTAGTTAATAACCTACAAAATTAATCCTCTATTATTAGAATAAGAAAAAGACTTATTTTTATAAGGCGTCTGCTCCTTTACCTTATCCTATATGCAGCCTGTCTCATTTGTTATACTCCAGTCAGTCAAAAGATATCCTTTAACTGACGTTCAAGTTGATTTTGAATATAGCATAAATTTTGTCCTGCTGACCGTTATCTATAGCCACAAATCATTTTTTATTCCTTTTCATCTTGAGGTTTAAAGAGGAAAATGACGCATTGAAGGTTCTGTTTCATTGCCCCGAAACACAATTAGAGTGATATTAGTGATTATTTATAGTTACAGATACAATACGTGAAACTCACCGTATGCAACAGTCTACAATGTGCCGCGCTTAATGTTTGACTTTTACTGATTTTTTTTTTAGTTACGGTAAACAAATGCACTTTTTTTTCTTCTATCCGCGTCGTTAAGCTATTACATAGTTCTGTCTCCAACAGAAGCCTTATAAAACTGTGAACTAGGAGTATCCGTAGATACTATGGCACACACAATCCGCCCACGCTCAACGAACACGCGATAACTACAATCATTACACACTGGCCTCCCATTACTCGCAGTTTAAACGCTGCAACAACTCTCTACAACCAAAAACTAGAGATGTTTACTTATTCGATACCGACTACCCGTGCCATAAAATAATAAGTGAACCATTATATCAAATATAAATTACAAGCTATGTATGGATACAACTTCGTCACATTCTGAAGGGAATGAAAAAATTTACTCTGTCAAAAACCGTCTCTTGCCCGCCCGGTTACCCGAGCGGTCTAAGACACGGCTTTCAGGAGTGGAAAGGAGTACCTGGTCCCCGACACGAATCCGCCCAGCGGACTTGTGTCGAGGTCCGGTGAGCCGGCCAGTTTGTGGATGGTTTTTAGGTGGTTTTCCATCTGCCTCATCGAATGCGCGCTGGTTCCTCTTATTCCGCCTCAGCTACACTATGTCGACGATTGCTGCGCAAACAAGTTCTTCACGTAGGCGTACGCCACCATTACCCTACCACGCAAACATAGGGGTTACACTCGTCTGGTGTGAGATGTTCCCTGGGGGGGGGGGGGGGGGTCCACCGGGGGCCGAACGGCACAATAACCCTGGGCTCGGTGTGGGGCGGCGGAGGGGTGAAGTGGACTGCGGTAGTCGTCGTGGGATTGTGTACCACTGCGGCTGCTGCGGGGACGGAGCCTCTCAGTCGTTTCTAGGCCCCCGGTTAACATACAACAAACAACCGTCTATTATGGCACACTCTGGCAGTTGGTAAGGAAATTCTAAAAACATTCGACCAAGGAATTCGTCACATACTGAAAGGAAAAAAAAAACTCTAGCAGTAACTGACTATTACAAACCAGACGCGGGCGATTGGTAAGAATATTCGATCGAGGAAATGCAAAATCCGTATAAAAATTGGACACGAATCGCTGATTATATGCGTTTTCTAATATGGGTACCGCAAATAAAACCAAGTTTTTGAGGTGTCTACATTGGACAAAAATAGTTCAAATGGCTCTGAGCACTATGGGACTCAACTGCTGTGGTCATCAGTCCCCTAGAACTTAGAACTACTTAAACCTAACTAACCTAAGGACATCACACACATCCATGCCCAAGGCAGGATTCGAACCTGTGACCGTAGCAGTCTCACGGTTCCGGACTGCGCGCCTAGAACCGCGAGACCACCGCGGCCGGCTACATTGGACAGGAAAATGTGTTTACAGAATTGGTTTGAACTCATGCAAAAATGTTTACATTTCATATGCGAATGTTTTGAGAAACAATAAAACGGTTTGTACAAAAAGGTTTTTTATTTATTGCTTTTTTTAAAACTTACAAAGCAGGCTCTGTTTTGTTTTAATTTACCTTTGTGCATCACCTTACAAATAATGAAGCTCTCAAAAGAAGAGCAAGAAACGGAATGAAACTACACGGGTTGAGAGGCATTGTGATGTTACTTCAGTGCTTAGGAAATCGAGTCAGATTTATGGAGAAGTTATCAATGTGAGCCAGTTTATCAGCTTGTTTGTCAGCACTGTTTGGTTGAGAAGTGTGCCGTAAAGCCATTGGGTCCTCTCCTGAGGTAAGCTGCCCCACAACTGCTGTAACTGGTCCTCCACGTCCTGGACGATGGTACTGGAACGGTGTTGACATACGAGCTCGTCTCACATGTCTACTATCAGGGTCAGAAACGGGCAATTTGCTGATCATATGAGTACCTCAACACAAAGCAGACAGCTCATAGAGACATGTGCGTTATCCTGGTGAAAAATGGCGCCACAATAGTGCCGCACGAGAGGTAACAAGGGAGGACGCAGAAACTCGGTGACGTACAATTGTGCCATCAGGGTTTCCTCAGTCACTACCCGTCCTGACCTGAAACCATGTCCGATGGCTTCCCACACCAAACGTCACGGGTCACGTCTCTGTGCCTCTCTGTAACGTTGAAAGAAAGGGACCTCTGCCAAGGTCGCCGTCAAACTCGCTGACGGTTGTCATCCGGGGTACGGCGTAAGTGCTGAAGACAACTGCTGAAGATTACGCGACGCCATTAGTCAGCAGTTCGTGCTTCCCAGTCACGACACCACTTTAAACGCAGCTGCTTCCGTTGTGGTGTTAACGGCGACCTACGTATGATGGTAATTAACTACTGGCCATTACAATTGCTACACCACGAAGATGACGTGCTACAAACGCGGAAATTTAACCGATTGGAAGAAGATGCTGTGATATGCAAATGATTAGCTTTTCAGAGCATTCAGACAAGGTTGGCACCGGTGGCGACATCTACAACGTGCTGACATGAGGAAAGTTTCCAACCGATTTCTCATAAGCAAACAGCAGTTGACCGGCGTTGCTTGGTGAAACGTTGTTGTGATGCCTCGTGTAAGGAGCAGAAATGCGTGTACCTCCACGTTTCCGACTTTGATAGCCTATCGCGATTGCGCTTTATCGTATCGCGACATTTCTGCTCGCGTTGGTCGAGATCCAATGACTGTAAGTAGAATATGGAATCGGTGGGTTCAGGAGGGTAATACGGAACGCCGTACTGGATCCCAACGGCCTCGTATCACTAGAAGTCGAGATGACAGGCATCTTATCCGCATGGCTGTAACGGATCGTGCAGCCACGTCTCGATCCCTGAGTCAGCAGATGGGGACGTTTGCAAGACAACAAATCTGCACGAACACTTCGACGACGTTTGCAGCAGCATGGACTATCAGCTCGGAGACCATGGCTGCGGTTACCCCTACCGGTGCATCACAGACAGGAGCGCCTGAGATGGTATACTCAACGACGAACCTGGGTGCACGAATGGCAAAACTTCATTTTTTCGGATGAATCCCGGTTCTGTTTACAGCATCATGATGGTCGCATCCGTGTTTGGCGACATCGCGGTGAACGCATATTGGAAGCCTGTATTCGCCATCGCCATACTGGCATATCTCCCGGCATGATGGTATGGGCTGTCATTGGTTGCACGTCTCGGTCACCTCTTGTTCGCACTGACGGCGCTTTGAACAGTGGACGTTACATTTCAGATGCGTTACGACCCGTGGCTCTACCTTTCATTCTATCCCTGGAAAACCATACATCAGGATAATGCACTACCGCATGTTGCAGGCCCCGTACGGGCCTTTCTGAATACAGAAAATGTTGTACTGCTGCCCTTGCCAGCTCATTCTCCAGATCTCTCACGAACTGAAAACGTCTGGTCAATGTTGGCCGAGCAAGTGGCTCTTCACAATACGCCAGTCACTGCTCTTGATGAACTGTGGTATCGTGTTGAAGCTGCATGGGCAGCTGTACCTGTACACGCCATCCAAGCTCTGTTAGACTCAATGCCCCGGCGTATACGGTGGTCATATGTCGTCGACCGGAAGCTTGAGAACGACTGAGCCTATTCTCAGGCTCCCACACCATCCAACATTTGGTCTCGCCACGATTAGGTATATTGCTCGATTTGACCAGCTGGCCAGACGGGGCCCACAGTGAAACCCCTTTCAAACTCTGTCAGGTGCTGATAACGTTACTAACACGAGTACGAGGCAGGCCTGTGTCCTTGATAGTCTTCACTCAGAAACGGACTCTATTCACGCCTCTTATACAGTGTGATTCTTATTAACGTTTAAAGAACCGCGAAGCGACGTAGATGACGCTGAGGCAAGCAATTTAATTTGAGACTCATCGGCCGCAAATGTCATCAGACAGCTTAAAAGTGGATGACAAACGATGAACATGTAACGTCACCAGATCACATACCTTGATGCATGTGCAACCTGTAATCCACCCCTCCTTCGCAATCCCAGTTATTGTCCACAGTAAGCAAAGTCTTTTATGAAAAATTTGAGAGGGGCGAAGATTACAATGGCTTCCTAGTTTACTTAGCTTGTTCGCTCCAGTTCTTCTTGTCTGGGTGCCTGGTTCTTTAAACTGAAATTCTCACATTTTAGATGATCATGGTAGAATTAATTTAAATAAATGTGAAGGTTGTTGTTGCAGAATTTCTGTTCTTACGTTAATGTTTTTTGTCGCATTTTAGTATATCGTACAGTTGTAAGTAGGCTGTTTAGGTTTTTATGTTGATACGCCACGTAGCCCTCTGTATCAAAATCACTGACTATGCTGTGCAGTCTCTGGCTGATTGAACTCATTGTTGAAATATTCGCTTCTGTAGTGTTGGGCAGTGGGATGTGAACATCACGTAGTGTTGGGCAGTTGGAGGTGAACCGCCAGCAGTGGTGGATGTGGAGAGAGAGATGGTAGAGTTTGGAGAGGTTACTACTAGCGCACGATGTGGCTTAATAATGTTCAAAAGTCATCATATATATATCTATCAATTCATGACATCCATCTTTACAAATTTCCTTTTTCTGGCGGACAAACGTCCAGATCGTCCGCTTATCGTAACCTCTCAAAACTCTGGTATCCCTCGCTCCACATCCACCACTGCTGGCGGATCACCTGCAACTGCCCAACGCTACGCGCATTTCACATCCCACGGCCCAACACCACACAAGCAAATATTCCAACAATGAGTCCAACCAGCGACAGACTGCACAGCACAGTCACTGATTTTCATACAGAGCGCTCCATGGCGTTACCAACATAAGAACCTAAACAGCCTACTTACACAGTATTTTGAATTTTCACTTTAACAAAGCCAAAATTACACTGTTCTCCCAAAATACACAAATATATCCGATCACATCAGAGGCATGCTTACTTCCCCTGTGTGATAATAGCCATATTTCAAAGTGGTTACAATTTTTCTTGACAAATGAATTTCTGTTAATTTAGATTATTATTTCTTAGATGTATCCAGAAATGAACATAGTAAACAGTACTAGATTGCGTAATTAATAACAGAAATATTAAGCGTGCCAAATAACTCGTAATTTCAAATGTTTCTAAAAAAATTATTTTAACTCTACACTCCGAGCTAATACTTGCCGATTGTAACAACGAAAATAAATTAATTCCTTTTCATAAATTTTAGCTTGAAATATAATATATTGCATATAAAATGATATGAAAGTTGTCAGAAAAGCAGCTGAGATAATACTGACCTGTCCAAAATTCGAAAAATAATACTGGTATCGACAATTACTGTTGAAGAAAAGTAATGTTAAGAGGAGGATGTACCGTTAGAAAAGGTTGGGCTTGTCGATCCTATCCTCGCCAGTAGTGGGCAGCGCTGCACTTCGCCCCGCTAGGAGACTCCGTTGTTAACGTAGAAATGACAGAATTATTGTCATCGCTGTAACCAAGCAAAAGCTGTTCTTATTTTGTGTTTCTTTCCTTTTGCCACTTCTTCTTCGTTTGCAGAGTTTATTTCGTAAAGAAAACGCAGTGACACGATTCGGAAGCTTATACTCATTTACTTTTGACGCAATACACCAGCTTTTGTTGTACTGGACTTTCCAGTAAACGAGCGAAGACTGCGAGACCGGTAAATCAGATAATAAATATTACCTCAATGTAAACATACAATTTTCTAATACAGTGGCAAGAAATACTTCCTGCCACACGCAAGACTCGAACCCCGCGCCTCATGTGCCATAGTGGCGAACGTAGATCCGGAGTCACACCGACGTCAATACTTGAGTTGCGTCACGACGATCAGGTGCGACAGGCAGAAGCCGGAACTGCTGCTACGTCATCTGGTGACGTCACGTGTTCAATATCTGTCATCCCTGTCATCCCTTTTGCGAGTATATCACAAAATTTGCATCTCCATGTGCTTATATTGCTGACAACTGGTTAGTGTATCTGTACAGGGTGGCAGCCAGTCAAAAATTATTTTAGGGAATTGGTTTAAAAAGTTTGTTTCAAACACCTTGAGCCCTCCGTTGAATCTGCTAGCGAATTCACTCCGTCGGTTTTATCCAATAGCGTGCATGGGATACAGATCACGTGTGTGGACGCTGGGGGACTCTGCAGTGCGGAACACAGCTGCCTCTCCCTCTTGTGATCCAGACGTCGACCAGAACTGACGTCTTTTCGGGAGGCAGAGCCTCTGGCTCTGTGTTCTGTGACTGGCCACCGATATCAATTAACATGAACAGCCTCCCATTTCAATTACTTGTTAGACCTCCTAAGCTGGCCTAAACCTGGTGACTTCCAAGCCTATGCGCACCCCTTGTGTGCTGTACACTGAAATACACTCCTGGAAATGGAAAAAAGAACAAATTGACACCGGTGTATCAGACCCACTATACTTGCTCCGAACACTGCGAGAGGGCTGTACAAGCAATGATCACACGCACGGCACAGCGGACACACCAGGAACCGCGGTGTTGGCCGTCGAATGGCGCTAGCTGCGCAGCATTTGTGCACCGCCGCCGTCAGTTTCAGCCAGTTTGCCGTGGCATACGGAGCTCCGTCGCAGTCTTTAACACTGGTAGCATGCCGCGACAGCGAGGACGTGAACCGTATGTGCAGTTGACGGACTTCGAGCGAGGGCGTATAGTGGGCATGCGGGAGGCCGGGTGGACGTACCGCCGAATTGCTCAACACGTGGGGCGTGAGGTCTCCACAGTACATCGATGTTGTCACCAGTGGTCGGCGGAAGGTGCACGTGCCCGTCGACCTGGGACCGGACCGCAGCGACGCACGGATGCACGCCAAGACCGTAGGATCCTACGCAGTGCCGTAGGGGACCGCACCGCCACTTCCCAGCAAATTAGGGACACTGTTGCTCCTGGGGTATCGCTGAGGACCATTCGCAACCGTCTCCATGAAGCTGGGCTACGGTCCCGCACACCGTTAGGCCGTCTTCCGCTCACGCCCCAACATCGTGCAGCCCGCCTCCAGTGGTGTCGCGACAGGCGTGAATGGAGGGACGAATGGAGACGTGTCGTCTTCAGCGATGAGAGTCGCTTCTGCCTTGGTGCCAATGATGGTCGTATGCGTGTTTGGCGCCGTGCAGGTGAGCGCCACAATCACGACTGCATAAGACCGAGGCACACAGGGCCAACACCCGGCATCATGGTGTGGGGAGCGATCCCCTACACTGGCCGTACACCTCTGGTGATCGTCGAGGGGACACTGAATAGTGCACGGTACATCCAAACCGTCATCGAACCCATCGTTCTACCATTCCTAGACCGGCAAGGGAACTTGCTGTTCCAACAGGACAATGCACGTCCGCATGTATCCCGTGCCACCCAACGTGCTCTAGAAGGTGTAAGTCAACTACCCTGGCCAGCAAGATCTCCGGATCTGTCCCCCATTGAGCATGTTTGGGACTGGAGGAAGCGTCGTCTGAAGCGGTCTGCATGTCCAGCACGAAGGCTGGTCCAACTGAGGCGCCAGGTGGAAATGGCATGGCAAGCCGTTCCACAGGACTACATCCAGCATCTCTACGATCGTCTCCATGGGAGAATAGCAGCCTGCATTGCTGCGAACGGTGGATATACACGGTACTAGTGCCGACATTGTGCATGTTCTGTTGCCTGTGTCTATGTGCCTGTGGTTCTGTCAGTGTGATCATGTGATGTATCTGACCCCAGGAATGTGTCAATAAAGTTTCCCCTCCCTGGGACAATGAATTCACGGTGTTCTTATTTCAATTTCCAGGAGTGTATATTCTCTTTAGTTTATGTAATTTCCTTTTCTGTCATTTAATGGCAGCCATGGATACCCACTAACAAGCCCTGACAACTTGATCTCCTCTACATTGTCGTACAAAATCCATAAACCTTCTTCCCTGTCCCTGCTCATGTAAATATCATTGTGTATGGTAAGAAATCCTTATTCTACTCTATCGCTTGAGCCTTGTCCCACAGCTACGCAGGATCAGCCATCGTTAATCGGATTTGGCATGTTAATGATCAAGGGGGGGGGGGGCGGTCGGATGCCCTTCCTGCCCCCACCCCATACCCCCCGGGACGGAATTAGTGTACCCCAATTGTCTGCGTCGAGTGTAATCCATGGAATAGTGCGAATGTGTTCAGATGTCTGCGAGCCGTGTAACTGAGGCGGAACAAGGGGATCAGCCCAGTATTCACCAAGCGAGATGTGGAAAACCGTCTAAAAACCACATCCAGGCTGGCCAGCACAGTGGCCCTCGTCGTTAATAGGCAGGACCGATTCGATCCGGGGCCAGCGCGCCTACCTGAGTCCAGGAAGCCGCGTGTTAGCGCTCTCGGCTACCCTGGCGGGTCGGTAAGAAATCCTTTTAGAGGTTGGTAATCATTCTTAGAATTTATACATAGAATTTACCTAGAGCACAATAGGTTTATTATTTCTTATGAAAGTATTCGTCCATAGTCACCATTAGCTCGGAAGGAAAAGCGTATATAGAATGTATCTTCTCATCTCATATTACCATCTATACAATTTTACTATGTACATACGTTTAACAGATATTTTGACATTATGGTAATAAAGTTACAATATTGTTAATGCATCATTTAAGCATTTTTTTCATTTCTTTCAGGCCACTTTAACCCAGTCAATTTTAGTTAATTTATTGTAATATTCCTCAAACTGATCTACATGTAATCTTTAACCAGTAACAGCAGTAGCATCAGTAAGCAGACAAATGGCCAACAGAGGAGTAACATATTCTACACTGCACAAGAAAATTAAAGGATAACTTTTCGAGATCCTGTAATTCTCTCCCATTATCATGTATAAGTTTCATATTTGGCTCAAAGGTGTGTACAACCTTCCTCTGCAATGTTGGCACCCATACAACTTTGCTGAGCACGTTACAAATGCACCTGTCAGAAACCTCGACACCAATTCAACCTGGTGGGTGCTCAACTACCTGAAGGTAGGCAAACCCAACGAAGGTTGTCGAATGGGTTGCCTAACACAGGCGCTAAAGCAGCTGCCAGAATGATTTCGTGTCGAAAGTCTTGAAATTACATTTCTAATGTGCTCAGCACAGATGCTTGGGTGACACTGACAATATTTCCGAATTGGAGGGTCTAAAAGTACCCTTTGCAGTTTTCTTCATGTATATGTTAATGTTGTATACCTTCGTTGTCATGCCACATGGGAGCTGGGATCAGGAGGGCTGAGAAAGCATAAGTACTCTTTGCTGCTATCACGTTCAGATCTCGCCGAATGGTTCTGAACGATCCCTAGTGGTTCTGTCCTGTACAAGAGAACAAAAATTGCGGTCTCGCTGCACTCAAAAGGTTGCGATTACGTTCAGTAGGGATGCAGCCCCACAGTGCCATTAAAGAAGTGTAGCGGCACCACCATTTAAGATGGGAAAAGATTACCTTCAGTGCAATATTTCTGACCACGCAAGTTACAGCCAGGCGCTGCCCTGTTGGCAATAAGTTACACTACCAGCAGTTGCGAAGTAGAATGGAGGCCACAGCGCCATAGACCCGGTGAAAAGAGTAAACGCAGCGGTATGCATGGTGCAAGTTACAAGCAGAAAGGGCCCACTGGCCCAACCCAGGTATTATGAGTACATAAGTCAGAGTGGCACGTTAGCAAAACAGAGGCGCACAGCTACGTATAAATAGGTGCTGGTTCACTAACAAGGCATACAAGTGTGACAGCTCTCCTGGGCAGCGAGGCATATCACACCATCGGCTACGTGTAGCAGCAGATGGGGCTCCAGCATTCCAGTCCACGGCGGGTCGCTGGTTCGAACCTCTGACGGCAACGTGGGGCCGTCAGCCAACCATCAGTGGGCCACGCCACGGTTCACTACTGTGGGCAGTGCTGTTGGCTCCCAACACATGTCAGAGGCATCCCAAGGCGAGGGTCGCAGATTCGGACGCCGGATCGCAGTCGCTTGTCGCCGCGATCTTAGCCACGCCAGCGAGGAAGCACATCGCGGGCCGCTTGCAGCTCCCAGCAGGTGGCGCTGAGGTGGCAGGGATGCAGTCCGCCGAGTCGACTGCCGGGGCCTCCTGCCATCGTCACTACTCCACAGCCGTACAAGGCTGACACTGAGCAGAGCGTTGCATGGGTCGCCGAGGCAGCCATCCTGCACCAAGCCGTTTGGCAGACAGCGAAGTGGTGTCCTCACCATTCCGTGACCCGGAGGCGCAGACCAAGAGGAATGGGACACTGTAGTTGTAAATAATAAATCACTTGGGAAACTCAGACATGTTTTAATATGGCGCATCCTGACAGTTTCCATCCTCATCCAACATTCCTCTACAGAAGTGTTGAAAAGTTACAGAGTGCCTGCAGCATCAAAGGTTGTCAAGAAAATCTTCCTATTCCTCATTGTATTGCAAACAGTCGTTCTCCAGCCACTAAATGTGCGGGATTCGACGCAGCAAGGAAAGTGGTGGTTTCATTGACGCACTTTATGCCACCACTAAGATATTTTCTGTCGTTTCTGAACAGCAGTATGTTTTCCTAGGTCACCCATAAAAAGACCATGTGATATCAGTGCTGGAAGTTGCCACTGCAGACGTGAAAAGAAGAGATGAAATGTATGCAAGAAGGGCTGCATGGACCTTCTCATCGTGTGACATGCCATGGTGGCTTTCGGCAGAACTGTGGTTAAATTTGGTTCCATTGTGGCATCATTAAACCATCTTATAGCTCACATAAACTTCAGAGCGTGCTCCCTGCTCCCTGCCGCCGTTGGATAAGCAGCAGGCAGCAGAAAGTCGTATACTCCTAGCTCACTTATTTGTTACATACTTTAATTCTTAATTCCTTTGCGTGTTTTTTGTTTTTGGTACTTGCATTGTTTAATTCATAAATTTCGGGCGTATTATAGTATTTGAGAGTTGTAGCATCGCGTTTTAGTACCTGAATAGTGAAAATCGCGTAGTCTCCTTCCGCCGCCGAGCAGTGTGTCAGCAGTGCGCAAGTAGCAGCATTACTGCATTTAGTAGGCAATCTTGTATTTTAATAACCGTTTAAATTTCGTGTCGATTAGTTTGTGCTCTCTGTTCTTTGCACAACAGTTTTTAGCATGGATAGGGACTGCAACTGCTGTGTTCGGATGCAGGCTGAGTTGGCATCCCTTCGCTCCCAACTTCAGGCTGTGTTGGCTTCGGTCACACAGCTTGAGGCTGTTGCCAATGGGCATCACTGTGGGGGTCCGGATGGGGGTTTGTCGGGGACGGCCAACTCGTCCCACGCATCCCCCGATCGGACTAAGACTGTGGTTTCCCGGGATACTGCCCGCATTGAGGCTGATCCCTCACCTGTGGTAGAGTGGGAGGTCGCCTCAAGGTGTGGCAGGGGGCGAAATACATTCCGGAGGGCAGGAAGGGAGGTCTCTCCAGTTTGTCTGACGAACCGGTTTCAGGCTCTGTCTCAGGCTGATACTGATCTTTGGCCAAACATGGCTGCTTGTCCTGTTCCAGAGGTTGCTCCTCAGTCTGCAAGATCTGGGCGGTCGCAGAGCGTGGGCTTACTGGTAGTTGGGAGCTCCAACGTCAGGCGCGTAATGGGGCCCCTTAGGGATATGGCAGCAAGAGAGGGGAAGAAAACCAATATGCACTCCGTGTACATGCCGGGGGGAGTCATTCCAGATGTAAAAAGGGTCCTTCCGGATGCCATGACGGGTACAGGGTGCACCCATCTACAGGTGGTCGCTCATGTCGGCACCAATGATGTGTGTCGCTATGGGTCGGAGGAAATCCTCTCTGGCTTCCGGTGGCTATCCGATTTGGTGAAGACTGCCAGTCTCGCTAGCGGGATGAAAGCAGAGCTCACCATTTGCAGCATCGTCGACAGGACTGACTGTGGACCTTTGGTACAGAGCCGAGTGGAGGGTCTGAATCAGAGGCTGAGACGGTTCTGCGACCGTGTGGGCTACAGATTCCTCGACTTGCGCCATAGGGCGGTGGGGTTTTGGGTTCCGCTGGATAGGTCAGGAGTCCGCTACACGCAGCAGGCGCCTACACGGGTAGCAGGCGTTGTGTGGCGTGGACTGGGCGGTTTTTTTTTAGGTTAGATGACCTTGGGCAAGTACAGAAAGGGCAACAGCCTCAAAGGGTGCGGTGCAAAGTCAGGACATGCGGGGACCAAGCAGCAATCGGTATTGCAATTGTAAATTGTCGAATCTGCATTGGCAAAGTACCGGAACTTCAAGCGCTGATATAAAGCACCGAAGCTGAAATCGTTATAGGTACAGAAAGCTGGCTGAAGCCAGAGATAAATTCTGCCGAAATTTTTACAAAGGTACAAACGGTGTTTAGAAAGGATAGATTCCATACAACCGGTGATAGCGTGTTTGTCACTATTAGTAGTACTTTATCCTGTACTGAAGTAGAAGTGGATAGTTCCTGTGAATTATTATGGGTGGAGGTTACACTCAACAGCCGAGATAGGCTGATGATTGGCTCCTTTTACCGACCTCCCGACTCAGCAGTATTAGTGGCAGAACAACTGAGAGAAAATTTGGAATACATTGCACGTAAATTTTCTCAGCATGTTATAGTCTTAGGCAGAGATTTCAATTTACCAGATATAGACTGGGACACTCAGATGTTTAGGACGGGTGGTAGGGACAGAGATTATACTGAGTGCACTATCCGAAAATTACCTCGAGCAGTTAAACAATGAACCGACTCGTGGAGATAACATCTTGGACCTACTGATAACAAACAGACCCAACTTTTCGACTCTGTAAGTGCAGAACAGGGAATCAGTGATCATAAGACCGTTGCAGCATCCCTGAATATGGAAGTTAATAGGAATATAAAAAAAGGGAGGAAGGTTTATCTGTTTAGCAAGAGTAATAGAAGGCAGATTTCAGACTACCTAACAGATCAAAACGAAAATTTCTGTTCCGGCACTGACAATGTTGAGTGTTTATGGAAAAAGTTCAAGGCAATCGTAAAATTAGTTTTAGACAGGTACGTGCCTATTAAAACTGTGAGGGACGGGAAAAACCCACCGTGGTTCAACCACAAAGTTAGGAAACTACTGTGAAATCAAAGAGAGCTTCATTCAAAGTGCACACGCAGCCAAAATCTCTCAGGAAACAGAAGCTAAACGATGTCAAAGTTAGCGTAAGGAGGGCTATGCGTGAAGCGTTCAGTGAATTCGAAAGTAAAATTCTATGCACCGACTTGACAGAAAATCCTAGAAAGTTCTGGTCTTACATTAAATCAGTAAGTGGCTTGAAACAGCATACCCAGACACTCCGGGATGATGATGGCACTGAAACAGAGAATGACACGTGTAAAGCTGGAATACTTAACACCTTTTTCCAAAGCTGTTTCACAGAGGAAGAACACACTGCAGTTCCTTCTCTAAATCCTCGCACAAACGGAAAAATGGCTCACATCGAAATAAGTGTCCAAGGAATAGAAAAGCAACTGGAATCACTCAACAGAGGAAAGTCCACTGGACCTGACGGGATACCAATTCGATTCTACACAGAGTACGCGAAAGAACTTGCCCCCTTATAACAGCCGTGTACCGTAAGTCTATAGAGGAACGGAAGGTTCCAAATGATTAGAAAAGAGCACAGGTAGTCCCAGTCTTCAAGAAGGGTCGTAGAGCAGATGCGCAAAACTATAGACCTATATCTCTGACTTGTAGAATTTTAGAACATGTTTTTTGCTCGCGTATCATGTCGTTTTTGGAAACCCAGAATCTACTCTGTAGGAATCAAGATGGATTCCGAAAACAGCGATCGTGTGAGACCCAACTCGCTTTATTTGTTCATGAGACCCAGAAAATATTAGATGTAGGCTCCCAGGTAGATGCTATTTTCCATGACTTCCGGAAGGCATTCGATACAGTTCCGCAGTGTCGCCTGATAAACAAAGTACGAGCATACGGAATATCAGACCAGCTGTGTGGCTGGATTGAAGAGTTTTTAGCAAACAGAACACAGCATGTTGTTATTAATGGAGAGACGTCTACAGGCATTAAAGTAGCCTCTCGCGTGCCACAGGGGAGTGTTATGGGACCATTGCTTTTCACAATATATATATATATATATATATATATATATATATATATATATATATATATATATATGACCTAGTAGATAGTGTCGGAAGTTCCATGCGGCTTTTCGCGGATGATGCTGTAATATACAGAGAAGTTGCAGCATTAGAAAATTGTAGCGAAATGCAGGAAGATCTGCAGCGGATAGGCACTTGGTGCAGGGAGTGGCAACTGACCCTTAACATAGGCAAATGTAATGTATTGCGAATACATAGAAAGAAGGATCCTTTATTGTATGATTATATGATTGCGGAACAAACACTGGTAGCAGTTACTTCTGTAAAATATCTGGGAGTATGCGTGCGGAATGATTTAAAGTGGAATGATCATATAAAATTAATTGTTGGTAACGCGGGTACCAGGTTGAGATTCATTGGGAGAGTCCTTAGAAAATGTAGTTCATCAACAAAGAAGGTGGCTTACAAAACACTCGTTCGACCTATACTTGAGTATTGTTTATCAGTGTGGGATCCGTACCAGATCGGGTTGACGGAGGAGATAGAGAAGATTTAAAGAAGAGTGGCGCGTTTCGTCACAGGATTATTTGGTAACCGTGATAGCGTTACGGAGATGTTTAGCAAACTCAAGTTGCAGACTCTGCAAAGGAGATGCTCTGCATCGCGGTGTAGCTTGCTCGCCAGGTTTCGAGAGGGTGAGTTTCTGGATGAGGTATCGAATATATTGCTTTCAGACAGTCGTTCTTCCCACGAACCATACGTGACTGGAACAGAATAGGGAGGTAATGACAGTGGCACGTAAAGTGCCCTCCGCCACACACCGTTGGGTGGCTTGCGGAGTATAAATGTAGATGTAGATGTAGGTTTTGTTGACAGCTTGCTGTTTGAAGCGTCGCGCTGACCGAGGGTGACTCGCATGGCGCCACGCTAATGCACCATAACAGAAGAAGGTTGTAGGAATCTTTGAGCCCAAGTTCAGACATATGTGTTCAGACATATGTGTTGTAATGGGAAGCAATTACGGGGTTTCGACAAAGTCTTATTGCACACTGTAGTAAAATGTCCGCCGACGTTGAACTCAGTTCAACAGAGGTAAGTACTGTGCTAAATTAAACATGGCTTGAGCTTTGGAAGTCAACGCCTTCCACAAAATTCCAAGAAAACTCGAAGAAACTAGATTTTCAACATGTGTAACCTCCCAGGCAGCTACGGAACTTTATTCTTTATATTTACGATCCCTGATCATCAGATGAACCAGTTGATGTCGTAACTCCAACTACACCTACAGTATTTTTAGAAGCGGCTTATGAGAATTACGTTCATGCTAAACAGATTTTCCAGTTCGCGGCCCAGTTAACGTTGTCGTTTTGCATGATATTTTGACGAATTCCCCGCCTGCTTCCTTGAGGTGCGCCGAGTTCAAACTTCGGTTTTTCGCTGTGAATGGACTCCAAAGAGAGCGTATGCGTCACGTGCTAACGTATGTGACAAGGATATCCATTACAGTTTAAATGCTCATTTATAGCACTTTCAGAGATCTCCACTAAGCGTTGTAGAGGATCATACATCGATCACCTAGCGGATAGGAAAGACTGCTTGTACATGCGACTTACCTGGATAGTCTATGGCACTGTCTTTCAGTTCTCACAGGCAGCTTTTCTAGTAGTTCTATTTAAAAAGGAACCACTTCACTGGGCATTTTTTCCTATTTGTTTTCTGAATTGAAACAGCTGTATATTTGATCATTTCATCTATATAGCAACTAACTTATTCAGAATATACTGTTATACAGTATGGGTAGTTTTTGCTGTCTGTTGCAAATACGGATTAGTTTTGTGGTCCTCCAGCACAAGAACACACCGCATGTAGATTGTCCATGCGAGAACCATTTCAAATTCAGTCTGCGACACTGAAATAGTTGTCCTTGGGCTTTATTGAAAGCTATACTGTTTGCTAATCTAACTAGCAATTCCTGCCTTATAAAGCTGAATGATAAGATAAATGAAGTGCTAGGAATTAGTGATATGAATATTAACTCACCGTTTCCTTATGCAGCAAATACAGGGTATAATAGGTATACATGCAAATGTTCCTGTTGGTGGTTGAGGATGGTGTACTGAACAACATTATATCAGTATTTTCGTCCTTTTCGGACTAATAATTATAACCCTTACAGGTCGTATGTTTTTAGGTTCGTTAGTACATCCAACTGCATGTGGCAAGAACAAGCCATTAATTATTTTTCCCCTGGGCAGAAGGTCAGGTGTTGAAGTGTCGGCACATAGTCTATGCTGACAGGTGTAGTCCACTTATTGGTGCAATACAACAGTGTAGAAAACATCAGGTCGTAAAGGTTGCGACGTGTTTGTAGGAACACCGTTTAACACGAAGAAATAAAAGCCAGCACACTGACCTCTGTACATATTATGATACCGCATATAAAAATATATGCACTTTACCTGTTACACCCTACATGCGTGCTTCTGTGATCTTTAGAAACTCTCTTGCGAGGGCGTACAGGAACTCAATAATTCTGTTTGGAAGTTTACGTTTTCGTCTTCGTTTACCATTGTATAAATGGATTAAAATATTTTTTCTTCCTCTGATATCGAATTCTGCATTTGCCGATTTATTTGTTGAATTATATCATTTTTCGTTGCTAAAATTTTTCGCTCATACCGACATTTTTTTATTTAAGTAGTTTCCCTGTATAAACTTACACACTTCTTGACGAGCTGTTCTCCTCCTTATGATGCTGCATAACTCATTGATTAAGACGTTTTTGCTGGAACGCAGATCAATGCGATAAGTGCCGTTTTCAAGTTATATTCTAGAACCCTCGAGAATATCTATAACATTTGAAAACATTCGTTCAGAATCGAGAATATTTGTAGAAGCTCTAAAAATTATCTAATAATCTAAAACTTTTTCCTTTGAAATATACACTGATGCGAAGATATCCTACTGACAACTACGATGTGATTGCGACAACTTCAAACACTCGTATCACCACAACCACAACAGCTACCACCTAACACCACTATCGTGCACAACGTGGCAACCATGTGTACCACCAGACAGGAAAACCAGTGATAGACTGTGGGACCCTCTAAAGGCATCGTCAGCTTCACCCACAAACCCTTTAATTTACACTCTGAGGTGACCAAAGTCATGGGACAGCTCCTTAACATGTTATCGGACCTCCTCTTACCCGTGCAGCAATTCAAAGTGGCGTGGACCCCACGAGTTGTTGAAGCCCCTGCTGAAATATTGAGCCATGCTGTTCATAAGCCGTCCGTAATTACGAAAGAGTTGCTGATGCAAGATTTTGTGCACAAACTGACCGCTGGATGTCGAGTATGTTCGATGGAATTCATGTCAGGTGATCTGAGTTGCCAAAACATTCCCTCGAATTCTCCAGAATGTTCTTTAAAACAGTCACGAACAACTGTGGCCCGGTGACACTGCACATTGTCATCAACCAAATCTCAGTTGTTGTTTGGGGACATGAAGTCCATGAATGGCTGAAAATTGTCTCCAAGTAGCGGAAATTTAACCACGTCCGGTCAGTGATCGGTTCAGTTGGACCAGAGGAGCCACTCCATTCCATGAAGACAGAGTCCATAAAATTAAAGACCTACCACCAGGTTGCACAGTGCCTTGTTGACAACATGAGTCCATGGCTTCATGGGGTTTGCGCCACACTCGGACCCTACCATCAGCTCTTACCAACTGAAATCGGGACTTATCTCACCAGCCCACGGTTTTACTGTTGTCTAGGGTCCAACCAACGTGGTCACGAGCTCAGAAGAGGCGCTGCAGGCGATACTGTGCTGTTAACAAAGGCAATCACGTCTGCCGCCTGCTGCCCTAGCCCATTAACACTGAATTTCGCTGTCCTAAGGGATACGTTTGTCATACGTCCCACACGGATTTCAGTTATTTATTTGTCTGTTAGCAGTGACTGTCTGTTAGCACTGACAACTCTATGCAAACACCGCAGCTCTCGGTCATTAAGTGAAAGCTGTCGGCCACTGCGTTGTCCGTAGTGAAAGGTAATGCCTGAAATGTGGTATTCTCAGCACAGTGTTTACCTTGTGGATCTCAGAATATTCAATTCCCTAACGATTTTCGAAATGGAATGTGCCATGCGCCTAGCTCCAACTACCATTGCGCCTACAAAGTCTGATAATATCCATCATGCCGCCTTAATCACGTTGGACATCTATTTACATTAATCACCTGAGTATAAATGATAGTTCCGCCAATGCCTTGTGTACTACCGCCATGTGTATATGTGCATATCACAATCCCATGATTTCTCTCACAGGCCGCTGTGGCCGAGCGGTTCTAGGCGCTTCAGTCTGGAACCGCGCGACCGCTACGGTCGCAGATTCGGATCCTGCCTCGGGCATGGATGTGTGTGATGTCCTTAGTTTAGTTAGGTTTAGGTAGTTTTAAGTTCTAGGGGATTGATGTCCTCAGATGTTAAGTCCCATAGTGCTCAGAGCCATTTATTTTTATTTTTCTCACCGCAGTGTAAATATTACTCACGTGTGGTCCCTACTGGATCATGCAATGTACAGTACTGTGCATTTTCAGTGTTTTGTTTAAGGTTTTCTTTGCTCCGACATCACTCTCACTCTCTCTGAATGGACTCTTCTCCGCTCGTCAATCCAAGCTCTTCGGGTATTCTTCGGTCTTCTGCCAGGGCCATCTGTCCTGTGGTAAACTTTTTGCCTAAACATTTTTCTGTCTCATATTGAAAATTGTGTCTTACTTGCATGGTTCAGATCTGATTCTTCTGCATCGTTCCGTTTTACTGTTTCAATTTTAGCTTCTTTGAGACTTTTGTAGAATTGCAGAAACTGCTTAGTTAATCTGAGTGATTCCATTATTTTAATATGCCCATTAAATGTTACCTTCATTGTTTTCAGATCTGAGTAAATGTTGGTACACCTTTCAGTATCACCATTTGCTCTTAGTCACTGTGATCCTTCTTCAGTATAATTTAACCTAAAATTTTCCTCGTTACATTTCTTTCTATTTTAAATTTCCTAAATGTTTCTCTTTCTGTTTAGAATCAGTGCTTCAGTTCCATGAAGGCACTCTTGTTTGATGTCTGTGTTGTAGTGGCTCAGTTCGTTATATTTTGAAATGTAAGTCTGGAAGCTGTTTACGTTTTTTGATAACGAATTTAGTAACCCATCTTTTCCAGGTCAATTTTCTGAATGATTTCGTTTCAATGTTTTAGTTCACAAACACACTAGATTTTATCGTATTTAGTATTTGGAAGTTTCTGATGTCAGGTTGTTGCTAGATATGTAGTTTGGTTTCTTTTTTCAAACGATATTAGTAGGCCTACTCCTTTTGCTGTTTCTTTAAAAACTTCCCTTTCTTGCGCTACTTTAATGTTCTGATATAAATCGCCAGCTCCTCTGCAAAATCTAAACAGACTAAAATTGTTACTTCCTAATTTGACTGGTTCGTAAATCGTTAACTCTGAATTCAGTTTTCATCGCTGTTCGATGACTTTCAGTAAGAGACAGTTGAACAGTTACTACGTAAATTTGTCACTTTTTTCCCCTCCTGCTCTATCTTCAAAATGTTCTGACATTTTACCTTAGACTATGTAGCATTTAGACTTTCAATTATAATATAATAAAATATAATATAACACTATAATAACCAGACCCTGTTCTTTCAGTATATGGGTTACTGATTGTTTTACATAAAATAGATTTTATGTAGCATTGTCTGCTGGATGATACGCAATGGACGGCCGGAGTGGCGGAGCGGTTCTAGGCGCTACAGTCTGGAACCGCGCTACCGCTACGGTCGCAGGTTCGAATCCTGCCTCGGGCATGAATATGTGTGATGCCCTTCAGTTAGTTAACTTTAAGTAGTTCTAAGTTCTAGGGGACTGATGACCTCCGAAGTTAAGTCCCATAGTGCTCAGAGCCATTTGAACCACTTTTGATACTCAACAATCCCGACGAAAATCTGTAGATGTTGCTATTTCATTTAACAGGATACACACAATGAACGTGACGGGATATGCAGTTAGCATTTTCGAGAAGTTAATGTTGTATTACAGAATCAGGACTCGAAGCTGATTCTGCCATTCGCTGGCGTTGTGCTAGCGACTACGACGTTGGATTAGATAATCTTTTCAACCAGACTAGCGTCAACCTGCACATTCCCTTCATGGTAGAATATCAGTATGAAGTATGCCCATACAACAATTCACAACCTTCATGTGTTGGGCACCTTCTATGAGGCCATTCACAAATTCTGTTACTAGGTTGTTCTGTGCTTACCTAAACGAGATTTGCAGATCCCTCGTGATTCGACTACAAGAAAAGAAAACCATACATAGTTACTGCAGCTGACTGGAAGCCATAGGTCTGGAAGTAACTACAAGTAACGGAGTATGTATGTGTAGCCATTTAGATTTTATACCAATCAAATTCTGGAGTCTCGGTTCTCGAGACAGCTGTCACTTCAGAAATGTTGTGGACAATATACTATCTGAATATACGAAATATTGTTAGACAAAAGTGATGATTTCTCTGCATACACAAGTTGCTATACGATACTTTAGTGAAACACACATATATATACTCGCTATGATGTGAGACTCTCTAACGAAAATAGATTAATGTTTTGCTGTTACTAACAACATTTCATAGCTCAAAAGATGTCGATGTTATCGCTGAAATTTTAATCGCCAGTCGCAATATAAGCATTCTTTTAACGAATTTGAAAGCAATGTTTTATCTGCATATTCTCTAAAAAGAACCCCAAAAAATTTTGGTGGTACGTAAAATGTATGAAAGCTGCAAAATAATTGAGTACTTTCTCTTGCTGACAGTACGGGTAATGTAACAGATGATGATAAACAGAAGGCCGAAATTCTAAACCTACCTTTCAAAAACTCGTTTACGGTAGAGGACTGGAGCACCGTTCCCCTTTTCAACTATTGAACAAACGCAAGGATGGCTGACATAGTGTTTAGTGTATCAGTGATTGTAAAACAGTTAAGATCCCTAGACGCCAGGAAGGTATCGGGCCCAGACGGTATCCCTGTAAGATTGTATGTTGACTATGCAATGCTGCAAGTATAGCACCATTCTTATCCATCATCTATCAGATATCACTGGAACAGCGGAAAGTTCCACGGTACTGGGAGAGGGCCCAGGTCATAGCAATCTATAAAAAGGGTAGAAAATCGGATGCACATAATTACCGGCCAATTTCACTGACATCGAATTGTTGTAGAATCATGGAACATATTTTGTGTTGAGACATAATGACCTTTCTAGACTCTGAGAAGCTCATCTACTTAAACCAGGATGGTTTTAGGAAATAGCGGTCATGCGAGACACAGCTGGCCCTCTTTGTGCATGATATACAACAGGCTCTAGATACCGGCTACCAGGTTGATGCCATATTTCTCGACTCTCAAAAGCCGTTCGACTCAGCTCCGCACTGTCGCTTGCTCCAAAAAGTGCGCGCTTACGGCCTATCCGATGACATATACGGTTGGATAGTCAGGGAGCAGTATGTCGTCCTGAACGGGGTGACTTCAACAGGAACAAGCATAACTTCAGGTGTGCCCCACGGCAGTGTAATAGGTCCGCTGCTTTTTACGATTTACATTAAACGATCTGGTTGATGGTATTGACAACGGCGTTAGACTGTTTGCCGATGATGCTGTTGTCTACAGAAAAGTAGTATCACAAGAAAGTTGTGAACAAATCAATGAGGATTTGCAGAAAATTAATGCGTGATGTAATGACTGGCAGTTATCTCTCAATATTAGTAAATGTAACCTACTGCGTATAACAAGGTGAAAATCCCTATTAATGTACAAGTACAAAATAAATGCCTTGTGTTTGGAAGTCAAGTATCTGGGTGAGACTACTCGAAATGATCTCAAATGGAATGATCAGATAACACAATGTAACGGGCAAGGCGAACTCTAGATTGTCGTTTATTCGTAGAGTCCTGGAGCGATGCAGTCCTTCAACAAAGTAAATAACTTACAATACGTTAGTTCGTCCAGTCTTAGAGTATTGTTCGTCTGTATGGGACCCTTACGAGTTGGGTCTAATTCAAAAGACTGAGAAGGTCCAAAGAAGAGCGGTAAGATTCGTGACTGGTACATTTAGCCATCGCGAGAGCGTTACAAATCTCATAGAAAGTTTGAAGTTGGACACGCTTGCAGATAGACGGCGCGCTAAATTCTGAAATCCGATCTTCGCCGAGGATGTAGAGCATATATTGTTACCACCAACTTTCAAATCGATCACCATTCAAAGATACGGGAAATTAGAGCTCGTACTTGAGGAGTTCAGACAGTCGTTTTTCCTTCGCACGATCCGCGAATATGAGTTTGGCGCGAAATGTGCCCTTCGCCACACATCACTTTGTGGCCAGCGGAGTATATGTGTAGATGTAGATGTAACTTAGTATCTAGCCATATGGGTCTGTTTAGTGTTAATCTGACTACAAGCCTGCCTGATATTTGCGAAATATGGTTTTCTATGAGCTCTGGCTTCCGTAGAACGAGAGCAAAATAATAACTGTAAAAGTGAATATGTTTTAAAATTTGTTTAAGGTAGCTTCTACTGCTTACGGACAGGAACAAAATTTATAGTTTTTAAATTGATATCAGTAGTAAAGGCCAAAGCTGCAGTTCGTAATTTGGATATGAAAAATTGTAGAGATAGAGCAAACCTGAAATACACTCCTGGAAATGGAAAAAAGAACACATTGACACCGGTGTGTCAGACCCACCATACTTGCTCCAGACACTGCGAGAGGGCTGTACAAGCAATGATCACACGCACGGCACAGCGGACACACCAGGAACCGCGGTGTTGGCCGTCGAATGGCGCTAGCTGCGCAGCATTTGTGCACCGCCGCCGTCAGTGTCAGCCAGTTTGCCGTGGCATACGGAGCTCCGTCGCAGTCTTTATCACTGGTAGCATGCCGCGACAGCGTGGACGTGAACCGTATGTGCAGTTGACGGACTTTGAGCGAGGGCGTATAGTGGTCATGCGGGAGGCCGGGTGGACGTACCGCCGAATTGCTCAACACGTGGGGCGTGAGGTCTCCACAGTACATCGATGTTGTCGCCAGTGGTCGGCGGAAGGTGCACGTGCACGTCGACCTGGGACCGGACCGCAGCGACGCACGGATGCACGCCAAGACCGTAGGATCCTACGCAGTGCCGTAGGGGACCGCACCGCCACTTCCCAGCAAATTAGGGACACTGTTGCTCCTGGGGTATCGGCGAGGACCATTCGCAATCGTCTCCATGAAGCTGGGCTACAGTCCCGCACACCGTTAGGCCGTCTTCCGCTCACGCCCCAACATCGTGCAGCCCGCCTCCAGTGGTGTCGCGACAGGCGTGAATGGAGGGACGAATGGAGACGTGTCGTCTTCAGCGATGAGAGTCGCTTCTGCCTTGGTGCCAATGATGGTCGTATGCGTGTTTGGCGCCGTGCAGGTGAGCGCCACAATCAGGACTGCATACGACCGAGGCACACAGGGCCAACACCCGGCATCATGGTGTGGGGAGCCATCTCCTACACTGGCCGTACACCTCTGGTGATCGTCGAGGGGACACTGAATAGTGCACGGTACATCCAAACCGTCATCGAACCCATCGTTCTACCATTCCTAGACCGGCAAGGGAACTTGCTGTTCCAACAGGACAATGCACGTCCGCATGTATCCCGTGCCACCCAACGTGCTCTAGAAGGTGTAAGTCAACTACCCTGGCCAGCAAGATCTCCGGATCTGTCCCCCATTGAGCATGTTTGGGACTGGATGAAGCGTCGTCTCACGCGGCCTGCAAGTCCAGCACGAACGCTGGTCCAACTGAGGCGCCAGGTGGAAATGGCATGGCAAGCCGTTCCACAGGACTACATCCAGCATCTCTACGATCGTCTCCATGGGAGAATAGCAGCCTGCATTGCTGCGAAAGGTGGATATACACTGTACTAGTGCCGACATTGTGCATGCTCTGTTGCCTATGTCTATGTGCCTGTGGTTCTGTCAGTGTGATCATGTGATGTATCTGACCCCAGGAATGTGTCAATAAAGTTTCCCCTTCCTGGGACAATGAATTCACGGTGTTCTTATTTCAATTTCCAGGAGTGTATATCTTGGTGCTCTGATAGACAGCCTTAAGTGAAATATTTGTAGATAGCTTTCTGCTGTTATTGAAAAAGGCGAAAACCAATATTTAAATATATATTTTGCATTTGCCACCTAATGGCAGCGCACTGTCGTCTTCCAGCAAGGATCTGTTAACGGACAGTGCTACAATTAAAAAATGCTAGAAATGCTGAAATAATTAAAATCATGACATGGGCGACGTAAGGTATCTATAAATGATAACTGAATTAATATATGATACATACATGAGGGCTATTCGGAAAGTATGGTCCGATGGGGTCTGAAATGGAAACTTCAGTGAAAATCCGATGAAGCTTTGCCACAGATGTGTTGGACAGTGTCTCTAGTACGCCCATCGATCGCGTCACGTCGCTCTTTTCAATTCCGAGCGTACAGTGAGCACGCAAAGATGCTTAGAACAATAGTGTCTCTCGCGAACTATAAGGACTACGTGTGAGTCCCGCCTGGTATCATGCAACCCACATAACATAGCTGTCATGTGTTTCCTTTTGCATGACAATTCTCGGCCTCACTCTGCAGGGGCAATGAAGATGCTCCTGCAGCGTTTTTTTATGGGAAGCGTTTGATCACCCACAATAGAGCCCGTAATTCACTCTCCCTGTGTTTCATCTCTGCTGACATGAACCGCTGGCTATGAAGAGAATGTTCTGGCGCAGACGACGAGCTGTAGATCAGTCGGTACAACGCTTTGTCAGATGCGTAAATCGGAGCGGCGACTATGTAGAGAAGTAGCTGGAAGGTGTAGCTAACTGTTGCAAATAAAACACTTTTGATTTTCGCAGTGGTCTCCATTTTGCGACGGATCGAACCTTACTTGCCGAATAGGCCTCGTATTAGCCTTTAGCTATACGGTTTCACACCTTAATCTCACTTCGTCAGATACATCGACTGCACACTCGACACGTAACGAAACGAAAGAGAGAGATGGCGGCTACTGATACCGCTTCTTTATAGCAAAAAGAAGAAGATAATATTACATAATGTCATTTCTAGGGATAATACTTCGTAGTTATAATGTTCAGTGTGCAGATATTTTACTCGCATTTTACTGTTGTTCAGTTCCGTATTCAGATTGCACTTTGCCTTGAAACGTTTCTCACAAGGAAAGAAAAGTCATAAAACTTGTTAATGACCCACTGGAATGCATGGTTATATACCCTGTCCTTTCGTTTGGGGACGCTACACATTCCAGTACTCAAATAAATTAAAGAGCAGAACACAACTCACAACATGGAAGAAGTAAACAGAAAACACGCAACCTTTTCTGAGATCTGTGCGCTAATGACACCGACTTCTCTTGACCAGAAAACAGTCAAAGATGATACATTAATAGTGTACAAATTGGTGAATATTACATCTGACTTAGGAATGTATATTTCCTATTCCCACCCGATTAGAAACATCCGCATGGTTCACATGTAAGTGAATGTTACGTATTAGGATTCTGATTATGAATCTATCATGAAATATATCTAAGTCATTATTATCGAACATAATCAGGGAAACAATTGCTCTGGCTTACATTCATGAAGGTAATCATCACATATCCAGTTGTAATAAACTCTTGTATGGTTCCAAAAACATGTATTTCATTAACAGATCTCTGAAAGACTAGGACTGCAGTTGTAATGATAGTCAATGCTGCTCGATTTAAAAATGTAAGTGAATTGCAATATTCCGGTTTTCAATTCAATTCATTCTCACTGACGTGCATTATCTGGTCTCTGAGCACAGACATTTTAGTGTTTATGGAAGATTAAATACACAGTTAAGCCTAAGCGTACAACACCGAATGTTGCATTTGTCTTTTGGTATCAAATATTTTATTTTAATGTCGTAAATATATTTTTAATGTACTGACTTGTTTGCTGTACAGCCAAACTTGGTAAAAAATCATCTAAAAATCTGTAATCTTAACTTATCATCAAATACTAAAGTTGCTGTGGAAGGCAGCTGTAATTGTTAAATCTGTATGTATTGTTTGAAGACACAATCATTCTAATATAATGGATTACCTGTCCCGAATAAAATTCAACGATTTCTGCTTTTATCTAGACAAAATTATTCATCCATTGACAGTTACTTTAGATCGGCAGGTGGATACCTCATATATCGTGTGTAACCTCTCCCTCACTTATCGACCTTAATGACAGTGAAAAATTAAACCGCGTGTGCCTACTGGAAATTTGGGAAAAGCAATCGTCACCGAAGTTAATCTGTCGGTAAAGAGGGAGGAAAGGGTTACATCATAGAGGTACTCAGGGTATCCTCCGCCACACACCGTCGGGTGGCTTGCGGAGTATGGATGTAGATGTAGATGTAGATCTAAATGAAAGGAAAAATGTAAACGGAACTGGTGGAAATTAATTTTGAAAAGGGGTAAAGTTAATAAAGAAAGTAAATGTGTGGCCGTTACGTTAACAGTTAACTAGCGGTAATTTGATATTTGAGATTTCGGGATAATTACGGTCGCCAGTTCTATGGACAATTACTATAGCACCTGAAAAAGAAAGGTTATTACACATATAATTAGCACTAGAAGCGTGGCAACTGAAGGTTGATACGTGTAGTGTGAAAACTGAAAGTTTGTCAGAAGTAATAAATTTCGCTACACTCTGACTTAATTTAGCAAAAGAATTAATAAAACCGGAAAACTGAAAGTTAATTTAGTGACTGAAATTAATAGTGAGCTTTGTTTCTGAAGCACTACGAAATTCAATAAAATAAGGTTAGTCTTGGGCTACCTCAACAATAATTTCAAAAGCTACTTGAATCTACGAAATTTAGAAATAAGAGATTTAACTTTGAACTTGAATTTAATAATTCTGAAAATTAACAACAGTAAAATTTAGTACGTACCAAGCTGAGCTGTAGTCACAGATAAGCTAAAGTATGGTAACATAACTCGCACTCATAATTTGTGCTTGTGTAATCTAAATATTCTAGCCAGCTATGAATACCTTAACAGAACTATAAAATTAAAGCAGTGAAATCGAATTATTTCACTTTATTCCTGGCGTTTGAATTTCAACGACACTCGGGTTCATTTCGGAAAAGGAAGGGACCCTGCTTGGTAATGAAATTGGGACAATGAGCAACAAAGGTTCATGCTAAGTTGCTGTAATTTTGTGATGCAACAATTTTAAAAGCTAAGGTCTGCCATACAGTTCTAAAACTTTATGTGCTTCCAGTCTTCCTTGTTGGTAGATTGAAGGTTTGAAGCCGTCGATCGAGGAGGTGGCGACAGTCACTCATTGTCGGCCGTCGCTGTTGCAAAAGCTGGATGTTGGCGCGCCTTCTTCTCGACACGGACACCAGGCGAAACGGGCTCTTGGTGTGCGCCAGCTAATGCTTCCCGTCCGCGGCACCGTGTCAGAAACTATCATAGCAAGTCGAGCGCAATTACATGCTTCAAACCCTGAAAGCGCGGCAACTCGCGGGAGCGTCACACAACACGCCTGCTCCACTGCACTACTCCAGCCAGACTCCCCTCTGCCCGCGCTCCACGCGACAGAGTTAACACTACTAAAGATCCTAAACACTTTGGTTCTCCACACGACCTATCGATGTATTCGTTCGGTAGCATAGTTTTCCCTAGGTCAGACCCAGCGTAAAAATACAAATAGTATTTACAAATCAAACCAATTATACATCCACATAAATGCAGTAAAACAATAACAATATATAAAGACACAGAAATGTCATATCTTCAGGTGACAAAATAAGGTAAAAATTTATAGTACAACAGATGGAAACAGGAGGATATTCATTTCCGGCGTTACACGTGACAACGTCAATTATTTGCATACGTTAGTTAGAAACTAAATTCGCTGAACTGCATATCGTTGGACAATCAAATTTTTTACTCCAGTAGACTACCTTCGATTCCCGGTCAAGGAAATTTCTGTTGCTTCACGAATATGAGCTACAAAGCAGATAAATCTCCTTGACAAATATAAGTCAAACCTCATGAAAGAAAGATGTTTGTGCAAGAAAATACACGGAATTTATTCAGTCAGTAATTCCAGAGGCCTTTAATATTCAGCATGTACCTACCGTTCGTCAGAGGAAATAATGAACTCAATAATTCCAGAGGCCTTGAGTATTCAGCATGTTACTACCGTTCGTCAGAGGAAATAATGAACTATCTTTGTGGTGAAATCTGACTTGTGCGATAGTTGATTTCATTAAACACTAAACGGCGTAATCTCTTACAGTGCGGAAATAACAGAGCAGCTTTAAACTTCCTTCTAAACAATAATACGAGGGTAATCCCGAAAGTAAGGTCTCCTACTTTTTTATAACTACATAGACCTGTTTATTTCTACAATGGTTTACATCAGTTTACAGCTTGAACATTTAGCTACTTTTCGACATAATCACCATTCTTGTCGATGCATTTTTGTAGACGCTGTGGCGATTTTTGTATGCACATGTCATACCAGCTCGCCGCCATGCTGTTCAGAAAATTATCAACCTCTCCTTTCACCTGAATCGCTTTCGGCCAAATGTTCTTTTAACCAAGGGAACAGGTGATAGTCACTGGGCGCCCAGTCAGGACTATAGGGTGGGAGGGTGGGTGATTATGTTCCACTGAAACTGCTGCACGAGAGCCACGGTTTGCCGAGCCATGTGTGGGCGAGCGTTGTCACGGAGAATGTGTACGCCCTTGCTCAACATTGCTCTTCATCGGTTCTGAATTACCAGTTTGAGTTTTTTCAGAGTCTCGCAGTACATGTCAGCGTTAATTGTGGTCCCAGTGGGCATAAAGTCGACCAACGATACCCCTTTCCGATCCCAAAAAACGTATGTTGTAATTCATCCCAAAACACAGAACGAAGGCAATGAATTACAATGTTAAATAAGAAACAAAAAATGCGTCGGATGATTTTGTTGTCCGAGAGACACTTCCGCGCCCTACAGTATCATAATAAAGCTTTTCTCGTTTTCACTTTTGATGTATCAAAATTAAATCAAGCGTTGTACGTTACCACGAGTACTGTCGTTGATTCTTGTGTTAGCAAAACTTCCGTAATCGCCCTTCCTTACTTACTGGTCCAACTTCTGCAAACACAAATTTCTTCCAAATCTAAAATTCGAACCTGTCATGTCATAATGAACTCTAACACGCAAATTACTACAATGCTGGTGGTCTGAAGTTTACGTAGTAATAGTATTATTCCCCTGTGAAGGAAGAGTTTTGCATTTTGCGTTTAAGAAGTCGTTCACGCAGGAAAATCGTACAAACATACCGTCGTTTGACCATAGCACATACTCCCGTACGGGCGACACAGTAATAAGCATCCCTCGCGGAGAGAAAAAACTGAAAGAGTTGAAAACAAATAAGTTGCCAGGTCTGAAAGGAATCCCATTTCGGTTTTAGAAAAAGTACTCTACGGTACTGGCCCCTTACTGAGCCTGCATTTATCGCGAATCTCTCGCCCAACACGAAGTCGCAAGCTGTAGGAAAAAAGCGCAGGTGACTTCAGTGTATAAGTAGGGTAAAAGCAAGGACCCGCAATATTACAGACCAATAACTTTAAAATCGGTGTGAGGCAGAAATCTTGAACATATTCCCATTCCCAGTTCGATTATAATAAATTTCCTTGAGACCCAGAAGCTTACGTCCACGAACCAGTATGGTTTTTGAAAGCATCGCTCGTTCACTTTCCTCACATGATGTCGTGTGAACTAAGGATGAAGGGCAACAGGCAGATTCCACATTTATAGATTACCGAAAAGAATATGACACGGTACCCCACGGCAGACTGTTAACAAAGCTACGAACATACGGAACAGGTTCCCAGGTATGCGAGTGGCTTGAAGACTTCTTAAGTAACAGAACCCAGTATGTTCTCGTGGAGGGCGAGTGTTCATCAGAGAGAACGTTGTCGTCAGTAATGCCCCTGGGAAGTCTGATAGGACCGCTGTTATTTTCTGTACAAAAAAATGAAACAAATGATCTGAGAGAAAGGGTTAGCAGCAATCCGCGACTGTTTGCTGATGATGCTCTATTCTAGTGGATGTTTTGTCGTTGAGTGGCTGCAGGCGGATACAGGATAAGTTAGGTAGACTTAATAGTTGGTGTAGTAAGTGGTAGCTTGCTTTAAATGAAGAAAAATGTAAGTTAATGCGAATGAGTAGTAGAGACAAACTTGAAATTTTCGGATACACAGTCACGTCGTTTAGTATCAGGGCAAAACGTTGCAAAGTGATACGACATGGCACGAGCAAGCGATGATTGTGGTAGGAAAGGCGAGTGTTCGACTTCGGTATGCTGGCAGAATTTTGGGGAAGTGTGGTACATCTGTAAAGAAGACAGCATATAGGACGCTACTGCGACCTGTTCTTGGGTACCGCCTGAGTGTCCGGGATCCTCACGAGGTCTGAGTAAGGGAAGGCATCGAAACAACTCAGACATAGGCTGCTAGAATTGTTACCGGTATATTCGAACAACTAGGGGAAACTCAAATGGGAATACCTCGAGAGAAGGTGACGTTCTTTTCGGGAGACACTTCCGCGAAAATTTAGAGAATCGAAATTTGAAGCTGACTCGGAACGATTCTATTGCAGCCAATATACGTTTCGCGTAAGGAGCACGAATATAAGATACAAGAAACAAGGGGATTTACGGAGGCATATAGACAGTCGTTTTTCCGCCGGTCTATTAGCGAGTGGAACAGGAAAGAAAATGACTTAGTGGTACAGAGTACCTTCCATCACGCACCGTTCGGTGACCGGCGGACAGGATGACAATTACTGAACTACATGAAATAAAATCGTAGTAACTTCTGAACGGTTTGCGTTAGGTTATTAAAACTGCAAGGTTGATCGCCGGGCATGGTGGGAATTTACAGATTGCTTTTAGCAAGTCCACTTTCAATTGGATGGGTTCGTCAAGAAGCAAAATTGGCGCATTTCGGGGACTGAAAATCCACATTTCGCGATCAAGAGGTCTCTTCACCCTCAACGGTTTATTGTGTGGTGTGCTATGTCTAGTCATGGAATAATCTGTGCCATATTCCTTGATGACACGGTGACTACCGAACGGTACATGAAGGTATAAGAACGTAGGCTTCCTTGACCGGTGTTATAATGATTAAAACTCTTCTGGGTATTATGCCGCGTCATTGCTAAAAAGTAACAACGGTAATAAACTAGTTTATTATTATTGTTGTTGTTGTTGTTAGTTCTTAGCAATGACGCGGCATAATACCCAGAAGAATTTTAATAACTGTGCTACATGAAGGTTTTGGAAGATTATTTCATCCCCGTTATCCAAAGTGACTCTGATTTCGGCAAGATGTGGTTCGACCTCATCGAAGAAGAAGAGTGTTTGATTTGTTGGAGGAATACTTTGGGGACCGTATTTTGGCTCTGCGGTACCCGGAGGTCGCTGGCTTCGGCCTTGATTGTCTGCCGTATTTTCCTGATCTGAACACATGTTACTCCTATTTGTGTAGCTATATTAAAGACAAGGTATACAGGAGTAAGCCCAAAAGCATTGCTGAGCTGAAAAAAGCAATTCGGGGGTTATCGACAGCATCGCTGTTCCGACACTTCAGCAGGTCATGCAGAATTTACCTATTCGTCTGTGCCACGTCACCGCCAATGATGGCAGGAATATCGAAAATGTCATAACCTAAATCTGAATAGGTAGCGTTTACAGGTTGAGTGAAGCGTGCGCACGCTGTAGTTTGTAACTAATTTACGTTATTTTTCATACAGTTCGATAATTGTCACCCAGTATGTAGATACAGGCGTGGGTTAGGCTGGTCTCGGCACACTGGCAGAAAGCCCTTCGGCGTCAGACAGGAAAAAGTCTAGCCAAGAGGCGCGAAACGGGGCCACACTGCGGAAACGGCGGATTGTTGCGTGCGCAGAGGCAGTAGCTTCCATGCTCAGGTGCCCAACAATAGAGAGGGTGCCGGCGGGACGGCTAGCTATCTTAGGCCGTTAATACGCCCGAAATTATGGCGGCTAATTGAATCCTCGTCGAAAACTGCAAGGAATTTTATTCTTTCCTCTCAGAGTGGCCAAATTAGCCAAAAATAATTGCTACGTATTTCACACTGCTTCCCGGCGCATCCTACAATTATAGTACGGGTGCACTATCTACTTCCACGCTGCGTGAACTCGGTGAGGGATTTCGGGCGCAACTGCATTATTGTACGTGCCTTTTGGCAGCTCTCTCTCTCTTTAGAGTTCATAAAAATATATTAGCGGTAAGTGGGCACCATCAGTCCTAATTGAGGACGCACGAGATTCAACTTCGTTTCTTCTCAAGCGCTGCATGTGTACTGTTTTTTTTTTTTTTTTTTTAGTGTGTCTTTTTCATGAGCCGGACCTGTTGTGAGATACCGGAAGCACCGACAATTTGGATCAGCAGCTGTTGACCGCTGCGACGCGAGCAGCGGTTAGTCATCACCGATAAGCTGTAGGAACGTATTATTAAATCGTCACCTCAATTTCTCCTCTCTCCGTCCTTCTTTTCTTTTTTAATCGGCGTTGAAGCGAGCGCAGCAAAAGCGGTTCACGATTAAGAAGCGGGGTCTCCCAGCAAGTCGGCAACCAGCATTCCACCGGTGTGCGTTATGCTCGCTAAGTACAAGCAGAAGAAGAATGCAACATTATGTAGATTTTCACCATCATACTCATTTGCTACACATGAACTTATTAATGAGGTATTTATTCACCCTTTTTAAGGGTAGGTGGTGGTGAAGAATTTTTACAAACCTGCAGTCTCTTATCATTCATTATAGTGATATTGAGCATAATGCCTTATAATTAATTAAGAAAGAGTAATATGAAAGTATACTACCGCTAAAATTAGAACTTAAATTAACTATCTACAAATTCTAAAATCAAAAACAAGGAGAATAAATACAAACCTCTACATACGGGTTGTAAAACATAGCAATGGACAACCCATACAATACGGAAACTAAGGGTGTAAAGAGTTTAAGTGGAGATTTGTTTATATGTGGTACCTTAATACTTACACACATCGGTGTGTTGGTTGCTTTTTCACTGCTTCGAAGAGTCTTCCCACAAACACATCACAAGCTTTACGACCTGATGTTTTTTTGCACGATCATATAGCATCACTAACAAGGACACGTTCCCAAGTGTCAACGAACGATACTGGTGAAACTTGACGGGCGTGAAGAGGGGGCAAAAAATTTCAGTCACCAACTTTCTCCTCCGAATGCTAAAATATTTTGATGCCGCCGACCTACGTAGTGAGAAACGATCATGATAATGAAATTAGGGAAATCAGAGCTCGCACAGAAAGATACAGGTGTTTGTTTTTTTCGCGAGCGCTGTCCGAGAGTGGAATATTAGAGAATTGTTGTGAATATGGTTCGATGAACCCTCTGGCAGGCACTTAACTGTGATTTGTAGAGAATCTTTGTAGATGTAGTTGTAGGCCAAGGACCAATAGAAACGTGTCGCTGACAGTGACATCTTCCGGCAGGGTAGCTGTCGGTGTCACAAGGCGATAATCGTTCTACAGTTTTCCGTGGAACGTGATAATGAACTCACATTCATGTCTTTAACGGCTTTCGGTCGTGTATTGCTGTCGGGATTTACCGTCAACTGTAACTGCGCCATCATGGATATAACTGAGTTTGGAACTTCACACTAACTTTGAAGTTACTTTTATAACAGAAATAGCAGCTACCGGAACTTATACTATGTTCTAAATGGTGCCGATTAAGGTGCGCTCTTTTGGCATATAAAAAAGCTAATATCAGAAAAATTGATTTAAGAGGGTTTGGAAATGGGTGAGTCGTTTGTTGGTTATATAAAATGCTGAAACGCCACTTTTGACCAACACGCTATTGAGAAAGTGATCGTAATTATTTTGGCTCATTAAGGGATCCCTAGCATATAGTCTTTCACTTGTAAGATCGTTGTACGCTATTCAGCCGTTGTTTACTGGTTCTGAGCTAAACTTGCGTAAAACTCGTTTCTAATAGTTTGTTTGGATACTGCAGCGTGAAAAGTTTGATATCATCATCGAATTATCTGTTTTAGAAGGCATAAGAGAAACTATAATACATCATCACACCACAGTTTTTAAATCTATTTAATTTATCAAAGAAAATCTTGACAAAATCTGCTTCTCCCTCTAGTTGAGGAAAGTGATGGCGGGAGTAGAAACGAGCATGAAGGACTATACAGCTATACCTGGGATTTAAGCAAACACGTGGGTATAATATTTACACTTCGTGAACAAGAACGCAGTTAACGAAATCGGAAAGGTCAAATACATTTACCGAGCGAGGTAGCGCAGTGGCTAGCACACTAGACTCGCATTCGGGAGGACGATGGTTCAATACCACGTCCGGACATCCTAATTTAGGTTTTCCGTGATTTCCCTAAGTCGCTTCAGGCAAATGCCGGGATGCTTCCTTTGAAAGGGCACGGCCAACTTCCTTCCCCGTCCTTCCCTAATCCGATGAGACCGATGACCTCGCTGTCTAGTCTCTTCTCCCAAACAACCCACCCCAAATACATTTTATCACCTTTAGGAACTTTAAATTGCTGTTTTCCTTTCTTTAGTACATTCACCAACGTACATGAGATAGCAACAGTTGAGTCATAGCTGAGAACTTCGTAGACTTTCCAGAATCGTTCTTCAGGCGTGGACTCTATTCACTTGTAAGACTGAGAAAGTACAAAGATCGAATGCGGAAAACTGCCAAAAGTTTATCGTTTATCAAAAAGAAAAGAAAAACTTAGTCTTGAAGATGTGTCATCACTGAAGCATTGGTTGTTGTGGATGTATCGAACGTCAGTTATTGGCAACAATAAGTAAACACACCTCTTTGATACCTTTTCAGCTAAATACATGAAATTAAAGAACCGAACAAATTTTTCGTCTGCTACATACCTGTCGATGTGATTTATAGTCTCTAATGCGAGGAAAAATGTAGGAATCAGTATCAAGGATTTCGATGTGACATTGGATGCTTATCGCAACACTTCGTAAATTGCTGTAGATATTTGTGATTTAAGATTATGGTTACAGGAAAATCCAAATTACTTATTTTGAATACGATTTTTCAGTTGCACAGAAGAACTTGTCGAACATTCATTACCTCTTATTCTCATCACGTTCTTCTTCTATACACGCAGCAATCGTCATACATAAGACATCCAGACATAATTCTTCACACATTTTCCCTTTATAACAGAACATAAAACCACCAGTCATCTCTGAATCGTCAACGGTTCTCTTCGCTTGTCAACAGAACCGCTCGCAACTTTGTTCAACATATCTGAAATGAAGTCCTATAGGACCGTTGTGAATGAGGTTCTCCGTCGTGCATCTAAAACATTTTACGGGATCATTCCATCAATAAGTACACCGCTGAATCTCTGCGCTATCTTGGTCAGAATGAGCTTATGTTTCACCCCAGTCGCCTTCAACGACGACGAAACGTTGATAAGTTTAACTAGGAATAGTTCAGAATTTTAAAATTTCCTTAGTACTCGAAATTATTTAGTCAATGTATAAAAGTTTCGCTCACCTCGGGTTTTTCTGTGGTAGAGAGGCAGCTGAATACTGTCCAGTAGGTGATATCTGACGGGGGCAGTAATTTTATTACTAATTGTTTGTTCCCGTGATTGGTGTCTTAGTAAAAGGAAGATCTTTTAGATGAAAATGAATGTTACTTACCTGATAATGTACCTACGGTAATTGTAGAAGTCGTTTTGGTGTCAACAGCAACGTCAGGAGACACTTCCCTTAATTACAGGCCTGAGTGATCAATTAATGCGTCACTTGTCTCTTCCACGGCATCTTTCTTCCCCGTGTTCATCAGGTACTCTGAAAAAAAGGGAAAAAAGTGTATCCTCGCCTCCAGCGTCGTAACGGAGTTTGATGGTGAGGCAAGTTAATAACTCCTGAAAATTACTCGTCAGGATAGACATTGCTATGGTGACCTCGTGGGACACGTCTCACTTCTTATAGTGAACAATTTTTAGTGGAGAAAAGTTGCACATAATCGAATACAGAGTTTTGAATATCTATTTATGTACCAGCTGTAGTGATAAGCCGGACGGAGTGGCCGAGCGGTTCTAGGCGCTACATCTGGAACCGTGCGACCGCTACGGTCGCAAGTTCGAATCCTGCCTCGGGCATGGATGTGTGTGATGTCCTTAGGTTAGTTAGGTTTAAGTAGTTCTAAGTTCTAGGGGACTGTTGACTTCAGATGTTAACTCCCATAGTGCTCAGAGCCATGTGAAGCATTTTTATAGCGATAAATGTAGGTAATTAAACAGAAATTACAGAAAAAGGAAGAAAATAAAGAGTAATAGGGAAGGAAAAGATAAAGAGATTAAGCAGTGCAGGAATTTGGAAATGAAATAGATTGTGACAAACGCAAAGGCTGAGCTATTACCGTGTCAAGAAATGAGTCATTAGTTTCTGCAATAATTTTTCAAGAATAAACATTTCTTAAATATCTGTATGTCAGTTTATTAAAGCTAATAGTTTCGATCAAACTGACCATCCTGAGACAAAAGAAAAAGACGTTAATTACAGGACAGGCGTGCAGTCACGAACATTTGTATCTATGTCAAGATTTCCCAAATTATTTTCTGCGGAGCACTTGTTTTCCGACGGTAACTGAAGATGGCCTGTGTGAAAAACTGCTGTTAATATGGAATTCTTTTTCGACATTTTGGCAATACTAACTCTTTTTAAATATTATGAGTTCTGCGTTATTAGTTAGTATTTAAAATTCGGGTAATCACGGAATAAAACAAGTTTTTGTTGTTGTTTTGAACTGCATTAACCTTTAAAAGAGCAAGATGTCCCATCAAAGTTCAGAATTCCCAAAGTGTTCCGACTGAGGAAAAGTCTGGGCATCTCAGATCTAAATCAACGTCATACCTTAACTGCGTCCTATTAAAGTTAATGTATAAAACTGATTTGGATTCAAATGATCATGAGTAGCCTTATGTCCTGTGTTTGATGGTTTTTTTGTACCTGTGTATGGCCTGTTGTTTGACAGTCTGGCACTTTTAAAAAAGTTGCATACAACTATTGCACCAAATAACGACTTTTCAAATATACACTCCTGGAAATGGAAAAAAGAACACAAAGACACCGGTGTGTCAGACCCACCATACTTGCTCCGGACACTGCGAGAGGGCTGTACAAGCAATGATCACACGCACGGCACAGCGGACACACCAGGAACCGCGGTGTTGGCCGTCGAATGGCGCTAGCTGCGCAGCATTTGTGCACCGCCGCCGTCAGTGTCAGCCAGTTTGCCGTGGCATACGGAGCTCCAGCGCAGTCTTTAACACTGGTAGCATGCCGCGACAGCGTGGACGTGAACCGTATGTGCAGTTGACGGACTTTGAGCGAGGGCGTATAGTGGGCATGCGGGAGGCCGGGTGGACGTACCGCCGAATTGCTCAACACGTGGGGCGTGAGGTCTCCACAGTACATCGATGTTGTCGCCAGTGGTCGGCGGAAGGTGCACGTGCCCGTCGACCTGGGACCGGACCGCAGAGACGCACGGATGCACGCCAAGACCGTAGGATACTTCGCAGTGTCGTAGGGGACCGCACCGCCACTTCCCAGCAAATTAGGGACACTGTTGCTCCTGGGGTATCGGCGAGGACCATTCGCAACCGTCTCCATGAAGCTGGGCTACGGTCCCGCACACCGTTAGGCCGTCTTCCGCTCACGCCCCAACATCGTGCAGCCCGCCTCCAGTGGTGTCGCGACAGGCGTGAATGGAGGGACGAATGGAGACGTGTCGTCTTCAGCGATGAGAGTCGCTTCTGCCTTGGTGCCAATGATGGTCGTATGCGTGTTTGGCGCCGTGCAGGTGAGCGCCACAATCAGGACTGCATACGACCGAGGCACACAGGGCCAACACCCGGCATCATGGTGTGGGGAGCGATCTCCTACACTGGCCGTACGCCTCTGGTGATCGTCGAGGGCACACTGAATAGTGCACGGTACATCCAAACCGTCATCGAACCCATCGTTCTACCATTCCTAGACCGGCAAGGGAACTTGCTGTTCCAACAGGACAATGCACGTCCGCATGTATCCCGTGCCACCCAACGTGCTCTAGAAGGTGTAAGTCAACTACCCTGGCCAGCAAGATCTCCCGATCTGTCCCCCATTGAGCATGTTTGGGACTGGATGAAGCGTCGTCTCACGCGGTCTGCACGTCCAGCACGAACGCTGGTCCAACTGAGGCGCCAGATGGAAATGGCATGGCAAGCCGTTCCACAGGACTACATCCAGCATCTCTACGATCGTCTCCATGGGAGAATAGCAGCCTGCATTGCTGCGAAAGGTGGATATACACTGTACTAGTGCCGACATTGTGCATGCCCTGTTGCCTGTGTCTATGTGCCTGTGGTTCTGTCAGTGTGATCGTGTGATGTATCTGACCCCAGGAATGTGTCAATAAGGTTTCCCCTTCCTGGGAAAATGAATTCACGGTGTTCTTATTTCAATTTCCAGGAGTGTATTTAAAAGCTGAATATCATTGCCTCTTTAAAATATTGTTTTCTAATATTTATTCCTGTGAAATATTTATTTCTGTGTAGAATACTAGCTGCACGTAGAACTGAAAATAATTTAAAGAAGGATATCGGGATTTTTCGTGGATACTATTCCTGTAGGCAGATTATATTTGAGGGTATGTAAGGCACTGATTTCTCAAGAGTCGATTGTGCACGCGTAGTCTGTACAGAATCCTCCTTCGACGTGGAGACAGGATGTAAACTGCGGCTCAAAACAGGCTGCGTGATTATAGAAAGGCATATCGCCTACGTATCTCACACGGGAATTTCTCGCCAGCTCAAGGTGGCCGAGGTTTCAAGCTGACATCGCAGTTTGTGTCCGCCCCCGCTAGCTAGGTGCTAGCCGGCACGGTAGCACAGCGTGCTCGGTCAGAGGGTCAGCTGCCTTCTGTAATACAAAAAACTGAGTTAATCGATTAACAACGAACTGAAACGGATGTCTTACGACGTCCGCCTCGAACAGATGCAACGAACAAAAGCGACCAAAATGAGTTTTTTTTTAAAAGTGGTCAGCGTGACGGAATGGCAATCCTAAGGTCCCGGGCTCGATTCCCGGCTGGGTCGGAGATTTTCTCCGCTCAGGGACTGGGTGTTGTGTTGTCCTAGTCATCATAATTTCATCCCCATCGACGCGCAGGTCGCCGAAGTGGCGTCAAATCGAAAGGCGAACCTTCTACCCGACGGGAGGCCTTAGCCACACGACATTTCATTTCATTTCATCGCAGATAGTTACATTTTTCATGAATAATTTTGCACTATGAATCGTAATGATTGTGAAACGAGAAGTTTTACATTCACATTGCAAAATTCATTTGTAAACGTGGATACATGCTGAACATTATATACTTCCCACCTTCCATCATCCAATTTCCTCCCTCTACTCATGGTATTGGAGCTATTGGATATCAGCTTTCATACTTCACTGTGGCTGATATACAGATAGATGAAGAATCTTAAATTTCAAATATAGTGATGAAGATCATCATCACAGTACAGTACAGTACAGTACAGAAAACAACCAAATTTGGGTGTTGGTAATTATAGTGACAGGTACAAACTATACCTTTGTACTGGAATGACACTTCGGTAACCTGTTTAGCTGTTCTTGGACACTGGACCAACCTACTACGACTCGGACGTGAGACTGCAAAAATTGGACTTTATAATGCAGCCATATCTACATGGTTGCTTCAGCAATGCACCAACCTTTCCTTAACCATTTTCCCATTTTTTCCTTGACGACTAGGCATATGCTTTACTCTTAGTTTCACTAATGTTGTGCATATTCTGATGTAAAAAAAAATGCCCTACATTTGATGTCCATTGCACATCCAAACCGTATAGCAAATTTAGCAAACCCCGCTGGAGGGTTATGTGATTGGTCCACTTTTAAGTGGAGCCCGATTTTCTTATATATTTTATGAAAAATGATATGAAATGGTTATCTCATGTAGAACAGATTGTATCTTTGACACCACTGAACCAAAGACGTTACCTGGGAGGCAGAATCGATTGTAAGTAGGGGCGCGCAGAGCGCAGTGGAAATTGCAGTTGCACTCTGTTAAAGGTAGGATGCAAGACTTTAAGCTAGTGGCTAGCTGTGAGTATTTAACTGCTGGCCCATGGACGCAGCATAATACAGTTTTGTAAGGTAGTGAAATTTGTATATTTAGTTTTAAGTATGCAGCAACGCAGTGTGGCTTTTGCTAATTCTAACAGTACCGTCCCTTGAACGTAAGAACCAAGTATTTGCCATCAGATTTAATGCATAGCTTAATTAGGTATACCCGATTTGTAATATGCTCCGTGTTTTTCAATCGTAATACAAACAAGTTAAATTTTGGAATCAATTTTGTCAAACGATGTTAGTCCTTTTGTTGGGCTAAACGCGGTTGGCGGTGGCGTGTTTGTTGCTGTTAGAAGTAGTTCAACTAGTGGCGAAATTGGGGTAGATACTTCCTACAGAGGTCACTGATTCCAAAAGCAATAAAATAATAACTGGATCCTTTTACTGACCTCCCAGTTCAGATGTTATAGTTGCTGAAAGGTTCAAAGAAAACTTGAGTTTGATTTCAAACACGTAAGCGACTCATACGAAAATAGTTGGTAGTGACTTTAATTTGCCCTCGATATGTTGGCGAAATGTTGTTGTTGTTGTCTTCAGTCCTGAGACTGGTTTGATGCAGCTCTCCATGCTACTCTATCCTGTGCAAGCTGCTTCATCTCCCAGTACCTACTGCAACTTACATCCTTTTGAATCTGCTTAGTGTACTCATCTCTCGGTCTCCCTCTACGATTTTTACCCTCCACGCTGCCCTCCAACGCTAAATTTGTGATCCCTTGATGCCTCAAAACATGTCCTACCAACCGATCGCTTCTTCTAGTCAAGTTGTGCCACAAACTTCTCTTCTCCCCAATCCTATTCAATACCTCCTCATTAGTTACGTGATCTATCCACCTTATCTTCAGTATTCTTCTGTAGCACCACATTTCGAAAGCTTCTATTCTCTTCTTGTCCAAACTAGTTATCGTCCATGTTTCACTTTCATACATGGCTACACTCCAAACAAATACTTTCAGAAACGACTTCCTGATACATAAATCTATATTCGATGTTAACAAATTTATCTTCTTCAGAAACGCTTTCCTTGCCATTGTCAGTCTACATTTTATATCCTCTCTACTTCGACCATCATCAGTTATTTTACTTCCTAAATAGCAAAACTCCTTTACTACTTTAAGTGTCTCATTTCCTAATCTAATTCCCTCAGCATCACCCGATTTAATTTGACTACATTCCAGTATCCTCGTTTTGCTTTTGTTGATGTTCATCTTATATCCTCCTTTCAAGACACTGTCCATTCCGTTCAACTGCTCCTCCAAGTCCTTTGCCGTCTCTGACAGAATTACAATGTAATCGGCGAACCTCAAAGTTTTTACTTCGTCTCCATGAATTTTAATACCTACCCCGATTTTTTCTTTTGTTTCCTTTACTGCTTGCTCAATATACAGATTGAATAACATCGGGGAGAGGCTACAACCCTGTCTCACTCCTTTCCCAACCACTGCTTCCCTTTCATGCCCCTCGACTTTTATGACTGCCATCTGGTTTCTGTACAAATTGTAAATAGCCTTTCGCTCCCTGTATTTTACCCCTGCCACCTTTAGAATTTGAAAAAGAGTATTCCAGTCAACATTGTCAAAAGCTTTCTCTAAGTCTACAAATGCTAGAAACGTAGGTTTGCCTTTTCTTAATCTTTCTTCTAAGATAAGTCGTAAGGTCAGTATTGCCTCACGTGTTCCAACATTTCGACGGAATCCAAACTGATCCTCCCCGAGGTCCGCATCTACCAGTTTTTCCATTCGTCTGTAAAGAATTCGCGTTAGTATTTTGCAGCTGTGACTTATTAAACTGATAGTTCGGTAATTTTCACATCTGTCAGCACCTGCTTTCTTTGGGATTGGAATTGTTATATTCTTCTTGAAGTCTGAGGGTATTTCGCCTGTGTCATACATCTTGCTCACCAGCTGGTAGAGTTTTGTCATGACTGGCTCTCCCAAGGCCGTCAGTAGTTCTAATGGAATGTTGTCTACTCCGGGGGCCTTGTTTCGACTCAGGTCTTTCAGTGCTCTGTCAAACTCTTCACGCAGTATGGTATCTCCCATTTCGTCTTCATCTACATCCTCTTCCATTTCCATAATATTGTCCTCAAGTACATCACCCTTGTATAAACCTTCTATATACTCCTTCCACCTTTCTGCCTTCCCTTCTTTGCTTAGAACTGGGTTGCCATCTGAGCTCTTGATATTCATACACGTGGTTCTCTTCTCTCCAAAGGTCTCTTTAATTTTCCTGTTGGCAGTATCTATATTACCCCTAGTGAGATAGGCTTCTACATCCTTACATTTGTCCTCTAGCCATCCCTGTTTAGCCATTTTGCACTTCCTGTCGATCTCATTTTTGAGACGTCTGTATTCCTTTTTGCCTGCTTCATTTACTGCATTTTTATATTTTCTCCTTTCATCAATTAAATTCAATATTTCTTCTGTTACCCAAGGATTTCTAGCAGCCCTCGTCTTTTTACCTACTTTATCCTCTGCTGCCTTCACTACTTCATCCCTCAGAGATACCCATTCTTCTTCTACTGTATTTCTTTCCCCTATTCCTGTCAATTGTCCCCTTATGCTCTCCCTGAAACTCTGTACAACCTCTGGTTCTTTCAGTTTATCCAGGTCCCATCTCCTTAATTTCCCACATTTTTGCAGTTTCTTCAGTTTTAATCTACAGGTCATAACCAATAGATTGTGGTCCGAGTCCACATCTGCCCCTGGAAATGTCTTACAAGTTAAAACCTGGTTCCTAAATCTCTGTCTTACCATTATATAATCTATTTGATACCTTTTAGTATCTCCAGGGTTCTTCCACGTATACAACCTTCTTTCATGATTCTGAAACCTAGTGTTAGCTGGCGAAAATACATGTTTAATTCCGGAGGCACGCATAAAATATCATCCGAAATTATGCTAAATGCATTCTCTGAAAATTATTTCGAGCAGTTAGTTCATGAGAACACGCGAATAGTGAACGGTTGTGAAAACATACTTGACCTCTTAGCAACAAATAATCCAGCATCAAAACCGACATAGGGAGTAGTGAACACAGGGTTGTCGTAGCGAGATTGAATATTGTAACTCCCAAATCCTCAAAAAGTAAGCGAAAAATATACCCATTCGAAAAAGCAGATAAAAACTCACTTGACGCCTTCCTGAAAGACAATCTCCACTCATTCCAAATTAATAATTGTAGACCAGATGTGGCTTAACTTCAAAGAAATAGTATCGGCAGCAATTGAACGAAGGAGCTGATCCTCCGTGGTACACAAAACGGGTTAGAAAAATGTTGCAGAAACAACGAAATGAACATGCCTAATTTAAACAGACACAAAATCCCCTAGATTAGCGATCCTTTACAGAAGCTCGAAACTTAGCGCGGAGTCTAATGCGAGACGCCTATAACAATTTCGACAACGAAACTATGTCTTGAAACCTTGCAGAAAATCGAACGAGATTCTGGTCGTATGCGAAGTATGTTAGCGGCAAGAAACAATCAATGCCTTCTCTGCACGTTAATAATGGAGATACTATCGAAGACAGTGCTGCCAAAGCAGATTTACTAAACACAGCCTTCCGAAATGCCTTCACAAAATAAGAAGTAAATGTTCCAGAATTCGAATCGAGAACAGCTGTCAGCATGAGTAACGAAGAAGTAAATATCCTCGGAGTAGTGAAGCAACTCGAATCACTTAATAAAAGCAAGTCTTCTGGTCCAGACTGTACACCAATTAGGCTCCTTTCGGAGTATGCTGATGCACTAGCTCCATACTTAACAATTATATCCAACCGTTCACTCGACGAAAGATCCGTACCCAAAGACTGGAAAATTGCACAGGTCACACGAATATTCAAGAAAGGTAGTAGGAGTAATCCACTAAATTACAGGCCCACATCGTTAACGTCGATATGGAGCAGGATTGTAGAACATATATTGTGTTCGATCATTATGAATTACCTCGAAGGAAACGGTCTATTGACACACAGTAAACATGGGTTTAAAAAACATCGTTCCTGTGAAACACAACTAGCTCTTTATTCACATGAAGTGCTCAGTGCTATTGACAAGGGATTTAAGATAGATTCCGTATTCCTGAATTTCCGGAAGGCTTTTGACACGGTACCACACAAGCGGCTCGTAGTGAAATTGCGTGCTTGTGGAATATCGTCTCAGTTATGTGACTGGATCTGTGATTTCCTGTCACAGTTCGTAGTAATTGACGGATATTCATAGAGTAAAACAGAAGTGATTTCTGGCGTTCCTCAAGGTAGTGCCATAGGCCCTTTGCTGTTCCTTATCTATATAAAGGATTTGGGAGACAATCTGAGCAGCTGTCTTCGGTTATTTGCAGATTGGGCTGTCGTTTATCGACTAATAAAGCCATCAGAAGATCAAAACAAACTACAAAACTATTTAGAAAAAATATCTGAATGGTGCGAAAAGTGGCAGTTGACCATAAATAACGAAATGTGTAAGGTCATCCACATGAGTTCGAAAAGGAACTCGTTAAACTTCAGTTACACGATAAATCAGTCTAATCTAAAAGCCGTAAATTCAAGTAATTACCTAGATATTACAATTACGAACAACTTAAATTGGAAAGAACACATAGAAAATGTTGTGGGGAAGGCTAACCAAAGGCTGCATTTTACTGGCAGGACACTTAGAAAATGTAACATCCCTACTAAGGAGACTGCCTACACTACGTTTGTCTGTCCTCTTTTAGAATACTGCTGCGCGGTGTGGGATCCTTACTAGGTAGGACTGACGGAGTACATCGAAAAAGTTCAGACAAAGGCAGCGCGTTTCGTACTATCGGCAGAGTATCGATGTAGATGTTAACTACGTCAGTACGTGAGAATTGTAGAACTGTTGACAAGTTCACTGATCTAGACGTTAATGTAAAATGTTTCAGATTAGATTTTGTGAAGGATAAACTTTATTTTGAATACAATTTTCGAAATGAATAATTCGGTCTTAGCACATCCTGTTATCAGTACCTCATCCTCTACGATGTCATGTGACATGCGTATGAAACTGTTTTACGGCCGGCATCGCACTTCGCTGAGTCAAGATTGAATATTTTCTATGCCTACTGTGGAGAGAACAGAGTACCAAGATTTCATCCGTTGCGACTCAGGAGCTAAGAAAATTGTATTTCATTGTTTATTTGCACAGGGAATTCTATTAGTTTATTGCACAGGGCCATAGAACTCCGTGCTCACGAGACTGCGTAAATTTCGGAGGGATTGATTTCATTCAGTTTAATAAGTCACAGCTGCAAAATACTAACGCGAATTCTTTACAGACGAATGGCAAAACTGGTAGATGCGGACCTCGGGGAGGATCAGTTTGGATTCCGTAGAAATGTTGGAACACGTGAGGCAATACTGGCCTTACGACTTATCTTAGAATTAAGATTAAGAAAAGGCAAACCTACGTTTCTAGCATTTGTAGACTTAGAGAAAGCTTTTGACAATGTTGACTGGAATACTCTCTTTCAAATTCTGAAAGTGGCAGGAGTAAAATACAGGGAGCGAAAGGCTATTTACAATTTGTACAGAAACCAGGTGGCAGTCATAAGAGTCGATGGGCATGAAAGGGAAGCAGTGGTTGGGAAAGGAGTGAGACAGGGTTTTAGCCTTTCCCCGATGTTATTCAATCTGTATATTGAGCAAGCAGTAAAGGAAACAAAAGAAAAAATCGGGGTAGGTATTAAAATCCATGGAGAAGAAATAAAAACTTTGAGGTTCACCGATGACATTGTAATTCTGTCAGAGACGGCAAAGGACTTGGAAGAGCAGTTGAACGGAATGGATAGTGTCTTGAAAGGAGGATATAAGATGAACATCAACAAAAGCAAAACGAGGATACTGGAATGTAGTCAAATTAAATCGGGTGATGCTGAGGGAATTAGATTAGGAAATGAGACACTTAAAGTAGTAAAGGAGTTTTGCTATTTAGGAAGTAAAATAACTGATGATGGTCGAAGTAGAGAGGATATAAAATGTAGACTGACAATGGCAAGGAAAGCGTTTCTGAAGAAGAGAAATTTGTTAACATGGAATATCGATTTATGTATCAGGAAGTCGTTTCTGAAAGTATTTGTTTGGAGTGTAGCCATGTATGAAAGTGAAACATGGACGATAACTAGTTTGGACAAGAAGAGAATAGAAGCTTTCGAAATGTGGTGCTACAGAAGAATGCCGAAGATTAGATGTATAGATCACATAACTAATGAGGAGGTATTGAATAGGATTGGGGAGAAGAGAAGTTTGTGGCAAACTTGACTAGAAGAAGGGATCGGTTGGTAGGACATGTTTTGAGGCATCAAGGGATCACAAATTTAGCATTGGAGGGCAGCGTGGAGGCTAAAAATCGTAGAGGGAGACCAAGAGATGAATACACTAAACAGATTCAGAAGGATGTAGGTTGCAGTAGGTACTGAGAGATGAAGAAGCTTGCACAGGATAGAGTAGCATGAAGAGCTACACCAAACCAGTCTCAGAACTGAAGACAACAACAACAACAACAACAACATAGGCATTAGATACTGGTTTTCCAAATTAAGTTGTTTAATTTTTCTTTGGATTGAAGTTAAATTGATTAATCACACCATTTGCTCAACAACACATCACACAGTAAATTTGAATAATACGAAGTTATATATTTAAAGAACGTTACATTTGGTGACACTTCTACCAGTCATTCGCTTTGTGAATTCTTTGATGTTAAAAAAGTCAGATAAATATATTATGTTCTCTCAATCACTCTGTAGCAAGAATAGTAGTTATATTTTTTTTTGTGCAACGCAGTTTACTAGCTTGTATAAAATTTTTCCACAGTTCACCGGAATTCTTATGCTCCGCCTTGGTTTTTTTTTTTTTATTGCGTTGAGTGTTGAAATTTTGTCTTTGGTTTTGCGTCCAGTATGTGAGTTAAGATGCCGCGCAAAACTGTTAAGGTGCCGACGTGTAATGTTACAATTAAAGATACCGAAATGGACGACTTTCTGATTACTGACAACAATGTTGAGAATGATAAGAGACCACTCTGTAGTGCAACAGCTGAAAAGCATCGTAGAAATCGTGAGTTCCGTTTCCAAAAATATTGAACAAATTCATGACACTACAGTTTCATCCACCAATTTGACTAGTAATCAGACAGTAGATTCTGGTATTACACAAGCCGCTGATCTGCACATTGCTAATGTGCGCAATTCAAAATTTGATTGTTTAACGAGTGAGGTTAATGATTTACCTACGTTTCACACAATTAATCAGATTGCCTATACTATGTCAGAGGGAACAATAGTGCAAAATTCTCGGTCTATTCTTGGACATTCGTCAGATTTCATTAGCGGTAATTCCGAAATAGAGAAAGAGAAAGCTTAAATACTGACCAAAGTGGGTCATCTTACGTCTGCTAACGATCACTTTTGATCTCCCAGACGCTGTCATCTCTTCTGTACAAGGGGAAGATCACGATGCTTCCCGGCCGGTGTGGCCGAGTGGTTCTAGGCTCTTCAGTCTGGAACCGAGCGACCGCTACAGTCGCAAGTTCGAAACCTGCCTCGGGCATGGATGTGTGTGATGTCCCTACGTTAGTTAGGTTTAAGTAGTTCTAAGTTCTAGGGGACTGATGACCTCAGATGTTAAGCCTCATAGTGCTCAGAGCCATCTGAACCATCACGATGCTAATCTTCACTATACTCGTCGAACAGTCACATACAATGAGAGCCGAATACTGTTTGTTTCCTTAGAAATATTAGCTGTGAAGTAACAGCAGAAGTAATAAATTACTCAGTACGGACTACCACTGATCTTGTAGTAATACAGACCACAGGATATGCTTCTGGTATCGCAACAGCTGTAGTACGCAAGTAGGAATCAGAATCTCATGGTAGTACCAGAATACCGTATACTTCGATATTAGTGAAATGAAAGACACTGAAGAGCCAAAGAAACTGGTATACGCATGCGCATTCAAATAAAGAAATGTGTAATTTACCTTATAATCTTGTTAGAAACGCAGTACTAATTACAATATAGTCTTCATGGCTGCCATCCTAATTCCCTAGTAGGACGACCCGTCTTTCACTTTTCTCCGTCTATTGAAAACTTCTTCAAGTTGTCACTGTCATGATCAATTCACAAATTTGGCGATAACCACCTCGAATCACTATTGAAACAACCTCGCTTTGTAATATAATTTTAATTTCCACCCAAAAGCACATTCAACACAGCTCGGAAAAATACACGTCTTTCGTATGAAGACAAGAGAGAGAGTAATCAATTAGCTGTTAAAAACAAAAACCTACGCAAAAGTAAAAAAAAAAACAAAATTATTTATAAAAACTCGGTCGCTGGCGCAGCGCTCTTCTGCGTGCGCGATCGTGAATTATATCTTTGTATTGGCGGAGGCGCGGTAGTCAAAGTACCACTACGGCTGGAAAGCAGTAATGTTAGACAAAGAGGTAGAAAAGTTTACTTCCATATCTTCTTGAGCTGGCTTCTCCGCTCCCAGGTTCCCTACCTCAAATTGTTCAGTGGAGCATCCTCTACGTCTACTAAAATTTTTGAACGCTCTTAGGGAAACATTCGGTCTATCCAGGTTTAAAAATATATATAATTTTGCTCATCATAAAATCCTGCTATTCAAGAATTAAAAATTTTCCAAACTGCAGCACTCAAAAGTGTAAGACTAAAAATACTTGCAAATGCTGCACAAAACACAACTTCCTATTTCACAGCAACGGAAGCAGAAGTTAACTAGAAACTGCTTGTAGACAATCTGTTATGTGGTCATAAATCCGGCACTAGACTGAAGTGCCAACAACGAAACATTAGGTGTTCCTAGGTACGCTATCCTCACCGTCCAACGGTGCCGCATTCAGTGTCCACCGAACCAACCATGTGTCCCTGATAGCTAAACAATTTTTTAATTATATTTTTTCCACATTTTGCAGCTTCAAGCGTGATTGTATTCAATACACTGGAAGTATGACTTAAAAAACGCCTTCAGCCACAAAGCGCTATGTGGCGTTACCAATAAAAAAAACCTAAACAGCCTACTTACATAGCCCCCATGCTCCCCACAAAAAATTTTACAAAATGTTTTGGGCAGTGGCCAATACAGATTTGAAAAAATTTTTCATAATTACAATAACAAAGAAATGGAATGTACACACTTATCGATACAATGTTGGTCAAAAGCTAAAATTTTCTCACAGTCCATAAGGACAGTCCTGATCGTTCATCACAGCATAATAGCACTGTTTTTGCTTAATGTCTGAGCAGTAAAAGAAAACGCACATTGAAGTAGTGGATTCCCATGCAGTCTTGAAGAAGTAGTGTTGTCCTTCCAACGGAAAGACATGCTGACAGGTAATGGGCCACAACAGAGCAAACCCACAGCAGAGTCAGTCGAAGTTTTGAAGAATATTGGAAGGTTGGTCATCACAGAGCAGACCTACTGTAGTCCTAGTAGAGATTATGGTATTGGTGGGCCACCAGAGGTGCAGACCCACTGCAGTCCTTGTAGAATTAATGGTATTGGTGAGTCATCAAAGGTGTAGACCCACTGTAGTCCTTGTAGAGATGGCTAGCAGTCAACTGTTGCGACTGTGCAGGTGCACAATCACCATCGAAGAGTTTTGTGGACAATATAGCAAGTCCATAAACCACCACTTGTCCACTCACAAAGAATTTGTTTGAAATGTCCTTAGAACCAGCAATGCTGTTATCCAGTCCCTTGCTGAATTATTAACACACATGCAAACACTATCAGTCCCTACTTCTCACACATTGTCCATATACTATGACCAACAGAAATGTGTGCACTGAAATGTAACATACAAGTTACTTAATTTGATGAACTGGTGTCAATTAGACTTTTATAACATAAGAATACAATAACAAAGGTACAAAATATATCTTTAAGGAACATAATGGTACAGATAACATTTGCAGTAATACAGGCCTTACAAAAGAATCGAGATAACAAATACATCAGTGTTACAAAAATTATGACATAAGTACATACATAAAAGTTCAGAATAACCTTTGAAACATCAACTTCACACATGAGCATTAGAACAAAACAGAATAAATAATGTGTAAACATCTTTTCGAAGTAAATAACATGTTGTTAATGCAAATTATATTTGGGGATAACAGTATTCCTCATCATAGTGAATGTAGCTTAGTATTAGAAGAGAAAAAAATTCTATGAAACAGTACACAGAGACAGGAAGAAAATAAATACCCAGGGGTACACAAACACATAGTGGGATAGCACGAAAGGAAAGGACAGGGTTTGTTTTCAGTGTAACATTTGGTACTGCAGTCCAACCCAAAACTTCATTCCATAGATCTTTCGTCTTATTTCAAAATTTGTTTCCACCAAAAAAATCCTATCCAAGCATGCTTTTTGTAGTTATATGTTCACATATTTCTTACCTCATTATTTATTTTTCATTATCTTACCTCATCATTTATTCCAAGAAAAATCCTACCTAAACCTGTTGTCTCTAAACCCTACTGTTTTGTTCATATCCTATTTCGAAATACTTTTTTTTGCCAAACCATTTTCTTATAGCTTCTCATTGCATTCCTTCCAATTCATCGCAACGCATTCTCTTATATAGTCTACCCCCTCTTAAGCTAACTTAAATGTACTGAGCTCAGATGCTAAACCAAGGGAGAAGGTAATGCAGCAGCGCAAAACAATTAACACAAACAGCAGTGACAAAAAAAAATGGAAATTGGCAAAGTAAGCTACAGTAAATCTAAATCACCAAGCAGTGCAACATTACAACTAATATGAGCCAATGTGCAGCAACAAGAAAAATAAATCAGTAATAAAATTGGTTTAACCTAGTAATACAAAGTGACATTCAGTAGCACTATGCATGGCAAACAGCAGCAGCAAATGCTATAACTTATACCTAAACATGACAAACCACAAGCAGAAAAAATATTACGCTAAAGACAACAATGCAGATAAGGACAATGTCTATTCACATATTAATATCTATGTCATTAAAGTGGTGCACCACAAAACTAATTCTACAAAGGTATTACCAACTAGTTGAAACGAAAATTAAGTATGCAGTAACTGTTATTAATCCCTTCTTCTTGTTCTTTCCTTTCCAAGTGCTCCTTTTTCGAAGAACGTGGATCATAATATGATTATTTATAGATATGTTGACAGAAAGTGTTCACATTAGCAAATGCATTTAATTTTATTTTATAAAACCAATGCTGCAACACAGCTGGAAACCAGATATCAAATGAAATACGCAACTATGAAAGGCAAAGCATAAAAATGTCATTCAATAGTCATGTGACATTTCATAAGTTAGTACAAATTCTCTCAACTCTCGTAGATGACGCTTGTCATTATCAGGTGTGCAAATGTAAATAAGTATCTTTCCAAGTACTGAGGGTGTCGTTTTTGCGATGCTTTCTACAAAAGAATGTCAATAGCGAGGATAACGGCCTCTTTTTTTTTCTTGTACCTCTGAAAGGCACACACTAATGGCATGTTTCCAGGTGGCTGCCGTGCAGCTGGGTGCCCACAACGTATTATGTGCAGGTGGTCACTTAACTTTCTTACCGAAATATTTACGACAGCAGTTTCCACTACAGTGACAGTCTCATATAAAAATATTTTCACAGGTTGAGAATTTGCGTTACAAATGTGTAGAAAATAAAATCCTATACATATAAGAGTGTGTAACAAATTTTAGTCGGTATTGTAATACATTCACGCATGTAAACACATTTCATAATACTTAAAGTACGATTCTTGGTTTCCAACATCCTTTTCCACAAATCAGAGTCCCTAACCACTACTCATTATTCCTTACCTTATTATACATATACATATTCGTAGACACTTCTTCAATATTTCATCATAACAGATACATAGCATAATCAAATAACTCATATACCATCAGCTTATTGATCATAAACATACCGCAACAGCATAATACACATAGTCATCGTAATAATAACATCATAACACCTCAGTCAACTCTCAAAATCGTCATAGCTTCCTCAAAAAATTCTCTACTCCTGTCAAAAGAGTCATCTACCTCAAATTTACTTTAAAAATCATGATTCCATACCAAATACATCATTCAAAGCTCTCATAGTATCACAATGGTTCCAGAAAAATATAAACATTTCACAAAGTACAGACCAAATACAATTTCATAAGTGTGAAATTATCCAACTGTGTAATTGCGTAAACATGTGTCACTGACGTAGTAAAAAAATGTTTGTCTCTCAGTTAAATGATCAGATAGCTGTGTAATTTATGTGTTAGAGATATATGGTACCGATGTGTAAAGTTGTATAAGCAAATACCATGTTAGCTAGGGCTCCTTGTGCTTGGTATACATGGTACACAAAGTAAGTGTTTACCCCCCTAAGGATTAATGTAATTATATCCTCAGGTGTTACAGATTACAGCAATGGAATGAAATGTATCACGGAAAACCTTTGTATCATTGTACTTCAAATATCTTTAAAAATAAATGTTTTAAGTACAAAATTAATCACTCAAATACGTATACTGTAGCGCTAAACTGTGTGTCTTGTTGTAAGATAATCTCTGTGGAAGTGTCGTAGTTATCGTCCTCCGAAAGCTAAGTTCAGCAGAAGTCAATGTACTTACCTCATTATAAACAAAAGTGAAATGCTTTGCGTATAGGTATCGTAGTTACTACGCTCATTGCCGTGATGAAGTAAGTACTGTACTGTAACGTATTGTTGTGCTACAGAAAAGGCTGTCTCATTGTAGCTATACCACAAAGTTACTCCTAAAACATGTTTTCCTTTCCAGAAGAATTCAGAAAAACTGTGCAGATATAAAACAGATACACCGCAAAAGCACAATGTAAATTGTGTCACACATTAGTAGCGTCGTGATATAATCGTGTAGCTATCAAAGAAACCAAATGCTAAGTCATCTTTAATCTCACAGAAAGTACTTCAAATAAAGAATGTCTTTTCAACTAAACCAAAATGTTGCATTAAAATCTCATTAACAGTATATGTTCTATGAATGTAAGCCCTATAGTCGTTACGTAATTGTGCAACTAACAAGCAAGAATGTACAAATAACAACACTGTGTCGTATGTTCACTATAACAATGCATTTGTAATTACTGTGTAAATATGTCCCCTAGGTTCTAGACTGGATAGTTAACTTTAAAACATAGTTACATGTTAACAGTTTCTCAGTGTGACAAATTGTTCTAGTAGCGTGAAGTGAAAAATTTTATGGCAAAAACAAAGTAAAAAAGCAGATTATCATTCAATAAACGGTTTTACATGTGAAATGTGGTGTAAACCTTTACTCTTCCTAGTACGCAGTGTTTCAACTTCAACGCAATTATCATGTGGTATACGTCGGTAGGGAATGCTAAAATTTGCTCAAGGTTAGCGCCTATGTTATTTTTCTCTGAGCAAGCCGGCGCACGTGGCTGCCTGCGGTGCGAGTCATTGTCTGCTATCTCTTTGTTGGCGTGTGTCGTTATTGGGATTAGGAGACCTAACTTCTACAAATTCACCTTTCCGAGAGGGCCCAGCTCTGTTTGAATCCCGCCAGTTCTGATGCAGTTCAGGTCTGTCGTTATGAGTATATCGTCTGTCATCATGTCGGTAGTTCCTGTAGTTTCTTTCTTGTCGGTTAAGTGGTGGAGGATTTCTCCCTGAATTATCACCGCGCGGTGTACCTTTGCGTGTGAAATTATTCTGTCTCCCGCGATAATAATAGTTCTCGTTGCCATATTGTCTGTTTCTTTGATTGTCTGTGTAATATTCATTACTACGGAAATGCGATCTTTCTCTGTAACTATTACTCTGCCAGTGGTTGTCATATGGGTGGTGTCTGTTTTGGTCACGATCTGTGTTGTGAGAATAGCCTTGTCGTGTCCAGTTATTGTTTCTTTCATTGCGGAATTGCGACGGATGTGATCTGTTTTCGCATCCCGCAACTGTCTGTGTCAATTTCTAATTCTTGTAAGAGTCCCTGAAAAGCTTCAATGTAGTCTTTGCAACGCCCTGCCAAAATAATATTACTTAAACGTTCCTGCAATTTCATTAAGCAAATGCGGATGTGTTCTGATGGGCTGTATGGGTTTAAAAGATACTGATTCTTATGCAATATGTCTTCAAAATATTTGACAAGGCTGGAAAATTCAGATTGTTCAATGTGTTTCATCATCATGATGCTATGTTTTACTCGGTCTTGTGTAGCTTGAGACCAATATGCTGAGAGGATGGCATGATAAAATTCTCCTTCACTGTGACAATCGTGAATGACCAATGGCATTCTTACAGCTGGCTCATTCTCTAAGCAGCCACACATAAATTCTAATCTGTGCTCTAATGACCAGTTGGGGGGAAACAATGAGAGAATTGATGAAGTCATGAATGAATGACGTTGTCAGAATTCTTAAATGTTTTGAATTTACGTGTAGTAATGAACAGCTTATAGTCAAAATCATCATGTCGGCTAGTCGCATCTCGGTCATTGTTACGTCGTTTCGGTGGTTCCATCTTAAAATTCGGTGTACCTTGCCAATTTCTTTCATAATTTCCTAAGTGTCCTGTGTTATTATTTTGCGGATGTTCTGTATTTCTATGTCCCTCTTCCCGTACTGGAGCGCGAGTGTCCTCCGAAATATGTAATTCTTTTATTACTTGAGCCAACTGATCTTGTACTTACGGCATTTCTCTTTTGTATTGTGTGTTGATTTGATTTTGATTCTGTCTGAATTTTCTAATTTGTTCATAATCTTCAGTAACAGTGAAGGCTACAGGTTTTGTGTCATTCAGATCATCATCTACCTTTGTAGGTAAGTTAGTGAACTGATCTGAAAGTTCGGCTATTTTATCCGATAGTGAAATTATTTCCTCTGTATGTTTTTCTGAACCAAGTTTCAGAGTGTCAATATGTGTTGAAATCGTATCTACTGTGTCCTTTAAGTTTTCCTGAGTTTTTGCAAGTTGCGTAACCGAATCGGTAGATGCAACTGAGTCAATTTTAGCTTGCAAGGTCTCATGATTTTCATGAAAAATAGTTTGCAGTTCTTTTATGGCTGCTACGTGATTCTGTAATGAATTTTCATGCCGCGAAAAAATAGGTTGAAAATGCTCACAAATTTGTGTCTTACTTTTGAAGCTTTTGCTGTGTTTGTCCCTGATTTTGTTCCATTGTGTCTAACTTTTGAAGATTTTGGCCCATTTGTTGCATTAATTGTAATAACAATGCACTGGTGTCTGAAACATGTTCCTCAGTGCTTTTCGGCAGTGAATTTGCACCAGCAACATTCACATTTTGACAAGCGGAAAATGTGTCTTGACTCATTTGAGAAAACAGTGAGAACCCAAAACCTGAGTCTACAGTATTTGCAATATTGTGCTCTGTCTTTCCCGAATCCTGAGGCGAGCTGTTGCCGACCGATCGATCGATAATGCTTCCCTGTTCACTACCTGTTTCACTGCCTAAACCATTGTTTGACGCCCTCTCCATTACCCTATGCATAATTACCAAATTAGTACTTTGAACATTAGTTAATTCATTACATGGTGGCGCTAACACACTGCTTTCGTCTTCACTGTCATTTCTCAGTTTACTTTGGAGCCTAGTATTACGTTTTTCACACGCCATTATTGTCACAATATTTCACATGATCACACAGAAAAGCACAATTTGAAGAGCAAAAATAAGAAAACACATTAACATAGCACTAGAAATAATATCTAGTTAATTGCAAGCGCAGCTGCGAAATACTTTGTGCAAAACTACATGCATGCCACAACTGTTTTACTGTACAAAAATGAAAGACTGCAACTACAAAGGAAATTCTCTCTATGGTTATGCGCTAGCAATAAACAAAAGCTACTCTACTTACACAAACTACAAGAAAAAATCAGAAGATTCCACTGAGGTTTCCTGGCAGGGTCGCCATATGAAACGTCCCCTTTGAACAATTATACACGAATGTGCTTAAACTGACACATAATATTTTTAGTGCAACGCAATCTGACTTTCAATAATCCCTACAAAAGAATGGCCCTGACTAACATTAACCTATACCTTTCACAAATCACTTAACTCACCAAAAATGTTCGTTACTCGAACTACTGCAATACAGCGAGCACCACTACAGCCAGCTAAATAAAAGATTCAAACTATGGAGGGCACTAACTACTGATAGACACAGTTAGCAAATGAAAGATTTTAATAGAGAACAAACAATGTATTTACCTTAATAGTCATAATATATATATCAGCACATGACATCAATTCTTACAAATTTCAAAACTCCGCCATCTCTCTCCCCACATCCACCACTGCTGGCGGCTCACCTCCAACTGCGCAACGTTACGCGCTGTTACCAGCCAACTGCCCTACGCTACAATTGCGAGTATTACAACAATGGCAACCAGCCACAGACTGCTCACAGCACAGCCAGTGATTTTCGTACAGAGCGCTATGTGGCGTTACCAGTAAAAAAACCTAAACAGCCTACTTACAAGTCCTTTCTGGTAAGGGTCCCACACCGCACAGCAGTATTTTAAAAGAGGATGGACATGTGTAGTGTAGGCAGTCTCCTCAGTAGATCTATTACATTTTTTAAGTGTCCTGCCAGTAAAACGTAGTCATTGGTTAGCCTTCCTCACAACATGCTCTATATGCTCCTTCCAATTTAAATTGTTCGTAATTGTAATACCTAGCTATTTAGTTGAATTTACAGCTTTTATATTAGACTGATTTATCGTGTAACCGAAGTGCAACGAATTCCTTTTAGCACTCATGTGGATGTCCTCACACTTTCCGTTATTTAGGGTCAACTGCCAATTTTGGCACCATTCAAATATCGTTTGTAAATCGTTTTGCAATTTGTTTTGATCGTCTGATGACTTTATTTAGTCGATAAACGACAGTGTCATCTGCAAACAACCTCAGACGACTGCTCAGATTGACTCCCAAATCGTTTATATAGATAATAAACAGCAAAGGGCCTATAACACTACCTTGAGGAACGCCAGAAATCACTTCTGTTTTACTCTATGAATGTCCGTCAATTACTACGAACTGTGAAATCTCTGACAGGAAATCACAAATCCAGCCATATAACTGAGACGATGTCCCATAAGCACGCAATTTCACTACGAGCCGCTTGTGTGGTATAGTGTCAAAAGCCTTTCAGAAATCAAGAAAAACGGAATCGATCTGAAGTCCCTTGTCAGTATCACTCATCACTTCATGTGAATAAAGAGCTAGTTATGTTTTACAGGATGGCTTAACACATGTTGTTTCATCCTGTTGCTTCTTCTTGTCAGAGTTTTCCACATATTCTTTTCTTCGCACATTATGCGGAGAACCTCCTCGTTCCTTAGCTCATTAGTCTATCTAATTTTCAACATACGTTTGTAGCAACACATCTCAAATGCTTCTGTCCTCTTCTGTTCCGCTTTTCCCATAGTCAGTGTTTTACTCGCATACAATGTTGTGCTTAAAACGTCCATTATCAAAAATTTCTGCCTCAAATTAAGGTCTGTATTTGATACTAGTGGATTCTTTTGACCAGGAATGGGCGTTTTGCCAGTGCTAGTCTGTTTTTACGTGCTCCTTGCTGCGTCCATCATGGGCTGTTTTTCTGCCTAGGTAGCAGAATTCTTGAATTTCGTCTACTTCATGATCCCCAGTTCTGTTAGTTTCTCGCTGTTCTTATTTCTGCTACTCCTCATTCCTTTCGTCGATGTCCTCTTAGTCCATTATCCTGTACTCATCAGACAGTCCATTTCATTCACCAGATCCTGTAACTCTTCTTCACTTTCACTGAGGACAGAAATGTCGCCAGCTAATTTCGTCATTGATGTCCTTTCACTTAGAATTTTAATCTCACTCTTGAACCTCCCTTTTATTTCCGTCATTGCTTCTTCGATGTATAGATTAAACACCAGGAGGGAAAGACTACATCCCTGTCTTACACCTTTTTAAATCCGAGCACTTGGTCTTCCACAGTTACCGTTCCCTCTTGGATCTTTTACATACTGCATTTGACCTGCCTTTCCCTATAGCTTTCGCTAAGAGTAGATCTTGAAATTTCGAGAGGGTGTTAATCTTACACTATAGGCATCGTTAAAAATAGAGATTTTTCTAAATTCCACCTCAAAAGGTGTGAAACACGGGATTGTAATGTTATGTGAGCCTCACTGCCCTTTTTTCAACTAATTTGTGCCTGATTTTATTCTGAGAAGCTCAGTAATGTATGTAAATACCGTAAAAGTAAATGTGATTCAAAAAGACCTTGAAGTGAAGCGCAGCTGGACAGCAATAAACTCTTTAGCGCGCAATCCCCGCAACGATAGTAGTTGTGAATCTTTGATTATGGACTTAAAAAAAAATACAATCGGTTAAAGCAAAGTAAAGAAAGATAGAGGATTGTTAATCTGTATCTTGGGAAAGAGGGCGTGTTGCTAGGCCGTCGCTCAGAACGTATTGTTACATTTAATGAAAATTGATATTTTAGTGATAAAACCGAGTAAAGTATGTGTAATAGTTGCCAAAGATTTATGTATACAAATTTTCTGGAAGTGAAGAATAGAAATATCTTGTTTTTGGAAAAGGAGGTGAACTTCAATGTCGTCGCCGTCCATCTATGACAGAATTGTAAGTGTGCAAAGTTCACTAAAATACAGGAAAAGTAATGCATTCTCTACAATTTTCATCCAGTAAGTAACAACCTCTCATAATTTCTTAATTACAGCAATTGGATTATGCTCTTGTACAATAGTATGGTGCTGAAATCCACTGACCAATTTTGATGTAGCAGGACGTGTGGTTTGAAGGAACTTAAGAGTGCCAAGCAATCTCCTTTTCTCACGAAAAGCAGATTGCTGTTTGATCTTATTTACTTACAACAATGGTCCCTTAGGTATGAAAAGCTACGAAAACTAGGGCTCAAAGCTACCCGCAATACGGCCAGTAACTAACAGAGTCGTATTTTAAACCTTTAAGAACAATAACGTCGTCCAAATTGTAGTACGTCACCAACTGGTGCAGAAGCTGAAGGAGGCAGCAACCAATATTCGGGTTCCAGTTACGACTTAAAATAAAATTCTCAATCAAAAATCAATCTCTCTCCCTCCAAACACATATATAAATATTCATATTATTAAGATAAAAGTCATTTTATAGAATGAAAGGTTTTTTTTAAGTGTATCGCTATTATGGCAATTTTGAAGCTAGACATTGTATTTGTTTTCTCGGTAAGAAACAAAAAATTAAACTATTGGCCATTAAAACTGCTACACTAAGAAGAAATGCAGATGATAAACGGGTATTTATTGGACAAATATATTATACTAGAACTGACATGTGATTACATTTGCACGCAATTTGGGTGCTTAGATCCTGAGAAATCAGTACCCAGAACAGCCACCTCTGGCCGTAAAAACGGCCTTGATACGACTGGGCATTGAGTCAAACAGAGTTTGGATGGCGTGTACAGGTACAGCTGCCCATGCAGCTTCAACTCGATACCACAGTTCATCAAGAGCAGTAACTGGCGTATTGTGAAGGGCCAGTTGCTCGGCCACCCTTGACCAGACGTTTTCATTTGGTGAGAGATCTGGAGAATGTGCTGGCTAGGGCAGCAGTCGAACATTTTCTGAAGCCAGAAAGGCCCGTACAGGACCTGCAACACGCTGTCGTGCATTATCCTGCTGAAATGTAGGGTTTCGCAGGGATCGAATGAAGGGGAACCCAAGGGTCTTAACACATCTGAAATGTAACGTCCACTGTTCAAAGTGCCGTCAATGCGAACAAGAGGTGATCGGGCCGTGTAACCAATGGCACCTCATACCATCACGCCGAGTGATACGCCAATATGGCCATGACGAATACGCGCTTCCAATGTGCTTTCACTGCGATATCAGCAAACACGGCTGCGAGCGTCATGATGCTGTAAACAGAACCTGGATTCATCCGAAAAAATGACGTTTTGCCATTCATGCACCCTGGTTCGTCGTTGAGTACACCATCACAGGCGCTCCTGTCTGTGATGCAGCGTCAAGGGTAACCGCAGCCATGGTCTCCGAGCTGATAGTCCATACTGCTGCAACGTATCACAACAACGTTTCACCAGGCAACGCCGCTCAACTGCGGTTGTGTACGAGAAATCAGTTGGAAACTTTCCACATGTCAGCACGTTGTAGGTGTCGCCACCGGTGCCAACCTTATGAGAATGCTCTGAAAAGCTAATCATTTGCATATCACAGCATCCTCTTCCTGTCGGTTAAATTTGGCGTCTGTAGCACGTCAAGTCTCATTTCCTAATTTTATGCTGAGGGAATTAGATTAGGAAATGAGACTCTTACAGTAGTTTTGCTATTTGGGGAGCAAAATAACTGATGATCGTCGAAGGAGAGAGGATATAAAATGTAGACTGGCAGTGGCAAGGAACGCGTTTCTGAAGAAGAGAAATTTGTTAACATCGAGTACAGATATAAGTGTCAGGAAGTCGTTTCTGAAAGCAATTGTATGGAGTGCAGTCATGTATGGAAGTGAAACATAGACAATAACTGGTTTGGACAAGAAAGAAGCTTTTGAAAACTGGTGCTACAGAAGAATGCTGAAGATTAGATGGGTAGATCATATAACTAATGAGGAGGTATTGAATAGGATTGGGGAGAAGAGAAGTTTGTAGCACAACTTGACTATAAGAATGGATCGGTTGGTAGGACATATTCTGAGGCATCGAGGGATCACCAATTTAGTATCGGAGGGCATCGTGGAGAGTAAAAACCGTAGAGGGAGACCAAGAGATGAATACAGTAAACAGATTCAGAAGAATGTAGGTTGCAGTAAGTACTGGGAGATGAAGAAGCTCGCACAGTATAGATTAGCAAGGGGAGCTGCAGCAAACCAGTCTCGGGACTGAAGACCGCAACAACAACAACAGCACGTTATCTTCGTCGTGTAGCAGTTTTAATGACTAGTAGTGTACTTGTTTCGATGTTTTTGGTAATTTAATCCCCAGAGTGGGTGAAATAGGGGATGGAAGTTTTTTTTGTGTTTGAAGAGATATTTTTAAAAATGATTCGCACTAGCATCGTATCAGGCTTCCTGAAAGCCCGTTAGGGTAGCAGCTGCACGCCTCTTCCAGGAAAACAGCTCCGCAAAAATCACCTGACGGACCGAAAATAATCCTCCCGGCGAAGACGGGACTGGCGTCTGTGAGCTGCTGAGAGCTCTGTGGAAGCATTCATCTGGGGGCGCCGTCGCAGGAGGCGGAGACGGCTCCAGATGAAAGGCCGTAGTCCGAGAGAGCCCATTAAAAAGTCACGGGAGCTTCCGTGAGAAGCGCAAAGAGGACTGAGAGGCGCGGAGCGTTGCCGGGCCGCGCCGCGTGCAGCGTGTGACGCCGTGCTCTGGGAACGCGCCGACTGGTAATGTACTGTGCGCCACATTAGAAGCGCCGCGCGCCGGGGAAATTAGGCGCTCCCAATTACGCGCGCAGCGAGACAACAGGTGTCCGCCGGCAGTCTTCCCGGAACGCAGCGCGCCGGCTGCCGGCTGCACTGACGTCGCCGGGGAATTACAGATCAAATTGCGCGCAGCTCCGTGCCGGCCGCAGAGTTAAAAGTCACGCTTTCGTCGATCTAATGAGCGCGGTCCTGGCTTCGCCGCCCTCCGCTGCGGAGCGGAGGGGGTTGGGCTACAGCTGTGGCCGTTCCGTTTTGACGGGCACGCCTCTTCCTCGCCGCCGACGGCCGATCCGCACCGATTGGCGAAGCAGCGGCCGCGTTCGCCCTTTAAAAGTTCGTCTTCGTAATTGGCGCCTAACGACGGCGCGGAGAGCGGCGATAATCTCCAGCACATGGCTTACTCCCGTAGTGGGCGGGAGGTGGGTATTAACGAGGCAAAGCGGAGGCGGTGCCTACACTGTTGCTCGATTTATCCGTTCCGCGTGCTGTCATCAGTGGTCAAACTGGCTCACGTCATTCGGAGTACCGAAAGTAAACATCATCTGCCGCAAGGTGTCTTTCGAGGCAATATCTACACAAGACACCAAACACCTGTGACATGTGATGCATAATTACATTTCATTTGCAAGCCGTTATGTTCTAGCTTAACACCCGCCACTTCGCTCGCGTAGACCGTGTGGTCAGCACGGGCTTATTTTTCCTTTTATCTAATTTTTATGTTGTTTACGAACTGCAGCTTCTTACAATCAGTTCACGCTAATTAAGGCCAAAGAAGCATGGTCTATTCCGAATGTACTACTGACCAAAATGCGGTGCTGGTATTTGGAGTCAGGTATTTGGAGTTTGCCGGCCGGTGTGGCCATGCGGTTCTAGGCACTACAGTCTGGAACCACGCGACCGCTAGGGTCGCAAGCTCGAATCCTGCCTTGGGCATGGATGTGTGTGATGTCCTTAGGTTAGTTAGGTTTCAGTAGCTCTAAGTTCTAGGGGACTGATGACCTCAGAAGTTAAGTCCCATAGTGCTGAGAGCCATTTCAACCATTTTATTAGGAGTTTGTTAATCATGTCTTCTCAGTTCTTGTGGTGATATTTCCATAGAAACTTTCATCAAACGGCTCTAGGCACTATGGGACTTGACATCGGAGGTCATCAGTCCCCTATACTTAGAACTACGTACACCTAGCTAACCTAAAGACATCACATACATCCATGCCCGAGACGGGATTCGAACCTGCGACCGTAGCAGCCGCTTAGACCGCTCGGCCACCGCGGCCGGCAAACTTCCATCCCCTAACACATATTTCTCTGCATGAGAAGTACCTGTTTAATATAACGAAATATTTTCATAAAATTTATTTTCATAAAAATTTTCATCCCTTATTCCATTCACTTATAGGCTGAATTTCCAAAAACACCAAAACACATATTTTTATTTTAAAATGAGGAGGAAAATACTAATTTTGATAGATGTGTTTTTATAAACGCTTTAGCACTTCATTAATAACGATTTATTTTCAAAAAACACCTTCACCCCCACGGGGGTTACATTTACAAATAAGCTGGAACAGATATCTCCATTTCTGACTGAGAAACCAATACCAATTTTCGAAGTTATAGCTTCAAAAATGCGTTGATAACGACCTATTTTCAGAAAACCTTTCACCCCCAATTTCGTCCCCTTACGGGTGGAATTTAGAAAAATCCCTTCTAAAACGATGCCTACAGTACAAAATCGACGCCCTCCTCAAATTTCTAGTCTCTGCTCTTAGCGGTTTGTGCTGGGCGATGATGAGTCGTCAGTTAGGGCATTTTTTTTTGTATGTATACATTCTACAGTGTTGAAATAACGAATCTCAGTTTTCAAGATGTTGCGAACCCATAAAAATTTGTGAGGCCAACACTGACATACAATATTTAAAGGTACAGTGCTTTGTCAAGATAAAAATATACAAGAACAGAAATTTTTAATAAAACAGGATAAGGAACCTTGGTTACTACTAATTATATTGGTAACTGCATAGTAAGGGAACAGGGATCTACATTCTGATGAGCACAAGGAACATCTTATCAACAAGAGCAATATAGAGCTACTGGGACGCTTCTCACAGATTAAATGAAAAGCAATGCAGATGTGTCCCATATTCAACGTCGGGTATTAAGAAACTACTGGTTCGACAGTACCTAATATTTAAAAATGGGTTTTTTGATAGTGTGTTCAATTTTTAATGCTTGACATTCAATATGGGATATATTTTCATTGTATTTCGTTCAATCTGCGATCAATGGTGCAGTAGAACAGAGCAGAATAAGTAATAACAGCTTATAAATTAACGGTAATTAAGCATTCACACGTCAGAGATATTTTGTGATGTGTGACAGATGTTGCCTCTGAAGCCACCTTGGGCCAAAAGATGTTTACTTTCTAATATACCGAATGGCATGAACCAATTTGGCGACGGATGTTGAGGAAGAATGTTTACTTTTGACTAGATACGTACATTCTATCTACTAGGGTGTGTAACTCAGTTCATTCCGTCAAATGAATGAAGCATTACATGGAAACATCACGTAATTTCTCGTAGATTTTACGCCACGAAAACGACAGGAGGCAAAAAAATGTGCACCTATCTATTTATTTAGTATAAATAGCTTCAGATCGAAATAACTTATGTACTTTATAGTCCAGTGAAACTGTCAGAAAAAAAGCCTGTACCTTGCAAAAGGTGGGGTAGAAGATTTTATTTTTTTAACTCGTTCATATTGTTGGGAAGGTTAGAAAACCGAGTTTTGCCAACAAAATTTCTCTTGGGATAACTTTCTGCAGTCAAAAAACTTCGAAAATTTCGGACTTTTTTCAGTTTTTCAAAATATCTCAGTTTCATCTGCTCCTATCGCTTTGACGTCTATTCTCTACAAATTTGATTCTTACCATTTTTTTCTACTCCCAGTATCTCAGGCGCTACAGCGCCTCAAAAAATACCGATTTTTCAAATTTCGAGCAAAGAATAGTTGGTGACAATTTCCACGATGTAAAGTTCCGTAGAAAAGATTGTGACTCTCCTTTCTGCGTTCAATTCTGTAAAAGCTGGGAGCACTAAAATTACTCCTGTTGATCCTTTAACTCTTTTCCAAAGGATTTGTTTAATGAAACAAAGAGAAGAAGAGTTAAAGGCCTTTCTGAAATATGAACTTGCTCCTTACCCAATGTCCCTATTCTCAGAAAAAGGTATGCGACAAGGAACAAAATCTTCATTCTACAATGCCTTCGTTCCAGTGGAAGATGTGAAGTCAGGTGGACCGAGTAAATACACCACATGCTACACGTGAAGAAATAATAACTGCAGGAGAACAGGTTACTATCGCATTGTGTAGTGGAGGTGTTAGCAGTTCCAACACACTAGACCATTTGCGGTACCAGCTATTCGCCAAGTTTGCCACAAAAAGCAAACTGAATCTTGCACGGTTGCCACCTACACAAGATGCTGCACAACATCATTCGTTGCGGACTTACCAACAAGTCCAAAGTTGAATGGGAAGCTGGAAACCTCCTGAGAAATGGGGCTGGAATCACAGTGACCACGGTCCAATACCCGTTATAATGAGCCAAGATCCAGCACCTGAAGCACGAGTTCACATTGTTTCATGCTCATGCAAGCTAAACTGTGGCGTAGCGTGCTCCTGCAGAAAAGCAGGTTTGAAATGTTCTTCAATTTGCATGAAATGTATTGGAGTCAACTGTGAAAACGTGCCAAAATTTTTATATGAAGACAGTGAATAAGATGTTATGGAGGATGTTGAGGAAACCACTGCCGAAAGGGACGTGCTTGCTGAGGCTGACTCGCTGTTTAAAGAAGAGGTCAATCTGGGATAAACTCTATGTACAGACCCTGAATCCGTAACTCAAAGTACTTCTGGTGACACTGAGGAACCTGGCCCATCAAAACGTTGGAAGTGATGCTCATATCTGTCTCAAGTGCGCTTACGTGCAATATTACAAGTATTACACACCCAGAATTGTCAACATTTTTTAGTAACTGACAATGCATTTTAATTGTAACAAAGCTGCTAATTTTTAATGTCAACTGTGTGGCTTTTATACACAAGAATAATTACCTACCTAATTAGGTTGCCTATTGCACCTAATAATAGTTCAGTTTCCTGAGACAATTTATTTTGTGTGCATGTGTGTGTGTGTGTGTGTGTGTGTGTGTGTTTGTGTTTGTGTCTCTTAATGATGTATTTTTATATGTATAGTTTTACAAATACCAGGGCAGAGGTGGCCCATAGTGAACTTCAGGTACTGATGTAAGAATCACAATAGTTGGGTGCCCAGCAATCCTCATGTTGCATACAGAGAAACTGAATACCTGAAAGTGAGGTGATAAATTCCAACTTACAACATTATGTATAATGTATTTATACTACACAAACAGAAACTGAAAAAATAGTGTTGAAAAAATAAGCTATCTTGCCACTATGCTCAAAATTTGAAAAATTGGTATTTTTTGAGGCACTGTAGCGTCTTAGATATTGGGAGTAGAAAAAAATGGCAACAATCAAATTTGTAGAGAATTTTGTGGTCTTTAAAAAAGAAAATAGACGTCAAAGCGATAGGAGCAAATTAAACTGAGATATTTTGAAAAAACTGAAAATAGTCCAAAATTGTCGAAGTTTTTTGACTGTAGAAAGTTTTACCAAGCGAAATTTTGTTGGCAAAACTCAGTTTTCTAATCTTTCCAACCATATGAACGAGTTGAAAAAATAAACTTTTCTACCCCACCTATGCAAGGTACATCTACTATTTGACTGGACAACCATAGAGTAAATATCTCTGGAGTGAGCATTGCGTTCTGCGCATGTTGTCAACATTAAACCAGGATTGTCACGTGTTTTCGGGACTTCGCTGTGCGTGTGTGCTTTTCGCACAGTTTGAAATTTATAATATCAAGAGTTTGTGTTGTGTTTTCATCGTTTGTTGATGGTGTAATAGCGGTGGTGAATTACTGTTGTTGCTACGGATTCAAAGAAAAATATGTGAAAGAAGGGATAGTAACTTTTCATGGGTACTATGTTTAAAAATTTCGAGACGCATTATAATTAAGACTTGATTCTGTAGACCCATTTTCTACTATTTTACGACTGTATAATAGATATTACGGCTCGTACAAAAGCTTACAAACAATCGCTTCCTCTCTTAAATTTGCTAGTGGAACAGGAAAAGGAATGGTTAGTTGTTTCAGCAAATACTATCCTTCAAACTCGAGTGCATCTGAACTGTGACACCTATCGCAAAGAAGCAGAATGCAATTATCACTTGCCCTTAAAAGTTACGTAACTGGTTTTTTCTCGGTATCAAATGGATACTGTTAATATGTCTGCGCAACATACATAAATAATCCACGACACGTATACCGAGCGAGGTGGTTAGACACTGGACTCGCATTCAGGAGGACGACGGTTCAATCCCGCGTCCGGCCATCCTGATTTAGGTTTTCCGTGATTTCCCTAAATCCATCCAGGCAAATGCCGGGATGGTTCCTTTCAAAAGGGCACGGCCGACTTCCTTCCCCGTCTTTTCCTAATCCGATGAGACCGATGACCTCGCTGTCTGGTCTCCTTCACCAAACCAACCAACCAACCAACCAACCAACCAACCACGACACATACGAAAAGAATCCGTCTGTACTATGGATTTAGTGACGTTCGAAATATACAGGGCACTATACGGACAAACACACGACGTCCCGAGAACACGTGACCAGGCCGGCAATGTATGTTGACAACATAAAATCTGTTCTGCGCATGTGAATGATCACTCCAGAGATATTTACTCTATGATTGTATCACGGTTTTTGTTTTTGTTTTAGAAAGTAAATGAACAGCGTTCTTTTCTTGTCTGTTAGCCTTTATGCTGGTAGGGCACACTATAGCTGCGTTCCTTGTGTATCATTAATTAATCTTTCATTTATGTAGACAAATGTGATGTAATGTCATGTATTAGCTTTAGAACGATTTGCAATTAATATTAATGTAAATCAGCTAAGTTTCATGTGTTTTCGTATTAACAGTTCTTCTAACACATACGTGATACATCAAATGTTTTAATGCTTTACTGTTACAACCAATGGCCAAATATGAACTTAACGGATCGTGGCGTAAAGACGCAATGGCCGAATACAATTAGCATTCCTCCATTTATTCATTTGCAACTTGCTACAGCGTCCCTGAAATTAACTGCCGATCATTACGAAGCGTTTTGCAAACTTGAATGCAAGCGCGGAACCTTAAATGATCTGGCCACAGTATTCAAGATATGGTTCTGTTTCGCCCGTAAATAACAGACACCGGGTCCGCAAAACTTATGGTGATATTAATTGACGTAATCTTTTCTGAATTTTACAGCGTTATTATAGAAGTCAGTTTGATCACCAACAATCAACCATGGCCGTCTGTTCTAGTTAATTTTAACAGTTTTGTTTCCAGTGATTAATTTGAATTTCTTTTAAAAAATAATTTTTTTTTTTTGTAATTATGTGTGTGAGCAGACACGTCATTTTTTTGCCGAGCAGCGCGCGGAAAACTTTATATATATGAATTGCTGTTTGTTTTCTTTTCATGTATCCAATTCTGCTGGAGGAAGAACTAATCAACGAATCGGAAGATACTGCGCTCTGATCGAAATTGACTGTTAACCGGCGAATATTCGAGAAACCAGAAAATAATTCCAGTCCTCAAACGCCGTGCTGTGAAAAAGGTAAGGGATCCCAGCATTGCTAGCCCTCCTTTGCATTTTGACAACTTCTTTCATAATTCGCGTGTTTAATGTGTGGCTCATTAAATACGAGATTTGTAAAGAATTGTTTTCGTTGTCGTTCATGTACAAGACATACATTATTCTTGTCTCAGACGTTGCCATAATGGCAACTCTTGCGCAGCATGTCGGCAAGATGGACAGTTAACCATCCTAATGTCTCTGTAAACAGCCATCCATCTTGTCTTTCGTAATTGTAAATCATTTTTTTGTGTGTTTATACACATCTTTGCTTCATTTTAGAAGTGCGTAATTATGTCGAATCATGAAATAATTTTAATTTCTGTTGTCTAATGCGTGATTATGACAAAAACCGGAAAGCCTGAAAGCACACAAGGAAAAACAAAACAAGACTAAAGTCGATGGCGACAACGCAGTTGAGCCGACTGAACAGAAGGCAAATTCTTATCAGAGACGTCAGAATCTGGTGCGGACAATGTCTGAGGAAGTGGATGTACAATCGTAAATTTGGTACCGGTCATACCGACAGTACAATCCGCTTCCCCATTAGACGATTTGATTGCGCTAATTACTGCGAGTTTCACGCAAATTAACAAAGAACAAAGCTTAGATAATCCCAAAAAACCACCTGAAAATTTCCGGTAGTGAAGTTTAGTTACTGCGAAAGAAATGGACAGAATCGACAATAAAATTAAACAAATATCCCATGAAACTGAAAATAAAGTCAGACAACAATGCCAAACCATTGACAGTGATTTCAGACAACAATCCGAAAGCGTAGAAAATAATTCCAAACAACAATCTGAATATTTAAAACAGCAAAATATCGCAATCATGAAACAACGGTGTAAAAGATTGAATACAAAACTCAATGCTGCAATGGAAGATATAAAGACAAGGATCACTACGGCAATCGACGAAGTCAAAATAGAAATTTCATATTTGGCTAATCGTACCGCGAGATAACAATGCCGTAAATAAATTATCAGATGATGTCACAAAAATAAAACATATGCAATACGAAATAAAGACTAAAGTCTCGTGCCTCACTAGCGAGGTAAATATAAGTAAGTTGTCTCTTCAGCAGGGTCAGAACGTGACGCAAGAACTGATTGCCCAGGGAAAAAAGTATGACTTCAAGATAGGTTTTTAAAAAAGATACCGAAATAACGGAAACGGCTGAACCAGAAATACGTGCTGCGGTGCAAGCTGTAAGAGAGGATGTTGCTTCTGAGCCAGGAACTGCAGGCGAAACTATTCGCACAGAACTTGGCGGACTGCTCAAAATTGTAGCAAAAGATTTACCCCAATGGCGTGACAGTGTTAACGCTCAAGTAACCGACCTCCAACAACACGTCTAAAACACGGGCGCTAAGCTGCTTTGAAAAACTTTTTTCTGTGGGGGATTCGCTTGATTTAATTCAAGAAGACGTGAAAAGTATGAACGGTAACAGCAGTGACGGGCCGCAACAAAACACGAACAACAACAATGGTTAGAATTACGCTGGAAACGGTAACGGTGCCACACCTGCAGGCGACCGTAGGGATGAAAGTGTGTAGAAATAAAAATAATAACCACAGATATCACCCCGGGTATCAGAATAACAGACACTTGCAAAATCAGGGATACCGGGGTCAAAACCAAAACCAAAACGAGAGTCTGTGGCAACCCAATTTTCGGAGACCACCGCCAACAAATTTTTCACAGCCGCCTCCCAGCTGGCAACACCGGCAGCACCAAGGTAGATATAATTACCAACAAATAAAAAGAGCTGAGGTAACCGATCAGCAACCTCAAAAACAAAAGCGGTCCTATCCTGCTCCCAGATATCGTCCGCGGACTGGAAGGGGGGCGAAATGAATAATTTTATGGCGAATATAACCCGTTACAACGAAGGAACTGACATAAGGAATGACTTATATGACGATTCAATGTCGAGTACAGAATGTTACGAATAGCAAGTTCAGGCATCAGTAAAGGCTGTAGAAGGTGGAATATCAACCACTATATTTACAGGAGCGAAATTAAATGTACTTGCTTTAAATTTTTTAATAAGTATGTGAGACCAGAAAGGTCTGTGCAAAACTGTTTTGTCTCGGGAACCATTTGTACACGGGCATATAGGATTGAAAAGCAGGGACTGGTTGTAGTATTATCGTATAGTGGAGCTGCAGAATGTACTTTTTCCATCGTTAGGGGCTTATTTATGTCCCGTCTGTTCGGTATGGAATTTATACGATGGAGAGATGCAACGGTCAAAGTCCGGAGTAGATCATGCCAAATAAATGCTGGAGATAAAAAATTTTGAATTTTATGTGCACTAAGGGATATCAAACCAAATTTTGCCAGAACCTTAAAACTGAAGATCCGCAAGGTGTTGTGGGCAGACAATCATTCTGTGGATTATGAACATGGCAAGCCCGTATCTATTCAAGTAAATGGTGATTTACCTTACTCTTCACTAAGGCACGGGAATTAGAATACCTCAGCGAACAGCAGAAAGCTGAGCTATCAGATTTGTTATTATCTTCTGTAAATATGTTTTCTTATCAATCTGGAGTCATAAAAGGTTACGTTTACACGATGAATGTTGTTCCACATGAAACATTTTCATGTCAAACTTATTCTATTCCGTAGTCGAAAAGGGAGGCGGTTAAACTAGAAACACAAAAGATGCTTGCCTGGAATATTATAGAAACATCCATGCTACCTTATAGCAGTCCACTGTTAGCAGCAAATAAAGCAGGCGGAAGTGTGCGTCTTGCCTGACGCTCGAAAAATAAACAAAATTATTGCAGGATTGAGAACCAGGCCAGAAGTTTTGGAAGAACTGCTTCAGAAGTTTCAGGGAGTAAAATGTCTACGCAAGATTGATTTGCAGATCAAAGAATTTTACCACCACTGCGACCTGAAAAAAAAAATTATCCAGTAAATATACACGTTTACGCATTTTGAAAAACTTGTCAATAAACTGTTCTTGTATATTTACGTATGCGAGTATTTTATCGTTTCTTATCTTATACTATTTTGTGCTGTCATAAACTGACAAGATACAATTATTTGTAATGTGTAAAAGACTTTATGGCTACGCCACGTTGGCAAAGCGTGTCTCATCAGAACAAAGCTGAACATCCTTAATATGAAGTGTCATGATGAAGAAATTTATTCATGTCATGAACATCAACCTAGATGGAAGTCTTTTATCTTACAGATGAAAGAATTATAAACAAACTGGGGGTAACGGGAGAAACCCACTGCACGTCAAACACTGACAATTCTTTCAATTTTCCAAAATGGGGTACAATGTACGAAACAAAGATTTAAGCAAAATGCAGATTCCAAATAAGGGTATGTTTACGTGATAGCGCGCAGTATGCACAGAATTTCCTGGTTAGCTTCAGGAGATAGCAAGTAAATGTTATGATTAGATTAGAAAAGTATTACTTTTTTCCCATTTTATGATCTGTATTAGAAATAATATGTTATTGTGTTTTTCTTTGTATATTTATTGCATTTTTCTCATACGTGTGTATATGTCATGGTATTTAAGTAGAGATGTGCCATACCTTATTTATGCTTCGTGAAGGATGAAATCGCGTCTTGGATTTGCTTCTTTGCCATGACTGTTTGTGTCATTCGCTTGTCGCTGACGTCATTCGCATTTCGCTGAAGCTTTATGATTTAAATTTTCGTCCTGTATAGTTAGGAGCCTTGTCTCACGTAACAGGCGTTGCTACACGAAACCTTTTACTCTCGAACTAGTTAAGTATGTAAGATAGTGGAGAAAAAAAAAAGATATCTGACTGTAGGATCCTACACAGGAGAACACGAATATGTCAAAACCAGGGCAAACAAATTGTAAGTTCCGTAAACAGTGAAATTGTAAATATCAAAATTTCACAACACGAATTACTGCAAGGACGATACTAAATTCTCTGCAAACAGTTGTGTAAGTGAAATTGCACGGACTAAACAACCGCCAAAAACGCACCTTCGGAATGCACTGTCAAAGACTCTTAAGTGTGACGCTCTGCTTTGTGTGGTGCTAAAAGCGGCAATTAGCATTAAACAAAGAAAAGTGCGAGGTCATCCACATGGGTAGTAAAAGAAATCAGATAAATTTTGGGTATACGATAAATCTCACAAATCTAAGGGATTTCAATTCGACTAAATACCTAGGAATTACAATTACGAGCAACTTAAATTGGAAAGACCACATAGATAATATTGTGGGGAACGCAAAACAAAGACTGCGCTTTGCTGGCAGAACACTTAGAAAATGCGACAAACCCACTAAAGAGACAGCCTTCATTACAGTTGTCCGTCCTCTGCTGGAATATTGCTGCGCGGTATGGGATGCTTACCAGGTAGGATTGACGGAGGACATTGAAAAAGTGCAAAGAAGGGCAACTCGTTTCGTGTTATCGCGCAATAGGGGTGAGTGTATCACTGATACGATACGCGAGTTAGGGTGGCAGTCACTAAAACAAAGGCGGTTTTCTTTGCGGCAAGGTCTATTTACGAAATTTCAATCACCAACTTTCTCTTCCGAATGCGTAAATATTTTGTTGACAGACACCTACGTAGGGAGGAATGATCATCATAATAAAAAAGAGAAATCAGAGCTCGAACAGAAAGATTTGGGTGTTCCTTTTTCCCAGGCTCCAGTCGAGAGTGGAATAGTAGAGAAGTAGTATGAAAATGGTTCGATGAACCCTCTGCCAGGCACTAAGTGTAAATTGCAGAGTAACCATGTAGACGTAGATGTAGATGTAACGAAGTGAAACAAGCGAGGCTAGTGTAAGCGGTGCAGGATTCACCTTGGCCAAAGTGTGACTTGAAGAGATAAATTATGAAAGAGTAAACACAGTATCCTGATATAGACTGGTTGCTATAAAACGCAGACACAATTCATAAAACACTCGTACGTATCCAAACGTCGTGCTTTCATAATCGTTCGCCGGTCATTTCTGCCGCCGATAACACTGTGGAGAGCTACAGAGACTAATTGTTAGCGTGCGATATTGAGTTCGTATTTTAAATTTGAAACTGTTACCATGCGCGAGTGATTAAATGAACACATAACAAGACACTAGTGTGCAAACTGGAAGTATTAGGTTAGTGCACTATATGAATTGTAAAAAACGAACTGCTACGGCAATGAACAAACAAACTTAGGTTCGTGCATGTGGTATAACTAGCCACAGACATATGCCTTACCAACTTTAGGAAAATGAACAACACAAGATTACTACAATAACTTCTGAATAGTGATCCATGAACTAACTTCGAGTGCACTTACGGCAGTTACAGTGTGTGCAGCTTAGTGTTTTGCAACAACTATCAAACAAGTGATACTGCTATTTTATCTTTTCCATAGACAATTTCGGAGGGTGGTGAACGAGTTGGCGACACTGAAGCTGTCCGTTTCTCGCCAAGCCTGCCGCTAGAGTCCAACGTCACAGCAATTTGTCTACCTCGAAGCGGGAGATTTGAAAGTGATCTGATCTTCATGCTTATTTTACATTCCTGGACGTAGGAGCTTTATCAAAATCTGTCTAGTAAGTGCTCCCTGTAACTCCTAAAATGCTCTAAAAGAACTATGGGACACACTGTGTAAGGCGACGGACTATCATACTCAAGTTCTTCGCCAGAAGATGGAAAAGAAAGAGTAGATTTATCGAAAGGTCATGCTCCGACTGTGATGTCATGGGACAAGTAACCCGTGACGATTTTATTGCGAATAATACTTGGTGAACGTTCGATCAGGTAACATTCACATGTGTTTGAAGGAAGAAATAATGAGTAAATAAGATGGCTGATAGTGGTTACTGGTATTTCTCATACATTCCTGTGTATTCGGTTTGGTTTCACCCAATACATATTGTAGCTGTGCTCCAGGTTCCTTTGGTTGATCATTTTTTGGTCACATTTTTGAGCTGAGCGAAAACAGGACTCGCTGTAAATTATACACTGGGACTTGTCGGAAATTTCGTAGATAAACCAAGAGTAGGAGGTGGACAAATGGGGTATCAAATTGTCCAGCCTGAGGTCTAGGTTTGAAAAAAATATATATTTGTTTGACAGTAACAGGTTAATTAGTAGAAACGTAGTTGGAGATTTGAGGGATGGTTGAAATACTTCACGTATAGCTGCTGCTAGCTAAATGAAATGTTTAAACATTCATTTCTTCAAGGCCTGTTATTTTGCACATAAAAAGTTACTTTGGTGTGGTATTTAAGAGTCAAAATGGTTTCCTTCTAATCAAGTCTTAAATTTAAGACTTTTGAAGAACGGAAGAAGCTAGGAAATTAAATACACGCTTTCTGAACAAAACTTGAAAATGAAAAAATAAAATAAAATTGATATGAAATCGGCCAAAATGTGACATGATTTGTTTAAAAGTAAGAAATTTAAGACTTTTCAAGAAAGGAAGAGGCTAGGACATCAAATGAATGCTTTCTGAACAAAACTTGAAAACTCCATTTCAGAAAACATTTGACCGAATCTTTTACAATATTTTTATATGTCCATGTCTATATTGTCAGTTCCATAAAAACGTAATTATAGTGTCTTCTTTCTGCGGCGACCAAGAAATTGTACCTTGGATCGAATTTCATTACCTGAAAATGTTACATCATTCACTGAAAATTGACAGAGAATTTACATTTACTTGTCGATTTTCCAAATCACGGAAATAGCTGGTAATAGAATTTACTACTTATGACAGATGCAGACATATTTCATCCGTAAATAAGTATTTTTTTTATTTGCGTCAAGCATCAATCTCAGGACTGAGGACACAAACGTCCTCGGCTCAAATACTGCCTTGGCAATGTACCGATTAGCAGACAAAAGTGCCAACCATGTTTCTTCCTGTCTAAACATTTAGCATATTCTCTTGTAGGCCGAGGTTAAACAAGTTTATTCCTCGAAAGAAATCTACAGAACAAGTAAGGTTGGAAAGAAATACAGTTTCTGTTATTTTGCCGTGATCGGCGAGCAGTCATTTCACTGACGAAACACTGAGTGACACACTTCGTCGAATCAGGGGCCACAACACGCGACAATTGGCTGGTTGCAGTAAGCCCAATCCTAACGACACGCGCAAGTGATTATTCATAATAAATTTGGTCAATTGTTGGATACTTTTTAACATATATTATGGTATAACAACTTAGAGGACAGAATATATCTTGGGACGGAACCTCTTATGACAGTCAATAGCTTCAAATATCTGGGACTGACTCTGAAAGCCACTGGCAGATCATTCCGGATATATGTAAAATCTCGAGCAGCAGCTGCCACAAAAGCCATTTTTGACATCAAGGCAATATCCAGACTGTCACTGAAAACAGCCGTGACCTTGTTCGCCGCAAAATAGTTTCCATCGCAACCTGTGGAATAGATCTCATTTGGGGAAAGTAGAGTCTAAAAGACCTGAGGACTCCGGAAGCAGTTAAATGACGCTTCTTGAAAGCCGCCCTAAGTGTTTCAAAACACACAAAGTCGAGGCTAGTACATGAACTCGCCAGGGAAAGCGTATGAGGCTCCCGTCCAACGACAACTCGAATAAACTTCTAGATGAAAGAGAGAAGAAGAGAATGGATTTGGCTGGACTTTTATACAACAGAAGCCATGACAAACAGATCCTGGACCAACACAAATCAAGAACTCCGACATCTGGTGAACTCATAGCAGTGCATGGATACCACCACAAAATATGCAAGAACAAGAGTTTCCACGACCAATCCTGTGGCAGTTACCATGTGACCAGCTGTAAAAAACGAGTAAAATCACTGGTAGAACTCTGTAAATAATAAGCAATGTGAACACTGAAATGTGAGGAACAAGGTGTGCTACCACAAAGATATGTAGTTTATGTAACTTATGCACAACTTGTGCACATTTATTCTAACAATAAATAACAAAATAGTGATGATAAGGATAATTTTTAGAAACAATGAAGTTTTGTGGCTGAACTACATAATCTAACCCTTACTGTTTATGGTCCCCAGCAAATTTCTTTTTACTCCCCGGGAAGTAATTTTCCAGGTTTTGCAAGGGCTCCACTACGTTATCCAAAGGTTGCTTTTACAATGGACCTTGTACGATATCGTAAGGACATATTCGTTCAACTTGAGCTCGCACACAGCTCGAGTATTTATTAGCCTGTCGTATGTTTAGCAAACTACGTAAAGGATCTGTGCCTTTACGACAATTCTGTTTTGCTTCGATGCAGTATGAAAAAGAAGAAGGAGCGCCTGAACTTAATGATGAAATTATAAAACGTATATATTTGTTTCATAACATAGTAACTGTTACAGAAAACATTGGAGACGACAACTACTGACAGTTTAACTGCTCTCGTATGGCTACATGATTTAGGTGAGAACTGAGGCGTTAGGAGAGCATTCTTTCGAAGCGATCCGTTCTAAAATTATTTCCTCTAAGATAATTAATACAGGTCTACAACAGAAGTAATCTATAAGGGAACTACCAGTATCTAGTGTGTGCATGAAGCTAACCTGCAGTGCCTCTTGTTCAAAATGTAAATTTATGAGTTTCTATAGTGACAAGCCATATTAATATAGATATCTCTTCGTAATCTATTACAGTTTATACCCTGTGCCGCCGAACCCTGCAAATACTTTTAGTACCTTCACAGTACTAAATCTGTTGAAAGTTGACCGTTCTGGGAAGGGGCGCCTTTCATCTATGGCAATGTTGCTCCAAGCTCGACGTTAGGTCACTTGTTTCATCATAGGTATTCTGTTTCGCGTCACGTTTCTCTGCTAGAACGAGATATAGTTGCCAAATCAGTAAAGTGCAAACACAGTGTAACACATACAGTCGCGACAATCTGTGGTGCGACAGTTATTAGTTATTACCATTTGACATGTGGAGCGACACTAGCGTCCCAAGCGGTGAGAAAGCATTACATGTTTGCGTTCCATGCGTTAGTAAATTATCAAGAGTCATGAGTTAACGTCAAATAGATTTAAAAGCAGCAAAATCTCACTGACTCACTGACATAACTTATCCACGAAATGGCTCTGAGCATTATCGCACTTAACATCTGAGGTCATCAGTCCCCTAGAATTTAGAACTACTTAAACCTAACTAACCTAAGCACATCACACACATCCAAACCCGAGGCAGGATTCGAATCTGCGACCGCAGCACCCAGAACCGCTCGGCCACACCGGCCGGCTATCCACGAAGAAATTCTTCCGAATACGTCTATGTTTGCTGATTACTCCGCTGAAAGCAAGAAACTCTAAGCACATATTTCACGCATGAGAAGCGTATATTTCTGTTGCTGTCTGTTGTTATTAACATAAAAACTTCCTTTGATACTTAAAAAAAATGTATGGAGTCTAAAGATTCGCCCATTCCTACACTTCACTCGACTTTCTAATACATGAACATTTTTCTAAAGATAATTACTTTTGCTTCAAGAGCGAATGTGTTGAAGATTCTTGGCGTTCGTGGCTCAGATTTAGCAGCATCTATGGAATTGGTTTGTTCTGCGTAGGGAGAGAGTTTTACTATTTTTGGCGATTTATTATCACGTCTTTGTGGTTTTCCCCTTAAGCTGTAAATGTGTTGGCTTATTTGATTGGTTAAATAATGTAGGTATTACATTTCAGATAGGTTTCTACGGTACACATTCACTAATTTGGCTGAAAGTGTAGGGAAGAAAATTACGCTTTGTTACGTAGATATACGACGCCCTTCTGCAAATGGTCACAATTTCTGGTGTTTACTAGGAGGTTTTTGCTATTAAAGGAAAACGACATTTTCAGTTAATATCTGTTCTTTACTACAGAATCGTAAATGAACGTCCTGTAATGTACCGTCTCGTACCTCCCAGAGGTCGTTAACAAACCAAACAATGACAAATGTGATGTCATTTTTTATTTATTGTCTATTTTTATGGCATTGCATACATTCTCTATTATGAAAACTATCTAACAAATCAATATAAACTATAGCAGTCGCACTCATCCGATATCGTATTCAGAAGTGTCGCTTGCTGGTCGCTTTGGGCACTACTATCGATGTTGGTAACAAAATCGAGTCGCAGTGTCGCAACTGTTATTTTAGACGGTGTTGCAAATCTATCTTACCTCGAGCTAAGGGCTTTAAGCAATGCAAAAACTAGGCGGCAAAACTCGAATCTCTTCAGCCACGCTTTGCGAAACAAATCTATTTCTTCCTTGTTCGTCGTCCGGAGCAGCATGCTATAGTAAGCAGTGTTGCAGGCATTTTGACTAGTGTTATTATGAAAGCACTTGTCCAGGAAATGTTGGTATTATGGTAACGTCACTGTGAGCTACAAGTATTGCAATCAATTTCATAGAACTGGGAAGTACGATAGAAGTCACGTCAGGTAAAGCCTTATCGTTCCCCCGTCGTTTTCTTTTTTTTCAGATCTGTTGACATTTTCCCTGACCCAGAAACACGTGGTGATATGAATTAGACACCGTATTCGGCACCTAAAAACTCAAATGACTTTCAAGAAGATTTTAATGCAATTTTTCAAGTTTTCATTGCTCTTGTGAATCTGAGTTGTGGTTCGGAAGGAATGTTTCAATGTTGCCTGTTCTCACTCGATGTTTACCATCGCCACGCTGGTGAAGTTATGTAACTAATCTACTGGAAATTATATTTTTTATCGATTTCCTTGAGATTTTCGGGATTTATTAACTCACGCCCTCACGATATTAATAATTTCAACTGCATGTATCTGCGTCTATGTCAGAATTCTCTTGCACTTTCACTTACGTTTACTTGGACGTGATTTCAGGGTTACAGTGCACATGCGTTACCTGTTGAAATTTTTAATTTTACAGTTGATTTTTATCAAATAAGATAAGTCGAATCTCATGTAGCTAATCTGAGATTTTCAGATGCTCAGACTGCATGAATGCCGACTAATGCATTCACCACACAGAATAAATGTTAGATAGTAGGCAAAGTAGACAGTAGGCAACAGATGAACATTTGTCTGGCCGAACGTTTCTAGGCGCTTCAGTCTGGAACTGCGCGACCCCTACGGTCGCAGGTTCGAATCCTGCCTCGGGCATGGATGTGTGTGATGTCCTTAGGTTAGTTAGGGTTAACTAGTTCTCAGTTCTAGAGGACTGATGACCTCTGGTGTTAAGTCCCATAGTGCTCAGAGCCATTTGAACACATTTGTCCTGGCACAAATCGGACCTATAAAGTGGAATTTTTAAGACTCGGAAATTGGGTTGTATGCGCTTAACAGTTAGAGACACAGTCTGGAACTGCGCGACCCCTACGGTCGCAGGTTCGAATCCTGCCTCGGGCATGGATGTGTGAGATGTCCTTAGGTTAGTTAGGGTTAACTAGTTCTCAGTTCTAGGGGACTGATGACCTCAGATGTTAAGTCCCATAGTGCTCAGAGCCATTTGAACACATTTGTCCTGGCACAAATCGGACCTATAAAGTGGAATTTTTAAGACTCGGAAGTTGGGTTGTATGCGCTTAACAGTTAGACACAGTCTGGAACTGCGCGACCCCTACGGTCGCAGGTTCGAATCCTGCCTCGGGCATGGATGTGTGAGATGTCCTTAGGTTAGTTAGGGTTAACTAGTTCTCAGTTCTAGGGGACTGATGACCTCAGATGTTAAGTCCCATAGTGCTCAGAGCCATTTGAACACATTTGTCCTGGCACAAATCGGACCTATAAAGTGGAATTTTTAAGACTCGGAAGTTGGGCTGTATGCGCTTAACAGTTAGAGACACAGTCTGGAACTGCGCGACCCCTACGGTCGCAGGTTCGAATCCTGCCTCGGGCATGGATGTGTGAGATGTCCTTAGGTTAGTTAGGGTTAACTAGTTCTCAGTTCTAGAGGACTGATGACCTCTGGTGTTAAGTCCCATAGTGCTCAGAGCCATTTGAACACATTTGTCCTGGCACAAATCGGACCTATAAAGTGGAATTTTTAAGACTCGGAAGTTGGGTTGTATGCGCTTAACAGTTAGAGACACAGTCTGGAACTGCGCGACCCCTACGGTCGCAGGTTCGAATCCTGCCTCGGGCATGGATGTGTGAGATGTCCTTAGGTTAGTTAGGGTTAACTAGTTCTCAGTTCTAGGGGACTGATGACCTCAGATGTTAAGTCCCATAGTGCTCAGAGCCATTTGAACACATTTGTCCTGGCACAAATCGGACCTATAAAGTGGAATTTTTAAGACTCGGAAGTTGGGTTGTATGCGCTTAACAGTTAGAGACAGGTGTTCGGTATTCAGTTAAGATACATCCGCGTCACTGCTACCCCCCCCCCCCCCCCCCCAATTTCCGTTTCGGTTTACGTGAGACATTTTCTTTCGTTAGTAACAATAAGAGCTCGCGTTATTACTGAGTCACATTTGATTTCTGTGAACAGTTTCAGGGCATAAAATATGTTCAATGTTTTGCGTGAACTCGCGTAACAGGGCGGCTTATACGAAAATGTAATAAGATCAGTGTGCATATATTGTTTCCTTTATTTCAATTTGTAAATATTACATAAAATGTATACAATTCACTTTCAGAATAGTAATAGTTCAGAAGAAACACGTGTAGGGCTGTGATGGATGAAAATGGCAATATGTTGGATGACGATGATGAACTTGCAAGAAGATAGAAACAATATATAGGAAAACTGTACAGCGGACCAGAGCTGTCTGAAAACATCACGACACTCAGTTAGGAAATACTCATCCAGGGAATCAAGCTAGTTTCTCAGTAAATGGCGTAAGTCGTGCTTGTACACGTAGAACATGCTTGTGTTGGATTTAGTTATCTCTAGCGTCACAGTGAGAGTATGAGCACAGTTGTGGATATTGAATGCTTGTCGCTCTTGGTCCGAGATGTTATGTGTTAATTTCATAGCAGTGTACAATCCTTAATCTGATCAGGTTAGGTCTCGAGAGTTAACTCTAAAATAGCAGAAAGGAAAAAAACTTAATACCTTCGTAAAATACTGCTAGTAACCTTATTTCCAGTTACACACAATGAAGAGCTAAAGAAATTGGCACACCTGCCTAATATCGTGTAGGGCCCACGCGAGCGCGCGTAAGTGTCTTTAACATGACGTGGCGTGGGATTGACCAGTGTCTAATGCAGTGCTGGAAGGAACTGCAGGGGTGTCCATGAATCAGTAAAAGTAAGAGGGAGCGGAGATCCCTTCTGAATAGCAAGTTGCAAGGCATCACAGATATGCTCAATAATGTTTATGTCTGGGCAACCTGGCAGCCAGCAGAAGTGAACACAGGAAAGTGTTCCTGGAACCACTATGTAGCAATTCTGGACGTGTGGGGTGTCGCATTGTCCTGCTGGAATTGCTCAAGTCCATCGAAATGCACAATGGGCATGAGTGGATGCAGGTGGTCAGACATGATTTATACGTTAGGTGTCACCTGTCAGAGTCGTGTCTAGACGTAACAGGAGTCCCAGTTCAGCCCAACAGCACACGCCCCACAACATTACAGAAACTCCACCAGCTTGAATTGTCCCCTTGTGACATGCCGGTTCCACAGATTCATGAGCTGTCTCTATACCCGTACACGTACGTTCGCTCGACATATCTTAAACGAGACCCGTCCCACATGTTTCCAGTGGTCAACAGTCCGTGTCGGTGTTTAAGGGTCCAGACGTGGCGTAAAGCCTTGTGTCGTGCAGTCATCTACGGTACACGAGCCGGCCTTCAGCTCCAATAGCTCATATCAGTGATGTTTCGTTGAATGGTTCGCCCGCTGACACATGCTGATGGCCCAGCACAGAAATCTGCAGCAATTTGCTGAAGAGTTCCACTTCACTTCTGTCACGTTGGACGATTCTCTTAAGTCATCGTTGGTCCCGTTCTTGCAGGGTCCTTTTCCGGCCGCAGCGATGTCTGAGATTTGATGATCTACCGGATTCCTTATATTCACGATACACTCGTGGAATGGTCGTATGGGAAAATCATCGCTACCTCGTAGATGCTGTGTCCCATCGCTAGTGCACCGACTGTAACACCACGTTAAACTCACATAACTCTTGATAATCGCCATACGCTTTGGTCGAGCGGTTCTAGGCGCTTCAGTCCGGAACCACGCGGCTGCTGTGGTCGCACGTTCGAATCCTGCCTCGGGCACGGATGTGTGTGATATCCTTAGGTTTAAGTAGTTCTAGGTCTAGGGGACTGATGACCTCAGATGTTGAGTCCCATAGTGCTTAGAGCCATTTGAATCTTAACAATATAGCATTGCAACAGCCGTAATCGATCTAACAGCTGCGATAGACACTTGTCTTACATAGGCGTTGCCGACAGCAGCACCTTATTCTGCCTATTTACATATCTCTGTATTGGGATACGCATGCCTATACCAGTTTCTTTGACGCTTCAGTGTATGTTACGCTTGTGACAGAACCAAAATACAACAATGTTGATAATTTTGCAGCTAACATTAAAGTATACTTGCGTAATGCTGGATGAATGATGAACTGCTCCTAAAAAAATTCTGTTGATGAAATGACGTTTGGAAGGCAAGCTGAAGCTGAAGCTGAAATCGTTATAGGTACAGAAAGCTGGCTGAAACCAGTGATAAATTCTGCCAAAATTTTTACAAAGGCACAGACGCTGTTTAGAAAGGATAGATTGCATGCAACCGGTGGTGGCGTGTTTGTCGCTGTTAGTGTTAGTTTATCCTGTAGTGAAGTAGAAGTAGATAGTTCCTCTGAATTATTATGGGTGGAGGTTACACTCAACAACCGAGCTAGGTTAATAGTTGGCTCCTTTTACTAACATCCCGACTCAGCAGCATTAGTGGCAGAACAACTGAGAGAAAATTTGGAATACATTGCACATAAATTTTCTCAGCATGTTATAGTCTTAGGTGGGGATTTCAATTTACCAGATATAGTCTGGGATACTCAGATGTTTAGGACGGGTGGTAGGGACAGAGCATCGAGTGACTTTATACTGAGTGCACTATCCGAAAATTACCTCGAGCAATTAAACAGAGAACCGACTCGTGGAGATAACATCTTGGACCTACTGATAACAAACAGACCCGAACTTTTCGACTCTGTAAGTGCAGAACAGGGAATCAGTGATCATAAGGCCGTTGCAGCATCCCTGAATATGGAAGTTAATAGGAATATAAAAAAAGGGAAGGAAGGTTTATCTGTTTAGCAAGAGTAATAGAAGGCAGATTTCAGACTACCTAACAGATCAAAACGAAAATTTCTGTTCCGACATTGACAATGTTGAGTGTTTATGGAAAAGTTCAAGGCAATCGTAAAATGGGTTTTAGACAGGTACGTCCCGAGTAAAACTGTGAAGGACGGGAAAACCCACCGTGGTACAACAACAAAGTTAGGAAACAACTGCGAAAGCAAAGAGAGCTTCACTCCAAGTTTAAACGCAGCCAAAACCTCTCAGACAAACAGAACCTAAACGATGTCAAAGTTAGCGTAAGGAGGGCTATGCGTGAAGCTTTCAGTGAATTCGAAAGTAAAATTATATGCACCGACTTGACAGAAAATCCTTCTTACGTTAAATCAGTAAGTGGCTCGAAACAGCATATCCAGACACTCCGGGATGATGATGGCATTGAATCAGAGGGTGACACGCGTTAAGCTGAAATACTAAATACCTTTTTCCAAAGCTGTTTCACAGAGGAAGACCGCACTGCAGTTCCTTCTCTAAATCCTCGCACAAACGAAAAAATGGCTGACATCGAAATAAGTGTCCAAGGAATAGAAAAGCAACTGGAATCACTCAACAGAGGAAAGTCCACTGGACCTGACGGGATACCTGTTCGATTCTACACAGACTACGCGAAAGAACTCGCCCCCCTTCTAACAGCCGTGTACCCCAAAGTCTCTAGAGAAACAGAAGGTTCCCAATGATTGGAAAAGAGCACAGGTAGTCCCAGTCTTCAAGAAGGGTCGTCGAGCAGTTGCGCAAAACTATAGACCTATATCTCTGGCGTCGATCTGTTGTAGAATTTTAGAACATGTTTTTTGTTCGCGTATCATGTCGTTTTTGGAAACCCAGAATCTACTCTGTAGGAATCAACATGGATTCCGAAAACAGCGATCGTGTGAGACCCAACTCGCTTTATTTGTTCATGAGACCCAGAAAATATTAGATACAGGCTCCCAGGTAGATGCTATTTTCCTTGACTTCCGGAAGGCATACGATACAGTTCCGCACTGTCGCCTGATAAACAAAGTACGAGCCTACGGAGTATCAGACCAGCTGTGTGGCTTGATTGAAGAGTTTTTAGCAAACAGAACACAGCATGTTGTTATTAATGGAGAGACGTCTACAGGAGTTAAAGTAGCCTCTCGCGTGCCACAGGGGAGTGTTATGGGACCATTGCTTTCACAATATATATATATATGACCTAGTAGATGGAAGTTCCATCGGCTTTTCGCGGATGATGCTGTAGTATACAGAGAAGTTGCAGCATTAGAAAATTGTAGCGAAATGCAGGAAGATCTGCAGCTGATAGGCACTTGGTGCAGGTGAAACGTCCCCTTAGAAAAATTTATACACGACTGTGCTTAAACTGACTCACAATATTTTTAGCGCAACGCAATCTGACTTTCAAAAATCCCTACGAAAGAATGGCCCTGACTAACCTTAACCTATACGTTTCGCAAATCACTTACCTCACAAAAATCTTCGTTACTGAAGCTACTGCAATACAGCGAGCGCCACTACTGCCAGCTAAATAAAAGATTCAAACTACTGAAGGCACTAACTACTGATAGGTATAGTTAGCAAATGAAAGATTTTAATACAGAACAAACAATGTATGTACCTTAATAGTCATTATATATATATATATATATATATATATATATATATATATATATATATATATATATATCAGTTCGTGACACCAATTCTTACAAATTTCAAAAGTCCGCCATCTCTCTCCCCACGTCCACCACTGCTGGCGGCTCACCACCAACTGCGCAACGCTACGCGCTGTTAGCATCCAGCTGCCGCTGCCCAACACTACAATGGCAGACAACAATGCAGACTAAACACAGACTGCACACGGCACAGGCAGTGATTTTTTCATACCGAGCGCTATGTGGCGTTACCAATAAGAAAACCTAAACAGCCTACTTACACAGGGAGTGGCAACTCACCCTTAACATAGACAAATGTAATGTATTGCGAATACATAGAAAGAAGGATTCTTTATTGTATGATTATATGATAGCGGAACAAACACTGGTAGCAGTTACTTCTGTTAAATATCTGGGAGTATGCGTGCGGAACGATTTGAAGTGGAATGATCATATAAAATTAATTGTTGGTAAGGCGGGTACCAGGTTGACATTCATTGGGAGAGTCCTTAGAAAATGTAGTCCATTAACAAAGGAGGTGGCTTGCAAAACACTCGTTCGACCTATACTTGAGTATTGCTCATCAGTGAGGGATCCGTACCAGATCGGGTTGACGGAGGAGATAGAGAAGAAGCAAAGAAGAGCGGCGCGTTTTGTCACAGGGTTATTTGGTAGCCGTGATAGTGTTACGGAGATGTTTAGCAAACTCAAGTGGCGAACTCTGCAAGAGAGGCGGTCTGCATCGTGGTGTAGCTTGCTCATCAGGTTTCGAGAGGGTGCGTTTCTGGATGAGGTATCGATTATATTGCTTCCTCCTACTTATAGCTCCCGAGGAGATCACGAATGTAAAATTAGAGAGATTCGAGCGCGCACGGAGGCTTTCAGACAGTCGTTCTTACGGCGAACCATACGCGACTGGAACATAAAAGGGAGGTAATGACAGTGGCACGTAAAGTGCCCTCTGCCACACACTGTTGGGTTGCTTGCGGAGTATAAATGTAGATGTAGAAGTCGTTTGAGCGTGAGAGTATAAATAGCTTGACGTCGATATTGCTGGAGGGCTATAATGCTAACTGCTATGCGGATGTTATCCAGGACATTCTTACGGAGTGGAAGGTATCGATGTGGATAACTTAGTTTTTGTTTATTAAGGGAACAGTGTAGGAAGAATGAGATTTTCACTCTGCAGCGGAGTGTGCGCTGATATGAAACTTCCTGGCTGATTAAAACTGTGTGCCCGACCGAGACTCGAACTCGGGACCTTTGCCTTTCGCGCGCAAGTGCTCTACCATCTGAGTTACCGAAGAACGACTCACGCCCTGTACTCACAGCTTTACATCTGCCAGTACCTCGTCTCCTACCTTCCAAACTTTACAGAAGCTCTCCTGCGAACCTTGCAGGACTAGCACTCCCGAAAGAAAGGATACTTCGGAGACATGGCTTAGCCACAGCCTGGGGGAAGTTTCCAGAATGAGATTTTCACTCTGCAGGGGAGTGTGCGCTGATATGAAACTTCCTGGCAGATTAAAACTTTGTGCCCGACCGACATGTTAGAACTTCGTGCTTCCTCTTTTATGTCTTTACAATTTAAGGAGAATGAGACACAGCAAAGCGTGGCCAGTGGCAGCTAGTAATATATATGGAATAAGAAACACCACCTTTGAAAACGCTGAAACTGAGAAACACAAACGTGGGAAACGAGAATACAGTAAGATATCGAAGATCGGATCAGCCGCTACAACAATTGGCCAAAAGCTATAAATCTGCTGCGCTCATGCCAAAAATGGCTAGTGTAGAAAAGAGATTAATGAGCAGGAGACTTTTTCCTCAATAAATAACGGTAATGAGAAAGCATTTAACAATATTGCGCGCTATTTATTACGAAAAGAATTTTATATTAGGTTAATGAAATAAAGGAAATAACATTTGTCAGCTGGAGATATAAACTACTGTAAATAGCCTATAGTGTACTTCAAGAACAAGAATGTACTCAATATAGCGAATTTTGTTAAAATTCACGTCTAAACGTCAAATAATAGTAGTTTTTCGATCGTAATTTTATCTCGTATGCAACCTGATGCATCACACATTATACACAGCCTCTAACAATGAGTAGGCATAAAGATTGCGATGGATGTATTATGAACAATTCAACGAAAATTGTTAGCATCCACTTATCATGCAAATCTGACTTCGGGTCCCCAGTGGTTAAATGAAGTAAGTTGCGTTCCTTGTGCCCGATTCAACAATTGTGATAATTTTTTTCGTTTCTCCCTGGAGATATAAACATAATAACCAGACTGTTTAATGCCTGAAAACTTGTTGACTATAACCGACAAGGTGGAATTACATTTCGAGATAAGGTAAATAGTTATGGGGTCACTTCACTGCTACAATGTGTAGCGATTCAGTCAGCTTAAGAAAATATACACAGCAGTGTCGTAAAAGATCCTGACAGAATAACATAACGGAGGAAATAGTACATGGATAATAAAAACGAAACACACACACACATACACCTGTGTTCAATGAATGAGTTTCAAATCGTTGCCCGGTCATTTCGAGTTATATGTCTGGTGACTTTCTTAAACCACTCGAGCAACGGGTAGCATCGTTACTTCGACGAAGTCGTCGCCAATTCCTTCCTCTAGTTTTGTCAAGTTAAGCTAGTGCTGTGCCTCTAATAACTATGATATCAACGGGAAGATTAACTCTTTATCATTTCTTCCTTCCTACTTCGAATAAGAGTTCAAGGATTTCTCTAACGAAGCAGTAAAAGCGGTGGTTGCTAGATCGTTTGTATTGGTTGTGAGGAAAACAGTCCTAAATTAGTGACCGCCGAGTACATATTTATGGGAAACTTTTTGTGATACAGGCCCAGAGCTTTTATAATGATTAAAATTGCAGCTAAAACAGCAAAAGACATCATTTGAAAATGTATGGGAAAGGTATGTTGAAAACAGAAAACAGTAATATTAAATGGATTTTCACATGTCTTGGTTTTATAAGGTATGAGTTCCGTTTGTTCTGTGCCGATTGAGAATTATTTCATAAGACAATTTCATCAACTGAATAATACATAATAATATTATATAACATTCCATGCCATACATAACACACCGTTAGAATTCAGATCGTCTATTTGGCTCTCGTTGCTGTGTTGTACAAAGCTATAGCAATTGTCTAGCGCTATACAGTGAGTAATAAGCTTCACTGTTCTGTAATTATCTGATCACAGATATTCATAAATTATTCGCATGCAGCCTCAAAAATTACATTTTGCAGCGTGCACCTGGTTCATCGCCATCTTGGTTTGTCGCTACAAATATTGTATCATCTAAGAGCAGTACCAGCATAATAAAATTAATAAAACAACTCATGGACAGTGTAGAACTCATTACTCCACGCTGAAGCGTATTGAAACACGATATTGTTTGTTATTTGCAGCATTACTTCCACCAGAGCTCTAATTGTCAGAATTTGCACGGGTAAACATTGTCAGATTCAAATTAGAAGTATAAAATAAACCTTCTGGCTGACTGACCAGGATTTTTGCACAGGTGTATTCCGTCCATTCTAGGAACTGGTCCCTTGTTGACGGATTTCTTTTTACAGTGCAAACAACAAAATTAAAGCTGCGAGAGAAGTCATTTAAAAACAAACAAAGGCATAATAACTTACTGATAAGTGCGGGGGATGAAGTCATAAATGTTCCACACCACACAACAAACTACGTAAATGGTCATTTTTTAAGTACTGCAGAGAAAGTGAAATAAAAGTCCCCAAAATTCAAGTGTGAACTGTAAATAGTAATGCACTATGTACTATGATGTTACAGTCAACCTCAGAATATGAAGTCAGAAAAAATGTACAAAACCCAAAAAAACGAAAAGCCAGCAGCCTTAGACGAAGTACCAATGGGTGTACTGAAATAATGCAGACAGAGTATACAAGCTCGCATAATAAACATAATAAATGAGTCATTTGAATCAGGGAAACTTCCACAGTATTTATAACAGGCAAAAGTTGTACCTCTGCTAAAGAAAGACAGAAAACTACTACCCAATTTTCCTGTTGTCGCCATTCTCAAAAATAAAAGAATCAATTACTGAAGACAGATAAATGATTGCCTGAATTAACACAACCTTTCAGGTGAATCACATTTGGTTTCCGAAGTGATTAGTGTACAGAATCAGCTATTTCACTGAAAAAATACGGCAACCAGCCACTTTTTAATGCGTTTTTTTATTTACGCCAATATGCATTTCGGGTTTGCACCCATCTTCAGCTGGCAAATTACATGGATCTTCAGTTACTACAGTAGTACGATCTCAACAGCAGTTTGTATGCTGCAGCAGGCCTGTGCAAAAGCATTTGTAATCTCAAACTATGATACAGTGTAAGTAACAAGTTCAATTCCCTCTTCAGTTGTAATAAAAATAATATCTTTTTTTTTTTGGTAAACAAATATTAACTCGAGAATCTTGCTGCCTCCATGCGATCCAATGGTGGATTTGTGTAGATATTTAACATGTTATCTCATTCATGGAGGGAAAATTTCTGCTAATTTTATGAACATTTCCTCGTCTCGTCGTCACAGAAGCGCTTCTGGAACTTAGGTGCAATATTTATTGCTTTAAAACCGAATTTCCGAGGAATTAATATTGGTGGATCTTCCCTCATATTGTCCTAACTTAAGTTAATGGGATCTTATGGGACAGTATAGACAGATCTACGACCACTGAGTGCATGTTTCTCCCTGTTGTACAACAAGCATGTTTATTTTGTTCTGCCTCAGAACAAGTGCCTACGAATTTTTCATTGTTGTTATTGTTCTTGATCTTCTTCTTTTTTCTTTTTATTATTATTATTATCTTTATGTGTATAAGGCATTATCATTCTGGACAATATACGAACCGGTAAACTTTGTATCGTAAGAGATATAAAACCCTGCATGTAATACTGTATTTGTCAGAAGTTCCTACGAAAGTTAATACGTAGGAAAAAAGGTCCTCATGTTGCGCAGTTAAATTCTGTTTTATTCTATGTAAGTCGCGTCCTATATGTCGATGTATTAATGGGTCGTTTAACATACTAGCATTTTTGGGTGGATGTCCTGACGGGTACATTTGCATTGTGTTTAGGAGAATGCGTGTACCAAAAACTGTACTGCACGTCTAGAATTTCAAAATTTGATCTGCACGTATATCACACCTCCCAGATGGCGGCACAAAAACTGCAAGTTTAACTGTTTTACCACACACTTGCTACGTTAGTATCATAATTAGAATAGCAGTAGCTAAGATTTATTGTGGACGTGTAACGTAAGGCGCGGAAGACTATTTTTCAACATTTATATAACCCCCTATTTTTTTCTTTTAATGAGACATCAGGAAGTTCGCGTGTAACCATAAACCACGCAGTTTCTAAGAAAACCCATTTAGATGTCTTCTACTTTTAAGGCGAGATTTCTGATAGTGCTTCAACGCACATTGGAAGGGTGTATTCGTCATCGCCATACTGGCGTATCACCCGGCGTGATGGTATGGGGTGCCATGGGGTTACACGTCTCGGTCACCTCTTGTTCGCATTGACGGCACTTTGAACAGTGGACGTTACATTTCTGATGTGTTACGACCCGTGGATCTACCCTTCATACGATACCTGCGAAACCCTACATTTCAGCAGGATAATGCACGATCGCATGTTGCAGGTACTGTGCGGGCCTGTCTGGATACAGAAAATGTTCGACTGCTGCCCTAGCCAGCACATTCTCCAGATCTCTCACCAACTGAAAACGCCTGGTCGATGGTAGCCGAGCAACTGGCTCGTCACAATACGCCAGTCGCTGCTCTTGATAAACTGTGGTATCGCGTTGAAGCTGCATGGGTAGCTGTACCTGTACACGCCATCCACGCTCTGTTTGACTCAATTCCCATGCGTATCACGGCCGTTATTACGGCCAGAGGTGGTTGTTCTGGGTACTGATTTCTCAGGATCTACGCACCCAGATTGCGTGAAAAAGTAATCACATCTCAGTTCTAGTATAATATATTTGTTCAATGAATACCCGGTTATCATCTGTATTGCTTCTTAGTGTAGCAGTTTTAATGGCCAGTACTGTATACTAATATCGGAAATTAATTACAAAATTTTTAATGCCTATTCAACTTCTGCCTGAAGGCTACGTGTTAATTTAAAATGCTACATGTCAATTTTTTCACTCTCTTTTATTGAGACCTCTGACAGTGGCCATGTCCACTTTTACGCATGTGTGAAAAGAATGTCTTAAGGCCGTAAGCAATGTGTCACAGACTAAATATACCGCGTGCACAACTGCATCCACAGCGAGCTCCCAGTCATTACCAAAATTCATGTTCGTAATAGGAGAAATTGTTTACGGTTCTATATATTATTGGTATCAGGTGCACCGAAGGAAATAGTGCCCTGCCGGGCAACGCGGCGTTGACAGCGCCAATAATTGGTGTTGTTCGCGGCAGCTGCCGGCTTATTAAGTGCAATAAAGAAGAAATTGGGCCCCACCTGCGACCCGACATGACTCCGTATTGTGGCCGGGCGAGCCGACCTGTCACGTAGTCCGGAGCTAAGGACCGCCACGTGAATGTTAAGTGAGACTCCGCACGGCGCGCAGGTGCCGCCTGCGGCCGATGACCACGAGGTGAGCCCAACCACCGACTGGGGCCTTATCGGACGCCGCAATAAGGTACACATTCTGCAGACCGTTGCGTCCACGGCGTGTGTTCTTGCCATAGAGTAAGTATCTCTGGAGTGAGCATTCACATGCACAGAACAGATTTTGTGTTGTCAACATACACTGCCGGCCTGATCACGTGTTCTCGGGACGTCGTGTGTTTGTCCGTATAGCGCTCTGTATATTTCGAATGTCAATACATCCCTAGTACAGACGGATTCTTTTCGTACGTGTTGTGGATTATTTATATATGTTGTGCAAACATTTCAACAGTATCCATTTGTTTCCGGGAATGAGCCAGCCACGTATATTTTAAGGGCAAGTGATATTGCTTTCTGCTTCTTTGCGATAGGTGTCACAGTTCAGATGCACTCGATTTTTGGTAGTTTTCGGTGTGATACGGCACTTTATAGTATTACAGAGCCTGACGTACATTTTTGCAGTGATAGTCTTGCAAGACGACTTCACAGTACGCTAGTACTTTTGCAAGTGCCCGAAAAACACCGAATTTTCTTCGCATTAGCGATTATATCGCTGCTAATTCGTCCCTTTTTCTGCTATTTCTGCGGATTTATTTTGTCGTTTCTCGACCTAAAGCACAATTTTTCTTACTGGTGACACTTTGAAGTGTTTATTTAACGCATTTTACGTACTTGCTCCCAGTTTACTAAATAAATAGTAGACTAAGTAAGAAGGGGAGAAAAAGGCGATCGGAGAATAAATGCACTGTAAACTAAATACAGTTGGTCATGTAACAGTCAACCCATATAACACCATTAAGGGAAGTCAAAAGTCACACAAATGAAAGAGTTTGGGGACATTTTTACTAACATTTTACGCTTCTTAATCAAATGGTGAAGAAAATAAATTGAAGGCAAAATACACCAAAGAAGATGAATGTGTACTTTGATTAGCTACACTATTGTGTTTTTTATTTGATTTGTGCAGAAAATGTATTTAAACTGAATGCAGAAATTGGTATCAGGTGCTGTGAAATATTAAAAATAGTTGGTATAGCATCTACCTGCAGCCACACACGTACAAATTTTTCTCTTCCTAAACATTCCTCTTCAAAGTGTTTTGAACATACTTTGGAATATATTGTGGAGACAAAATTACTCCTCCTCATTTTCTGGAGCCACATCCTTACTCGTTGTTCATCCGTCGGGAACCTAAAATATAAATCACACATAATCAGTCTCCATGTCCTAGACACGCTTAACATGGTCTCCTACTGTGACTTTATAGTAAACAAGAAGGTTTGGACACACATGTTATACGAAGACAATTACAGACTCCCACTCTATTGAATTTATTTGTCTCCCGTATTTCAAATCTATATACATAATCGACAAGTCACTGATAAATGCATGGAGGATAGTATTTGCTGAAACAACTAACTATTCCCTTTCCTGTTCCACTAGAAAATTTACGAGACGAAGCGATTGTTTGTAAGCTTTTGTACGAGCCGTAATATCTATTATATAGTCATAAAATCGTAGAAAAATAGGTCTACAGAATCAAGCCTTAATTATAACGGCCGGCCGCGGTGGTCTAGCGGTTCTAGGCGCTCAGTCCGGAACCGTGGGACTGCTACGGTCGCAGGTTCGAATCCTTCCTCGGGCATGGATGTGTGTGATGTCCTTAGGTTAGTTAGGTTTAAGTAGTTCTAAGTTCTAGGGGACTGATGACCACAGATGTTAAGTCCCATAGTGCTCAGAGCCATCTGAACCATTTTTTTAAAAATTATAATGCGTCTCGAAATTTTTAAGCATAGCACCCATGAAAAGTTACTATCCCTCCTTTCACATATTTTTCTTTGCATCTGTAGCAACAACAGTAATTCACCATCGCTATTACACTATCAACAAAAGGTGAAAGTACACAAAAACTCTTGATATTATAAACTTCAAACTCTGAGGAAAGCACACACGCACAGCGAAGTCCCGAAAACACGTGACAGTCATGGTTTAATGTTGACAACATGCGCAGAACGCAGTGCTCACTCCAGAGAAATTTACTCTAAGGTTCTTGCAGTAACTCATGGAGCTCAAAACTTACCGGAGCATACAGAACGGCGAGGTTGTCGTGACAATTCAGGTAGTGCAATGGAAAGGTACTGTTAGTGTTTCGCGCTCGTATCAGCAGTCCAACTGCAGAACCCTGCGATTCAGTACAGCTGTAGCTTGCCGTTCACGCCGTTGCTAGGAAACAATCCACATATTGTTCACGGATGTTTCATGGATAATCGTACCCCATATCTGTAATGTCTCCTCGCCGAGTAATTTAGTTTACACAGTTACATCTGCATCTATCTCTGAATGTCAGTGAGATTTCGCCGGTTCTTTCTTTCTGTAAATATCATATCTGTGTCGAAGATTTTTAGCTGTATCCGAGTGCCACATCCGAAAATACGCTGACAGAACAAAAATCGCAACACCAAGAAAGAGTTGTTTGACATAAACTAAAGTTGGTAGACGTATTTCTACGAGGTGCGATAATAAAGTAATGAGACTGATTTTCTTTGCAAGATGTGGCAACCCTGCAGGCCTGCATAGCCACAATATCTTTGACCCTGGTCTATAAGCTGCTTCAAGACCAAGCGCCACATCAATGCAACTGCTATAATAAGTTAAGACGTGTTTGAGTCTCTCGTCACTGAAATGGAACCGCATAATATTGCGCAACGGTATGCCATTTCTTTTTGCGTTAAATTGGGTGAAAACGCGACGACAACTTACGGTAAGCTTCAGAAGGCTTTTGGAGAGGAGGTTATGTCAAGAGTTCAAGTTTTTCGTTGGCATAAAATGTATAGTGAAGGCAGAACGAATGTTGAAGACAAAGACCGCACTGGATGACTCAATCTCATGGACGGATGTCTACTTGGTCAGGATGCGTGAACTCGTACGAGCTGGTCGAAGATTATCCGTAAAATGATTGCAGAAGAACTGAACATCAATCGAGAAACGGTTCGTCTAGTAATAACTGAAGATCTTGGTATGAGAAAGATTTGTGCAAAAATGGTCCCCAAAAATCTCACACCACAAAATCGAGAAACACATAATTTTTAACCTCAAAACAGATTTCAGTAATACCACAGCCTCCTTATTCACCAGATATTGCTCCGTGCAACTTTTTCTATTTCCAAGAGTCAAAACGGTGGTCAAGGGACACCATTTTCAAACAACACAAGATGTCCGAAAAGTTGTGACGAGGGTTTTGGAGGATATTACAGTAGATGAGTTCCAGAAATGTTAACATCAACAGCAGAAACGCTGGAAAAAGTCTGTGTGATCCGAATGGCACTACTTTGAAGGAAACAAAATTAAACTTGACTAAAACGGTAAGCAACGTCACATCAGTCTCGTTACTTTATTGTCGCACCTCGAACATCTAAAAGATGATTTTATCGTGTGAATGCAAATAAGATTTGCTTTAAGTACACGCCGTAACTGTCGTGAGCGTTGATTACCTTTGAGACGGGACGTGATGAGCTGATGTTAGTCAAGAATGCCTTTTAAGACTAAAAAAACACCGTTTTCAAGACCAAACTGAGTTTGAACGAGGTCGTGTAATAGGGCTAGAGAAGCTGTATGTTCCTTATACGATATTCCAGAAAGACTTGACAGGAATGTTGCCACTGTACATGACTGCTGGCAGCGCTGGTCACTATAATGTACTGTCGCAAAAAAGACCGGACTCCGGAACCTGGCACTACGAGTTAGAAGACAATCGTCTTAGGCATTTGGCTCTGGCGCACGGTACTCCATCTGCAGCAGCAACATGAGCGCCAGTTGACACCACAATGACACAGCGGATAGCTGCAAATCCATTACTTCAAGGACAGCTCCGAGCCAGATGTCCTCTAGCGTGCGCTCCACTGACTCCGAACCACCGCCATTTGCGACTTCAGTGGTGTCACGCGAGAGCTCAGTGGAGCGACTGCAGTTAACCTGTCTCCATGCTATACTCGCTGGACCTACACCTGGAGCTCCGGTCTGAGGCGCGGTTTCGAATCACAGCTAGAGCACTCTTCTGGTTATCCCACGCATCCCGACGTCAGTCTGGCCTTTCGGCGTGTTGTGCTGCCTTTAATAAACTGCATTTCAAGGGGCGTTTTTCAACAGGATACCACTGTGTTCAGCCTTGGGCTGATCGATCACTAGATCTGTCTCCACAACATCATCCCAAAACTGCAGCGTCATCCAGAACCAGCATTAATCGTCCCTGAAATATCCGACCAAGTCCAACAGGCATGTAATTCCATCACACAAACTGATATCCGCCACCTGTACAACAAAATTCATGCACTTTTACTTGCTTGCATTCATCAGAATGGCTGTTACAACGGTTATCAATGTACCAGCATTTCACATTTGTTACCTAGACAAATGTATTCCCGCAATTTTATAACTCTATATTAATGATTTTTTTCTGGTGGTCCATTGATAGTGACCGAGCGAGGTGGCGCAGTGGTTAACACACTGGACTCGCATTCGGGAGGACGACAGTTCAATCCCGTCTCCGGCATCCTGATTTAGGTTTTCCGTGATTTCCCTACATCGCTTCAGGCAAATGCCGGGATGGTTCCTTTGAAAGGGCACTGCCGATTTCTTTCCCCATCCTCCCCTTACCCGAGCTTGCGCTCCGTCTCTAATGACCTCGTTGTCGACGGGACGTTAAACACAAATCTCCTCCTCCTCCTCCATTGATAGTGGCCGGGCCAAATTTCTCACAAAATAAGCATCAATCGAAAAAAGTACAAAGAACGAAACTCGTCTAGCTTGAAGGGGCAAACCAGATGACGCTAGGGTTGGCTCTTCTAGATGACGCTGCCATAGGTCAAAATAATATCAACTGCGTTTTTTTTTAAAAATAGGAACCCCCATTTTTATTACATATTCGTGTAGTACGTAAAGAAATATGAATGTTTTAGTTGGACCACTTTTTTCGCTTTGTGATAAATGGCGCTGTTATAGTCACAAATGTATAAGTACGTGTGATCACGTAACATTCCGCCAGTGCGGACGGTATTTCCGCCAGTGCGGGCGGTATTTGCTTCGTGATACATTTCCCCGTGTTAAAATGCACCGTTTACCAATTGCGGAAAAGGTCGATATCGTGTTGATGTATGGCTGTTGAGATTAAAATGCCCAACGGGCGTGTGCTATGTATGCTGCTCGGTATCCTGGACGACATCATTCAAGTGTCGAGACCGTTCGCCGGATAGTAACGTTATTTCAGGAAACAGGAAGTGTTTAGCCACATGTGAAACGTCAACCAGACTAGCAACAAATGATGACGCCCAAGTAGGTGTTTTAGCTACTGTTGCGGCTAATCCGCACATCAGTAGCAGACAAACTGCGCGAGAATCGGGAATCCCAAAAACGTCGGTGTTGAGAATGCATTTCTATGCACCAGGAATTGCATGGGGACGACTTTGAACGTCGTGTACAGTTCTGCCACTGGACACAAGAGAAATTACGGGACAATGACGGCTTTTTTGCGATCGTTCTGTTTAGCGATGAAGCGTCCGTCATTCTCCAACAGCGGTAACGTAAGCCGGCGTAATATGCGGTATTGGGCAACGGAAAATCCACGATGGCTGCGACAAGCGGAGCATCAGCGACCTTGGAGGGTTAATGTATGGTGTGGCATTATGGGAGGAAGGATAATTGGCCCCCATTTTAACGATGGCAATCTAAAACATGCAATGTATGCTGATTTCCTACGTAATGTTCTGCCGATCTTACTACAAGATGTTTCACTGCATGACAGAATGGCGATGTACTTCCAACATGATGGACGTCCGGCACATAGCTCGCGTGTGTTTTAAGCGGTGTTGAATAGCATACTTCATGACAGGTGGATTGGTCGTCGAAGCACCATACCATGGACCGCGCGTTCACCGGATCTGACGTCCCCGGATTTCTTTCTGTGGGGAAAGTTGAAGGATATTTGCTATCGTGATCCGCCGACAACGCCTGACAACATGCGTTAGCGCATTGTCAATGTATGTGCGAACATTAGGGAAGGCAAACTACTCGCCGTTGAGAGGAATGTCCTTACACGTATTGCCAAATGCACTGAGGTTGACGGACATCATTTTGGACATTTATTGCATTAATGTGGTATTTACAGGTAATCACGCTGTAGCACTATGCGTTGTAAGGAATGATAAGTTCACAAAGGTACATGTATCACACTGGAACAACCTAAACAAAATGTTCAAACATACCTACGTTCTTTTTTGTAATTTAAAGAACCTACATGTTACCAACTGTTTGTCTAAAACTGTGAGCCATGTGTTTGTGACTATTACAGCGCCATCTATCACAAAGCGAAAAAAGTGTTCCAACTAAAACATTCATATTTCTTTTCACCTACACGAATATGTAATAAAAAATGGGGGTTCCATTTAAAAAAAAACGCAGTTGATATCCGTTTGACCTATGGCAGCGCCCTCTAGCGGGCCAACCATAGCGTCATCTGGTTTCCCCCTTCAAGCTAGACAAGTTTCGTTGTATGTAGTTTTTTCGTTTGAGGCTTATTTCGTGAGATATTTGGCCCGGTCACGAGCAATGGACCACCCTGTATGTATATGGTGATTATAACTAAACTTTCAAACCGCTGTAGAAATAACGCCACTGGTCAGAATGACGTCAAATTGCAACGGAATGTTATCAGAGGAGGAGGAAAACGTATGGAAGATGAAAAGTAATTAGTTACAAAATGAAGCAATAGATGGCGCTGTAAGCATCATAATGTAATAGTGGTCGACTACAAATGACAAAGAGTCATACAACAATGCCTAAGGTGTATGTCTGACGCTAAACAAACTGTACTACTCAGTCTGCAAGAGTGTACTGGTGTGATACTGTTAGTTACGTAAGCCCACCCACCACGGCAAGATCATATCACATCAGATGGGAAAAATCGGTTTTTACTTGTGCTGAGGCCAAAACCCGCATAAAAAGCATCAATCAAAATTAAATATGATTATCAATTTCCGTGTTACTGGCGAAAAACACTCTCAATATGTTGTCCATCGTTTTCTGCAACAAGTTGAAATTGAGAAACTGCATGTTCCATAACTGATAGAAGCGTTTCCGTGGTCACGTTCAGAATGCGTTGCGCAGTGCGTACCTTCAATGCAGCTAAGTTTACAGTCGGAACACTGAGCACAACACTTTTGGGGTAACCCCACACCCAGAAGTCACACGGATTAAGATCAGGTGATCGGGACCGCCAGGCTGTAGGGAAATGGCGGCTGATAATTCTAGCATGTCCGAAATCGCGCTTTACCAGCTACATATCTGGATTTGTAATGTGCAGAGGTTCGCCATCTTGCATAAAAATCATCAGAGATGCGCAAAAGGCACTCATAGCGCTTACCAGTGACGGTACAGGTAACAGGACAGGAAGCACCTGCCTCTTCGATAAAATATGGCCCTATGATAAATGATACCGTAAAACCGCACCATACAGTGACCTTTTCAGGATGAAGTGGTATTGGTTGATTTGCGTGTGGATTTTCCGTTGCCTTTTTTCGACAATTCTGCGTCTTGACATATCCTGTCAGATGAAAGTGGGCTTCGTCTGTACACAAAATCTTCCACGGCCAATCATTGACCGCTTCCATGCGAGCAAGAAATTCTAAAGCATTGATCTCTCTTGCTCGCAGGTTAACAGGAACCAACTCGTGTATATGGGTAATTTTGAATGGATAGCAAAGAAGGATGTTTCGTAGGATTTTACGCACTTTGCTCACTGGTATGTCCAACGTTCGGGCAATTCTCCGTGCACTACACGTTTTGCACACCACCACTCGTCTCTTCCTGCATTGCTTAGGTCAATGCTTCCATGAATTCGTTGCCTCCCTCTACCAGGTTGCACACCAAAAACCCGTCTTTTCGTATTTCCGGATCAGCTTCTCCAGACCCGCGGCAGTCATCGGACCAACGCCGTTTTTCAAACCCTTCAGCGTCTGGAATGTCTGCAGAGCGACGTCTGCACAGTCATCATTCTTGTAATACATCTTTACAAGCAGAGCGCGATCCTGCATTGAAGCGGTCATGGCGAACGTCGCAGACGTGAAAGGAGGAAAAGTCGTGCACCCGGAGTGTATATACCAAGTGCAATGACAGGTGTTTTCATTTACGTATTCTGACACATACAGCGCCATCTATTGATCAATTTGCACAGTATTTTTTTCTTCTGCCATACGTTTTCCCCCACCTCCGAAAATATTCCGTTGCAACTTGACGTCATTCTGATCAGTGGTGTTATCTCTACAGCATTTTGGCCGGCTGGAGTGGCCGAGCGGTTCTAGGCGCTACAGTCTGGAACCGCGCGACCGCTACAGTCGCAGATTCGAATCCTGCCTCGAGCATGGATGTGTGTGATGTCGTTAGGTTAGTTAGGTTTAAGTAGTTCTGAGTGCTACGGGACTGATGACCTCAGAAGTTAAGTCCCATAGTGCTCAGAGCCATTTGAACCTTTTTTTTTCTACAGCGGTTTGAAAGCTTAATTATAATCACTCTGTATGGTATATAGTGATAAAATCTTGACTTTCAACTACCGAGGACCTATTCAAATTAATAAGACAACTTGCAAAAAGGTTCGAGGCTCGTTCCCTATTTAAATGGCACGTTGTGAACCATCACCATATTGGAATATTTTAGTCTGTTTACGAAAATGTGTTATAAGCATTTAACTCTGGATACAGTATCACATTGACCCTTCATATACATACTTTAATCGTCGTACACGGTAATTTATTAAGAACGTTGTATTGGAGTGCAATGTCTTGAGGAAACAAAATTGACTTTGACTGCCAAGAAAACATAAAATCTACATCTACATCTACATCTACATCCATACTCCGCAAGCCACCTGACGGTGTGTGGCGGAGGGTACCCTGAGTACCTCTATCGGTTCTCCCTTCTATTCCAGTTTCGTATTGTACGTGGAAAGAAGGATTGTCGGTATGCTTCTGTGTGGGCTCTAATCTCTCTGATATTATCCTCATGGTCTCTTCGCGAGATATACGTAGGAGGGAGCAATATAGTGCTTGACTCTTCGGTGAAGGTATGTTCTCTAAACTTTAACAAAAGCCCGTACCGAGCTACTGAGCGTCTCTCCTGCAGAGTCTTCCACTGGAGTTTATCTATCATCTCCGTAACGCTTTCGCAATTACTAAATGATCCTGTAACGAAGCGCGCTGCTCTCCGTTGGATCTTCTCTATCTCTTCTATCAACCCTACCTGGTGCGGATCCCACACTGCTGAGCAGTATTCAAGCATTGGGCGAACAAGCGTACTGTAACCTACTTCCTTTGTTGTCGGATTGCATTTCCTTAGGATTCTTCCAATGAATCTCAGTCTGGCATCTGCTTTACCGACGATCAACTTTATATGATCATTCCATTTTAAATCACTCCTAATGCGTACTCCCAGATAATTTATGGAATTAACTGCTTCCAGTTGCTGACCTGCTATTTTGTAGCTAAATGATAAGGGACCTATCTTTCTATGTATTCGCATCACATTACACTTGTCTACATTGAGATTCAATTGCCATTCCGTGCACCATGCGTCAATTCGCATTTCAGTACAATTTTCCATTGTTGCAACCTCTCGATACACCACAGCATCATCTGCAAAAAGCCTCAGTGAACTTCCGATGTCATCCACCAGGTCATTTATGTATATTGTGAATAGCAACGGTCCTACGACACTCCCCTGCGGCACACCTGAAATCACTATTACTTCGGAAGACTTCTCTCCATTGAGAGCGACATGCTGCGTTCTGTTATCTAGGAACTCCTCAATCCAATCACACAATTGATTTGATAGTCCGTATGCTCTTACTTTGTTCATTAAACGACTGTGGGCAACTGTGTCAAACGCCTTGCATAAGTCAAGAAACACGGCATCTACCTGTGAACCCGTGTCTAAGGCCCTCTGAGTCTCGTGGACGAATAGCGCGAGCTGGGAAAATACGTGTTGATCCTCGGTCGCGCCTGCCGGTGTGGCCGAGCGGTTCTAGGGGCCTCAGTCTGGAACCGCGCTGCTGTTAGGGTCGCAGGTTCGAATCCTGCCTCGGGCATGGATGTGTGTGATCGCCTTAGGTTACTTAGGTTTAAGTAGTTCTAAGTCTAGGGGACTGATAGATGTTAAGTCCCATAGTGCTTGGAGCCATTTGAACCATCTTCGGTCGCCAATCTAACTGCAGCGACACGTTTGCAGAAAAACGACGATACTGTTGTCGCCAATCTCCTTGGTCAATTGATAACGAAATAATACCAGCTGGCCATCGTGTTCCTATCGCCAATGTGGTCAGATCTCTCTACTCGTGAAATGTTGAATTATATCACAGTCGTGGAGGTCGGGTACTACGCCTGATTGGACGAGTTTTCGTTTCACATCGTGAGGATGTATTTTCCGAAACTTTTGGAGAATGTAGAGGCAGTCAGATGTCTTGCAACACATGGTGACAGTATTTTCTGCCCAGTCGCGATCCTCATCCAAAGTTAGGTCTGAGCTCTTCACTGTCCTCTTATACGGGGCAGTGTATATCGGAACACGAGGGGGAGACATGCGACAACCTGTGGAGTGCACGCCACGTTGAGCTGCTGTACTACGCCGGGAAAAAGGATGTTCGACACGACATTAGGATGTGTCCACGACTTTTGTTGCCTCGGTGTACCAGTTTTACCACATAAAAAAAGATGAATCGAAACACATAAAATAGAAGCTCGAAAACAAAATCAAGAAAAAAGTCTGCCCTAATGAAAACACAAATATGGACGTTCTGTGCAGGAACCTGTTTTCCTAAGAAAGTGACCACGGTAAATGTAAATGACATGATAAAACTCCTCAAATGAAACTCAGAAACGAAGTAAGTATACCCAAGGAGGTAGTTCAAGATGAAGAATATGTCGATGAGGATAGTCTGTGTTTTAATTGTCTTAATGGATTCGATGTACAAGTTGTAATCGGCAGGCACAACAATCACGGGTTGAAAATGAGATGAAAGGGCTTTTTATGAGTGTTTGAACTGTGAAGATCCTATTCGGCGTTCCGGTGAAGACTGATAAATATTCAGTACATACCTTTCGGTCAAATTCTCACTACAAAAATGGTAACACCATTTATGATTGTAGATTTTTTCATCAAACCGTATGATTTTGTATTACAAAACTGTGAAGATTAAAGCTGATATATTTTCATTTACATAACCAATATGGTAACTAAATTAAATGATAAAATCACCTGGACCGGCTTGCCCCAACTGCTGGGTCAACTTGCCCCAGGGGTGGGATAGGTTGACCCAGGTGGTATTAATGTGCTAAATATTTTTTTATGAATATAAGAACATGGGTAGAATACAGGGACCGAAAGGCTATTTACATTTTGTACAGAAACCAGATGTCACTCATAAGAGTCGAGGGGCGTGAAAGGGAAGCAGTGGTTGGGAAAGGAGTGAGACAGGGTTGTAGCCTGTCCCCGATGTTATTCAATCTGTATATTGAGCAAGCAGTAAAGGAAACAAAAGAAAAATTCGGAGTCGGTATTAAAATCCATGGAAAAGAAATAAAAACTTTGAGGTTCGCCGATGACATTGTAATTCTGTCAGAGACAGCTAAGGACCTGGAAGAGCAATTGAACGGAATGGACAGTGTCTTGAAAGGAGGATATAAGATGAACATCAACAAAAGCAAAATGAGGATAATAGAACGCAGACGAATTAAATCGGGTGATGTTGCGGGAATTAGATTAGGAAATGAGAAACATAAAGTAGTAAAGGAGTTTTGCTATTTGGGGAGCAAAATAACTGATGATGGCCGAAGTAGAGAGGATATGAAAGATATGAAATGTAGACTGGCAATGGCAAGGAAAGCGTTTCTGAAGAAGAGAAATTTGTTAACATCGAGTATAGATTTAAGTGTCAGGAAGTCGTTTATGAAAGTACTTGTGTGGAGTGTAACCATGTATGGAAGTGAAACATGGACGATAAATAGTGTAGACAAGAAGAGCATAGAAGCTTTCGAAATGTGGTGCTACAGAAGAATGCTGAATATTAGATGGGTAGATCACATAACTAATGAGGAGGTATTGAACAGAATAGGAGAGAAGAGAAATTTGTGGCACAACTTCACTAGAAGAAGGGATCGGTTGGTAGGGCATATTCTGAGGCATCAAGGGATCACCAATTTAGTATTGGTGGGCAGCGTGAAGGATAAAAATCGTAGAGGGAGACCAAGAGATGAATACACTAAACAGATTCAGAAGGATGTAGGTTGCAGTAAGTACTGGGAGATGATGAAGCTTGCACAGGATAGATTTAAGTGCTGCATCAAACCAGTCTCTGGACTGAAGACCACAACAACAACAACAACAACAACAGTGAAAAACCTTAATTAAGAAAAGGCTGACAAAGCAGCCAACCAGTTGCAAATAAAGGTTTACTAGCACTTGACAATGGTTTCGATATTTGTAAAGATATCTGTTTTCAGTAGTCATCTGTTACTGTAGAGTCACTAAGCCTATGGGCCACATTGTATCTTAAGCTTTTTTTATAAAATTAGGCTTTCTTCCTCCGAAAAGTTAATTTGAGTTTTAATTAATACTCTTTCTAAATTTTATGCTGTGTTCTGTTAATTTATCGGTGTCCTGTTCTTAAGTTTTGATAGTTTCTTTTCGTGCCTAATAAAATATTAATAGAAAGTATTTGTGAAGTAAACGTACTAGGTTATATCAAACCGAGTGGCTCTTGTCAAAATTTCAGTTGCGTGTTTACGATTATACAACCAGCCGTTGATACCGTTCCAGATAATATCAATGTGAAAATTAAAATTTTCTTTAAAAGCTATAGTTCATACAAGATATATCTCGTAAGCTTCTACATTCAACCTATCTTTCTTTTTGTACAGGCCTACAATTCTGTCAGTTAAAACTTCTTACACTAATTTCTTCTTTATGGAAGGCGTTTTCTCACTGCTTAAGATAGTCTGGCATTAGGTCAACTTTATACGTTGCTTATTAAACAGGTATGGCCATTCATATCAATAAGCAAATAAATTAAGCAAATGCCGGGATGGTTCCTTTGAAAGGGCATGCCGATTTTCTTCTCCATTGTTTCCTAATCCGAGTTTGTGCTCCGTTACTAATGACCTCGATGTCACCAGGATGTCAAACACTAATTATTTTCCTTACAGTTCTTATGGACCATTTCTTCTAAAAAGTGATAGAAGACAAAACAGAGTTTAAAAAGCCGCTGTTTCTACTCTTCCCGAAAGGTGAGAAGGCCTGCAGTAGGGTAGGGAGAATGAAACCGTAGTAAATGCTCACTGACTACATGTCCTACTAAATTTGTTGAATGCCATTAAATCAATGTATAATTATACTAAAATTAGTACACTCCTGGAAATTGAAATAAGAACACCGTGAATTCATTGCCCCAGGAAGGGGAAACTTTATTCAAACATTCCTGGGGTCAGATACATCACATGATCACACTGACAGAACCACAGGCACATAGACACAGGCAATAGAGCATGCACAATGTTGGCACTAGTACAGTGTATATACACCTTTCGCAGCAATGCAGGCTGCTATTCTCCCATGGAGACGATCGTAGAGATGCTGGATGTAGTCCTGTGGAAAGGCTTGCCATGCCATTTCCACCTGGCGCCTCAGTTTGACCAGCGTTCGTGCTGGACGTGCAGACCGCGTGAGACGACGCTTCATCCAGTCCCAAACAAGCTCAATGGGGGACAGATCCGGAGGTCTTGCTGGCCGGGGTAGTTGACTTACACCTTCTAGAGCACGTTGAGTGGCACGGGATACATGCGGACGTGCATTGTCCTGTTGGAACAGCAAGTTCCCTTGCCGGTCTAGGAATGGTAGAACGATGGGTTCGACGACGATTTGGATGTACCGTGCACTATTCAGTGTCCCCTCGACGATCACCAGAGGTGTACGACCAGTGTAGGAGATCGCTCCCCACACCATGATGCCGGGTGTTGGCCCTGTGTGCCTCGGTCGTATGCAGTCCTGATTGTGGCGCTCACCTGCACGGCGCCAAACACGCATACGACCATCATTGGCACCAAGGCAGAAGCGACTCTCATCGCTGAAGACGACACGTCTCCATTCGTCCCTCCATTCACGCCTGTCGCGACACCACTGGAGGCGGGCTGCACGATGTTGGGTCGTGAGCGGAAGACGGCCTAACGGTGTGCGGGACCGTAGCCCAGCTTCATGGAGACGGTTGCGAATGGTCCTCGCCGATACCCCAGGAGCAACAGTGTCCCTAATTTGCTGGGAAGTGGCGGTGCGGTCCCCTACGGCACTGCGTAGGATCCTACGGTCTTGGCGTGCATCCGTGCGTCGCTGCGGTCCGGTCCCAGGTCGACGGGCACGTGCACCTTCCGCCGACCACTGGCGACAACATCGATGTACTGTGGAGACCTCACGCCCCACGTGTTGAGCAATTCGGCGGTACGTCCACCCGGCCTCCCGCATGCCCACTATATGCCGTCGCTCAAAGTCCGTCAAATGCACATACGGTTCACGTCCACGCTGTCGCGGCATGCTACCAGTGTTAAAGACTGCGATGGAGCTCCGTATGCCACGGGAAAATGGCTGACACTGACGGCGGCGGTGCACAAATGCTGCGCAGCTAGCGCCATTCAACGGCCAACACCACGGTTCCTGGTGTGTCCGCTGTGCTGTGGGTGTGATCATTGCTTGTACAGCCCTCTCGCAGTGTCCGGAGCAAGTATGGTGGGTCTGACACACCGGTGTCAATGTGTTTTTTTTTTTTCCATTTCCAGGAGTGTATAAATGATGACCTGTACACAGTAAACCCAGGAATAAATCAAGGGTGTGGTCTCTCACCAATTTCTCTTGATATATGTACCAAGATAGTTTTAGGAGAATGCTGTTCCAAAAAGCCCCAAGAAGGTGCATCTGAGATGAAACGAATTTATTAAAACTGTTTTATTTGCAGGCGACCAGGTCCTCCTAGCATACTGTGAAAACGTTTTTCAAGAAAATGTGTTTCAGTTGAATAACATTGTACAAAATTATTGGATTATAATAGTGTATCTGTAAACAAAACACGAGGGAATATAAAACATGTTCTAAGTGCAAAAATTGTGTTAAACAAAAAGATAACAGAACAGTTAAATTCGTTTAAATATCTCTTGACAGATGTATCAATATACAAAACTGATTCATATGTGGCCTAAAATACGCACAAATATAAAGTTATTAATTGTTGTGCACGTATGTGTCTTGGCAGAAATATGGGGAAAGAGATAACACTAAGAATATACATCTTGGTGGCTAGCCCTGCAGTTGCTTATCATAGCGAAAACAGGATTATAAGAAAAGGAGAGGAACGAAGAACTGAAGCAGCTGATATGAGGTTTCAGAGGTTACTTCTTGCACTAAACTGAAAGATAGGATATAGGATGACCAATGTATAGATGGAGACAACAGCTTTGTTGAGTTCCTTTGGCTTCAGAGCAGATCAACACCCACTTCTTGAAACGGAAGAAGAGGGAGAGGTTGAAGAAGAGGAAGGTGATTTTCTTTTCCTTCCGTTTTGGCCAATAGCGAGCATACAATTTCACATATTACTGCTGTGCTCTCTTCTTTCCCTCCAGTACTCCTCCAACTTTTCACCATGTCTCGTTTTCTTTGAAAAGGGCATTTAGCACTTTTCTTACTACTTGTCTTGGAATGCTTCTCAATTTAATACTTTCATTGTAAAAGCATCTTTTAGCTGATTCTGGTTCTTTTAGGTTGTTTTTATAAAACTTCTTAGCTCCAGTTTGTTGTCAATTTCTTTTTCCACAAATATTTGAGGAGTTAGCTATGTCTAATAAATATCAGTCTTCTTTAGCTTATTGTTTCATATAATGTTCCTCTACATTATCATATATTGCAACCTTGTTTCTTAATTTCCAACTTACAATACGTCTCGTATCTACTATAACCTAAATAGTCGCCATATAGTTCTGTGTATCGTAATCTTTATCTGTCTTTGGTTTTTTCTCTTTCCGTGCTCCTCCCTGTAGCAAACTGGCTCTTCCTCGATTTCTTTGCGGATAGTCTACTAATAAACGATTTCATCTGGCAACTTTTCCCATTGCCTTCTTTCCTCCTATAGTAATTAGTATACTTCTTTATTCACTATTTTATCTGACACTTTCTTTACTTCTGTGTGACACCACATCTCAGATGGATTCAATTTATTATGTTTGTTAGTAGGGGCATCTTCCACAGTAGCTCTTATTTCTCCATCTTAAGCGTACTGTAGTTAAAGAATATTTTTTACTAACACTTTTATTTATAAATCAAGAATTTAAACATGACTGAAACAGCAAATGTTGAAATTCTTCACGGTAAATGATAACAGCCAAACAGTTACAGGATAAAGATTTGTTAAAATCCCTGACCACGGTTTCGGTTTATCTAAATATACCTTCATCAGAAGTAAAATACACTAAAATCACATCCTGCAGTGGAGACACATGAAACAATCGTGCCATTCTGTAAAAATGGAGATGATGGTTTAACTACTGATGACGCCTTTGGCACGATTGTTTTATGTACCTCCACTGCAAGATGTGATTCTACTGTATTTTACTTCTGATGAAGGTATATTTAGATAAACCGAAACCGTGGTCAAGGATTTTAATAAATCTTTATCCTGCAACTGTTTGGCTGTTATCATTTACCGTAAAGATTTACAAATCGTCTTCTGTGGTCATTCTGGAGGCATGGATTCATAGTATAGCTGTTATTAATTATGGATTAATTAATAATAGATTAAAACAATATTTCCTGCTAAAATTGGTGTACAATTTACTAACGTTGTTTTCGCCTCTTGTTTATGTATGTTCTACAACCATTGTTTCCGCTTTCGTTCGTAGGTGAGGTTGATATCGAAAGAAACTTGGTTGCACATTCAGTTTTAGCAATATTTCGCCTATTTTTTAACCCACTTTTACTTACGCTTCATTGGTATCTTTTCCAATTCACCTCGCTTTTGCAAAACATCACAAGAGAAGCAGAAGTGCAGTTTCACGTGGTCCGCACTCAGCGCAGTGTTAGTGTTCAATCATTTGTTTTGTCTGTAGGGTGTCTCTGCTGGTAACCCCTGCGAATGCAATTTTCTCCCGTACTGGTGAGTGAGTGCTTGCACACACGTGCATGTGTGTGTGTGTGTGGGGGGGGGGGGGGGGGGCTGTTGACAGGCGGGTGGGGTGAGTTGCTGGTTGTGAATGTGTTAGATCTTCAGCAGACGTTTGACGTATGAGTGCAGGAGGAGGGGGGGGGGGCAGCTGCTGGCTGGGATTGATAGTGACCAGGCAACGTAGGTAAGGGTGTGGTCGTATTTCTATATTTAATATTATACTAAGTGGTCCATTAATTTAAAAAGGCAAAATATCAATTAAAAAAGAAGAGGCATTGCCAAATGTGAACGAGCCACGAAGTTTCTTTCAGACTCAATCTCCGCTAACAGTTAAGGAAAAAGCAGTGATTCGCAGAATATGTAAACAAGAGGCAAACATAGCGTGAGTCAATTGCAGCCCATTTTTATGAAAAATACTGTTTTTAATCCGTAAATACGAAAATGGAGAGACATTTCAGATTGATCAAGGAACATCCTTTATAAATAAAAGGCAAACGAGTCTGTTGAAAAATACTCTTTAACTGCAGTAAGGCTTAAGACGGAAAAACCAATAATAAATGCTACATAACCTATACTTCAGTCATACGGACTGAAAAAAATTATCCCCAAACTAAGTCAAAAACGTACACGAACAGACTCTCGACTGTCTTCGATCTCTATCTCTGCGGCCATCTTGTATAACGTTTCATCCTAGCAATCAAAATTATCTCACATTCCGTTCCGTGCCTTTCGCAGTTTTAATGTGTCTCCTTTAATCTACTCGTCAGCACGTGTTTGGTTGCTTTGTGACACGTGTGCCCTCCTGATCGCTAGAAAAGTATATCTAACAAGCGTTCATAACAGACTTTTGACGTCCTCCTTCCGGAAAGAAAGCAGATGTTCCTGTCACTCCCAAGCGGTGCGCATCCTTCCTCCTCCTTTGGGAATTACGCTGATGTATTATTACGGATACTAAATAGGTTTCTGGAACCCTAATGCTCGTTTTCCGTCCCACAACAACAATTAAACTGGCACTGAGTCTGAAAGATATTACGCCACGAGAGAGTTAATAAGCTCACTAAAAATTAATAAGTCTCGCTGCACGTGTCAATGTTAATCACGAAATATAATTGGATGACACGGTCTTCCTCAGCGACACCTTGCTTCCCACCGCGCCGCTCGGCAGTTAAAAAGTATGGCCACGGTGCGAACTCAGGTGCGTTTATGCTAACGAGTAACGGGGAAGAGGCTGCCTGGATGGGGGGTTGGGGTGGGGGGAGGGGCGAGGCAGTGGGGATATCCGACGGAAGGTGAGAAGTTGCGCTTTTTCCGAGAAACCAAAGGAGGAGCAGAGGAAACAATGGGGGGCGTCGCCATGAAGCTAGGCCTGTTATTTCCTGACTGTGGCCAGCGTAGGCCAGCGGTGATTCCGGTCGTCTTGGCATGCAAAGTGGACGTCTGAGTGCGAAGTGCTTTTCAGCCAGGGTGCAATTCTCGTCATCTTGCGCTCTACCGTTGTTAACATCTTTTCTCATTCTTTTCCCTGAGAAACCGACGCACACAGACACACACACACACACACACACACACACACACACACACACACACACACACCATATCAAAGCTTATTCACTGACGACGTTACACTTATTTGTGTCACACATGTACATTGTAGGATTTAGCAGTGGCCTTATGCAAAGTCCATCAATAGTAAAGAAAACACTATTTTTCGAGTATAAATACGTGTCGCATGCAGATATCGTCAGACAACTTCACTCTATACTGCCAATGGAATTAACTTTCTAATATAACGCATTGCCTTTTTGCTAAAAGAAAGGGAAAGTCTTCTAATATAAGGTTCACTATCGCACAGCAAAGGAATCACAACGTTGTGATGAATAACTGATAAAGTTGAAACGTTCAAATTATTTTTGACAACAGCTATCTTTCTCCTACAACCATAATGTATTTAAGTTTATGACTTATCTGAAACCGAGTGAGAATTCCTTCAGCACATCAAAGCATTCTATCTTCCTCAATTCAAAATCCTTCAATTTTCTTACGTTATCAATACCTTTTTTAAAATTATTATTTCAGCAGTCAACTTGAGACTGTGGCAATCAGATTTATATATTAAACAAACTTGAGTGCACACATACTATGACCTTCGGTTCCAGGATCTCAACATTGCTTCACGTATTGATTTCAACGAGACTTCTAATGTATGCAAGCTAACAAATTAGTTTGTATTTACCCATTGTAATATGGTTATACAGTCTTGATGCTAATAAAGGTCTCTATGGTGAACAAGATAAGTTGCGTTTGTATAAGTTTTATTTGCATATATGTCAGAGCCTTGATGATTGGACTCGCTGTTCCAAGGATATTACAAGTAAGACATTTCACTGTAGAACATGGTTTTTGTAGTAAAACATGAAGGCATGATGTATCAGTACATCCTTGGAAGAGATATTTGGCTCGCCTTCGGTGCAGCTCTACGCATCTGTAAGGGAACTGGTATCTTTCAGAAAAAAAAAAAAAAACCAATTCAGATGGAACTGGCAGTGGTCTATAGGACGGGACCAACCTCGGCATTTGCCTAAACTGAAAATGGGGAACCGTTGAAAATATTTTCAAGATTCTCGGCGGACAGATTCGATCCACCTCGTCTCCAAATAAAGGGGATGCCAGCTCATTATCTCAGCACGCTGAGATACCCCCGTTGGTGGAAGATTTCGAAAAAACTTGTTGTTGTACATTGTTTCAAAATAAAATAAAATGAAAAATGGAACTCTGATACTGCACGGATTTCGTTTAATTGTGCACGTTTAGTCATTCGACTGTCCATTAATGCATGCATACTTTTAACATTTAACTGTACGTGGGGTTGCTGGCTTTAGTTATAAGAGTATGACAACAATGTGAATTTTGGCAGAAGGACACATGGCGGGTGGGGGTTAAGTGCGCACTTGATCCGGACGAATTGAAGAAACCCGCTTAAAAATTATGTTAGAAACGAACTAATGTGCTGTCATCACATACCCCTTCCGGTGTCCATAAATCCCTCTCCATGGTTTCGTATCCGTACTGGTTTCATAATTTGAGTACCACCTGGGTGACAAAACTGGGTGGTACATTGCCATTTGCTCTGTTAATGATAGAATTCTCTTAAAGAAATGAGGAGTATCGTTTCAAAATGCAGCCGAGTTTAAAATACAGTTTTCACCCCAATTGTGGTATGTTCTTTAACGCTCTTTAGTCAGATCGGGTCAGTTTGTATTCTTCCCCACAGTAATTTAGGGTCGTAAAAGAGAAATCGGATCAATTTGTGTTATGTACATGGCAGCCGAAGGTTCAAAATGTATAATGTTTATGACACTTTTCGCAGCCTGCGTTATTAGCCCACTCTTTTGCTAGCTGTTTCCACTTTTTTCATCTTACAGCTCTTAGTGTGGTGTTGACTGTATGACTGTGCACATTCGATGACCATGGAGAGACATTTACCCGAAGGAAAGCGATCGAAAGGAAATAGAATGAGAATTAGAGCTACGAAAACTAAAAGACTGCGTGAAAATAGTGCTTAGTAAGTAAAAACACCTTATACATTTTACGAACTATCATTTTCAATGAAATTTCTAATGGTGATGCACTGATGTGTTATTTGTGTGGAAAAGACAGCATCATTGCACGTTTTTATACTTTGATTGAGCTTCACTATCTGTAGTTACGACTCACGAGACGTATTTCCTTTTAGGTACTTCACATTCAAATAATTTTGAGCCGCCTTGTAAATAAAAAGAAGGCAGATTAAATATGGAAGCATCTCAGTATTCCACCTGGCAAAAGGAAAAAATTAAGCTTACAGCATACTGAACAAAGTGGAACAAGGTTACAGACTCAGTTACATGATGAAGAACTGTGAAGCATTAAACCGGAAAGCGCAGTCGAAATTTCATTGATAAACAGGAACGTTTGACGCTAAGAAGCCAGATGTCGATAAACTGTTGAAAACGATATTTGGTGACAACTGGAAAGAGATTGATAGTTCGCAATTTTATGTTTCGGCACTGAACGTAGATGCAACATCAGCTGAAACTGGTAGGTCAGCTCATGAGGACGATGACAGAGACTGTTTGCACGAGGAAGAAGGACTGAATGCAAGATAGTAACACATGAAGCTCCGATCAACAACATGTTAATAACTTCATTTTATCACCAAATGGGCTGCGGCCAACGAAAAATCAATAAGAAATTTAAATGAAAGTTTCCAATCATGTTATGTGAAAATATGATTGGATCAAAAGGTGTTTTTTTAAGTGTATTGGATCAAAACGTATTAAGTGCAATTTAAAAATGAAAGTGGCGCCTTCATGCGGTGGGAATCGATTTCAATCATGACTGGTTCTGGTACGTAATCTCAATACTTAGATCCTGTCGTCGAGAATTTTGACATAGTTTATTTGGTTAAGAAGGAAAAGGTTTCTTTCAATTCCTATAAAACTATAGTGAGCGCTCTCGATACGATTTGAAAATATGCTCCTCAGATGCAACAGTCGCCATTTGGGCGATATTTTTGTTGAAACTTCCTTGGCAGATTAAAACTGTGTGCTGGGCCGAGACTCGAACTCGGGACCTTTGCTTTCGCAGGCAATTGCTCTACCATCTGAGCCACGCAAGCACTACTCACCCCCCCCTCCTCACAGCCTCACTTCTGGCGTTACCTCTTCTCCTACCTTCCAAACTTTACAGAAGCTTTCCTAAAAAAATCTCAGAACTAGCACTCCTGGATGAAAGGACACCTTTCTTCCAGGAGTGCTCGAGTGGTATTATTTCTACAGCGTTTTGAAAATTTGACTTTAATCATAATCACCCTGAATATGAACTTATCAAATAACAAGACAAATATCCACAGTATTTTAAAGTTTTTGCTTCTCACCGCACGCGTTAACACCCCCACACTACGAAATTAGAAGACGAATTTTTAAGTTCCACCTTCTTTAGCCAGTTTAGGTTCACTTCTTTCGTGAATTATTGGTAAAATCCTATTCTCAATACCCTCTCTGAACAGACGTGGCTCGAGTGACTGCAAGAAAACGGAATTCGAAAAAAAACTACATGTCACCGCCACTTTAAGTACTGCAATTGAATGGTAATTCAAAATTGAACCACTTCAGGCGTTGACAATACGCGGTCCCACTATTTCAGACAAATTCCGAAAGTCAATTGTCACGGATTTCTTCAATCGTCTTAAAATGATTACACAGTGCAACTCCCCCATTGACGATCCCAAGTCCGGGGCCTCATTTCGCAAGTGATGAGTCCATTTGGCTCTGGATGGTAGTACCCTGTAAGGGCCCCTGCCTAGGGTTACTAGGTGAAACCTGGTCAACGGTCTCAAAGGCGGAAAAGGAAGTTCAGATTACAACGGCGGAGAGAGGGGAAGTACTACCTTCAGAACTCACAATCTTGGTTGTATTTTTTGTGGCCTTTGGGCCACACCCAAAATAACTGTCATCAATCATGGAAGTGTGTGATGTAATCTATTTTACCCCAGGTGGACGATCGACCGTACGCCAGACATTCGGATTCTGGGGAGTCTGCAACATTGCACAAAGACAAGTCGGAGTGTCTTGGAATCTCATCCAAATTTCAACATAGGCAATCAACGTACCTAGCAATTTTCATTGCAAACTCGTTGTTGAAAACCGGAAAACTAAAACACCTATCAGATACGCTAAAGAACCACAACGTACTCATAACGGCCATTCAAGAAACACGATACATGGATACAGATACCTTCGATTCCGAAGGTTTTAGGGTATACAAAGGTAAAGTGGGACAGAGTAATCAAAAATATACCACATCTTGGAACAGCCTTTATAATCAACAAACTAATCTTGAACTCAATAATTGACTTTGATTCCCAATCAGAAAGAATCTCAAGTCTTACATTCACAAGCACAAACAAAATCTACACAATTATCAATGCACACGCCCCTATAAATGAGGATAACAGGAAAAACAAAGAAAAAGTGCAGGTCTTTTGGAATCATCTACATGACATTATTCAGAAAATTCCAGATAAAAACATCATCATTCTTCTTGGAGATTTTGATGCACAGACTGGTAAAGACAAAAAATATAAGAAAATATTTGGAGACTATCCTGCACGCAAAAGAACAAACAGAAATAGTGTGAGACAAAATAAACTTTGCCAAGCGCACAATTTAATTCATAAATCCACAGCTTTCAAGAAACTAACACGAAGACAAAGGACATGGATATCCTCAAATCCTAGGCTTGGGGAATTTAAACTTGATCATGTGAAAATCAAGAAGATTTCTAACGAAGAAATCATGAATGTTAGGGTACTCAGGGGTGCAAACTTGGATTCAGACCACTACATTTCTAAAATTAAGTCCAAAGTCATTCGAAACAGGAAACACAGCATGAAACAAATTAAGGGTCGGAAGTATAGCACAGAAAAGATATTCAAATCAGATGAATTCACAAAAGCAACAGAAACCATTCAGACACAAAGCAGGGGGGATATCAAGGAAAACCTCTTTAGTACAGCCGAACGGATAGCACCTAACATAAAAAGTAAAAAACATGCCTGGTGGTAGCTGGAATGTGATGCCCTCATTCAAACAAGAAAAGAGGCATGACAACACTGGCAGTCACAGTAAAACAGAAGAAAGCAGATTGAATTTCATTACAGTTAAAAAACTAGTAGATAAAAGTATAAGAAGGATTAAGAAGACACTTGAAAACAAAATTTTCCTCCAAATTGATGAAGAATTTGCTGAAAAAACCACAAAAAGCTTTTACAGAACTTTCAAACAAATGTTATCAATATAAAAATACCCACCGCCCAATTTCGAGACGTAAATGGGATCATCGCTCACAGTAACACGGAAAATTACAAAATACTAGCAGGATACTTTGGGAAACCCTTGAATTGTGAACCCATCCTTGAAAAATTGAATCCATCCCAAATAACCGTGAGAAGCCGGATTCAGAACCACCGACGACTGAAGAACTACAGAAGGTCACTTCAGAACTTAAAAACAACTAGGCGTCCGAAGAAAACCAAATAGTGGCCGAACCATGGAAAAAGGCTGAAAAATGCATTTACATCCCTTAAGTGTGTTTTAGATAAAATCTGGGAACAAGAAGAGATCCCTGCAGTATGGAGAACAGCTGTAATCCAAACTATCCACAAGAAAAGTTTGAAGACAGACTCCAACAATTACAGAGGAATATCACTGCTGGATATAACGTACAAGATTCTTTCTAAAGTCATTTTGAACAGGGCAGAGCCGCAATTGGACCCGCAAATCGAGGAATACCTGTTTTTTTTTTTTTTTAGAAAGGGTAGATCATGTTCGGAACAAATACTACACCTCAAAAACATTATGGCATACTAAAAATCAAGAGTAAAGACATATGTAATCTCCTTCATTGATTTCAAAAAAGCATATGATTCGATTGATAGAGAATCTCTATTATCAGTCCTGGATGAAATGAGTTTGGATAAGAAAACAACTAATATTATAAAAGCGACCCTTACAAACACATTTTAGAAAGCTAAATTTATGGGAGAATTATCGGAACCCTTTGAAATAAAAGCGGGAGTGCGACAGGGGTATGGAATCTCACCGTTTCTGTTCAATTGTGCGCTTGAGAAAGAAGTCAGAAAATGGAACACAAATATTAAGAGCGGTATAAGACTGGGTTGCAAAAAGAAGAACCTTAAAGTAAATTGCATTGCTGTTGCAGATGATATGGCCCTGTTTGCTGAAACAATGGAAGAAGCACGGGAGCAAATCCATGAACTAAAGAAACAAGCAGCTAAAATAGGTCTGCACATCTCCTTTGAAAAAAATAAGATATTGATAAACATCAAGCACTCATGTAAATACCTCAAAGTTCAAGAACAGAAGATTGAAATAGTAAAAGAATTCGAATATCTCGGAGAATGGATTAGTAGGAATGCTGGGGAAAGCAAAGCAATGGAATCCAGGAAAAATAAACTTGAATTGGCCTTCCAACTAAAAAAAAATACATACAACAAAAAATTCCTCTCCTGGGAGTCCAAAACTACACATTACAAGACAGTGATTAAGCCAGAAGCACTGTATGCAGCAGAAACACTTAACATGAATTTCAATGACCAAATGGAGAAACCGGAGCTAAAGGAAAGAAAAATTTTAAGAAAAATCATTGGGCCAAAATTTCAAGACAATAACATTATATACATCAAAAATGAAACTCTCTACAAGAAAATTGAAAAACGTTCAGATTCTATGTGAAAAAGGAGAATAAATTTTTATGGTCATCTTCTCAGAATGAATTCCAACAGATTAACTAAACAAACCTTTGACTTCTTCCGTAACCGCAAAACGAAACCCAACTGATTTAAAGAAATTGAGAAAGACCTAGTAGAATTAAAGATTTCAGAAAGTTCACTTACGGATCGAACAGCTAAATTAATTACTAAAGATGAAAACCTAAGGTTCGAAGACAAATCTACACAAAAATCCAAACCCTTCATCTCGGAAGAAGAGAGGAGAAGAAGATCAGAAAGGATGAAGAAATACTGGGCCCTAAGAAAAGAACAACGCACAGAGAAATGATCGATCCAGCGTACCCCAAAGAGGTTGAAACGAAAGAAGAAGAAGAAGATTACACAGTGCCTCGTAATATGGTTTCAACTCTTCTGACCTTCAGTTCCTTTTATTTACACAGTAGGATGGATCGCAAACTTCAGATAACCCACTGCACGCAGTAACAAAATAAGACATAGTTCCCAATCTATGAATCGTAAGCGACTGCCAAACGAAATACTAAGTGCATCAAGACCTCTGCTCGGAAACCACAGTAATCCTATAAACAACAACCACCAAATAAGCACGAAGGCTTTCGCCTCAGAGTCTACCAGCAGATTCGCTAACACCCTTTCACTGAACTGTAGGATCCCTAAAGTCCGAATAAACTAACTTCCACTGGAATTATCCAGCCTCACAAACACATAGCTTACTGCACCAGCTCCTAATTCAAATAGGCGATCTCCCTAATCCACATACCTACATTCGCAGCTTAATTCATCAAATTGTAACATGCGGTTAGGAACACTACTGAATTTCTTAAACCGTAAAATTTCGGAACGAGCTATCCGAGACCTCTCTGAACAATTAGACTTACCGATCTCGTTAGATGATTTGCTGCGTCCAACGTTTCGTAGTTTTCGTGCGGCCGTCTTCTGAAATGTATGAATAAACCTGTACGATTGCTGGTTCCAGGCAATCCATATTTACATGATGTGCCCAACAAAAGAAATTGAAAATTATATCGCATAGCATATCCAGTATTGTGCGACGAATTAAGGTTTTTTTTTCCATTCCATTCACGGGTGGAAGATAGGAAGAATAATTTCTCATGTACCTCTATTCGTTAGTTATTACATTTATTTTGTCTCCACAGACTCCGCGTGGAAGGGCAACGTAAGTATAAATTTCACTTTTAAAACTGTTCCTTGGAATTTCCTTAATTGATTGTTGATGTTGCTGCTGGTGGTGGTGTTGCTGTGGTCTCCTCTGCAAAGACTGGTTTGATGCAGCTCTCCATATTCTCTTATCCTGCACAAGGCTCTTCATCTCTACGTAAATTCTGCAACCTACGAGTACAGCCAACTGAACGTTCTTACTGTACTACAGGCTTAGTGTTCGTCTTCAGTTTTAGTCTCTCACACTTTCCTCAACTACTAAATTGAGGATGTCTCGATGCCTTAGGACTCGGCCTGTCAACCAAATCACTCTTTTAGTCATGTTCTGATATCTGTTTCTTTTCTCCCCAAAGTTATTCAATACCTCTTCCTTACTTATCCGATCTACTCACATAATGTTCAACATTCTTCTGCATCACCGCGTTTCAAAAGCTTCCACTCTCTTCTTATTTGTACTGTTTATCGTCAACCTTTTACTTCTGTACATGCCTATACTTCACACAAACATTGCAAAAAGACTTAAATTTGTTCCACATTCAAGATTATTTCTCTTTATGAGAAACGCTTTTCATATTTTTGATAGGCTACATCCTCTATGTTTCGGCCATAGTCACTTACGTTGCTGCCCAATAGTAAAGCTTGCAAGCGATTTGTGTTTGGTAGAAAGTCCGAGTTCATATAAAATGACTAAATAAAATTGCCTTGATTATAATGCCGTTTTCATCTGTGGATATTGACCCTTAACAGTACTATTGTAACGAAATCTGACTTCATCTTGAGAGCACGTAAACACAGGTACCACTTCCCGCAACTGTTAATTAGGACTCAAAATGTTTAAATTCACTTTAATCATCCAGTTGCCTACCAACAGAACTATTATTTGACTTACGAAATGTTTCATATACTCCACATTAGAGGTAAAACATGTGAAGTGAGGAAGTTTGGCTCGTAATTGTAATTTAGACACTTTTCTACAAAGAGACTGAAGCCACTGAATAATAGAAAAACATAGTGTGGAACTTTATACACCTTTTACCGCTCCGAAGATCTCGACGAAAGCTCACATTCTGGAGTGTGGGGGAATCTTACGAAAAATACTGCTAGCAATCTTACTCTGACTTAATAAATACTCTTGCAGAAGAGAAATAATCGCAGAAGGATCCCCATTACCGAAAAAATTAGAAATCCATGTTCTCGTGGTTTATTAATATATCCTTCGCTGTTCGATGATGGAAAGGTGCATAAATAAATACAGAATCTTTTGCATCAGGCACTAATTATACTAACGTAAGTTTTACATGAAAAACGTAACTACAGTTACATGACTTACGTAACATCTGTACAGCACCAAGACAAAGACTTCGCTCACAAACAACCCAACAAACCGACGAAAATACAATCACTACATGAAGAAAAACAGGTTGATATCGCTCGCCTATGTATCAGAGGCACAGCATAAAGAAAACGAATTTGGCGCACAGTAATCAAAACTGCCTATCACTTCTAGTGGCTCAGTACAGACCTGAGTATCTTGCATCAACACGTCACTCAAATCAGCGTATCGTAGCATTATTTACCTAACTGTCGCTCGTGACCAATGTAAGACATCACCTACAAACCGACGTTGTAACAACCAACGAATCTCTTTCTCTCAGAGCAGCCAGACTTCGGCCTTGCATCGAACGTACTGCAGAACCGAATAGGCAACAATCTTTTGTTCCCCATTCAAACTCAGACCATGTTTTTTCCACACTGGCCGCATTGAATTCCTATTGCCCGAGCCTTGCTGCTTACCAAAGAGTTTCGTTGAGACAAAGCACCGTAAGCGAGCAACCACAGAAATCGACAAGTAGGCACAAATTATCGTAGTAAAACTGTTCGCTAGTTAGGAGATGAATAAAATATGAGAAATAGAAAGTTGGCAAATATAACTGCCAGTATCATGCGCATCTATTGTTTTTAGGGTCTCGTTCCTAAACTAATTTCTTCACATCACCTTATTTAATTCGACTACATTCCAGCACACTTCTTTCACTTTTTTAATGTTCAGCCTCTTTTCAAGACATTATCCATTCTGTCTGACTGCTCCTCGAAGTGCTTTTGCCTCTCTGCCAGAAATGTTTTGTCTTTGGCAAATCTCGAAGAACTACCAGAATTTTAATCCCATTTCCCAATTTATCCTTTGCTGTTTTCTGTTCAATGTACAGATTGACTAATTGAGAGTAGAGGCTACAGCTCTTTCTCACTCGCTTCTCGACTTCTGTCTTCCTATTTCTTCCCACTTCTCATCTAACTGTGTCCGCTTCCTGTAAAAGTTGTAGATCACCTTTTGCATCCTGTATTTATCCCTACCACCTTCAGAACTTCAAAGAGTGTATTCAGTTCTACGTTTTGAACATTTTTCTCCAGATCCATTAATGATATGAACCAATGTTCGCCTTCATTCAACCAATCTCCAAAACTAAGCCACAGGGTCAGTACTGCTTTTCTCTGCTACCGAAACAGGTCTCGGCGGTCGGTTTCTCATAGCTTTTCAATTATTTGGCAAATAATTTTTGCTAGTGTTTGACGAATACAATTTATTAAACGATGTTTATGTAATACTCACATTTTTCAGCACCTATATTCTCTGCGATTGTAATCATTCCGTTCTTTCGATTTCTTAGGATATTTCTACGGTCTCCGATACCTTGAATGCTACGTAGTGTATGTTCTTCCTAGGCTCTCAAATTTCTAAGAGAATTTCGTTTTCTCTAGGGGCTTTATTTCGATTTAGGTCTTTCAGTCCTTTGTCAGATTCTTCCAGTAGTATCACATTTTCCATCCCCTTTCCGTCTACTTCCCTTTTCCTTTCCATGCTACTGTCTTCAATTTTGTTTCCTTTATGTTACCTGTCTATATACTTCTTCCACTTCTCATCCGTCCGTTCGTTATTTTCCATTTAAGCTCTTGATATTCAGACAGCAGCTTCCCTTTTCCCAATACGTCATTTTAATTTTCCTATACGTGTCAGCAATGTTTCCTGAAGTACTTTAATACTTATTTATAAATAATAATAATTACTTATTTATAAATAATAAAAAATCCAATGGTAATGCATACTTCCCAAGATTTGGATTTCTCCTGCAGGCATTTCTGTTTTTTGATTTTGCTCGTTCTGTATTACTTATAACTTAATGTTAGACCCTTTTCTTCGTTTGCTCTGTTATTTCCGTTACGCACTTCTTCGAATCGAAGAAGCCTGTCACTTATTGTTATAGATACCTTGTTCTAGTGTTATCCCAGTTTAATGCGGATGTTACCCACATCTACACACAAGTTCCACTAGCCAATGTACAGCGCACATGAACAGTATTCTTGCAATGCTTGCATATGTGGTTTCCAAAATACCTATTTTCCTAAACAAATCGCACTATCCAGTTTTCTACTAATTAATTAAAGCCTGACACTTGTTCTTCCTGTAACTCGGCCGCCTCAATCGTTCCATTTCATGTCCACGTCTCTATGTATTATTGTTCCAAGGTCTCACATTGTTCGTGGCTGCCTCCAGTTGGAAGTAATCCACCATGTACTAACAAGCCTCTTAACTACACAGAAACACTTAAGTTAGTTAAATGCTATATGTTTTCCTAAATTAAGAGCCAGTTACCAGCCTTTGAACTAGTGTTATATTTTGTCAACATCTGACTGAGGATTGCTATTATAGTTGTCTATTAGAACTTCTTCATGGATATTTTCTTTTAGGTGGTACTACCGTAATAAGCTACATTATTAATGCACTGCATGCTAGAAGGATCCTACTGTACATTATTGGACCTAGGATTAATATCGACCCTGACACGTGCCTGTATTTACACTATTTGAAACCCTTGTCAGCAACATTAGTTCTGATAGCTGTAACACTCGTCTGAGATCCGGTTTGAAAGTTGAATTGTTGGAACAGTCATTCATTTCTGTATGCGAAGGAAACATTGTGTACAGAATTCAGCAAGATGAAATTCGATTTTCTGTTGTCTCTTTCGTGCCGTCTGTTATCAGCAAGTCTCCGAATAGTAATTTTTGTGCCAGTGACAGCCCTAATAAATGTCAGGTTGTTCGACAGGATTTTTACTGCAATTTCTGCATGTCTCGCGAGTTTCTCCACCGGTGGGATTTTTCAGAATCTTGCTAATGTTGCCATTGCATCATACAGAAACATTGCCTATTTTCTGAAGAGTTGGTGGATTTTTGGGAAGAACTAGGCAGAGACTCCATTAGATTCATTTCTTGAGTTAAAGAATTCTACCCCATTTTTGAAAAAGACACGTTCTTTGAACAATTGAAGTGTTTAGATAGGTTTCAATGTGTATTTTACATTAATAACCATTCTTGTGATCATTGCGGCCATTATCTGTTTGGCCATCATTGAAGAAGACATGTCTGTTTCCTTCAGGAATGGTTTCCCCAATATGTGGCGTAGACAGTTTTTTGAGAAAAGTTTATGAGGCTATATTTTTTTCGTTTGACAATAACCAAATTGTAATTTTCGTGTCTGTTGCTGAATAATTTAAGCGCAAGGTCATAGTTATTAAAACGATTTTTGGTCAGTATTTCTTTTCGTGTTTCATTTCATTTATGCTAACAGTTTGCAACCATGTAATAGAGAACTACAGTCAGAGCGTCCATAACACCGGAGGTACAGTTTCCACGAGAGGATTCAGAGACACCTGCAGGAAGTCCAGATATGCATCATCTGCGAGGGATTCTGGAAAGATGACTGGTCCCACGAGGTTGTACCAACATGCTGAGGCTGAGCTGGTGCTTATGGTTTGCTGTCACCATACCATAGAGGTTCTTGTAGTCCACAGTTGTGGGCTCTGAATGTTCACGAAACCGCCCCTCGTGAAAGTAGCCTCTTCTGTGAATAGGATGGATTACAGAAATCCCAGCACCGTTGTAGCCTGTGGGGCGAACAAGCGACAAAACTCTCGCTGTGGAGGCAGTTCCATAGGTAACAAAGCCTTTTGTAAGTGAAAGTGATACGGACAGTGGCAGCTGTCGCGCAGAATGGCTTATACGGTCTAGCTTATCCCATAGTGGCGGGCCACCTGTCCAAGACCGATACCGTGGTCACTGTCATAGATGTTTAACACTGAAGAGCCAAAGAGTCTGGTACACCTGCCTAATATCGTGTAGCGCCACCGCGAGCACGCAGAAGTGCCGCAACATGGCGTGGCATTGACGCGACTAACGTCTGAAGTAACGCTCGAGGGAACTGACATTATGAATCCTCCAGGTCTGTCCATAACTCGGTGAGCGTACGGGAGGGTGGAGATCTCATCTTAACAGCACGTTTCAAGGCATCCCACATCCCACATATGCTCAATAATGTTCATGTCTTGGGAGTTTGGTGGCCAGAGGAAGTGTTTAAACTCATAAGAGTGTTCCTGGAGCCACTGTGTAGCAATTCTGGACGTGAGGGATGTCGCATTAACCTGCTAGAGTAGCCCAAGTCTGTCAGAATGCACAATGGACATTAATGGATGCAGGTGATCAGACAGACCGCTTACGTAAGTGTCACCTGTCAGAGTCGTATCAAGACCCATCACGGGTCCCATATCGCTCCAACTACAGACGCACCACATCATTGCAGAGCCTCCACCAGTGTGAACAGTCCCCTGCTGACATGCAGGATCCATGGATTCATGAGGCTGTCTCCATATACAATCTGAAACGAGACTCGTCCGATCAGGCAGCATGTTTCCAGTCATCAACAGTCGAATGTCGGTGTTGACGGGCCCAGGCGAGGCGTAAAGCTTTGTGTCGTGCAGTGATCAAGGGTACACGAGCGGGCTTTCGGCTCCGAAAAGCCAATATCGCTGACGCTTGTTGATGCCCAGCTCTGAAACCTGCAGCAATATGCAGAAGAGTTGCACTTCTCTCACGTTGAACTATTGTCTTCAGTCGTCGTTGGTCCCGTTGTTCCAGAATCTTTTTTCGGCAACATTGAGGTCGGAGATTTGATGTTCTACCGGATTCCTTACGTTCACGGTACACTCGTGGAATGGTCGTACGGAAAAATCCCTCGGAGATGCTGCGTCCCATCGCTAGTTTTTTCCTTATCCTCTAAGGCTCGTTTCATGCAGTTTGTCTCTGTTTAACTATATCACCCTGCGTATTTTCTGCAGAAGTGTGTTCAGTATTTTAGCCTACTCCATTGCTCGAATTTCTGGAGAATTTCCGTTCAGTATCATTCTCTCCTAACTCATTCACTTTCTCGTCGTTCGTTCTTTGCTATTACTTTTAATTTTGGCCTTGTGGTCATTACTGCTTAGTTTTTAACCGAATCGATATCTGCACTTGTATCCTTTAACACTCAGTATTTCCGTACTGAATCTTTGTCTAAACATCCGATATCTACATGTAGTTAAGTCGTACGTATTTACAAAAATGAGTTGATATATACATCATAGCAGCACATGCTGACAACTACCGTAGTCTCCAGGTGTCGTTGCTGCCTCGTAAAATGAAGACCACCGATTCCACGACTACCTCAGACCTAAAGATATTATATTTGGCGCTTCGGTAACTTTCAGATCACAGTTGGTTCCAAAATTATTTCCTATGTCATTTCAATACATCTTAACAGAGGACATTCACTGCAGTGGATTCGAACAGCATGAACTACATTTGCTGTATGCTGGGTTAATGAAATATGTGCACAGGTCAAATAAATAAAACAAAATACGTTAAGAATTATTTTCTCTCACCTGTCGTTTCCTCTCCGTGGTCGATATTACTCAAGAATCACTTTTCATTGATTTCTCTACTTCACCATAGTATCGTAGCTACACAAGGGTAACTTTTATTTTTCCATCATGTTTCACCACTACTTTTTATTTATATGTATTTTCTCTCTCTCAAAATGTGAAAAATGTAAATATAAAGGATGAACATAAGTAGTGAGTTAGTTTGAGAAGTATCAAGAATAATATAGTTTCTGACACATTACTCGTGCAAAACATTTCCATCATCCAGTATCGTATTAAAAACATTGTTAATTCCTACCACATCCACAATGCTATACATTGCTGATGTTATGACCCTAGAATGTAGCAGTATAATTCACTGCCCTCTCTGGCACCAGTAAGTCGGACTGAATTGAACTAAAATTTGTGCATCGCTTTCAGAGCATACACTTTTCCTGCAGATTCTACCCTCTGACAGTGAACACTTCATTTTGCTGGACCTTTACCATATTTCACCACTTTCTGAAAATCTTGTTCCGAATTTTTTACGTTAGACCACCATGATTCCTTTAGAGACTAAGTACCCTTTATGCCTTAAGAAGAGAATTTTGAGTTTTACATTAGTATCACCATGGTGTTCATTATCACTGATCGTTCTGCTGCTATGCTTTTTTTGACGTTTCCCACACCAAGTACTAGAGAGTAACATAAGCAACTATCAGTCCCATTTCCGCCCTTTTCCCTTATCCCTCGAGCTTTTCCCACCTTTAAATCCATCCATTCAACTTTTCAGCATGTTTCCCCCTTTCCCCTACTTCCACTTCTTCCACCTTTCCTCCAACCACACTGTCCAATTCTCTTACCCCTTTCCCCCACCATCTTTCTCCTCACCCCTTTCCTTGACCCTTTTCACTGCCTTCTCGGTCTGTAGCACGTGATCGTGCAGTAGCGTTCTCGCTTCCCGCGCCTGGGTTCCCGGGTTTGATTCCCGGTGGGGTCAGGGATTTTCTCTGCCTCGTGATGGCTGGGTGTTGTGTGATGTCCTTAGGCTGGTTAGGTTTAAGTAGTTCTCCCCAATTTCCCCTTGCCATCTCCAATCCCCATCTGCCTCTAACCTATCCCTCTTCTCCCCTTGCCCCTTTTCCTCTCCATCATCTTCCATTCCCCCTCTTCTAAGTCTTGCCCAAGTCCCTTTCCCACAATGATTTTCAGGGCTGGTGTCAAACTTACTGTATTCGGTTCTTTCATTACTTCTTGTGGAGGTTAATTTCTGCTTGAATCGCACATTACAAAGCCGTCAGCATACAAGTTATATGCTCCAAAAACATATATCACTGCTTTATATTTCCAGATTAGCAATCTGAAAACGTGGTCTAGGTCTGAGGAGAATAATTTTGGTGATACTAAAATCTTATCATGACTCTTCTTTCCAATTTTAATTTCACACTATCCTGATGAAGCGTAATGGAAGCTGTAACAGTGGAATATACACTACCTGATCAAAAGTATACGGATACACATTAGTGGACATGAATATGGAGAGTGTTCTACCTTCGCCTTTGTGACTTCCGGAACTCCGATTGGGACAATGTAAATGAAGTTTCTGAATGTTGCTCAGGAATCGTCAGGACTGAAGTCGATGTTCTGTCTCAACCGCCAGCCGGTGTGGCCGAGCGGTTCTAGGCTCTTCAGTTTGGAACCGCGGGACTGCTGCGGTCTCAGGTTCGAATCCTGCCTTGGGCACGGATGTGTGTGATGTCCGTAGGTTAGTTAGCTTTAAGTAGTTCTAAGTTCTAGGGACTGATGACCTCCGATGTTAAGTCCCCTAGTGCTCAGAGCCATTTGAACCATTTTCTGTCTCAACCCAAATGTGTTCCATTCTGTTCAGGCCGGTACTCTGGGCAGCCTATTCTATTTCATTGATGTTATTGTGCACAAACCACTGCCTCACAAATGAATTGTCATGTTGATTTTATCATCGCCTTTGAACTGTTCCTCTATTGAAAACGGTACACATTGCCGTAAAATGTGTTTTCATGCTTCGACACTGAGCGTTTCCTTAAGTCGAATAATGTGGACGACATCATAACTACAAAAAATACGCCTATATCGTAGCAGTGCCTCCTCCATACTTGACTGTTGGTAGTAAACGCTAAGGCAGATAACGTTGACCAGTCATTCACCTAACCGAGAGACTAATATCTGATTGCCACATACAGCATGATTCATCACTGCAAATGACCCGTCTCCAGGCATCAACTGTCAAGTGGCTTCGTTCTTCACATCATCAGAAGCATTAGTTAGCAGTGACTACAGAAATGTGTGGATTATGAGGAGCTCCTCAACCAACGTACCTCATTATTTTGAACAACCTGTGCATTGTCATTGTACTGTCTAAACTGCTGGTATCAGTCTAGAACTAACAAGAAATTCCTTCCTCTGATTTCATGCTTTTTTTTCCAAACCACCCTGTGCAATGCTCTACAGTCCCTGTCTATCAGTACATCAGATCTGCCTGCTCGCTTTTTCCTTCGCGTTCGCACTTAACAATCACAATACAGACGGTAGATTACGGCAGTTTTTGTAAGATTTGAAACGGTCCTGAGGTATCTGTTGACATCTAATGACTATTCCGCTTTCGAAGTTACTGAGTTCCCCTGACCGACCTGTCTTTTGTGCTTATTTACTGACAACACGGTATCCACCGCGTCTTCTTTATACCTACGGGTCCGCCTCTGCTAACATCTAGAGTCAGTTCCAAGTTACATTGGGGTGTCCGGATACTTTTGATCAGTTAATATATTTTCATCAAAGTTAAATCAACCCTCTAGATCTTAATGTGAGATATGCATAAAAGCGTATTAATTGTTCAGTAATATACAGTGTGTCCCATTTATGTTGACCATCCTAAATAACTGTTTGTCCAGATGCAAATTACAAAATGTTTCAAGCAAATGTTCGTTAGCCGCCAGGGGAACATCAATCAGCATGATTGCCTTCCTTGTAACTTTGTTTTTTACAAAGATATGAACAGCAGTATGACTTTTTTAAATGGCACTCTGTGCTTTTTATTTGGTAATTCATTTCCTCTCCCAAAGACGTATTCAGAAATTTATCACAGTGTACCACTAACTGAAACACAACGTTATTAATTACATAACACAATACTGACTTTGACGGAGATCACAAACTCATCCATTTGCTGAAGTTGGCAGAAAAAAATGAAAACCAAGTAAAAACATAACACAAAATTGACTTTGACTCTCCTGTAGCATTGCCCAGGGTAGAACATTCAAAGGCGCTCAAAGTGGTGACCCTGGACAGTGATACACTGATGCACTCGTTGAATAAAGAATTATTTACTGCTTCCAGTGTTGCTTACTGAAGAGAATTAGAAGCACACACGATAGGTTCCTGCATGTTCTCTGGAGTTCTTGGAATGTCGCAATAGACAACGTCTTTAATGCATCCTCAAGGAAAAAAGTCCAGAGGATTTAAATGAGGAGACCTAGCAGACCAAGTCACTGTTCCTCCTCGACCAATCCATCAGCCAGGGATGCCTTCGGTTCAGAACACGACGTGCACGCGAGGCCTTGTATGCTCAACATACATCGTGTTGATACCACATAAGAATTCTGGTTCTTAGCGGCACTTCATCCTGAAGAGGAGGAAGAATTCGTCTGAGAAAGTTGGCATACGCGGTGCCATGTAGAGTACCAATCATGAAATAAGGGCCAATAATTGTAGTACCAAGCATCGCACACCAGACGTTAACTCTCCATTGACGCTGATGTTCCATCTGTCTAAGCCATCGTGGGTTGTCGCTGGACCAATAATGCAAAGGAACATTCATCGGTAAATAGAACATTGGAAAAGATGTTAAGGTTGGCGAGGATTTGCTTCTGTGCCCACAGACAGAACTGTAGACGTGAAACGTCCCCTTAGAAAAATTATACAAGTCTGTGCTTAAACTGGCACACAATATTTTTAGCGCAACGCAATCTGACTTTGAAAAATCTCTACAAAAAAATGGCCCTGACTAACATTAAACTATACGTTTCACAAATCGCTTACCTCACAAAAATCTTCGTTACTCGAACTACTGCAATACAGCGAGCGCCACTACTGCCAGCTAAATAAAAGATTCAAACTACGGAAGGCACTAACTACTGATAGGCATAGTTAGCGAATGAAAGATTTTAATAGAGAACAAACAATGTATTTACCTTAATAGTCATAATATATATAGCAGTTCATGACATCCAGTCTTACAAATTTCAATACTCCGCCATCTCTCTCCCCACATCCACCACTGCTGGCGGCTCACCTCCAACTGCGCAACGCTACGCGCTGTTAGCATCCAGCTGCCGCTGCCAAACACTACAATGGCAGACAACAATGCACAAACAGCAACAGACTGCACACGGTACAGCCAGTGATTTTCATACAGAGCGCTACGTGGCGGCGGCATTATCAATAAAAAAACCAAAACAGCCTACTTACATAGCCCTTATGCTCCCCACAAAAAATTTTACAATTTGTTTTGGGCACTGGCCAATAATGATTTGATAAAATTTTTCATAATTACAATAACAAAGATATCAAATGCACACACTTATTGATACAATGTTGGTCAGAAGCTAAAATTTTCTCACAGTCCATAAAGACAGTCCTGATCATTCATCACAGTAAAATTACAGTGTTTTTTTTCTCAAGGTCTGAGCAGTAAAAGAAAATGCATACGGAAGTAGTGGATTTCCATGCAGTCTTGAAGAAGTAGTATTGTCCTTCCAACAGAAAGACAGTGTTGACTCTTGACATGCTGACAGGTAATGGGCCACAACAGAGCAAACCCACAGCAGAGTCAGTTGAAGATTTGAAGAATATTGGTAGGTAGGTCAACACAGAGTAGACCCACTGTAGTCCTGGTAGAGATTATGTTATTGGTGGGCCACCAGAGGTGCAGACCCACCGCAGTCCTTGTAGAGATGATGGTATTCGTGGGCCATCAAAGGTGCAGACCTGCTGTAGTCCTTGTAGCGATTACTATTGATGGGCCACCAGAGGTGCAGACACACTGCAGTCCTTGTAGAAATAATGGTATTGGTGGGTCATCAAAGATGCAGACCCACTGTAGTCCTTGTAGAGATGGCCAGCAGCTATCTGTTGTGACTGTGCAGGTGCACAATCACCACTGAAGTCTTGCGGATAATATAGCAAGTCCATAACCACCACTTTTCCACTCACAAAGTTTTTGGAATTGTCCTTAGAGCCAGCAATGCTGTTATCCAGTCCCTTGCTGCATTATTAACACACGTGCAAACACTAACAGTCCCTACTTCTCACATATTGTCCAATACTATGACCATCAGAAACGTGTGCAGTGAAATGTAATTTACAAGTTACTCAATTTGATGAACTGGTGTCAATTACAATGTTATAACATGAGAATACAATAACAAAGGTACAGAAAACATCATTAAAAACATAATAGTACAGATAACATTTGTAGTAGTACAGGCTTTACAAAACAATAGAAATAAACATATACATCAGTATTACAGGAATTATGACATAAGTAAATAAATAAAAGATCAGAATAACTTTTGGAACATCAATTTCACACATGAGCATTAGAACAAAACAGAATAAACAATGTGTAAACATCTTTACAAAGTAAATAACATGTTATTAATGCAAATTATATTTGCGGATAACGGTATTCCTCATCATAGTGAATGTAGCTTAGTATTAGAAAAATTCTGCAACATAAGTCTTATCAGATAAACATATAAAGACCGGTAGAACATAAATACACAAGGGTACACAAACACATAGTGGGATAACAGAAGGAAAGGGCAGGGTTTGTTTTCAGTGTAGCATTTGGTACTGCAGTCCAACTCAAAACTTCATTCTGTAGATCTTTCGTCATATTTCAACATTTTTTTCCACCAAAAATATCCTATCCAAGCATGCTTTCTGTATTTTGTTCACATCCTCTTTCAAAAATAGTTTTTATCCACTGTACACTACTTTTTTTGGCCAAATCATTTCTTATAGCTTCTCAACGCATTTCTTCCAATTCATCACAACTCGTTCTCTTTTATAACCTACCCCATCTTAAGCTAACTTAAACCTACTGAGCTCAGATGCTAAACTAAGGGACGACGCAATGCAGCAGCACAAAACAAATTAACACAAACAGCAATGACCCAAAAAAATGCAGATTTGCAAAGCAAGCAGCAGTAAATGTAATAACTTATATCTTAATGTGACAAAGCTGAAGCAGAAAAAATATTACAGTAAAAATGTTTAATACCTATGTCACATCTTAACACTAGAGCGATGCATCACGAGAACATACGCTAGCGGATAAGTTACCAAATCGTAAAAAAAATTATTTTTGCAATTCCTGTGAAGGGAAATGTCTATTTGTGCTCTCTTTTCCAAGAAAGTACATCATAAAATGATTCGTTACTGGGTCTGTAGACAGAAAATAGTGATATTAGTACATCTATAAAATTTTATTTTAACCAATGCTGCAGTGCAGATAGAAACTGGATATTAAACAAAATGAGCAATCTCTCAGCTAAAAAGACAATAGATATAAAATGTTTCTCATCTTTTAATTTCAGTAAATATCACAAATTAAGAACTCTACAGTGTAATCATGTTTTCAATTTTGAGGGTGTCGTATTTACGATGCTTTCTACAAAGGAATGTCAATAGTGAGGTAATGGCCTCTTTTTTTCCACCTGTGCCTCTGACAGGCACACACTAATGGCTTTTTTCCAGGCGCCTGTCGCACAGCTGGGTGCCCACGACGCATTATGTGCAGGTGGTCACTTACCTTTCTTACTGAAATATTTACGACAGCAGTTTCCGCTACAGTGACAGTCTCATATAAAAATATTTTCACAGGTTGAGAATTTGCGTTACAAATCTGTAGAAACAAAATCCTTTAAATATAATAGTGTCCAAAAAATTTTCGCCAACATAGTGATACATTCATGCACATACAACTCTTAATGTACGATTCTCGGTTTCCAACATCCTTTTTCACAAACCAGAGTCCCTAACCACTACTCATTATTCCTTACCTTATTACACATATACATATTCGTAGACACTTCTTCAATATTTCATCATAACAGATGTGTAGCAAAACCCAATAACTCATACAGCATCAGCTTAAACATACCTCAGCAGCATAATTCACATCGTCGTCGTAATAATAACATCATAACACCTCAGTCAAATCTCAAAAACGTCATAGCTTTCTGCAATAATTTCTAAACCTAAAAAAAATATTCTCTGCTCATTTCAATAGTGTCATCTACCTCAAACGTACTTTAAAAATCATGATCCCATACCAAATATGTCATTCAAAGCTCTCATAGTATCACAATGGTTCCAAAAAAATATGAACAGTTCACAAAGTACAGACAAAATACAATTTCATAAGTGTGAACTTATCCACCTGCATAATTGCGTAAACATGTGTCACTGACATAGTAAAAATATGTTTGTTTCTCTGTCAAATAATCAGATAGCTGTGTAATTCTGTGTTAGAGAAATATGGTACCGATGTGTAAAACTGTATAAGCAAATACCATATTAGGTAGGGCTCCTTGTGCTTGCTACACACATGGTACACAAAGTAAGCGTGTACCCCCCTGAGGATTACTGTAATTATATCCTCAGGTGTTGCAGATTACAGCAATGGAATGAAATGTATCACGGAAAACCTTTGTATCGTTGTACTTCAAATATCTTTAAAAATAAATGTTTTAAGTACAAAATTAATCACTCAAATACGTGTACTGTAGCGCTAAACTGTGCATCGTGTTGTAAGATAATCTCTGTGGAAGTGTCGTAGTTATCGTCTTCCGAAAGCTACGTTCTGCAGAAGTCACTGTACTTACCTCATGATAAACAAAAGTGAAATGCTATGCGTATAGATATCATAGTTATTACGTACCTTATCATGACCAAGAAAGTACTATAATGTAACGTATTGTTGTGCTACGGAAAAGGCTGTCTCATTGTAGCTATACCCCAAGTTACTAATAAAACATGTTTTACTTTCCAGAATAATTAAAAAAAACTGTGCACATATAAAACAGATACACCGCAAAAGCAACATTCTAAATTGTCACTCATTAGTAGCGTCGTGATATAATCGTGTAGCTGTCACATATACTAACCACTGTGTCATCTGGTATCTCACAGAAAGTCCTTTAAATCCAGAATGTATTTTCAAGTAAACCAAAATGTTGCATTAAAACCTCATTAGCGGGACTGGTAAATGTTCTAAGTATGTGAGCCTTATGGTCGTTATGTAATCGTGCCACTAACAAGCATGAATGTACACACCCACAATAACACTGTGTCGTCTGTTCACTATAACAGTGGATTAGTAATTTCTGTTTAAATAAGTTCTCTTGGTTCTTGATTGGATATTTAACTTCAAACATTGTTGCATGTTAACAGATTATAAGTGTGACACAGCATACTAGTAATATGAAGTGAAAAGTTATATGGCAAAAACAAAGATAAAAAGCAGATTATCTTCCAATAAACGGTTTTACACATGAAATGTGGTGTAAACCTTTAATCTTCCTAGTACGCAGAGTTTCAACTTCAACACATTTATGATGTGGTATACGTCGCTAAAGAATGCTAAATCTTTTCTCAAGGTTAGCTTATGCTATTTTTCTCTGGGCCAGCCGGCGCAGGTGGCTGCCTACGGTGCGAGTCATTGTTTGTCTCTTTGTTGGCGCGCGTCGTTATTGGGATTAGGAGACCTAACTTCTACAAATTCATCTTGACGAGAAGGCCCTGCTCTGTTTAAAGCTCGCCAGTTCTGATGCAATACAGGTCTGTCGTTACGGTCATGTCGGTAGATTCCATAGTTTCTTTCTTATCGGTCACGTGGTGGAGAATTTCTCTCTGAATCGTAACTGCGCGCTGGATCGTTGCGTCTAAAATTATTCTGTCTCCCCTGATAATAATTGTTTTTGTTCCCATATTGTCTGTTTCTACGATTGTCTCTGTTATAATCATTACTACGGAAATGCGATCTTTCTCTGTAGCTATTACTCTGCCAGTGGTTGTCATATGGGTGGTGTCTGTTTTGGTCACGATTTGCGTTGTAAGAATAGACTTGTCGTGCCCAGTTATTATTTCTTTCATCGCGTAATTGTGACGGATGTGACCTGTAGTGATTGTTTACCTGTTTTCGCATCCCGCGACTGCCTCTGTCAATTTCTAATTCTTGTAAGAGTCCCTGAAAAGCTTCAATGTCGTCTTTGCAACGCCCTGCCAAAGTAATATACCGTAAATGTTCCGGTAATTTGATTAAGCAGATGCGGATGAGTTCTGAGGGGCTGTATTGGTTTGACAGGTACTGATTCTTGTGCAACATGTCTTCAAAATATTTCACAAGACTGGAGAATTCAGATTTTTCGAAATGTTTCATCATTATGATGCCATGTTTTACTCGGTCTTGTGTAGCTTGAGACCAATATGCTGAGAGGAAGGCATGATAAAATTCTCCTTCACTGTGGCAATCGTGAATGACCGATCGCATTCTTACAGCTGGTTCATCCTCCAAGTAGCCACACATAAATTCTAATCTGTGTTCTAATGACCAGTTGGGAGGAAAGCAATGAGAGAATTGATGAAGCCACGCTTGTGGATGAATGTCGTTGCCAGAATTCTTAAATGTTTTGAATTTACGTGTAGTAATGAACAGCTTATAGTCAAAATCAACATGTCGGCGAGTCGCATGTCGGTCATTGTTACGTCGTTTCGGCGGTTCCACCTCAAAATTCGGTGTACCTTGCCAATTTCTTTCATGATTTCCGAAATGTCCTGTGACATTATTTTGTGGTTGTTCTGTATTTCTGTGTCCCTCTTCCCGTAGTGGGGCACGAGCGTCCTCTGAAATATGCAATTCTTGTATTACTTGAGCCAACTGATCTTGTACTTCCCGCATTTCTCTTTTGTACTGTGTGTTGATTTGATTTTGATTCTGTTTGAATTTTCTAATTTGTTCATACTCTTCAGTGTCAGTGAAGGCTACAGGTTTTGTGTCATTCAGATCATCATCAACCTTTGTAGATAAGTTAGTGAACTGATCTGAAAGTTCGGCTACCTTATCAGATAGTGAACTAATTTCCTCCATGTGTCTTTCTGAACCAATTTTCAGAGTATCTACTGCGTCCTTTAAGTTCTCTTGAGTTTTTGCAAGTTGCTTAACCGAATCGGTAGATGCAACTGAGTCAATTTTAGCTTGCAAGGTCTCATGATTTTCATGAACAATAGTTTGCAGTTCGTTTATGGCTGCTTCGTGATTCTGTAATGCATTTTCATGCCGCGAAAAAATAGGTTGGAAATGCTCACAAATTTGTGTTTTTATGTCATTACAGACTTTCTGACATTTCTATTCGATTTTATGTAATTCAGTAGTTAATTCTTCACGTGTTTGTTCAAGCGTATGTTCCACTGAGTCTAACTTTTGAAGCTTTTGTTCCATTGCGTCTAACTTTTGAAGATTTTGTTCCATTGTGTCTAACTTTTGAAGCTTTTGCTGTGTTTGTCTCTGATTTTGTTCCATTGTGTCTAACTTTTGAAGATTTTGTTGCATTGTGTCTAACTTTTGAAGATTTTGTTCCATTGTGTCTAACTTTTGAAGCTTTTGTTCCATTAGTTGCATTAATTGTAATAACAATGCACTGGTGTCTGAAACATGTTCCTTAGTGCTATTCGGCAATGCATTTGAACCGGCAATATTCGCAGTTTGAAAAACAGAAAATGTGTCTTGACTTATTTGAGAAAACGGTGAGGACGCAAAACCTGAATCTACAGATTGTGTCCTGTCATTTCGGAATCCTGAGGCGAGCTGTTGCCGACCGATCAATCGATAATGCTTCCCTGTTCACTAATTGTTTCACTGTCTACACCATTATTTGCAACCCGCTCCATTTCCCTATGCACAATTACCAAATTACTACTTTGAACATTAGTTCATTCATTACATGGTGGCGATAACACACTGCTTTCGTCTTCACTGTCATTTCTCAGTTTACTTTGTAGCCTAGCATTACGTTTTTCACACGCCATTATTGTCACAATATTTCACACGACAACACAGAAAAACACAATTTGAAGAGCAAAAATAAGAGAACACATTGACTTAGCAAATAATATCTAGTTAATTCCAAGCGTAGCTGCGAAATACTTCATGCAAAACTACATGCATGCCACAACTATTTTACTGTACAACAACGAAAGACTGCAACTACAAAGGAAATTCTCTCTATGATTACGTGCTAGCAATAAACAAAATCTACACTAATTACATAGACTACAAGAAAAAATCAGAAGATTCCAATGAGGTATCCTCGGCTAAGGGTCGACATATGAAACGTCCCCTTAGAAAAATTATACAAGACTGTGCTTAAACTGACACACAATATTTTTAGCGCAACGCAATCTGACTTTGAAAAATCTCTACAAAAAAATGGCCCTGACTAACATTAACCTATACGTTTCACAAATCGCTTACCTCACAAAAATCTTCGTTACTCAAGCTACTGCAATACAGCGAGCGCCACTACTGCCAGCTAAATAAAAGATTCTAACTACTGAAGTCATAAACTACTGATAGGCATAGGTAGCGAATGAAAGATTTTAATAGAGAACAAACAATGTATTTACCTTAATAGTCATAATATATATAGCAGTTCATGACATCCAGTCTTACAAATTTCAAAATTCCGCCATCTCTCTCCCCACATCCACCACTGCTGGCGGCTCACCTCCAACTGCGCAACGCTACGCGCTGTTAGCATCCAGCTGCCGCTGCCAAACACTACAATGGCAGACAACAATGCACAACCAGCCACAGACTGCACACGGCACAGCCAGTGATTCTCATACAGAGCGCTACGTGGCGGCGGCGTTACCAATAAAAAAACCAAAACAGCCTACTTACACACTATTCTGAAAATCATTTCCCTGCAATTGTGATGTAAGTGTACGTGGTAAGGATGGAACCGGTGACGTGTAAGAATACGATGTACATTGGTTTTAGGAATCCCAATCTCGTGTTCAGGCTTGTCATGTGCTCACATATGGATTCATAGCAACGGAAGCGAGAACAGTAACTTCGGCAGCTTCGTCTGTGCGAGTGCTACGGTGATTGCATTGTCGGGGTTTGAAAGTTCTCGTTTCCTGAAGCGTCGCAACAAAACATCTGTCGGGAAGGTTAGTTCTTACCAGGATATCGCTCTCTGTACAGGTCCGCTGTCTACGTAGCATTTCGCCTGCCTTCAACAATAACAGCAATAAAAGAAACTTTATGTCGATGCAGTTTGTAGGAAGAACAGCATTTACTGTATGCCTAATATCCACAACAGTAGTTAAAAGGACTAAACTACTGTACTAAACGTACCTGTACATAAGAAAAAAGTATTGCAATTACTGTTCAGCTAACTTATATTCCCCATAGATGAGTAGCATTTCTACCTTTCTTCGTTGGTGAAAATTCTTCTCAAACAACGTTTCAACTGCCGATGGCTCACGGAATGAAGGGTGTGCATTATACTTATGTTTACATTTGTCCTCTGTCAAAGTCGGCACGCGGATGTGTTCCATTACCCTGAGTACCTGCACTGAGCGCTGGGAGCGTCAACGTCAATGTTGTATTATGTAGTTAATAACGTTGTGTTTCAGTGAATGGTACACTGTGACACACTTCTGAATAGGTCTTTAGGAGAGGAAATGAACTGCCGAATAAAATATACAGGATGTCATTTAAGAAAGTCATACTGCTGTTCATATCTTTGTAAAAAATAAAGCTACAACAAAGAAAATAAAGCAGACTGATGTCCCCCTGAGGGCTAAAGAACACATTCTTGAAACATTTTGTAATTTGCATCTGGACAAACAGTTACTTCCGGTGGTCAAGATAAATGGGACACCCTGTATACAGCGTGTTTTCGTAAGAGCGCGCAAAAAAGTAGGACATAGGGAATGCTCCACTGAATAATCTGAGGTAGGGAACTGGTTTCAGAGAAGCCAGCTTAAGGAGATATGGAAGTAAACTTGTCTACTGCTTCGTCAACCATTACTGTTTTTCAGTTTACTTGCAAATAACATGTGACAGGTTTACACGAACTGCGCTCTTTATTTACATGTGCATTCTCTATTCCCTGAAAGGCGACAGTCTCATTGCGCCATATCTTCTACATGACCGCCAAAATGGCGACCTATAATTGAGGTTCGTGCAAAGAGCTCTACCTCAGCTGTTGGAGAACGTACCCTTGGCTGTTCGTGAGAGGATGTGGATACGACATGACGGTTAACCGCTTCACTTCAGTGTGCATATCGAAAACCATCTGAATGCTCTATTTCCTGGTCGCTGAATTGCATGGAGGGGGTTCTATTCCATGGCGTAAGAGGTCACCTGACCTGAATGTCCTTGATTATTTCCTATGGGGATACATTAATTCACTTGTGCATGAGACACCAGTGGATACAGAATTGAAGTAGTTGTCAGAATTGTAACTGCCTGTGATCTGATTCGAAACACGCCAGGAATATTTGTCAAGGTGCCTCATAATCTTCTTTGCCGACGTCATGGCTTGCATTGAGATTGATGGACGTCAGTTTCAGCACATTTTGTAAGATACAGTACAAATGGTACGTTCTGTTGTGGTTGGCAGGAGAGCCAACACAGTGTTACTAGAGGAGGCCGAAGGGACGCGGTTTAGGTCACGCAGGCTGGCGTGAGGTCTGGAACAGGACAAGGAAATTAGAATTTAGAAACAACGGACGTAGCTGGTGGAATACGTAACTGTAATCCATTCATGATGAACGTCGGTTTTGACGGTACATAGTTCACAATATCAATAGTAACTGATAATGGCGCCTTGCTAGGTCGTAGCAAATCACGTAGCTGAAGGCTTTGCTAACTATCGTCTCGGAAAATGAGAGCGTATTTAGTCACTGTACCACCGCTAGAAAAGTCGGCTGTACAACTGGGACGAGTGCTAGGAAGTCTCTCTAGACCTGCCGTGTGGCGGCGTTCGGTCTACAATCACCGACAGTGGCGACACACGGGTCCGACGTATACTACCGGACCGCGGCCGATTTGAAGGCCACCACCTAGCAGGTGTGCTGTCTGGCGGTGACACCACACGTTCATTGTGTCAATGATGGTATTTTCTATTAACTGTCACTAATGTAAATTAAAAAGTACACAGTAATGTGATTACCGTTTTCGCATTATCTCCTTTAACAGGTTCCATACCTCAAATTATTCACGGAAGCATCCTTTATGTCCTGTTCAGTTTTAACACGTTTTTATGGTTAAGCAGCCTACAAGCTTTCGACCAGTGCTTCCTCGCCATCCTTTGCTAATGACTATCCAGAAGTCTGTTTATGCCTCGGCAACAGTGGACGCTTAGTGATCTTCATTTGAACTCTAGGACACGTCAGGTTCCCGGGTAATGAACTTGCTGAGCGCCTGGCCGAATAGGCTACCAGCAGACCAACTCTGGAGATTGGCCTGCCGGATACTGATCTCCGGTCGGTCCTCCCCCGCAAAGTTTCCGCTCTCTGTGATACTGAATGGTGCACCCTAAGTACACCAAATGTCCGCCTCGATAGCTTAGTGGTCAGCGCGACCAGATCCCATGCTAAGGGGCCCGGGTTCGATTCCCGGCTGGGTCGCGGATTTTCTCCTCTCAGGGACTAGGTGTTGTGTTGTCTTCATCATCAACACATCCTTATCGACGAGCAAATTGCCGAAGTGGCGTTAACTAAAAAACTTGCACCAGGCGACAGGTCTACCCGACGGGAGGCCCTAGCTACACGGCATTTCATTTCAGTACACCAAATAAACTACGTGTTATCAAGGAAACAACGAATGTGGGGTGGTCATCCATGCAAGTCATTCGCAGAGAATGCGTTGTCCTTTGCCGGCTCCGCATCGGCCATGCTTGGCTAACACATGGTGACGTCCCCTATTTCGAGAAACCACCTCAGTATCGCTGGCGTCCACATCTTGTTGGACTGCCCCATTTTAATCGCTTTGCGGCCGACTTTTAACCTTCCCAGCACCCTGTGTCTGGTGTTGCACGACAATGCCTCAATGGCTGGTGCTGTTTTACGTTTTTTTCGTAAGTGCGGTTTTTATCACACAATCTGATGGTGGAATCTGGCCTTCTCTCTGAGGCCTGCACCCTCCCACCATTTTACCTCTTCACTCTTTCTTCGCTCTTTCTTTGCCCTGGTGCTCTTCTTGTCTCTATGCGTGTTCATCTCGCCTTCTCTTTGGCTGGCTCAGTCTCGGCCACTTGCTGTATTATTTTAATACCTTCCACTACTTTTCGTTTTACTGTACGTTTTCCCCTTTTGATTAGCTTCTTTCGTTTTTTTTTTCTTTCCTTGTGCCTCCCCATTAGTTTTTCACCCTTTGCCTTTTCCCAACTTCTTTTGTGAATTGTTTTAACTTAAGCCTTGTTTTATTGAAGAAAAAAGAACTGATGACCCTATAGTTTGGTCCCTTTATAACCAAACCAACCAACCAACCCAGTAGTTTAGTCCCTGTACCCAAACCAACCATAGGAAACACGCTGTGTGAAGAAAAAACGACTGAAACCCCGTAGTTTGGTCCTTTTATACCCAAACCTTTTATACCCCAACCTTTTATACCCAAGTCCCCCCCCCCCCCCCCCATGAACCATGGACTTGCCGTTGGTAGGAGGCTTGCGTGCCTCAGCGATACGGATAGCCATACCGCAGGTGCAACCACAACGGAGGGCTATCTGTTGAGAGGCCAGACAAACGTGTGGTTCCTGAAGAGGGGCAGCAGCCTTTTCAGTAGTTGCTTGGGCAACAGTCTGGATGATTGACTGATCTGGCCTTGTAACAATAACCAAAACGGCCTTGCTGTGCTGGTACTGCGAACGGATGAAAGCAAGGGGAAACTACGGCCGTAATTTTTCCCGAGGGCATGCATCTTTACTGTATGATTAAATGATGATGGCGTCCTCTGGGGTGAAATATTCCGGAGGTGAAATAGTCCCCCATTCGGATCTCCGGGCGGGGACTACTCAAGAGGATGTCGTTATCAGGAGAAAGAAAGCTGGCGTTCTACGAATCGGAGCGTGGAATGTCAGATCCCATAATCGTCCAGATAGGTTAGAAAATTTAAAAAGGGAAATGGATAGGTAAAAGTTAGATATAGTGGGAATTAGCGAAGTTCGGTGGCAGGAGGAACAAGATTTCTGGTCAGGTGACTACAGGGTTATAAATAAAAAATCAAATAGGGGTAATGCAGGAGTAGGTTTAATAATGAATAGGAAAATAGGAATGGGGGGTAAGCTACTACAAACAGGATAGTGAACGCATTATTGTGCCCAAGATAGATACGAAGCCCACACCTACTACAGTAGTACAAGTTTATATGCCAACTAGCTCTGCGGATGACGAAGAAATTGAAGAAATGTATGATGAAATAAAAGAAATTATTCAGATAGTGAAGGGTGACGAAAATTTAATAGTCATGGGTGACTGGAATTCGGTAGTAGGAAAAGGGAGAGAAGGAAACGTAGTAGGTGAATATGGACTGGGGCAAAGAAATGAAAAAGGAAGCCGCCTGGTAGAATTTTGCACAGAGCACAACTTAATCATAGCTAACACTTGGTCCAAGAATCATAAAAGAAGGCTGTGTACATGGAAGAAGCGTGGAGATACTGACGGGTTTCAGATAGAATATATTGGTAAGACAGAGATTTAGGAACCATGTTTTAAATTGTAAGACATTTCCGGGGGCAGATGTGGACTCTGACCACAATCTATTGGTTATGATCTGTAGATTAACACTAAAGAAAATGCAAAAAGGTGTGAATTTAAGGAGATCGGACCTGGATAAACTAAAAGAGCCAGAGGTTGTACAGAGTTTCAGGGAGAGCATAAGGGAGCAATTGACAGGAATGGGGGAAAGAAATACGGTGGAAGAAGAATGGATAGCTTTGAGGGATGAAGTAGGCAGCAGAGGATCAAGTAGGTAAAAAGACAAGGCCTAGTAGAAATCCTTGGGTAACAGAAGAAATACAAAATTGTTAAGACTTTCGTGGCCACTTGTTGATAAACTGCTTATTTGCTTCTGTCTCGGGTTCTTCGGCCGACGTTCGTGTGATGATTTTGCTGACGTTTCGCCAGCACGAGTGGCTGGCATTGTCAAAGCTTCACCCTCCATTGCCGGAGGTGAACTGGAGCCGGGCTCGCGGCCGCAGACTATATGTACCTTGCGCGCCAACGTCCGAGGGCTTCTCCGCGGTCATTTCCGCGGTCATTTCCGGTGCGTTTCTCCTCTTGCTACCTGCTACGGTCGTTCTCTGCAGTACGGGAAGCCAGGAGCCGTTTACCTTAAGGCTTTCTTCTTTCTTGTTGAAGCTGTTCCCGTGTTTGTGTATTTCTACAGCTTCTCTGTACAAGCGGGTGTGATAGTGCTTCTCTACAGCCAGAACTTCCGTGTCGGTGAATTTTATTACATGTACCTGGTCGGTCTCACTCAGTGCGTGTTCTGCCACGGCCGATTTTTCCACCTGTCCCAACCTGCAATGTCGCTTATGTTCTTTGATCCTGGTGTTGATTGATCTTCCAGTCATTCCGACATAAACTTTCCCGCATGTGCATGGTAAGCGGTATATTCCTGACATTGCAAGTGGGTCCCTTTTATCCTTTGCCGATCTAAGACATTCTTTGATCTTCCTTGTCGGTTTGAAAATTGTCTTTACGCCGTGCTTGTGTAATATACGGACGATTCTGTCCGTCACTCTGGGAATGTATGGCAGAAAGGCCGTACCCGACATTTCTTTTTCTGGTTTCTTACTTCGCCGGTGGTTTGGCTCTGTTACACTTCTAATATCATTTGTGGAGTACCCATTGCTCCTCAGAACACTTTCCAGGTGTTGCATTTCGCGTTTAAGGTGCTGCGGCTCACATATTCGTGCTGCTCGCGTTACGAGCGTCTGAATCATGCCTCTTTTCTGGCTCGGGTGGTGGTTTGACAGTTTGTGCAGATATCGGTCCGTGTGCGTCGGTTTTCGGTACACGCTATGTCCCAGGTTTTGGCCATCCCTTGTGACCAGCACATCTAGAAATGGTAGTTTTTTGTCCTTTTCCACTTCCATGGTAAATTTTATGTTGGCGTGGAGGTTGTTCAAGTGTCTTAGGAAGTCACCGAGCCGTTCTTCACCATGGCTCCACACGACGAAAGTATCATCGACGTACCTGTACCACACCTTAGGTTTACAAGTCGCCGAGTCCAGTGCCTGTGCTTCGAAATGTTCCATGAAGAAGTTGGCCACTACTGGACTAAGAGGACTACCCATGGCAACGCCTTCCAGCTGTTCGTAGAAATTGCCATTCCACGTGAAATAGCTCGTGGTGAGACAGGCATGGAAGAGCTTCATGATGTCTTGCGGGAAAATGGAACCGATGTGCTCCAGAGCGTCACTGAGTGGCACTTTCGTAAACAAAGAAACAATATCAAGGCTGACCAGGATGTCGTTTGGTGCAAGTTTTAGTTTCTTCAGCTTCTCGATGAAATGTCCTGAGTCCTTTATGTACGTGTCGGTCTTCCCCACGTGCGGCTGGAGCAGAGAGGCCAAGTGTTTTGCCAGTTTATATGTCGGTGAGCCAGGAGCGCTAACAATCGGTCTTAATGGAACGTTGTTCTTATGGATCTTAGGTAATCCATACAGGCGAGGTGGTAGGGCTTCTGTGTTGCGCAGGTATCTCTGTATGTCCTCCGGAACAGAAGATGCCTTGATTAACCGATTCGTATTCCGTGTGATACGCTGCGTCGGATCTGCGCTTAGTTTTCGGTACGTCGTCGGATCTAATAGGTCTCGGATCTTTTGTTCATAATCTTCGGTCTTCATTACGACGGTCGCATTCCCCTTATCGGCAGGCAGTACCAATATACTCTTGTCAACGTTAAGATTCTTAATAGCTTGTACTTCTTCTTTCTTCAGATTGCATGCTGGTGGTTTAGCTCGGCGCAGTATCCTGGCTGTTTCAGTGCGTATTTCCTCTGCCCTTTCACAAGGAAGGGTCCGAATGGCCGCTTCGGTGTTAGCAATGATGTCCTCCACAGGTATAGTTCTTGGGATGACAGCGAAATTCCCTCCTTTTTGAAGAACGGATACTTCCTCTTCGGTCAATTGTCGTTCAGTGAGGTTGACCACAGTGCGTGACATGTCGGGAATCGCCTTGTCAGTCTTCTTCCGGAATCCTTCAAACTTTTTCTTCTGTCGCTCTGTGCAGCGCTCGAGTTCATTCTGCATGCTCCTGTAAGTGATGCTGTCGATCTTGTCCCAGTCGTCTCGATGCATTCTGCTACTTAGTTGGTAGAACATGTCCAAAAGTTCCTGATCCGTTTTTGCCAAGTTTCTCCGTATTGTGTGAATTCGCTCACGAAGAAAAGCTCGTTCCATTCTGTTGTAGATACGATGAGCTTGGGCGGTGGTGAATAGGCGCTTACATTTCAAGAACTTCGGTGTAGCATCTTCATCTCTGCACCGCGAAAGGAAGGCGAGAGAGGACATCAATCGCGCTTTCTTCTTCCGTTGTTGGTCAAGGCGTCGGTACAATCTGCAAATTTCCTCCCCGTAGAGGCGCAATACAAAATTGTTAAGACTTTCGTGGCCACTTGTTGATAAACTGCTTATTTGCTTCTGTCTCGGGTTCTTCGGCCGACGTTCGTGTGATGATTTTGCTGACGTTTCGCCAGCACGAGTGGCTGGCATTGTCAAAGCTTCACCCTCCATTGCCGGAGGTGAACTGGAGCCGGGCTCGCGGCCGCAGACTATATGTACCTTGCGCGCCAACGTCCGAGGGCTTCTCCGCGGTCATTTCCGCGGTCATTTCCGGTGCGTTTCTCCTCTTGCTACCTGCTACGGTCGTTCTCTGCAGTACGGGAAGCCAGGAGCCGTTTACCTTAAGGCTTTCTTCTTTCTTGTTGAAGCTGTTCCCGTGTTTGTGTATTTCTACAGCTTCTCTGTACAAGCGGGTGTGATAGTGCTTCTCTACAGCCAGAACTTCCGTGTCGGTGAATTTTATTACATGTACCTGGTCGGTCTCACTCAGTGCGTGTTCTGCCACGGCCGATTTTTCCACCTGTCCCAACCTGCAATGTCGCTTATGTTCTTTGATCCTGGTGTTGATTGATCTTCCAGTCATTCCGACATAAACTTTCCCGCATGTGCATGGTAAGCGGTATATTCCTGACATTGCAAGTGGGTCCCTTTTATCCTTTGCCGATCTAAGACATTCTTTGATCTTCCTTGTCGGTTTGAAAATTGTCTTTACGCCGTGCTTGTGTAATATACGGACGATTCTGTCCGTCACTCTGGGAATGTATGGCAGAAAGGCCGTACCCGACATTTCTTTTTCTGGTTTCTTACTTCGCCGGTGGTTTGGCTCTGTTATACTTCTAATATCATTTGTGGAGTACCCATTGCTCCTCAGAACACTTTCCAGGTGTTGCATTTCGCGTTTAAGGTGCTGCGGCTCACATATTCGTGCTGCTCGCGTTACGAGCGTCTGAATCATGCCTCTTTTCTGGCTCGGGTGGTGGTTTGACAGTTTGTGCAGATATCGGTCCGTGTGCGTCGGTTTTCGGTACACGCTATGTCCCAGGTTTTGGCCATCCCTTGTGACCAGCACATCTAGAAATGGTAGTTTTTTGTCCTTTTCCACTTCCATGGTAAATTTTATGTTGGCGTGGAGGTTGTTCAAGTGTCTTAGGAAGTCACCGAGCCGTTCTTCACCATGGCTCCACACGACGAAAGTATCATCGACGTACCTGTACCACACCTTAGGTTTACAAGTCGCCGAGTCCAGTGCCTGTGCTTCGAAATGTTCCATGAAGAAGTTGGCCACTACTGGACTAAGAGGACTACCCATGGCAACGCCTTCCAGCTGTTCGTAGAAATTGCCATTCCACGTGAAATAGCTCGTGGTGAGACAGGCATGGAAGAGCTTCATGATGTCTTGCGGGAAAATGGAACCGATGTGCTCCAGAGCGTCACTGAGTGGCACTTTCGTAAACAAAGAATCGGTTAATCAAGGCATCTCCGGAGGACATACAGAGATACCTGCGCAACACAGAAGCCCTACCACCTCGCCTGTATGGATTACCTAAGATCCATAAGAACAACGTTCCATTAAGACCGATTGTTAGCGCTCCTGGCTCACCGACATATAAACTGGCAAAACACTTGGCCTCTCTGCTCCAGCCGCACGTGGGGAAGACCGACACGTACATAAAGGACTCAGGAAGATCAATCAACACCAAGATCAAAGAACATAAGCGACATTGCAGGTTGGGACAGGTGGAAAAATCGGCCGTGGCAGAACACGCACTGAGTGAGACCGACCAGGTACATGTAATAAAATTCACCGACACGGAAGTTCTGGCTGTAGAGAAGCACTATCACACCCGCTTGTACAGAGAAGCTGTAGAAATACACAAACACGGGAACAGCTTCAACAAGAAAGAAGAAAGCCTTAAGGTAAACGGCTCCTGGCTTCCCGTACTGCAGAGAACGACCGTAGCAGGTAGCAAGAGGAGAAACGCACCGGAAATGACCGCGGAAATGACCGCGGAGAAGCCCTCGGACGTTGGCGCGCAAGGTACATATAGTCTGCGGCCGCGAGCCCGGCTCCAGTTCACCTCCGGCAATGGAGGGTGAAGCTTTGACAATGCCAGCCACTCGTGCTGGCGAAACGTCAGCACAATCATCACACGAACGTCGGCCGAAGAACCCGAGACAGAAGCAAATAAGCAACAGAAGAAATATTAAATTTAACTGATATAAGGAGAAAATATATAAATGCAGTAAATGAAGCAGGCAGAAAGGAATACAGACGTCTCCAAAATGAGATCGACAGGAAGTGCAAAATGGCTAAGCAGGGATGCTTATCGCACTAGGGGTAAGGTAGATACTGCCTACAGAGACCTTTGGAGATAAGAGAACCATTTGTATGAACATCAAGAGCTCAGATGGAAACCCAGTTCTAAGCAATGAAGGGAAAGGAGAAAGGTGGAAGGAGTATATAGAGGGTCTATACAAGGGCGATGTACTTGAGGACAATATTATGGAAATGGAAGAGGATGTAGATGAAGATGAAATGGGAGATACGATACTGCGTGAAGAGTTTGACAGAGCACTGAAAGACCTGAGTCGAAACAAGGCCCCCGGAGTAGACAACATTCCATTGGAACTACTAACGGCCTTGGGAGAGCCAGCCCTGACAAACTCGACCATCTGTTGAGGAAGATGTATGAGACAGGCGAAATACCCTCAGACTTCAAGAAGAATATAATAATTCCAATCCCAAAGAAAGCAGGTGTTGACAGATGTGAAAATTACCGAACTATCAGTTTAATAAGTCACAGCTGCAAAATACTAACGCGAATTCTTTGCAGACCAATGGAAAAACTGGTAGATGCGGACCTCGGGGAAGAATAGTTTGGATTCCGTAGAAATGTTGGAACACGTGAGGCAATATTATCCCTACGAGTTACCTTAGAGGCTAGATTAAGGAAGGGCAAACCTACGTTTCTAGCATTTGTAGACTTAGAGAAAGCTTTTGACAATGTAGATTTTAATGTTCTCTTTCAAATTCTGAAGGTAGCAGGGGTAAAATACAGGGAACGAAAGGCTATTTACAATTTGTACAGAAACCAGATGGCAGTTATAAGAATCAAGGGACATGAAAGGGAAGCAGTGGTTGGGAAGGGAGTGAGACGTGGTTGTAGCCTCTCCCCAATGTTATTCAATCTGTATATTGAGCAAGCAGTGAAGGAAACAAAAGAAAAATTCGGAGTAGTTATTAAAATCCATGGAGAAGAAATAAAAATGTTGAGGTTCGCCGATGACATTGTAATTCTGTCAGAGACAGCAAAGGACTTGGAAGAGCAGTTGAACGGAATGGATAGTGTTTTGAAAGGAGGGTATAAGATGAACATCAACAAAAGCAAAACGAGGATAATGGAATGTAGTCGAATTAAGTCGGACGATGCTGAGGGAATTAGATTAGGAAATGAGACACTTAAAGTAGTAAAGGAGTTTTGCTATTTGGGGAGCATAATAACTGATGATGGTAGAAGTAGAGGGGATATCAAATGTAGACTGGCAATGGCAAGGAAAACGTTTCTGAAGAAGAGAAATTTGTTAACATCGAGTATAGATTTAAGTGTCAGGAAGTCGTTTCTGAAAGTATTTGTATGGAGTGTAGCCATGTGTGGAAGTGAAACATGGACGATAAATAGTTTTTACAAGAAGAGAATAGAAGGTTTCGAAATGTGGTGCTACAGAAGAATGCTGAAGATTAGATGGGTCGATCACATAACTAATGAGGAAGTATTGAATAGGATTGGCGAGAGGAGACGTTTGTGGCACAACTTGACCGGAAGAAGGATCAGTTGGTAGGACATGTTCTGAGGCATCAAGGGATCAACAATTTGGTATTGGAGGGCTGCATGGAGGGTAAAAATCGTAGAGGGAGACCAAGAGATGACTACACTAAGCAGATTGAGAAGGATGTAGGTTGCTGTAGGTACTGGGAGATGAAGCAACTTGCACAAGATAGAGTAGCATGGAGAGCTGCATCAAACCAGTCTCAGGACTGAAGACCACAACAACAACAACAACAACATACCCAAACCTACCAACGGAAACACACTGTATGAAGAAAACAGGACTGCTAACCCTATAGTTTGACCCCTTTATACCCCAACCAACCAACTGAAATACCCTGTATGAAGAAGAAAAGGACTGATAACCCTGTAGTTTGGTCCCTTTAAACCAAAACCAACCAATGAAAACATGCTGTATGAAGAAAAAAGGACAGCTACCCCTGTAGTTTGGTCGTTTTATACCCAAACCAACCAACAGAAACACCCCGTATGAAAAAAAAAGGACTGATAACCATGTAGTTTGGTCCCTTTATACCCAAACCAACTAATGGAAACACCCTGTGTGAATAAAAAAGGACTGATAATCCTGTAGTTTGGTCCCTTTATACCCAAACCAACCAACTGAAGTACCCTGTATGAAGAAGAAAAAGACTGATAACTCTGTAGTCTGGTCTGTTTATACCAAAACCAACCAATGGAAACCCCCTGTATGAAGAAAAAAGGACTGATAACCCTGTAGTTTGGTCTCTTTATACCCAAACCAACCAACTGAAATACCCTGTATGAAGAAGAAAAGGACTGATAACCCTGTAGTCTGGTCCATTTATACCAAAACCAACCAATGGAAACCCCCCTGTATGAAGAGAAAAGGAATGATAACCCTGTAGTTTAGTCCCTTTATACTCAAACCAACTAATGGAAACTCCCTGTATGAAAAAAAGACTGATAACCCTGTAGTTTGATCGCTTTATACCAAAACCATCCAACAGAAACACCGTGTATAAAGAGCAAAGGACTGATAACCCTGTAGTCTGGTCCCTTTATACTCAAACCAAAAAAAAACGGAAAAACCCTGCATGAAGAAAAAAGGACTGATAACCCAGTATGCCGGTCCCTTTATACCGAAACCAACCAATGGAAACACGCTGTATGCAGAAAAAAGGACTGATAACCCTGTAGTCTTGTCCCTTTATACCCAAACCAACCAATGGAAATACACTGTATGAAGAAATAAGGATTGATAACCCTGCAGTTTTGTCCCTTTATACCCAAACCATCGAAAAGAAACACCCTGTATGAAGAAAAAAGGATTGATGACCCTGTAGTTTGGTCCCTTTATACCCAAACCATCTAACAGAAACACTGTAAAAAGAGAAACGGACTGATAACCCTGTAGTTAGGTCCCTTTATACTCAAACCAACCAATGGAAATACCCTGTATGAAGAAAAGAGGACTGCTAACCCTGTAGTTAGGTCCCTTTATACTCAAACCAACCAATGGAAATACCCTGTATGAAGAAAAGAGGACTGCTAACCCTGTAGTTTGTCCCTCTATACCAAAACCATCCAACGGAAACACCGTGTATAAAGAGAAAAGGACTGATAACCTTGTAGTCTGGTCCCTTTATACTCAAATCAAAAAACGGAAAAACCCTGTATGAAGAAAAAAGGACTGATAACCCAGTATGCTGTCTCTTTATACCGAAACCAACCAATGGAAACACCCTGTATGAAGAAAAAAGGACTGATAACCCAGTATGCTGGTCCCTTTATACTGAAACCAACCAATGGAAACACCCTTTATGAAGAAGAAAGGACTGATAACCCTGTATTTTGGTCCCTTTATACACAAACCAACCAATGGAAAGAACCTTTATGAAGAAAAAAGGACTGATAGCCCATTAGTTTGGTCCCTTTATACCCAAACCATCCAATGAAAACACCCTGTATGAAGAAAAAAGGACTGATGACCCTGTAGTTTGGTCCCTTTATACCCAAACCATCCAACAGAATCACCCTGTATGAGGAACAAAGGACTGATAACCCTGTAGTTTGGTCCCTTTATACGCAAACCAACCAATGGAAGTACCCTGTATGAAGGAAAAAGGACTGATAACCCTGTAGTTTGGTCCCTTTGTACCCAAACCATCCAACAGAAACACCCTGTAAGAAGAAAAAAGGACTGATAATGCTGTAGTTTGGTCCCTTTATACCCAAATCAACCAATGGAAACACCCTGTGTGAAGAAAAAAGGACTGATAAACCTATAGTTTGGTCCCTTTATACCCAAACCAACCACCTGAATTACCCTGTATGAAGAAGAAAAGGACTGATAACCCTGTAGTCTGGTCCCTTTATACCAAAACCAACCATTGGAAACCCCCTGTATGAAGAAAGAAGGACTGATAACCCTGTAGTTTGGTCCCTTTATACCCAAACCAACCAACTGAAATACCCTGTATGAAAAAGAAAAGGACTGATAACCCTGTAGTCTGGTCCCTTTATACCAAAACCAACCAATGGAAACCCCTGTATGAAGAAAAAAGGACTGATAACGCTGTAGTTTGGTCCCTTTATGCCCAAACCAACCAACGGAAACGTGTTGGCGTTTACTCTGTCTTAGGCAGCAACAAGCAGTACGATGGTGAGTGCAGTGGGCCACGTGCCTGCAGCGCGCGGGCTGAGTTAGTGCCTGTGAGGTCGGCGTGCTGAGCGCTCCCACTCCGGCAGTGTGGTCCCGGCCGGCCAGGTGCCGCGGTTCCGCCGTTTGTTGGGCCGGCGTCTAATTGCCCGCGGATCGCAGTCCCGTAACCGCTGCTCCCCGCATTAACAACGGGCGCTGCACACGCACAAACACTGGCGCCGGACCCTTTGCGATTCGCGAGCCGCCGTCCCGGTTTCCTGCCGCAACAACTACCGCCGATGATTCTGCACTCGGCTGTCCGCGCCCGCTAATGCACGCCTAATTTCATTTGCGGGACCGCTACGCGTCCCGCCGCCGCCTTTCCGGTGTTCGTTACAAACATCCTCAAACAGAGCTTCGCCCGATGTACGCCATCTGTTACTCCACTTTGAACACGCGCAGTCCTTCGTGCTACTGCGTTAAGCACTACAGTCCAGAATGAGATTTTCACTCTGCAGCGGAGTGTGGGCTGATATGAAACTTCCTGAAAGATTAAAACTGTGTGCCGGCCGGAGTGGCCGAGCGGTTCTAGGTGCTACAGTCTGGAACCGCGCGAACGCTACAGTCGCAGGTTCGAATTTTGCCTCGGGCATGGATGTGTGTAATGTCCTTAGGTTAGTTCAGTTTAAGTAGTTCTAAGTTCTAGGGGACTGATGACCCCATAAGTTAAGTCCCATAGTGCTCAGACCCATTTGAACCACTTAAACCTGTGTGCCGGACTGAGACTCGAACTCGGGACCTTTACTTTTCGCGGGCAAGTGCTTTGGTTTCGCAGAAGAGCTTCTGTGAAGTTTGGAAGGTAGGAGACGAAGTACTGGAAGAACTGAAGCTGTGAGGGCAGGTTTTGGTCGTGCTTGGATAGCTCAGTTGGTAGAGCACTTGCCCATGAAAGGCAAAGGTCCCGAGTTCGAGTCTCGGTCGGGCACACAGTTTTAATCTGTCAGGAAGTTTTACTACAGCCCAGTAGGTTGCCAGTGCAGTTTGGAGATTGGAAAAATGGACCGGTCAAAACCGATACTGGTATCTTAGCTCTGAATAACAGGTATCTTTCGATGTATGTTTGATACGTTATAACAGGTTTTCTTCATTCTTTACTAATAACTGGGTAAAAAATCCGACATATCAGTTTGCCATAGCAGCAACACTTAAATGTTTGGTTTTGAAACGAAACTTTTTTAAAAAAGTTGTAACGTTTATTCCTAAAATTTCCATTGCTTTGAAATAATGAATTATTGTACAGGGTGTTTGAAAATGGGTTTATACCTTGATAAATTCATATAAATTCATTGAAACAAGATATAGAGCTGGGTTTAGTGTTATTTTGTAGGGAATAATTTCAAGTTTTTTACCTTCAACCAAAGATGTTGGGTGTGGATTCCGTTGGCTATACTGCACACTTCCCATCGGAAGCCAAGTTTGAACTCGCTGTAGCATTGCAGGTGTGACTTGCTCAGTGGCGGGTTATGATCTTGCTCTAAGTTCAGGTAGACAAGCCGGCACAAGGGGTACCAACACGATACCCAATCTCCATAAAAAGAAAATCGGATGCTGTCAGGTCTGGTGGTAAAGCAACTGGTGCATCACAGCTAGTCGATTGACCTGGAAAGCGGTCACAGAGACGTCAGCCAGGTAGTGCGGTGGTGCACCACTTTGCATGAAGTAAACATATCGTTCTTGGTCATCCTCATCGATCTATCGTATCAAAAATTGTTGTACCATATCCAGGTACACTATATTGTGACGGTTCTCTCACGGAAAAACAAAGGACTGTACAGTTTGTTCTTGCTCAATGCACAAAAAAGTTCAGTTTAAGGCTATCACTAACATGTTGCAATGTTTGATGTGGATTTTGGGTGCCCCAAATCCTACAGTCAGGCGTGTTAAGCTTGCCACTTAAGTGAAAAGTTGACTCGTCAGAAGAGATGATTTTCTCCAAGAAAAATTCATCTTCATGTAATCTATTTAACATATTCACACAGAAGTTCTTGCAGGGAATTTTATTAGTGTCTTTTATTGCTTTTACTATTGTCACTGTGTACGTCTTCAAATGCAAACTGTTTATCAGCACACGCCAAACAGTCGTATGTGGGATTTGCAGTTCGCGAGATGCATGCCGGGTCGATTTCGTAGGCATGCGACGTCGTCAGATGTGCTTGGATGACCTGATGTTTTCCCATGTCTTGTCGGGCACACTATTTCTACAAAACATTTATGCCACTCATAAAGTGGTGGCCTAATATGAGGACCTTTAGCGTACTTGGTACGGAAATTACACTGAACTGCTGTCGCCGCCTTCCATTCTTCAAAGCAAAACACTCGAGTCCAGTGAAGGCTCAGAATGGTTCAAATGGCTCTGAGCACTATGGGATTTAACATCTGAGGTCATCAGTCCCCTAGAACTTAAAACTACCTAAACCTAACTAACCTAAGGACATCAAACACATCCATGCCCGAGGCAGGATTCGAACCTGCGACCGTAGCGGTCGCGGGGTTCCAGACTGAAACGCCTAGAACCGCTCGCCCACACCGGCCGGCCCAGAGAAGGCAGCCATATATAACGCAACTGCCCCTAACGCTTCTTACTGTGCGATTCGGTACTAGCGCACTACGAGAGACAAAACCTGACGTATTTCTCTACAAATTGACACTACAATCACCTCTGTAGGTACTATGAATTAATTTAAATGAATTTTCGAATTTGGATAGTCCTTTTTGAAACATCCTGTAGAAATTGAGAAAAAGAATCAGCATTATTTACTATCAGCGCCTATAGCTTAAAAAAAAACAGCAACAAACGCAACACGTATGAATCGCTACAATACTGCAGACACAGTAACGTACCTGTTGCCGTATGGTGTGGCCTATTGGACTGTATGTTTGTAAGATCCGTGTGCAAGAATTGTCCCCACCTGATGTGTAGGATACTTTCGCTGTAGTCCTCGGACATCACCTGCATTGCAGAATTGTTGCAGTATTTCATTAGGTACACTAGCAGCGAAGCACCGTACTACATTTCATTTAAAACGATTAAAAATTGGTGGAGGCACAACATATTTGCAGCATCATATAAGGAGAAAGATGCACAGTGTTCCTGGGAACAGAAGGGAAATTTTATTGATATACCTATAATTTTGTTTGTGTCCTGTAGACTCGGAATAATAAGTGAACCCTTAATATTGTAGCTGCTTTAGGGTGAAAAACTGATACCACCCAAAAGTGACGATGCAGTGAATTCTTCAACTTGTAGCCTTTCTCTCTCGCTGTCGCCGCTCCCGTCTCCTTCATCTTTGTAATCTTTGCTGAGATCTATGAGACAGGTTTCTGCTGCAGCCATAGCACCTTATTTGTAGTGATCTCCTACTCCTTCACTTTTTCTAGAATTTTTCAGTGTTCGAAGTCCACCTTTGTTACAGGATGTAACAGCAATAAGAAACCGAAAATCGGTTATTTCAAAAACAGGTTTTTGAGCGGTTTTAACAGTCAGATTAAACAGCAGAGGAAAAGAAGTGGCGTAACCGAATTCCGGTTTGTGGAGTGACAAACACAATCTCTACTGCAGTAGAAAGGCAGGACCCATCTTTGTGAAACATGAGACACAAATGCACTTTGCTACTATGCAAGTTTTTCATAAGGCGCGTGTCCAGTTCGACGTAAATGTCTCTATGATTCCTAAAAACTGAATCAGACGATTCATTCGTCTGCCTCTCTCCTTCTTCCCTTCCTTCAACGAACTGAATTGACGAAAGAAGTAGTAAGAGTAATACTTGGTTGTTATAACTAACGTGCAGCTACTCATGAGGGTCCAATCTGCCCCGTGGCCTAGCAGTAAAGTGCGTGCCTGGAAAACAAGATGTCGTGGAACAGAATCCCCGTCGTACTACTGAAATAACAGACTTAACACAAACACTAATCTTCTACGAACCAGTGCAACACTTTTAACTCTTAATTTAGCAGTGCACGCACCTGGAATCTCGACGTCAGTACATGTATCTGGTTTCGCAGACCCTTGCAGAGTTTGATCTGCATTGTGATTTACAGTATGAAGGGAAGTATTAGTAAATAAAGAAGCGATATTACCAAACACTTTAACATTCTTGTATAAAAGAAAAAAATGTATTTTGGTTAACAGCATTTACACAAAATGGAGATACATAAAAATTAACCACCACATATTCAGTGGGATTGTTTCTCAATACAACTATCGCACACAGTAACAGAATGTTCAGCGCAAATGTATTTCTTGCAGTTTTTTCAACGTATTTGGTTTTTCTGTTTTTGATTGGGTTGATTTGGGGGAAGAGACCAGGCAGCGAAGTCGTCGTTCTCATCGGGTTAGGGAAGGATGGGGAAGGAAGTCGGCTGTGCCCTTTCATAGGAACCACACCGACATTTGCCTGGAGCGACTTAGGGAAATCACTTATAACCTAAATCAGGATGGCAGGACGCGGGACTGAACCGTTGTCCTCCAGAATGAACTGATTTTTGGAGTGAAGCCATGTATTTAAAACAATAAAACAGTAAACAGTCACCAGTAATGTCAGTCAAAAGTGCAAAGTCACTCACTTAACCACGCTATATTTTTTTTTTTAATTTGGAGATACCTTGTTTTTTTTTTTTTACTCGTGAAAATTTACTTCTCATCAATTAAATTTAGAAATCTTACTATGCTTTGTTTGCTGTTAACATCTTCAAAAAACGTGTTAAACTGTCTGTGACTGAGATGAGATGTACGAAATTAACTGTTGAAAAGACAACTTCGATGACATTCTCAACACCCATTTTCTTTGGGCACTAAATCTCTTTGTGGAATATACAGTGTAACTGTGCAGAACCGCACCGTGTAGCCTTAAATGATGCATTGTTCCAAGAGTCCAATAAACCTAATTATCATTACCTCCAGATTGCTGTAACAATGAACTCATTAAAATAAATTCTTCACATATTTAAAACTAATGGGTTATTTCATGTACAAATACTAATAACTGGAGTATGGAGGAGACGTCAGTTGGTTCATCAATACTGAATGAAAAGTATGCATATTTTTAGAAGAAGTTTGTAACCTCTCCTTTATATTTTTCGACCCAACAGTATTTTTATTTGTACAGTCCTCTGATTAAACGAAGTTTTCTCAAAATGCTTAACTAATTCCGGGCAAATCTTTTTAGCGGTTACCTTGAAATAATAAATATTTGTAAGTTACTCACGGAGAAGAACTGTTTTTCGTCGAAGGCCAGGGGAGGCTCAGTGTCGGTAGCCATTCGACATTGATCTTTGTGTACAAATCATGCTTCTCGTTGTGTTCTTTGGCTGTGTGTTAAGCAATTGTGTGTGTCAACTTGTGGGCCACACAGCAGCACCATACTCCAGAGTAGAGCTGGCTAGTCCAAGTGCTGAAGTACGCAGAGTATCAGCAGTGAAGCCACATGTTTTTCCGCACAGTTTATGTGGGATGCTGTTTTTACTTCATATCTCGCTGTGGTCTTTTCCAGGTGCTTCTTGTAGGACTGTGTCCGGTTCCAGTACAGTTACCCCAGATTTTTTAGCGCTGATTGTGGTGAAGAGGTGTGTCACCAAAATGGGCCTGGAGCTGTCTATTCGCCGCTCTGTCATCAAAATCAAAGCAAGCTGTCTCCGTTTTGGTGCGGTTTGGTTTCCGTCTCCATGCCCGAAAGGTTACTCCCATTATCGCCAGATCAGACCTTTAGATGGCTCTCGTTTCTTATAAATCCCGCTGTCGGGACTGCCAGCACCCAACCATCGGCATATCGAAACTTACGACATGTCGTTTCAGGCACGTCGGAGGTGTACACATTAAACAGCATCGCGGAGAAGACAGATCCCTGAGGAAGTACATCGTTTAGCGTCTATGTAGAGCTTCTTCTGTTGTCCAGTATGTCCAGAAATGAAATGCCGACAAGAATGGTATTAACAAATTGGGCTACCTTTCTGTGCGGGATCTCGTGGCTATACTAAATGACAGTGCTTGATACTTGATAACAACTAATAACATTTAATTAAATTCAAGCCTCATTTCATTTGTAAAGAAAAGAGCTGCCACAAATTTTAGGAATCAGACAAGTGAATACAAAAACTCGTATGAGGCACTCATCGGAAAATATACTGACGAACAAACGTCGCAACACCAAGAAGTCGTGCGACATAAGTGAAAGTTGACAGGAGTGATTCTACATCTGAAAGGTGGTGTGTATACAGATTCCGCGACAGTCGCATGAGTGTCGCTAGAAGCCTTTACAATGATGGAAATCAGGTTTGCTTTAAAAACACGCAGCAACGATCGCGAGCGTTAGTTGCCTTTGACACTGGACGTGGTGAGTTGATATTAGTCAAGAATGCCATTATGAACATTTCTCTGCGTTTGAGAGGGGTCGTGTAATTCGGCTACGAGAAGCTGGATATTCGTTCTGCGGTACTGTAGAAAGACTTCTCAGGAATGTACGCCGGAAATGCATATCCTCCTATTTCCATCTATTTTAATATAATTTTTCTCCTTATTTTGTTACCTGAAGAAATGACATTTCTGTGTCTTTATATACTGCAGTTGTTTTACTATTTGTATATATATATTTATGCATTTATGTCGATGTATAATTGGTTTGTTTTGTAAATATTACTTGTATTTTTACGCTGTGTCTTGCCTCCGGAAAACTAAGCTATCGAACGATTACATCTATAGGTCGTGTGGAGAACCAAAGTGTTTAGGATCTTTGGTAGTGTTAACTCTACCGCGTGGAGTGCGAGCAGAGCGGAGTCTGGATGGAGTAGGGCGGTGGAGCAGGTGTGTTGTGTGACGCTCCTGCGAGTTGCCACGCTTTCGGGGTTTGGCAGCATTTAATTGCGCTCTGCTTGCTATGATAGTTTCTGACACGGTGTCGCGGACGGGAAGCATAAGCAGGTGCACATCAAGATCCCGTTTCGCCGGGTGACCGTGTCGAGAAGAAGGCGTGCCAACATCCAGCTTCTGCAACAGAGACGGCCGACAATGAGTGACTGTCGCCACCTCCCCGATCGACGACTGCAAACTTTCAATCAACCAACAAGGAAGACTGGAAGCACGTAAGGTTTTAGAACTGTATAGCAGACCTCAGATTTTCAAACTATTCCATTAGCAAAATACAGCAACTTAGCATGAACTTTGTATCTCATTGTCCCAATTGCATTACCAAGCAGGGTCCCTTCCTTTTCCGAAATGAACTCGAGTGTCGTAGAAATTCAAACGCCAGCATTAAAGTAATATCATTCGATTTCACTGTTTTAATTTCAAAGTTCATTTAAGGTATTCATCGCTGCCTACAATTTGGATTACACAAGCACAAATTAAGAGTGCGAGTTTTGTTACCATATTTTAGCTTACCTGTGACTGCAGCTAAGCTTAGTATGTACTAAATTTTTCTATTGTTAATTGTTCAGAACGATTTAATTCAAGTTCAAAGATAAATCTCTTATTTCTGCGTAGATTCAAGTAGTTTTTGAAATGATTGTTGAGGTAGCCCAAGACTAACCTTATTTTACTGAATTTCGTAGTGCTTCAGAAACAAAGCTCACTATTAATTTCAGTCACTAAATTAACTTTCAATTTTCCGGTTTTATTAATTATTTTATTAAATTAAGTCAGAGTGTAGCGAAATTTATTACTTCTGACAAAAATTCAGTTTTCACACAACACGTATCAACTTTCAGTTACCACGATTTTAGTGCAAATTATATGTGCATTAAACTTCTATTTCAGTTATTATAGTAGTTGTCCATAGGACTCGCGACCGTAATTTCCCCCCAAATCTCAAATATCTAATTAACGCCAATTAATTGTTAACGCAACGACCGCACATTTACTTTCTTTATTAATTTTACTCTTTTCTCAAAATTAATTTCCACCAATTTCATTTGCATTTTTCCTTTCATTTAGATGTAACCCTTTCCTCCCTCTTTACCGACAAATTAACTTCGGTGACGATTGCTTTTCCCAAATTTCCATTAGGTGCGCGCGGTTTAATTTTTCTCTGTCATTAAGGTCGATAAGTGAGGGGGAGGTTACAAATATAGGCACTGTAACTGATTGCTGGCAGCAGTGGTTACGAAAATGTACGGTCGCAAGAAATTCGAACTTCGGACCGTCACATGTGACAAACGAGAGGGAAGACATCGTGTTCGCCGTATGGCTCTGGCATCGTACTGCATCTACAACAGCAATCTGAGCAGCAGTTGGCACTGCAGTGACACAACGAACTGTTAGAACACGGCCACTTCAAGAAGAGCTATGAGACATATGTCCTGTGACGTGTATTCCCCTTGGGGGGTTCCTGCCCCATTCTTTGGCATCTATTAGACAGGCCTACTAGCTGAGTGGCTTGCCAAGCGAGTGCTTTTATTATTGGTGCATAAGAAATATTTTCATGATTATCGTACCCACTGCAACTATGCTTGAAATATGAGCCCTAGTGCCTATCAGTTAAGGTATAATTTATTCTCGTCCTTACTTATTAATTGATCACGCATCTGACTAATAGCTAGTGCACATTTCTGATGGACTCACTCCATCCTGGCAAGGCAACATTTCCTTCCTGTGGTATATATTTTATCCAAAGCTTGGACATCCCAGCAAGAAAATGGAGGTATGGTAAAATACCTCAACAAAATGGCTACCCATAACTCCATAATCAAGACCAATATTTGTCTCATATATCTCCTCTTTTATTACATTAAATTCTTTCACGCTAATGTTGAAAAATTCCTTGCATCACCCTTAAACACAATAGTTAAGTAAGTGGTTCTCCATCCAATGGCTATGATATGACATAAGCATTTTACTATTCTCCTATCTCGTAATGTTTCTATTACTACTGTGCACTTTCTGGATTGGCAAGGATTCGTTTCCTTACTACATTCTCTCCCACACTCTCGTAATCTCATTCATTAGCAACATAACGAATTTACTGACTTTCGTGCTGTATTAGGAAAAATCATGCTTGACCCACTAAATTTGCTACTGTCTCATGCAAATTACACAGATTAAATACACATAATAAATCACACTGACAGTATGAAACACATCTCTAAAAACAAAATGTTTAGTTTTTCTACTCGTTTTGCTTTCCCACATCAAACAATAGTCATCGCAGTTTCACACGTCACTGACCCACGTAATAATTTCCATACCACAAACTCTGGAGGATTTGTGCACATCTCCCTGTACAATGCAACTCACATGGAGTTGCCAGGTTTATGGCTCACTTACATTAATTCACTCTCAGAGTATCTGAAGATCAGGCTGTCGTCACACGAATGTACGTCATAATGGAAGTTATGGTATCTTATTTATCTCATACACGGACCCTCAACTGAACGCTAGGACAAGCACTTGTAATTCTTTTTATTGTCTCATAGGTTGGAGACTATGGGTCAGGCTGCTGGAAAACCATTCTGGAGTGTAATTAGCAGTCTTAGAAAGGGAGGTAAGAAGGAAATTACAAGTATTTTGGACAGGTCAGGAAAACTGCTGGTGAATCCTGTGGATGCCTTGGGCAGATGGAGGGAATATTTTGAAGAGTTATGCAATGTAGGTGAAAATACGATGAGCAATGTTTCAGATTTCGAGGTAGAATGGGATAGGAATGACGATAGAAATGGGATCACGTTTGAGGAAGTGGAAAAAATGGTCAATAGGTTGCAGTGCAATAAAGGAGCTGGGGTGGATGAAATTAAGTCGGAACTCATCAAATACAGTGGAACGTCAGGTCTTAAATGGCTACACAGGATAATTGAAATGGCCTGGGAGTCGGGACAGGTTCAATCACACTGGACAAAAGCAGTAATCACATCAATCTTTAAACATGGAAACAGAAAAGATTGTAACAGCTACAGAGGTATCTCTTTAATCAGCGTTGTGGGTAAAATCTTCTCAGGTATTGTTGAAAGGAAAGTGCGAGTATTAGTTGAGGACCAATTGGATAAAAATCAGTGTGGGTTTAGGCCTCTTAGAGGTTGTCAGGACCAGATCTTTAGCTTACGGCAAATAATGGAGAAGTGTTATGAGTGGAACAGGGAATTGTATCTATGCTTTATAGATCTAGAAAAGACATATGACCGGGTTCCTTGGAGGAAGTTATTGTCTGTTCTACGAGATTATGGAATAGGAGGCAAACTTTTGCAAGCAATTAAAGGTCTTTACATGGATAGTCAGGCAGCTGTTAGAGTTGACGGTAAATTGAGTTCATGGTTCAGAGTAGTTTCAGGGGTAAGACAAGGCTGCAACCTGTCTCCAATGTTGTTCATATTATTTATGGATCATATGTTGAAAACAATGGACTGGCTGGGTGAGATTAAGACATGTGAACACACAATAAGCAGTCTTGCATATGCGAATGACTTAGTTGTGATGGCAGATTAGATTGAAAGTTTGCAAAGTAATATTTCAGAGCTAGATCAGAAATGTAAGGACTATGGTATCAAGATTAGCATCTCCAAAACGAAAGTAATGTCAGTGGGAAAGAAATATGAACGGATTGAGTGCCAAATAGGAGGAACAAAGTTAGAACAGGTGGACAGTTTCAAGTACTTAGGATGCATATTCTCACAGGATGGCAACATAGTGAAAGAACTGGAAGCGAGGTGTAACAAAGCTAATGCAGTGAGCGCTCAGCTACGATCTACTCTCTTCTGCAAGAAGGAAATCAGTACCAAGACTAAGTTATCTGCGCACCGTTCAATCTTTCGACCAACTTTGTTGTATGGGAGCGAAAGCTGGGTGGATTCAGGATACCTTATCAACAAGGTTGAGGTTACGGATATGAAAGTAGCTAGGATGATTGCAGGTACTAGTAAATGAGAACAATGGCAGGAGGGTGTCCACAATGAGGAAATCAAAGAAAAACTGGGAATGAACTCTATAGATGTAGCAGTCAGGATGAACAGGCTTTGATGGTGGTGTCATGTTATACGCATGGGAGAAGCAAGGTTACCCAAGAGACTCATGGGTTCATCAATAGAGGGTAGGAGGAGTCGGGGCAGACCAAGGAGAAGGTACCTGGATTCGGTTAAGAAAGATTTTGAAGTAATAGGTTTAACATCAGAAGAGGCACCAATGTTAGCAGTGAATAGGGGAACATGGAGGAATTTTGTAAGGGGGCTATGCTCTAGACTGAACGCTGAAAGGCACAATCAGTCTTAAATGATGATGATGGTGGTGGTCTCATAGTCAGGTTGAGACTCACACTGCACTCACCACGTGGAAGTGCTTGTCTCCAGTTCAAGTTCTGCACACGGAATTCTTAATTATTTTCAACTTAGATTTACAGAGGCAAGTATTTCATCTTAGTACTACCACACGCTAGTATTTCGTCTTATAATTACAACACGTGGTTTCTTTGTCACTTCCGAAGAATCCCATGTTCTGCATGAATTTTTTTACGTGCCTATCCTTTTCCGAACAAATTCTTTGTCACTTCCGAAGAACCCCATGTTCTGCATGAATTTTTTTACGTGCCTATCCTTTTCCGAACAATTTGTATCAGCCTCCCTCCTGAAAGTTTCTGAAAAGTGAAATTATTAGTTCATCCACTCTTAAGTATTCCACACGCATACTATTTTCATTTAAATTTGTTTTTCTGGAGCACACATAGAGCACGTCTTCACACCGCAGGAACCAGCGACAGAGTACTGAAACATGGCCGTTCATCCGGTTATCCCGCGCTTCCGCAGAAGTGGGGGAGGACCTTGCCACAGTATCGGTCAGTCACGTTCCAGGCCCTCTGGTGCTCTGGTATACTTCTTCTCTTTGGTTCGGCCAAAGGTGACCAGAGAAACGTCTCAAAGATGATTATAGAATCTACCTTCACTATTTGTGGTCAGCAGACGACCAGCCATTCATTCAATTCACAAACATTACCAAACTCGATTCAGGGATCTATTTTAAGATAGTGCACATCTGAATAATTAGACATACAGTTTGCCCTTCTTGCCTACGTTGGTAACTGGCTTCGGTGTATTAAATAAAATGGTGTTATTCTACAAAAAAACACTGTTCTGTGAAGAACAACAAAGTACGTTGTTGTACATCTTTTCTACGTAGGGCAGTACTGTACCCTTGTAATATTTCTGACTTATTCAGCCATCATACTATGCTACAGGAAGCTGTTCCCAGGGCAGTGGAGATGGAACAAGCATAGAGATAACGCAATGTTGGATGAGGTACCGGTGACAGATGTTAGATTCGGTACCATTCATGTGAGAAAGGCCGCCTGCATGGTGCTGCTGCTCTGTGATTGGCTGCTGTGTTCGGCGGTAGGGCGCCAAAACGTTACACTTTAGTTGCTATTATTAATTAAACCTGTCATCCAATTTACTTCAGTTTTTCAGCAGCCAGCTATCAATCAGTCATTTCAATATTATTAGAATCAAAGTATTACTAAAACAAAAGACTGACGATGTCACTGCAGATGCACTTCGGTGGCGTTCGGGTCACGCCTTGCTGGCTTGGCGCGGGAAGTGTCTCGGGCAGTCCGGCTCTCGAGTTCTGACCGTTCCAGTAGACGGACATGTTGTCTGTTACAGCAGTATTTGTTTCATGCAATTTTATTTACTACAGTTCCGACCGTCGCTAGGTACAGACATGTTGTCTGTAATAGTAGTATTTGATTCATGTAATTTTATTCTCCGGTTCTGACGGTTCCAGTAGACAGACATGTTGTCTCTGGCAGGATGTATTTCATGTTATTTTATCAATAAAAACGCGAGTCGCATCCCAAATGAGTTATAGTTTATTCGTAGCAGCAGTTCCTTGCGAAGTTAATTTCAACCTCAAGAAAAAGAATCCACGACCTGCGTGCTGTTTTCTGCGCCTGCGACATCATCATCATGAAGACAGCAGGTTAGTGAAGTGTCCAAGAACTTACGTATTCCACACAGGGCAGTGGAAACAAGTAGACACCTCACGTGTACTGCATGCACAGAACAAATGTGCTCAGTGACACGTCTTCTGCAGCAATGCAGAGGAGGTAAAGAAGGATGAAAGTATTAACACTATCTCACTTTTATTCCTTTTTTCTTGCCGTACCCTTTCACCCTGAGCCGGAACAACCACCTTTGCGACTTCAGTGGTACCAAGCGAGAGCTCATGAAGTTTGTATCGGTACCACTGGTGACCGAGTGTTGGTTAAAAGGAAGCTAGCAAAGGGCCTGCAACCAACCTGTCTGCGGCGCTACACACGTTGGACCTATACCAGGAGCTGTGCTCTGGGGTGCGATTTCGTATGACAGCAGGAGCACTTTCGTGGCTGTCGAAAGCATCCTGGCTGTAAATTTGTATGCCAATCTGGTGATTCGACCTGTTATGCTGCCGTTGGTGAACAACAATCCAGGGGGTGTTATCCAACAGTGTAACGCTCCCACGCAACTCACACACCGCTGTTATGACCTAACATGCACTACAGAATATGAACATGTTGACTTGGCCCTCTCGATCACCAGATCAATTGAGTACGTACGGGACGTCATCGGACAACTCCAGCGCCGTGTGCAAACAGCATTAACCTTCGTCTTTCTATTGATCGACCAACTGCTACAGGTATGTAACTGCATCCCACAAACTGCCATCCAGCTCCTGTTCAACAAAATGTATGCACGTTTGCATGCTTACATTGATCATTCTAGCGGGTACATCGATTATTAACGTATCAGCATTTCATATTTTTCAATGGCTTACTTACAGTGACCAGTGATCTTGCAATATTGAATACGTTTCAGAAACAACTGTACTCCCGAAATTTCATTACTATAGAGTAATTTTTTTTGGTGTTTCGTATTTTCCGTTAGTGTATGTTTCTTTGAAATCAGTTTAAATTTTGCAACAGTGTTTAGCGCAGTGGTAGGTGCGTCGCATTGCGTGAGCAGCAAAAGCGTCCGCTGAACCCGAGATTCGCAGCAGTATCAGAGTAACGCGGGCCAATTTTCCGGCCCGGCAGTTGTCAGCTGCGGCAAATACCGATCTGGACGCTCGGATCTCGCGCCCACCGCTCGGCTCCAAAATTATTGTCGGCGGTGGGCTGGCCCGCGTGTCGCGGCATCGCAGAGATGGCCGGCCGGCGCTCGGCCGCTCCCGTAAAACAGCCGAATAACGAGCGACGCAGTGTGTAGCGGTGTGGTGTGGTTCGTGCAGTGGCTCACACGCACCACGCACGTCCCCAGCCTTCGTCGGTCGCGCCTGCGTGCGACCTATCGCCCGAATAGCGCGCGCCAGATACCATCTGCAGCGGCGCGCGCTTAATTTCCCGCCGTCGATCGTATCTTCCCATCGACAGCTACCGCCGCCAGAAATACAGGCTGCCGTCGTCAAGAGCCGGCGACGCTAGAATTGTCAGCTCTGCGCGACGTCTACAAGGTATCACTTGCGCGGGCTGAATTAACGCGGCAGTCTCGTTGACGTTGATCGGTATGAAGAGATACTCGCAGGAGACAAGCGGAGATTTCCTTCCCAGCGCAGGGTCAATAACGTAAGACTTGGTCCTGAATGAGAAGCAAAGCCAGAAAGGCAGACACACGATATGTAAATCTTGGCCGTAGTCTTTCCCAAACTGTAGCGTCCTTCCATTCTCGCAGACAAGAAATATTTTACCTCCAGAGGTTTTCTGCTGTCACCGTGGTCGTGGCAGCTTGGGACTTCTTGTCTTACTGCAGGTATATCTGTCGAAACTAGCTGTGTACGTATACTGAGATAAGTGAGACGCTTACACACTGAGACAGTTTATCTCCGTACCACTATGACGTGACAGTGATTAGGAACTGTCTCCAGGAACAAGAAGCAAACATTAGAAAAGGGGTAAGACAAGGATGTTCTCTCTCTCTCCTCTTACATTCAACGGTTACATCCAGGAAGCTATAGACCAAGTTCGAGAAACTACGAAGGTGGGCCTACGTTATGCAGATGATATGGTCACGGAGACAAATGAAGATCTTGAGGAAGTCCTGAGAACATTGGAAAGGATTCTGCGCAATCAGTATGGAATGAGAATAAACAAGAAAAAGACTGAAGTGATGGTATGCAGCACAGAAGCAGAATATGAACCTCTGAGTATGAGAATTGGAAGAGAGGAGCTGGAAGTGATAGAGGAATTTACCTACTTGGGAAGCAACATCGCAAGGGCTGGTACGAGGGTAATGCCAAAAGTAAGGTCTCCTATTTTTTTTATAAGTATATAGACCTGTTTATTTCTACAATGGTTTACATCAGTTTACAGCTTGAACATTTAGCTATTTTTCGACATAATCACCATTTCTGTTGACGCATTTTTGTACATGCTGTGGCAGTTTTTGTATGCCCATGTCATACCAGCTCGCCGCCATGCTGTTCAGAAAGTTATGAACCTCTTCTTTCACCTCGTCGTCGGAGCTGAACCGCTGGGACCGCAATTAACGCTGACAGTTACTCTGAGACTCAGAAAAAAACTCAAACGAGCAATGCAGAACAGGACAAGAGGAATGTTGAGCAAGGTCGTACACATTCTCCATGACAACGCTCGCCTAGAGATTGCTCGGCAAACCGTTGCTCCTCTGCAGCAGTTTCAGTGGAACATAATCACCCACCCACCCTAAAGACCTGACTTAGCGCCCAGTGACTATCACCTGTTCCCTAGGTTAAAAGAACATTTGGCCGGAAAGCGATTCAGCTCCGACGACGAGGTGAAAGAAGTGGTTCGTAACTTCTTGAACTGCATGGCGGCGAGCTGGTATGACATGGGCATACAAAAACTGCCACAACGTCTACAAAAATGCGTCGACAGAAATGGCGATTATTTCGAAAAATAGCTAAATGTTCAAGCTGTAAACTGATGTAAACCATTGTAGAAATAAACAGGTCTATGTACTTATAAAAAAAATAGGAGACATTACGTTGTCATTGCCCTCGCAGAAGCCGGAAACAAATTACGAGCAGAATACAATAGGCCAAAATTGCATTTAATCTGAGGAGGAACTTACCCACCAGCAAGAACATCAGTCTGAAAATAAGAAAACGTATCATGACCTTTCGTTTGGAGTGTGGTCCTATACGGATGTGAAACTTTGACAATGAGAAGAGAAGAGAGAAGACTGCTAGAGACCCTGCAGATGTGGTGCTGTAGGATGATGATCAGCTGGAGAGACAAAGTAACAAATGAAGAGGTGCTGAGAAGACTACAGGAAACCAGATCTCTGTGGAGGCAAATCCAAACAAGAAGAGACAAACTTGTATCGCACATCCTAAGACACAACAACATCACTGGAACAATACCAGAAGGAGCTATTGAGGGAAGGAATTGGAGGGGGCAACCAAGGATATCATACATGCAACAGATCATGATTGACGTTGGATGTTACGGATACGTGGAAATGAAGAGGAAGGCAGACAGAAGAGAGGAATGGCACTCTGCTGCAAACCAACCTCAGGCTGAACACTAAAAGAAGAAGAAAGAAGAGGACTAATACTCAATAGCGCATTATTAATGGAGGTTGTCATGTCAACCATTATTAAATTGTCAGAACAGGGAGAGAATAAAAAAATACAAAATCCCTCTTATTGCAGGTTACAAGAGCAGCAGCCAGTAAGTAGGGTAGAATGCTCCCTGGAAGAAGCACATTACTGAGATTCTCAAGCAGTTAACTTCAGCTACTTTCGCTCTTCGTATGATTGCTAGTATTGGAAACAAACATATTAACCTGTGAAGTATTATACACATTTCAACTCGCTAATGTCTTGTAAAATATTCGAATATTTCTGACGTCCCTCACCACATGGAAAGTATAGTTTGGAAATTGGAAATTTGTGGTAAGGTGTTGTGGGACGAAACTGCTGAGGTCATCGGTCCCTAAGTTTACACACTTCTTAATCTAACTTAAAGTAACTTACACTAAGGACAACACACATACCCATCATGCCCGAGGGAGGACTCGAACCTCCGACGGGGGCAGCCGTGCAGACCATGACAACACGCCCAAGACCGAGCGGCTACCCCGTACGGCTAGTTTAATTTGTACAAAAGGAAACAGAAAGAATAATACACGGTCTGGTCACATTAATGTGACCACTCCCTAAGTCCGATAACCACTCACAGATGGCATCACTAGGGGGAGAACGTGTGTAAAGCGTGTGTGTGTGTGTGTGTGTGTGTGTGTGTGTGTGTGTGTGTGTGTGTGTGTGTGTGTGTGGGTGGGTGGGTGGAGGGGGCGGGGCGGTAATAATGCAGTTCTTATGGTAATGCAGAAACGGAGCGATTTCTCTAACGTTTGAAAGGGTATGATCACTGGCTTTCAGGCCAAGGCTGGAGGTATTTCCCAAACGACCAAGTTCGTGTACTGTTCGCACGCCGCTGTGTTTAAAGTATGCAGGGGTATTACAAAATGGCACCGAGACAACCTTTGTGCACCACTGGCCATAGATGGCAGGGATGAACGACGGTTGCAGAGACGTGTAAAGGTGAATGGGCATGCAACAGTCCACCCAGATGAACAAAGGAGTTACGAACAGTGTCTGCTACACGACCGCTCAGCGAACGTGGTTGCGTATGGGCCTCCGCAGCAAGTAACTGGTCCATACACGCATGCTGAATGTTGTTCATCGGCACGAGGGCTGGAATTTGCGCACCAGCACCGCAATTGGCCGTCCACTGAAGGGGGACAGGTGATCTTTCTAAGTGACTCACGTTTTATGCTCCATCTGACACATGGCCTATGGAGTGTATGGCGTTAAAGGTCTGAAAAGCAAACACCATGTAACAATCATCACAAGGATCCAGGCCGGAGGAGGGAGCATTAATTTCTGCGGTTGTTTTCTGGCGTTCCTGGGTGATCCATCATTCTGGTAAGCACAGTGGATCAACACCAATAAGCATCTATCCTTGGGGAACCTGTCTGCTTCAAATGGTTCAAATGGCTCTGAGCACTATGGGACTTAACATCTGAGGTCATCAGTCCCCTAGAACGTAGAACTACTTAAACCTAATTAACCTAAGGACGTCACACACATTCATGTCCGAGGCAGGATTCGAACCTGCGACCGCAGCGGTCGCGCTGTTCCAGACTGAAGCGCCTAGAACAGCTCGGCAACACAGTCAATCTGGTAATTCGACCTGTTGTACTGCCATTGGTAAATAAACATCCAGGGGGTGTTATCCTACGCTTGCCCACACACCGCTGTGATGACCTCTCGATCACCAGATCTCTCTTCAGTCGAGCACATATGGGGCATCATCGGACAATTCCAGCAACATGTCGGCTCCTAAATGCAGTTTGTTTGCCCTGAGTACAATGGTGTCTACCAGCAGGATAACGCAACGTGTCACACTGCTCGCAGTGTACATGCCTGCTTCAAAGAGCACCAGGATGAATTTGCCGTACTCTACTGTCCACCACATTCCCCGGATTGAAACTCAACCGAGTATCTGTTTGCGCCGTGGATTCTCAGCTGAGAATCCTATGGCAGCTGGCCACGGCACATCCATGTTGCTACCTTCCAGAACTTCACTGACTCTCTTTCTGCACATCTCGCGGCAGTCTGCACTGCAGAAAGGGTGTCATTCAGGCTTTTGACAGGCGGTCCATTAATGTGAGCGGATAGTTTATGTGGTCTTCATCCATTGAAGTCATGTAGGTACCCCTTCAAGAAGCTAGGCATTTTAACTGCGCCACACGATGTGGGGTGCAAGTAGGCTATTTAGGTTTTTACGTTGGTAGTACTGTGTATGAAAATCTCTGGTCGGCCGAAGTGGCCGTGCGGTTCTAGGCGCTACAGTCTGGAACCGCGTGACCCCTACGGTCGCAGGTTCGAATCTTGCCTTGGGCATGGATGTGTGTGATGTCCTTAGGTTAGTTACGTTAAAGTAGTTCTAAGTCCTAGGGTCTGATGACCTCAGAAGTTAAGTCCCATAGTGCTCAAAGCCATTTGAACCAGTTTTGAAAATCGCTGACTGCGATTTGTGCAGTCTGTGGTTGGTTGGACTCATTGTTGGAATATTCGCTAGTGCAGTGTGGGGCAGCTGGATGTGAACAGCGCGTAGCGCTGGGCAAATTGGAGGTGAGCCACCAGCAGCGGTGAATGTGGGGAGAGAGATGCCAGAGATTTGAGAACGGACGATCTGGACGTGTGTCCGTCAGAAAACGGAAATTTGTTTATTTGGATGTCACAAAATTATACATATATTATGACTTTTGGACATTATTAAGGTAAGTACATAGTTTGTTCAGTATCAAAGTCTTTCATTTGCTAACTATACCTATCAGTAGTTAGTAGCTTCTTTTATTTAGCTGGCAGCATCGGCGCTCGCTCTATTGCAGTAGTTCGAGTAACGAAGATTTTTGTGAGGTAAGTGATTCATGAAAGGTACAGGTTATTGTTAATCAGGGCCATTCTTTTGTAGGGATTATTGAAAGTCAGATAGCGATGCGCTAAAAATATTGTGTGTCAGCTTCGTCATGATCAGAATAAGTAAAGAGAGAACTGTCTGAGTACGTTCAGTTTTACTCAGCTGCCTCTGTATCAAATAACATAAGAGATTTTCCAGCACTGTCATTTATAATTTTTCAAAGGGGACGTTTCAAGGGTGTATCATAATTGATGGCGTAAACGCATATAGTTGAAAGTACACGATACTTGAAGCAAAGAAGTTTCAGTAAATATAGGGTCAAAAATGTGTCCTTAGGAGCTACGAGCAATTTTTCATCTTCGATACTGTGAAACAAATCTCTTCTACTGCATGTTCTTTGCTTTCCATATTTTGGGAAGTGGTAGTATGGACTAAAGCAAGAAAAGAAGTCCAGCAAACATGTGCTTTATAACGCATTCCGTAAGAGCTATGAGTACTTGTTCATCTTTGCTACTTTGAAACACAATTCTCCTAATGATCAAGAATTCGTAACTTTAAAGGTATGCGTTTTAGAGCACATGTTTGCTGGACATTTTTTTCTTATTTTGGGCCATACTCCCATTTCCCAAAATATGGAAAGGAAAGAACTTGCAGTAGAAGAGATTTGTTTCACAGTATCGAAGATTGAAAATTGCTCGTAGCTCTTAAGGTATGCATTTTCGATCCTGTATTTACTGAGACTTTCTTGCTTCTGGTATCGTGTACTTCCAATTGTATAAGTTTACGCCATTAATCCGTATCTACAATACTACTAGAAAAAAAAACATTTATTGCCTATTATAAAATCCGTTGAAAGGAGACCGTTCTATTTCCCACATAGATTTTGAAGAAGTTTTAGGCACAATTGTGACTGAAGTTGTGAATCTGATAAATGTACTCAACATCTGTAGTATCGATATAACCAACTTCAAGACCACAGATTATCGTCATAGAGATTACTTTTACTTTGTCATAACAGAAGTCACTGTGTGTTAGACAATCTGGCTATGTAGTTGCCTTGAGAAGGATCGAAGTTGGTCTGTAATTTAGGGGACGCAGCATTATTTGAAAGAAATTTTAATTAATTTATTTTGACGAAAAATTTTGTCTTTCTGAGATGATATGAATGCAAGAATGTCAGAAAGGAATATATATATATATATATATATATATATATATATATATATATATATATATTCGTAATTGTGTAGTTTCTTATTGTTAGAGCACCGTGTATAGGTAAAGTTTACTGTAGGAAGTTTCAGATAGATTATATAATGGTAAGACAGAGATTTAGGAACCAGGTTTTAAATTGTAAGAAATTTTCAGGGGCAGATGTGGTCTCTGATCACAATCTATTGGTTATGAACTGTAATTAAAACTGAAGAAACTGCAAAAAGGTGGGAATTTAAGGAGATGGGGCCTGGTTGAACTGACTAACCCAGAGGTTGTACAGAGTTTCAGGGAGAGCATAAAGAAACAATTGACAGTAATGGGGGAAGAAATACAGTAGAAGAAGAGGGATGAAGTAGTGAGGGCAGCAGAAGATCAAGTAGGTAAAAAGACAGGGCTATTAGAAATCCTTGGGTAACAGAAGAAATATTGAATTTAGTTGATGAAAGGAGAAAATATAAAAACGCAGTAAATGAAGCAGGCAAAAAGGAATACAAACGTCTCAAAAATGAGATCGACAGGAAGTGCAAAATGGGTAAGCAGTGATGGCTAGGGGAGAAATGTAAGGATGTAGGGCCTTATCTCACTAGGGGTAAGATAGATACTGCCTACAGGAAAATTAGAGACCTTTGGAGAAAAGAGAACCACTTGTATGAATATCAAGAGCTCAGATGGAAACCCAGTTCTAAGCAAAGAAGGGAAACCAGAAAGGTGGAAGGAGTATATAGAGGGTCTATACAAGGGCGATATGTTTGAGGGCAGTATTATGGAAATGGAAGAGGATGTAGATGAAGATGAAATGGGAGATATGATACTGCGTGAAGAGTTTGACAGAGCACTGAAAGACCTAAGTCAAAACAAGGCCCCCGGAGTAGACAACATTCCATTAGAACTACTGATAGCCTTGAGAGAGCCAGTCCTGACGAAACTCTACCATCTGTTGAGGAAGATGTATGAGACAGGCGAAATACCCTCAGACTTCAAGAAGAATATAATAATTCCAATCCCAAAGAAAGCAGGTGTTGAAACATGTGAAAATTACCGAACTATCGGTTTAATAAGTCACAGCTGCAAAACACTAACGCGAATTCTTCACAGACGAATGGAAAAACTAATAGAAGCCGACCTCGGGGAAGATCAGTTTGGATTTTGCAGAAATGTTGGAACACGTGAGGCAATGCTGACCCTACGACTTGTCTTAGAAAATAAATTAAGGAAAGCAAACCTACGTTTCTAGCATTTTTAGAGTAAGAGAAAACTTTTGACAATGTTGACTGGAATACTCTCTTTCAAATTCTAAAGATGTCAGGGGTAAAATACAGGGAGCGAAAGGCAATTTGTACAGAAACCAGACAGCAATTATAAGAGTGGAGGGGCATGAAAGGGAAGCAGCGGTTGGGAAGGGAGTGAAACAGGGTTGTAGCCTATCCCCGATGTTATTCAATCTGTATATTTAGCAAGCAGTAAAGGAAACAGAAGAAAAATTCGAAGTAGATATTAAAATCCACGGAGAAGAAATAAAAATGTTGAGGTTCGCCGATGACATTGTAATTTTGTGAGCAAAGGACTTGGAAGAGCAGTTGAACGGAATGGATAGTGTCTTGAAAGGAGGTATAAGATGAACATCAACAAAAGCAAAACGAGGGTAATGGAATGTAGTCGAATTAAGTCGGGTGATGCTGGGGGAATTAGATTAGGAAATGGGACACTTAAAGTAGTAAAGGAGTTTTGCTATTTGGGGAGCAAAATAACTGATGATGGTCGAAGTAGAGAGGATATCAAATGTAGACTGGCAATGGCAAGGAAAGCGTTTCTGAAGAAGAGAAATTTGTTAACATCGAGTATAGATTTAAGTGTCAGGAAGTGTCAGAAAGTGAAACATGGACGATAAATAGTTTGGACAAGAAGAGAATAGAAGCTTTTGAAATGTGATTCTACAGAAGAATGATGAAGATTAGATGGGTAGATCACATAACAAACGAGGAGGTATTGAATAGAATTGGGGAGAAGATGAGTTTGTGGTACAACTTGACGAGAAGAAGGAACCGGTAGGTAGGACATGTTCTGAGGCATCAAGGGATCACAAATTAGCATTGGAGGGCAGCGTGGAGGGTAAAAATGGTAGAGGGAGACCAAGAGATGAACACACTAAGCAGATTCAGAAGGATGTAGGTTGCAGTAAGTACTGGGAGACGAAGAAGCTTGCACAGGATAGAGTAGCATGGAGAGCTGCATCAAACCAGTCTCAGGACTGAAGACAACAACAACAATAACAACAACAACAACAACAGGAAGTTTTATAGTGAAGCACAAGGATTTGTGTTGTTATTGAAACACCAGAAGTGTCAAAGTAATTGTAAACAGGAAAATTATTGAGTAATATTTTTGCTAACTTGTCTACTTGTGAGAAGTTTATAAAAAGGCGTATTGTTACTAGTTAATCATAGTTATATGTGGCGTATTTGTTTTTATTCATGAGTCGTTAAGTTTAGTTCCTCATTTTGCAATCTTTATCTTTATGAATGTGTTCTGTATATCGCATTGCACGTCGAGAGTTGTGTGCTGAAGCAATATTTTTATAAAAACTGATAAAATGCCGTCTTGCAATGCACATTGCAAGTACGGTCAATGAAAGTTGATTTTCGACAGTTTCATCATTATCTTAATAGTAACAGGCTGCGGGTCAGACGAGCGTTCCGTGTGCACATGTAGGCGAATGAATTCAATTACTACCAAGGTTCATGTACATTGTAGGGCACAGTGGTTGTCAAGTGTGTTTATGAAAGTATCAGTATGAGTTCTGAGGCGTAATAGCATCAAAGGATTTCAGTAAAGTGCTATCTTGCTGTGAATTTTCAAGAAATTTTATGTCACAGATGCGTTAATTTTTATCTTCATTTGCTCTGAAATTACAATAACGATTCCGGTATAGTGGTGATTTACAAGATGAAGATTAGCCATATTCAGGGCCAACATTTTAATCTCAGTCATTTTGTTTTGCAATCGTACAGCGCAGTACTGAAAACTCTCTCGCACGCGGATTGTTTGTTATACCAGCTAGCTTGGATTTAGCATCGTGTAAAGTGTGCCTTCACGTACGTTGGTTCAGAATTTAATATGAACACAGTTCTGTTACACTGCATTGAAATTACGCAACTTAATATCAAAATAAGTTTTATGCATTTGGCTGGAACTAATTAGACGCAAACACGAGTTTAAGCAGAAGCTTTTACACTAACGTTTCACTGTTAGTGACTCAGAAAGGCCGTGCAGAGTGGCCGCTCGGGTTTGAGGCACCATGTCACAGATTGCGAGACCCCTCCCGCCAGAGGTTCGAGTCCTCCTTCGGGAATGGGAGTGTGTGTGTGTTGTTCTTAGCATAAGTTAGTTTAAGTCGTGTGCAAGTCTAGGGACCGATGACCTCAGCAGTTTGGTAGCTTAGGAATTTGCAGACATTTGAACATTGACTCAGAAAGTAGTTCAATTTCCAGCAACAAAAGCTTTGATTATCTGCCAAAACCATAAAATGGCTGGCAGGTAGGAAAGCAAATTTTAAATCTAACGAAAATTAATTTATCCTGGGCAACTTCTATTCGACTGATGAATTTCTATTTAAAAAATACGTAACGAGGTAAAAAAGGTGTTAAGTGTAGTTGCATAAATAGCGCTACAAGTATAATGTATTCATTACGTTGACGTGTACACATATCCTGTAAACCTGGACCAGCTACGGCATGCCAAACTCCACGGGACCGGCTGTACGGGCCGCACGTGGGTCGGAGGATCAGCCTTTTCCGGCTTTGCTCGGCCTTTCTCGGAAGCACGCGGTACTAAGCGACATTACATTTAGTATCCCGCTGTGGCGTTTTTCGGTCTCCACAACTCTCTTCGTTTCGGCAGAATCGTGGTATCGCCGCTATTTACCTTCGCTATTTATTCGTTGTACTCGTATGAAGAACATTCACTCGCCTACTGACTGTTTTCACAAAAAGAGACCTAATGATCTATCGGCACAGCCTTTAAAACTGAATGGGAGTGACACAAGAAAGGGATGAGAATTTTCAACATCTGTTGTACAGTCACGTGATCAACGGGAACTGCAAATCAGTAATGAAACATTAGTACCACGCAAAAGGAATATAAAGATTTAGTCGATAATGAAGGAGCAAAAAATTACAACAATCGGTCGATGGAAGTCATTGTTCTCTCATCAAAGACCACTGTGTACTAAATTTGCAGGTATAGAAAACTTGATGAAACTGGTGGTACGAATACCAAAATTGCTGACGTCATATGCATTATTCCACTGAGCCATACAACAGTTTTCGATGGAAACGAATGAAGAGTATGGAGACTTACACGTTATTGCAAAGTACGGTGGTTAACTCAAGTGGCATGTCTGAAACGATTTTTCGCTTTGAAACCGCTACTGCTGAATTTATGAACGAAAACGTAGTGCACACACTAAAATTAGAACATCCGGAATGGACTGCAGACCGGATTTTAAGTGGACTTGACCACACATTGCCCACAGTAAGACATTACCTGGTGTGGAACAACTTATTTCTTAACTGATTGGGGCGCATATAGAAAAAATCACGCTGCAGAAGCGACAGATTCTGACGAATACAGTGCAGTTCCCTAAGGCCACTGGCGTTAGAGAAAACGCGAGCTTTGAAGAATTCAATGGGGATTCGAAAGTGTTACAGTGATAGTTTTCTAAAAGTTATGACAGCATTCTCTATCTTACACGTCTTCCAGACTATTTGCTGTTATAGTTCAAAGCACCCTTGTGTATGAACAGATGTAACTGATCTGTAAAATAATTCTCGTTTTAAATACAAACACCTGTAGTTTAAAGTTATCCGTGACACATAAACTTTTTCCTCAAGAAGAGTTTCCACGTCTTCATAATGATAAAAACATGGTGCTACAATATTCAAGTCAATATACATGCGTGCAAGACCTTCTTTAGATCATGAAGTTAAATAAGTGACGGTTATGTGGCATCCTGAGTGATAAAATGCGAAACTGTCCACGTCTGTCCATACACCAACACTCTGTACCAAAAAAAAAAATAACATTATGTCTCCAGCAAGCCGAAAATAATTAAATAACACTGAAATTTTTTTTTTTTTTTTTTTTGTGATCTGTGTGGTTCAGAAATGTTAAATGCGAAACAAAGCCATATGAAATGCGATTGCATTGACACCTAAACACGGCGCGTTCGCAGTTTGCCGTTCTTCCCCTCTACACGGTCAGACAGCGTGCTGCAACGGTGGAGGGAGTGCGCAGCCAGGCTTGCAATACATGTTTTAAATAACAATAATTGCCCTATTACTTCACAACTGCCGTTTTGGGTGGGAGCGCTGTGAGCTGTTTCCGTACTTTGGTACTCGTTGTTCTGAAGGACGCTTCAGCGGTCTAGTCACGCTCAATCGAAATGTAATATGGTTCCTGAACTGTACTTGGTGTACGGGAGTTATAAAACAAAATTAACATTGCACTATGTTAACACATTCATATGTCGAAAGACAATAGAAACGAACACTAGGAAAATAACTTCAGTTTTATGGCGTAAAAATTCAGCAGAGCGTGTGGGAGACAACGAATTTTGTTATACATTCACTTTTAATATGTTCTTTTACTCGAAACCGTTGAAAATGAATAAAAAAAGTTGTGTTAAGATCTAAAAATTGAAGCGAACGTGTCACACATTAGAAATTAATAGGTACTTTTACAGATATTCGTTCAAAATTAAAAATTAAACTGTCGTTTTACGATCTAATAACTTGAATGCATTGCAGATAAAAGAACACTTTCGGTATTAATACGTTAATTTATACGGAAGCGCAAGAAATGAAAATGAAATAGAGGTTTCGGTGCACGAACTAGTAACTAACTACAGACGAACAAACACAGAACTGTATTTGCTGCTTCATAATTTTCAGACTAGTGTGAAAAAATCAAATTTGTTTTACAATGTAATAGTTGACCTGTAAAACCATTAAAGTCTGTGTAGGTAGATGCTATGTAATAAGTGTACGCGATACCTTTAGTACAGGGAAGGGCTGAACAGTTTTTTACTGCAGCTACTGCTCTCGCCATAGCTCTTTCTAACGGTATTAGCAAAGCTTTTACGTATTTATCGACAGAACTGAAGTACGTTATTTATTTGCACTTTTTAACCTGAGCGTACTGTCCAATATATTTTCGCGACAATTATACATTTCAACAGAGGCCAAGAATACGCATCAGTTGTAATATAGGCAACTCCAGTATCAGTATGACTTAGCTGTAAGCGCCGAGCGGTCTGGGTCATTCGGGTATTGTTTAGTATCGTCGGGCGCTTCGGTCACGTCTGCGCGTAAACGAGGTTTAGTTCCGCGTTCTTCCATCGGCAATTGTAAAATAAACAGGTAATACGTAGTTTGTAAATCCAATGAATGTGCTATAAGCTATAATAAAAATCACATTATAATCTTAAATTTGTAAAGCTAATGTGAATAAATAAACAAACGCACCAGTCAGCGACGTTTGCGTCTGGCTTTGACGGCGGAAAACTCGTTGATCATATCTTCATGGTTCAGACGATTATCAGCTAGGAGGTCGGCTTCGATGTGAAGAATGGACAAAGGCGTTCAATCTCTCCTCAGATAACATAGAACGTAGGTACGATTTCAGCCTTTTAAGAGCCGAAAACGAGCGTTTTTCTGAACAATTTGTAAGTGCCATACACAGAAATATTCTAAGAGCAATGTCAACATTCGGAAAAACTTACTGTAACCACGCCTTTTGTAAAAATTTACTCATTTCGACTGGTATATCACTGATTTCAGAAGATTTCAGAAGTTCCGCGAAATGTACACATTCACTAGGGAAGGAAGGCTCTAAATCTGTTTCATATGATACTTGAAGTTTTGCTGCATCTTCAGCATTATCGTCAGGTGAACTGTTCTTAAGGTTACTGAAAACTGTGGAGGAGTCCAAGAGTGTTATATAACTTTCCTTCCTCCTCATTAACTCGACGTACAAGTTGTCGAGTACTGGGATAAAATGTTTCAACCCTTAAATGTTTCCCTTCCAGTCAGAAAAACTTTTTCGGAGTCCGCTTTTTTGTCACATGAAGTACGTATTTTCGTGACTTTTACAGGTGCATTCATAGTCTATATCAGTCACAATATCCATGGACTTATTTTCATAATAGTCGAACATGCCACGAATAGATGCAATAAATCCTATAAGTGAGTCATATAATTCATGCACTACTTTAGTATCAATATTTACACTTTGCAATTTCAGATTTACACTAGTAAATTTTTGGAGTATGTCCTTCCAAACTCTCATCATGAATACTGTTTCTAGTCTGCTGAGTTGATCCATAAGGCTGAAGCCTCATTTCCCACAAGTTGTTTGTCATACGTATTATTGGCAGTATGTGTGAGGGCACTGATAACGCCCTCCCAGTTTTCACAGAGACTTACACAAGGTTCCTTTCTTGCTAACCAACATGTTTTTATAAACTTTTTACCGTTTTGCTTCCTGGTTTCATGAAAGAAAGAGGTTTATCCCAGCTCTGTGTAGAAGCAGAGAAAAAAAAGAAAGGTTTTGCACTTCGCTGAAAAATGAACATGCTTTCCGACAACAGCTTACAGCACTACTGGCGACTAAATTCAAAGAATGTGCTGCACAAGACACATAATGTGCTCCCGGATTTTGTTCTTAAATGTGTGCCTGCAGACCAGTGTAGGTTCCTGACATATTACTTGCGTTGTCATATGACTGGCCTCTACAGTCAGTAATATCAACGTAATATGTAGACAGGACTTTTAGTTTTCGGATTTGTATCCCGGGTTTGGTAAATACAGAAGGAAATGTTCAATAGGTTCACCATTCTCGTTCACATATCTTAATATGAAAGGTAATTGATCAATATGTGAAATGTCCACAGTAGAATCTATTATTATAGAAAAATATTTGGCTAGTTTTATTTCACTTATCATAATTCTTTTTATTCGTTCAGAAATAAGCTCTATTATTTCATCACAGATTGTTGAAGAAAGATAACTTGTATGTCCTTGCCATGGATTTCCGTACCGTTCAATGTGCTCTGCGATAAAAGGCTCAAACTCGGCTATAAGTTCAAGAGACATCATAAATTGACCATTGTGCAATGAATGGAATCTTTCAAAGTGTCCACGTAGGGGAAGTCCACAAGTTGTTAGCTTCTTCGTTACTGCAAGCACCCTTTTCAACACACTGCGCCATTACATTTTTTCTGTCTCAACATATGACTCGAAATGGTTATCTATTGTTTCAAGTGGCTTTTTCTTGATAAGAGTGATAACTCAGAATTTTTGTGTTCAAGTGAATTCTCATGATGATATATTAGCTGTATTTTTCCAATCTGCAACACCATTAGTAGCAATGGTGACCCAACCTCCGAACAATTTACGCGGTGCACAAAAAGCAGCACCTGTGCTGCAGGAGTATACAAGAAAATCACACAAAGTTGATTCGCCGTTTAAAAGTTTACGGTAAAATACATTTTTGTTCAAATATCTGGTTTTATCGCCTACTGATCTTCTTGAATTAGAAAAATCACCGTTACAATTTTGATTAATGCCACGTTATAAGAGAATGTCGATTTTTGATTCATTGACACACCTTTCTGCAAGATCATGACAAACGAGGTTATTTCTTTTTCTAATGTCTGACTCGGCACTTAGTTTTTCGTGAAACTCGAAATCAGGAACAATTTGCTATTCTTCATTTTTAACTGTATTTACTTCTTTCACAACAGCTGCAGTGCCAGAAATATCATCTGTACTACTTGAAGTCGAGCCAGCAACATTTTTTTGGGAAAAATTTATCTACTCTGCCAAGCGTTTTCATAACATTGGCTTCTCGTTCTCGCCTATACTTCGATTATTTCCGAAATGCCGCCCCACTTAATTTTGTACGTTTGCTTTTCTCACTGTCATTGTTATTCATGTTAAGGCACTTAAAAAATTGTCAACCAACAGTAAAAAAAAGAAAGCAATTGTAAAAGGAAATAAAGAAAGACTGTATACAGTTCCAGTCGTACTACACCGCACATGAGCACAAAGCTTTTTTCTTTAAACACGGCACACAAGCACAAAGATTTTTCGTTTAAACACGGAGCGATGAACTGACCAACTTGGATTACTCGACGTAACTATGTCATGGAAGAACGACGTTGCAGAATAATATAATTTTATTGTCGCTTGTTCTCTGTTGTCAGTGAACAGTAGAAGCACGCCTGCCGGCTGGAATTCGTAGCGTAAAGAAAACGGGACAAACCTTTTTTTGGCTTCTGTTTCCCGCGTCGCCGGAATTTTAGCTGCGACTGAAATATATTCTGAATATTCTTGACACTGTCTTTCTAATTTAAAAAGCGAATAATTTTTTTCTATTTATTGCAGTCAGGCGTGCTGGATCGAGTCTTATCCCACTTATCCTTATAATATTTTAGCGGTTTCTGTGGGCATAGAAGACAGACTACAAAGTTTAAGTAGTCTTGTTGGCAGTTGATGTGGTGTGTTGTCATTTGTGTGAACACTGCTGTTATGCCTACACACAAATGCACCTTTTTTGTCCAAACATAAAATTAAAATAACCTTTCCTCGAAGAAAAGAAGCTTTGTTAAGAAGTTTAATATAAAATTTGCATTGCCACGTATTATTCAATTGCACAGAGAGGGAACTTTGATTTCGTGCAGACTGCAGTACAATAAATGCGACAAACGAAAGTTGGTTTCTTCTTCTTTTTTCGCCAAAAAAAGTAACTAAGTAAATACATAAAATTTTTAAACTGTTTTGAAGTGAATTTAGAAAAATTACTAAATATTCTACTTATGTTCTTTTCGTATAAACATACGTTTAAAAATGTGAAACATTCCCAGTATCAACAGGTTTATTAAACGGGTGTCATTAAATCGAAGTTCAGATATTGAAGATCACAGAGCTTTCACATTAATTATAATAATAGAGGGGTGACTTGAAACTCCCTCATAATTTCTACAAGAAATTTAAGTAGATTCGGGTTTTACATTCTGAGGCCCACACATGTTACAGTATTTAAGAAACTGCTGATTAGCTGATCACAGCTTTTCAGGAGTCCCGGTATTTTGGCTAGGAAAATATGGGAGGGTTAAGTAAAAGCCGACAACATTCTCAGAGTAATAATGTTTCAAACACTGAGTTGTAGATTGCTGTTCGGACTGCTTACTTCAAAATATTTTGAACAATCGTGAAGATGATACCATACAGAAACCCAACGTGAAATTTCCATTCAGTCACCAAGTAAAAATGTATATTTACAAGCTTCTATTGTCGAATTTCATTCTTAAGGCTTATTTAAACTAGCAAGCTCTTTGACAATATTGAAATTTTTGGTCGTTTGTAAGCGCAGTTATTTTAAAACGTAAAAGATTAAAATGAGCACAGAGCAAAAAATACTGCCCCCTAGGCCCGTGCCTGGTGGGCCTCTATGTAAATCCACCACTGGGCTTAGCGCCATGGCACTCGTGTCAGACCATGGTTCATGAGCTGAGCACTTGGCTTTCCCTGGTTTATACCGACTTGTTCCAAATCACTTCAATACAAGAATCGATCAAATGACTTACGGAACGTGTAAATATCCAACTGGTCCTTACTATGCTAGAAATGGGAAGAGAAGATGGAGCAGATCAGGTAACTATCACACATTCGTTATGAAGCAAGAAAACTGGTAGAATTTCAAACACGGTTGGCACCGAAATAAGCTGAGTGAGGATGGGAGTCGCTGACTTAAATGGGTGGCAAGGGTAGTAATCCAAGGGTGCTATGCCCCAACGCTACGTTTTTGTTTTCTTTATATGACAAGGATATTTCGTCGGTTTTGTGCTCCTGTAAACATCATTTCTATGCCGACGACCTCCAGCTCTACCTAAGCATCAGACCTGAAGACGTAAACACTGCAATCGCTCTGATGAATGATGATCTGTCTTCAGTAGTGACATGGGCGAAAAACCTGGGGCTTAAATTAAATGCAAAAAAGACGCAAGTAATCTTAATAGCCCATCAGAAATTAATAAGTTCAGATTTCCGAGAACGGCTACCACCTATTCTGCTCGAAGGTACTCCAATACCATATCAGAAAACAGTGAAGAACTTGGGTGTAACTTTGGATGAGCATCTCAACTGGGCGGAGAATACAGTCGCAGTGTGCCGAAAGACGTCTGCTTGTCTCTATGCACTCAAAAAGTTTCGGAACATATTCCCACAGGACTTGAAACGCCAGCTCGTGCAAGCACTCGTTCTACCGAACCTCCACTATTGTGATGTGATTCAACAAGGCATGAGTAGTGAAAACAAAAGACGGCTAGAGCTAACCATGAATGCCTGTGTGCGTTACACCTGCAACATTCGCCGATATGATCATGTTAGTGCTTCATACTCCGAGCTAGGGTGGCTGCGGCCGGACAAACTGCGTGACTACCACTCTATGTCTACTTCGCCGACTCCTCGTCGCGCAAGCACCCCAGTACCTAGCTTCAGAGATTAAAAACCTGGCATGCCATCATAATCGAAACACGAGGTCACTCTTATTTAGTATCCTAACTGTGCCCACTCACAAAACAAAAACTTTTGCAAACTCCTTCTCAGTAGCCGCTGTCCGCCTCTGGAACAAACTGCCCCTTACCTTGAGGAAAATTCAATCTCCTGTTGCTTTTAAGAAGAAGTTGAAGCACTTCCTACTATCATCCGCATAAAATTCTCCACAGAATTAATGTGCAAGGCCAATCCTCTCATCTGTCAAATAGCAAAGCTAGCGACTCCTATCTTGCTCCTGAGATGCCTTCCTCTTCATCTATCTCTATTAGCCACGCAGTCTCCTTTTCCTTTATATTTTCCTTAATTATGTTTCATCATGTCTCTCTATTCTTCTCCTCCCTTCACCATGAGTCTCCCTCATACTCCCTGCTGCCAGCATTCCTATCTAAAATCTTTCTCTTCAATAATGTATTTTTCGAGGTGTACCTTTCTAATTGTTTATCTCACTTTTTGTATTAGATGTAGTTTAACACGCCTACTAAAACATATGACTGTAAAATAAGTAGAATGCCTGGTTAGATGTAAGAGAGGGCCTGATGGCCCTAATCTTGCCAGGTTAAATAAATAAATAAATAAAATATTCATACAAGATGCCGGATCCAAGATGGCGGATATAGATGTGGCAACTTCGCATTCTTATCATGGCTGGAAGTTCAAATTTTGGCGGAAAAAATAGGTCAGTTGGGCTACCCCCCTGCTCCCAACCCCTCCCCACCTTCCCATACACTCCATCATTTGAAAATTGATGGGAAAAGTACTCAGTCTGTACTGGGCATAGGATGAACTTAAGTCTTTATTTTGCATGTGTTGTTTTTTTAAACTATGTGAGGTCTCCTAGGCAGTAGCTCTATCCAATGATTTCATCATGAGGTCCAGAGTCTAAATGGCCTAGTTAACACAGCCGGCCAGGGTGGCCGAGCTGTTCTAGGCGCTACAGTCTGGAACCGCACGACGGCTACGGTCGCAGGTTCGAATCCTGCCTCGGGCATGGAAGTGTGTGATGTCCTTAGCTTAGTTAGGTTTAAGTAGTTCTAAGTTCTAGGGGACTGATGACCTCAGAAGTTAAGCCCATAGTGCTCAGAGCCATTTGAACCTAGTTAACAACACCACCACCAGAAGGCACTGTCATCCATCCCCTTCTCCCCTCCCATGACTTAATCCAAGATGGCGGTCTGGGGAAAAAATTGTTGAAAAAGGAAGTCTGTGTCTAGCTGCTGGCCTGGGAGGACGGACATAATTCCTTGCTGTGTTCAATGGACCAGATGTCTGTGCAGGAGAAGTAGGAGTATATTAGCACCTGAGGACTGTGTCGATAGTATTCAGGTTTGGTGAAGACGAATTTAATTTGGGCTAAGTTATGCTCCACAACTAATACTGGGAAATGTGTGTGATGTAAATGTAGCTCATTCGATGAAGTACAGTAGCATTGATATTTGGTGAAGACGAATATGGACTAAGTTGTGCTTCGCAACTCATACTGCGTGTGTTGTAGGCGTAGCTCATTGGATAAAAGTCCAGTAAGTCAGTCTTTTGAAGCGCAAGAGGCAAGTCGTTCACCCACTCTGACACGTGGCATCTGCCAGCAGTCGCAGAGATGTGGGCAGGAAATTCGCCGGACTACCTGCCTCAAGTCTCATCGCCAGCATATGGGACGGTCATGCGGTAGCCACTATGCAATTCTTGTTACATTGGAAATTCCTGTGGCCTCCCTCCCTTCCCATCCCTGGTGCAAAGATACCCTTTGTCATTGAACAAGAACTGCTTCAGGAATCATTACTCTGGTGTTGTGCAATATTGTCTCACACGTACCTAGAAGACGTCACATGAACTAAACGTACCAATGAACAAAGAGAGAGAGGGAGCTTTGCAGATGACGTGAGAATATTCAAACAATTACACTTTTTGTTCCGAGGAACACCGCCACCACCACACTTGAATATGGACTCTAAAAGCAGATCTCTGAACACTTGTGAAACCTCACTGAAACACTTCACACGCTTTTGTAGGAAACAGATCCCGAAACCGGTATCAGCTGCAATATCTGATTGTACACACCCAAACGATGGTATTTGGAAGCCTAAATAAACATCTGCGTAACTCTAAACAGGAAACTCACCACTTTTCGTGTTTTAGCTGGTTGTTTGAAGACGCTGCCAGAGAGAGAAAACTTTCTAAGTCCTACAGCTGCTGTGGTGTTCATCAATTTTCTGTAACGGTGAGTGCGTTCAGTTTATATTTCCTGCTGTTGGAGTCATGGACGTTATCTTTTCCCCACTCCTCGAAGTACACACTGGTGTCTAAGCACAGACAGGAAAATCAGAACAATTAGACAAACAGAATTCGAAGCACTGACCAACAGACGAGAAAAATGGCTAGAAATTTCGGTGGCCTACAGCTGCTGGTCCGGAGATGCTCTAAAGTCACAATGACAGACGAGGGACAGCGTCCAGCCAGAGATAGATGGTGAACTTGAACTTGTCTATGAACACTCGAACAAAGAAGATATCACGTTACTCTCAGAACTTTCCGTGGATACCTTTCCACCATCTTGTTGGAACCAGTCTGTAGAGGCTCCTATGCCCCTCAAAAAGAATGTCTTGTGAATGAATGGAGCATTCCGCTTGGCTCTTACTGAATTTACTTGCCAAACAGCTGCTGCTGCCGATGTGGGAGCACTGTCCACCATGCCTTTATGCACACAGATAAATTATGAGACTTTCAGCGGCAAAAGTCCTGGAATGTCTGGGCATGTGGGGCGAGAGGGGAAACCTCGAAGAGTTCCCTAGACGTAGGTTAGGCTTCTGGAAATTCGCAAGTATAGAAACAACGCTCTGATTCGCCCACCGCCTCCTGACATCAGACGGGAATTTCTGGAGAAAACTGGCGAGGAAGATGTTCTCTGACTGGCCCGCATCTGGGGACATTCTGTGGTGGGAATAACCTGGCAGTTTTCAAGCTATTGGCGGAGAACAGCAACATTTTTTGCTAATTGGTGGTTGCGGCTGACAAGGCGCAAGTAACAGAGCCGGGAGCAGGGACACCGGAGATAGACACTCTTGGTTTGGATGTGGAAGGTTTTAGACGTCGAGGACTTTGAGTTCGCACAATGGATGGGACTTCACGCCCTCCCGGTCCTGACGTGCGAGATTCTGGTTCTTCACATGCGACCACAACGGCTGACATACCGCCACAGCAGATTTGTGAGAATATGCATCAGCACCGGCTATAGATGAGGACTTACCGTTACCACAGAACCTTTAGTACAGGTTCCAGAAATAGTGTCAAATGGTTCAAATGGCTCTGAGAACTATGGGACTTAACATCTGAGGTCATCAGTCCCCTAGAACTTAGAACTGGCAAATACTGTCATTTATTTATTGTTCAATCAACCACTGGAGTAACTGAAACATTTCGTGGTTTGCATTCGTATTAGCGACTGAATGTGTAGTTAGGATACGGTAATGCTTTCGCTAATTGCTTTATACCTTTATCGCAAATTCTTTTTCTAATAGTCATGTCACAGAGTCTTATGCTATATCATTGCTTTTAATACAGTAAAACATCAGTTTAAATTTATTTGTATTTAGTTTGAAGTAACTGGTAGTTTCTTTCAATTCATTTTATTATTATTATTAGTAGTAGTAGTATTATTACTTGTCGAGTGTGTAAAATAGTCATTCAGCAGGATTTTATAGCAGTTCCCCACTTCAGCATTCCATGTTAAGGTCGTTTTAGAGACACCGATTGCGTTGGGCGATTTTAACATCAGGCCTTGACAAAGTCTGGAATGTTTCATAAATGTAGTACGATTTCACATCCACAAACTGCGAGGTTTTGCAAGATCAGAATGCAGACACCGCGTATAGTGCGAAAAAAGGTACCCATGTGAGATACGTTTACGAAATATGAAAACTACTTGAAAAAAAAAAAAAAAAATTTAAAAAAGGTATAGATGGAAACTATTGCAATCACGTGGAATCAAAACTACATTTAGGTATCCCTATATAAAGGAGGAAATAGATAAAAGCACGACATGATCAACAGCGAATCAAAATATGTCACACAGAGTAAAATAGCTATAGTTCAAGAGCCCTATACACGCACCAACCAACAGACCGACCGACCGACAAATTGGATGCGTGTAGGCTTTTGACTGACTGACCTACAAATTTCCGATGTCGGGAGGGTGGGACCACCTGACAGCGACCCTTCGCCCCTCCCCCCCCCCCCCCTCCTACCCTCATTCCTTCCCAACAAATGCACGTGCCTGTGTAGCGCTGTCGTGCTAACCTCTCCACCAGAGTTCGTTTTTGTCACAGTGCGCGGGATTAAATGCTGTTGTAATATACATGTTAGGGTGCGAGGCGGACTAAACAGAGGTTCTGGAGACATTTAAGACTGCAGATGTTTGTGGGACACATCGGGCGAGGGACATAGCTATGTACATGCAAGAAATGAAGCCCTTTCTTCGTCGTACGGCGCGTAGAGAGATAAAAAGACCGAAATATTGACTTTCAATGGACATTAATTCATAAAATAACCTGCTTCATTGTTGTAAGCGTTAGTTTTCTTTATTTAAAAGAATTTTTTTATAGTTCCAACAGTTGCTAACTGCTTCATTTCTTATTTATTGTAATTACTTAATGTGTCCCACCACCATGTGTAGACTTTCTTCTTCGAATATGAAGTGAGTTATTTGAAATTACCGGTAATACATAAATAAATTAAAAACATTAGCATGAATCTCTTATGTTTTATTTATTTTGCTTTACCATGACGTATTTGCTCGGTCACCTATAAATCATGTTTCAGGAATAATTGTGGGGCCGCAGCAACGCTAAATTTGAGGTCCTAGTAACGTCTGCCATTGGTTACAAATCGTAGTACAGCTAACAACCTCTCTCATTACTCTATTCTGTTTCGTCAGATGATGAAATGCGTGATTCATCCATTCTTAGGTAACTGTGAAAATTATCGGCTCCTAGTTGATCAAGTAACCGAAGGTGGGTCAATTTCTCTCCTTGCATTAGCCACTTCTTCAAACATAGCGTATTTATTTTTTATTTTTTTTGGCGTCGTTACTACTAAAACAGCGGAGGTACACTCATGTTTTTCTCTGTGCATAACCAAGAGGGATCTCGTAGAACATAAACGCAACAACTGAAGATAAACAATTCATCAGGGCGGCTCAGTAATAGTTGATGCAGTCGGTTGGGACGTGTGTAGGCTCACACGGAATTGTTCAGTCGATCTATAAATTGGTGCAAATGTACGGGTCCTTAAAGTTCATACACAGCGTATGCATTCAGGATCCTCAACCCCAACATCAAGGCACCAGGAACAGGGACAGTAGAAAACTTTGCAAACCAGAGACAGACCTATTTTAAGCTATTAAAATAAAGAAATATAAAGTATAAAAAGTCAACTCACCTATGATAAAATAAGGATATTAAAATAACCACTTAAAATATAAAGCCCCTAGCTTCCACCATACCAAAACGAACAAGTTAAAAAACTAATTCTTTCAACATGAAATAAAAGGTATCACTGCACCAACATTCTAAACGCTAGGAGCTTTGTATCGTAATATTCTCAAGTTTTCTTCTGTGAGAGAATGGTGCCCGCTTCACCTAAGACAAATCCTGGTATTTAGAAAGCTTAGCCAAATCGTAATAGAGATTCCCCATGTACTTCGAAAATCTCTTCGCTTAGCTACTGATATTTTTACATTACATATTTTATCAACGACTCCAACACTGTACTATCCTAGCGAGGTGGCGCAGTGGTTAGCATAGTGGACTCGCATTCGGGTGGATGACGGTTCAAACCCGCGTCCGGCCATCCTGATTTAGGTTTTTCCGTGATTTCCCTAAATCGCTTCATGCAAATAGTTCCTCGGAAATGGCACGGACCACTTCCTTCCCCATTCTTCCCTAATCCGATGGGACCGATGAGTTCGCTGTTTGGTCCTATCCTTCAGATCAACCAAAGAATTGAACGCATTGTTTACAGCGATTTGTTTCAAGTTACCTGGTTCTTTTTCTGTGGGGGATTGACTGAGCGATATCTCACCAATGCGGTGCACCATATATTTGAAAAAACTAAACTTGTACTGTTGAGTATGGTAGGAAGGTGAAGCTTAGATTAAAGACAGACTGAAAATTTCCGTGGTCCGACCGAGATTCAATCCCGCCCGTTCTAGGTTTCCAGGCTCATACTTTACCCTAAATGAACAGGTCCTATTATCAGTTATTTAAAATCGTTACATACGTTTAGCACGGTCATGGACTCGATTAACTGATATTCATTGGACCACTGCAGCGGATACAGGTGCACGAAGGGTCCGTGTATGGAGTAGCAAGGCACATCACCCATACAGATTTAGACAGGAGCTCGTTTCATAGATGCAACGGCTTCGCGATGACAGATATCGCATGACAGCACATTGAGCGGCGTTTGGCGCTACCTTACAAGTCGTGAAACATTATATTCGCTATTTTAAGTGAAATTTGACCTTTGTTAAACACCAAATGGGATTCAGTGCAAGATCCTTTAACATTAATAGCTAACGAGAAAATTAATTCTAGCTCCTTATGTAAATAGTTTTTGAGGTACACGAAATTACATCAAACACAAAATTTAGAGATTTGATGAATAAACAACTTCTTGACAAATACACAAGTATTAGTTAAAAGTCAGGAAGATATAAACAAAGCCAGGATATGTAACATCTTTTCCAGTGTTGTTTGCAAACGTTGTGACTTCTTTGGTGACGATAGTTAAAAGCAGGTAAGAATATGGTTGAGATAGCGTTATCTGTGCCAAACACTGACATCAGTTGAAGCCTGTTCGCCATCTTCGTGAGTCTTACAAATCAATTTCTCCATTAAAGTCCCGTGTTAAACCTACCCTTCAGTGGGTTTAACTGACAATCAGTTCTCAGCATGTACTTAGAAAAAAATATACTTTCGTGGATGACTACTCATCATAAGACAGCTGAATAATAATTTAATGACAATTCTCACTCTTCGAACATAATGTACATCGCGACAAAACAGCCGAACGTTTTACAACTGTTTTAAGCGAGATCGAAGAGCAGCACTGCGGTACGAACTCTTCACAGACTCACCAATATGGCCGACCGCGGTGGCTGCGGTCGCAGGTTGGAATCATGCCTCGGGCATGGGTGTGTGTGATGTCCTTAGGTTAGTTAGGTTTAAGTAGTTGTAAGTTGTAGGGGACTTATGACCTAAGATGTTGAGTCCCATAGTGCTCAGAGCCATTTTTTTCACCAATATGGCGGACGCACGCTTCACTTCTTCGGCGTGAGTGCGTCGTCCTGTATTCCAACCTCCTTGCGGTAGTTAGTTAAAGTCTGATAATGTGCTTGTAAGCCGAAAATCGTTTAACCTGAATAAAGTAATCCTGTAGAATGTAAGCAATATAGTGCTTATAATTTACCAGCGAAGAAGTTTTGACGCTCTATCTAGTATTTCAATAACATAGGGAAAACATATTCTAAAAAACAGCTTAATTTTACGCAACTAGTTTATCTTTTTCTGACGTTATGATTTCTGTTAAGCATTGCCAGTTTCATTTGTTTTGTAGCTTGACTGAATGAGAGACTAAATGTGGTATGTAAGTGACGCGTGAATCAATATAACTGTTAATATCGGAGCAATAGTGACCTTGGGAATCTCGGTACGTTTTGCTTAGTTGAGACACATAAAAAGCATAAACTAAGAATTGTACTGAAGCTAATATATGGTACTTTTGAATATTAAAAGAAAACGTATTTCAGTACGAGACATATACAGTGGGGATGAACTGCGTTCTATTTATTTTACTAAAACACGTTATTTAAAAATTTCTTCGAAACACAGTTTGAAACGGCTTTGGTATGAGGTGGAAAATGTGGGATAGTGTATATCATAATCGAAAGCTGCTTGACTGCTTTAGTATTCGAGCAAACAGAAGCGAGCGAAGTCACGTGCTTTTGCACTGCTAACGGGATTGCGATCTGCAGTCGAGGTCAGTGAGTGCTTAGCTCTTGTAGCGAATGGACGTCTGTAACAATGTGTTAATTCTGGGTAACCGTGGAACTTGAGAGCTTGAAATGTGTGAGAAAACGTTCGAGAACAAACGTAAATGATCATTACACAAATCTGAGATTTTTAAAATGTAAACCTGTGACTTATTTTTAAGTACTAACAGTCCCGCAAGGTGTACTGCGGACCCGTAACCTAGAACTTTAAGTTCAAAGTGAGCATTTGCAAAGCATTGTACGAGTTCTTGAACTATTAAATCCATGTGTGTCTTCGGTATCAAGTCGGGATGGAAAATCTTAAACTGGTTACCAGAGTGTCTGTTTGATGTACATGTGGTTCGTTCATTTGGGGGAGAAGATCAAACAGCGAGGTTCCACCGGATGAAGGAAGGATTTAGGGAAATCACGGAAAGCCTAAATCAGGATGGCCCGACGTGGTTTGAACCGTCATCCTCCCGAATGCGAGTCCATTGTGCTAACGACTGCGCTACCTCGCTCGGTGTACGTGTGAAAGCCGTTACCAACTGTAAACAGTACGGGCGTCGTGGCACCAATTGCACTTCACAGTGACAATATACCAGAGTTTACAGCAATGACTTCAGCTCGCTGGGTAGTTTGTTCAAACCAGGAATGTAAATTATCCTGCATGTCGTGTCAGGGCGGGTGTCTATGCTGCAGAAGAATTCACCAAAGATGACTGAACATTGAACAGCAGCTCAACAAACTGCGCAACCGCATGTGCATGCTTCCGACAGCAAAAAAAATTGACCACTGCAAACAATCAAATTCTCTCTACACTGTTTGGACGTGTTTCCCTTTTTCTTCTTCACCTCCTTCTACCTTTGCCTCATCCCACGTCTTTTACGAGGCAGCATTGTCATATGCCTTGAAGTGATATTATTAGTGATTGTTGGGTAGCCGGATGACCTTCGAGAAGCCGAAATCTTTCCATTCCCCCCCCCCCCCCTCCCCCCCGCCGCCGCCCCACTGTGTACCCTATCTTTCTACGTGTAGAGTATCTCTTATGCTCAAGTGTGAGAAAGTTTTCTAATCGTTTTTGTTGCATGTATCTGAGGAGGAAGGTGGGTACCAGCGCAGTATTTACCTGGTTGGGTGTAGGAAGTTTGGAGGTGTCTTGTATAATGCATTACAGCGCGTTACATGGACCGACTAACGGGTCCTGGTTGTCACTGGCGGCCCTCTCTTCCTTCCAGACTCCGTAGAGATCATTTCTTAATGGTTTGTACGAGCAACACTGAGAGAAAGAAGTGTGGACTGTGACGTAAACAGAGCTTCTGAGATGTAGCATGTATGCAGTTTCTTACTCTTTGCGGAGCATTCTCTGCTGGGCCACTCCGAACGAAAACTACAGGATTTATGGCTTGTACATCCGGCTACTGCACCAAAGGAAGTTGTTGCGCCGATAAATATTCCGTTACGACACGGAGTGCAAGTTATCTCTTTACCGGACAGTGAAGCGAAACGGTTTGGTACTCGGCGGCCGCGGTGAGGATGCTAGAGCCAGAACGGTGATGGCGGGGGCGGCGGGGGCTGTGGCGGCGGCGGCAGAGGGAGCCGAGTGGCGCGACACAGTAGCCGGCGATAAGGCGACAGCGGAACGCACTCCGCCCCCCGCCACAAATCTCGCCGCCACGGACGCCGCAACCGATGCCGATGCCGACACACCGGCGTGGCCAGCGCGGTCGGGTCTCTGCTGCTGCGGCCCACAGAAATACTGCAGTTCGATCCAGTGGTACCCACCGGCGCATTCACGTTGTAGTGATCCAAAAGCTCTGCAGTATCTCTGAGAACTTTCTTAGTACACAATCTATGCTACGGTGTATAATTAATTTAATGTCTTCATTATAATAAATTTTTGACATCAACAGAATTTTAGGAAAACGTTGAGAAGTGAGTGTAGAAACACATATTGCTTTCATTGACTGAGAAAAAGCCTTTGACTCGTTCAATAGAAATGGACTGTGCCCAGTAATGGACAAGAAACTATACCCCTCCTATCTTCCGCAGGTGATCAGGAGCTAATCTGAAGACACCATAATAATAATAATAATAATAATAATGAATACACGCACAACAAAAATAGGCAATAAAAGATCAAGGAGTCCGACAGGTATCTACTATGACACCGACTCTTTATCATATACAGGCTGGTCCATTGATTGTGCCGAGCCAAATATCTCACGAAATAAGCATCAAAAGAAAGAACTACAAAGAACGAAACTTGTCTAGCTGGAAGGGGGAAACCAAATGGCGCTATGGATGGCCCGCTAGATGCCGCTGTCGTAGGTCAAACGGATATCAACTGCGTTTTTTTTTTTTTTAAATAGGAACCCCCACTTTTAATTACATATTCGTGTAGTACGTAAAGAAATATGAATGTTTTACTTGGGCCACTTTTTTCGCTTTTGTGATAGATGGCGCTGTAATAGTCACAAACATATGGCTCACAATTTTACACGAACAGTTGGTAACAGGTAGGTTTTTTAAATTAAAATACAGAACGTAGGTACGTTTGACCATTTTATTTCGGTTGTTCCAATGTGACACATGTAAGTATGTGAACTTATTTCTGAGAATTCATGCTCAAAATTATGTCCGCCAACCTCAATGCATTTGGCAATACGTGTAACGACATTCCTCTTAACAGCGAGTAGTTCGCCTTCCGTAATGTTCGCACGTGCATTGACAATGCGCTGACGCATGTTGTCAGGCGTTGTCGGTGGATCACGATAGCAAATATCCTTCAACTTTCCCCACAGAAAGAAATCCGGGGACGTCAGATCCGGTGAACGTGCGGGCCATGGTATGGTGCTTCGACGACCAATCCACATGTCATGAAATATGACAGTCAATACCACTTCAACCGCACGCGAGCCATGTGCCGGACATCCATCATGTTGGAAGTACATCGCCACTCTGTCATGCAGTGAAACATCTTGTAGTAACATCGGTAGAACATTACGTAAGAAATCAGCATACATTGAACCATTCAGATTGCCATCGAACAAATGGGGGCCAATTGTCCTTCCTCCCAAAATGCTGCACCATACATTAACCCACCAAGGTCGCTCATGTTCCACTTGTTGCAGCCATCGTGGATATTCCGTTGCCTAATAGTGCGTATTTTCTAGGTTTACGTTACCGCTGTTGGTGAATGACGCTTCGTCGCTAAATAGAATGCTTACAAAAAATCTGTCATAGTCACGTAATTTCTCTTGTACCCAGTGGCACAACTGTACATGACGTTCAAAGTCGTCGCCATGCAATTCCTGGTGCATAGAAATATGGTACGGATGCAATCGATGTTCACGTAGCATGCTCAACACCGACATTGAGATTCCCGATTCTCGCCCAATTTGTCTGCTGCTGATGTACGGATTAGCCGCGACAGCAGCATCATCATCTGTTGCAGGTCGTAGTTGACCTTTCACATGTGGCTGAACACTTCCTGTTTCCTTAAATAACGTAACTATCCAGCGAACGGTCCGGACACTGGGATGATGTCGTCCAGGATACCGCTCAGCATACATAGCACACGCCCGTTGGGCATTTTGATCACAATAGCCATACATTATCAAGATATCGACCTTTCCCGCAATTGGTAAATGGTCCATTTTAACACGGGTAATGTATCACCAAGCAAATAGCGTCCGCACTGGCGGAATGTTACATGATACCACGTACTTATACGTTTGTGACTTTAACAGTGCCATCTATCACAAAGCGAAAAAAGTGGCCCAACTAAAACATTCATATGTCTTTACGTACTACACGAATATGTAATAAAAATGGGGGTTCCCACTCTAAAAAAAACGCATTTGATGTTCGTTTGACCTATGGTCGCGCCATCTAGCGGGCCAACCATAGCGCCATCTTGTTTCCCCCTTCAAGCTAGACGAGTTTCGCTCTTTGTAGTGTTTTCGTTTGATGCTTATTTCGCGAGACATATGGCCCGGTCACTATCAATGGACCACCCTATATACATATACACTCCTGGAAATTGAAATAAGAACACCGTGAATTCATTCTCCCAGGAAGGGGAAACTTTATTGTCACATTCCTGGGGTCAGATACATCACATGATCACACTGACAGAACCACAGGCACATAGACACAGGCAACAGAGTATGCACAATGTCGGCACTAGTACAGTGTATATCCTCCTTTCGCAGCAATGCAGGCTGCTATTCTCCCATGGAGACGATCGTAGAGATGCTGGATGTAGTCCTGTGGAACGGCTTGCCATGCCATTTCCACCTGGCGCCTCAGTTGGACCAGCGTTCGTGCTGGACGTGCAGACCGCGTGAGACGACGCTTCATCCAGTCCCAAACATGCTCAATGAGGGACAGATCCGGAGATCTTGCTGGCCAGGGTAGTTGACTTACACCTTATAGAGCACGTTGGGTGGCACGGGATACATGCGGACGTGCATTGTACTGTTGGAACAGCAAGTTCCCATGCCGGTCTAGGAATGGTAGAACGATGGGTTCGATGACGGTTTGGATGTACCGTGCACTACTCAGTGTCCCCTCGACGATCACCAGAGGTGTACGGCCAGTGTAGGAGATCGCTCCCCACACCATGATGCCGGGTGTTGGCCTGTGTGCTTCGGTCGTATGCAGTCCTGATTGTGGCGCTCACCTGCACGGCGCCAAACACGCATACGACAATCATTGCCACCAAGGCAGAAGCGACTCTCATCGCTGAAGACAACACGTCTCCATTCGTCCCTCCATTCACGCCTGTCGCGACACCACTGGAGGCGGGCTGCACGATGTTGGGGCGTGAGCGGAAGACGGCCTAACGGTGTGCGGGACCGCAGCGCAGCTTCATGGAGACGGTTGCGAATGGTCCTCGCCGATACCCCAGGAGCAACAGTGTCCCTAATTTGCTGGGAAGTGGCGGTGCGGTCCCCTACGGCACTGCGTAGGATCCTACGGTCTTGGCGTGCATCCGTGCGTCGCTGCGGTCCAGTCCCAGGTCGACGGGCACGTGCACCTTCCGCCGACCACTGGCGACAACATCGATGTACTGTGGAGACCTCACGCGCCACGTGTTGAGCAATTCGACGGTACGTCCACCCGGCCTCCCGCATGCCCACTATACGCCCTCGCTCAAAGTCCGTCAACTGCACATACGGTTCACGTCCACGCTGTCGCGGCATGCTACCAGTGTTAAAGACTGCGATGGAGCTCCGTATGCCACGGTAAACTGGCTGACACTGACGGCGGCGGTGCACAAATGCTGCGCAGCTATCGCCATTCGACGGCCAACACCGCGGTTCCTGGTGTGTCCGCTGTGCCGTGCGTGTGATCATTGCTTGTACAGCCCTCTCGCAGTGTCCGGAGCAAGTATGGAGGGTCTGACACACCGGTGTCAAAGTGTTCTTTTTTCCATTTCCAGGAGTGTATATCTGTGCTGATGCACAAACAGTGCGCCAGTGCCCAAACTCATACGGGAATCGGCAAAAAGCTGCGTGTATTGAGTATAATGGGCAGGGGCTCTGTGAATATACGTGACAATATTAACCTCTGTGTCCTCGGATGGCTAGAGTGTGTGCCACGTACACAGGAGATTCCGGGTTCAAGTCCCGGTCGGGCGACACATTTTCAGTTGCCCCTGTTGACTTATATCAACGCCTGCAATGAAGCTAGGGGTATTTTATTTTCTGTGTAATTCTCTGTCTGTGGTCCAAGTTTCATCGAATTAAGTTACTTGGCAGCGACATGCCATGCGAAACTGACTTTCATCCTTAAGCTTCGCAAACTACCTTACTTCAAACGAAGCATCTTGACTTGTGTTGTCTGTATACTGGCATAATCAGAGTATGTCTGATACGCAGGGTAAGGAATAATTTATACTCCTGAGTATAAGTCCTCTGATCTATCATAGAAGGAATGCTTGTGTATTTTTTTACTTTATTTAAATATTTGAGAATTTCCCATTTCCACCGTTTCTGAATTGTAGAAGGGATCCCTAGTCTGTATGGAAATCATTTCTACAGCCGGTATTGTGGTTCTTAATTGCTGAGCTTATTGTATTTTGAGTCCTGTTATTAACAACAAATACCAATGTTAATGTAACATGTAAGTGTGAGAAACCCAGGACCTTAAGCAAGGTGTTTAGTTTTCAGCTTCACACAATATTCTCAGTATTCTTATTTCATGCTTCTGCAGAACAAACCCTTTTTTTTCACGGATGTCGGTGAAAGTATGGTAGCAAAAAGGTCTACAGGTCAACACAGTGAGAGAGATTTCCAAGGGCAAAGCAGTCAGAAGTCAGTTTTTTGGGTAACTTATCCACTCGCTGGAACCACCTCTTTATTATCCATCTAGACGCTTAGGGACCGTACACATGAAGCTTTATCCAGTGTATACGCGTGGGTTTCTAGTTCTGGTACCTGCAAGTCATATTCACTTGTTTGGAATTGAATGGGTTATTGCTTGATTAATGGGCTATTGACTATGGACCCGTTGCCAGCGTTTTCCGTTATTTTCCTGGCTCTATCTCGTATGTATGTGTTCCAACCCTTCATCAATATACTTGCGTGCTCAACAGATATTACACTCCTTGTCTAGTGTTCCCAGTAAATTATTTATGCCAGCCAAGAACACAAGTGGGCCAAGCACTGAATAGTGCAACACGTCATATTTAATATTTCCCCATTGTGATTTTTCTCTTACTTCTTTTGTATTAATGTCTTTTTTTTTAAAGATGTGACACTATTCATTCAAGGAGAGAACCTCTAATACAGTGGGTTGCAAAACTTAAGGATGAAAGTAACTTTCGCATGATGCGTTACTTACAACACTACCGGCTGTTACCAAATCAGCGACATACCGATAATGTTAACTCTCTTAAAAGAATTAGACTTTGATTGTGACTACGTCTAATGGAAAGGTATCGGGCTGTTTTTCGTTTCTCGAAAAAATTCGGTAGAAAGGAAGCAGTAGCAGAACAGACGGGATTCAAACAAACGTTATATTAGTTACAAGTAAAATGTAGTTATGTAATTGGCTTAGGCAAAGTTGTACCGAGTACTTGCACTATTCATAAAGAAAGTTAACTATCGGTATCTACTTTACTTGATAGTGGAATTTTGTTTTCGGTTATAGAACGTGATGCAGTGGCACACTTTGGCAAATAGTGTACCTGTGGTTTGATATGAATAACACAGAAGTAATGTTAACTGTTTCTGCAACAAATAGCTCTCGGTAACACTTCATATCTGTATATTAAAGCAGAAAATTAATGATCGCTACACGCAAACGACGATAAATATCTGGAACAACTAACTTGGACATGAGGTCCTTTTATGAACTTCATGGTAGGAAACACTGCCATTGAACTGGTTTCTGATAATTACATTCTCTATTTGATTACCGCCTTACTTTTATTTTCTCCAGGATCATTCACGTCTTTGTACTAGGTGGTCCACAAATGAAACATGAGACAGGTCGTTCCTGAATGTGGCACAGTCTGAATAGTTGCAGCTAGTTACTTATTATAGCACACAACTGTTACAAAGGGATGATTGCTCTTCATTAGTATTGTTATTGTAGCACAGAATGAAAAACTAGCTCAATAACTATCACGGGGCTCCAGAAACTAATCTATCAGTAGACTGAAATGGAGGCTGTCTAGTTTTGCCAAGACACAATAAGGAAAACGTTATTAACTACGAACATATGAAATATAAACATTATTGTAAACTTTTACAGTAATTAGTATTGACATTTCATATCATTTCATATCATTTCCTGGCAATTGTACTACGGTAAAACTTTAACTATCTTTTTATGGATAACACTTGGAGTACTCAAGAAACAAGACTTACTGAATAATTATGAAATCTGCTGCTCGAAAAGTTTATTAAATATAGTTAAGCAAAGCTGTTACTTTTCAGTTCAGTAAAATAGGATAGTCGGAAACACGGCACCATTTGGAAAAGGACTCTTCCTAGGAAATTGACTAGGATTTAAATGTGGATCTTCGTTACAAAGTTGAAACAAAGAAGAATTATTGTTTGGATAAGAAATCAAATAACCTGGTCCATGTAATTGTACAGCAATCATTTGAGATGAAGGTGGTGACAGTGGCGATCTCCTGTCGCTATTCAAAAGAAGCGGCGAAACTATCCATGCCTCTTGCTATATAACATGTTCTGCAAGTTCTCTTCTCATCGTCGCATTTCCGTATTTAAGAGTTACGCAATGAATGCCATTAACAATCAGCCCAGTTTCTTGCACATCCGTGGCTACGTAATTCTTGCCTCTTGCGTTCACAACATCGGAACAGTTTGCATCATAGCCGCCAACTATGTCTTTCCACAGAGAATCTTGCTGTTCGCTTTTCTATTCCCACCAGGTGGGTCTAACTGCAGAGGGACTTCGCTCTAGCTTTTACGTGATTACAGACCTGCATGAACCAGTATTAGACTAGAAGTAAAGTTTTAACATTTCCATTCTTTTGTAGAACATTACTTTAAAATTGCACCCATAGAGTAATTATACGACATAAATGGACATAAATAGTGAATAAAACGCTTAAATAGATGTTATATCAAAGATCATGGTGATACAGAAGTCACATTAAACATAAGCAGACATCGAAGTATGTATAGGTAATATCGGTAACGGTGTTACACTGGCAAGCAACGAGCCCCGATGAAAATTGGACCATACATAGAAAGAACTGCTACAATATACTACGAAAGGTGACTGAAGGAGTTGTGCAATGAGACGAACAGAAATGACACTTTGATTCAACAATAATAATATCACGGAAGTGACAGCGCTTGGGAGCACATCGTCGAGCATACGCTCCGTACTAAGAACAATGTCTCGCCTTTTGTTCAAATGGCTCTAAGCTCTGTGGGACATAACATCTGACGTCATCAGTCCATCACCTTTTGTAAAGTCGAGGGGACCATCATGAAAGGCGATGACGTCAGAGTAATTATTGTCTTTGAATAAAGGTGTTATTTGTGTTCGTCTCACTGTAATTTCTTTCAGTTACCTTCTGTACTATACTGTAGCAGTCCTTTCTATGTATGGACCGAGTTTCAGAGAGTACATGACACATCGTTTGAAAGTTACGAACGCCCTTAAGTTTTGCACACCTGCGTACCATACCAGTTTCGTTTCCCTGGTAGAATTTTTTGATATAAACGGTATATAAAATCAGTAAGTGCGTTGACATCACCTATTCATTCTCTCAGCGACCACAACGGCACAGAAACGGAAGATAACAGAGCGATGGCCGAAATACTGGATTCGGTCTTCCGAAGTTGTTTCACCGCGGAAGATCGTAAGACTGTCCCTCTTTTCAATAGTCGTACGAGGATCGAAATGGCAGATATTGAGATAACCGATCGCGGAACTGAAAAGCAGTTATAATTGCTTACTAGTGGAAAGGTTTCAGGACCAGATGACATACCTATAAGATTGTATAAAGATTGTGCGAAAGAACTTGCTCCCCTTCTAGCAGTAATTTATCCTAGATCGCATGAGCAATGAGAGGTACCTAATAATTGGAAAAAAGTGAAGGTCATTCCCGTTTTTAGGAAAGGCCGCAAGACGGATCCACACAATTATAGACCTATATCGGTGACGTCAATGTGCTGTAGAATTATGAAACACATTTTATGCTCAAGAATTATGACGTTTTTGGAAAATGAACATCTCCTCTATAAAAATCAACATGGATTCCGCAAACAGAGATCCTGCAGAAACTCAGCTCGCTCTGTTCCTCCATGAGATCCGCAGCGCAGTGGACAACAGCGGTCAGATTAATGCCGTGTTCCTTGATTTCAGTAGGACGTTTTACACCGTCCCGCATTGCCGTTTAACGAAAAAAAAAAAAAATACGAGCTTACGGAGTATCAGAGGAGACCTGCGATTGCATTCAAGACTTTCTTACAGACAGAACTCAGCACGTCGCTCTTAATGGAACTAAATCGACAGAAGTAAAGCTAATATCGGAAATACCACAGGGAAGTGTGATAGGACCGCTGCCGTTTACATATATAAATGATCTAGTAGAAATCGTCGGATGCTCTTTAAGACTATTCGCAGATGATGCAGCTGTCTGTACCAAAGTTGCAACGCCAGATGATGTAAGAATTTGCAGAACGACGTGCAGAGAACTGATGAATGGTGAAGACTCTGGAAATAGACCCTGAACGTAAAAAATTGTAACATATTGCGCATACGTAGGAAAAGAAATGCACTACTGTACAGCTACACTATTGATGACAAAAGCTGGAGACAGCGTCTGCCGTAAAATACCTAGGCGTAACTATCTAGAGCGATCTGAAGTGGAATGACCATATAAAACAGACACCAGAGGAGAAGCAGACACCAGACTCTGATTCGTCGCAAGAATCTCAGGAAATGTAACTTATCCACGGAAGGAATGGCTTATAGATTTCTAGATTTCTAGAAAGCTTTTGACACCGTTCCTCACAAGCGACTTCTAATCAAGCTGCGGGCCTATGGGATATCGTCTCAGTTGTGTGACTGGATTCGTGGTTTCCTGTCAGAAAGGTCGAAGTTCGTAGTAATACACGGCAAATCATCGAGTAAAACTGAAGTTAAATCAGGTGTTCCCCAGGGAAGCGTCCTGGGACCTCTGCTGTTCCTGAGCTATATAAATGACCTGGGTGACAAACTGAGCAGTTCTCTTAGGTTGTTCGCAGATGATGCTGTAATTTACCGTCTAGGAAGGTCATCCGAACACCAGTATCAGCTCGTGGTCGTGTGGTAGCATTCTCGCTTCCCACGCCCGGGTCCCCGTGTTCGATTCCCGGCGCAGTGAGGGATTTTCTCTGCCTCGTGATGGCTGGGTGTTGTGTGCTGACCTTAGGTTAGTTAGGTTTAAGTAGTTCTAAGTTCTAAGGAACTGATGACCATAAATGTTAAGTCCCATAGTGCTCAGAGCAATTTGAACCAGTATCAGTTGCAAAGCGATTTAGAAAAGATTGCCGTATGGTGTGGCAGGTGGCAATTGACGCTAAATAACGAAAAGTGTGAGGTGATCCACATGAGGTCCAAAAGAAATCCGTTGGAATTCGATTACTCGATAAATAGTACAATTCTCAAGGCTGTCAATTCAACTAAGTACCTGGCTGTTAAAATTACGAACAACTTCAGTTGGAAAGAGCACATAGATAATATTGTGGGGAAGGCTAGAAAAAGGTTGCGTTTCATTGGCAGGACACTTAGAAGATGCAAGTCCACTAAAGAGACACTACACTCGTTCGTCCTCTGTTAGAATAGTGCTGTGCGGTGTGGGATCCTTACCAGGTGGGATTGACGGAGGACATCGAAAGGGGGCAAAAAAGGGCAGCTCGTTTTGTATTATCACGTAATAGGGGAGAGAGCGTGGCAGTTATGGTAGGTGATTTGGGATGGAAGTCATAAAGCTAAGACGATTTTCGTTCCGGCGGGATCTATTTACGAAATTTCAGTCACCAACTTTCTCTTCCGAATGCGAGAATACTTTGTTGAGCCCAACCTACATAGGTAGGAATGATCATCAAAATAAAATAAGAGAAATCAGAGCTCGAACAGAAAGGTTTAGGTGTTCGTTTTTCCCGCGCGCTGCTCGGGAGTGGAATGGCAGAGAGGTAGTATGATTGTGGTTCGATGAACTCTCTGCCAAGCACTTAAATGTGAATTGCAGAGTAGTCATGTGGATGTAGATGTATTAGAATTGAGTTAGTTTCATATAGCACTCCTCCAAGGACATTCCGAATCAAAACGCCTTCTTCGAGAGGTAGGTAGTAATTCTGAAATACTACTTGTTCCAGAACGTGGAGGTAAAGTCGTCAATATCAGCGGGAACCGGGCCGCTGCTGCCGCCGGGGTCGCTGGAGTCTTTGAGGAATTCCGCCACCGGGGCAGAGTGAGACATCACCAGCCGTTCCCCTGCGGCAGGTTCGGTTTCCCGAGGATTCCTGACTCGGTGCAGCACCGCGATAGCGATCGGCTGGCGGCGGCGTCCGCCCACGGCGCGGCGCCGTGTCGTGTCGATCACGTCAGAGCCCGGCCGATGGGCGCGCCAGATTGCCAGCCGGCTGGCGCCACCAGCGCCGGCTCGCCAGCGCCAGCGCACACCCACACCTGCTGGCGCGCTGCTCGCTGCGCTCACCCATCCGCCAGGCGTCCAGCGCCACTACTGGGTACCCAGCTGGAACACACTTGCCGAATAACTGGCACCACGTAGGGAAGCCCTACCGTACACTACATGCAGAAAATCTCCCTCCCCCCTCCCCCCGCCCCCATACTCACAGTCAGATGATCTATGGCCGATCTCCCACTACTACATGGTGTTACAAAAATGTACGCCCAAACTTTCAGGAAACATTCCTCACACACAAAGAAAGAAAATATATTATGTGGACAAGTGTCCGGAAACGCTTACTTTCCATGTTAGAGCTCACTTTATTACTTCACTTCAAATCACAATAATCATGGAATGGAAGGAAACACACAGCAACAACGCACCAGCGTGACTTCAAACACTTCGTTACAGGAAATCTTGAAAATGTCCTCCGTTAGCGAGGATGCATGCATCCACCCTCCGTCGCATGGATGCGCTGATGTAGCCCTGGCGAATGGCGTATTGTATCACAGCCGTCCACAATACGAGCACGAAGAGTCTCTACTTTTGGTACCGGGACTGCGTAGACAAGATCTTTCAAATGCCCCCATAAATGAAAGTCAAGAGGTTTGAGGTCAGGAGAGCGTGGAGGCTATGGAATTGGTCCGCCTCTAAAAATCCATCGGTCACCGAATCTGTTGTTGAGAAGCGTACGAACACTTCGACTGAAATGTGCAGGAGCTCCATCGTGCGTGAACCACATGTTGTGTCGTACTTGTAAAGGCACATCTTCTAGCAGCACAGCTAGAGTATCCCGTATGAAATCACGATAACGTGCTCTATTGAGCGTAGGTGGAAGAACATGGGGCCCAATCAAGACATCACCAACAATGCCTGCCCAAACGTTCACAGTAAATCTGTGTTGATGACGTGATTGCACAATGCGTGCGGATTCTCGTCCGCCCACACATGTTGATTGTGAAATCGAGGAAGTACAGTACATACTGACGAAAGGAAAATGAGCTCTAACATGGAAATTAAACGTTTCCGGAGGCATGTCCACATGACATCTTTTCTTTATTTGTGTGTGAGGAATGTTTCCTGAAAGTCTGGCCGTACCTTTTTGTACACCCTGTATAACGATCTTGATTGTTCCAGGAATGCAGTGGCTGCAGCAAACTCGGTTACATCGCCATCGTTTGCCACGGTAATGATGCATTATACCCATACTAACAAACCCAACCCTGCATGAATTATCGAAGCTAGTAAGCCACTACTGCTCTTACTACCCATCCCACTGTCGCAGAGGTTTTTTTTCCCACGGCACGAGCCTTGGCACTTTTTTCCCTCTGCTCTTCAAATTGCTGCCCTCATTCGCGTTTCGTCCACTATCTGTCACCTGATGGACCGTGTTAATGCTTAGTCTCACCCAGACGCACGGATAACATCGCAGCCCAGCATCATGTGATCCACCTGTAGAACTTTTGGTGTGGTCACGACGTTGCTGCGGGCGTGGAGGGGCCCCATCTCTATTCAAAAAGGCGTCCCGCAAGCGCCAGAGCACGTTTTAACGGCGTGATGACAGTTCGGTGATTAGACTCTCATGTAAGATACTAACTCTCGTCGCGTTTTGAGCATCAGTCAGGTGTAAACATTATGGACGGAATAAACTATTAATTACGAATAACAACTTGCAACCATCCAATTCGGATCAAGTAAATAGGTTCCACACAGCTATTAATTCAGTTCTGCCCGTTGTTAACAATGCTGTCGTCGTTTGTACACTACTGGAAATGGAAAAAAGAACACATTGACACCGGTGTGTCAGACCCACCATACTTGCTCCGGACACTGCGAGAGGGCTGTACAAGCAATGATCACACGCACGGCACAGCGGACACACCAGGAACCGGGGTGTTGGCCGTAGAATGGCGGTAGTTGCGCAGCATTTGTGCACCGCCGCCGTCAGTGACAGCCAGTTTGGAGCTCCATCGCAGTCTTTAACACTGGTAGCATGCCGCGACAGCGTGGACGTGAACCGAATGTGCAGCTGACGGACTTTGAGCGAGGGCGTATAGTGGGCATGCGGGAGGCCGGGTGAACGTACCGCCGAATTGCTCAACACGTGGGGCGTGAGGTCTCCACAGTACGTCGATGTTGTCGCCAGTGGTCAGCGGAACGTGCACGTGCCCGTCGACCTGGGACCGGACTGCAGCGACGCACGGATGCACGCTAAGACCATAGGATCCTACGCAGTGCCGTAGGGGACCGCACCGCCACTTCCCAGCAAATTAGGGACACTGTTGCTCCAGGGGCATCGGCGAGGACCATTCGCAACCGTCTCCATGGAGCTGGGCTACGGTCCCGCACACCGTTAGGCTGTCTTCCGCTCACGCCCCAACATCGTGCAGCCCGCCTCCAGTGGTGTCGCGACAGGCGTGAATGGAGGGACGAATGGAGACGTGTTGTCTTCAGCGATGAGAGTCGCTTCTGCCTTGGTGCCAATGATGGTCGTATGCGTGTTTGGCGCCGTGCAGGTGAGCGCCACAATCAGGACTTCATACGACTGAGGCACACAGGGCCAACACCCGGCATCATGGTGTGGGGAGCGATCTCCTACACTGGCCGTACACCTCTGGTGATCGTCGAGGGGACACTGAGTAGTGCACGGTACATCCAAACCGTCATCGAACCCATCGTTCTACCATTCCTAGACCGGCAAGGGAACTTGCTGTTCCAACAGGACAATGCACGTCCGCATGTATCCCGTGCCACCCAACGTGCTCTAGAAGGTGTAGGTCAACTACCCTGGCCAGCAAGATCTCCGGATCTGTCCCCCATTGAGCATGTTTGGGACTGGATGAAGCGTCGTCTCACGCGGTCTGCACGTCCAGCACAAACTCTGGTCCAACTGAGGCGCCAGGTGGAAATGGCACGGCAAGCCGTTCCACAGGACTACATCCAGCATCTCTACGATCGTCTCCATGGGAGAATAGCAGCCTGCATTGCTGCGAAAGGTGGATATACACTGTACTAGTGCCGACATTGTGCATGCTCTGTTGCCTGTGTCTATGTGCCTGTGGTTCTGTCAGTGTGATCATGTGATGTATCTGACCCCAGGAATGTGTCAATAAAGTTTCCCCTTCCTGGGACAATGAATTCACGGTGTTCTGATTTCAATTTCCAGGACTGTATTTCTTTCGTAAACATGTTGAGAAAACCGACCATCTTCTGTCACTAATCGTAATGTTATATCAACGCAAGATGAATTTCGATCGCTGCATGCTCATCATCAGGTGTTTGCCCTCAGTTTTACATCACTGTTTGAAACATATTACCACTGGTCCTGTTTAGTGTTCATAGGTCTATTACAAAATGATATAAAAAAAAGAAGCTAAACTCAGCCCGAACAGACCATGAAGGCCCAATGATAATCGCCGGCCGCCGTGTCATCCTGAGTCCACAGGCGTCGCTGGATGCGGATATGAAGGGGCATGTGGTCAGCACATCGCTCTCCCGGCCGTATGTCAGTTTACGAGATCGGACAGGCTACTTCTCAGTGGAGTAGTTCTTCAGCAGTAGTGTATACCCTCCAGGCCAACAGCGCTCGGCAGAACGGATGGTCACCCATCCAAGTGATAGACCAGCCCGATAGCGATTAACTTCGGTGATCTGAAGGGTATCGATGTTACCACTGCGGCAATACAAGATGATATACTCTGTTGCATTGACGCAGAAGTTTTTGGAAAATTAAAACAGGAAACAGTACTTCTTACTTTTTCAAGCTGTGATTCCATGAGTTTCAGGTACAGCGTATGTAAACATATATGCATGGTACACGCATAAAAACACTTGTACTTTCAAAATAAATTTATATTAAATTTAAACTCTTCAAAGAACATAAAAATTAAGAAAGGTTGTACAGAGAGTTTGTTTTAATTTGACACAACTAAATATCTCGAAAACGACGCATCGTATGGAAAAACTAAAATGGCTCTGAGCCCTATGGGACTTAACATGTGAGGTCATCAGTCCCCTAGAACTTAGAACTACTTAAACCTAAATAAGCTAAGGACATCACACACATCCAGGCCCGAGGCAGGATTCGAACCTGCGACCGTAGCAATCGCGCGGTTGCGGACTGAGCGCCTAGAACCGCTAGAGCACCGCGGCCGGCACGGAAAAACTGTTCCAGGTGAAAAGTTATTGTCAGTAAAGGCGATATCTATCTCTGCTACAACTGGTCACCATCTAACCACCCCTCCTGCGTGGGCGGGGTTAACTTTGTATTTTCAAGTGAGAACCCATATTTTTGCCGGCCGTGGTGGCCGAGCGGTTCTAGGCGCTACAGCTACGGTTGCAGGTTCGAATCCTGCTTCGGCATGGATGTCTGTGATGTCCTTAGGTTAGTTAGGTTTAAGTAGTTCTCAGTTCTAGGGGACAGGATGACCTCAGAAGTAAAGTCCCATAGTACTCAGAGCCATTTTTTTTTGAACCAACATTTTCATCCCATATTCGGATTCTATGTCAAAAAATATCTACCGTTTACTCAAAGCATTGTTTTCCATTCGTAGTGGATGCCGCTGTAATTGACATATTTCACGGTGCCGCCTTTTCTGATTAAGAACCGATGCATTTGGTTCCGTTCCACATTTCATTTACGACCTAAATGTACTGTCATTCCCGCAAGAATTCCCTTATCTGTATGAAATAAAATACACTATTATTAACATATGTTCACATGAAAATACATGTTATTACTATTTCACGATTACCTAAAAGTTAATCCAATCGCCGTCATTATCGGTTATAACTTGGCACCTTCACCCTCTCCGGTAAATTATCCACGTTTCCAACCTCTACATATCCATTGACTCACTTCATAAAGAATGTCTTTGACTTTCTAAACATTTTAGCAGCAGCTCCATATGAGAGCATTGGTCTCTTTGGATGATTTACAAGGAACGTTGCCTCGTGACGCTTCACGTATGTTGCACTCATTTCAAACTGCAAATGATGAAACAAAATATTCACCTCTCCCACTGCTTATCTGTACACTGTGCACAAACTCATGGATTACAGATTCGAGACCACTATCAGAGATATCGCTGCAGACGTTACATTTAAAATTACGGTTACACTTTCTCCTAGAATCGACTGTAATTTTTTTCCGTCTTCAGTCATGCACTTGTATGCGTCTATCATACACTATATGATCAAAAGGATCCGGACACCTGGCTGAAAATGACTTACATGTTCGTTATCCATTGGTAATGCTGGAATTCAGTATGGTGTTGGTCCACGCTTAGCCTTGATGACAGCTTCCTCTCTCGCAGACATACGTTCAATCAGGTGCTGGAAGGTTTCTTGGGGAATGGCAGCCAGTTCTTCACTGAGTGCTGCACTGAGGAGAGGTATCGATGTCGGTTGTTGAGGCCTGGCACGAAGTTGGCGTTCCAAAACATCCCATAGGTGTTCTGTAGGATTCAGGTGAGGACTCTGTGCAGGCCAGTCCATTACAGGGATGTTATTGTCGTGTAACCACTCCGCCACAGGCCGTGCATTATGAACAGGTGCACGATCGTGTTCAAAGATGCAATCGCCATCCCCGAGTTGCTCTTCCACAGTGGGAAACAAGAAGGTGTAGGCCTGTGCTGTGATAGTGCCACGCAAAACAACAAGGGGTGCAAGCCCACTTCATGAAAAACACGACCACACCATAACACCATCGCCTCCGAATTTTACTGTTGGCACTACACACGCCAGCATATGACGTTCACCGGGCATTCGCCATACCCACACCCTGCCATCGGATCGCCACATTGTGTACCGTGATTCGTCACTGCACACAACGTTTTTCCACTGTTTATTCGTCCAATGTTTAGGCTTCTTTACACCATACGAGGCGTCGTTTGGCATTTACCGGAGTGATGTGTGGCTTATGAGCAGCCGCTCGACCATGATATCCAAGTTTCCTCACCTCCCGCTTAACTGTCATAGAACTTGCAGTGGATCATGATACAGTCTGGAATCCCTGTGTGATGGTCTGGATTGATGTATGCCCATTTCAACTGTTGGCAGTCTCTGCCAGTGAACACACGAGGTCGCCCTGTACGATTTTGTGCTCTACGTGTCCCTTCACGTTTCCCCTTCACTATCACTTCGGAAACATTGGACGTAGGGATATTTAGGAGTGTAGAAATCTCGCGTACAGACGTATGACACAAGTAACACCCAATCACCTGACCACGTTCGAAGTCCGTGAGTTCCGCGGAGCGCCCCATTCTGCTCTCTCAAGATGTCTAATGACTACTGAGGTCGCTGATTTGGGAGTACCTGGCAATAGTTGGGAGCACAATGCACCTAATATGAAAAACGTATTTTTGGGGGGGGGGGGGGGGGTGTCCGGATACTTTTGATCACGTAGTGTACGTATGGTAGTTTCAGATTCACTTCAGAATGACTTAACAAAAAAGCCGAAACCGGTAGCGGACTCAAAGTTTTCCAAACAAACTAGGGCGGCCTTTTCATTAATCGACAGAGCAATGGATCACAGAGGTCGGGAAAATAAAAATAGACTAACAACAGCTTACGCTGTGGCATGCCACGTAATAAATCGTATGGCGTTCCATCGAATGGGGCGTGTAAGGGATCCACGGTCCATTTCTAGACGATAAATACGCTTTTACCTCGCACAGGTCGACGGCAGGGAAATTGATTGTGTCGCACTTGCTCAGTATGTCGCCACCGCTGTGGGTTGACTAGCAGCCGAACATTACCGATTCGTGTCATATGATATTCCTGATAAGTGTTTTGCAAAGGTTTTGGAATCCCAGTTCGGTTTTTCAGAGAGTACTCTACGGCACTAGCCCGTTAATTAGCTTGCAGTTATCAAGAATTTCTCTCCCAGCGCAAAGTCCCAAGCTACTGGAGAAAAGCGCAGGAGACTCCTGCATATAAAAAGGGCAAAACACGGACTCGAAAATTACAGACCAATATCCCTAACATCGATTTGTTGCAGAATCCTTGAACATATACTCATATCGAAGATAGTAAATTCTTTTGAGACAGAAAAGTTTATGTCCACGAATCAGCTTGGTTTCAGAAAGCATCGCTCCTGCGAAACTCAGTTTGCTCTTTTCTCACATGATATTCTGCGAACTATGGATGAAGGGGCGCAAGTGGGTTCCTTATTTTTAGATTTCCGGAAAGTGTTTCGCATGGTGCCCCATTGCGGGCTGTTAAAGGATGTACGAGCATATGGAATAGGATCATAGGTATGTGACTGGCTGGAAGACTTCTCTGGTTATGGAACCCAGTGCGTTCGTCTCGACGGTGAGCGTTCACCAGACAATAGGGTATGGTCAGGAGTGCCCCATGGAAGTGTTACTGGACCATTCCAGTTCTGTATATAAGTAAATGAATTGGCGGACAGGGTGAGCAGCAATCTGCAGTTGTTTGCTGATGATGCTGTGATGCACAGGAAGGTGTCGAAGATGAGTGATTATAGGAGGATACAAGAATGAAATAGAAAAAATTCTAGTTGGTCTGATGAACGGCAGCTTGCTCTAAACGTAAGTCAATGCGGATGAGAAGGAAACACAAAGCCATAATGTTCGGATACATCATTAGTAGTGTCCTGCTTGACACATCACGTCTTTTAGATATCTGGACCTAACGTTGCAAAGCGATATGAAATGGAACGAGCATGTGAGAACTGTGGTAGGAAAGGTAAACGGTCGAATTCGTTTTATTCAAATGGTTCAAATGGCGCTGAGCACTATGGGACTTTACATCTGAGGTCATCAGTCCCCTATAACTTAGAACTACTTAAACCTAACTAACATAACGGCACCATACACATCCATGGCCGAGGCAAGATTCGAACCTGCGACCATAGCAGTCGCGCGGTTCGGGACTGAAGCGCCTAGAACCGCTCGGCCACAACGGCCAGCCCTCGTTTTATTGAATTATAGGGAATTGTGGTTCATCTGTAAAGCAGGCCGCATATAGGATGCTAGTGGGACCTATTCTTGAGTACTGCTCGAGTGTCTGGTACCCGTACCAGGTCGGATTAAACGGAGACGTCGAAGCAATTCAGAGGCGGGCTGCTACATTTGTTACTGGTAGTTTCGAACAACGCACAAATGCTACTGAGATGCTTCGGGAACTCAAATGGGAATCCCTGGATGAAATGCGACCTTCTTTTCGAGAAACACTATTGAGAAAATTTAGAGAACCGGGCAATATCAGAAATTGAGTCCGCCCTGATGCAAAACACCTTGTTATTCGTTTATTTCTTTATTCTCCCAAACTAGTTTCGGCGTCAAATATCACCATAATCAGCGTTTTTTTAATCTTATTGTATGTTACAGCATGTTTTAAGAATTATTGTCGCTGTTTGCTACATATTTTCTGTGTTCCTTTTTCCTGTTGCCGTTTCTATGCAAACACGGACCAAATGGTAGAATTCTAAGATAAAATTATTATAGAGAACGGGCATTTGAAGCTGATTGCAGAACGATTCTGTTGCCTCCAACATTCAACGTACAGGGTATTTCAGAAACCGGTATATTTGAAACGGCAATACAAACTAAACGAGCAGCGATAGAAATACACCGTTTGTTGCAATATGCTTGGGACAACAGTACATTTTCAGGCAGACAAACTTTCGATATTACAGTAGTTACAATTGTCAACAACAGATGGCACTGCGGTCTGGGAAACTCTATAGTACGATATTTTCCACATATCCACCATGCGCAGCAATAATATGGCGTAGTCTCTGAATGAAATTACCCGAAACCTTTGACAACGTGTCTGGCGGAATGGCTTCACATGCAGATGAGATGTACTGCTTCAGCTGTTCAATTGTTTCTGGATTCTGGCGGTACACCTGGTCTTTCAAGTGTCCTCACAGAAAGAAGTCACAGGGGTTCATGTCTGGCGAATAGGGAGGCCAATCCACGCCGCCTCGTGTATGTTTCGGATAGCCCAAAGCAATCACACGATCATCGAAATATTCATTCAGGAAATTAAAGACGTCGGCCGTGCGATGTGGCCGGGCACCATCTTGCATAAACCACGAGGTGTTCGCAGTGTCGTCTAAGGCAGTTTGTACCGCCACAAATTCACTAAAAATGTCCAGATAGCGTGATGCAGTAATCGTTTCGGATCTAAAAAATGGGCCAATGATTCCTTTGGAAGAAATGGCGGCCCAGACCAGTACTTTTTGAGCATGCAGGGACGATGGGACTGCAACATAAGGCTTTTCGGTTCCCCATATGCGCCACTTCTGTTTATTGACGAAGCCGTCCAGGTAAAAATAAGCTTCGTCAGTAAACCAAATGCTGCCCACATGCATATCGCCGTCATCAATCCTGTGCACTATATCGTTAGCGAATGTCTCTCGTGCAGCAATGGTAGCGGCGCTGAGGGGTTGCCGCGTTTGAATTTTGTATGGATAGAGGTGTAAACTCTGGCGCATGAGACGATACGTGGACGTTGGCGTCATTTGGACCGCAGCTGCAACACGGCGAACGGTAACCCGAGACCGCTGTTGGATCACCTGCTGCACTAGCTGCGTGTTGCCCTCTGTGGTTGCCGTACGTGGTCGCCCTACCTTTCCAGCACGTTCATCCGTCACGTTCCCAGTCTGTTGAAATTTTTCAAACAGATCCTTTATTGTATCGCTTTTCGGTCCTTTGGTTACGTTAAACCTCCGTTGAAAACTTCGTCTTGTTGCAACAAAACTGTGTTCTAGGCGGTGGAATTCCAACACCAGAAAAATCCTCTGTTCTAAGGAATAAACCATGTTGTCCACAGCACACTTGCAGGTTGTGAACAGCACACGCTTACAGCAGAAAGACGACGTACAGAATGGCGCACCCACAGACTGCGTTGTCTTCTATATCTTTCACATCACTTGCAGCGCCATCTGTTGTTGAAAATTGTAACTACTGTAATTTCGAAAGTTTGTCCGCCTGAAAATGTACTGTTGTCCCAAGCATCACTGAGAGAAATGCAGAAGCCGAAACCAAACGAAGTACAGTGCGTCCTCATGACACCTAACTGACTGCGGAATGTAACTGAAAAAAGGACGAGACCAAGATATATGCGGTTTGCGGCATCATATAAAATAATTCAGCATGTTTTGTGCAAAACATTACGCAGTTTTTCATGGACTAAAAATGGTTCAGATGACTCTAATCACTATGGGACTTAACATCTGAGGTCATCAGTCCCCTAGAACTGTTTAAACCTAACTAACCTAAGGGCATCACACACATCCATGCCCAAGGCACGATTCGAACCTGTGACCATAGCAGCAGCGCGGTTCCGGACTGAAGCGCCTAGAACCACTCGGCGACAGCGGCCTGGTTTGCATGGACTCCTTTCGTAAAGCGTCTAGTGCCCTAGAAAATTCTGTACCTCATTCCATGCGTGCACAAGCAAGTCTGGGGTGATGGAACCTGTTAAACCTTCAGTTCTTCTTCAGAGGTCGCCTAGGTCACGTACAGGTCACGTGCAGGTCACAAACCGTGAAATGCGTCTACGGTCCGTCTGAGTCAGGATCTTTTTGCGACCACAATTTTGACCTTGTGTTTTGTAGCCATGCGTGTCACGCTTGTGCCTGTAGACACGCCAGCAACTTCACACACCGTATGGCCATGGGCACGTGCAAACACGATTGCCACTTTTTGCCAGTCTGTCACATTTATACGTTTACCCATGTTTACGTTTAACGTCCGGTCTCATTTATCGCTACTGCCTTATTCTCGTATACAGTGAGGTAACATAAGTCATGGGATAGCGGTAAACAGAGAATACCAAATTGCAGGCATTAATCACACTAGGAATCACACTAGGAATCTCACTAGGGACGATGTCCGTTATACATTGAGACCTATAGCCAGCGCAATAGGGTCTCCCGCCCACGAATTAGCTGGAAACCTTGCCTCGCTGATGAAACCTCATGCTGGTGGAACTGACAGTCATGTTAAAAATTCATATCACTTCATCGATATTGTTAATGAAATTATCGTTGGCCCTAATGATATCCTGGTCAGTTTTGATGTGGTGTCGTTGTTTACCATGATGCCTGTGAATGAAGCGATCACATGTATAGCGAACATTGTTCCTAGTGATATTTTGGCATTATTCAGACATTGCCTTAAAACAACTTATTTTCAATATAATAATGTTTTTTATGAACAGTCCTCTTAGTCCAGCTGTGGATAATTTGTTCATTTAGAACTTTGAACAACAGGCGCTGCAAACAGTTAGAAAAAGACCAGCCAGATGGTATCGTTATGTAGGCGATATATTTGTTATATGGTCGCATGGGGAAGAGGAACTGGATGCCTTCCTGTTACATCTGAATAGTATTAACCCAATAACTCAATTCACTATGGAAAAGGAACTCGATGGTCACCTGAACTTCTTGGATAGCGGCGCCCTCTGGGTGGCTTATATATACGGCGCTCACTCGTGCTCTCGCTGCAGTTCGCCGATTGTCCTCGCTGGATGCCTTACACAGTCGAAGGCGGAACGTCAGGGGAGAGTCTTATGTGTGGCCCACGCCACCTCAGCCCAGAAGTGTTAAGTAATGACAATACCTGCCGTGAAAACCTCCATTCTATGAAGAGAACAGGTTGTAAGCCTTCTCGAGGAAGTAAAGAAGAAGTAGAAGAAGAAGAGAAGAGGAAAGAAGAATAATACTGTCAATAAAATTTTTTCTGCGTTTGTGATCGCATTGTCAATATGTAAAACTATCGACGTTTCGGTCACTGTTGCAAGTGACCTTCTTCAGGATGTAAAAACAACTTGATGAAGGTCACTTGCAACAGTGACCGAAACTGCGGTAGTTTAATATATTGACAATGCGATCACGAATCCAGAAAAACTTTGTTGACTGTGACAATGGCCGCGGAAGCGTACACTTATAAGAATAATACTGTGACTGTTCAAGCTTTCCTGGCGGATGTGTTCTAAATAGTCTTCACGAGTTTTACGTCGGATCACGTTGTGCAAATTCCGCAATATTTCCTCGGAGCAACTGTCCAACATGTTCAGATAGTTCGACCTTGCTCGTGGCTGGGTACGACTCACGGTATCCGGTATAGATATATGACAATGCGATCACGTATATATTAATGAATTGCTTATGCATGTTGGTGAAGGCGGATCGCTCTCCAATTGTACCGCCTCCATTTTTCCGTTTGTTTAACAGGGTGTACCAAAACTCTCACGTCCGCACTGATTTTCCACGATGTTATAAGTTGCGCTAGGGACCGCATCTACCGTCTTTCGAAGTAGCAGGCAACTACGCTGTTATGCGGCGGCTCGATTCGGACCATTCAACATCTGTCCTTCAAGTGTAACGAGCGGGTAACAGAATTTATGTTTCATACCTGCCACAGCAAATTTGTGTTCGTGGGGTCTCTACTATAATTCAAACGTTTGACTTACGCTTTACGTATTCGTTTCGGAATATCGTTTCTACACATTCCGTTAAGTATACGTGGTTAACATTATGAAGACAATTAATAACATTTGTGAAATACAACTTTGTTTGCGGAAACATAATCATGTTCGAAGTCGGCAGTTTTTCCACGACAAACGACTTTCAACAACTTATTATATGCATAATTGTTGCAACTGATTGCCGGGAATTATATATATATATATATATATATATATATATATATATATATATATATATATATGTGTGTGTGTGTGTGTGTGTGTGTGTGTGTATACACATTTGAATTACAAAAAACAAATACTAAAAAAAAGGGTTGCATGGCGCGAGATTCGATCCGGCGACCTTTGGGTTACGAACCCCAGCGCTTACCGCTGCGCCACGACGCTGTTGAAATCTATTAATCGTAGAGAGTATTTCACCTCAACCATTTCCTTTAACTGTCGATTTTCTCAACAACGGCTGAGAAGTGCATCTTGGTGCTTTGCCACATTACACCTCTGGCCATGAGCTTTTATTGTGCGTAGTTGCCTCCCCTTGTTAGCTAAGGACGGGCTGAGGTCGCCGCTGCTCTAACCAGAGCAGCCCAACCGGAACACATAGACACCCCGGCGACAGGCTGCCTCACGGCGAAGCTGCGCTCCTTCCCGTTCGGTTCGGTTCGGCATTCCCGGCGCGGCGCGGCGCGGCGCAGCGCCACAAATCAGCCCCTCCCCCTCCCCCTCCCCCGTGCCCTCCCGATGAAGACGTCTCCCCTACCTGCCGCGCCTCAGCCTCTCCGGCGGCTCTTATCGAACGGCCTCGCCCGGTGCTACTTTAAAAGTGTTGGGGGCGTGGAGGGGGCGGCCCGCGGTCCGTTTCGGCTTGATTTAGTTGTAGCGGGCTCCCTGTTAGGGCGGCGCTATCTAAATTTTCCCAGCAATAAACACGCCTGAAATATATCGCCGGCCTTGGCGCGGCACCGTGTTCGCCTCGGCCGGGGTCGCGTTGCGTCCCATCGCATCGGATCGGATCGGAAGGGCTCCGCACAGTGATCACTGGCCGGCCTGCGACGGCGACGGCGACGGAGACGGCGACACGACACGGCCTGACTTAAGTCCTGCTCGCTGCGCCCCTTGTCGGGCACCTGTGTCAGCCAGGTAGCCGCGCCAAACGCCGGACAGCCGACACCGCCGCACTCCGTAAAGGCCGGCGGGTTTTGTACCGCGTGTCGCTCGGCCAGACAGCTCACTTGTAAGACTTCTAGGTCTTCATTTGTTTTGGATTTCAGAATAGCCACCCAACTGAGGGGGTTATTTATGCTAAGCCTGTTGATATTTTGAAAAATATCGGGATTCCGATATATCGATATCTAAAAGATTTTCATAATATCCTATCCTATCCTATCGGTATATCGGTGTATTAACTCTAACTGCTGACATATAAGTACTAAACCAGTAGTCCGTAGCTCGTGGTCGTGCGGTAGCGTTCTCGCTTCCCGCGCCCGGGTTCGATTCCCGGCGGGGCCAGGGGTTTTCTCTGCCTCGTGATGACTGGGTGTTGTGTGATGACCTTCGGTTAGTTAGGTTTAAGTAGTTCTAAGTTCTAAGGGACCATAGATGTTAAGCTCCATAGTGCTCAGAGCCATTTGAACCATTTGAACTAAACCAGTTTACAAAAAATGGAGACTGTGCCCAAACCCAAATAAAACAGACCTGCGCCTTCCATTTAAATAACATACTAGCAGACAGAGAAATAAATATTACTTTCTGCGGAAAACGAATTGTTGTTGTTGTTGTCTTCAGTCCTGAGACTGGTTTGATGCAGCTCTCCATGCTACTCTATCCTGTGCAAGCTGCTTCATCTCCCAGTACCTACTGCAACCTACATCCTTCTGAATCTGCTTAGTGTACTCATCTCTCGGTCTCCCTCTACGATTTTTACCCTCCACGCTGCCCTCCAATGCTAAATTTGTGATCCCTTGATGCCTCAAAACATGTCCTACCAACCGATCCCTTCTTCTAGTCAAGTTGTGCCACAAACTTCTCTTCTCCCCAATCCTATTCAATACCTCCTCATTAGTTACGTGATCTATCCACCTTATCTTCAGTATTCTTCTGTAAAACGAATTAAACATAACAAATTTCCCAAATGGCATAACCCTTGAGAGGTCACTTACCTTCAAGAAACACCTGGAACTAACTAGCCAGAAATTGAAAACCTGAAATAACATCATCGAGAGATTAGCAGGCACCACATGGGGAGCGGATGCAAATACACTACGTGTTGCGGCAATATCACACGTCTATTCCGTGGCAGGGTACTGTGCTCCTGTGTGGAGTAGGAGTGCCCATGTAAAGAAGATTGACGCCCTTATCAATGAAGCCATTATGTCAATAACAGGGGCACTAAAGTTGAAACGTCGCTTTAGAAAAATTATGGAATTACTGTGCTGATATACCTCTTACATTATTTGATTTTCAAAGAGCTGGGCAAAACTGAACGTACTCAGACGTTACTCTCTTTACTTATTCGGATCAACTCTAAACTGACACACAGTATTTTTTAACGCAACGCAATCTTACTTCCAAAAATCCCTATAACAGAATGGCCTTGACTAACATTAACCTATACGTTTCACAAATCAGTTACCTCACAAAAATCTTCGTTACTCGAACTACAGCAATACAGCGAGCGCCACAACTACCAGCTAAATAAAAGATTCAAACTACTGGAGGCACTAACTACTGAGAGTCATAGTTAGCAAAATAAAGATTTTGATAGAGAACAAACAATGTGTTTACCTTAATAGTGTTCAAAAGTGATAATATATATATATATATATATATATATATATATATATATATATATATATATATATATATATATATATATATCAGTCCATGATATCCAATATTACAAATTTACTCTTTCTGATGGACACAGGTCCAGATCGGCCGCTCTCAAAATTCCGCCATCTCTCTCCCCACATCCACCACTGCTGGCGGCTCACCTCCAACTGCGCAACGCTACGCGCTGTTAACAGTCAACTGCCCAACACTGCACACAGCACAGCCAGTGATTTTCATACAGAGCGCTACGTGGCGTTACCAATAAGAAAACCTAAACAGCCTACTTGCAAAGTCAACACCTCTAGAATGGCTTCATGTCGTCTCAGACATCACTCCGCCTGAAATCCGTAGACAGCAGGCAACAATTCAGGAATGGCAAAAAATAAATCATGCAGAAAAGGCAAGAGCACTACCGATACACCAAGTACTAGATGACCACTGTCGATTTCGCCTTAAATCAAGAGCGCCAATATGGGAAGACAGAACACTTGCCCAAGGAAATACCTATGATTGCCACAAATCCTGGAGAACCAAGTGGAACAATAGTGACGTTAGCCGACACAATTAGAAGAACCCAGTCAACAACTTCCAGGAATGCAGCTTCCTCGTAATATCTGGTGCCAGGTTAACCGTGTGAGAACTGGACACGCGGGAACTAAATCCATGCTGTACAAATGGGGCGCCAATGATAACCCAATGTGTGACTGTGAAACTGATGGACAAACATTACAACACCTGGTGGAAGATTGCCCACTGCGAAGATTCTGTGGTGACTGGAGAGACTTCGTGGAGACCAGCTCTGCTGCCATTAAATGGCTGTCACATTTGGACATAACTTTTTGACAAATTGTAGCTGTGATTATATTTCAACTTTGCTCAAATTCAATAATGACTGATGTTTGTTCTGTTTATATTATTATTTATGTGTGTATATGTATATTTGTATTTATATGTTATGTTATGTAAATTTACGATGACAATACTGCACTTGCACTGGTAAAGCCATACGATAAATAAATAAATAAATCGATGATTGACGGAAAACATATCGACGTAGCTACCTATAAAACATCGGCTAACGTCGTAAATATACTGTCAGTTTTAGAGCTACATACTTAAGGATTGGTTTACTATTAGATATTCCGTACATCAACACCCTAGCAGCCTGCCTACCCCCCTTAGACCAAGAACTGAATCGAAAACGATACCGTTCATGCTTGGCGATAACCATTTTGCTAAAAATGGTAACTCTCTAAGTGGCACAATAGCAGGTGTCCGATGGATCTGTCATTCGGTTTCGTCACATATAAGACTTGTCCAGAACACTTCTAGTCGACTTCCCTATTTTTTAATTTCCGAAAACGCCAGTGACATAGCCGGCCGCTGTGGCCGAGCGATTCTAGGCGCTTCAGTCCGGAATCATGCTGCTGCTGCGGTCGCAGGTTCGAGTCCTGCCTCGGGCATGAATGTGTGTGATGTCCTTAGGTTAGTTAGGCTTAAGTAGTTCTAAGTCTAGGGGACTGATGACCTCAGATGTCAAGTTGTAACGCCGGAAATGCAGATCCTCCTATTTCCATCTATTGTACTATAAGTTTTTTCCATATTTTATTACCTGAAGAAATGACGTTTCTGTGTCTTTGTATATTGTATTTGTTTTACTATTTGTATATATTTGAATTTATGCCGATGTATAATTGGTTTGTTTGTAAATATTATTTGTAATTTTACGCTGAGTCTGGCCTAGGGAAAAGTATGCTGTCGAACGATTACATTTATAGGTCGTGTGGAGAACCAAAGTGTTTAGGATCTTTGGTAGTGTTAACTCTGCCGGGTGGAGCGCGGGCAGAGCAGAGAGAGTCTGGCTGGGGTAGCGTGGTGGAGCAGGTGTGTTGTGCGACGCTTCCGCGAGTTTCCGCTCTTTCGGGGTTTGCCAGCATGTAATTGCGCTCGACTTGCTATGATAGTTTCTGACACGGTGTCGCGGACGGGCAGCATTAGCTGGCGCACATTAAGAGTCCATTCCGCCTGGTGACCGTATCGAGAAGAAGGCGCGCCAGCATCCAGATTCTGCAACAGCGACGGCCGACAATGAGTGACTGTCGCCACCTCCTCGATCGAAGGCTTCAAACTTTCAATCAACCAACAAGGAAGACTGGAAGCACGTAAAGTCTTAGAACTGTATGGCAGACCTCAGCTTTTCAAACTGTTCCATTTTCCTAACTATAATTACAGCAACTTATCATGAACATTTGCTGCTCGTTATCCCAATTGCATTACCATGCAGGGTCCCTTCCTTTTCCGAAATGAACTCGAGTGTCGTTGAAATTCAAACGCCAGCATTAAAGTAATATTATTCCATTTCACTGCTTTAATTTCAAAGTTCAGTTAAAGTGTTCATAGCTGGCTACAATATTTAGATTACACAAGCACAAATTATGAGTGCGAGTTTTGTTACCATATTTTTAGCTTACCTGTGACTACAGCTCATCTTGGTACGTACTAAATTTTACTATTGTTAATTGTTCAGAATCATTTAATTCAAGTTCAAAGTTAAAACTCTTATTTCTAAATTGCGTAGATTCAAGTAGCTTTTGAAATGATTGTTGAGGTAGCCCAAGACTAAAATTATTTGACTGAATTTCGATGTGCTTCAGAAACAAAGCTCACTATTAATTTGTCACCAAATTAACTTTCTATGTTTCGGTTTTATTAATTACTTTGTTAAATTAAGTCAGAGTGTAGCGAAATTTATTACTTCTGACAAACTTTCAGTTTTCACACTACACGTGTCAACCTTCAGTTGCCACGCTTCTAGTGCTAATTATATTTGTAACAACCTTTCTTTTTCAGTTACTATAGTAATTGTCCATAGGACTGCCGACCGTAATTTCCCCCAAATCTCAAATATCTAATTACTGCTAGTTAATTGTTAACGTAACGGCCGCACATTTACTTTCTTTATTAACTTTACCCCTTTTCAAAATTAATTTCCACCAGTTTCATTTGCATTTTTCCTTTAATTTAGATGTAACTATTTCCTCTCTCTTTACCGACAGATTAACTTCGGTGACGATTGCTTTTCCCATATTTCCATTAGGTACACGCGGTCTAATTTTTCACTGTCATTAAGGTCGATAAGTGAGGGGGAGGTGCTTAGGGCTTAGAGCCATTTGAGCCAGTGAGCTAACGGCAATGTCAAAACAGTATGGTAAAACAACGCTGCAGTTTCTGTTGATATCGCCGAGCGCGGATTACGTCAGATTTTCCCTTCACAGTTCTCCATCCATCTCGAAGACTAATTTGTCATTTAGACTTTTCTTCTCCAGTTTCAGTGGCTGTTTTCGAAGAATGTCGATGTGAAAAAATGGCACACTAGTTCTGTTAAAAATTGTTGTCTTAACGCAACTGGTGTACTATTTTTTCACATCGGATATCTTTTGATCCCATTCACACCGCCATCTCCCACTGTCGTCGGACTTCACCTTCTTCTGTGTCACACATATTTGCTTCACACAGTCAAAGTGAAAGCCCAAAAAGTGATAAGACTCCTTCCCACAGTGAAAGGAAAATTATGTTTAACTACAGTTTCAAAAGAACAGCCTCAAATGTTTACCGAAAATTGTAAAAAAAAAAAAGATACAATGTAAACTAAAGATATCGGCACACGATATTAGCAGTTTGATATTGATATATTGTGGGAAGAAGTATCGCCGATATGTAACGATATTTTTGAAAAAAAAAGACATAACGATCTATCGATACTTCATCAACGGCCCAACTTTATACGTCACTCGCCAGATCTTACGAGCATTAAATGACGCATTAGCACCGGTTGGTATTCTCTATAGCCTATCTAAATCATTAGAACAGTGGTTGTCAAACTACTTCATGGGGCCTGCGGTCCGAATCACTTATACGACCCTCAATTCTCAGGCGCATTTAATAGTAATGTACTGCGCATTAGAGAACAAAGTGAGAGACTGGAGAAAATCCGTCAATACTAAGGGTTAAACTTCCTGGCAGATTGAAACTGTGTGCCGGGCCGAGTCTCGAACTGGGGATCTTTGCCTTTCGAGGGTGAGTGATCTACCAATTGAGCTGCCCAAGCACGACTTACGACCCGTCCTCACAGCCTTACTTCCGCCAGAACCTGGAAATACTAAGGATTTTCAACTGGCGAGAAACCCAAATAAAGTCACCTTAGATTTTCTAGCTTTGGCAGATATACGGAACTGAATATTGACGCGCTCGGTAGCGTCAAAGAACAAATCTGTGAACTAAAGAAGCAGGCAAAATGGCACTAAATATATCATTTGAAAAAAAGACATTTCCCGACGAGTATTAGTGATGCCCCAAAATATTGTAAAATTCATAACGACACAATCTGTGAAACAGGCTGTTTTAAATATCCAAGAGAAATGATAACAAGCGACACGAAAGAAAATATAGCGTAGAAAACTGAGTCCATAAAATGGAAACGGCATTCCAAATGACAAAAAATGTGTATAACAAAAATAGAAAATACTGTAGTGTTCATAACTTGGAAATGGCATTTCAAATGACAAAAAACGTATATAACTAAAACTTTATCCTGCAACACAAGACACTGTCAAACAGTGATACGGTGTCAAACACTGTTTGCAACAGAAACACTGTTTGCAACAGAAACAAACTAACAAGATTTGGGGATCTTGAAAAACTGGAAAAAGCTGAAAGAAGAATTTTAAGGAATATACTCTGACCTAGAAGTAATACAGTGTTGAATGCAAATTAATATCAAACAGAGGACTCTATTTGAAAATGGAAAACCTAACTGATGTAATGAGGGAAATGCGACTACAAATTTATGGCCACATATACCGAACTGATAATAACAGCTTAACTAAGCAGATCTCCAATTTACTAAACAGCTACAAATTCAAACCCACGTGGTTCATCGGTATTGACAAAGATCTGAGAACCACAGAAATTAGAATGGATATAGTAGATAACAGAATACTTTTTAGACAAGCAACACAAAACGCAGGATTTCAGGAAAGAAAGAGATCTGCAAGGGAAGAAAGTGGACCCAGGAAGGAGAGAAACGACACTCACGAAGGATGACGGAAGTCTGGCAGCAACGCAAATTAAATACAAAGATTAATTTTAATTTTAATAATTAACAGCCTCAGTTACTCCATTTACCTAAAATCTTCCTATATTTCAGTCGGGATAACCCAACCCTCTTCAGAATAACAGTAACTACCGTTTGTCCAGTACAGCACTAGCTGCTGCCGCATCGCGGTCGCGAAGTGGGTCCGAGGCAGTTCCAGGTAAGCTTTATAGTGTGACGAAGATTTTTGGATTTATAGTTTCAGCTTGACTATGTCCACTATGGACAAACGGTAGTTACTGTTATTCTGAAGAAGGTTGGGTTATTCCGACTGAAACATAGGTAAATTCTAGGTAAACGGTGCAACTGAGGCTGTTAATTATTAACATTAAAATTAATATTTACAAAAAAATGGCTCTGAGCACTATGGGACTTAACATCTGAGGTTATCAGTCCCCAGTCAAAGTTTCGACTACACTTCATTAGACTTCTCGCAAAGTTAGTAGTGCAGTGGATTAGGGGATATCTTTGAATCCAGTAGTGTGTTCTTTTTATTTTTATTTTGTTGTCACGGATATATGTGAGACCAATATTTTTGTGACATTGTGAAACGGGATGGAACTGTTGATACAAGAAATAATTATTTCAAATCTTACTATAAATAGATTTTATCATTGTTGTTGTTGTGGTCTTCAGTCCTGAGACTGGTTTGATGCAGCTCTCCATGCTACTCTATCCTGTGCAAGCTTCTTCATCTCCCAGTATTTTCTACAACCTACGTCCTTCTGAATCTGCTTAGTATATTCATCTCTTGGTCTCCCCCACGATTTTTACCTTCCACGCTACCCTCCAGTACTAAATTGGTGATCCCTTGATGCCTCAGAACGTGTCCTACCAACAGATCCCTTCTTCTGGTCAAGTTGTGCCACAAACTCCTCCCCAATTCTATTCAATACCTCCTCATTTGTTATGTGATCTACCCATCTAATCTTCAGCATTCTTCTGTAGCACCACATTTCGAAAGCTTCTATTCTCTTCTTGTCCAAACTATTTATCGACCATCTTTCACTTCCATACATGGTTACACTCCATACAAATACTTTCAGAAACGACTTCCTGACACTTAAATCTATACTCGATGTTAACAAATTCCTCTTCTTCAGAAACGCTTTCTTTCCTATTGCCAGTCTACATTTTATGTCCTCTCTACTGCGACCATCATCAGTTATTTTGCTCCCCAAATAGCAAAACTCCTTTACTACTTTAAGTGTCTCATTTCCTAATCTAATACCCTCAACATAACCCGACTTAATTCGACTACACTCCATTATCCTCGTTTTGCTTTTGTTGATGTTCATCTTATATCCTCCTTTCAAGACACTATCCATTCCGTTCAACTGCTCTTCCAAGTCCTTTGCTGTCTCTGACAGAATTACAATGCCATCGGCAAACCTCAAAGTTTTTATTTCTTCTCCATGGATTTTAATACCTACTCCGGACTTTTCTTTTGTTTCCTTAACTGCTTGCTCAATATACATATTGAATAAAATCGAGGAGAGGCTACAACCCTGTCTCACTCCCTTCCCAACCACTGCTTCCCTTTCATACCCCTCGACTCTTATAACTGCTATCTGGTTTCTGTACAAATTGTAAATAGCCTTTCGCTCCCTGTATTTTACCCCTGCCACCTTTAGAATTTGAGAGTATTCCAGTCAACATTGTCAAAAGGTTTCTCTTAGTCTACAAATTTTATCATTGTATAGCTTATTTCATCTTGTACATTTAACAGAAGGAAAATAAATCTAGTATTTAAAGTTTTGCCTGGACTTTTACTTTAATACTTCAAGAGAACCATTGCACTCATCGGGATGATATCATACAAACATTCAAAGCATTAAATTCGGAGCACTACGAACAAAGTGAGAAGACGTGACACAATCACTTTTCTGAGTGAACATCGTAAGGAAAAGGAACATCGTTAACACTGCTAAGTACCTTGCGATCTGGCGATAATTTCTCGGCAAGCCACTCATATCGGAACGTGTAGTGTCCATCTCTTTATGAATCAAGATGTGTATTTTAATTGCATCGCTTCTACACGTGATCTCCTTCCACTATGCGATGAGAGTGCAACTTCTGTGATTGGGGAATGTAATTCTTCACCTGTCGGTAAAAGTATGTGTCGTAGGGTCGATAGAATGACATATACCTTGACAGTATTACTTCCAATGAATGGCTCTGTATTCAGATTGCAACGGCAAATATCCCTGCATATAAGAAGGAATCACTTTTCCCACCCCACGAATCAATAATGTACAGAAACAGCAGTGGTACAAGTACGAGGTACCCTCCTCCACGTACCGTACGGGGGCTTGCGGAGTATGTATGTAAAAGTATATATAGAAATAGACTGAGTAGTCATTCTGGACTTACCTTCATATGGCGAGAGATTGGGACACGTGATGTAACTGATCATGAAGATAGGACACTTACGTGATCAAATTGTTGTAAAAACACTGGCAGTGAATTGGGAAACGAGTATAAATAATACTTAAAAGTTTCTGCGTTACCGGATCTTCAACAGTGACATAATGCGTCTACAAATACAAAAAAGTAGAGTGAAAGTAGACACCCTCCTGCACATTTCGTTGTGTTACGCATGACTAGCTGAGTACCCTATCTGGTATGCACTGGTTCCAATTTTATTAGTCTATCTCCTTCTCCCCCCCCCCTCTCTCTTTACATCTCTTCCTCCCTCTTCTTTCTGTCCACCTCCTCCGCCCTCATTCTCTGTCGTCTCCTCCTTCCCCTCTCTCTATGCACCTGCTACTCCCTCCTTCCTCTCCGTGTCCATCTCCTCCTCTTTCTATCTCATCTTTCCCTTGTCTCTCTGTTCATCTCCACCTCCCTGATATCTCCGGAACTATGTGCCGTATATTCATAAAATTTCGCAGGTACACACGGTGCACATATGAACAGTCTCCGTAAAATTTGCCGCGAATACGGTAAGAAGTAATAAATTAAAACATTATGCTTGATGCGAAAATGAACAGCGAAAATTTAGTAAGCGCCAAACATTTTTCCTTTCGTCATCATGTGGGGATGTCAGCAAGATAGAGTTTCGAAAGGGTTTGAACTTATATGTAAAGTTTGTTGCAACTCACTAAGTGCTCTCGTTCCAAATACTGGATGTACAAAAGCTGGGTATTCATGCTTCGAGGACTACACTTCTTTTTCACTTGCACCCCCCACCCCTTTGATAGCTAGGTTGTTGTTAGTCCCACAGCGATTAAGTGATATGTGAGATTTAAAACTTTCCCGGCGTGCATGTTGTTCCACAAAATTTCGGGCAAAATGCCGTATGTTTGCGACTTGCTGCCACAATATTTCGGCACAGAATCTTCTGGCCAACTTCAGGTGATACGGGCGAAAACTCCCTGATATTTGGTATTTAAGGCCCCTCCGGCCCATGCGTGGTGGATTCACTTGGCGTTGCGGGTGCGCTACTTAGGCGCGTTTGATTCTGCTGCGCCCTCCGTGGTGAAAACTTGCCGCATCGATATCAATTCGATTGTCTGCCAATATAGGCGTATGGTAAATAGGCAGTCGTTTTAAAGGCCTCTTCCTCTCCGTTGCTCCATCGTTTACAGGTCTGCAGCGCTCTCTCCACTTGCTGGGACGAATACCAATACTTATGTATTCTTACGAGTATATATTGGTAATATTTCAGCGCAAATAGGCAGAATAGTAAGAAAATACAAAGTGAAATCAATCTTTCTCCATCCTCCCAAAATTTCGTCGCTGTTGGGATCTGTCAAAGACGACCTAGAGCTGCACAAGACAGGTGTTTACAGGATTCCGTGTGAATGCGGCAAATCTTATATACGGCAAACGACGCTTACTGTGCAGGACCGCATTGAAGAACATCAACGGCATACTCGCGTTCTTCAGCCTTGTAAGTGTGCCATCGCCGAACTCTGTATTTCCACTGGTCATGCCATGAATTACAATCAGACAATTATTGTCGCTTCTTGAGTTCTATTATTAATGAATCCGTGGAAATTCGGCTATCTGACAATGAGTCTCTTACTAATCGTGACGGTCGTTACCAGTTGAATTCGGCATGGAATCTAGTCGCCGAAAAACTTCGTGTCCTCCGTAGCCGGCGTAGTTCTGTGGTGGAACCGCGGGAAGACAATTGAACTGATCTCGATGCGGCGAGTTTTCACCACGGAGGGCTCGCAGCGCAGCAGAATCGAACGCTCTCAAGTAGCGCAAGCGAAACGCCAATTGAATCCACCACGCATGTGCCGAAGGGGCCTTAAATACCAGAGCACAGGGAGTTTTCGCCAGTATCACCTGAAGACGGCCAGAATACTCTGCGCCGAAATATTGTGGCAGGAATTTGCAAACATCCGGCAGTTCGCCAGAAATTTTGTGGAACAGTAAGTGGTATGTGTACCAAATTTGGGTGGAACCAGTCCAGTGGTTTTGGAGAAGATGTGGAACAAACATACACATACACACAGTTTCCTAATATGTACGAACATATTTTGTTTCCGTGACCGGATTCTGATGAAATATGGCCTATACGATGCCTCTTAGCTACGCTGAAGATTCCAGAGAAAACCCCTTAAAAGTCCATCTAGTAGCCTAGTTTTGGAGATATGTGTGTTCAAAGAAAAACAGACACGGCGGTTTTACAGATTTATTATCACTGCGAATATATGTGCGTGATATGCATCAAGACACTCATTGAATACTTGCCGATTACCAGATTTTCTGAAATTACGTAGCAGTTCACTTGTGGAGAGGCATAATGCTGCATGGGAGTACCGACCTTCAGATCTTTCAACAGGGCGCCTAGTTTAGCGAAAATATCCTCTCCCCATCCATTAGTTATTGACGTAACTGCATAGCGCTAATGTCTAGTGCTCTATCAACGGCAACCGGCAACTACACTTCCTCAACTCCCATGATTCACAGCCAGAGGAAAATATTTGGATTTTCCCGTCAACTGGTGGAGAGGAGTTAGTCTGCACCACAGTCTAACATAACAGTCGCGACACTCACTGCTGTGAAAGTTGTTGCCGTTTGACAGATGGAGCGACACTAGCGCTCCATGCGGCAGGTAAGGTGAACGTCAGACGCGTCGTAAGCATAATGGGGTTGGGTTGGGTTGTTTGGGGAAGGAGACCAGACAGTGAGGTCATCGGTCTCATCGGATTAGGGAAGGATGGGGAAGGAAGTCGGCCGTGCCCTTTTAAAGGAACCATCCCGGCATTTGCCTAGAGCGATTTAGGGAAATCACGGAAAACCTAAATCAGGATGGCCGGACGCGGGAATGAACCGTCGTCCTCCCGCATGCGAGTCCAGTGTCTAACCACTGCGCCACCTCGCTCGGTAAAGCATGATGTTTGCATCCATTTCCTGCGTAATTTCCGAATTATTCGAGTTATTTTCTTCCCTCCAAGAGTTTGTGTAGTATCAGGAGGCATATATGTTTCTAAAAATTATTCTAAAAGAAGCGCTAGTATGGACAAAAACCATGAATAGAGTGGCAAGCTACAACACATTCGTGAAGAAAGTCTTGTGACATTGGACAGAATTGCAGCTTACCACGTTGATATCAAAAGAATATAAGCACACAGATTCACATGTACGAAACACAGACATGTACCTCTGCATGCAAAAGCGATCGACAGCTCGTTTATCGTTCTGTAGGCCTAGTGTGTTTGTCATTGTCGCCTGTCGCCACAAGTACGACCTTCATCTTTATATTATTCTAAGTGGGACAGACAACTGCCAAATAGTGGGAGAAATATACTGAAACCATTACAATGAGCTGATTACATTACATTTCATGAAAAACCAAATATTTGAATAATTTTCAAACAATCTGTCTGTAGGCATTTTCCTTGCCCCATAATAGTTTCGCTCGAAGTCTAGCGATCTGCACATTCTGACACTTCACACGCTTTTGTAAGACACGAACAGCTGCAATTACTCTAACCACTTCATCGTCAAAGCACGTCTGTGTTGATGATTCACACGAATCTGGCACTGATACATGGAGAGTTGAACTGGCTTCTTCTGTGTCATAGGACGGTTTTACAGCTTTAGATTGACTGTCGAATCTTTGTGGCAGTTTCCTCTTCATCGTGAGCCGAGGCGGCTTATTTGGAATGTCACACTGTGTGGGTGCTGCATTCCACACGAGTTTGTTATTGTCTGCGTTCATGAACCGGTTTTGTTCGAAATGTACCGAGCAAAACCTAATATTATTATACAAGTAAACTGGGTATTTCTTCATAAGGTCTTCTGGTCTGCTATTAACTAGCCATTTTCTGCTCCTAAAACGAAACAGTCATCATTTATACACATACAGTTTGCAAGTAAATCCTGACGATACAGTTTAGTAACATTATGGTATTTACCTCTCAGCATCTTTAGGAAACCTAGAAAAGACGGCTGTGGTGTCTTCTTCTGTTGCTGCTGCAATTTATTGCGCTACAAAGCTCCCGATGGTAAAAACCATTGTATAAATCAAAATAAACAATCACTATTGGCTTTCACGATTGCGCCGAACTCACAGTTCAACCTACCGGCCGCTTGGGGCGCTGCTGGTTCTGAAGGCAACAAAATCGAGGTGAAGTGTCGCGACTGTTATTTTAGACTACGGTCTGCACCGCTATTATGAGTCGGCCATATTGGATTGTGATGTCATATACCGTGTCAGTATTCTAAACATGATAGAAAAGGAGACTGCCGTGTCAATGGTATTGTGACACTGTACTCCTTCCCTGTGCGTGTCCTTTCAGAGGTGCATTCGACCCGACTTCGTTTTTACGAGTGACCGCAACGAATAGCTCGAGTAGAGCAGCTCCTGGGACAAGTGGAAAATCGGCGAATGGACTGGACTGCCCGTCCCCCGACTCAACTCCCATCGACCACGTGTGGGATGCGTCGGGAAATGTACGACGTATTGCAGCACTTCTACATGCGCCAGCGACCATGAAGCAGTTGTCAGCTGCGCTGGAGGAAGGGTGGAACTCCCTACCTCAAGAACTCCTTACCAGCCTTCTCGCCAGCTTGGCAGAGCATGCATTGCTGTGCACGGTGGTCACACTCCATAATTAAGAACCATGTCTTGCCTTTTGTAGCGTCCAGTGGACTATCGTAAATCGCGGAGACTTCAGTGTATTTATTGTCTCTGAATAAAATTGTGATTTCTATTCGTCTGACTGCCTATTACTTTCAGTTACTACACTGTCGCAGTTTTTTCTATGTACTGTACGGGGCACACCACCCTGCTGGAGCAAATGTAATCTCGATGCATTGCTCACTTTGCTAGAACGACAATTCACAGGCGCTGCCTGAGACGTAAAATATTTTTGCCCTGTTAAAAGAGAACTGAAATAGAGTTGCAGGCCAGAGCAATCACTGACGCAGTTAAGTCGCTCGCTGCTAAAGTGTAATTGTAGTCTTTCGCCGGCACAGCCCAGTTTATAGGTTACTGTCTGTGTGTTTGTGTGTGTGTGTGTATGTGTGTGTGTGTAACCTTTCCGTATAATCAAAAAAAAAAAAAATAATTAAATAATGATGTAAAACCTTTCCGAAGACAAAATAAAAAAATTAATTTTGGATAACTAAACTCTGACGTATGAAAACTGATAAATCTTAACTCACGAAAAACTGATAAATTTTGACGTAATCAGCGCTACGCCATTGACTTGTGAAATCAGTCTGAATCTGTCCGTGAGGAATAAAGTGAAAAATTCTTACCTCGTGATGTTGTCGCCGGATAATGCTGCCTATATATCTGATCGTAAATGGCACAGCTTAGTGCAATGCTGGCCTATCTACTGATACTGGATAACACTTGCTTGAGATCTGAATTACCAGAAAAACTGACTTTACTTAGTGACACAGCTGCACAGCTGGTCGTCTGATAACTAAAGAGAACATGACTACGATCTGACAAAAATTCTGGAATATTTTAATTTACAAAAATGACTGGCAACGCCTTAGGGGGAAATTATACTTTTATAGTTGACTGGTAAAAACAATTATATTCTGAAAAATTTTACGGTATTGAAAAAGATCTACAATCCATTACACGGGAAAACTGAATATATTACAAATCCGGGTCAATTGGTGCTGACGAATCGCAAAAGAAAATATTGCAACAAATTCATATTAACATCTCAGACAAGTGACTTAACTAAGCGCACGAAAATAAAAATAATAAAATTTTCCTTACAATACATGGTTGACTTAATTACACTGTTCATTTTTCATTATATGAACAATTATTCATTTGGTCATCGTCATCTCATTCAGTGGTATCATTTAGCTCTTCGGCTGATCACAATTATTATTCAGTTCCATATTATAAAATTTTACAATTGTTTCTGTACTGTGACTTTAGCAACTACTAACTATAAACTGCGCTGTACCAGCGAAAGACTACATACAACTATACTGTAGCAGCGAGCGACTGTAACTGCGTCAGAGGCTGCTCTGACCTGCGACTCTCTTTTGACAGGGGCAAAGATATTTTATGTCTCAGGTAGCGCCGGTGAATTGTCGTTCTAGAAAGTGAGCAATACGTCGAGATTAGATTTGCTCCAGCAGGGTGACGGACCCCTTACAGAATGTATGTCTCAGTATATCTCTAACGTCGACCAGTTGTAGAATTTTGGAACACGTATTATGTTCGAGTATAATGACTTTGCTGAAGACTAGAAAGCTACTCTGTAGGAATCAGCATACGTTTCGAAAAAGACGATCGTGTGAAACCCACCTCGAGCTGTTCGTTTAGGAGACTCAGAGGGCCATAGACACGGGTTCCCAGGTAGATGCAGTGTTTCTTGACTTCCGCAAGGCGTTTGATACAGTTCTCCACAGTCATTTAGTGAACAAAGTACGAGCATATGGACTATCAGACAAATTGTGTGATCGGATTTAAGAGTTCTTAGATAACAGAACGCAGCATGCCATTCTCAATGGAGAGATGTCTTCGGAAGAGTGATTTCAGGTGTGCTGCAGGGGAGTGTCGTAGGACCGTCGCTATTCACAATATACATAAATGGATAACATCGGGAGTTCACTGAAGCTTTTTGCGGATGATGCTGTAGTATATCGAGAGGTTGTAACAATGGAAAATTGCACTGAAATGCAGGAGGATCTGCAACGAATTGACGCATGGTACAGGGAATGGCAACTGAATCTCAATGTAGATAAGTGTAATGTGCTGCGAATACATACAAAGAAAGATCCTTTACCATGTAGCTACAATATAGCAGGTCATCAACTGGAAGCAGTTCATTCCATAAATTATCTGGGAGTAGGCATTAGGAGTGATTTGAATATATTGCTCACCAGTGTGAGATCCGTACTACCAGATAGGGTTGATAGAAGAGATAGAGAAGATCCAACGCTCGCTTCGTTACAGGATCATTTAGTAATAGCGAAAGCGTTAGGGAGATGATAAACTCCAGTGGAAGATTCTTCAAGAGAGACGCTCAGTAGCTCGGAACGGGTTCAGAATTGGTTCAAATGGCTCTGAGCACTATGGGACTTAACTTCCGAGGCCATCAGTCCCCTAGAACTTAGAACTACTTAAACCTAAGTAACCTAAGGACATCACACACATCCATGCCCGAAGCAGGATTCGAACCTGTGACTGTAGCGGTAGCACGGTTCCAGACTGTAGCGCCTAGAACAGTTCGGCCACCACGGCCGGCTAGCTCGGTACGGGCTTTTGTTGAAGTTTCGAGAACATACCTTCACTGAGGAGTCAAGCAGTATATTGCTCTCTCCTACGTATATCTCGCGAAGAGACCATGAGGATAAAATAAGAGAGATTAGAGCCCACATAGACGCATACCGACAGTCTTTCTTTCCACGAACAATACGAGACTGGAATAGAAGGGAGAACCGATAGAGTTACTGAAAGTATCCTCCGCCACACACCGTCAGGTGGATTGCGGAGTACGGATGTAGATGTTCCAATTTTCATCGAGCAGCGACACATCATGCGAAAGTTACTTTCTTGCTTATGTTTTGCACACCAACATATTTATAAAACAGTGCAGGTAGATAAAGAGCGTTGGAGTTTCGTTTTCAGCTTCAGACCGCAACAGAAACCGCTTCTTTTTTTTTGTGGAGCTACAACTGGAGCGTCTCGTGCGCCCCGGTCCGTATGCTTCCTCCTCCGTGAGGCACTCGGACCGGTTCGCAGCGCGCGCCACTCACGTCACGAAAACACAGCGATCCGGAGGGGACACGCGTGGAAACCGCTTCCTGCAACACACGGCGTCTCGTTTTTATATCAAATCGTGATTTCACCCCATAAAGCTATTCCGAGAGCACGCTTTTCGTCGTTTACGATGGCGGAAAAGATGGACAGCGGTCCGAGTGCGGCGTTTGTTTACACGGCGCCGCACTAATGAGGACCGCCAAACCTGGCTGGCCGGCTGAGACAATCGACAAGCGCTCATCTCCGGCTGGGCCTGGGGTGGCAGTGCGGCAGATAACGCATCTGGGAACAAAGGACGGCGGCGGGGCCGTGTGCAGAGCGCACGCACGTGCAATTACTCCCTAAAGGCAGCCAGTGGGACGGGACGCGTTACCGGCGGCCAGGAAGTCCACGGAGGTATCTGATGCTCCCGCGGCGACGGCGGCGGGGGCGGCGGCCGTAGGCGACCGCGAAGGTTGCTGACTTCCCACCAGCCGTGCCACTTCTCCGGCATGGCACCCTGTTTACACTCGTTCACCACTTGTCGCCTACAATCAGAAAACTGCTTTGAAATACACTACTGGCCATTAAAATTGTTACACCACGGAGATGACGTGCTATAGACGCGAAATTTAACCGACAAGAAGAAGATGCTCTGATATGCAAATGATTAGCTTTTCCGAGCATTCACACAAGGTTGGCGCCGGTGGCGACACTTATAACGTGGTGACATGAGGAAAGTTTCCGACCATTTCTCATGCACGATTAGCAGTTGACCGGCGTTGCCTGGTGAAACGTTCTTGTGATGCCCCATGTAAGGAGGAGGATTGCGTACCATCACTTTTCCGACTTTGATAAAGGTCGGATTGTAGCCTATCACGATTGCGGTTTATCGTATCGCGACATTGCCGCTCGCGTTGGTCGAGATCCACTGACTGTTAGCAGAATATGGAATCGGTGGGTTCAGGAGGGTAATAAGGAACGCCGTGCTGGATCCCGACGGCCTCGCATCGCTAGCAGTCGAGATGACAGGCATCTTATCCGCATGGCTGTAACGGATCGTGCAGCCACGTCTCGATCCCTGAGTCAACAGAGGGGCACGTTTGCAAGACAACAACCATCTACACGAACAGTAGGACGATGTTTGCAGCAGCATGGACTATCAGCTCGGAGACCATGGCTGCGGTTACCCTTGACGCTGCATCGCAGACAGGAGTGCCTGTGATGGTGTACTCAACGACGAACCTGGGTGCACAAATGGCAAAACGTCATGTTTTCGGATGAATCCAGGTTATGTTTACAGCATGGTGATGGTCGCATCCGTGTTTGGCGACATCGCGGTGAACACACATTGGAAGCGTGCATTCGTCAGCGCCATACTGGCGTATCACCCGGCGTAATGGTATGCGGTGCCATTGGTTACACGTCTCGGTCACCTCTTGTTCGCAATGATGGCACTTCGAACAGTGGACGTTACATTTCAGATGTGTTACGAGCCGTGGCTCTACCCTTCATTCGATCCCAGCGAAACTCTACATTTCAGCAGGATAATGGACGACCGCATGTTGCAGGCCCTGTAAGGGCGTTTCGGGATACGGAAAATGTTCTCCAGATCTCTCACCAGTTGTGAACGTTTGGTCAATGGTGGTCGAGCAACTGGTTCGTCACAATACGCCAGTCACTACTCTTGATGAACTGTGGTATCGTGTTGAAGCTGCATGGGCAGCTGTACCTGTACACGCCGTCCAACCTCTGTTTGACTCAATGCCCAGGCGTATCAAGGACGTTATTACAGCTAGAGGTGGTTGCTCTGGGTACTGATTTCTCAGGATCTATGCACACAAATTGCGTGAAAATGTAATCACTTCTCAGTTCTAGTGTGATATATTTTTCCAATGAATACCCGTTTATCATCTGAATTTCTTCTTGCTGTAGCAATTTTAATATCCAGTAGTGTAGTTCTCCACGCAGATCAGTCCTGCACAAGCCTCTTTTTCTCCACACGAGTACTACAACCTACGATTTCATGTCGTGAAGCTCTAATCACAACCCGCAATGTATTGTGCTATACAGGCTGTTTTTATAACTTTACAACTTTGATAATTCATATAAATTAGTTCATAGTACCTGCGCAGGTGATTGTATTGTCAATTTGTGGGGAAATACACCAAGTTTCTTATAGCGTAGTTTGCTAGTGCCGAATAGCACCGCGAGGAGCACTTAGCGGCAGTTGTGTTAAAGATGGCTGCCTTCAGTGCCAGCGAGAGCGCTAGCTTTGTGTTTCGGTTTGAAGAATCGAAGTCGGCGACCACAGTTCAGCGTAATTTCCGTACCGAGCACGCTAAACATATTCATAGTAGGACTACTGTTTGTGAGTTGCATAAATGTTTTGCAGCAACAGGGTGCTAGGTAAGACGTGGGAAATCATCAGGTCGTCCAAGCACATCACCACGTCGTTGGGCGAATGAGTCAACAGCCCTACGGAATCGACCCAGCGTGCATCTCGCGGATGCAAATCTCACATACGACTGTTTGGGGTGTGTTGAGAAACCGTTTGTATTTGAAACAGTTTAGATTGACGATCGAACAATCAATAAAAGACACTGCTCGCAAGAACGTATGTGCGGATATGTTAAATCAATTACATGAGGATGAACATTTCTTGGACAAAATCATCTTTTCTGACGAGTCGACTTTTCACTTAAGTGGCAAGGTTAACATACCTAACTTTAGGATTTGGGATAGTGAACTTCTACACCAAACATTGAAACTTGTCCGTGGTAGCCCTAAGCTGAACGTTATTTGTGCACTGGCCAAGAACAAAGAGTATGGCCCTTTTTATTTCCGTGAGAGAATCATCAAGAGGATAGTGTACCTGGATATGTTACAACAATTTTTAGTACCACAGAGCCGGCCGGTGTGGCCGAGTGGTTCTAGGCGCTTCAGTCTGGAACCGCGCGACCGCTACGGTCGCAGGTTCGAATCCTGCCTCGGGTATGGATGTGTGTGATGTCCTTAGGTTAGTTAGATTTAAGTAGCTCTAAGTTCTAGGGGACTGATGACCTTAGACCTTGAGTCCCATAGTGCTCAGAGCCATTTGATTTTTTGGTACCACAGATCGATGAGGATGACCAAGAACGGAATGTTTACTTCATGCTAGATGGTGCACCACCCCACTAGCTGCCTGACGTCTGGGATTATCTCAGTGATCGCTTTCCAGATAAATGGATTGGCCGTGATGCGCCACTGCATGGCCCCCACGTTCCCCAGACCTGACACTGCTTGGATGCTTTTTAAGGGGATTCTTCAAGGATATCGTGTTTGTACCTCCTGTGCCGGTTTCTCTAACTTGGATCAAGAGTTTATGGCACCACTGAGCAAGTTAACCTGCAATGCTGCAACGACTTTGGGAAGAAATTGACCTCCGATGGGATGCGAGGAGGATAACCAACGGAAGGCACATACAACATCTTCAGTATAAGGTAAAAAAAAACTTGATGTGTTCCCCTACAAAATAACACTAAACACACCTCTATAACTTCTTCTAATAAATTTATATGAACTTTTAAAGTCGTAAATTTTTTTTTTTTGAAACACCCTGTATTGATGAAATTTTGTTAATGTTAGCATTGAGCCCTCAGTGCATGAAATCAAAAGTTTCAGTTAACTGCGTTTTTCACTTTTCAGAGTCCCGTTTTTCAGTCAGTAAAATTGGAATCCTGGTAGGATTAATTTGTTGTCAGTCTGTATGTCTGACTTTCAAAAATCCTTTACCTCAGGAACGAGTAGACGTATCTACCTCAATTAATCTCACATTCTAAGGTCTATGTCCCTCGTCGATGTAAAACACTTGAGATTTCAAGTCAATCCAGTGAAAAGACACAGTCATTTATGTTATATACCTGTATTTTGGCACTCGCAAACTCACTCATTAAAACCTATAAGGTTCTTCTTGACGTTGACTCATGAAATTCGCCAGGAAGGAACATTTAACAGTAGATGTAAAGGCAAAAAAATCTGAAACTATGTTACACTAGAAAAAATTGTCATTTGCTATCCTATTTCAAACTTAAAATCACAACTTTTTAAATGATGGTTATATCGTGTGTTCTAGTGTACAATCATGTTTTAGGCTCTTGGCCGTTTTCAAGTATCACAATGTTGGTCATGATCAGACTTCTATAAAAAAAAGTCATTCAAAAAGCATTACATGTCTGCGTCCCCAAACCATGGTACACTATTAAAATTAAAACATTCTCGAAAGTCTTCGAATTTCAGGTACTGGTATCTTGCCAGTATGATAACAGGCAAAAATCGTCTAGATTCTCCATTTCCGGGGCAAATTTACTGCCTACATACATAATTCAGTTTGTAAGGAGACACAGAGCGAGAATTCTACCCGCACCTGGCCAATTTGTTTCTTACAGGAAGCGTCAGAAGTGACCGTGTGTAAGTCGGGGAAAATTGAGATTCGTTGTGTGATAAGGTTAATGCATTTGAAGGGTGAAATGTCCGGGAAATCCATGATGATATGTCGACTGTTAATGAAAATAATTATTTATTTATTTATTTATGCATTTATTTTACCTGGCAAGATTAGGGCCTTCAGGCCCTCTCTTACACCTAACCAGGCATACTCAGGTTGAACGAGTTACAGTTTCTACTTAACATTAAGGACATATAGCCTATTATGCAGTATTGATGTTAAAGAAAAAAAATAGATATTATAACAGTAGTACAATGATAATTATAAGAATAAAAAATAATTAAAACAATCAATAATAGTAATAATAATAGTAATAATAATAATAATAATAATAATAATAGTAATAATAATAATAATAATAATGACTATGTATATGAAAGTAAACATACTTTTCTTTTCTGAATGTCAGTCCCATTGTTAGTTGGGAATTTTCTTGCAGCTTGTGAGTTATTCTCGTCGAGCAGAGACATAAGACGATAGAATGGGGTGAAAGAGATATGTAAGAGGTAGATAGGTTAGAGGAAGAGAAATAGAACGGTAAAATTCGAAGCTGTGATGGAGAGGAGAAAGAAAGAGATGGGAGGGGCACAAGAATGGTGGTTATACCGTCCCTAATATGTAAGCTTTGAGTTCCCTCTTGAATGTTGAGTAGTTCTGGATAAGACGCAGTTCACAGGGGAGCGCGTTCCATAGCCGTATGGCTGAGATGGAGAATGACACGGAGAAAGATTTTATGTTATGTAAAGGTACAGCCAAGATGATAGACGTATCCGATCTGGTGTTGCGATTGTGGAATGATGATAGGTGTTTAATGTGAGAAGATGAGTATTGGGGGCACCAGTGGCTAAGAAATCGATGAAGTAAGCACATCGTGTGGAGATCGCGTGCCGTATGTGGGCGTATCCAACCTAGCTGGGAGTATGAAGGACTGATATGATCATACAACCGAATATTGCACACGTATCTAACGCAAGCATTCATCACTAGCTCGAGTCATCTAGAATTTTCACTATTTGTGCCGTGTTGAACTACATCGCAGTAGTAAAGATTAGGCAAGACTAGTGTTTGGACTAATTTTTGTTTAACATGGGTTGGAAATATTTTTCTAAACTTTTGAATTGCATGTAGGGAGGAGAGCGATTTCCGGCAAGCTGTGACTGTTTGTTCTTCCCAGTTTAGGTGTTCATCCAAGATTATTCCAAGGTCTTTTACTGTTTTTTGGTATGGTAGTTGGGTACCATTGAGGAGTATTTTAGGGACTGTTTCGCGAAAGTACCGGCTGATTAACTTTTGATGAGATATAAGTATGACCTGGGATTTCTTGGGGTTTAGTTTCAGACCTAGGTTCTGTGCCCATCGAGAAACAGAGCAAAGATCAGCGTTCATACTCGCTACTGCGTCAGCAATGTTTTTGGGGCTTGCACTTATGTACAGTTGGATGTCGTCGGCATAAAGATGGTAGTTGCAGGAGTGAATCACTGAAGAAATATCATTAATGTACAGTGAGAAGAGTAGTGGACCAAGGACGGAGCCTTGGGGAACTCCAGAGCGCACGCTTTTCCATGATGACTTTTCCGACCCACAAATGACTTGTTGACTTCTGTTTTTGAGGTAGCTGTCGAACCATTGTATTGCGCTGTTTGAGAAATTCAGCTGTTTCATTTTAATTAGTAATATATCGAAGTCAACTGTGTCAAAAGCCTTGCTAAAGTCAAGCAGTGTTAGGATAGTAGCTTCACGTCTGTCCATAGCATGTTTAATGTCATCAGTTACTTTGATTAATGCGGTTGCTGTACTATGGTGCTTTCGAAAGCCTGACTGATATTCGTCATGGATGTTATGAGTTTTGAGGTAATCCGTCAGTTGTTCATGGACGATGTACTCTAGGGCTTTAGAAATTGCAGGTAGTATGCTGATCGGCCTGTAGTCACCTGGCGACTTAGGGTTGTCAGTCTTGGGTATAGGCTTAATTAAACTTTGCTTCCACTCAGTAGGATATGTACTACTGACAAGAGACAGGTTGAAGATGTCTGTGATAACTGGAATAATAGTGTCTACGACGTTCTTAATCATGCCAATGCTCACTCCATCATTTCCTACTGCCTCGGAAGAGATTCTCATAATTGCCTTGTGTACTGTGCCGGTAGTGACATGTTTTAGGAAAAACTTGTCTCTCGAGAGATTGATATCTTGGGGCTGGTAATTTGTCGCTGCGTGGCAGTTTGCAGCTGTTGAGAAGAAATCGTTTAATTCTTATGCAGACGCCTGATAAACAGCGTCAGATCTTCGCTTCCCTATACCGAAACTGCGCAGCTGTTTCCAATTCGTATAACACTAGTCTGAGGTGGAAAAGGAATTTCCATAGTGGTCACATGTCCCTGACAGAGAGGCCAAGATTTCGTACACCATCAGTGTGAAGATAATGCGCTCACAGAGAAGAAAGTGGCTTGTTTAGTGCAGTAAGAACCCTTGCACTTTCTCATGAACGGAACTCATCTCAGTTATGGTTGTGTGAAGAAATTTATCCAGGCGTAATTACGGCGAGTTCCACTTATGCTAACCCCTTTCCAACAGCAAAAGCGGCGTGACCTTGAAAAACAGATGTTGATGCTGTTGGAACAGGAAGAAGATGATTTTGTGATCGTTTGGAAACCTGGATGAATTGTGGATCTATCAGTATGATCCAGGAATAAAACCAATGAGCATGGAACGGAAGCACGCCGATTCCCCACTCCCAAAAAGGCAAAATTACACAAATCAGCTGGGAAGCTCTAGCTTTCAGTTTTTTGGGACTGTCCTGGCTTCATCCTCACAGGTAACCTAGCCAAGGGTCAGACCATCGCTGGCAGATAGTACAGCACTCTTCTGGACAAGTTACGAGAAGCTCTGGTTAAGAGATACAGTGGCATTCTCTCCAGAAGCGGTCGTCTACTGGCTGATAAGGCACCAGCCCATTTACCTAAGTTGCACTTGAGAAAACGAGGCCATGTGGCTTTCAGACCTCGCAGCATCTGCATTAGTCTCCTGATCTCGCACCAATTGACTTTTCCTTGTTCCCAGAAACGAAAAATCCGTTGCATGTTCCCTAGTTTAATAGCACGGAAGACATCATTAATGAAATGGAAGAGTGGTTTAAGGTAAAATCTGCAGACTTCTACAATCAAGACATTTGGAAGTTCAAGAAACACTGGAAAAATGTACACTACTGGCCATTAAAATTGATACACCAAGAAGAAATGCAGATGATAAACGTGCATTCATTGGACAAATATATTGTACTAGAGCTAACATTTTCACTCAGTTTGGGTGCATAGATCCTGAGAAATCAGTACCCAGAACAACCACCTCTGGCCGTAATAACGGCCTTCATACGCCTCGGCATTGAGTCAAACAGAGGTTGGATGGCGTGTACAGGTACAGCTGCCCATGCAGCTTCAACACGATACCACAGTCCATCAAGAGTAGCGACTGGCGTATTGTGACGAGCCAGTTGCTTGGCCAACACTGACCAGACGTTTTCAATTGGTGAGAGATCTGGAGAATGTGCTGTCCAGGGCAGCAGTCGAACATTTTCAGTATCCAGAAAGGCCTGTACAGGACCTGCAACATGCGGTCGTCCATTATCCTGCTGAAATGTAGGATCTCGCAGGGATCGAATGAAGGGTAGAGCCACGGGTCGTAACACATCAGAAATGTAACGTCCACTGTTCAAAGTGCCGTCAAAAGGAACAAGAGGTGACCGACACGTGTAACCAATGGCACCCCATACTATCACGCTGGGTGATACGCCAGGATGGCGATGACGAATACACGCTTCCAATGTGCGTTCATCGCGATGTCGCCAAACACTGATGCGGCCATCACGATGCTGTAAACAGAACCTGGATTCATCCGAAAAAATGACGTTTTGCCATTCGTGCACCCAGGTTCGTCGTTGAGTGCACCATCGCAGGCGCTCCTGTCTGTGATGCAGCGTCAAGGGTAACCGCAACCATGGTCTCCGAGCTGATAGTCCATGCTCCTGCAAACGTCGCCGAACTGTTCGTGCACATTGTTGTTGCCTTGCAAACGTCCCCATCTGTTGACTCAGAGATCGAGACGTGGCTGCACGATGCGGATAAGATGCCTGTCATCTCGACTGCTAGTGATACAGGACTGTTGGGATCCAGCACGGCGTTCCATATTACCCTCCTGACCCCACCGATTCCATATTCTGCTAACAGTCATTGGATCTCGATCAACGCGAGCAGCAATGCCGCGATACAATAAACCGCATTCGAGATAGGCTACAATCCGACCTTCATGAAAGTCGGAAACGTGATGGTACGTATTTCTCCTCCTTTCACGAGGCATCACAACAATGTTTCACCAGGCAACGCCGGTCAACTGCTGTTTGTGTATGAGAAATCGGTTGGAAACTTTCCTCATGTCAGCACGTTGTAGGTGTCGCCACCGGCGTCAACCTTGTGTGAATGCTCTGAAAAGCTAATCATTTGCATATCACAGCATCTTCTTCCTGTCGGTTAATTTCTTGCCTGTAGCACGCCATTTTCGTGGGGTAGCAATTTTAATGGCCAGTAGTGTTTAAATCTCGACGGTGACTACGTAGAGAAGATTTAACAGTAACAAATCAACACGAATTCTCTATAACATTTTTTAGGGGTGATTATTAGATTTTTACGATATCCCCTCGTACATCCACTGGAACGTGGCCACTGCAGTCAAGTCTTCGTTTCCCTCCATTATCAAATTCACGATACATTGATGCCACAGAATGCGTTCTTTCAACTGTTTCCATCATTCAGCCATTTTCTGACATACATTTATTTTATCCTCAACTGGATTTGTTGTTGTGGTCTTCAGTCCTGAGACTGGTTTGATGCATCTCTCCATGCTACTCTATCCTGTGCAAGCTTTTTCATCTCTCAGTACCTAGTGCAACCTACATCCTTCTGAATCTGCTTAGTGTAGTCATCTCTTGGTCTCCCTCTACGATTTTTACCCTGCACGCTGCCCTCCAGTACGAAATTGATGATCCCTTGATGCCTCAGAACATGTCCTACCAACCGATCCCTTCTTCTGGTCAAGTTGATTCTTACAGAATCTTTTATTGTCCTCTCTGGTTCGGCCATCGTTGGTTATTTTGCTGCCCAAATAGTAGAACTACTATTTTTACTCTCTCACTTCCTAATCAAAATTCCTCAGCATCACAGGATTTAATTCGACTGCATTCCATTTCCCTTTATTAAAACCAATCTCCCGTGACTGTTCCAAAAATATGTAAAGCTTTTTTCAGAGGCAGATACCAGTCATAAAATTTTATTAACTTATGAAATCTCTTTAATGAAGGAACATGTTTCGAGGTACAAACTGCTGTGTCGTCCGAACAAGACACGGCCAGGGCAAAAGCAGCCCAGGCGCAAAGATGCGAGCTGGTGCCAGTGCCATAGAGACTCGCTTCTTGCGCGAGATCCAACAGTGCTATGTGTGGTGCTGTGGATGAAGACATTGACTTGGCCTCGGCCAATTGCCTGCCGAGTACAGTCGCCCAGTGACCGGACGACAACGGACAGAAGCGTACTCTGAAGAGCAGCTCACGCCCATTTAGTTATAGATCATCGTCCAGGGCTGAGTCAGACAGCGTACGCCGTTTAGTGAACTCTTAGAAGTGAGCAGAAAGTTGTTGTAAATTGCATTTGCTATGTTCTGTGAGGACTATCTACGATTATTTGCACTTAGCCGTCGAGGGCCTTTTTTCTGTTATGTTACACGCAGTGTTGCAGACTACATTATTTGACAAGTCACATAGATTAGTTCAATTATTTATTTATTGTCAACCTGTACAAGCCTCCAAGTGTGAATTGGGCCACCACAGTTCTGCTGGCTTTCGATCCTCCTTGTATATATACTGGATACTTTAACAGCCATCACACGGATTCGCTGTACGACACTGAGGACATCAATAGGGAGTCACTAGCTAAATGGGCAGAAACTACCAGCATGCACTTGGTCTCTGATGTGAAAGACAAGGGAACCTTCCTCTCTGCAATCTGGAATAAGGATTACAATCCAGACTTGGTACTTGTCTCCAAAGACCAGCTAGATCAACCACTTAACGCCACTCGTACTATTCTGTCTGACTTCCCAAACTGCCAGCACCGTCCTGTTATTACAGAAATTGTAAAAATTCCCCTTGTAAACTCAATACACCTGCCCAGATGGAATTTTCTACGAACTAACTGGGATGGATTCTCAAAAGACCTTGACTCCAACTTAGCTGCGAAGAATTTACACGCAACAGGAAACAACTACGATGAATTCGTTAGACTAGTAATCAAAACTGCTAAGTCAAACATTCCTAGGGGTTACAGAAAGGACTATGTGCCTGGCTGGAACCAAGAAAGTGAGGCTTTATATCGAGAATACCAAAGTTCAAGAAATCAGTGGGTTCACAGCTACTCCACTCTTTAAACAAGAACAAACGAGAGAAATGGGAAGCAACACTCAAAGAAATAAACTTTACCAAGTCAAATAGGAAAGCATGGAGAGTCTTGAATGGGCTAACGGGAAAGCAACACCTCAAAAAGTCGTCTTTCAAACTGATTGCCAACCGGATAGCAGACCTCATAAGAGCAAAGAGAGACAAGAATCATACCAGAGCAGCAAAATGTAACCTCTTTAATCTCAAGCGCAGTGCCCCAAGAAACGAGCCGCTTTCCTGGCCCTTCTCCATAGTGGAAGTAGAAAGTTCTGTCAAGCAACTGAAAGCCGGTAAGTCTGCTGGCCCTGACAACATCTATAATGAATTTATTAAGAACATGGGTCCACACTGCATGCGTTTGCTCACTTCACTCTTTACTTACATACTCAAAGAGAACAAACTTTCCAGACAATTCAAACTGTCGAAAGTTATAGCCACTCTCAAATCTGGCAAGCCAGAAGACAGCCGTGAAAGCTACCTCCCTATAGCACTGCTCAGATGTACATTCAGACTTTTGCAACGAGTCCTCCTAACCAGAATAGCACCATTCGTCGAGGCTGCTACCCCTGCCTAACAAGCTGGCTTCAGACAAGGATGCAGCTGCACCGATCAAGTTCTTGCCCTAATTGCCCATAATGAAGCAATTTCCAAGGCCATCTGAAATCAACAGCTGTCTCCATAGACCTGAAAGCCGCGCATGACACTGTCTGGCGACAGGAACCGATCTACAAGCTACTGCTAGTTGTACGAAGTCGAGAAATTGTGGATCTAATATCCAGCATGCTTAGTGAAAGGCAGTTTGAAGTGTTTCTAGGCAGCTCTAAAAGCCACAAACGGAAACTAAATAATGGGCTACCACAGGGATCTGTTTTAGCCCCATCACTATTCAATTTATACATTAATGATTTACCACCCACACCATCAACTAAATTCGTCTATGCAGATGACATCGCACTGGCAGCACAGAGCAGTAATTTCGAAGATGGTGAATTAATTTCGTACGGACGATCTGGAGAAAACTTTAAGACCTAGAGATTGATCCCAAACGCTTCTAAAACTGAAGTCTCTTGTTTCCATCTAGCGAATCGTGCTGCGAACTACAAACCAAGAGCTCTGCTCAATCGACAAACCTTGAGGTACGATCCTTCCCCAAAATATCTCGGAATCACTCTAGACAGAACCCTGAGCTACAAAGAGCACATCACCTATCTTTCTCATAAAGTTGCTGCAAGGAACAACATACCACATAAGCTCAGTGTTACCACCTGGGGAACTTCTGCTGACTGTCTGCGCTTAACTGGCATCAGTCTTGTGTACTCTGCGGCCGCGTACTATGCACCTGTCTGGCTGGAACGAATACATGTGAAGAAGGTAGACACAAAACTGAACGACACAGTGCGCTGCAGTACTGGTTGCATCAAATCAACGTCATGCCACCTGTTACCTGCACTGAGTCACATCGTGGTTGTTGTAGCTATTTAAGGTACAAATGGGGCTGGATCAGTTCACCAATGTGTTAATGTAATCAAGAACAGCAGACAATTGAACATCTAGTCCAATGCTGTCGACTTCATTCATACACTGGAATTTCTGACGACTTAATTAATTGGTTGAAAAACACAGGCTTTAAGGTTTAATCTTGTCTTATATCATATGTATAGTGTATAAAATCACTTGTCTTATATCAACTGCATATTGTATAAAATCACCATACGATTAAATAAATAAAAAACTAGATTAGTGAACCCTTTTATCTTATTTGTGTAAGTTTATTACCAACTTGTTGGAGTATTGTAGAACCCTCGTTCTCCTATCCTGTTACCTGACCTTGTGGCATGGCTGTGTAATGGTGGCAGGAGGTAATTGTTTCAGCGTTGTACTGCAACCGAAACCGTTTCACGAACTCACAAACTCGGCCTACCGTAACAACAGTGGCACCCAGACCTCCACAGCAGTAGCGACGAGGCCTTTACAAAAACCTGCGACGAGGGATTACAAAACAAACCTCATCTGTAGGTTGCAGTGGCAATTCAAAAAACATTTGAGAAACATTCACATTGATATTAAAGTTGTTCTCTACAGTAACGGCATGTGTTGTGGTCGTACTTAGGAGAAGAGAAGGATAACAACATAAGGAAATACATTCACTTCGCTTGTTAGTATTCTATTCACATAAAAAAAAGTAACTCATTTTGTTCATATGATATGGCTGTTTTGTTGTGGTGTTGGTTAGCCAGATTCAAGGAGTCATAGCAATGGACGTAACTGAACATACTACAAGAAGACAGCCGTTTCGTATGAACAAAGTGAGCAATTATCTAAATTTCTCTTATGTGAACAGCATACCAACAAACTTACAAATTCCTTAATAAACGTTTGCCTTTCTTCGACAAACCTAAGATAAGCCTCTGCTGGATGTCAATGCAACCTTGTACGCCTGTACATCATTGCTGAATATGTAAATGATTAGAATTGCAGTTCTCTGTAACAGGTACAATAGTGCATTAATGATGTTCCTGTTTAGTGTTAATAGCAGGCCTGGTAGGATATGTAAGAGGCGTGAACAGTGTTAGATGTTGAGTGACCACTGTGAAGGGCAAGGAGATACCGCGGACAAATGTGACACGGCGTTTTCAGCACGTGACAGAGTTCGAAAGAGTGCTCAGTCTGGGTCTCTATTTGAGCGGCCGGTAAAATAATACAGTATCCAGATGTACGGGGAATTCAAAAGTGCCAGTGGCCCGTCGATGGATTATATGAGAATGTGAGGTCACGCAAACTCGTCGTCAAGGTTCCGGTCAACCACCTTTGACCAAAAAAGGTAGAACTTCCGTACTGTACACCGAGCACATATTTGCCCCCGGTAGCTGAGTGGTCAGTGTGGCGGAATGTCAATCCTAAGGGCCTGGGTTCGATTCCCGGCTGGGTCGGAGATTTTGTCCGCTTAGGATCTGGGTGTTGTGTTGTCCTAATCATCATCATTTCATCCCCGTCGACGCCCAAGTCGCCGAAGTGGCCTCAAATCGAAAGACTTGCACCCGGCGAACGGTCTACCCTAGTCACACGACATTATTATTACCGAGCACATCGCAGCCCCTTCTGATCAGCGCTTGCCACCCGGTAGCAAGTAATGCACTGTATGCAACATTCTGTGACATGCTGCAGCATTGATCAGAGAGCGGCAGCAGCCGGAATAGGGACCTGTCAACGAATGGGTAGGGTGCCACTAACACCACAACACAAACGGATCCGTTTGAATTGGTGCCATGACTGGGGAACATGAACTGCTGCTGAACGGTGTCACACTGTGTTCAGTGACGAGTCGCAGTTCTGCACTGCCGTGTGTGACCATCGTCGGCCTAACTGCGGAGACGTACCATCCACTGAAAGTTTTGGACAGGCGCGGCATTCCTACTCCTGACATCACAGTGTCGGGACCAAGCGGGTATGACTGAGTAACAGCTCATGAAACGAGGGAATGCAACTTTCCTCTTGTGCAGCATCTGCTTTATTCTCCTGATCTCGCACCAAATACGTGCGAGTGTCTACGGGATAGTTGGAAGAATCGCTTGTCATAGTTGTTTGTGTGTGTGTGTGTGTGTGTGTGTGTATGTGTGTGTGTGTGTGTGTGTGTGTGTGTGTGTGTGCTTGCGTGATTGCACTACGTATGTATCAACATATAATGTGCACACAATCTTCACCTGTAAGTATTGTATACACAATCAAGTGCCAAAAGGACTGGTACTATCGTGTAGAAGCCCCAACCATCTCCTGCCCCACTCCCTCCCCCCGAAGCACGCAGAAATGCAACAACACGACGTGGCATGTACTCGACTAATGTCTGACGTAGTGCTGGAGGGCACTGACACCATGAATCTGGCAGGGTTGTCCATAAATCCGTAAGAGTACGAGGGCGTGGAGATCTCTTCTGAAGAGGATGTTGCAAGGTATCCCAGATATGCTCAATAATATTCATGTCTGGAGAGTTTGGGGGCGAGCGGAAGTGTTTAAACTCAGAAGAGTGTTCTTGCAGGCACTGTGTGTCAATTCTGGACGTGTGAGGTGTCGCATTGTCCTGCTGGAATTGTCCAATAGCTACGGTCACAGGTTCGAATCCTGCCTCGGACATGGATGTGTGTGATGTCCTTAGGTTAGTTAGGTTTAATTAGTTCTGAGTTCTAGGCGACTGATGACCACAGATGTTAAGTCGCATAGTGCTCAGAGCCATTTGAAACAATTGTCCAATGCACACAAATGGATGCTGGTGATCGGACAGGAAGATAATAAAATCTCCCAAGAATAAAATCTCACATGGAACTGATGGCATTTCCAGCAGGATAATAAAATATTGTTCCCAAGAAATAAGTGGGATTCTTAGCCATATATGTAATAGCTCTCTGAAGCAGGTATTTTCCCAGATAGACAGAAGTATGCCATTGTTAAACCACTGCATAAAAAAGGGGATATGTCTGATGTCAACAACTACCGACCAATCTCTCTTCTGACTGCCTTATCCAAAATTCTTGAGACAGTAATGTATTGTAAAGTAGCTTCACACCTTTGTAAGAATAAAGTTTTAACAAAATGTCAGTTTGGTTTCCAGAAGGGTTCTTCAACGGAAAATGCTATATATACCTTCACTAATGAAATATTAAATGCTCTGAGTAACTGGAAGTCACCCGTTGGGATTTTTTTGTGATCTATCAAAGGCTTTTGATTGTGTAAATCATGGAATACTTCTAGATAAACACAATTACTGTGGTATGAATGAGACAGTGTTCAAATGGTTTAAATCATACCTGACTGGAAGATTGCTGAAAGTTGAAATAAACAGTTCACTTAATATGCAAAAAACTTGGTGATTTCTCAAGCTGGGGAACAATCAAGAATGGGGTGCCGCAAGGTTCGGTCTTGGGTCCTCTGCTGTTCTTAACATATATAAATGACTTGCCATTCTATATTGACGAAGATGCAAAGCTGGTACTTTTTGCCGGTGATACAAGTATAGCTATCACACCCGACAGACAAGAATTAACTGGTGAAATTGTAAACGATGTTTTTCAGAAAATCATTAAATGGTTTTCTGCAAATGGGCTCTCATTAAACTTTGACAAAACACATTACATACAGTTCCACACAGTAAATGGAATGACCCCATTAATAAATATAGACTTTGATCAGAAATCGGTAGCTAAGGTACAATATTCAGAATTTCTAGGTGTGTGCTTTGATGAGGGGTTGAACTGGAAAAAACACACTGAGGATCTGCTGAAACGTTTGAGTTCAGTTACTTATGCTATTAGGTGGTGGTGGTGGTTAGTGTTTAACGTCCCGTCGACAACGAGGTCATTAGAGACGGAGCGCAAGCTCGGGTTAGGGAAGGATTGGAAAGGAAATCGGCCGTGCCCTTTCATAGGAACCATCCCGGCATTTGCCTGAAACGATTTAGGGAAATCACGGAAAACCTAAATCAGGATGGCTGGAGACGGGATTGAACCTCCGTCCTCCCGAATGCAAGACCATATGCTGCTAGGGTCATTGCAAATTTTGGCAATATACATCTGAGTAAATTAGCTTACCACGCCTGTTTTCATTCTCTGCTTTCGTATGACATCATATTCTGGGATAACTCATCATTGAGTAAAAGAGTGTTCATTACACAAAAGCGTGTAATCAGAATAATTGCTGGAGCTCATCCAAAATCAACCTGCAGACACCTATTTAAAGAGCTAGGGAGCTTCACTGTAGCTCTCAATATATATATATATATATATATATATATATATATATATATATATATATATATATATATTCGCTTATGAAATTTGTTACTAACAATCCGAAAGAATTCAAAAGTGGTAGCAGTGTACATGGCTACAGCACAAGGAGAAAGGATGATCTTCACCACTCAAGGTTAAATCTAACTTTGGCTCAGAAGGGGGTAAATTATGCTTCCACAAAAGTCTTTGCTCACTTACCTAATAGCAGCAAAAGTCTGGCAGATAGCCATATAGCACTGAAAATGAAATTAAAAGCATTTCTTAATGGCAACTCCTTCTACTCATTAGGTGAATTTTTGAATATAGCAAGTGGGTAATTTCCCAACCCCCACAAAAAAAAAATTAAAAATATTGAGTGTCATGTAATATTTTGTCTAATGTAATATCTTGTATAGACCCCTTTTATCAACCTGACACGTTCCCCATCATTACGAAGTGTCGTATTCATGATCTATGGAACAAGTACTAATCTAATCTAATCTATGTGCGCGTCACGTGTCAGAGTCGTATCTAGATGTACCAGGGGTCCCATATCACTCCAACTGCACACGCCCCACATCAGTACAGAACCTCCACCACCTTCAACAGTCTCCTGCTGACATGCAGGTTCCTTGGAATCATGAGGCTGTCTCCATACCCGTATACATGCATCTGCTGGACACAATTTGAAACGAAACTCGTCCGACCAGGCAGCATGTTTCCATTCCAATGTCAGTGTTGAAGGGCCCAGGCAAGACGTAAAGCTTTGTGTCGAGCAATCATCGAGGGTACACGAGTGGGGCTTTCGTTGATGGTTCGCACGCTGGCACTTGTTGATGGCCCAACATTGAAATTTGGAGCAATTTGCGGAAATCTTGCACTTCTGTCAAGTTGGACTGTTCTCCTCAGTCATCGCGGGTCCTGTTATGGGACGATCTTTTCTGGACGCAGTAATGTCGGAGGTTTGATGTTTTTCCCTGATTCCTGATAATCACGACACACTCGTGAAATGGTCGTTGCTCCTCGGAGGTGCTGTGTCCCATCGAACGTGCGCCGACTATAAAATCACGTTCAAACTTACTTCAATCTTGATAACCTGCCGTTTTAGGAGCAGTAACCGATCAAAGAACTGCGCAAGACACTTGTTGTCTTATATAGGCGTTGCTGACCGCAGCGCAGTATTCTGCCAGTTTACCTCTCTATGTATTTGAATACGAATGCCTATGGAGTTTGTTTAGCGCTTTATATATATATATATATATATATATATATATATATATATGTGTGTGTGTGTGTGTGTGTGTGTGTGTGTATGTGTGTGTTCTCCACGCATAGCATACAGAAAAAGTGATAAGAAACAAATGCTTAAAATGTAAATATTTTATATAGAATTATCGGAGAGATAATTTAAATACTGTATATAGAATGGCCGGAAAGAAAAGCAAAACATTGTATATAGAAACAAAGTAGAAAAGGCAGTATTTAAGTTCCTCTTCTTTATGCTAGCTGAAAGACTTGCATTATTTCGAACTCGTTTGACAGTTTTATAATATTTAATCCTGCACTGTTATCTTTATCGTTTTTGATATTGCAATGTCATACCCTTTTGGTGCTTAATTTTCTACATCCAAAACCAACTGACGCATGAAACAGCATGGGAGAGAAGTATTTCCGTTTTAGTTTCTTAAAAACTGCGTTCTTACCCTCTCATGTAGCCATACTGGAATGCTTTTTCCCGCCTAATCCATTTAGCTTGAAAGCATGGCTTAGTCTTTTGAATGCATTGTATGAACCAAAGAAGCCCCTTTACTTATCCTCACAAGTTGCAGCACCAGCCTTTGAAACCTTGCCTCTCCTTCATGTTTACTGACGCAGAGAGGTCTCACTGCCTAAATGGTAGTGTATCACAAGCCGTCCTGCTGCATTCGGGATACTTGTCAGGAATGTAAGTACACCACGTGGCAATTTTGCACGCCCTCATTGGCCAGAATTTTGAGGGCCATTTTCTGCGTCCACAAAATCGGATCTCCAGACTTCGGTAGATGAGCTGGTTCCTTCCCTCGATAGATAAGCGTGTGTTTCCAGCTACGATGCATGTAGCAAGTCAAGAATTCAGTAAACTTGAAAGCATTTTGCTCTCCTATCTATTCTTACTTCAAATGCTTTTATCCTTTGAGTATGAAATTCATCGAATGTTTGGTTGTATTGGACTCAGCATCCGAGCTTTTGTCCATTACGTCTCATGCACGTGGAGACACTTGATAGTCATGTTAAGCGAATTCATACGCTTTGCACTCTTTCGTTTCGCCTTCAGCGAGTTTTTTATTCGATTCAGTATTTCACGAGTGAAGTAAACATTTTGGTGACTGGTTGGCTTTAGTTCAGCTTAACAGAACAGTAATTATTTGTGGCTCAGTAACTCGTTATTTGCATTGTACACTACTGGCCATTAAAATTGCTACACAACGAAGATGACATGCTACAGAAGCGATATTTAACCGACAGGAAGAAGATGGTGTGATATGCAAATGATTAGCTTTTCAGAGAGTTCACACAAGGTTGGCGCCGATGGCGAAACCTATAACGTGCTGACATAAGGAAAGTTTCCCACCGATTTCTCATACACAAACAGCAGTTGACCGGCGTTGCCTGGTGAAACGATGTTGTGATGCCTCGTGTAAGGAGGAGAAATGCGTACCATTACGTTTCCGACTTTGATAATGGTCGGATTGTACAGTATCGCGATTGCGGTTTATCGTATTGCGACATTTTTGGTCGCGTTGGTCGAGATCCAATGACTTAGCATAAAATGGAATCGGTGGGTTCATGAGGGTAATACGGAAAGCTGTGCTGGACCCCAACGGCCTCGTATCACTAGCAGTCGAGATGACAGGCATCTTATCCGCATGGCTGTAACGGATCGTGCAGCTACGTCTCGATACCTGAGTCAACAAAAAAATGGTTCAAATGGCTCTGAGCACTATGGGACTTAACATCTATGGTCATCAGTAACCTAGAACTCAAAACTACTTAAACATAACTAACCTAAGGACATCACACAACACCCAGTCATCACGCCTGAGTCAACAGATGGGGGCGTTTGCAAGACAACAACCATCTGCACGAACAGTTCGACGACGTTTGTAGCAACATGGGCTATCAGCTCGGAGACCATGGTTGAGGTTACCCTTGACGGTGAATCACAGACAGGAGCGCCTGCGATGGTGTACTCAACAACGGACATGGGTGCACGAATGGCAAAACGTCATTTTTTCGGATGAATCCAGGTTACGTTTACAGCATCATGATGGTCGCATACGTGTTTGGCGACTTCGCGGTGAACGCACATTGGAAGCGTGTATTCGTCATCGCCATAGTGGCGTATCACCCGGCGTGATGGTATAGAGTTCCATTGGTTACACGTCTCGGTCACCTCTTGTTCTCATTGACGGCACTTTGAACAGTGGGCATTACATTTCAGATGTGTTACGACCCGTGGCTCTACCCTTCATTCGACCACTGCGAAACCCTACATTTCAACAGGATTTTTGCAGGTCCTGTACGGGTCTTTCTGGATGCAGAAAATGTTAGACTGCTGCGCTAGCCAGTACATTCTCCAGATCTCTCACCAATTGAAAACGTCTGGTCAATGGTGCCCAAGCAACTGACTCGTCACAATACGCCAGTCACTACTCTTGATGAACTGTGGTATCGTGTTGAAGCTGCATGGGCACCTGTACCTGTACACGCCATCCAAACTCTGTTTGACTCAATGCCCAGGCGTATCATGGCCGTTATTTCGGCCAGGGGTCGTTGTTCTCGGTACTGATTTCTCAGGATCTATGCAGCCAAATTGCATGAAAATGTAATCAAATGTCAGTTCTAGTATAATATATTTCTTTAATGAATACCCATTTATCATCTGCATTTCTTCTTGGTGTAGCAATTTTAATGACAAGTTGTGTAGTAAGATACGGATCGTGTGATGAATGCTCCAGTGATTTAAGTAACATGCTCCTTTAATGGCCTTCCTTGCCTGTAGCGAATTATTCCACCGTTTATCTACCCTCAGTGGTGGCTGCATGTTAATCTTGCCCCATTTCTTTGCAACCACTAAAGCAATTTTATCGATGTAAGGATCAGGGTCCGTCATTCTTTCCTTTTTCCCACTCGATTCCTTACTGAGAGTCTTCACTACTGAAATAACTGTTCATGCAGATATAATCTTGCATTTTGATAGGGTGATGATGTCCCTTTTGTAATCTATACTGAGGTTTGCTGTAATGAACTAATGGTGAAAATTTCTTCTATTAATGCCACACAACCCCTACAACACCGTAGATGAAACTTACGAAATTGCAAAAAAGCTGTCATGGTGCCGGGTAAGAGGAGTAAATAGTTTCATAAATACACGAAAAAAATTCCAATTGAGGATGCTTGCTTTTGGAAGGTTATAATTACACATTTATTCCTTGAGATCATTCTATTAAGGCAGTTCTTATCCGTCCCCTGAACACGGCGAAAAGTTATTGTCAAGGAATCATAACTATTCCCATTTGCTCTATCCATTGACGAATACTAGCAAAAATCTTTCTTCACTCTCAGGCGTCACTTTTATGGCTTTAGTGGAAATAAATGAAACTCATAATCATAAGCTATCGGAAAAAACTAAATAAAACCAAGGTGCACATGTAATAAAAAAAACAACTGTGTGTATACACCAACAAAAAACTTAGTAAAAAATACCTTTGAAAATTAGTGTGTATAAGAAAATATACACTGAAGCGCCAAAGACACTGGTATAGGCATTCGTATTCAAATACGGAGATACGTTAACAGACTTAATACGGCACCGCTATCGGCAACGCTTATGTAGGACAACAAGTGCCTCAAGCAGTAGTTAGATCGGCTGCTGTTGCTTCAATGGCAGGTTATCAAGATTTAAGTGAGTTCGAATATGGTGTTCTGGTCGGCGCACGAGGGAAGGGACACAGCATCTCCGAGTTAGAGATGAAGTGATGGTTTTTCCGTACGACCATTTCACGAGTGTACCTTGAATACCACGAATCCGGTAAAACATCAAATCTCAGAGATCACTGCGACCGGAAAAATATCCTGCAAGAACGGGGAGAACAATGACGACTGAAGACAATCGTTCAACGTGGCAGAAGTGAAACCTCTCCGTAAATTGCTGCAAATTTCAATGCTGGCCCATCAACAAGTGTCAGCGTGCAAACCATTCAACAATACATCATCGATGTGAGCTTTCGGAGCCGAAGGCCCACTCGTGTACCCTTGATGAGTGCACGACACAAAGCCTTTCGCCTCGCCTGGACCCGTCAACACCGACATCTGACTGTTGATGACTGGAAACATGTTGCATTGTCGGACAAGTCTAGTTTCAAATTACATGTCAGCAGGGGACTGTTCAAGCCGGTGGGGTCTCTGTAATTGTATGGGGCCTGTGCAGTTTTAGTGATATGGGGCCCCTGATACGTCTAGATACTACTCTGACAGGTGACACATACGTAAGTATCCTGTCTGATCACCTTCATCCATTCATATCCATTGTGAATTCCGACGGACTTAGGGAAATTCCAGCAGGTGAATGCGACACCCCACACGTCCAGAATTGCTACTGCATGGCTTCAAGAACACCCTTCTGAGCTTAAACACTTCCGCTGGCCACCAAACTCTCCAGACAAGCACATTATTGAGTATATCTGGGATGCCTTGCAACGTTCTGTTCAGAAGAGATCTCTACCCCCTCGTACTGTTGCGGATTTATGGACAACCCTGCCAGATTCATGGTGTCAGTTCTCTCCAGCACTACCTCAGACATTAGTCGAGTCCATGCCACGTCGCGTTGCGGCACTTCTGCCTGCTCAGGCGGGCCCTACACGATATTAGGCAGGTGTACCCGTGTCTTTGGGTCTTCAGTATAGATTTAAAGAACAAAAAACACTGTGGGTATGTCATCAGAGACAAACAGCTGCATAAATTAAGGAGAAAAAATCGTTAATAATCAACATGGACGCTGAGACAAGAGGATGAAAAAAGGTCAGAAGCTTTTATGGAATATGGGATGGAAATAAACACAGCAAAAACAAAGAGTATGGTCATCAGTACAAGACGCAAACTGTACAATACTAAAATAGGAAAATCTACCATTAGCCAAGTAAGTGCATTTAAATATCTTGGAAGCACAATAACTGAAGACTTGAGATGTCACCAGGAGGTGAAAAGAACTGCCATAGCGAAGGAAGCATTCAATAGAAAGAGGAGGCTCTAATGTAACAGATTGAGGTCTAAGGAAAAGGCTCGGCAAATGTTTTGTCTGGAGTGTAGCACTATATGGGGCAGAAACATGGACGCTGAGACAAGAGGATGAAAAAAGCTTAGAAGCTTTTGACATGTGGATATGAAGGAGAATGACGAGAATAAGCTGGATGGAAAGCGTGAGTAATGAAAGAGTATTGGAAAGTGTTGATGAGAGAAGATATGTCCTGAAGGTTGTAAGAGAAAGGAAAAAGAACTGGTTGGGACATTCATTGAGAAGGAAGTGCTTGCTAGCAGATGGTTTGGAAGGATTAGTTTGTGGGAGAAGATGGAGAGGAAGAAGGAGATACAAGATGATAGATGACATAAACTGAAGAGGAAATTATGCAGACCTGAAGAGGATTGCAGAAGACCGGACAGCCTGGAGGACTACCATGTGGAAACCTGCCTTTTGTTCACTATAGAATTATTGTTAATAATAAAGCATATATCTCTCCTAATACTCGAATGATTAGGCCCGCGCAATTGAACTGGTTACACAGGATAATAAGACGGGACGGGGACGGGGACGGGGGGGGGGGGGGGGGGGGGGGGAAGAGCTCCGATCTTATTGGTCCAGGTAGGAGGGGAGGGGTTTCCTGCCATTTTAATGTGCTCCCACGAATTTGGTATCTCGTAAGCGGTATCGTGTTGCATCAATGGCTTGAATATAACTAGGCCAACTGCCTAAGATGATCTGATAGTATAGGGGTTCCGCTGGATGGTCTCGAATATAACTCACACAATTTCCTAAGGTCTGTGGGTATGACAAGGGTTCTCCTGGATAACCTTTGTCAGTTGCCCGGAAGGGGAGGCGGGGGTGGGGGTGGGGGGTGGGTGGGTGAGTGGGTGGGGGGTATGGTAATCTGTAACCGGAAGTCTTTGTCAGTTACACTGAGAAGGATCGGTATCTCGTCTAGAACCCACAGTGACAACCTATATCTTATCAGTTATAGCTTTACAATACTGCAGATGTGTGGGCTGCCTACGCTCATTGTCCCCAGGCTCCAACTAGTCGTTTATAATTACTTACACTTTTCTAAAGTTCCCAACAAACGTAAGTTGGCCATTTGCCTGCTCTGCTACCGTCCTTAACGCATTCGTTCCATTTGATATCCTCTGTAACGCTTCGCCTCGATATTTAATTGAAGTCACTGTGTCAAGCAGCGCCCTACTAATGCTGTATCCCAATACTGCACGACTGTTCTTTCTACTCACCTGCTCTGAGTTACATTTTTCTACATTTAGAGCAACCGGCCATTCACCACACCAAGTATAGATTGTCTGTAACTCATGCCGTACTGTGTTACAGCGACTCAACGCAAATACCTTCCCGTACACAACAGCGCCAGGTCTTTTACGTATAAAGAAAACGACAGCGGTTCTATCACACTTCCTTGGGGCGCTGATGAACACTAGCCGTGGAAGACAACATATTGAATCCTATTACTGAAGAAATTTCGGGCCACTCACGTACCTGCGTCCATATTGTCCGACTTCGTTAACGGTCTGCCGTGGGGCACCTTGTCAAACGCTGCCTAGAAATATGAAATGCCCTCTGTTGCTCTTCGTTCTTGGTTCACAGAATACCATGCGCGAAAAGGGCAGCTTTTCTGCCTGAACTTTATTCCTGAAACTTCAAAATATGTCCTGTACCTTATATAATTGTTATGTCCTTACTGCCTGTATCGTCAGAGTGACTCTTTCCTTCTACAACTAAGTATACGCGACTATGAATCTTACTGATTAGAGCGATGTGCCAGACCGGGTCTCGAAAGCAGACCTTGCATATCACGGATGACGCTCTTATTGAGTATATAATGTCTGCCTGCTTAGCTGGGTGGTAACGTGCTCGCCTCTCATGCGAGGGGACCTGGGTTCGATTCCCGGCCGGGTTGGAGACTTTCTCCGCTCGGGAACTGGTGTTGTCCTCATCATCATTTCATCCTCGTAACTGGCGCGCGAGTCGCCCAGTATGGCGTCGACTGAAATAAGACTAGCAGGTGGCGGCCCAACTTCCTCGGATGGGACCTCTCTGCCAACGATGCCATACGCTCATTTCATTTCCATGAGTGTACAATGCAGGCAGCACTCACAGTTCCCTCCATGTCCTCAACCTGACTCAGTCTCTCCGTTACTCTGCAATCTTTATACAAACTCCAAAGCAATTGAATTCGTTGATGGGGTAGCATTACTATCCGTACTTCCACGATTACTGCCCCAGTAAAGTGTTCAGTAGAAACCTTCTGTTGGGCTTTCAAAGTAATCGAGAGCACTGACAGGTTGAAGATGTCAACGGGGGTCATGAGTCGTAGATCGGTGTTTCACTAATCTCATCGTGGTGTAATTGCGACTAACACACTGTTTTTATTTATTGTTTTATTTTTTTAGCCAAGGTGATAGTATGAGGAGCACCGATACACCAGTCGATACGCAGAGAGCGGTATCTGATCTCATACATAGTAAAGGCACTTGGACTGCCAAAATTTCAACAGTAAATTGCCGAAGCAGCATTTGTGACAAAGTTCCTGCATTTTCTGTCCTCCGGGAAAGTTGTACTCAAATTATTCTCGGAGGCGAGAGCTAGATGAAACCCGAAGTGAAAAGCTCCGAAACGTTTAATGAAGCATGGAACGTATATCGAAAAGACAGATCAGCCGCCACAGGAGGGGAAGTGCTTCTTGCTATGGGCAAAAATATTGCATGTATCGAAGTCAAAATTGAGTGTAACTGTGAAGTTATCTGGACGTTAGTAACCGGCCTAGATGAACTCAAGTTAATCACCGGATATTTAGCCGGCTAATATGCAACGGCCTTGCCGCAGTGGATACACCGGTTCCTGTGAGATCACGGAAGTTAAGCGCTGTTGGGCGTGGCCTGCACTTGGATGGTTGACCATCCAGCCGCCGTGCGCTGTTGCCATTTTTCGGGGTGCACTCAGCCTCGTGATGCCAATTAAGGAGCTACTCGAGCGAATAGTAGCTGCTTCGGTTAATCATACCGTCATAACGACCGGAAGAGCAGTGTGCTGACCGACGTCCCCCCTATCCGCATCCTCCCTTGAGGATGACACGGCGGTCGGATGGTTCCGCTAGGCCACTCGTGGCCTGACGACGGAGTGCTTTTGGCCGGCCACCCCGTTCTGCCGTAACAGTTGTAGAATGATTCAAAGAAAGTCTTCTGTAAGGAGGGCGGAAATATCCCGATCATACAGTATTAGTTCGGGGTGAGTTTAACCCATCGTGAATAGACAGGGACGTCTCTGGATTCACTGCAGGCGTTACGGAGAGAAACTCTTGTGAAGTAGATCTCACCACGTATTCGGAAAACTGTCTTGCGCTACTAGGTCGACAGCCTACATTTAATGGAAATATTTTAGACCTTGCAGCCACAAAGAGCCAAGACCTTATCCAAAGCGCCAGTGAAGAGACAGGCATTAGTGATCATGATGTCGTCATCGTAGCGATCGTTTCTAAAGGTAATAAAATCATCAAGAGTGCTAGGTGAATATATATTCTGAAAAGAGAAGGTAAGCAAGTGTTATCATTCTACTTAAAGAATGAATGGACATAATTTACTAACAATATGGTGGACGTAAAGGATGTATGGGGAAACTTTAAATTGATTGTAAATCGCGCTCGGGAGAGATAAGTGTCGAGTAAGGTGATTAAGGTCGGAAAAGACCAACTAAAGCTTAATAACAAAATCCTAAAAATACTGAATCAGCGACTTACAGTCGTAAATGTCTAAAGATGCTAAATTTAGCAGACATTCGTACGTGCTCGATGCATCCAACAATTTCCACCGTAATACCTTAGCGAAACATCTCGCCGAGAAACAGAGAAAGTTATGGTTCTGCTCCATCAGTTTACTATTCACACGTGTGAACAGAATAGACAATGGTGAAAGAGGAAAAAAGTGACCTGTTCAGTGGCAACAGTTAAATTAGTAACCTGTCAAGGTGACTAGGTAGCACAGAGTAACAGAGTAAAAGAATGGCTCTAAACCTAGTGCATTCAGAATCACGGCTATACTCACAAGTACAAGTAAGACCGAAAACTAGAGGAAAGTGGACCATAGGCGTACGACTTGAAGTCTATTCCGAAGCTGAAATTTACTGGCGAAGAGGAAAAGGATGACTCACATATCTACAACTCTTGTCTTCTTCTCACAGTTCCACCACTATATTCCTTATTCTGCACCAGAATAGTATATCATGTATTTATTCTAAAATAATGCACAACTTATTTGTCCATTCAAGTATCTATACCTACTAAAAAGTAAGTTAAAAACCCTTAAAACCAGTCGAAACCTCATATTCAAGTTACATTTAGTGTAAATCGCTATCCTTCTTGCTCCCTTGCCCGGGTTCTTGAGTGTAGTGCAGCAAAATATATTTTTCTTTAAACCATTAACGAAGCGGGTCCTTTGTAGTTTCCTTAATTCATCGTCAGCCTGAAATATTCCACTATAGAAAGAGTTGATCACGTTGGGCAGCGAAAGCTACACTTTCCTGATTGACTGAACCCTCAGGAGCTTTTATTTCTGATGATTAAGTCAGGTCGATTCACTTGCAGGTTTCAGTATAAACCAAAAGCATGCGTAGGTAAGTCAAGTGATAATCTACTGAAGTGGAGGACCTTCGAAGAATCGCGGAATACGAGTGTAGTGAGAAACAAGCTTTGAATCACCTGCGCTTGCTTACAGCCTCATAGGTAATGGTGGAATAAAGAATCTCGACGGGAGATTAATTACAGCGTAAAAAAGAAACATGAATCCATTTCTTACGCCATGAGTACGTGAATGGGGAGATAAAACGTGTGCACAAATTGCTACAACACATAGCTCACAGTAAAATCCATTTCACAGTGACTTGCAGAGCATCGCTGTAGATATAAATGTAGATACACTCGCTAATACTCTTGTAACGTAACAAGTAATTATGAGAAGCTATATGGAAAAGCTTGTTTCGTTTGTAGCTTTCTGTTAGTGTCATTACTTCCTGAGGTTTTATTAACTTCAGTCACGAACACCTACAGTTCTGTTCTAGCACCTGGAATCGGTATAGCGTAAATGCTTCTATTGTTTCTCTTTGAAAGGAATCTACTGTGGCACACTTGTATGTGGCACCCAAATATGATAATAATATTAATGTAAACTAAAATGAAACTGTTATATTATAAACGATGCAGGTCTCTGATGAGAATTATAAAGTGGATCGCTGACTTTGCGCCACCGCAGAACGAAACGTACTGTTCCTGGTCTGAGATTGTAGTGTTGGAGTAAGAGAGCACTTGGCGCACAGTTGTAGGCAGTTGTCTGTGAGTGGAAGAGGATGGAGTAGGCAATTTTTGTGGTGTGTTCTGTGAGGCCATCAAATGTTAGATTAATGTAGGAATTAAGAGAAGATGTGAGCAGAAGTCTTCTAAAAAAATGGTTCAAATGGCTCTGCGCACTGTGGGACTGCTATGGTCAACAGTCCCCTAGAACTTAGAACTTCTTAAACCTAACTAACCTAAGGACAACACACAAATCCATGCCTGAGGCAGGATTCGAACCTGCGACCGTAGCGGTCGCGTGGTTCTAGACCGTAGCACCTACAACCGCTCGGCCACTACGGACGGCGAAGTCTGCTCGCAAGCAAAGTAAAGAAGTCTAATATTTATGACTCTCGTTTTGCCAGCGCGTTAGTGTAGACCAGTTGGCTGATTATTTGTAATTGTTGAGAAACCCCAGACTGTACATAAACTACTTTGATGAAAGGGCTAGTTAGATATTTTCCTTTTGTAGTGGTTCTAAGATTTGTTAACAGAGCTATATGTAATCTGATGATTTGTATGTATTCCTTTATGCTGAGGTTAGATAATACTTGCTGTCTAAATATCATTATTCGTGATCAATTGGTAAATACACTCCTGGAAATGGAAAAAAGAACACATTCACACCGGTGTGTCAGACCCACCATACTTGCTCCGGACACTGCGAGAGGGCTGTACAAGCAATGATCACACGCACGGCACAGCGGACACACCAGGAACCGCGGTGTTGGCCGTCGAATGGCGCTAGCTGCGCAGCATTTGTGCACCGCCGCCGTCAGTGTCAGCCAGTTTGCCGTGGCATACGGAGCTCCATCGCAGTCTTTAACACTGGTAGCATGCCGCGACAGCGTGGACGTGAACCGTATGTGCAGTTGACGGACTTTGAGCGAGGGCGTATAGTGGGCATGCGGGAGGCCGGGTGGACGTACCGCCGAATTGCTCAACACGTGAGGCGTGAGGTCTCCACAGTACATCGATGTTGTCGCCAGTGGTCGGCGGAAGGTGCACGTGCCCGTCGACCTGGGACCGGACCACAGCGACGCACGGATGCACGCCAAGACCGTAGGATCCTACGCAGTGCCGTAGGGGACCGCACCGCCACTTCCCAGCAAATTAGGGATACTGTTGCTCCTGGGGTATCGGCGAGGACCATTCGCAACCGTCTCCATGAAGCTGGGCTACGGTCCCGCATACCGTTAGGCCGTCTTCCGCTCACGCCCCAACATCGTGCAGCCCGCCTCCAGTGGTGTCGCAACAGGCGTGAATGGAGTGATGAATGGAGACGTGTCGTCTTCAGCGATGAGAGTCGCTTCTGCCTTGGTGCCAATGATGGTCGTATGCGTGTTTGGCACCGTGCAGGTGAGCGCCACAATCAGGACTGCATACGACCGAGGCACACAGGGCCAACACTCGGCATCATGGTGTGGGGAGCAATCTCCTACACTGGCCGTACACCTCTGGTGAACGTCGAGGGGACACTAAATAGTGCACTGTACATCCAAACCGTCATCCAAACCGTCATCGTTCTACCATTCCTAGACCGGCAAGGGAACTTGCTGTTCCAACAGGACAATGCACGTCCGCATGTATCCCGTGCCACCCAACGTGCTCTATAAGGTGTAAGTCAACTACCCTGGCCACCAAGATCTCCGGATCTGTCCCCCATTGAGCATGTTTGGGACTGGATGAAGCGTCGTCTCACGCGGTCTGCACGTCCAGCACGAACGCTGGTCCAACTGAGGCGCCAGGTGGAAATGGCATGGCAAGCTGTTCCACAGGACTACATCCAGCATCTCTACGATCGTCTCCATGGGAGAATAGCAGCCTGCATTGCTGCGAAAGGTGGATATACACTGTACTAGTGCCGACATTGTGCATGCTTTGTTGCCTGTGTCTATGTGCCTGTGGTTCTGTCAGAGTGATCATGTGATGTATCTGTCCCCAGGAATGTGTCAATAAAGTTTCCCCTTCCTGGGACAATGAATTCACGGTGTTCTTATTTCAATTTCCAGGAGTGTATGATCTAGTTTTCTGAGTAATGTAATTTCGATTGTCAACTGTTTTTGCAAAGATAAAACTAGCTTCGAATGTAATTCACTAAAAAAGCCAGTTGATTGGCGACTCCATGGAGTGCCATGTGCGCAACAACCATATATGTTAAATTGAAAGGAATGTCAGCGTTGGCTGTTTAATTTGTACACCACAGCCCTGAAGATGATCACTATGTGATCGAAAATTGATTCTGCTATCAATAAAACATCAATATTACGGCCAACGCTGAACTTCCTTTTAATTTAAAAAAAGTCCGTGTTCGTGATTGACCTCCACCAGGGAGGCGTCCCTATCCAGGTCATATGTTTTTCAAACACGTTGCATTTTTCTTAAGTGTTTTCATTTACCAGCCAAAAGAATTTCATGTGCATTTCAAAGCATTACGGTCAGCATTGAACACCGCTGAGCCTGTAGCTAACTTTTTAATTTTTTTCGTGAGGTACCAGACTATATCACGATCCATCGTTACTGCTTTAGAGGTAAGACAATTTAATTTAATTCTCATGTGCACAGGGACCAAAGGTATCGCTTTTCAACAGGGCCATTGAATTAAGTGCCTAATGTGCTGCACGTATCTTGCAGTTACTGTATTTCTTTGTTTGTATTTGGAGTTGCAGTCTCCAATCAATATTTATAAAGATTTGCGAACAATAACAAAGAGTAAGCACAACACTTGCAGCTACAACATGCTACTCTATAACTCGAGTTATGTATCCATTCCACAGTCAAGCATTTATTCAATAAATTATTTAAGGGAAGTTAATTCATTTATACGTGCACAGGCACTCATTTAAGTATCCCAAAATATAATATTATTTTTAGAGAACGTTACATCTTCAAAGTAATTTTTCAACAGTTATGGAACCACCAACAAGTATTTCACAGCGACCGTAGTTTACTATAAAATTCCCTTGTTCGTGAAAACTTTGTATCCTATGTGCCGGGGTGGCCGAGCGGTTCTAAGCGCTACAGTCCGGAACCGCGTGACCGCTATGGTCGCAGGTTCGAATCCTGGTTAGTTAGGTTTAAGTAGTTCTAAGTTCTAGGGGACTGATGACCTCATAAGTTAAGTCCCATGGTGCTCAGAGTCATTTTGAACCTATGTGCACAAATAACGCCATCGTCACATGTGTAATTACATGTGCACAGTTTGTGGTGGTTTTAAACGAAACACCATTTCTCTTATTATACCTGCGGCTACATATACTTTCGGCGCTACGGGTAACTCTGTGTCTTGATATGTAGTAACTTTGAAGGTTCTAGAAGTGCATATGTTGCCGGATTATCAGTCAGCCGATAGTTTCCATCTCCATATTCACGCCGAGAGCAGCAGCGCATTCAGTGTTGTAATCTACACTGTACGCCGATCTCTGATATCTAAATTGAAGGTGGAGAGGGGAAGAAAAGAAAGGAAAGGGAACGGATCACTGCTGTCAGCTGCATCGGAACATTACGCGGAATCAGCGGCGACGAGTAAAAGTATGTACTAGACCGGGTTTTTTAAACCTCATTTTGTTCGTTGTTGGTATTTGAATTTGTTCGGGGCGGACGTCCCATCATATTTGTTCAAGTTAATCGTTGATCCATTAACTCAGTTTTTTTGTTACAGAGAGCAGCTGACCCTCTGACCGAACACGCTGAGCTACCGTGTCAGCAGCTTCGAACCCTGGATCTCCTGCTTACGAGGCAGGTGCGTTAACCATTGCGCCATCCAGGACACAGAGTTAGCGCAACTGCGCGTATTACCTCGACACGCCTCTTGGACGATCAACATTTCCACCGAGCGCCCCCTGTCCGCGAACAGACGCCACGCATTCTTATACGTAATCCGATCCCTTATGCCACAAACCAGTCTCATGATATTACTGCTTTGTTGATCGATATTTTCCATCCACTCCCATAGACATCCACCAGTTATACAATTCTAGAACATGTCCTGAGCTCAAACACAATTAAGTATTTCAAACGGAATGAGCTCATCCATGCCAAACAACATGTGATCCGGAGATATCGATCAAACAAAAACCAACTTGTGATTTAATCACAGGACGTCCTGAAGATCATTGGTCAATGCAGTTTGGTAGCCAGAGTATTTCTCGATTTCTGCGAAGCATTTGGCTCCGTCCCCATCAACGTTTGTTAACAAAAGTACGATTATATGCGATACAGAACCAAATTTGTGACAGATCTGAGGATTTCTTGGCAGAAAGAACACAACGTGTTATTTTTTACGGAGAGTCGCCGAGAGATGTACAAGTTACTTGAGGTGTACAACAAGGAAGAGTGTTGCGACTGTTTTTGTTCGTGTTGTGTAGCAACCGCTGACTTTTTGCAGGTGATGCAGTTACCTGTACCGAGTTACTACACGAAAAAAGTTCGACAGGTATTCAGTCAGATCCAGATAAAATTGTTGAGTGGAGCGAACACTGACATCTTGTTTTAAATCACAAAAAATAGCTCGCTTCACAAAAAGCTTAAAAGTAATACCCTATGACTACAACAACAATGAATCACAACTGGAATGACTGTACTCTCACAAACATGAGGGTGTTAAAATTTGCAGGGATGTGAGCTGGAACATCACACAAGCTCAGTCGTCCCTACGTATCCTCCAGTACGGTCCGTGAAGATAAGATTAGACTAATCACAACGGGCACAGAAGCACGTAAGCAGTCATTCTTCCGTCGTGTTTGGAATCGAAGAAACCCCAACTTGTGGTACCATGCTACAGGGTGTTTCAAAAACGACCGGTACATTTGAAACGGCAATACAAACTAAACGAGCAGCGATAGAAATACACCGTTTGTTGCAATATGCTTGGGACAACAGTACATTTTCAGGCAGACAAACTTTCGAAATTACAGTAGTTACAATTGTCAACAACAGATGGCGCTGCGGTCTGGGAAACTCTATAGTACGATATTTTCCACATATCCACCATGCGTAGCAATAATATGGCGTAGTCTCTGAATGAAATTACCCGAAACCTTTGACAACGTGTCTGGCGGAATGGCTTCACATGCAGATGAGATGTACTGCTTCAGCTGTTCAATTGTTTCTGGATTCTGGCGGTACACCTGGTCTTTCAAGTGTCTCCACAGAAAGAAGTCACAGGGGTTCATGTCTGGCGAATAGGGAGGCCAATCCACGCCGCCTCCTGTATGTTTCGGATAGCCCAAAGCAATCACACGATCATCGAAATATTCATTCAGGAAATTAAAGACGTCGGCCGTGCGATGTGGCCGGGCACCATCTTGCATAAACCACGAGGTGTTCGAAGTGTCGTCTAAGGCAGTTTGCACCGCCACAAATTCACAAAGAATGTCCAGATAGCGTGATGCAGTAATCGTTTCGGATCTGAAAAATGGGCCAATGATTCCTTTGGAAGAAATGGCGGCCCAGACCAGTACTCTTTGAGGATGTAGGGACGATGGGACTGCAACATGGGGCTTTTCGGGTCCCCATGTGCGCCAGTTCTGTTTATTGACGAAGCTGTCCAGGTAAAAATAAGCTTCGTCAGTAAACCAAATGCTGCCCACATGCATATCGCCGTCATCAATCCTGTGCACGATATCGTTAGCGAATGTCTCTCGTGCAGCGTTTGAATTTTGTATGGATAGAGGTGTAAACTCTGGCGCATGAGACGATACGTGGACGTTGGCGTCATTTGGACCGCAGCTGCAACACGGCGAACGGAAACCCGAGACCGCTGTTGGATCACCTGCTGCACTAGCTGCGCGTTGCCCTCTGTGGTTGCCGTACGCGGTCGCCCTACCTTTCCAGCACATTCATCCATCACGTTCCCAGTCCGTTGAAATTTTTCAAACAGATCCTTTATTGTATCGCTTTTCGGTCCTTTGGTTACGTTAAACCTCTGTTGAAAACTTTGTCTTGTTGCAACAACACTGTGTTCTAGGCGGTGGAATTCCAACACCAGAAAAATCTTGTGTTCTAAGGAATAAACCATGTTGTCCACAGCACACTTGCACGTTGTGAACAGCACACGCTTACAGCAGAAAGACGACGTACAGAATGGCGCACCCACAGACTGCGTTGTCTTCTATATCTTTCACATCACTTGCAGCGCCATCTGTTGTTGAAAATTGTAACTACTGTAATTTCGAAAGTTTGTCCGCCTGAAAATGTACTGTTGTCCCAAGAATATTGCAACTAACAGTGTATTTCTATCGCTGCTCGTTTAGTTTTTATTGCTGTTTCAAATATACCGGTCATTTTTGAAACACCCTGTAAGTACGCTTTGCCATGTACTTTACGGTGGTTTGCAAAGTATGTATAGGCATTCAGATGAAGGACTGGCTTGTAGTGTGCCTAAAAACACCGGATGCAATGCAGCTACGAAGAGGAACTCGCTGAAAACCTGTACAAGGAAAAATAGCTGCGGAGAGACTAGTCAGAAGAAGTAGCAGAAGAAGACGAAATTTAGATTTAGTGTTTCGCCGATGTTCAGAGTGTTATCGGAGCACTAGTTCAAATGTACAAGAAGAGGGGAAAGAAGCGATAGTGAGACTGTTAACCAACTATCTCTGTGTTCACCACAAGTAATTCTGATGAACGAGGTAAAACCTAAATCAGGTCGGGCAGCTGGAAACGCTTTAGTCTGTTCTGGACAGACTCGTCTTATTTTCATCTCATTTCTTTAGATCATTTTCGCTCCTGTGATATTCTAGTACTGATTAAATGTATCAGTGGTGATTATGAGCGCCCTCAGTGACTGTAATGATTAAGCTGTCATTTTCTATTTTAATGTTCTCTCCATGGTGGGTAGCAAGTGAATTTTCTATAGCTGCATATCTGGGGTGTGAAAGGAGCTCAGGAAGGGACAAGCGTAGTTCTGTGACTCCAGGGTTGTCCCTCGGGGAGGGTCCTATTCTAAGAGGAGCGCCGTCGAGGGTCAATGGGTCACGTGATCACCAGGTAGGCCGGCGGCATTTGCTTAAACCTTTGACTACCAGTTTCATTTCAGACACATTACTGTATGGTCGTTTAAATTAACGACTTAGAAGTAACAGTATGAAAAGAATGTTTTCTGCCCTTTCGTTTTCCATGAGGATGGAGGGTGGGGGTTAACAAATAACAGGTGTGTTCATAAGTACCTTTAGGATTTCAGAAGATGATTGAACAAGAACTACAGCACATTCTGAAAACAGACGCACATCTGCGGACAGAACACTCTACATGTGCTCAATATGGGCTTAGTTTGTGATCAATTCGTCAGTGCAAGTCTATGACACGGTGTGTCTGGGAAGGCAATCCGCTTTGTGTATCTGGTATTTGGGTTGCCTATCTACAGGTGCAAACTAAATCTTCGTGACAATATGGACACGAGAGTTAACAATGAAACATGAGAACAGTACAACCTACTGCTGAAATCTGTAATTACGAGAATTCTGCTAACCATTTAGTAGGGATCTCTTTACCAGTGGGACATTGACACATAGCAACAACATACAGCAATTCTCTCATAACCTACTGTGTGACACATACTTCCCGATGGTAGTCAGGGCAGTAAGACAGGAGAAAACTGGCAGTGTACACAGTCGCTTTTTACGAATATAGCAGTCTACTCAGCATGAGGGTCCATCAGCTCTACCCTAAAAAGGCCGTATAATGAGTCGTGACGAAAAATTGGTCCTGTGCAGAATACAGCTAATTTTTAGATAGCAAAAAGCTAATCGATAAGAGATCCTGTCTATGGAATTTGTTTTCTGTGACCGTGGTCCCTCCTAGAAACCGAGGGAGAAGGGCACCATTCGCAGGTAAAGATCTGTCTTTTTCATGCGAAAAAAAAATGGCTGAGTTAGTTTTGGAAATTGTTTTCTCCCTATGTGGCGGCGATGTGCCACCACCAGAACGTTGTGTTCATATATGGTGAACGACCTCTCATGTCACAGAACTCCCAGGAAGTAACTCCATTGGTTGCTCCTAAAAAAATTAGCAAATAGTGCGAGATAACAGGACGCTTTATGATAATCACCGACGGTGGAGGGATTGACTGCAATTATTACTCCTGTGAAGTTGAATCGTTCGATTGGAGCGTGATTTTGACTAGTTACATTCCGGAATCCCGGTGCTTTTGTTAGTCATTCAAGACCCATTAACGACTCAGTACTTCCATGTGACATTGTGTCTCTTGTAACAAAGTTGGAATTATCACTGTGCAGACACCGCGATCATTTCTTTATATCAGTGAGGTGACAACTGTTTCCTTCGTCCTTATTCCCTGCGTTTGCTGTCAAGTGAATGAAACTGCTTATTATCCATTAAGATTAGTTGCGTAATTTTTTATGTATGTTATTTCTCTCGGTGTTATTTTTGTCTTGGCATCATGATTGTCTGAAAATTCGTGATATATACTTGTAACACAGCGGTTCTGTAATAAATCCGTGTCAAACTGGACAGTTCTTTTATTTCAATAACAGGGTGGTTACAGGACATAGCCCCCCCCCCCCCCCCAACATGGAAAAAGATTGACTGCAGAAAACGAATCTTTGTCCAACAGTTGTAAGAACATGTGGAAGAGAAATAACGAATAAACCATTGAAAGAAACACATTTTAATTACCACATGAGAGGTCTCAAATCTAGAGATCTTGGTGGTTAAGCAGTCTGGAATGATCGGCCAGTGATTCAGTTTATTCCTGCGCCACAAGCTGTTGAAGAAGTTATTGTTGCCTGAGAATGCTGGAGCCGGCCGATGTGCCCGAGCGGTTCTAGGCGCTTCAGTTCAAAACCGCGCTGCTGCTACGGTCGCAGGTTCGAATCCTGCCTCGGGCATCGATGTATGTGATGTCTTTAGGTTAGTTAGGTTTCAGTAGTTCTAAGTCTAAGGGACTATGACCTCAGATGTTAAGTCCTATGGTGCTTAGAGCCATTTAATAATGCTGGACTCAGTGTGTGATCATCAAGCAATGCATGTGCTGTATCAAGGCATCTATATATTCCATGGTACATGGTTCGAAATGTCCTGCGAATAAAAATGAATTGATATCCGTAGAAACTTCACATTACTCACCAACGTTTTCCACGTGATGCTGTCATTCAAGTATACTGTGTTCTTACTTTTTTTGCTGGTAGAAGAGGACAAAATGTATGCTTTTGGGGGGGTGATGAACAATACTTTACGCTCACCAGGGTAGTGAACACTCACAGTTGTTGCATTCGGGGTTTGTCACCCCCAACGAACGTTTGTAAGTAGGCTGTTTAGGCTCTTATATTGGTAACGCCACCGCCACGTAGCGCTCTGTATGAAAATCACTGGCTGTGCTGTGTCCAGTCTGTAGCTGGTTTGCATTGTTGTTGGCTATTGTAGTGTTGGGCAGCTGGATGTTAACAACGCGTTGCGTTGTGCAGTTGGAGGTGAGTCGCCAGCAGTGGTGGATGTGGGGAGAGAGATGGCGGAGTTTTGAGTGTGGATGATCTGGACGCGTGTCCATCAGAGACAGTAAATTTGTAAGACTGGATGTCATGAACTGCAGTATATTATGACTTTTGAACACTATTAAAGTAGATACATGGTTTGTTCTCTATCAAAGTCTTTCATTTCCTAACTATGCCTATCAGTAGTTAGTGCCTTCAGTAGTTAGAATATTTTATTTAGCTGGCAGTAGTGGCGCTCGCAGTATTGCAGTAGTTCGAGTAACCAAGATTTTTGTGAGGTAAGTGATTTGTGAAAGGTATAGTTTAATGTTAGTCAGGGCCATTCTTTTGTAGGGATTATTGAAAGTCAGATTGCGTTGCTCTAAAAATATTGCGTGTCAGTTTAAGCACAATCATGGATAATTGTTCAAAGGGGACGTTTCATATGTCGACCCGTAGCAGAGGATCCCTCACTGGAATCTTCTGATTTTTTCGTGTAGTTTGTGTCATTAGTGTAGCTATTGTTTATTGCTACCTCGTAATTGTAGAGAGAATCTCCTTTGTAGCTGCAGTCTTTTATTGTTCTACGGTAAAACAGTTGTTGCATGCTTGTAGATTTGCACCAAGTATTTCGCAGCTGCACTTGGAATTAACTAGATATTATTTTCAGTGCTCTGTTAATGTGTTTTCTTATTTTTGCTCTTCAAATTGTGCTTTTCTTGTTATCGTGTGAAATACGTGATAATTATGGCGTGTGAAAAACGTAACACTAGGCTCCAAAGTAAACTGAGAAATGACAGTGAAGATGAAAGCAGTGTGCTAGCGCAGCCGTGTAATGAATTAAGTAATGTTCAAACTAGAAATTTGGTAATTGTGAATAGGGAAATGGAGCGGGCGGCAAATGATAGCGTAGACAGGGAAACAATTAGTGAAGAGGGAAGCATTATCGATCGATCGGCAACAGCTCGCCTCAGGATTCCGAAATGACAGGACACAATCTTGTAGATACTGTAGATTCAGGTTTTGGGTCCTCGCCGTTTTCTCAAATAAGTCAAGACACATTTTCTGCTTGTCAAGATGTGAATGTTGCCAGTGCAAATTCACTGCCGAAAAGCACTGAGGAACATGTTTCAGACACCAGTGCATTGTTATTACAATTAATACAACAAATGGGACAAAAGCTTCAAAAGTTAGACACAATCGAACAAAATCTTCAAGAGTTAGACACAGTGGAACAACACCAGAGACAAACACAGCAACAGTTAGACGCAATGGAATAAAATCTTCACACCACGCTTGAACAAACAAGTGAAGATTTAACTACTGAGTTACATAAAATCGAATCGAAATGTCAAAAAGTCTGTAATAACGAAAAAACACAAATATGTGGGCATTTACAACCTATTTTTCCGCGGCATGAAAATACATTTCAGAATCACGAAGCAGCCATAAAAGAACTGCAAACTATTGTTCATGAAAATCATGAGACCTTGCAAGCTAAAATTGACTCAGGTGCATCTACCGATTCGCTTACGCAACTTGTAAAAACTCAGGAAAACTTAAAGGACACAGTAGATACGATTTCAACACAAATGGACACTCTGAAACGTGGTTCAGAAAAACACACTGAGGAAATAAGTTCACTATCGGAGAAAGTAGCCGAACTTTCGGATTAGTTCACTAACTTATCTGCAAAGGTGGATCATGATCTGTGTGACACAAGACCTGTAGCCATCACTGACACAGAAGAGTATGAACAAATTAACAAATTCAAACAAAATCAGAATCAAATTAATACGCAACACTAAAGATAAATCCGGGAAGTACAAGATGAGTTGGCACAAGTAATACAACATAATAATATTTCAGAGGATATAATAATATTTCAGAGGACACTCGCGCTCCAACACGGGAAGAGAGAAATACGGAAAAGCCGCAAAATAATAACACAGGGCATTTTGGAAATTATGAAAGAAATTGGCAAGGTACACCGAATTTTGAGATGGAACCGCCGACACGACGTAGTAATGACAGATATGCGACTCGCCGACACGATGATTTTGACTATAAACTGTTCATTACTACAAGTAAATTCAAAACATTTAAGAATTCTGGCAACGACATTCATCCACAAGCGTGGCTTCATCAACTCTCTCATTGTTTTCCTCCCAACTGGTCATTAGAGCACAGATTACAATTTATGTGTGGCTACTTAGAGAATGAACCAGCTGTGAGAATGCGATCGGTCATTCACGATTGTCACAGTGAAGGAGAATTTTATCATGCCTTCCTCTCAGCAGATTGGTCTCAAGCTACACAATACCGAGTAAAACATAGCATTATAATGATGAAACATTTCGAACAATCTGAATTTTCCAGTCTTGTGAAATATTTGGAAGACATGTTGTACAAAAACCAGTACCTGTCAAACCTATTCAGCCCCTCATAACTCATCCGCATTTGCTGAATCAAATTGCCCGAACATTTACGACATATTATTTTGGCAGGACGTTGCAAAGACAACATTGAAGCTTTTCAGGGATTCTTACAAGAATTAGAAATTGACACAGACCGTAGCCGGGTACGAAGACAGGAAAACAATCACTACAGGGCACATCCGTCACAATTCCGTGACGACAGAAACAATAACTGGACACGACAAGTCTATTCTTACAACGCAAATCGTGACCAAAACGGACACCACCCATATGACAACCACTGGCAGAGTAATAATAATTACAGAGAAAGATCGCATTTCCGTAGTAATGAATATGACAGAGATAACCATAGAAACAGACAATATGGAAACAAAAACAATTATTATCAAGGGAGACAGCATAACTTCATACGCAACGGTCCAGCGCGCAGTTACGATTCAGGGAGAAATTCTCCACCACATGACCGACAAACAAGAAACTATGTAAACTACCGACAAAACGACAGACCTGAATTCCATCAGAACTGGCGGGATTCAAACAGGGCAGGGCCCTATGGACAAGGTGAATTTGTAGAAGTTAGGTCTCCTAATCCCAATAACGACGCGCGCCAACAAAGAGACAGACAATGACTCGCACCGCAGGCAGCCACGTGCGCCGGCTGGCTCAGAGAAAAATAACATAGACGCTAACCTTGGGAAAAATTTTGGGATTCCTTACCGACGTATACAACTTGATAGTTACTTTGAAGTTGAAACTCTGCACACTAGAAAGGGTTAATGATTGTTCCACATTTCACATGTGAAACCGTTTATTGAGAGATAATCTGTTTTTTAACTTTGTCTTTGCTATAAAATTTTTCACTTCACGCTACTAGTACAATTTGTCACCCTGAGTGACTGTTAACACGCAACAATGTTTTGGAGTTAACTATCCAGTCTAGAACCCAGGAAACATATTTTGGCAGTAATTACCACTGCATTGTAATAGTGAACACACGACACAGTGTTGTTATTTGTACATTCTTGTTTGTTAGTTGCACGATCACGTAACGACTATAAGGCTCACATACCTAGAACATATACCGGCACTGCTAATGAGATTTTCATGCAACATGTAGGTTTACTTGAAAAGACATTCTTTATTTGAAGTACTTTCTGTGGGATTAAAGATGACTTAGCATTTGGTTTCTTTGACATCTACGCGATTATATCACGATGCTACTAGTGTGTGACACAATTCACATTGTTGCTTTTGCGCTGTATCTGTTTTATATCTGCACAGTTTTTCTGTATTATTCTGGAAAGTAAAACATGTTTCAGTAGTAACGTTTGTGGTATAGCTACAATGAGACAGCCTTTCCCATAGCACAACAGTGCATTACAGTACAGTACTTTCTTCATCACGGCAATAAGCGTAATAACTACGATATCTATACGCAAAGCATTTCACTTTTGTTTATGAGGAGGTGTGTACATTGACTTCAGTAGAACTTAGCTTACAGAGGACGATAACTACGACAGTTCCACAGAATTATCTTACAGCAAGACGCACATTTAGCGCTACACGACACGCATTTGAGTGATTAATTTTGTATTTAAAACATTTATTTTTAAAGGTTTTTGAATTACAGTGATACAAAAGTTTTCCGTGATACAAAGGTTTTCCGTGATACATTTCATTCCATTGCTGCAATCTGTACCACCTGAGGGTATCATTATATTAATCCTCAGGGGGGTACACGCTTACTTTGTGTACCATGTGTTTGGCAAGCACGAGGAGCCCTAGCTAATATGGTATTTGCTTATACAACTTTACAAATCGGTACCATATTTCTCTAACACTTAATTACACAGCTATCTGATTATTTAATAGAGAAACAATTTTTTTTACTATATCAGTGACATGTTTACGCAATTACACAATTGGATAATTTCACACTTATGAAATTGTATTTTGTCTGCGTTTTGTGAACTGTTCATATTTTATTATGCAACTATTGTGATACTATGAGGGCTTTGAATGATGTATTTTGTGTGGGATCTTGATTTTTAAAGTACGTTTGAGGTAGATGACGCTCTTGCAATCAGCAGAGAGTTTTTTTAGGTTTTGAAATTATTGGAGGAAGCTATGAGGATTCTGAGATTTGACTGAGGTGCTATGATATTATTACGATGCCGATGTGTATTATGCTATGGAGGTATGTTTATGATCAATAAGCTGATGCTATATGAGGAATGTGATTACGTGTTTATATGTATATGAATAATGAATAGAAGTTAGGGACTCTGTTTTGTGAAAAAGGATGTTGGATACCAAGAATCGTACTTTTAGAGTTATAACTTGTGTGTCCATGTGTGAATGTATCACAACACTGCTATTCATAAGATGTCGTTTCTACGCATTTCTAATGTAATTTTTATATCTGTCTATTTTTTTAATATGAGACTGTCACTGTAGCGCAAACTACAGTCGTAAATATTTCGGTAAGAAAGCTAAGTGACCTTGACGTAAAGCGATGTGAGTGGTCAGTTGTGCCAGCTGCCTGAAGAAAGAAAAAGAGGCGATTATCCTCGCTATTGACATTTCTTTGTAGAAAGCATCGCAAATACGACACGCTCAAACTTGAAAACATATGACTACACTGTGGAGCTCTTAATTCATGATATTTACTAAAATGCCTAATGAAATGATGAGAAACATTTTATATCTATTGTCTTTCTAGTTGAGAGATTTTTTACTGAATTTGGAGGCGCCTAGTGAATGACGTTTTTGTATATGTATATATTAGCTCATTTTCTTTAATATCTAGTTTCTAGCTGCACTGCAGCATTGGTTAAAATGAAATTTAATAGATGTACTAATATAGATATTTTATGCCAACAGATCCAGTAAATTATTATTTTATGATCTATTTAAAAAAAAAAAAGAAAGACATTTCCACTTCACAGGAATTGCATACATAATTTTTGTCAATGACTTGATAACTTCTGCAGAGTAAATTTTTGTGATGCATAACCCTAGTGTTAAGGTGTGACATAGGTATTAGACATGGCCATCTTTACTGTACTATTTTTTCTTCTTGTGGGTTTGTCATGTTTAGGGGTAAGTTATTGCATTTTCTGTTGCTGTTTGCCAGGCATAGTTCTACTGAATTTTGCATTGTATTAAGCTAGTTTTACTACTGATTTATTTTTCCTGTTTCTGCTCATTGCCTCATATTAGTTGTATTTGCTTTGCTAATTTCTGTAATGCTGATTTCTTTGCCAATTTGCATTTTTGCCATTGCTGTTTTTGTTAATTGTTTTGTGCTGCTGCATTGCCTCATCCCTTAGTTTATGCATCTGAGCTCAGTAGATTTAAGTTAGCTTAAGATGGGGTAGGCTATAAAAGAGAACGAGTTGTGATGAATTGGAAGAAATGCATTGAGAAGCTATAAGAAAATGGTTTGGCCAAAAAAGTGTTTTGAAAGAGGATATGAACAAAAAAGTAGGGTCTAGGGACAAAAGGTTTAGGTAGGATTTTCTTGGAAATAAATGATGAGGTAAGATAATGGAAAATAAATAATGAGGTAAGAAATATGTGAGCATATAAATACAGAAAGCATGCTTGAATAGGATTTTTTTGGTGGAAACAAATGTTGAAATAAGAGGAAAGATCTATGGAATGAAGTTTTGGATTGGACTGCAGTACCAAATGTTACACTGAAAACGAACCCGGTCTTTCCTTTTGTACCCTTGTGTATTTGTCTTTTCCCTGTCTTTATGTGTTTAGCTAATAAGATTTATGTTGTAGAATTTTTCAAATACTATGTTATTTTCTTTGTAATGATGTTTAGACATTATTTATTCTGTTTTGTTTTAATGCTCATGTGTGAAATTAATGTTTCGAAACTATTCTCATTATTTTATATATTTACTTATGTCATAATTCCTGTAACACTGATGTATCTGTTTATTTCTAGTCTTTTGTAAAGCCTGTACTACTACAAATGTTATCTGTATTGTTACGTCCTTTAATGATGTATTTTGTATCTTTGTTATTGTATTCTCATTTTATAAAACTGTAATGGACACCAGTTCATCAAATTAAGTAAGTTGTAAGCATTCATTTCACTGCACATATTTCTGATAGTCATAGTATATGCACAATATGTTAGAGGTTGGGACTGTTAGTGCTTGCACATTCAGCAAGGGACTGGTTAAGAGCATTGCTGGTTCTAAGGACGATTCAAAAAAAAATTTTTGTGAGTGCACAAGTGGTGGTTAATGGACTTTCTATATTGTCTGCAAGACTCTTCAATGGTGATTGTGCACCTGCACAGTCGCAACAGATGGCTACTCGCTGTCTCTACAAGGACTGCAGTGGGTCTGCACCTATGGTGGCCCACCACTACCGTAATCTGTACCAGGACTACAGTGGGTCTGCTCTGTGACGACCTACCTACCAATATTCTTCAAAACTTCGACTGACTCTGCGGTGGGTTTGCTCTGTTGTGGCCCATTACCTGTCTGCATATCAAGAGTCAGCACTGTCTTACCGTTGGTAGGACAACGATACTTCTTCAAGACTGCATGGAAATCTACTACTTTCGTGTGCATTTTCCTTTACTGCTCAGACTTTGAGAAAAAAATCTGCAGTTTTACTGTGATGAATGATCAGGACTGTCTTTATGGACTGTGAGAAAATTTTAGCTTTTGACCAACATTGTATCAATAAGGGTGTGCATTTGATATCTTTGTTATTGAAATTATGAAAATTTTTTTCAAATCTGTGTTGGCCATGGCCCAAAACTATTTGTAATATTTTTTGTGGGGAACATGGGGGCTATATAAGTAGGCTGTTTAGGTTCTTATATTGGTAACGCCACCGCCACGTAGCGCTCTGCGCTCTGTATGAAAATCGTTGGCTGTGCTGTGTGCAGTCTATGGCTGATCTGCATTATTGTTGGCTATTGTAGTGTTGGGCAGCTGGATTTTAACAGCACAAAGCGTTGTGCAGTTGGAGGTGAGCCGCCAGCAGTGGTGGATGTGGGGAGAGAGATGGCTGAGTTTTGAGTGTGGATGATCTGGACGCGTGTCCATCAGAGACAGTAAATTTGTAAGACTGGATGTCATGAACTGCTATATATTATGACTTTTGAACACTATTAAGGTAAATACATTGTTTGTTCTCTATCAAAATCTTTCATTTCCTAACTATCCCTATCAGTAGTTAGTGCCTTCAGTAGTTAGAATATTTTATTTAGCTGGCAGTAGTGGCGCTCGCTGTATTCCAGTAGTTTGAGTAACGAAGATTTTTGTGAGGTAAGTGATTTGTGAAAGGTATAGTTTAATGTTAGTCAGGGCCATTCTTTTGTAGGGATTATTGAAAGTCAGATTGCGTTGCACTAAAAATATTGTGTGTCAGTTTAAGCAGTCATGTATAATTGTTCAAAGGGGGCCTTTCAGTTTCATGAAGTTCCCCTGCATAGTGAATGCTTCACTGTGCGGTGAGGCTTCACGGCACAGTTCATGATTGGTCCATTTTTCTTTGAGGAACTCGTACCCTAAGAAACAAGGATATGCAGCACGAACGGCACGCATTACTGTGATTTGCTTCGTCAACAAGTGATCCCTACTGTACAGAGGGGATGTGCTTTGGACTCGACTGTGTTGATACACAGTGGAGCTCCACCTCACATTGTTCCTGAGGTCACTCCATTTCTCCGTAACACGTTTGGAGAAAACCGAACAGTTGGCCAATATTTCCATACTGCAGAACTTCCAAGAGTACCACATTTGAAAGGCACATGTGGAAATGGAAATGAATTTCCTTCAAGGGTTTGTTCGTTAGTTCTATTCCATATGTATCTACAAATGTTTCCACAAAGTTTCATTATCCTACGAACACTCGTTTTTCAAGGGAGCTCTCTCAAGTAGCGGAAGTTTAAGTATAGCCACTCTATAGATAAATGAAACCATTTTTACTGAGATTACTAACACGTTTTGAAAAAAGTAACATCGTGGACTCATTTGTTAGGACCATCCCTCTGATGACGTTATTCCGCTGTGTTATAGTTTTGATTACCACGTCTGAATTCGAGTGAAGCGGCCTGTGTCTCACAAGGTCCAGCCGACGCAGTGTGCCAGCCACAGAGCGTACCCAGCTGGTGTCTTTCGATTTTTTAATCTGGACTTCATTCCTCTAGAATATGAATCCAGAGTTTTGGCCACTGTGACACCTCATTATCGAGCTTTCGTTTCCTGCAGATCAGTCTAAGCGCGATGTACTGTAACTGATGTTCAGCAACATCTTATAATGAGTGACAACGATTCTGTTCTCCTTTATGATTTTAGAACGAAGAGTTTAAGACGAAATCCAGTGCACAGCTGTGACTGGATACGTTGTCTTTCAGTGCTGTGGTGGATAACGTTTATTCCACGCTGACAAATTATGTAGTAGCTTTTACTCATAACCACTTAACATAACCACAAAGTTTTTCTAAAAATTTGTAACGGTACTGAAATGATGTCATGTCAAATATATTGGTTAAAGAGAATATAATGTGTCGTACATTCGACTGCGCGCCAAATGTTATACCAAATATAATTCTGCCATAGTTGTTAACGTAACCATGTAGTAGATTAAAGATGTCTGTAGATTGCTATCCTCCCTCATACTAGTATTCATGGATTCCATTAAGATAGCTGGTACCTCAAACGAAAATTGTTTTAAGTATAACAGACTAGTAAGTGAAAGTTTTGTATACTTACAAAATGTCACTCTTTACCTACGAATTTCTTTTAAATTTAGACCGTGGCTGAGTAAGCGAATGTACGCTGTGGAGATAATGAACACTGTCCACTGTCGTTGGTGATAATGGTCAACTCCGCTGTTTTAGTTTTCTTTATTGTGATTTCATTCCCCTGCCCCATATGGACAGGGGAAGGCTGTCAGCGGTACAATCCGCCGCTCTTCAGCCAAGTGACATGGCAACTAAAATAAGAATAAAATGTTACATACATAAGGCGATAAAAAAAGGGGAACATAAAACAGGGTAAAGGGAGAAAATGGAGGTAACAATAGACTGACATGGAGACGTTGATGGGGGGCAGTTAAAAAATGTCACCAGAAAGTTAAAAAGCACAGTTGGCGATTCTTAAAACACAGACAAGACACTGAATGGACATGCACAGGTTAAAAGCCGGACACAGTATTAAAAAAACACTCCAGAACAACTCACAAAACCCACTTGTAGCACACACGATGAAGAATAAAACGGCCAGGTGGGACCTGCCAAGGGAAAGGTCAGAGAGGATGGAAAAGGAGGGGAGAGCAAGGGGCAGCAGGGGAAGTGACGGGATGAAGAGAGTAGGGGCGTCAGCGGGTACACGAAGAGGCAGGAGACACATGGGGTGGAAGATGAAGAGGGAAGACAGGGCAGGAGGGAATGCAGAGACGCTGAAAGGGGGCACAAGAGAGGGAGGGGAAGTTGGTGGGGGAAGCCGCTCAGGAGGAGAGAGGGGGAGGAGAGGGAGCCCTGAGGAGGAGGCAGGAAGATGGGGTTAGAGTTGGTAGAAAGGGTAGATGTCAGGGCGAAGCTCATCATCCGGGACGGTTAGATGGTGGAAGTTGCGTTGGGAAAGGAGATGGAGGGTGTGGAGGTGGAGAGACGGTGGGACACAACGGTAAAGGCGCGGCAACTGGTTGGGGTGGAGAGTAAGGAAGACACCAGAGGATGTGGGGGATCAAGATGGCGGACAATATATAGTGAACGGACGTGTTCGAGGGAAAGGAGAAGGTGGGGGAAAGGGATGAGGTCGTAACCGTGCTGTTCCCAACTGTGAATGTATTCAACAGCTAAACATATACACTGGGAAGCCAGAAAATTATGCCCGTTGCCCACCGCGAGGTCGAATGTCGCTTGGTGGCGTTGCGGGAGCGTGACACGGTAAGGAATGTAAACAGGGTGGTCCACTGATCGTGACCGGGCCAAACATCTCACGAAATAAGCGTCAAACGAAAAGGGGGAAACCAGATGGCGCTACGGTTGGCCCGCTAGCTGGCGCTGCCATAGATCAAACGGATCTCAACTGCGTTTTTTAAAATAGGAACCCCAATTTTTATTACATATTCGTGTATTACGTAAAGAAATATGAATGTTTTAGTTGGACCACTTTTTTAGCTTTGTGATAAATGGCGCTGTAATAGTCACAAACATACGGCTCACAATTTTAGACGACCAGTTGGTAACAGGTAGGTTTTTTAAATTAAAATACAGAACGTGGGTACGTTTGAACATTGTATTTCGGTTGTTCTATTGTAATACACGTACCTTTGTGAACTTATCATTTCTGAGAACGCATGCTGTTACAGCGTGATTACCTGTAAATACCACATTAATGCAATAAATGCTCAAAATGATGTCCGTCAACCTCAATGCATTTGGCAATACGTGTTACGGCATTCCTCTCAACAGCGAGTAGTTCGTCTTCCGTAATGTTCGCACATGCATTGACAATGAGGTGACGCTTGTCTTCAGACGTTGTCGGTGGATCACGATAGCAAACATCCTTCAAGTTTCCCCACAGAAAGAAATATGGGGTCGTCAGATCCGGTGAACGTGCGGGCCATGGTATGGTGCTTCGACGACCAACCCACCTGTAGTGAAATATTCCATTCAACACCGCTTCAACCGCACAAGATCTATATGGCGGACATCCATCATGTTGGAAGTACATCGCCATTCTGTCATGCAGTGAAACATCTTGTAGTAACTTTGGTAGAACATTACGTAGGAAATCAACATACATTGCACCATTAAGATTGCCATCGATGAAATGGAGGCTAATTGTTCTTCCGTAATTCCGCACCATACATTAACCCGCCAAGGTCGCTGATGTTCCACTTGTTGCAGCCATCGTCGATTTTCCGTTTCCCAATAGTGCATATTATGCCGGTTAACGTTACCGCTATTGATGAATGACGCTTCGCCGCTAAATAGAACGTGTGCAAAAAATCTATCATCGTCCCGTAATTTCTCCTGTGCCCAGTGGCAGAGCTGTACACGACGTTCAAAGTTGTCGCCATGCAATTCCTGGTGCATATAAATATGGTGCGGGTGCAATCGATGTTGATGTAGCATTCTCAATACCGACGTTTTTGAGATTCCCTATTCTCGGGCAATTTGTCTGCTACTGACGTGCGAACCAGCCGCGACAGCAGCTAAAATACCTACTTGGGCATCATCATTTGTTGCAGGTCATGGTTGACGTTTCACATGTGGCTAAACACTTCCTGTTTCCTTAAAGTACGTAACTATCCGGCCAACGGTCCGGACACTTGGATGATGTCGTCCAGGATACCGAGCAGCAGACATAGCACACGCCAGTTGGGCATTTTGATCACAATATCCATACATCAACACGATATCGACCTTTCCAACAATTGGTAAACGGTCCATTTTAACACGGGTAATGTATCACGAAGCAAATACCGTCCTCACTGGCGGAATGTTACGTGATACCACGTATTTGTACGTTTGTGACTATTACAGCGCCATCTACATCTACATCTACATCCATACTCCGCAGGCCACCTGACGGTGTGTGGCGGAGGGTACCCTGAGTACCTCTATCGGTTCTCCCTTCTATTCCAGTCTCGTATTGTACGTGGAAAGAAGGATTGTCGGTATGCTTCTGTGTGGGCTCTAATCTCTCTGATTTTATCCTCCTGGTCTCTTCGCGAGATATACGTAGGAGGGACCAATATACTGCTTGACTCTTCGGTGAAGGTATGTTCTCGAAACTTCAACAAAAGCCCGTACCGAGCTACTGAGCGTCTCTCCTGCAGAGTCTTCCACTGGAGTTTATCTATCATCTCCGTAACGCTTTCGCAATTACTAAATGATCCTGCAACGAAGCGCGCTGCTCTCCGTTGGATCTTCTCTATCTCTTCTATCAACCCTACCTGGTGCGGATCCCACACTGCTGAGCAGTATTCAAGCATTGGGCGAACAAGCGTACTGTAACCTACTTCCTTTGTTGTCGGATTGCATTTCCTTAGGATTCTTCCAATGAATCTCAGTCTGGCATCTGCTTTACCGACGATCAACTTTATATGATCATTCAATTTTAAATCACTCCTAATGAGTACTCCCAGATAATTTATGGAATTAACTGCTTCCAGTTGCTGACCTGCTATTTTGTAGCTAAATGATAAGGGACCTATCTTTCTATGTATTCGCATCACATTACACTTGTCTACATTGAGATTCAATTGCCATTCCGTGCACCATGCGTCAATTCGCTGCAGATCCTCCTGCATTTCAGTACAATTTTCCATTGTTGCAACCTCTCGATACACCACAGCATCATCTGCAAAAAGCCTCAGTGAACTTCCGATGTCATCCACCAGGTCATTTATGTATATTGTGAATAGCAACGGTCCTATGACACTCCCCTGCGGCACACCTGAAATCACTCTTACTTCGGAAGACTTCTCTCCATTGAGAATGACATGCTGCGTTCTGTTATCTAGGAACTCCTCAATCCAATCACACAATTGATCTGATAGTCCGTATGCTCTTACTTTGTTCATTAAACGACTGTGGGGAACTGTGTCAAACGCCTTGCGGAAGTCAAGAAACACGGCATCAACCTGTGAACCCGTGTCTAAGGCCCTCTGAGTCTCGTGGACGAATAGCGCGAGCTGGGTTTCACACGACCGTCTTTTTCGAAACCCATGCTGATTCCTACAGAGTAGATTTCTAGTCTCCAGAAAAGACATTATACTCAAACATAATACGTGTTCCAAAATTCTACAACTGATCGACGTTAGAGATATAGGTCTATAGTTCTGCACATCTGTTCGACGTCCCTTCTTAAAAACGGGGATGACATGTGCCCTTTTCCAATCCTTTGGAACGCTTCGCTCTTCTAGAGACCTACGGTACACCGCTGCAAGAATGGGGGCAAGTTCCTTCGCGTACTCTGTGTAAAATCGAACTGGTATTCCATCAGGACCAGCGGCCTTTCCTCTTTTAAGCGATTTTAATTGTTTCTCTATCCCTCTGTCGTCTACTTCGATATCTACCATTTTGTCAACTGTGCGACAATCTAGAGAAGGAAACACAGTGCAGTCTTCCTCTGTGAAACAGCTTTGGAAGAAGACATTTAGTAATTCGGCCTTTAGTCTGTCATCCTCTGTTTCAGTACCATTTTGGTCACAGAGTGTCTGGACATTTTGTTTTGATCCACCTACCGCTTTGACATACGACCAAAATTTCTTAGGATTTTCTGCCAAGTCAGTACATAGAACTTTACTTTCGAATTCATTGAAAGCCTCTCGCATAGCTCTCCTCACACTGCATTTCGCTTCGCGTAATTTTTGTTTGTCTGCAAGGCTTTGGCTATGTTTATGTTTGCTGTGAAGTTCCCTTTGCTTCCGCAGCAGTTTTCTAACTCGGTTGTTGTACCATGGTGGCTCTTTCCCATCTCTTACGATCTTGCTTGGCACATACTCATTTAACGCATATTGTACCATGGTTTTGAACTTGGTCCACTGATCGTCAACACTGTCTGTACTTGAGACAAAACTTTTGTGTTGAGCCTCCAAGTACTCTGAAATCTGCTTTTTGTCACTTTTGCTAAACAGAAAAATCTTCCTACCTTTCTTAATATTTCAATTTACGGCTGAAATCATCGATGCAGTAACCGCTTTATGATCGCTGATTCCCTGTTCTGCATTAACTGATTCAAATAGTTCGGGTCTGTTTGTCACCAGAAGGTCTAATATGTTATCGCCACGAGTCGGTTTTCTGTTTAACTGCTCAAGGTAGTTTTCAGATAAAGCACTTAAAAATATTTCACTGGATTCTTTGTCCCTGCCACCCGTTATGAACGTTTGAGTCTCCCAGTCTATATCCGGCAAATTAAAATCTCCACCCAGAACTATAACATGGTGGGGAAATCTACTCGAAATATTTTCCAAATTATTCTTCAGCTGCTGAGCCACAACAGCTGCTGAGCCCGGGGGCCTATAGAGACATCCAATTACCATGTCTGAGCCTTCTTTAACCGTGACCTTCACCCAAATCATTTCACAATTCGAATCTCCGTCAATTTCCTTCGATACTATTGCACTTCTTATCGCTATAAACACGCCTCCCCCTTCACTGTCCAGCCTATCTCTGCGGTATACATTCCAATCCGAGTTTAGGATTTCATTACTGTTTACGTCTGGTTTCAGCCAACTTTCTGTTCCTAGTACTATATGGGCGTTGTGACCGTTTATTAATGAGAGCAGTTCTGGGACCTTTCTATAGACGCTCCTGCAGTTTACTATAAGCACATTAATATTGTTATTCCTTGTTGCATTTTGCCTACTCCTGACTTGCCGCGTCTCAGGAGGCGTCTTGTCGGGCCTAGGGAGGGAATTCTCTAACCTAAAAAAACCCCATGTGCACTCCACACGTACTCCGCTACCCTCGTAGCCGCTTCCGGCGTGTAGTGCACGCCTGACCTATTCAGGGGGACCCTACATTTCTCCACCCGATAGCGGAGGTCGAGAAATTTGCACCCCAGCTCTCCGCTCTCCGCCATCTATCACAAAGCGAAAAAAGTGGTCCAAATAAAACATTCATATTTCTTTACGTACTACACGAATATGTAATAAAAAAGGGGGGTTCCTATTTTAAAAAGACGCTGTTGATATCCGTTTGACCTATGGCAGCGCCACTAGGTGGCCAACCATAGCGCCAGGTGGTTTCCCCCTTCAAGCTATACGAGTTTCGTTCTTTGTAGTTTTTTGGTTTGATATTTATTTCGTGAGATATTTGGCGTTTTTTAAAAAAGAAACGCTGTTGAAATCCGTTTGAACTATGGCACCGCCACTAGCTGGCCAACCATAGCGCCATCTGGTTTCCCCCTGCAAACTATACGAGTTTCGTTCTTTGTAGTTTTCTGGTTTGATGCTTCGTGAGATATTTGGCGCGGTCCCTATCAATGGACCACCCTGTGTAAGTGCATCAAAAGTAGATGGGGAACCATCCTATCGACTACACAAGCCGCAAACGAGGAAATCCACTGACATAAGCGAGTTTGACAACGGTGATATTATTATTATTGTTATTACCCAGAGCCTGTGAACGTGTATCTCGAAAACGCCATAACTGCTCGAATAGTCAGGTGCCACTATAATGAGCATCTACGACACGAGTTAGAACGATAGTGAAAGTACTACTGGGCGATAAGTGGTTGGACGTCCACGACTCTTCACATGACGTGGGATTTGGAGGTTTGCCTACTCTATAAAGCAGGAGAGGTGGCAACTCTGCTGAAAGAACACAATACTGGTGCACGCACAAGTGTTTCGGAGCACACCGTTCGTCATATATTGCTGAACATGGGGCACAACAGCAGACTGTAATCCACCCCTTCCTTCCTACTTCCATCTATTGCCCACATGAAAGTCTTTTATGAAGATTTGAGAGGAGCGGAGATTACAATATACTTTCAAACTTATTTAGCTTGTCATGTTGAGATGGCTCCAGTTCTTATTTAGGGGTCTGATTCCTCAGACTGTAAGTCTCACATTTTAGGTCCTAACAGTTGGATTGAACTAAATACATTTGAAGATTGTTGTTGCAGACTTTTTGGTTTTACGTAAACGTATTTTCTCACCTTTCAGTATATTATACAGTCTATATTTTTCACAATAACAAAGCCGAAATTACATTGTTCGCACAAAAATACAAAAATACGTCCGATCACATCTGAGGCATCCTTACGACTCCCACACTCTGCGGAAACAATATTCCAAAAGATTTACAATTTTTTTAACAAATAAATTTCTACTAGTTTCTGTTACATTATTAATTTCGATTATTATTCCACAAATCCAGAAATAAACATTGTAAACAGTGCAGGATTGTGTAATTAATAATATAAAAGTTTGCCAATAATCAGTGAGTTCAAATGTTTCTAAAAAATATATTTTAACTGTACATTCAGAACTAGTATTTATCGATTACAAAATATTTTATAAAGTAATTCCTTTTCATAAATTTTAGCTTGAAATACTGGGTGATCAAAAAGTCAGTATCAATTTGAAAACTTAGTAAACGACGGAATAATTTAGATAGAGAGGTAAAAATTGACACACATGCTTGGAATGACATAGGGTTTTAGCAGAACCGAAAAGAACTAAGTTTACAAAATGTCCGACAGATGGACAGCAAAACGTCAGTGACTGCGCAAGACAATCGCGTATAAAAGTAGCTGTAATGAGAGAGAGAATCAGATGCGCCAGCAGTCGCAGCATGTTGACGTTACCTGAAAAGGCGCTTTTAGTGAAGCTGTATTATCAGAATGATCATATCGCCATAGGAAGGGGATTCGAACGGGTAAACGGAGAGGGGTGGCGCAGTGGTTAGCACACTGGACTCGCACTCGGGAGGACGACGGTTCAATCCCGTCTCCGGCCATCCTGATTTAGGTTTTCCGTGATTTCCCTAAATCGTTTAAGGCAAATGCCGGGATGGTTCCTTTGAAAGGGTACGGGCGATTTCCTTCCCAATCCTTCCCTAACGCGAGCTTGTGCTCCGTCTCTAATGACCTCGTTGTCGACGGGACGTTAAACACTAACCACCACCACCACCGAACGGGTAAAGGTCCGTGGACAAATGCAGCTGTGGCGAGAATGATTTCAAAGTTCGAAGCCACAGGTTGTTTAGACGATAGACCCTGTAGTGGCCGACCGAGCACAAGGCGTAATGCTGCTGAGACAGTTAAGGAAGAAATTGAGACTGTAGCGGGTTTATTTATGCACGGGCAATTCAGCGCTCGTGCAGTCGCACGTTGCACCGGCATTTCATACACTACTGTTTGGTTGACACTGAGGCGTACCCTCCGATGCTATACGTACAAAATCCATCGGCATCATGAACTGTTACCTGGCGATTTAGTGAAGCGAAGGGCATTTGCTGTGTGGGCGTTTCAAAAGATGGCGGAAGATGACGATTGGTTGAGTAACGTGTTGTGGACCGACGAAGCTCATTTCACGCTCCGTGGGTCTGTCATCGCCCACAACTGCAGAATTTTGGCTACCGAAAATCCTTTAACTGTCGTGGAAACTCCATTGCTTGACGAGAAAGTACGGTATGGGTTGGATTTACCACATCTACCGTTATCGGGCCTTTATTCTTCGAGGAAATGCGTGATTCTGTTTTTGTAACTGCTACCGTGACGGGTGAGAGGTACGCCGATACCGGTATGTTACAGAATCGCATCATCCCCAGCCTGGCTGATAAACACTTGCTGGAACGTACGAGTTCATGCAGGATGGCGCTCCACCCCATATTGCTAGACGCATGAAAGATCTCTTGCGTGCGTCATTTGGTGATGATAATGTGCTCAGCCGCCACTTTCGTCATGCTTGGTCTCCCAAGTCCCCACACCTCAGTCCGTGTGATTATGGCTTTGGGGTTACCTGAAGTCGCAGTGTATCGTGATCGACCGACATCTGTAGGGCTACTGAAAGAGAACATCCGACGCCAGTGCCTCACCATAACTCCGGACATGTTTTACAGTGCTGTTCACAACATTATTCCTCGACTACAGCTATTGTTGAGGAATGATGGTGGACATATTGAGCATTTCCTGTAAAGAACATCATCTTTGCTTTGTCTTACTTTGTTATGCTAATTATTGCTATTATGATCAGATGAAGCGCCATCTGTCGGACATTTTTTGAAATTTTGTATTTTTTTGGTTCCAATAAAACCCCATGTCATTCCACGCATGTGTGTCAATTTGTACCTCTCTATCTACACTATTCCGTGATTTATTCATTTTCAAATTTATACTGACTCTTTTATCACCCAGTATAACATACTGTGTATAAAATTATATTGAAGTTTTCAGAAAAGCATCTGAGATAATATAGACCTACCCAAAACGAAAAATAATTAGTGGTATGCCGGCCGCGGTGGTCTAGTGGTTCTAGGCGCGCAGTCCGGAACCGCGGGACTGCTACGATCGCAGGTTCGAATCCTGCCTCGGGCATGGGTGTGTGCGAAGTCCTTAGGTTAGTTAGGTTTAAGTTCTAGGGGACTGATGACCACAGAAGTTAAGTCCCATAGTGCTCAGAGCCATTTGAACCAATTAGTGGTATCGACAACTACTGTTGAGGGAAAGTAATGCTGGGGGAGGATGTCCCGTTACAAGACGGCCCCTACGTGTTCACATGTTGTCCCAATGACATCGTCAGTTATGATTGCAGTGGCCACGAGATCGTCGAGATCGGGCAGTGGATCGACGAAAACGATTCACCTCGTTGGATGAATGATGTTTTTGCTACGCCAGGTCGATGGCTGTCTCCTCAAACGCTGTTATCCACTCGAACGCCGGTTCGAAATGTGCACCGCGCCAAGAACACAGGCTTGTGGAAGCAGTGTTATGCTGTGCGAGAAATTCTGCTGCGTCTGCATGGGACCTGTGGCAGGAATCGAAGATACGCTGACAGCTGTGGACGACCTGCACCGCTTGATGCTTGATGTCTTCCTCGTCGGCGATGTCATCTTCCAACAGGATAATTGTCCGTGGCTCAAAGCCAGAACCGTGCCACGATTGTTTGAGGAACACGACAGTGTACTCAAGTTGGTGTCTTGGTCACAAAATTTACCTGATATGAATCCAGTGGAACCTATCTGCTTCGCTATCAGCCGTCATCGCTGTGTACACAGATCAGCGGTCCGCTGTTTAACGAAATTATATTACTTGTGCGTGGATATCTGGTGCGACATACCTTCGCAATTCTACCAACAGTGTTGATTCCGTGATACGTACACTCGGCAACGTATTGCGTTCCACAGGTGGACCAACAAGTTATTAAGCAGGTGGTCAAAATGTTAGGCTCACCAGTGTAGTAGGTAAGTACTAAATCCAAAGTAGTATCCTGGTGCAGAATTCTGAATGTACAAGCTAGTCTACACGATTGATGGACTGTTCAATGCTTCACCCCTCTAAGCCTGTACAGCTTGTTTCGATACTGCCCATTTACTCTAAATGTTAACCTTTACCTTCAGGGCCTAGTGTCCCACGTGTGGGTATTTTTATTTATCGTGTCATGAAATTCGAACAGGTGCCACGCTAGAAGTAGTTTCGCCAGTTACTAACTCTAAAAGTATAACTTATTTTATAGCTTTTGAAATTAAAAGTTCACAGTAGTGCAGTGCGTTAATTACCCGTCTGCACCGAGGCCAGTGGCCGGATAGGAAGGCGTGCTCCGCGGAACTATTTCACCCTGCCACGCAATTAACAAAGAACAAACCTGGCAGGTGATAGCCGCCGCGGAACTCGGACTGATTTATGGACTCGTTGCGGAGGCTCTAATGATGATTCATGTCTGCAGAAGTGCTTGCCTCATTTCCAAAGTTCACTGACAGACATTCATGACTGGCACCACCAGTAGCAGACTCACAAAGTGCAGGAAAAAATTCGGAACTAAATCCTCCACAAACTGCCATATCTAGTGTAAACACAATGACTGAAAGCGTATCTTGCGATACTACCAGCCACTTAATTTAATCTGTTGATAACATATGCAATTATAGCACGCTAACTGCCTAGGAGCATACAGGATGTTAGAAGCTAGTAATAGTTTTTGTTTGTAACGGCCGGCGGGGGTGGCCGAGCGGTTCTAGGCGCTACAGTCTGGAACCGCGCGACCGCTAAGGTTGCAGGTTCGAATCCTGCCTCGGTCATGGATGTGTGTGATGTCCTTAGGTTAGTTAGGTTTAAGTAGTTCTAAGTTCTAGGGGACTGATGACCTTAGAAGTTAAGTCCCATAGTGCTCAGAACCATTTGAACCATTTGTTTATAGCGGTAAATACTGAAGTTATTAAGCCATTTTATGTAATTAATAGTCACATATTTGGTAGAAGCTACAGTTCTGAGCGGCAAAACGTGCAGTTTAACGCGGTGTTGAATATTTTAGCGCAATTACAGTTCGAGGATCTGATATGTATCAGAAGGTTTCCAAGCACATCAAAAGTGTATACAGGTGTCCATGAGTATCGCTGGTGGCAAGGGACTGCAGGTTAATATGAAATGGTGCAGTGCGTAGAGTCATGACCTGCACCACAAGGAACAACTGAATCTCCTAAAAATACGTTGTATGGCAGATGTTCCATACCAGAGAGGCGATGTCGCATGTTTACAGGGAGAGTACTAGTCGCCGTCTTTGATTCACTAAAACTCCACAACAATTAGCTCGATGGCTGAAATCTTCGTCACCCCTTTAGAGAACCACAAATTTCAGTTTGGAGCGCAGTACTAGGGCATGCTGTTGCCCTCCATCGCAGGAGTGGAATAATGGCAGTAAAGAGGCGTGTAATGGTGCCAGTTGATCATATGGAATCAGTGCAATTCAATTGGCCGACGTGGAGAATAGCAGGGAGGTGCTGTCGTCTTTGGACAAGGTCACCACCACGCCATGAGTGAACTTCCCCGATTCATTGGACAGAGATTATGATGACAATCGTATTTGGTTTGTGGGGCGCTGAGCGGCGTGATAATGAGCGCCCGTAGAAATTGCCAGTCTCGCCACTTTCCCAAATGATGATGAAGTGATGAAGACAACTCAAACACCCAGTCTTTGGGCGCAGAAAATCCCGACATGGTCGAGAGTCGAGCATGGGACCCCGTAATCCAGAGGCAACAACGCCAGTCTCGCCACTTTCCCAAATGATGATGAAGTGATGTAGACAACTCAAACACCCAGTCTTTGGGCGCAGAAAATCCCGACCCGGTCGAGAGTCGAACATGGGACCCCGTAATCCAGAGGCAGCAACGTTAACCACTTTTCTTAATTCTCATCTTTTTCGTGTATTTCAGGATGAACGAGCTATGATACCCTTTCAAATTCTTCGTTGATCCATTCATTCGGTTTTTTGTTTATTACAGAAGGCCGGTAACGGAGCGGTTCTTGGCGCTTCAGTCCGGAACCGCGCGACTGCTCCGGTCTCAAGTTCGAATCCTGCCTCGGGCATGGATGTGCGTGATGTCCTTAGGTTAGTTAGGTTTAACTAGTTCTAAGTTCTAGGTGACTGATGATGTCCGATGTTAAGTCCTATAGTGCTCAGAGCCATTTGAACCATTCGAAGGCCGGTAACTCTCTGATCGAACATGCTGAGCTACCGTGCCGGCATCACTAAGCCACGAGTTGCGGACTCGTTGGTCAGTGTTTGTATTACGCAGCATACGTGTAATATGGTGTAAGAGCAGCGGATGTCAAAAGCGACGATGACCGGAGGTGTGTCTCGAGCCCTTTCAACGGCGTTTTAGATGCGACAGGAACTGCCGTTGTCGGTTAATATAGGATTGTCTCATCTAGTTTTCTAGTGAACATGTGAAATACAACATTATTCTGGCATCTACCACTTCCCAGGCAGATCAAATGGTTCAAATGGCTCTGAGCACTAAGGGACTTAACGTCTGAGGTCATCAGTCATCTTGAACTTAGAACTACTTAAACCTAACTAACCTAAGGACATCACACACATCCATGGCCGAGGCAGGATTCGAACCTGCGACCGTTGCGGTTACCACGGCAACATCTTCTCGGAACTACATTATTAAGTGTTGTTGTTGTCTTCAGTCCTGAGACTGGTTTGATGCAGATCTCCATGCTACTCTATCCTGTGCAAGATTCTTCATCTCCCAGTACCTACTGCAATCTACATCCTTCTGAATCTGCTTAGTGTATTCATCTCTTGGTCTCCCTCTACGATTCTTACCCTCCACGCTGCCCTCCAATGCTAAATTTGTGATCCCTTGATGCCTCAAAACATGTCCTAACAACCGATCCCTTCTTCTAGTCAAGTTGTGCCACAAACTTCTCTTCTCCCCAATCCTATTCAATACCTCCTCATTAGTTACGTGATCTATCCACCTTATCTTCAGCATTCTTCTGTAGCACCACATTTCGAAAGCTTCTATTCTCTTCTTGTCCAAACTAGTTATCGTCCATGTTTCACTTCCATACATGGCTACACTCCATACAAACACTTTCAGAAACGACTTCCTGATACATAAATCTATATTCGATATTAACAAATTTCTCTTCTTCAGAAACGCTTTCCTTGCCATTGCCAGTCTACATTTTATATCCTCTCTACTTCGACCATAATCAGTTATTTTACTTCCTAAATAGCAAAACTCTTTTACTACTTTAAGTGTCTCATTTCCTAATCTAATTCCCTCAGCATCACCCGATTTAATTTGACTACATTCCATTATCCTCGTTTTGCTTTTGTTGATGTTCATCTTATAACTCCTTTCAAGACACTGTCCATTCCGTTGAACTGCTCTTCCAAGTCCTTTGCCGTCTCTGACAGAATTACAATGTCATCTGCGAACCTCAAAGTTTTTACTTCTTCTCCATGAATTTTAATACCTACTCCGAATTTTTCTTTTGTTTCCTTTACTGCTTGCTCAATATACAGATTGAATAACATCGGGGAGAGGCTACAACCCTGTCTCACTCCTTTCCCAACCAATGCTTCCCTTTCATGCCCCCAAGACTCTTATGACTGCTTCTGGTTTCTGTACAAATTGTAAATAGCCTTTCGCTCCCTGTATTTTACCCCTGCCACCTTCAGAATTTGAAAGAGAGTATTCCAGTCAACATTGTCAAAAGCTTTCTCTAAGTCTACAAATGCTAGAAACGTAGGTTTGCCTTTTCTTAATCTTTCTTCTAAGATAAGTCGTAAGGTCAGTATTGCCTTACGTGTTCCAACATTTCGACGGAATCCAAACTGATCCTCCCCGAGGTCCGCATCTACCAGTTTTTCCATTCGTCTGTAAAGAATTCGTGTTAGTATTTTGCAGCTGTGACTTATTAAACTGATAGTTCGGTATTTTTCACATCTGTCAACACCTGCTTTCTTTGGGATTGGAATTATTATATTCTTCTTGAAGTCTGAGAGTATTTCGCCTGTCTCATACATCTTGCTCACCAGCTGTCATGACTGGCTCTCCCAAGGCCGTCAGTAGTTCTAATGGAATGTTGTCTACTCCGGGGGCATTGTTTCGACTAAGGTCTTTCAGTGCTCTGTCAAACTCTTCACGCAGTATCGTATCTCCCATTTCGTCTTCATCTACATCCTCTTCCATTTCCATAATATTGTCCTCATGTACATCGCCTTTGTGTAAACCTTCTATATACTCCTTCCACCTTTCTGCCTTCCCTTCTTTGTTTATAACTGGGTTGCCATCTGAGCTCTTGATATTCATACACGTGGTTCTCTTCTCTCCAAAGGTCTCTTTAATTTTCCTGTAGGCAGTATCTGTCTTACCCCTAGTGAGATAGGCTTCTACATCCTTACATTTGTCCTCTAGCCATCCCTGCTTAACCATTTTGCACTTCCTGTCGATCTCATTTTTGAGACGTTTGTATTCCTTTTTGCCTGCTTCATTTACTGCATTTTTATATTTTCTCCTTTCATCAATTAAATTCATCATTTCTTCTGTTACCCAAGGATTTCTAGCAGCCCTAGTCTTTTTACCTACTTTATCCTCTGCTGCCTTCACTACTTCATCCCTCACAGCTACCCATTCTTCTTCTACTGTGTTTCTTTCCCCCATTCCTGTCAATTGTTCCCTTATACTCTCCTTGAAACTCTGTACAACCTCTGGTTCTTTCAGCTTATCCAGATCCCACGTCCTTAAATTCCCACCTTTTTGCAGTTTCTTCAGTTTTAACCTACAGGTCATAACCAATAGATTGTGGTCAGAGTCCACATCTGCCTCTGGAAATGTCCTACAATTTAAAACCTGATTCCTAAATCTCTGTCTTACCATTATATAATCTATCTGATACCTTTATCTGTCGAAATGCGAGTGGCGGAAAATCTGATGAACGGTGACAAGGGTTAACCGCTGCATAACGCACGCAACACCACCATCTGCACCATTTTTGCCTCAAAGCGACACAGTACTCCGATAACCACGGCGAGCGGCAACCCTGAGTACAGCCGAGTCAGCGAAACTCCACAGAGCCGGCGCTGCCGGCCGGATAGTGTGACTGGTTTGCCACCACGATCTTAACGCATGCGCAGATCACAAACAGCGAGCTAATTAACAGTTTGACTACCACCACGCCGTCGGGGGATACAGCAGAGGGTCACGTATAACGCCGTGTGCCACTATGTTGAGTGCAGCGCTACTGTGCAACAGTGTGGTTTTCTCGTTTCAGTTGATGCTGGTTACAGGAAATCATACACAATATCTCGTTCAGCGTTTCGAACTTTATTTTTTGGAGCTTTCCCACCATCCAATGATACAACGTACCAGACGTGAACCTCTGCTGTGGCCGCCGGCGGGGCCGTGGAGGTCAGCGTCTTGTTAGAGTGAAGGGAAAGTCTCCGTCAGTAATAGATCGCTCGCCTGAAGATGATTGGAAGGTGACCACTCGAAATATTGTGCACCTGTAACGTAGCAAGTTATTCCCTGTTATTAGAGGTGCCGTAAAGTATGGAGTCGTGAGCGACTTCGGTCCAGTAGCTGAAGGAGATTTGTTCGTTTTCTTTCCCTTTTTTTTAATGCGAGATGCTTACAATAATTGCCAAAACCTGGAAAAAAATCCAAAGAGTTATGGTCGTATGCGAAGTATGCTAGCGGCAAAACACAATCAATGATTTCTATGCGCGACAGCAATGGAGATATTATCGGAGACAGTGCTGCCAAAGCAGAGTCACTAAACACAGATTTCCAGAAGGCTTTTGATACCGTTCCTCACAAGCGACTGTTAATCAGATAGCGTGCATATGGAGTATCGTCTCAGTTGTTTGACTGGTAAACACAGATTTCCAGAAGGCTTTTGATACCGTTCCTCACAAGCGACTGTTAATCAGGTTGCGTGCATATGGAGTATCGTCTCAGTTGTGTGACTGGATTCGTGATTTCCTCTCAGAGAGGTCACAGTTCGTAGTGATAGACGGTAAATCATCGAGTAGAAAAGAGGTAATACCTGGCGTTCCGCAAGGTAGTGCCACAGGCCCTCTGCTGTTCCTGATTTACATAAATGATCTAGGTATTAATCTGAGCAGCCCCCTTAGATTGTTTGCAGGTGATGCTGTAATTTACCGTTTAGTAAAATCATCAGACGATCAATTCCAATTACAAACTGATCTAGAGAGAATTTCTGTATGGTGCGAAAAGTGGCAATTGGCACTAAACAAAGAAAACTGAGAGGTCATCCGATAAATTTTGGGTATACGATAAATCGCACAAATCTAAGGGCTGCCAATTCGACTAAATACCTAGGAATTACAATTACGAGCAACTTAAACTAGTAACACCACATGGATAATATTGTGGGGAAGGCGAAACAAACACTGCGCTTTGTTGGCAGAATACTTAGAAGATGCGACAAACCCACTAAAGAGACAGCCTACATTACACCTGTTCGTCCTCTGCTGGAATACTGCTGCACGGTGTGGGATCCTTACCAGTCAGGATTGACGGAGGGCTTCGAAAAATTGCAAAGAAGGGCAGCCCGTTTCGTGTTACTGCGTAATAGGGCTGAAAGTGTCACTGACATCATACGCGAGTTGGGGTGGCAGTCACTGAAAAAAAGGCGGTTTTCTTTGCGGTGAGATCTATTTACGAAATTTCAGTCATTAAGTTTCTCTTCCGAATGTGAATATATTTTGTGACATCCACATACGTATGGAGAAATGGTCATCATAATAAAATAAGAGAAATCAGAGCTCGAATGGAAACATTTGGGTGTTCCTTTTTTCCCACACGCCATTCGAGAGTGGAATGGTAGAGAAGTAGTATTAAAATGGTTCGATGAACCCTCTGCCAGGCACTTAAGTGTGAGTTGCAGAGTAACCATGTAGATTGCAAATGTAGATGTAGTCTTCCGAAATACCTTCACAAGAGAAGACGAAGTAAATATTTCAGAATTCTAATCAAGAACAGCTGCCAGCATGACTAACGTAGAAGTAAATATCCTCTGAGTAAAGAAGGAACTCAAATCACTTAATAAAAGCAAGTCTTCTGGTCTAGACTGTGTAACAACTAGATTTCTTTCATAGTATGCTGCCAGCCGCTGGTGGCAGAGCCGTTCTAGGCGCTTCAGTCTGGAACCGCGAGACCGCTACGGTCGCAGGTTCGAATCCTGCCTCGGCCATGGATTCGTTTGATGTCCTTAGGTTAATTAGGGTTAGGTAGTTCTTAGTTCTAGGGGACTGATGATGTGAGATGTTAAGTCCGATAGTGCTCAGAGCCATTTGAACCATAGTATGCTGCTGCAATAGCTCTCTATTTAACGATCATATTCCACCATTCGCTCGACGAAAGATCCGTACCCAAAGACTGGAAAGTTGCACAGCTCACACCGATATTCAAGGAGGGTAGTAGGAGTAATCCACTATATTAAAGGCCCATATCATTAACGTCGATATGCAGTAGGATTTTGGAACGTATATTGTGTTCGAACGTTATGAATTACCTCGAAGAAAACGGTCTACTGACATGCAGTCAACATGGACTTAGAAAACATCGCCTGTAGTGTTGAGTGCTATTGACAAGGGATCTCAAATTGATTCTTATTTCTTGATTTCCGGAAGGCTTTTGTCACTGTACCACAAAAGCAGCGTGTTGTGAAATTACGTACTTATGGAATATCGTCTCAGTTATATGACTGGATTCTTGATTTCCTGTCAGGGAGGACTCAATTCGTCGCAAATAACGGAAAGCCATGGAGTAAAAGAGAAGTGATTTCTAGGGTTCCCCATGATAATGTTACACTCCCTTTGCTGTTCCTTATCTATATAAACTATTTGGGAGACAATATGAGCAGTCGTCTTAGGATGTTTGCAGATGACGCTGTCATTTATCGACCAGTAAAGTAACCAGAAGATCAAAACAAATTGCAAAACGATTTAGAATAGATATCTGTATGGTGCGAAAATTGGCAATTGACCCTAATTAACGAAACGTGTGAGGTCATCCACATGAGTGCTAAAATGAATCCGTTAAACTTCGGTTACACGATAAATCTGTCATATTTAAAGGCCGTAAATTCAGCTAAATACCTTGGAATTACAATTACGAAAACTTAATTTGGAAGGAACACGTAGAAAATGTTGTGGGGAAGGCTTACCCAAAGACCGCGTTTTATTGGCAGGACACTTAGAAAACGTAACAGATCTACTGAGGAGACTGCCTACACTACGCTTATCCGTCCTCTCTTAGGATACTGCTGCACGGTGTGGGTTCCTTACCACATACGAGTGACGGAGTGGCTCTGAGCACTATCGGACTTAACATCTGTGGTCATCAGTCCCCTAGAACCTATAACTACTTAAACCTAACTAACCTAAGGACATCACACACATCCATGCCCGAGGCAGGATTCGAACCTGCGACCGTAGCAGTCGTGCGGTTCCGGACTGAGCGCCTAGAACCGCGAGACCACCGCGGCCGGCCCGAGTGACGGAGTACATCGTAAAAGTTCAAAGAATGGCAGCACGTTTTGTACTATCGCGAAATAGGGGAGAGCGTTACTGAAATGGTACAGGATTTGGGCTGGACATCATAAAAACAAAGGCGGTTTTCGTTGCGGAGGAATCTTCGCACGAAATTCCAACCAGCAACTTTCTCTCCGAATGCGAAAATATTTTGTTGACTCCTACCTACGTAGGGAGAAACTATCACGGTGATAAAATAAGGGAAATAAGCGTTCCTAGGGAAAGATATATGTGTTCATTCTTTCCGCACGCTATAAGAGATTGGAATAATAGAGAATTGTGAAGGTGGTTCGATGAATCCTCTGCCAGGCAGTTAAATGTGATTTGCAGAGTATCCATGTAGCTGCAGACGTAGATGTTTCCTTAGATAGAACGCAGCTGACGCACCTATATCAGATTCTGCCTGTGGCAGTGACTCATCCTGGCAGTAGAACGCTACGAATATTTCTACTCCTTACGAATCTGAATATACCACAACAGTTATTCTCTGATTTGGTTCAAACTTTAGACATTAAGTTCTGTTATTACTAAAATGATATTACTTACATTCCATTTCGTTATTTATCACAGTTTCGAACGTACGAAATTTACCAAAAAGTCACAAAAAGCCATTTTGGTATTTCAAAATTGATCTAGTAACGGCAACAGATTAATTTTCAACAACACGTGGAGCTATTATGGTTCAGCTCCCAAAACTCAATTTACAAGAATCTTTCATTTTTTAACATTTGTAATTTTTATTTGGCCTATTTTGGAAAGTTTTAAAACTGATATTGAGGTATACATTGGTATATGAGTGTATGGAAGTGATTGAGAGACTGAGTGAGGGACATACGAAATTCGGAATGTAATTCTAAATGTATGTATAATTAAATCTAATGTAATAAATTGAAGTGTTCCTTATATAACATTACTTTCTGAATTGTGACTGGATAAGAGAGGCTCTTGCCGCGACAATCATCGAGAAAGAATGTTCTGATTGGTCGTTCTGATCAACAGCGAATCAGAGTTGAGAACTTTCCGTGTGGAGAGACGGGTGGTGTCTGTACGAAGTCACTGCCTAAGGGATTGCATCCCAACCATTGCGCCGAACACATCACGTCAGTTCTTCGAAAATATTATGTAAAATGTAGAATTAGTGGCGTAAATTCGCTTTGATTATCGCTAACAGAAAGCGTCTTGAATGGGAAGCATTTTAGTGAACTTTTGGTCATTTCGTGTGCTTCCGTGTGAAAGATAACCGCGTATGATATGTTCTGGTGGAACATAGAAAATCCGCATGACAAATTTCGCATTCGTGACGGAATAGTATGTCGAGAACTTCTGTAAAGAAAGACCACAACTTACGTAAAGTTGTCGGTCAGTGACTGTTTAGATCATGAATAATATTCGGGACGAACTTAAAAAAATTCTGGCTGTTTTCGTGTGGCTATGTGACGCACATCTTTACAACTGTAAACTTGCAGAGAGAATATTAGTAAATACGGACTTGACAGCTATTTCATGAGTCTTGGCGGCAATAAACAGTCTACAGAACTTTAAACATCTTGCTGCAGGAAGGTAAAACCCGAAAGCCCGATATTTATCATGATCCTTCATGAACTAATTTATAACTAGAGTTTTGTGGCCTCTATCTGGTAGGCATTAGGTGGCGATTTCTTTAACGGTACTTTGCACCAACCAGATAGTGCCTGTTACTTTAGAGGGAAGGCACAACGAGCAGACAAGAAGCCTACCGAGGTTGGCAGATTGAACTGTGTGAATGTGAGAATAATACGAAGAGACCCGAAACCCCGGGCCGCAACACAGTAAAGCGAATGACGGCTGACTGAAAGACTGGAATTACTTTGAACATTCTTTGTTGTCTAGAGAACAGATTATATCGTCAGCCTGTGTCCTCATGGTCCTTAAAGCAAAGAACATACGTGTAACGAAATGCTTCTAAGTAAGTATAAGTTCTGCAGCCATATAATCAAAGTAAATATGAGTTCAGAACATCGTAAGCGCAAACGGCCACAAAACAGTCTAATAGTCATAAAAGTCTTGAATCCGAAACTTATGTGAGATTTTCTATCACTAACACCAAGAGATAATAAAACATTTTTCCCAGATGAAAGTGCACGGCCACATACCGTGCATAGCTTACGCACCTCACAGAATGACTGATCGACTGGACAATACTGACCTCGAGCGCCAATCTCGCACGAATTACATACCCACATAGCGAACTCTCTCTCTCCATGTTGTTGTTGTAATGCACTTCAGTTAGAAGACTGCTTTGATGCAGTTCTCTATGCTACTCTATCCTGTTGCAGCGTCTTCATCTCCGAATGAGTCCTCTAAGCTACATCCGTCTGAATCTACTTACTGTCTGTTCGCCTGCTTAACTGACTAGTACCGTGCTTGCCTGCCATACAGCCTCCCTGGTTCGATTCCCTACCGGACTGGAAATTTTCTCCTCACGTAGACTGGGTGTTGTGCTGTCCTCATCATCACCGACACGCAAATCGCCCAATGTGGCAAGGCGACGCCTGAAATAAGACTTGTAGCCGGCGGCCGAAGTTCAGCGGATGGGGCGTCCCCCCCATCACTGCAACACCATCGCTTCACGTCATTTTCTTACCGCATTTATCCCTTGGTCTCCCTCTACGATTTTTACCCTCCCATACCTCCATCCAGCACTAAATTGGTCATCCCTTGTTGTCTCAGAAAGTGTCCTATCAATCGATCCCTTCCTCTCAAAACTTTTTAGTCCGCTGGCCACATTGACTCCTCCATGAAGTCATAAGGGCCAAGATCTACCCAGTGGTAGCACCCTAGCACTCCACGATCACCGTTATGTGAGGCTAAAGGAAAGATGCAATCGCAAAAATCTAAGGTTGTGGGAGTAGCTAGCACTGAAACGAACAACGATTTTTATTTAATTACATAATTTTGAGTGGTGGACGTACCTGACCGAAATTCTGGCGTATTTTATTCTGGCGAATTCCACCGACAGAAAAGTATGTCACTGCACATTCTTCACGAAAGCGTCCTGCAAAGTTAACGAAATCTCAAAATCATTGTTAGCAACACTATTACTGCAAGACAACCGAGGTAGAGTATGTCAACGCATTGTTATTTCAAGCGGCGCAACAATAAGTTTAGTTACGTAGTCTTGTAGCGAGTAGCGGAGCCCATGTCGCGGAGTATTGGTCGCGATAGGCCTCGATACTCAATTGTTGGCAGTATAGGTACCACCTCAAATATTTGGCGGGCCGGATACCGGGGATGTCCGGCCAGATAAACCCGGTGGGTTTGCCGGCCCCCGCGGGCCGGTAGTTTGGAGACACCTGCTCTAGTCAAGTTGTGCCACTAATCTCTTCTCTCCCCAGTCGTATTCAGTACCTCCTCATTAGTAACGTGATTTACCCATCTAATCTTCAGCATTCTGCTGTAGCACCACATTTCAAAACCTTGTATTCTCTTCTTCTCTAAACTGTTTTTCGTAATCTCTCCATCGTTTCACAAATACATAGTTTTCTGATACTATTTAAATCGAACACATGAAGTATCCAAGTTATGTACCTCAAAAATACGTTTTTTAACGCTGATCGCTCTACAACCTTTCAGATCTGCATATCACAGACGATATTTCAATAAGTATAAAAAAATCCAAATCTCACGACATCGCGAAAAGCATAAAAAGACAAGCAACAATTGTGATAAATTACTAAGAGATACACAGCCATCTCAACTTGTACATCTGTCTGAGCTGAATACGCCCTTCCTACCACCTTCACTATATTTTTATAGTGCCCTTACGTGGTCAAGAACGTGGGAAAGCTATCTTAATTTTCGACATAAACTTTATTTATCTACATCACGAGTTTGTAAAATGTTATGAGCGGTTTCGATTGTGCAGCTGTAAAATAAAAATAAAAATATATTCTTCATAGAAAGTTCTACTTACTTAAAATCTGTGGAAACAAAACAAGAACAAAAGTCATAGAGAACATTCCATAAAATATCGTTGCAGTGCGTGACGCGCCACACAGTGTGCGATTAGGTCCTGAGTCGTTAAAGCTACAGTGTGTTCTGTGATGCTGTTATTTAAGATAAGGACAAATGTTCATCTCCTAGAGCCTTCCCCTGCACAATTACTTAGTTAGGTTTATCACGTGACATTATCCTTCTGTGCTTCACATTTCATATCTTAAATTATTTCGTAAGTTACTGATGTACAATGAATTTATCGATGGTACAAAATTTCCTTTTTGGTATCTTTCATTTTATTTGTTAAATTACTTCGCAATTTACTAAGGTACACATTCCATTATCAGTTAGTAGCCTGCTCATTAGAATCATTGTCTTCTCATATACTCCCCATATGTTATTATTTTCAGTTATTGAGCTCTTTTACCTCCTAAGTAAATCTGCCAACATTCTACTCCAGCGACTTTGCTAACCAGAGTGAAAATGCTCCTATCGAACCACAGGAAGGCGAATGTACTATTGTTTAAAAGACTCTCAAAAGCACGGTACCATCTGCCTCACTCTGCCTTCCTCGGCACTTTTAAAAATTTTCCCAAAAATTCTGGTTATCCAAACATACTCGCGCTCTTTTCATTATGCAATTCACCTCTCACGGCCACAAGCTGCTCTAATTCTTACTCGCTCACCCCTATTGGTCCATCGCTGTAAGTCGCTCATTCCCATACAGTTCCTCCTGCCCGTTCTCTCTTTCTCATTCACTCATTCGACCCAACCCACTGACATCATCGCTTTGTTTCTCTCTAACTGTCAGTGTCTCCTGTCTCACAGCCACAGTCTCCTTCGTTCTGTCCTACTAACACTGTCTTTTCACACTATCAGTGTCTCCGTCTTGCTCTCTCTTATTGGTACTGTCTCATTCATTTCTGCCCACTGCTGCTGACTCTTCTCTTTATCATTGCCTCTTCCTTTCTCGTCGTCACTGTCTTTGTCTCAAACTGCCATGGTCTACCATTTTCCGATATTTATTACTTTGCAGTTTCTTTCTCATTACTACTGTCTCCTTCTCTCTCAGCATAGAAAAGGGCAAATAATTTCACTTGCCAAAAGTTTTGGGAACATTTTTAACGGTGCTGAAGAAGGTAGAATGAGGCATCTGGTATGGCACTTTTCAGTCAATGTTTTAAGTAGGAGTATATTCGCTTTTTGTGCTTCGATGGGAGCAATTTCCGTCTGGGTCCCTTTTCTTCCCTGCCACTGTAGGTCATGTTACTCATATGAAAAGAACTTACTGGGTCACTAAAATTTTGATGGTTCACTTACATGAAACAGAATTGTACACCTCGGACCGTATTTCACGTGCACAAAAATTTTGAGTGTGCTTCAGTACTACAGCATTGGGTTCCCAGAATCTTCTGAGGGTAACGGAGAAACTTTACGTCATATTTCTCCTTACTATGTTACTTTATAAACTATGTTTTCAGCTCACACCGATTTTACGTGCGTATTTTACCAGTACAAGTATGTAATTTTGAATCTCTGTATTCTGTTCGAGATTCGGAACTTAGGTAAATATTGTAAAAATTTCAGCCAATTGCTGTGCATAGCCCTCTTCGAATCCGCGGTTCGCTTTTGGTACTAAAAAGTTTTTGGGAAATTTTCTAAGGAACCGCCCATGAACTAATCGTGCCTCCTTAAACCCCTCAAGAACCACTAAAGACCATATCAAATGCAAAAAGCAGCAACCCATTTGCTCCATGTGCCTAAGCAGGAGGAAATGTGGGTTACTTTCACATTGTACTGTAGGACAGTAACACTAAGAAGATCTTTCTCTTTAGTGTACAAATGGTCCCTATGCCAAGGGCTACCAAAACACGTGACCCCACCTTTCCATCACAAATATAATTGGTCTGATGCAAAGACAAAATTTTGCCCTCAACGAAGAGGACTGTGAAATTGGAGTAACCTTTCCCTCCACGGGTAGCGAGTCTTAGTTTACGTCAGCGACGTCACAGAAGTGGCTGACTCTGAGCACTATGGGACAACTTCTGAGGTCATCAGTCCCCTAGAACTTAGAACTACTTAAACCTAACTAACCTAAGGCCATCAGAGACAACCATGTCCGAGGCAGGATTCGAACCTGCGACCGTAGCGGTCTCGCGGTCCCAGACAGTAGCGCCTAGAACCGCTCGGCCACTCCGGCCGGCGTCACAGAAGTACTTTAAAGTAACAGCGTTTAAATATATGAAGTGAACTCCCCCGTAAGTGAAGCAAATGGCACGGAACTCGGAAAAAAATCTTATCTCATGAAGTGTTTACTGACAAAACAATTGTGCGGTCAGGTGAGTGTTACCGATACCAGTTCGCAGTAACCAGCGAAATCGTTCGCATACAAGAAAAGGCTGCGCTAATCATTGAAGCCTTGAGCAGCTTTTCCGTAGAGCACAGCAGGAATGCCGACTTATCTAATCTAGCAGATAGTAAAACACACGCCGTTTGCCTTCTCAAAAGATATTTAGAAATGTTCTACAACCGACTTTCGTGCGAAAACTCGAATACTTCTCAGTTCCTTATCTGTCGATACAACAGAAACAGTAAAGACAAAATTAGAGCAGTAACGGTTTGCAGATAGTCAAATAAGCAATACTTGTTACCTCACTCTGTCCAGGAATGTAGCGGAAAGGAACATCAATATATTGTTGTAGTACAATAAAAAGTTAAAACCTATAACTTTCGAAATAATATTTTCAGCAAGGGTCAATGAGTTCCTTCTTTCTTCCAATGCACACTTAGTGGGAATTATTGACCAATAGCTACAGAAATAACTGAATCCATGTGGGGATGAAATAACGACTCCCTCACAACAGTTTGGTCTCGTCCTTTCGGTGTATAGGCTACAGCTGTAAAGGAACACCAGGTGTATTCAGTGTGTATGCTTCAGGGTCTCATTCAACTTGTTGAAGAGGCTGTTCCGGCAGACATTTAGGGAACAGGGGCAACCACCTGCAGACTGTCGTACACATTGGGATGAACGATGCCTATCGTCTGAGCTTATAGGTCATATTTGGATCATTCCATCGACTGGCAGAGAAGGTTGAAACTACCTGTCTCGCTGACGGACTTTCAACGAAGCTCACAATTTACTGCATTTCAAGGAAGCTCACAATCTACGGCATTGTCCGAAAACAGAAATTAGCGCCCTGGTTCTTAGTCGAATGGACGCCTTGAACCACAGACTCCGAAACTTGTATGAAAGATCTCACTATGACTTTCTTGACCTGCGCAGGGTTGAGAACTGTAGGGTCTCCCGAAATGGGTCAGAAGTGTAGCACACGTTAGAGACAGTAAACCAGGTAGGTGACTGTGTGTGTGGTGCATTAGGTGACTTCCATCCACTCCAGATAACGATAAGGATGGAGATCTTGAAGTATCAATTTAACAACCAGTAAAATGCCCCTCCCCCTACAGGCGAGAATATTAAAATCCTTGTGGCTAACTGCCAACGGCCGTGCCGGAGTTATGACACCGGTTCCCGTCAGATCACCGAAGTTAGGCGCTGTCGGGCTTGGGTAGCATATACAGGTTGTTACAAAACGGTACGGCCAAACTTTCAGGAAACATTCCTCACACACAAAGAAAGAAAATATGTTAGGTGGACCTGTGTCCGGAATCGCTTACTTTCTATGGTAGAGCTCATTTTATTACTTCTCTTCAAATCACATTAATCATGGAGTGGAAACACACAGCAACAGAACGTACCAGCGTGACTTCAGACACTTTGTTACAGGAAATGTTCAAACTGTCCTCCGTTAGCGAGGATACGTGCATCCACCTTCCGTCGCATGGAATCCCTGATGCAGCCCTTGAGAATGGCGTATTGTATCACAGCCGTCCACAATACGAGCACAAAGAGTCTCTACATTTGGTACCGGAGTTGCGTGGACAAGAGCTTTCAAATGCCCCCATAAATGAAAGTCAAGAGGGTTGAGGTCAGGAGAGCGTGGAGGCCATGGAATTGGTCCGCCTCTACCAATCCATCGGTCACCGAATCTGTTGTTGAGAAGCGTACGAAAACTTCGACTGAAATGTGCAGGAGCTCCATCGTGTATGAACCACATGTTGTGTCGTACTTGTAAAGGCACATGTTCTAGCAGCACAGGTAGGGTATCCCGTAAAAAATCATGATAACGTGCTCCATTGAGCGTAGGTGGAAGAAAATTTGGCCCAATCAAGACATCACCAACAATGCCTGCCCAAACGTTCACAGTAAATCTGTTTTGATGACATGATTACACAACTGCGTGCGGATTCTCGTCAGCCCACACATGCTGATTGTGAAAATTTACAATTTGATCACGTTGCAATGAAGCCTCATCCGTAAAGAGAACATTTGCACTGAAAAGAGGATTGACACATTGTTGGATGAACCATTCGCCGAAGTGTACCCATGGAGACCAATCAGCTGCTGATAGTGCCTGCACACGCTGTACATGGTACGTAAACAACTGGTTCTCCCGTAGCACTCTCCATACAGTGACGTGGTCAGCAACTTCTCTGACGCTGATATTAGGGTTATCGTCAACTGCACGAAGAATTGCCTCGTCCGTTGCAGGTGTCCTCGTCGTTCTAGGTCTTCCCCAATCTCGAGTAATAGGCTGGAACGTTCCGTGCTCCCTAAGACGCCGATCAATTGCTTCGAACGTCTTCCTGTCGGGACACGTTCGTTCTGGAAATCTGTATCTACACTCCTGGAAATGGAAAAAAGAACACATTGACACCGGTGTGTCAGACCCACCATACTTGCTCCGGACACTGCGAGAGGGCTGTACAAGCAATGATCACACGCACGGCACAGCGGACACACCAGGAACCGCGGTGTTGGCCGTCGAATGGCGCTAGCTGTGCAGCATTTGTGTACCGCCGCCGTCAGTGTCAGCCAGTTTGCCGTGGCATACGGAGCTCCATCGCAGTCTTTAACACTGGTAGCATGCCGCGACAGCGTGGACGTGAACCGTATGTGCAGTTGACGGACTTTGAGCGAGGGCGTATAGTGGGCATGCTAGAGCTGATGTAAAAAGCAAAGCCCTTGGATAGTGGATGGTTGGAAACGAGTGACTGGGAGTGACGGATCACGTTGTATCCTGTGGCAATCCGATGCAAGGGTTCAGGTTCAGCTAATGCCTGGAGGACGTGACGTGTCTTCTTGTGTAGTGCCAACAGTAAGGTAAGGAGGGGGTGGCGTTACAGTAGAGTAGTGTTTTTAGTGGTTTAGGTTTGGTCCCCGTATGCTACTTCAGGGGAGGTTTACTATTTTTGGTTCAAAAAATCGATTTTTTAAAAATTACATTTTTGGTTCCATAAAAGTGTTTAGAATCGCCCCTGAAACGGTTTTTCCGAATACGGAACGGAAATGTTTGTTATTCGTGGTTGAACAAAAAAAAATGCACCTGCCTTAAATCGGCTTTTTTCACGCACCAGTTTTTTTTTTCTTTTGGAGGACGAGTTATTGTACCAGTTCTTGGGAGGAAACACACAAAATTCAAATGAAAGTTTGAACGCGTGTGTTTGGAAGTTAGCCCCCAGACATTTGCATTCTGGCGCGAAGACTGTGGAGACTGCGACTTTCCTGGCAGTGAGCAGCTTCAATGAGGGGTATTCAGCAATTCTGAAGACCACGACAACGAAGGACGTCACCCTGGCACTCTTTTCGAAGCAGTTCGCCAAGCATTCGGACGACCATCGGATTCAAGCGGCCGAAAATCGCTTGTCACCGGCCGTACGAGCGGCTCTGGAGCAGCGCAGGATGGCCCAGATCGAGCAGGAAGCCCTCTATGAGGAGGAGCAAGGACTAGTTTATGGTCCCGGAATAGTAGATTGAACGTAGGTTGCACAATATTGGATTTACATGTGGTCAAAACTTCAAACAAGTTTTTCTCGAAATGAATTTTTCTTATCGCGCGGTATGGTAACTTCAAATCTACTGAACCGATTGGCATTATCTCTGTTTCCGACGAAGCTAACTAAATTGTCTAGGAGTTGTGTCACTTTTATTCCTATCCATCAACTATAAATATTTTTACTTGACCGACGAAGTCGAAAAATGGATGAAAAAAACCCTTTTTTTCAAATTGCCGCCATTTTGTTTCCTATAATCCTAATAACTTAAGCGAGGTACAGCACCTAAAGAATCTTATATACTTCGCCAGCGTCAACTCAGTTTTGATTTCAGACGAGCCGGCTGACCTGTGACGTACCGCTCGTTGAGGTCTACATCGAAATTTTGTTTCGTTTCGACGGCATTCCCGCATTCGATGTTCGACATTTCCCGTCGAAAAAATTCCAGTCTGCAGAGGAAATATCAATACACATCTTTACCACATTTGACATTGATATCTACAACACATCCCGAGAAAAAAATTCCAAAAGAACATGCTTTTTTCGGACCAAAGATAATAAAATTCCACTTACGAAAACGCTAAAAACGGATGAATATAACACATTTCACAGCACTGTGTATTGCATACAGTAGATGAAGAGTTTCTAGATGGTGATTGTATCTGCATGACATGCATCCTGTCCTAAAGCAGCAACTGTAAGGCAATGGTTTGTGGACAGTGACATGTTTGAAATTGACTGGCGTCCCAGAGTCCCGTCCTCAACCCAATGGAGCAAGGGCGAACCTTCTACATCTCGAATGTAAAGGTGCCTGCTCTCTACGAAGGTGAGTCTCGTCACTCCAATGACCTGTCATAAAATGCTTTCGCCAGATGCTCCCTTAAAAGGAGATGCTGTCTGCGTGTCTGTACGATAGCCTGACGTCGCTTTGTGGTTCCACACAGCAAAAGCTCCTGTGAGTGGCCACTGAATGTCGCCCCTTCTCCTGGAGCCTTCCAAGAATCTGGTGCTTAGGACAGCTCTCTCTTAAGGCTTCTAACGAGTCCGCGTCACTTCTCATCACCTAGGGCACTTCCGAGATTTTCCCACAACTACACCAAGAAGAAATGCAGATGATTCATTGGACAAATATATTATACTAGAACTGACATGTGATTACATTTTCACGCAATTTGGGTGCATAGATTCTGAGAAATCGATACCCAGAACAACCACCTCTGCCCATAATAACGGCCTTGATACACCTGGGCATCGAGTCAAATAGAGCTTGTATGGCGTGTACAGGTACAGTTGCCCATGCAGCTTCAACACGATACCACAGTTCATCAAGAGTAGTGACTGGCATATTGTGACGAGCCAGTTGCTCAGCCACCATTGACCAGACGTTTTGAATCGGTGAGAGATCTGGAGAATGTGCTCGAATGGGCAGCAGTCGAACATTTTCTGTATCCAGAAAGGCCAGTACAGAAGCTGCAACATTCGGTCGTGCATTATACTGCTGAACTGTAGAATTTCTCAGGGATCGAATGAATGTTAGGAAAACGGGTCGTAACACATCTGAAATGTAACGTCCACTGTTCAAAGTGCCGTCAATGCGAACAAGAGGTGACTGAGACGTGTAACTAATGGCACCCCATACCATCACACCTGGTGATACGCCAGTATGGCGGTGACGAATACACGCTTCCAATGTGCGTTGACCGCGATGTCGCCAAACACGGATGCGACCATCACAATGCTGTAAATATAACCTGGATTCATCCGAAAAAATGACGTTTTGCCATTCGTGCAGCCAGGTTCGGCGTTGAGTACACCATCACAAGCGCTCTTGTCTATGATGCAGTGTCAAGGGTAACCGCAGCCATGGTCTCCGAACTGATAGTCCATGCTGATGCAAACGTCGTCCTACTGTTCGTGCAGATGGTTGTTGTGTTGCAAACGTCCCCATCTGTTGACTAAGGGATCGAGACGTGGCTGCACTATCCGTTACAGCCATTCGGATAAGATGCCTGTCATCTCGACTGCTAATGATACGAGGCCCTTGGGTTGAGAAATCGGTTGGAAGCTTTCCTCGTCTCAGCACGTTGTAGGTGTCGCCACTGGCGCCAACCTTGTGTGAATGCTCTGAAAAGCTAATCATTTTCATATCACAGGATCCACTCCCTGTCGGTTAAATGTCGCGTCTGTAGCACGTCATCTTCGTGGTGTAGCATTTTTTATGTCCAGTAGTGTAGATTATGCAAATATAAGCAGTAAGATGGCGTTAGTTATTTAGCAATAACAGTAGTTTTGTCGTGTATTATGTTTGTCGGTGTAAATTAAGTAGTGTAATCAAATGGAGGCACTTGCCACCTGCGTTCTCTGCTTGACAGTGTCAGTTTGCTACAGTTACTTATTGCGGACGGGGGAGGTAAGGGTCGGAACTAGACTAGGAACTAGACTAGCTGCTGGGACGGCGCCATCTGCCGATAGCGTCGGCGTGGCCAGCGGCGGAACCTGCGAGCGGAGGCAGCCAGCCGCGCGCGCAGATCGCGCCGATGGACGCGCTCCGCCGGAACACCAGGCGGCCGCCGCTGTGCGCCGCTCTCGTTAGCGTCTCTCCGCGCAGTGGAGCGGCGCCCGCCTGGCGGGAAGCGGAGGGGCGGAAGAGGCGCGACGCGCGATGCGCGACAGGCCGCCGGTTCCGAGCCGACGCTACCCGTCAGTCACCACCTGCGTCGCTGCTTCGCGACACGGATCTCCAGGCATCCGCTGCTCTCTAGCACTATGTCACCAGCAGCGTAACTAGCAGTTCCTAGATGTTCCTTATGTTACTGTCACGGAATGTAGACAGTGGAAAGTCATGATTCACAGAGGTCGAAATTTGTTTGCATTCTACCTTGAAGCATGGTTAACAGCTACAGATATATAAATGAAAAGTATCCGCAACATATTAGTCGATTTTAATATGGCGTGTGTCCATCCTTCTCCTTTATGAGGGCTTGAAATTTGCCTCGGACACTTTCAATCCCGGCCTCTGTGGCCGAGCGGTTGTAGGCGCTTCAGTCCGGAACCGCACTGCGCTACGGTCGCAGGTTCGAATCCTGCTCGGCCATGGATGTGTGTGATGTCCTTAGTTAAGTTAGGTTTAAGTATTTCTAAGTTCTAGGGGACTGATGACCTCAGATGGTGACGGTAGGCCACTCGTGCCCTGAAGACGGAGTGCTTTTTTTTTGTATTACAAAAATACTCTTCTGAGAGTTACGCTGTTAACATCGTGTATCGCGTGTTGAACAAGGAGAGTAAGGTAAAATACGGAAACCTGGCTGAAAATGACTTACAAGTGCGTGGCGCCCTCCATCGGTAATGCTGGAATTCTGTATGGTGTTGGTCCACCCTTAGCCTGTGAATTGAGGTGCACCGGTGGAATCTTCTGCCTCGTGGCCGTTAACGTTCTGGTTATCTGCCCTGGCCGTTGACGAAAATTCAGGCAGTGTATTTTCCTCATTGTGTTGCGGCTGTCCAGAACGGCGTGTAGTTTCACAGCTGAACGTGTAATTCGTTGTCGGCGCCGATACCTTTCACGTTGTTCCACTGAACTCCCCGTTGTGTGCTGGTAGGGTGGAGCGGAAGTTATCCTGTCGCTTGGTCCGTTGACTGTCTCTCGGTTGGGTTGCCGTCGGATTGAGAATTGTTGAGCCGACTGCGTGTCTCACTTAAGCGAGCGTTAGTGTTTGAATTCCAGGCCGACCCTTGTAAATTTGTGAGCACCGTTTGATGTACTGTCTTTTCTTATTTGTCCTTGTTGTTTGTTTATGTATGGCTTCTAGCCGATTTTAAGTTAAAGTTGTTTTGCCCTTAAGGCGTGAGATTGTTTGGGCCTTCAGCCTAATTTAGAGAAATGTTTTAGGATAAGGCCTTCTTCCTTTTAAAATTCAAATTCTTGTTTTTGAGTCTTAAGTGATTGGCCTTCAGCCGGTTTTAAATTAACGTTATTTTGCCCTTAATGCGTGAGACTGAATGGCGCATTTAGCCGGGAATTAAGTTCTAAAACTGATGTTTCGCTTCCTCCGTTTTTAATGTTTTCCTTAGTCTTGTAATGTTTGTCAAATTAATAAAGTTGTCTGTTCGAGTGCAACTGACAGCCACTCATTTTGGCCCCTTTACACAAATTAAACTATCTGTCGTTTCCTGCCACTATAGCAGGAGGTCTCAGTGGTAGGACGCAAATAATTGAGTAATCAGTCAGAGAAAGCAGACAATTGTTTTGTAAGGAGCAGTTTGACTGGTCGGTGCTCGGAAGATCAAGAACCGAGTGAATAAAAATTCAGTGATAAACGAAAAAGCAGCAATGAGAGGTTTTCTTTAAATTGACATACGATTGGAGATGGAGATCAAGATCCGGAGCCTACGCCACCAGACCTCGACGCTTAGACCCACCCCAGGGCCACCTGAGCTGACGTTGTAGTGACGTAGAAACATCTTGGACTAATTCACACTTAGCAGCTAGGGAGAGTCATTGGTCCCACCAATGATCGATCCTGCAGGCAATTCAGACACCACCTACAATATTATGGAGAGTCAGTGCCTGAACTACGACGTGAGCTGCAGAGAAATCAGGGTAACCTTTTTTTTGTAATCAAGTTTCACTCTCAAGAGCTGCGTTATTACAGCAAGGAATCCTTGACTTTCAACTTTGCCCACAGATATGCTGTGATCACTACCGTACCATACCTGTTTCCTGTAAGCTTACAACAATCACTAGGCGTTCCATGATTAGAAGTAATTTTGTTGTGCGATGATTAACATCTTTCCTTCCGGTACCAGATAGACTACGCATTTAATGTTGTCACAGGTTGTCATTTACTTATCAACGATTTTAGAACGTTGTGGCAACAGCTCGGACATCAACTACATCCCCGTGGCACCATGCAGGATGCCAAGAACCAGTTACAATACTTGTGGGCAAGTTTGCGTGAGGAACGAAGATTGCATTTGATGTCCAGGCGACAACGAGGTCGTTACAGATGGAGCACAAGCTCAGATTGTGCCAAGCATCGGGAAGGAAATCGGCCGTGACCTTTCAAAGGAACCATCCCTGCACTTGTTTAGAGCGGTTTAGGGAAATCTACATCTACATATACATCCATACTCCGCAAGCTACCTGACGGTGTGTGGCGGAGGGTACCCTGAGTACCTCTATCGGTTCTCCCCTCTATTCCAGTCACGTATTGTTCGTGGAAATAAAGATTGTCGATATGGCTCTGTATGGGCTCTAATCTCTCTGATTTTATCCTCGTGGTCTCATCGCGGGATATACGTAGGAGGGAGCAATATACTGCTTGACTCCTCGGTGAAGGTATGTTATCGAAACTTCTGCAAAAGCCCGTACCAAGCTACTGAGCGTCTCTCTTGCAGACTCTTCCACTGGAGTTTATCTGTCATCTCCGTAACGCTTTCGCGATTACCAAATGATCCTGTAACGAAGGACGCTGCGCTCCGTTGGATCTTCTCTATCTCTTCTATCAACCCTATCTGGTACGGATCCCACGCCAGTGTATTCGAGCAGTAGGCGAACAAGTGTACTGTAACCCACTTCCTTTGTTTTCGGACTTTATTTCCTTAGGATTATTCCAATGAATCTCAGTCTGGTATCTGCTTTACCGACGATTAATTTTATATTGTCATTCCGTTTTAAATCACTCCTAATGCCTACTCCCAGATAATTTATGGAATTAACTGCTTCCAATTGCTGACCTGCTATATTGTAACTAAATGATAAAGGATCTTTCTTTCTATGTATTCGCAGCTCATTACACTTGTCTACATTGAGATTCAATTGCCATTCCCTGCACCATGCGTCGTCAATTCGTTACAGATCTTCCTGGATTTAAGTACAATTTTCCATTGTTACAACCTCTCGATATACTACAGCATAATCCGCAAAAAGCCTCAGTGAACTTCCAATGTTATCCACAAGGTCATTTACATCTATTGTGAATGGCAACGGTCCTACGAAACTCCACTTCGGCTCACCTGAAATCACTCTTACTTCGGAAGACTTCTCTCCATTGAGAATGACATTCTGCGTTCTGTTATCTAGGAACTCTTCAATCCAATCGCACGCTTGGTATGATAGTCCATATGCTCTTACTTTGTTCATTAAACGACTGGGGGTTAACTGTATCGAACGCCTTGTGGAAGTCAAGAAACACGGCATCTACCTGGGAACCCGTGTCTATGGCCCTCTGAGTCTCGTGGACGAGAAAACCTAAATCCGGATGGCCGGACGTGGGTTTGAACCGTCGTTCTCCCGAATGCGAGTCCAGTGTGCTAACCACTGTGCCTCCTTGCTAAGTAGTTTGCGTGAGGAAGGGACAAAACGTCTTATGTCATCCTTCAAAGTCGAATCAGTGCAGGCATCCATGCCAGAGGGGGTGCAATGTTATAAGTGGGCTCGTATTGATAATTATTTTTAAATGAAACTTGGTGTTTTTAATCTCTGAACTAGTACCACATAGCCTCTAAGCGGAGGAATTATCATTTCATCTCCTCCTTCCCTTCTGAATGGTTGACTTTCATTGTGAAGCAGTTTATTTAATACGTAGATAATTCGGCAAGTGTTACATAACATGTAAAAGAAAGTTCTAGTTTTCGATCTTTGCACGAGGCGGCGCAGTAGAGGCGACTCCTATGTGAGAAGTGTCGTAACATAAGTGAAAATAGCGGGCGACGTACAGATGACATTGTAAGTCTTACGTTTTAACAACTGTCTTTCTGTAATCATACAATCTAAGCTTTCACGGCCGGTGTTGTCTTCAGTTAAAACTTCCGGGCTGAGAGGCCGTGGTCGATGTATAAAATTTCCACCTTACGTTTCGTCTCCATCTGCGGGAGACATCTTCTGAGCAGTAGCCAGACGACCTCAGAAGATGTCTCCCGCAGTGGGAGACGAAACGTCAGATGGAAATTTTATACATCGACCAGGGGCTCCCAGCCCGGAAATTTTAACTGTCTTTCTGTAATTACAGGGCACAGAAGATTTCCTCAGCGATACAACCGAGAACCGCCAAATTCCAAAATAGTCGAAATTTGAGGAAACTGGGTGTTTGTGCATGGAAAACAGTATTGACTGGCTACGTTTATCAGCAAAAACCATTGAAAGAATTCTTCATCATTTGCACTTGCTGCTCTCGCCTTTAGTTTGAACGCAGTCAAATCGCAGGAAATTGGCACCGCGCGGGATTAGCCGAGCGGTCTTAGGTGCTGCAGTCATGGTCTGTGCGGCTGGTCCCGGCGGAAGTTCGAGTCCTCCCGCGGGCATGGGTGTGTGTGTTCGTCTTTAGGATAATTTAGTTTGAGTAGTGTGTAAGCTTAGGGACTTAGAGACTGATGACCGTAGCGGTTAAGTCCCATGAGATTTCACACACATTTTTGGAAATCGGCTTACTAAACCAGTAGAGCGCCGCAACTGCCACGGGCAGCGACTTGGCGTGATCTCAAAACTGATCTGAAAGCGACATCGCACGCAACTCAAATTTCATTGATGCTGAACCAGGAATACAGTGTCAGACGTCAATATTGTATTACCGAAATGCCACGGACAAAGAAATATTTATTGCATGTCTTATTTTTAGCGATGACACAACCTCCCACTTTAGTGTCAAAGTTAGCCAGTGCGGTGTTCGTGTACGGGATTGTAATAAAAACTTCATTGTGACTCACCAAAAGCTAATGTGTTCTGTACGATGTTGGAACTAAAATTGTACCATCTGTTTTTCTACACTGAACTGATGTTTTGACAAATACACTCCTGGAAATTGAAATAAGAACACCGTGAATTCATTGTACCAGGAAGGGGAAACTTTATTGACACATTCCTGGGGTCAGATACATCACATGATCACACTGACAGAACCACAGGCACATAGACACAGGAAACAGAGCATGCACAATGTCGGCACTAGTACAGTGTATATCCACCTTTCGCAGCAATGAAGGCTGCTATTCTCCCATGGAGACGATCGTAGAGATGCTGGATGTAGTCCTGTGGAACGGCTTGTCATGCCATTTCCACCTGGCGCCTCAGTGCGACCAGCGTTCGTGCTGGACGTGCAGACCGCGTGAGACGACGCTTCATCCAGTCCCAAACATGCTCAATGGGAGACAGATCCGGAGATCTTGCTGGCCACGGTAGTTGACTTACACCTTCTAGAGCACGTTGGGTGGCACGGGATACATGCGGACGTGCATTGTCCTGTTGGAACAGCAAGTTCCCTTGCCGGTCTAGGAATGGTAGAACGACGGGTTCGATGACGGTTTGGATGTACCGTACACTATTCAGTGTCCCCTCGACGATCACCAGAGGTGTACGGCCAGTGTAGGAGATCGCTCCCCACACCATAATGCCGGGTGTTGGCCCTGTGTGCCTCGGTCGTATGCAGTCCTGATTGTGGCGCTCACCTGCACGGCGCCAAACACGCATACGACCATCATTGGCACCAAGGCAGAAGCGACTCTCATCGCTGAAGACGACACGTCTCCATTCGTCCCTCCATTCACGCCTGTCGCGACACCAGTGGAGGCGGGCTGCACGATGTTGGGGCGTGAGCGGAAGACGGCCTAACGGTGTGCGGGACCGTAGCCCAGCTTCATGGAGACGGTTGCGAATGGTCCTCGCCGATACCCCAGGAGCAACAGTGTCCCTAATTTGCTGGGAAGTGTGGGTGCGGTCCCCTACGGCACTGCGTAGTATCCTACGGTCTTGACGTGCATCCATGCGTCGCTGCGGTCCGGTCCTAGGTCGACGGGCACGTGCACCTTCCGCCGACCACTGGCGACAACATGGATGTACTGTGGAGACCTCACGCCCCACGTGTTGAGCAATTCGGCGGTACGTCCACCGGTCCTCCCGCGTGCCCACTATACGCCCTCGCTCAAAGTCCGTCAACTGCACATCCAGGAGTGTACATACCTCGACGTACTTGAGTATTGGTTGATGTCATAGCTTTACCCGGATTCCACAGATTTCATCATTGAACAAAATGGAACAACCCCACATGCAGACTCGTTCATTTTTGAATGAGTGTCTTCCAGACTTTTGGATTAGCTGTACTGGCATGGCGATTCTGTGCTCTGATCTTGGTCACTTGGTCTTTGGAACTGCGTCCCACAGATTTCTTTTGATAGGGTTGTGCCCGTGACTTTTTTCTTGGCCTCATTTCCCGAAAATAATTCCAGGACTCTAAAGCGCTTTCGTTGGAAACTCTACATATGCTTAAGAGTGTATCATGTGGAATGTACTCATATTATCGCTTAGATGTTCTCCATGTGATCAGGGAGGTTAACATAGAATTCGTATAAAGTGTTCCGGCTTATCGACAAGCGCCGGCACGGAGGTGAAGAACACAAGAGCAGAGAAGGCTGTGAGACGACCTCAGCCAGTTGTACGCTGACTAGGACCGCACCAGGACAGGAGCGCCCTCTAGCCGAAGAGAACGTCGTCGACGGTCCTGGCAGCCTCGGCCGCACAGTACTAGACCAGCACTAGGAGAGCAGTTATTCGCGATCCATATCCTTGCTTATATGAACATTGTCTATAGAGAAGAACATTACTTGTTTGTATGTCGCTCATCGTTTGCGACACCGTTGTAAATCCCATGTTAAGTATAGTCTGTCTTCTTTATGGTAATAAAAACTTTTAATGTGATTTGCTTGGACTGTTTTATAGCATTCCGAGAACGCAGCATGCTTTAGGCACCCTATGCGAGACGAGTGGGCAGGACCCCACATAAAGTATTTTTAAAATAACTGAATTCATATGGCTGTATCTCTATGTACGAAAGCGTGCTGAAAAGTAAGCCTCCGAGTTTTGTATGTGTAAACACTTAAATCATTTAAAATAAAACAAACGTTATTTATTATTATCGTATGCATCAATTACAGTAATACACATTTAGCAAAACAAAGAAATATATATATATATATATAAATGAACATGTGAAATTATACACAGTACACAAGTTTTAAAATGGCTCAGACTACACTCGGATGTTGGTGGACTCGATCCAGCGAAGTGCCTCGTGGGATGCTTGATGGAGCTTCTCAGTGCCACCAGGGAAGAGTCAGATTGGACATTCATTCACAATGCGGTTCATTGTTTGGGTGACACCACAGATACACACACTGTCACTTGAAAAGGCGCACTTGTGCATGTTGTATTTGCACCTACCCTTTTCAATCCGATATCTGTTTAACTGCACCCACACCTACCTTGGTTGGTGGAAGTCTGGAACTGGGACTGTTGGATTGTCTAAAAGTTCGTGGTTTCAGGTTCTTGTAGCTTGCCACTCACGTTTCTACTCTGCGTCCTAGTCGAATACTGTGGATAGCCGGACGCGGTGCTCTAGTGGTTCTAGGCGCTCAGTCCGGAACCGCGCGACTGCTACGGTCGCAGGTTCGAATCCTGTCTCGGGCATGCACGTTTGTGACGTCCTTAGGTTAGTTGGGTTTAAGTAGTTCTAAGTTCTAGGGGTCTGATGACCACAGATGTTAAGTCCCATAGTGCTCAGAGCCATTTGAACCATTTTTTTGAATCCTGTGGATAGCATTTGGACTCCCATTTCAAATGCTGGTCTTCTAGATTTGAGGCGTTTCCTGGGCAGTGATAGTAAATCGTCATGAAGAGGGATCGAGTTGTTTCGGAAACTTGCTGACAGAGGTTGTAAGGAGAAGCCTTTCGACTGAGGTCTGGTGGACAGTTGTTTGAAAGCACTGGTAGCCAGCAAGCACGTGTAGACTGCACTTACCACTAATTACAATCATAACTCAGTTCAGTTTGACATCTGCTTTCACTACGTGGGCGCTTCGGAGCCGAACTGGTGAACAGTATTCTGCTGCAGAGCATACCAGTGCAAGGAATGCTCATTGCAGGACTGATGTGGTTGCTCCCCATGTACATAACAAACGTTATTAACATTCTACACCTTTATTCTTCATGTCTACATACACTCCTGGAAATGAAAAAAAGAACACATTGACACCGGTGTGTCAGACCCACCATACTTGCTCCGGACACTGCGAGAGGGCTGTACAACCAATGATCACACGCACGGCACAGCGGACACACCAGGAACCGCGGTGTTGGCCGTCGAATGGCGCTAGCTGCGCAGCATTTGTGCACCGCCGCCGTCAGTGTCAGCCAGATTGCCGTGGCATACGGAGCTCCATCGCAGTCTTTAACACTGTTAGCATGCCGCGACAGCGTGGACGTGAACCGTATGTGCAGTTGACGTACTTTGAGCGAGGACGTATAGTGGGCATGCTGGAGGCCGGGTGGACGTACCGCCGAATTGCTCAACACGTGGGGCGTGAGGTCTCCACAGTACATCGATGTTGTCGCCAGTGGTCGGCGGAAGGTGCACGTGCCCGTCGACCTGGGACCGGACCGCAGCGACGCACGGATGCACGCCAAGACCGTAGGATCCTACGCAGTGCCGTAGGGGACCGCACCGCCACTTCCCAGAAAATTAGGGACACTGTTGCTCCTGGGGTATCGGCGAGGACCATTCGCAACCGTCTCCATGAAGCTGGGCTACGGTCCCGCACACCGTTAGGCCGTCTTCCGCTCACGCCCCAACATCGTGCAGCCCGCCTCCAGTGGTGTCGCGACAGGCGTGAACGGAGGGACGAATGGAGACGTGTCGTCTTCAGCGATGAGAGTCGCTTCTGCCTTGGTGCCAATGATGGTCGTATGCGTGTTTGGCGCCGTGCAGGTGAGCGCCACAATCAGGACTGCATACGACCGAGGCACACAGGGCCAACACCCGGCATCATGGTGTGGGGAGCAATCTCCTACACTGGCCGTACACCTCTGGTGATCGTCGAGGGGACACTGAATAGTGCACGGTACATCCAAACCGTCATCGAACCCATCGTTCTACCATTCCTAGACCGGCAAGGGAACTCGCTGTTCAAACAGGACAATGCACGTCCGCATGTATCCCGTGCCACCCAACGTGCTCTAGAAGGTGTAAGTCAACTACCCTGGCCAGCAAGATCTCCGGATCTGTCCCCCATTGAGCATGTTTGGGACTGGATGAATCGTCGTCTCACGCGGTCTGCACGTCCAGCACGAACGCTGGTCCAACTGAGGCGCCAGGTGGAAATGGCATGGCAAGCCGTTCCACAGGACTACATCCAGCATCTCTACGATCGTCTCCATGGGAGAATAGCAGCAGTGGATATACACTGTACTAGTGCCGACATTGTTCATGCTCTGTTGCCTGTGTCTATGTGCCTTTGGTTCTGTAAGTGTGATCATGTGATGTATCTGACCCCAGGAATGTGTCAACAAAGTTTCCCCTTCCTGGGACAATGAATTCACGATGTTCTTATTTCAATTTCCAGGAGTGTATTTGCAGCCCTCTACCGCATAAGGGCTCTGAATTGTAGCGTGTAATATGGCGGTGTGTAACGTAACTACGTCGGTGGCTGAGAAATGACGTGCTGTAATCGAGTTTAGAATTCGAATAGTTCGTCCACACATGGAGCACCCTTTCCTTCTACATAAAACTGCCAGACCAAACACGAGCGCAGCGGCATCTGCGACAATCCGACGCACTGGGTTCACTACCATCTGTCTTACACCATACGTGCCAGACTTGACCTCACCCGACTTTCATTTGTTTCCAGAGAATATCTTCGAGGACTTCACTTTGAAATAAAGAAGCAGTGCAAGCGGAGGCGAAGTTGTGGCTCCGTCAACAAAGTCAAACATTGCACAGTTTATTTATTTATCGTATGGTGATTTTATACAATATACAGTTGATACAAGGCAAGTGATTTTATACAATATACATATGATATACGACAAGAGTAAACCTTAAAGTCCGTGTTTTTTAACCAAATAATTAAGCTGGGTGTGAGAGTCAACAAGTCGTCGGGAATTCCAAGGTATGAATGAAGTTGACAGCGTTGTACTAAATATTAAGTTGTCTGCTCTTCTTGATTCCATTCACACATTGGTGAACTGATCCAGCCCCATTTCTACCTGGAGTAGCTACATCGACCACGTCCAGTCCTTAACCTGATGAGGCGGTACCAAAGGTCCCTTGGTAGGTCAAAACATTTTGGCTTCTTTGTAGGATCAAGGTGATGTGCTCTTGTTCCCAATGTTTTTGTTGACTATTCATGCTTCCAGCTTTCATTTAGGTCAAAACCATCCGCGATTAGTTGTCTTGCGGTTACACTTGCTGGTCTTCTCGATCGCAATCGTTGCTGTGGCGGATGACAGAATTCCTGGTGCAGTGGTAGAGAGGATGTTGCAGAGATTGTCTTGGCCTCCCGCAGTAGAGCTTGTTTCCACCTCAAGTGAGGTGGACTGATGTGAGTCAGTACAGGTAACCGGTGACATGGGGTTGATTTGATGGAACCACTAATGCAGCCCATTGTGTCGATAAGTGATGTGTCTACCTTCTTCACATGTACACTTTCCAGCCAGACAGGTGCACAGTACTCGGCCGCAGAGTACACAAGACTGATGCCAGTTAAACGCAGACAGTCAGCAGAGGTTCCCCAGGTGGTACCACTGAGCTTATGTAGTATGTTGTTCCTTGCAGCAATTTTATGAGAAAGCTTGGCGATGTGCTCTTTGTAGCCCAGGATTCTATCTAGAGTGATTCCGAGATATTTTTGGGAAAGGATTGTACCTCCACGTTTGTCCATTGAGCAGAACTCTTGGTTTGTAGTTCGCAGCACGATCCCCTAGATGGATAGAAGATACTTCAGTTTTTGATGTGCTTGGGATCAATCTCCAGGTCTTCCAGTTGACATCTTCTCCAGATCTCCGTAAGAATTCGTTCACCATCTTCGAAATTACTGCACTGTGCTATCAGTGAGATGTCATCAGCATAGATGAATTTAGTTGATATTGTGGTTGGTAAATCATTGATGTATAAATTGAAAGTGATGGGACTAAGACAGATCCCTGTGGTAGTCCATTATTTAGTTTCCATTTGTGGCTTTTAGAGCTGCCTAGAAACTCTTCAAATTGCTTTCACTAAGCATGCTGGATATTAGATCCACAATATCTAGACTTGGTACAACTTGCAGTAGATTGTACATCAGTCCCTGTAGCCACACAGTGTGATACGCGTCTGTCAGGTCGATGAAGACACAATGACGTATCAAGAAACTAACCTGTCACTGGGAGAAATGTGCTCGCCGCCGGGGTGACTATGTACAGAAATAAATCTTTGTACGTGAAGAATAACGATGTAGAATATTTATAACGTTAGTTTATTTAAAAAGCTTTAAGACTTTCGACATAAAAATTCGGAGGCATTACTTTACAGCACATCCTCGTATTAAATAGGGCTTCAGTGCTGCAGATACATTCCCAGCCCAGTGCTGGATGACCACAATGTATAATCAGTTATGCCACACAAAACCATCGGTGTAAAAACTACTGCTGTTGACTTATTCGACCCACACAACAAACAGCACAAAGAAAGGGAAGAGCGCTGGACCTCTCCCAGCGCACCGTTTAAGTACGGAGAATACCGCCTGTACCAAAGAGTCACGACACATGTAGCTTACACACCGAAGACGGTTTACGATTAGGCCAAGTGGGAAATGAGTCAACGGATCCCTATTGGTCAGTTCACGTGACTATTCGTGTCGTCAGCGTAGAAAGAAAAGAGGTTCACATCGGACCTTCATTTACAGCCGCACCTCGTTAGCAACGTACATTATTTGGAAGCTACGTTGTTCTCGTAATTGTGTAAGGTACTCCATAATGAAACGACCACAACGAGAAAATTCGAGAATTTAGAGGTGATACAGAAACTTACCGACAATTATTCTATCCATGCACCATTCGCGAATGGAACAGGGACGAGAGAATCAGTTTGTGATACCTGAAGTATCCTCAGTCACACATCGACAGGTGGCTTGCGAAGCATTGATGTACATGTAGAATCTGTACTCAAGTAAGGTGAGCATTTCTCTCACACTTTAACGGTAACTAAACGAAGCACTGGCGAACTAAGTAGCACATCTTTGTGCCTTCTTTCTCTCTCTCTCTCTCTCTCTCTCTCTCTCTCTCTCTCTCTCTAATTTTGCTAAGAACCACAGACCAGTGAACAGTATTGAAAAATTGGTCTGACGAGGTCAGTGGAAAGACTTCCTCCATGCGTGAAATATAGTTCTTTAGGACTCTCCCAGTAAGCCTGTTTTCCATCCGCGTACACCGCGATTAAATTTATGTAGTCGATCCACCCAGATCACTATACTCAGATACTACTATATATGTAGCGGTTGAGAGTTATCGCATTGACAAACGGTGCCAGACCTTTTCGGATGCTTACGCACCATACATTTCATGTATATCTAATGAGGCTCAGCAACAGGACTGTGATCATATGCAGGTCGTTCTGCTCACACTACCTTGAAGTACGCTGGTCACACTTCGGGCTGCTGTCAGTGGCCTCCTATTAAGAACGATACACTAAACGCTGTTCGTTGCGGAGTTTCAGTGAAATCACATCGAGCAGCTACTCGATCGAATAATAGCCGCTTCGCTCAAGAATACCATCATAACGACCGGGAGAGCGGTGTGCTGACCCCACGCCCCTCCTATCCACATCTTTTGAGGATGACATGGCGGTCGGATGGGCCCGGTTGGCGGCCACTCGTGGCCTGACGACGGAGTGCTTTTTTATTTACGTCTTTTGTGTACCTTCAGAAATTTCAACACCAAATCAACCTGGCGGCTCCTGTAGCCCCTGAGGGATAGGCAATCCCTTCGACACCCCTTTGGTGCTCTTTGCCTTTCCTTAAGAGCTTACGCAGCTGTAAAGCTGAATTGGTGTCGAAGATCCAGGCAGGTCCATTTCTAACGTGCTCAACATAGTTGCATGGGTGGCACCGAGGGTGTTACCGTACTGAACAGTCTTAAAGGGAGCCATTGCCGCTTTATTCATCGAAATGTTAATGTTATACTCCGTGATCATGACACAGGAGGGCGGAAACCAGGAGTATAAAAACGTAAGAACGCTCTGATGCTTCGGATCACTTTCAAATTTCGTCCAATGCTTTTGAACGATTCCTAGTGGTCCAAACAGTACGCAAGAGCAAAAATTGTAGCCACCTTGCTCTTCACAGGGATGCGATTACGTTCAGTGGGGGAGCAAGGACGCCAATGTCTTTAGTGAAGGGCTGAAACGTCCGATGGTGGCAGCAGTGTCAAAGGTTGTGGAGAACGCTTCCTTTCGATCATCGCACTTTGAACTGTCTTTTCCTATACCGAAATGAATGGGAGTAAACGTCCAAAGGGAAGAGGTGATGTCTTTCAGGCCCTTTACACCACCCTGTGAGGTCTTTTCGTGTCGATTCAGAGCAACAAATTGTCTGAAATATGTTCCTCGACCACCCACTAGAAACCGTGTGTTATCAACGTTGGATGTCGATATTCTGACATCCTTTGCAGAGAGGTCAAAATAAGGGGTTAAATGTGGATAGGAGGGCCTGTGACGGCGGCGTTGGGCAGAAGTTTGGTGAAATTTGGTGCCAATGTGACATCATTAGCCCACCTCACGAGTCAAATGAACAACTGAGAGGTGGTCTTTTTTTGACATGCGTCGACACTTTTATGTTTGAAACGTCGTCGATCCCGAAGTTGACCTCGCAGGCCACCACGCTTGTACACTTTTACAGAGAAAGGTTGTAGGCTAGGCACCTTTGAGCCGAATTTCAAATTTCTGCGTAGCAAAGGGACACAACAACGGGGTTTCGAAAAAATAAACCTCATTTTTGTTTTGCACTGTAGTAGACTGTGATCCCCCCATGAACCATGGACTTCGCCGATGGTGGAGAGGCTTGCGTGCCTCAGCGATACAGATAGCCGTACCGTAGGTACAACCACAACGGAGGGGTATCTGTTGAGAGGCCAGACAAACGTGTGGTTCCTGAAGAGGGGCAGCAGCCTTTTCAGTAGTTGCAAGGGTAACAGTCTGGATGATTGACTGATCTGGCCTTGTAACAATAACCAAAACGGCCTTGCTGTGCTGGTACTGCGAACGGCTGAAAGCAAGGGGAAACTACGGCCGTAAATTTCCCGAGGACATGCAGCTTTACTGTATGATTAAATGATGATGGCGTCCTCTTGGGTAAAATATTCCGGAGGTAAAATAGTACCCCATTGGGATCTCCGGGCGGGGATTACTCAAGGGGATGTCGTTATCAGGAGGAAAATAACTGGCATTCTACGGATCGGAGCGTGGAATGTCAGATCCCTTAATCGGGCAGGTAGGTTAGAAAATTTAAAAAGGGAAATGTATAGGTTAAAGTTAGATATAGTGGGAATTAGTGAAGGTCGGTGGCAGGAAGAATAAGACTTCTGGTCGGGTGACTACAGGGTTAAAAACACAAAATAAAATAGGGGCAATGCAGGAGTAGGTTTAATAATGAATAGGCAAATAGGAATGCGGGTAAGCTGCTACAGACAGCATAGTGAACGCATTATTGGTGCCAAGACAGATACGAAGCCCACACCTACTACAGTAGTACAAGTTTATATGCCAACTAGCTCTGCAGATGACGAAGAAATTGATGAAATGTATGATGAAATAAAAGCAATTATTCAAATAGTGAAGGGAGATGAAAATTTAATAGTCATGGGTGACTGGAATTCGAGTGTAGGAAAAGGGAGAGAAGGAAACGTAGTGGGTGGATATGGATTGGGGCTAAGAAATGAAAGAGGAAGCCGCCTGGTAGAATTTTGCACAGAGCATAACTTAATCATAGCTAATACTTGGTTTAGGTATCATGAAAGAAGGTTGTATACATGGAACAACTCTGGAGATAGTAAAAGGTATCAGATAGATTATATAATGGTAAGACAGAGATTTAGGAACCAGGTTTTAAATTGTAAGACATTTCCAGGGGCAGATATGGACTCTGACCACAATCTATTGGTTATGAACTGTAGATTCAAACTGAATGAACTGCAAAAAGGTGGGAATTTAAGGCGATGGGACCTGGATAAACTGAAAGAACCAGAGGTTGTACAGAGTTTCAGGGAGAGCATAAGGGAACAATTGACAGGAATGGGGGAAAGAAATACAGTAGAAGAAGAATGGGTAGCTTTGAGGGATGAAGTAGTGAAGGCAGCAGAAGATCAAGTAGGTAAAAAGACGAGGGCTAGTAGAAATCCTTGGGTGACAGAAGATATATTGAATTTAATTGATGAAAGGAGAAAATATAAAAATGCAATAAATGAAGAGGCAAAAAGGAATACAAACGTCTCAAAAATGAGATCGACAGGAAGTGCAAAATGGCTAAGCAAGGATGGCTAGAGGACAAATGTAAGGATGTAGAGACCTATTCCACTAGGGGTAAGATAGATACTGCCTACAGGAAAATTAAGGAGACCTTTGGAGATAAGAGAAACACTTGTATGAACATCAAGTGCTCAGATGGAAACCCAGTTCTAAGCAAAGAAAGGAAAGCAGAAAGGTGGAAGGAGTATATAGAGGGTCTATACAAGGGCGATGTACTTGAGGACAATGTTATGGAAATGGAAGAGGATGTAGATGAAGATGAAATGGGAGATACGATACTGCGTGAAGAGTTTGACAGAGCACTGAAAGACCTGAGTCGAAACAAGGCCCCCGGAGTAGACAACATTCCATTGGAACTACTGACGGCCTTGGGAGAGCCAGTCCTGACAAAACTCTACCATCTGGTGAGCAAGACGCATGAGACAGGCGAAATACCTTCAGACTTCAAGAAAAATATAATAATTCCAATCTCAAAGAAAGCAGATGTTGACAGATGTGAAAATTACCGACCTATCCGTTTAATAAGCCACAGCTGCAAAATACTAACACGAATTCTTTACAGACGAATGGAAAAACTAGTAGAAGCCGACCTCGGGGAAGACCAGTTTGGATTTCGTAGAAATACTGGAACACGTGAGACAATACTGACTCTACGACTTATCTTAGAAAATAGATTAAGGAAAGGCAAACCTACGTTTCTAGCATTTGTAGACTTTGAGAAAGCTTTTGACAATGTTGACTGGAATACTCTCTTTCAAATTCTAAAGGTGGCAGGGGTAAAATACAGGGAGCGAAAGGCTATTTACAATTTGTTCAGAAACCAGATGGCAGTTATAAGAGTCGATGGACATGAAAGGGAAGCAGTGGTTGGGAAGGGAGTGAGACAGGGTTGTAGCCTCTCCCTGATGTTATTCAATCTGTATACTGAGCAAGCAGTGAAGGAAACAAAAGAAAAATTCGGAGTAGGTATTAAAATCCATGGAGAAGAAATAAAAACTTTGAGGTTCGCCGATGACATTGTAATTCTGTCAGAGACAGCAAAGGACTTGGAAGAGCAGTAGAACGGAATGGACAGTGTCTTGAGAGGAGTATATAAAATGAACATCAACAAAAGCAAAACGAGGTTAATGGAATGTAGTGGAATTAATTCTGGTGATGCTGAGGGAATTAGATTAGGAAATGAGACACTTAAAGTAGTAAATGAGTTTTGCTATTTGGGGAGCAAAATAACTGATGATGGTCGAAGTAGAGAGGATATAAAATGTAGACTGGCAATGGCAAGGAAAGCGTTTCTGAAGAAGAGAAATTTGTTATCATCGAACATAGATTTAAGTGTCAGGAAGTCTTTTTTGAAAGTATTTGTATCTAGTGTAGCCATGTATGGAAGTGAAACATGGATGATAAATAGTTTGGACAAGAAGAGAATAGAAGCTTTCGAAACGTGGTGCTGCAGAAGAATGCTGAATATTAGATGGGTAGATCACATAGTTAATGAGGAAGTATTGAATAGGATTGGGGAGAAGAGAAGTTTGTGGCACAACTTGACCAGAAGAAGGGATCGGTTGGTAGGACACGTTCTGAGGCATCAAGGGATCACCAATTTAGTATTGGAGGGTAACGTGGAGGGTAAAATTCGTAGAGGGAGACCAAGAGACGAATACACTAAGCAGATTAAGAAGGATGTAGGATGTAGGCTGCAGTAGGTACGGGGAGCTGAAGAACCTTGCACAAGATAGAGTAGGATGGCGAGCTGCATCAAACCAGTCTCACGACTGAAGACCACAACAAGAAGACTGTGATGTAGAAGTACGCCGAAGGTTTTCGGGGGGGGGGGGGGGGTGCAGCAAGAGTCACAGCATCAACATGAGCTCCACCCTGCTGTTTTACGGATCTCACGGACGAATAAAGCCCTTCTTCACAGGTGCACGATATGCATACCTTTGCAGATTCTTTTCTACACCCATCATGCACTGTCGGAGACTTATCTTCAACAATGCATCTGTCCAACCACTCCAAATCATGAAATTTGGATCAAAGTAATTTAGCGAACACCTCACGAACACCGACACATTTGCATATCCATGAGGCCACAAGTCAGTATATTGAGGATGTTCCATCTTTGAGAAGTACTGCAACCCGTCCATCGTTCCTTGTAGGAGCAAAGCTCATTATATCTCTCCAATGACTCCAAATTTTGTTAAGTCTTTGCCACGATGATTAGCTTTCGTCATGTCGCTACGTTGTAGGTCATTGTTGTATTAACGACTAAGATTGTATTGAAGGCTATTACTGGTATTTAGCTACGTCAAAAGCTTGGGACTGGAGTTTATCTAATATTTTATCCCGGATAGCAAGTGTTTCCTGATTCAAAATATGCTAAATATCTAAAAGGGATAAGTTTTAAATGGTAAGAATAGACGGTTGTCAGCGATTATTCATAATGGCAACAGTAGGGACAATGATAAAGCGAGTAGACACATGAAATGGTAGTAGCAGTAAAATAGCAATGGTGGCGGTAGTAATACTGTTAGTACTAGTAATATTTTGGTACTACGAAGACGTAGTGAAAAGTAATGTCGCCTAATTTTTTTACGTGAAAACTCTAAAATATTTTTAAATGAAAAAACCGTTGTTAACTTTCTACATCTTTATTCTTCATGCCTATGTATTTTCATCCCTCTGTTGCTAGAAAGCTCTTAATCGTAGCATATCACGTGGCTATGTGTACCGTTACTATGTCGGTGCGTGAAACCGGCGACCTGTAGTAGTTTTGAATTCGAAGGCCGCGTCCACAGGTGGAGCACCCTTTCCCTCCCTCAGCATGGCAATGCCAGCCACACAATAGCCATGCGACATCTGCAACAATCCGACACTTTGGGTTCACTGTTATCGATGATACTCCATAGAGTTCCGGCTTGGTCCTATCCGTTATTCATTTCATTTCAAAGGACTTCATTTTCATACTGATGCAGCAATGCGGCTCCGTCAACAAAATCAAACATTCGTCCGTGACAGTACAAGCAAAGTGATCTCTGGTAGGCAGAAATGTTGTTCGCTGCAAGGGTGAGTATGTTCAGAAATAAACATGTAGACATGAAGTATAAAGATGCAGAATGTTAATAAAGTTTTTTCTATTCAAAAAGCCTTAACAGTTTTCACATAAAAAGTTCGGAGGCATTACAATTCAGCACGCCCTCGTAACATTTTACCTTATTTTTAGCCACAGCGTCGTCATTATTTAATCTGAAGTGAAGGTACAAATTTTACATATTAAAATTTCAAGTCGAACGAGCGACGTCATGTGCCGACAACGTTCCTTTGACCTATTCAAGCTAGGCTCAGGGCCTGCTAACACATCAACACTCCTAGGCAGTGGCGGAAACTTTTGTCTGTACATTTTTGCTGCAACGAGAATTTTTCACCAAGGTACGCACGAGAGTTGCTATGAACTTTGAAAACCAGGACACCGGCACTGGCAAATTTTAAGTTTAATGACATGCGATGTTCTGTTTACTAGGAACTCTTCCATCCGAGAACAAATCCCAAAGAAATTCTCGTATATGTAAAGGCTATTAATTGCACCCAAGTTAGTATCCGCCACTCGCGAATGAGACAGGAACTGAAATTGAGGGTAGCAGAGCAAAAGCTGAAATTCTTAACTCCAAGGAACAGATGAGTGAAATGGATATTAGTGTCAGTGGCGTTGAGAAACAGTTCGGATCGCTAAAACTGAACAAAGCCCTAGCACCCGATGGAATCCATATCAGTTTCTATACTGAATTTGGAGCTGAGATAGCACGTCTTCTAATGATAATCTATCATAGATGCATCGAACAAAAAATTGTGCTCTGTAACTGAAGCAAGCACAGGTCTTTACGCGGGCTAGCAGAACTGATTCCTTTTGACTCAAAAGTCAAATTTAAAAATTTATTAAAATACAGTTAATTTCTCGTCAATATCCTTGGTATCCATTTGTTGTAGAATCTTCGTACATATTCTTAGCTCAAACATATGAGGTATATCGAACAGAACGAGCTCCTCCAAGCCAACCAGCATTGATTTTGATAATGTAGATCATGTAAAATCCAACTCGCGCTTTTCACACATGACTTACTGAAATCCGTGGATCAAGGCAACCAGGCACATGCAGTATTCGTCGATTTCCGAAAAGCATTTGACTCTGTACCACACTTAGGCTTATTATCAAAAGTACGATTATATATGCTATCAGACGACGTATGTGACTGGGCTGAGGTTTTCTTGGTAGGGAACACGCAGTATGTTGCCTTGGATTGAGAGACATCATCAAATGTAGAAGTAATGTCGGGTGTACCTTAGTAAAGCATGTTGGGACCCTTGCTGTTCGCAGGTTCGAATCCTGCCTCGGGCGTGGATGTGTGTAATGTGTTAAGGTTAGTTAGGGTTAAGTAGTTCTAAGTTAGGGGTCTGATGACCTCAGATGTTAAGTCCCATAGTGCTTAGAGCCACTTGAACCTTGCTGTTCATGTTGTATATTTATGGCCTTGCGGACAATATTAGTGATAGCATCAGACTTTTTGGAGATGATTCTTTTATCTATAATGAAGTATTGTCTGAAAGAAACTGCATAAATATTCAGTCAGATCTTGATAAGATTTCAAAGTGGTGCAAATGCTCAGGAATGTGAAATTGTGCACTTCACAAAACGAAAAAACCGTAGTATCCTATGAACATACCTTAGTTACAGTTGCAGTCGGCCAGCTCATACGTGCATGCAGTCCCTCGATGGGATGTGAAATGGATGTTCGCATAGGCTCAGTCACAGCAGGTGGTAGACGTCGGTTTATTGGTAGAATACTGGGGAAGTATAATCAGTGTAAAAAAGAGACGACTTACAAATCACTGGCAGGACCAATTTTAGAATATTATGGTTGAACGTATACAAAGAAGGGCTCCACGAATGGTCACGGGATTCTTTGACCCGTGGAGAACTGTTCAGAGATGGAGAAGAAATTGAACTGGCAAACTCTTCAAGATGGACGTAAACTATCCCGAGAATAGCTACTTACAAAGTTTCAAGAACCGGCGTTAAATGATGGCTTTAGGAATATAGTACAGCCCTCTACGTATCGCTCATATAGTGATCGTGAGGAGAAGATCAGAATATTTACAGCACTTTCAAAGGTATTTAAACAATCAATCTTCACGCGCTACATACGTGAATGGACCAGGAAGTAACCGTAATAACTGGTAAAATGAAATTTACCCTCCGCCATGTATTTCACAGTCATCTGTAGAGTGTAGAAGTAGATATGGTTGTAGCTAGTCCGATATTCCACACGCTCACATTTTGTACATAGCGTGACAGTGCTGAACTGTGTCGAATGCGTCGTGGAAGTCGATGAATACATCGTGTACCTGGGTGCCTGTACCTATTGCTTTCGGGATCCCACAGAGGAACAGATCTCGGTTTGCGGAACTCTTTTTGGCTCCTACAGAGGAGATTCTCGGTCTTCCAAAAGGTATAGTACGCGAGCATAAAATATTTTCCAAAATTGTGCAAAATACGGGCGTCGCTTGCTGAGCGATGCAGTTGACTTTATACTTCCTGGTCACTTATTTCGATGTTTGTCATTTTGACGTTATTGCTATGATTTAAGGGAGGAACCCCAGTACGATGTTCCTTGCTTAAACATTTCTGGGAATAAGGAATTTATTATTTCCACCTTCTCTTTATCATCCTCCGTTCAGTGCCGTTACGGCCACAGAATGTCTGGACTGACAGTTTTCATTTGTTTACTGTTTTCTTTTAAGTTACTAAAATTCTTATAATTTTTTTCTCAGAAAGGTCGGACGAAATTTTTTTTCGAATTCGACGAACGCTTCACGTATGATTCTCCTTGGGCTAATTTTGGCTTCGTTCAGTTTTTGTTAGTCTGTGCTGCTTTGCCTACTACGGTTAACCAGTAATTAAGCTCTCTTAAGATCATTATGTTACATTATAAAGTTGCATCTGCATTTTGTATCGATAGATATCATGTAGATCCTGTTATTGTGACACTAACCCAATTTTAGTGAACCTATTTAACCTGCGCCAGATGTAGTAAGAGCCCATCATTTCTCTCCCTTTCTTTTTCTTTTCCTCATTTAGCTCTGAAATATGAGTGTTGGCGAGGACGCCGACAAAGAATCCAGAAGGAATGAGTTACGCACCCATGATATCACCACTGATCATTGATCACTGATGAACTCACTGCAGAATTTTAGTCTGTGGTTTGGACAGGTGGCACCCTGACAAGTCCACAGTGACAAGTCCTTTCTACGAGCTAGGTGTTCGAGATCTTGTTTTGCTATAATGTTACTGATACAAACTTTTCTGGGTCTCTTACAGCTGTGTACAGATCGGATGCATACGTAATGTTCTGTCTGTAGACGCTAAATAATGCGCAGTGGAAGAGGTATTCTACTGCATTCTGATTGTTTTCTGCCTGTTCGTGAGTTGTTCGAGAGGAGTAGGGTAAGGGCCGTGACGTGTCAAAATACTTCAAGGGATGTAGGATAAGGGCTGTGACCTATCAAAACACTTATCGTGAGCCGAGTGGGATTAACATGGTGTATTTCCAGTTGTATTCGATGTTCAGAAGAGAAGGTAAGCTTGTCGAGCTTTATCAGTTTTGTCTCATTGACTCTGCCAGCTTGCAGCCCTTAGTTTTTGCTTTCTTCTTTTTACTAGCCCTTGTGAGACACGCTTAGTAAATGATAACGCAGCAGCCACTCCGAGGTTTAAACACCTCAATTTTAATTTTAACGGTATGTTGTCATATAAGTACATATACCTTCACCCAACTACTTATTATTTGTATGTAGGTTATTGTTGTTGTGTGTGGATAAAATTATTAGAATATAAGTAATTCTCTGTGTATTATTATATAATAAACCCTTGAGCGTACTATTTTGTCACAATATGTACATGGTAAATTTTGGATTTTTTAAATATTTTTTTGTAATTGATTTAGTGCAATAATGAATTAATAAAAGCATATAATACAACTTACGTAAAAAACACAAAATTCAAAGGTATAAACAATAGTATGACTTACCCTGAGCGATAATTATCCTACATTTTCAATTCTCGCACTCAAAGCAAAGTTTGACACGATGTTCGTGATATGTATACCTTTTGCAGAAAATACATCTAATCTTTGTTTTTCTGCCTCTATTTCTGGGGCAGAAGTTACATAGTCTCTAAAGACCTAGTTCGTCATCTTGTGTGCGAATCACAGCTTCATTATTTTACACACCCCAGTATTTCGCAAATTGAGATGCATATACTTCGCCTGAGTGTAGGAACTTCCAATTTTGCTTGGATATATGGTTTTATCATTGACAGCGTCAACTCCATTAAGAGCTTACGTCTCTTCATCTTTGTGTTTTGTGGCCTCAAATTTTGAAGGACCATGGCATTTATACCACTTTGGTCCATCACTCCATACCACATTCGTTACGGCCATCAGTTGGATTTCCTGCTAACTGTGTATGAATGACATAATTGATCGAATCCATCCCTCCTTTTGTTGAATTATAAAATAAAAGTTATGGTTTTTGTGTCGTTTCATCAATCTCTTTGCTTAGATGAATTGAAGACAACAAAACATTTTTGTTAGATTTTGGAGAATATAAAACAAGCATCTTGTCATTAACAAAAACGAAGTGAAAAGTTCCCTCTGGTTTTCTTGCCGTGAACGATGCAGGTATTTCTGCTTTATTTGACCTCAACGTTACCACCATAGTTAATTTATGATCTTGAAGCATATGGTGGAATAAAGGCACAGAACTGAACCAATTATCAACTGTTCTCTTACGATTATTTCTGTGGACTGGCTCAGACAAAGTTCTTAAATAACCGAATGGTATTGGTTCTTTATTTGGAGGTTTGAATTTTCTTACATATGGTGATGCATTTATCATATATAATGTTTTATCAGCGTTCATCATAACAGTCTTCATGCCTTATTTATCAGGCTTGTTTCTCATATACACTCTAAATGAACATCTGCCTCTAAATTCTAGAAGTTGTTCATCTATTTTCAAGCACTCTGGCGGTATATACAAAGATTTACAGTTCTCTACAAATACCACGTATTTCTGTAAGTTTGTCTGTCGATTGCCTTTCTTGACTTGTGACTTTGTCATCAAATCACAGGCATGATGCTATAAATTTGGAACGGTTCAAAAACATAGTTGAACGGTAAATAGATGACCCAAAAGCAACGGACCACAGTTCTTCTAAATTTGCATAGCAAACTCGTTGTACCCCAGACAAATAAAGTAAACCTAAAATTGCCAAAAGTTCTTCTTATTTACGATCCCGTGATAGCTTAGTACAACTTCGTCTAAGATTTATTATCTATTAGTAAATTCCAAGATGAGAAAGGACTACTTAAATCCTTAGCACTTTCGCTCCAGGCAAGTGTGTGACCAAATTTCTCTCTAGTGTTCGGCCGCGTCGCTCAGGTTCCTGAACGCTCCATCTATGTTCATTTCTTCCAACGCGAGCAGCTGCATTTCTAACTCTTGCAAGTGGCACTGAAGCATTCAGAAGTCCAGGCACTAAGTTTCTGTTACTTTCATTTTGAGGGGGTTCTGGGTCAGCTTCTTCATTGGCGATTTCTTAGTCAGAAAAGTCACTTTCTTCAAACACGAAGTCTGTATCTTTATCTGTATCCTAAACAATTTGATCATCGCTGTCCTTGTCCACGAGCAAGTCTCTAATACCATCACTTCCTAAAGCCATATTTTCACGAAAACTACACTAGACACACTATAAGAATAGTGCTATGTAACAGGCACACTGGGGTGTTTAAAATCCCACTATGAGTATGTAAAGGACACACTGGGGTGTACGACACCCCAAGCGAAAAACAATTAAAGCTGGTGATTCAGAGAAAGTGCGGTAAACAGTGATGGTCAGCTGCTGTAGGCAACGGTACCAACAGAATTTAGAGTGGGACCAAAATTTCCCTCTTGCCAAAATGAGGAACTATGGAAAAAACAAAAATTTGTTGTGCTGTTTAACACCCCAGTGTGTGTCTCTTTAGGACTAGAACTGGTGTTCCGAAGACCAGTCATCTTTTGGAAATGATCCAAAAATGGTTCAAATGGCTCTGAGGACTATGGAACTTAACATCTGAGGTCATCAGTCCCCTAGACTTAGAACTACTTAAATCTAACTAATGTAAGGACAGCACACACATCCATGCCCGAGGCAGGATTCGAACCTGCGACCGTAGCAGTCGCGCGGTTCCAGACTGAAGCGCCTAGAACCACTCGGCCGCAACGGCAGGCGGAAATGTTCCAGATCTTCTTTCCTCAGCCAATAATAATTCGCCTCATACCTAAAAGTGATGTCTATTGGGTATATTCCGATAACGAGAAGCTCCGATTAGCAGAACTTTGGCACAACCGAAGATGTACAATCTTATACGAGCGTTACCGATCGTACACTCAAGTTACAGACTGTGAGCTATTGTCGGCAGTCGTCAATAGGACGCCTTTCGATCTAGTCATGCGGTAGACCATGCTCTCGTACAGTCAATAGTTAGTTTGTAATCAGTGTGAACAAGTTCATTTTACGATGTTTCTTAAATAAACGGACCATAATGGCATCCCTTGTAAAAATTATTTGCACAAAAAAGTTCTTCGCGCTTTATTACGTAAACCGTGATCAAATGTATTACATCTTCAGTATCCAACGGCGCTGCTACGGCTCTGCAAGGAGACGTAAAACTAGGAGAGCATCTCCACAGGGCGACTGGGGTGGAGGCTGAGGTTTCTTGCAACGACCCCTACATGATCCAGTGTCACCCAACGACATTGTCAGTTATGACTGCAGTGTGATATACCAGACAAAAATACAATCTTCGGTGTAATGGTGGCTTCTTTGGTTTGCTCTGGAAGGAGACTGAGTGGATAATGTAACACTTCAAATACTAGTTCACTTTATTGCAACATGGAAATTAGAATTACTTAACTATGTACGGTTCAGTGATGAGTATTTACAACTGTCTGTGACCATTAATGTAGCGATCACTTGATACAGACAAAACGCAAGTCTCTCGCTCAGAGTACATTTAACAATAACTTTCAATTAGACTTCTCCCTAATACCATTCCTGCCTAATTCCTGACAAAACCATCGACATCATCAAAAACATGACAGTGGGTCCTACTTCACAAATCTCCGTTAGCTGTCAACTGACAAAAAAGTTGAAATTAAAAGTGGTGTTTAGTCAGAGAAGCCAATTATCAACGCTTCTGTTCGTTATATCGTTGGGATCTTTCCTGAGACAGTTACAGCATAAACTGACAGGCATAATCGATGAAGGAAGCAAGTCTGTTGTAGGTGCGTACACGGACTATGCAGGTGTAATCATCAGAGACCACGCAGATGTGTTACAACTACAGAAGGCACTTGAACAATATTGTTGCGCATGAGGTGCAAGGGTAGATGAAAACAAAAGTAAATTTCTTAATATAAAAGGGCTTACTACCTTGCACATTAAATGGACGAACCATGTTAGTGCACTCAAGGCTCTTGGAATACCACTGACACCTTCCCTTTTAGAAATGATATCAATACATTCGCGTGAGATGGTAAGAAAAATCAAGCACGCTTTGATTGAAAAATGTCAGCGCTACACAGACCTACGCCAGAGAATACATCTTGTGATCGCATATATTTTATCCATGGCCTATTACATAGGAAGGGCTACTACATACACAGGAAGTGCAAAATGGCTAAGCAGGGATGGCTAGACGACAATTTTTTTAGGATGTTGAGGCATATCTCACTAGGGGTAAGATAATACTAGGTACAGGAAAATTAAGACCTTTGGAGAAGAGAGAACCACTTTTATGAATATGAAAAGCTCAGATGGAAACCCAGTTCTAAGCAAAGAATGAAAAGCAGAAAGGTGGAAGGAATATATAGAGGGTCTATACAAGGGCGATGTACTTGAGGAAAATATGGAAATGGAAGAGGATGTAGATGAAGATGAAATGGAAGATATGATACTGCGAGAAGAGTTTGACAGAGCACTGAAAGACCTAAATCGAAACAAGGCCCCGGGAGTAGACAACATTCCATTAGAACTACTGATAGCCTTGGGAGAGCCAGCCCTGATAAAACTCTACCATCTGATGAGCAAGATGTATGAGACAGGCGAAATACCCTCAGACTTTAAGAAGAATATAATAATTCCAGTCCCAAAGAAAAAGGTGTTGACAGATGTGAAAATTACCGAAATATCAGTTTAATAAGTCACGGCTGCAAAATACTAACGCGAATTATTTACAGACGAATGGAATAACTGCTAGAAGCTGACCTGGGAGTAGAGCAGTTTGGATTCCGTAGAAATACTGGAACACGTGAGGCAATACTGGTCCTACGACTTTTCTTAGAAAATAGATTAAGGAAAGGCAGCATTTGTTGACTTAGAGAAAGCTTTTGACAATGTTTACTGGAATACTCTCTTTCAAATTATAAAGGTGGCAGGAGTAAAATACAGGGAGCGAAAGGCTATTTACAATTTGTACAGAAACCAGATGGCAGTTATAAGAGTCGAGGGATATGAAAGGGAAGCAGTGGTTGGGAAGGGAGTGAGACAGGGTTGTAGCCTCTCCCCGATGTTATTCAATCTGTATGTTGAGCAAGCAGTGAAGGAAACAAAATAAATGTTCCGAGTAGGAATTAAAATCCATGGAGAAGAAATAAAAACTTTGAGGTTCGCCGATGACATTTTAAGGACCTGGAAGATCAGTTGAACGGAATAGACAGTGTTTTGAAAGGATGATATAAGATGAACATCAACAAAAGCAAAACGAGGATAATAGAATGTAGTCGAATTAAATCGGATGATGCTGAGGGAATTAGATTAGGAAATGAGACACTTAAAACGGTAAATGAGTTCTGCTATTTGGGGAGCAAAATAACTTATGATGACCGAAGTAGACAGGATGTAAAATGTAGACTGGCAATGGGAAGGAAAGCGTTTCTGAAGAACAGCAATTTGTTAACATAGAGTATAGATTTAAGTGTCAGGAAATCGTTTCTGAAAGTATTTTTATCTAGTGTAGCCATGTATGGAAGTGAAACATGGACGATAAATAGCTTGGACAAGAAGAGAATAGAAGCTTTCTAAATGTGGTGCTAAAGAAGAATATTGAAGATTAGATGGGTAGAGCGCATAACTAATGAGAAGGTATTGAATAGAATTGGGGAGAAGAGAAATTTGTGGCAAAAATTTAGCACTGGAGGGCAGCGTGGAGGGTAAAAATCGCAGAGGGAGACCAAGAGATGAATACACTAAGCAGATTCAGAAGGATGTATGTTGGAGAAGGTACTGGGAGATGAAGAAGTTTACACAGGATAGAGTAGCATGGAGAGCTGCATCAAACTAGTCTCTGGACTGAAGACCACAACAACAATAACAACAACTACATAGCACAGGTTCTCCCCATCCCGTCATTGAGGGCCAAGACGATCATGTTCAACTGGGCGCAAATTTTTTATGGAAAAGTGAACCGTTTCGATTGCCTCAGCTATGTTGTATCTACGCGACGGAGGAATGGGACTAATGCACATCAAGTCTCAAGCGATAGCGCTGTACATCAAACGAACAACTAGCATAAAATGTGTATTAACCCAGGACTCCATTTTCTAGTGAAAAATTCCAGGGTAACTGCATACGGATTAATTAGTAATCCTCCTTCTTCACGACAAGCTGTTTCGACTATGGCACCAATCTCAAGCAAACGTGTTTACATGTAGATGTTAGGTTTTGGTGAGAGTACTTAAATTTGTAAAAGTAGTACAGAAAAGTCAGATAGCATACATACTTACATCTAGTTGGAATAGATGCCCGTAGATCATCAGTGAATAAACAGTCGATTATCTATTTATTACCTGACAGCTACTATCACATAAGTATTGACTGTATGGAGTATTTTCGCGAAATGCTGTTCACAGTTGGAATGACAGTTTATTCTCCTTAATACTTTATCTTTACAGTACACTTTTTGCCAGTCAATGGCGTTAGTTGCGTTTCGTTGCTACTACAATTTTGTTATCCTTTGTTTATACTGTGGTTTTTTATCCGTTCTCGTTTTCTAAAACGTCAATAAAATTTTCTTAATTAGCTTTGTGTTTCAGATCAATTTGTTCATTAAGGATATCGTATACATAATTTTTTGTGTGGGTATATTTCCAATTCCCTTAGGTATTCTGTGTATAATCTACAATACATTTCCGATATGTTCTGCTTTGTGGTTTTGGTTTTTTAAATGCTGGAAAAGCTTGAATGATTGCTGTCATTCATTGTGTGTTCTTTGAATCTAATGTTAAAATTTATCATATTTGACCGATATAGAATTCTGCGCATTCGTTACGCGAAACTTTATAGATGCCTGGGTTTGCAAAAGTCGTGATTTTGGATTTTCCAGGTGGAATTACTATTTTTAGATTGTTCTTTGTTCGGAAAGTTAGTTTTATTGTTGTTTTGCTTAAGATTTGGTTTATTTTATTCGATATTTGTCCCAAGTACATCTTCGGTACGTAATTTGCCTCTTGGTTAGTTTTATTTTCCCTCATTAACTTTATGTCTTTGTGAATGGTTTGGGTTTTAGGTTTCGTGTGTTTTTTGTACAGTTTGTGAGCTATGTTCGGGTGAAATTATTTTCTTTTGCTTTATATTGCTGGAATGTAAGCTTATTTTGAATTGAATGATTTTCGAATGGTAGGCTGATTATTCTATCGGTCACTAAGTTGAAATAGGGATATTTTTGTGATTCTGGGTGACAGGAACTTCCATCGATTATGCTGTCTGTAGTAGTTGTTTTCTGTACGTTTCAAACACATGATGTCTGTTATCGTTGCTGATTTTAGAGCCCAGGAAGTTTAATGATTTGTTAGTTTCTTTTCACTACGTAAATTTCATTTTTGGATGCAATTTGTTCAGTTCTTGATTAACTGTCCGGATGTATTCATCATGTTTATCTAGTAGTACCAAAGTGTCATCTACGCATCTGTGGTAATTACACTGTATGATCAAAAGTATCCGGACACCCCCAAAAACTGCCACCTACTGCCAGGTACTCCATATCAGCTACCTCAGTAGTCATTGGACATCGTGAGAGAGCAGAATGGGGCTCTCCGCGGAACTCACGGTCTTCTAACGTCGTCAGGTGATTGGGTGTCACTTGTGTCATACGTCTGTAAGCGGGATTTCCACACTCCTAAACATCGCTAGGTCCACTGTATCCGATGTGACAGTGAATTGGAAACATCAAGGGACACCATACAGCACAAAAGCGTACAGGCCGACCCTATTTGTTGACTTACAGAGACCACTTGCAGTTGAAGATGGTCGTAATGTGTAATAGGCAGACATCTATCCAGACCATCAAACAGGAATTACGAACTGCATCAGGATCCGCTGAGAGTACTATGACAGTTAGGCGGGAGGTGAGAAAACTTCGATTTCATGGTCGAGTGGTTGCTCATAAGCCACATATCATGCCGATAAATGCCAAACGACGCCTCGTTTGGTGTAAGGAGCGTAAATATTGGACGATTGAACAATGTAAAAACGTTGTGTGGATTGACGAATCACGGTAGACAATGTGGCGAATCGATGGCAGGGTGTGGGTATGGTGAATGCCTGGTGAATGTCATCTACCAGCGTGTATAGTGTCAACAATAAAATTCGGAGGCGGCGGTGTTATGTTGTGGTAATGTTTTTCATGGAGGGGTCTTGCACCGCTTGTTCTTTTCCGTGGCACTATCACAGCACAGGCCCATACTGATGTTTTAAGCACCTTCTTGCTTCTCAGTGTTGAAGAGCAATTCGAGGATGCCTATTGCATCTTTCAACACGATTGAGCACCTGTTTAAAATGCACGGCCTGTGGCGGAGTGGTTACACGACAATAACATCCCTGTAATGGACTGGCCTTCACAGAAGCCTGACCTGAATCCTATAGAACACCTTTGGGATGTTTTGGAAAGCTGATATCATGCCAGACCTCACCGACCGACATCGATACCTCTCCTCAGTGCACCACATTCCCCAAGAAAGCTTCCAGCACCTGACTGAACGAATGCCTGCGAGAGTGAAAGCTGTCATCAGGGGCCAACACCACATTGAAATCCAGCATTACCGATGGAGGGCGCCACGAACATGTAAGTCATTTTCGCCCAGGTCTCCAGATACTTATGATCACATAGTGTATGTAATTTTGTTGAGTAGTGGCAATTTGGAAGTGAAAAATTTGTCTTCCAGTGTGTTGAAAAATATGTCTGCAGTTGTGCCGGCAGTACAGTTTCCCATTGTCACTCCATTTGCCTGTGTAATTTTTTTCGTTGGAATCAAAATGATTTTGGTTGAGTGATAGTTTTATGAGATATGTGATTTTATGTTTCTCTGTGACAGAAGTTCTTCTGTGTCTTAGAAGGGTGTTGTTATAATTTGATTGTTTCCTTTAATGTTACATTTGTGTGATGTTTGTAATATCAAAGGAAATAAGTTTGCCTTTTGGTGATATTTCCATGTCTTTTATCCCATGTACTAACGTTATTGAGTTTTTGTTGCGTATTTCCTGTTGCAGGTATATAGGTAGGTTAGTAATATATTAAGGTTGTTACTTACAAGGTAAGCAGGGCTGTCAATACAGTTATGAGTCAGACGAATTGGAATTAATTGTTTATGTATTTTCGGTTGCGTGTGTAGTGTTGGTATACATGATGATGGATTGGTGTGTTACTGTTTTGATGTGATACAATATATTTATTAGATTTTTTTATATGTGCTTAGAACTGGAAAAGTGACAAATTTCTTGAGGTTGTTCCTCTCTGTGAAGTTGGGTGTACATTAGCTTATTAAATTTCTTTTCGTGTACTCTACGAATATTACAATGTTTTAATGCATTTCTTCATTTGTGCAGCATAGTTGTTAATAGGACTGTGTGGCAAATCAGTAATGTTATTGTCTTTGAAAACAGTTGTTACTTTGTTAATATGTTAATTGTAATTTATAGTAACCATACTTCGATTTATTGGATTTTACTGCTATAGCGTTTTGTCTTTGTAATTTCCGATTTACGCTGTTGAGTGTATTGCTTTCAGATTGTGTCTGTTTGTTGTAGGTTTTTCTGTTTCGTAATTTCCTTTCAGTATTATTTGCTTTTATTGTCAGATCACTTTCTTTTCTAATTGGAAGTTTTGCATTATCGAAGGCAACTTTTGTTGTAGCTACAAGCTGTTTAATGGTTGTGTTGTGAAGTTCTGGTTCCATGTTGTCATCGAGATCGTTGTAAGATGGTTTATTTATTCATAAGTAAATACGATATTTGTTAGATTTTTTAATACGTGTATAGAATTGGAAAGGTGACAAATTTCTTGAGGTTATTTCTTTCTGTGGTGTTGGGTGAGCATTAGTTCATTAAATTTCTTTTGATGTATTCTAAGAATATGTGGTGCACCATACGTAAATCAAAATCTTAAACATGACTGCGATTAAGAAACTGTGTAAATTTTAAGAGTTTGAAAAAATAACCCAACCAGTTGGAAACCAAAGGTTTATATAGACCATAAATTAACCTTTGGTTTGCAACTGGTTGGCTGATTTTTTTTCAATCCCTCCATATGCATCTGTCTATAAATTCTGCGATATAATCGTACATCAGTAGTGTTACATTATTACTTAGGCATAAGTGTGCAGCAAACAGTTCTTGGGTCAATTCTTCTTCATAATGTAAATTGTTCTTGATTTATTGTTTTACCCATACTGTTGCTCCAATATTCTTGATGTGTGTTACTAAATCGGATTTTGCTTTTACCTTGGCACACCCATGTGGTGAAATAATTTTGTGCTTTAGGCACTATTTGTTGTAGCGTATGCTTTCTATTAGTTAGTCTTTTTATTTCTCATAGATAAGCAGCGAGAATGTTCCCCCTAGCTTCATATGACGTTATAATCAATGTCTTCTTTTCAGTTGGGTGCGCAGCGCAAATGACACCACAGTATGACAGTTTGTAGAGAATAAGATGGTAGGCTGCAAATGGTTTAGTTAGTAAACCTCCTTCTTTACTAGGAGTTCGTTTTGGCTACAGCACATTTTTCAAGTAAGCCTCTAGATGCTGTATTTAGTGAGTATACTTACGTTTGTAAAAGCTGTACAGAAACGTCAGTTTGCATACATATTTACATCTACTTGGAATAGATGCACATATTGCATGAGCGAGTAAATCGTCGAATGTCTATTTGTTGCTACATGGTTATAATCACATAAGCTTTGCAGGGTGCATTACTGCAAGACTATACGACTTTGTCAGGCCGGAAATTGTAGAACCACTGATCAGTACACATACATACATTAATCCTTGTTCCACAGATCGTGAATACGACATTTCACAATGATGTGGAGTGTGTCACTTTAACATGAGTTTTCTTTACACAAAATACTTAATTAATTAATTTGTTTACAGTTACTACTTCATATCTAAGAATTCATCTATTGAGTAGAAAGAGTTGTTATTCAGAAATGCTTTTAATTTGCTTTCAAACGTTGGTTGGATATCTGTCAGACTTTTAATACTGTTTATAAATGACCAAATATTTTTGTGGCACCATAATTTACCCCTTTTTGTGCCAAAGAGAGGTTTAATCTAGAACAGTGAATGTAATCCTTTCTTCTAGTGTTGTAGTTATGCACTTCGCTATTATTTTTTAATTGGGATGGGTTATTATCAACAAATTTCATAAGTGTATATATGTATGTGTGTATATGTATCCCAAGTTCCTTACAGGTCTACAAGGTGATCTTAGGTGGGCTCCAGCGATTATGTTGATTACACGCTTTTGTGCAATGAATACTTTCTCTCTTCATGACAAATTGCCCCAAAATATGATGCCATATGAAAGCAGTGTTTAAAATAGGCATAGAGGCTAATTTACTGATACATTTATCACCAAAATTGGGAATAGCCCTAAGAGCGTAAGTAGCTGAAACTAATCTTTTCATCAGATCTTCGATGTGTTTCTTCCAGTTCAATTTCTCACCAGTGCACACACCCAGAAATTTTGAATATACAGCTTTAGCAATATACTTCCGTTCACATTCTATATTTATCAGTGACGTTACGCCATTTACTGTACAGAATCGTATAAACTGTTTTTTTCTCAAAATTTACTGAGAACCATTTAGAGAGAACAATTTGATAATCTTTTGAGAGACTTTATTTGCAATTTCCTCATCTGATTCTTGCTTCTTGGGTGTGATTACCATACTTGAATCATCAGCGAAAAGAACTGACTTTGCATCTTCATGAATACAGAATGGCAAGTCGTTAATATATATTAAGCACCATAAGGGAGCCAAGACTGAACGCTGTGGGCCACCATTCTTGATACCTTCCCAGTCAGAAGACTCTGCTGGTTTTTGGAGACTATCTCTACTGTTAATTTCAACCTTCTGCATTCTTCCAGTTAAGTATGAATTAAACCATTTGTTGACTGACCCACTCATAGCACAATACTTAAGCTTATCTAGAAGAATTTCATGATCAAAAGCCTTTGAGAGATCACAAAATATCCCAATGGGTGATGTTTGGTTGTTCATACATTTAATATTTGATCAGTGAAAGCATATAGAGCATTTTTTGTTGAAAAGCTTTTCTGAAAACCAAATTTACATTTTGTTAGTACTTCATTTTTAAAAATATGTGATGCTACACTTGAATACATTATTTTTTTAAGAATTTTGAATAAAGCCGTCAGAAGTGAGATTGGGCGGTAGTTGCTAGCATCAGATCTATCCCCTTTTTTATGCAATGGTTTGACAACAGCGTATTTCAATCTGTCTGGAAAAATGCCCTGTTTCAGTGAGCTACTACGTATCTGGCTGAGAATCCTACTTTATTATTTTCCTAATTTCGGTAGGAGAGGTGGGTCGAATTTCAGTTTTATCAAACTGTATAAGTACTGCCTCTTTCATACGCTGCTTTGCATTTTCTAATGAATAGCTGCATCCTATTTTCTCTACAACATTTAAAAAATGATTATTAAAGTTTTTTTCTACTTATGACTTCTTGTTAATAAACTTTTCATTGTGTTTGATAGAAATACAGTCTTTCTGTGCTCTCGACTGCCCTGTTTCCCTTTTCGCAATATTCCAAATTGTTTTAATTTTAATACCAGATGTGCTAATCTCCAACATAATGCACATACTTTTGGGCTTTTTTATAACGTTTCTTAATACAGTGCAGTAGCTTTTTTAATGTTTCACTGTTTCAGGATAATTATTCCTCCTAGCGATAAGATACCTTTCCCTTTTCTGTTTAAAAATATTTTTATCCATTTAGTAAGCCATGGCTTTTTACTTGGCTTCTTACAATCGTATTTCACTGTTTTCTTATGGAAACTGTTTTCATATATACTCAAAAAGGAATTGTGAAACAGGTTAAATTTTAAATTAGGATCATCTTCCCAGTACACCTCATCCCAGAGTCATTGTTGCAAGCTTTTCCTAAAATTTTGAATTGTTAAATCGTTAATGGAATGCACTGTTTTGGAGGACTGTTTTGCATTACTGTTTGTAGTTATATACCGTAACTAGCTGTGCATCATGATCAGACAGACCATTCTTAACAGAAAAAGTTTTTATTTGATTAAATTTATCTTGGTGTATGAAAACTTGTGCTGCTTTCCCTTACCACCCGAGTAGGAAAATAAATAACTAATGTCAAATTGAAAGAACCATGTAATACTTCAAGGTAAAGCTTTCTATCGCACTCTTTCAGAAAATCTACGTTGAAATCCCCACAAACAATAATTTGCTTTCCTTTGTCTGATAGGCAGCATAAAAATAATCCAAGTTTTTCAAAAACAGTTGAAAATTTCCCATTGGGGACCTGTACACGGCTACAAGTATAAAAATGCTATTATGTAGTTTAAGATTACATGCACATGCTTCTATCTGTTCCTATACACAAAAATAAGTTTTAAACTAAAATATACTAGGGAATTTTATCTTGAACGAAGCTATCTCAGCAAAAAGCTCTTGAAATCTAAAGCTCAATAGCGAAGGCAATTTTAGGAGAAAGAAGGAGATACGGGAGGAAAAATAGCATAGAAACTAAATATGCCAGAATAGCGTGGAATGTAATCTGGCAAAATATCAGTAGTGAAACGTGCCCTTAGAAAAATTATACAAGACTGTGCTTAAACTGACACACAATATTTTTTTTGCGCAACGCAATCTGACTTTCAGTAATCCCTACAAGAGAATGGCCCTGACTAACATTAACCTATACGTTTCACAAATCACTTACCTCACAAAAATCTTGGTTACTCGAACTACTGCAATACAGCGAGCGCCACTACTGCCAGCTAAATAAAAGATTCAAACTACGGAAGGCACTAACTACTGATAGGTATAGTTACCAAATGAAAGATTTTAATAGAGAACAAACAATGTATTTACCTTAATATCATCAAAAGTCATAATATATATAGCAGTTGATGACATCCAGTCTTACAAATTTCAAAACTCCGCCATCTCTCTCCCCACATCCACCACTGCTGGCGGCTCACCTCCAACTGCGCAACGCTACTCGCCGCTAACAGCCAACTGCCCAACTCTACAGTGGCAGACAACAATGCAAACAAGCCTCAGACTGCACACAGCACAGACAGTGATTTTCATACAAAGTGCTACGTGGCGTTACCAATAAAAAAAAACCGAAACAGCCTACTTACAGTAGTAATGTTCTTTCGTCTGACGTGAGAACAGCGTGTTACAAGGTCGTCAATAACAACGTCAGCACAAATTAGCGTCTCTTTACTATCGGTTTCAGTGATAAATAACCTTTGCAGTAAAAATAAGATTCTTTATACTGTGCCCGACGTCGTTCTTAATGACCAACTCCTATTTAAGTAGCAGCCATTCATTATTTCACTCACCATTGTGGTTCCTTCTCTAGATTGTCGCACAGATGACAGAACGGTAGATATTGAAATAGATGACAGAGGGATAGAAAAGCAATTAAAATCGCTCAAAAGAGGAAAGGCCGCTGGACTTGATGGGATACCAGTTCTATTTTACACAGAGTACGCGAAGGAACTTGCCCCCTTCTTGCAGCGGTGTACCGTAGTTCTCTAGAAGAGCGTAGCGTTCCAAAAGATTGGAAAAGGGCACAGGTCATTCCCGTTTTCAAGAAGGGACGTCGAACAGATGTGCAGAACTATAGACCTATATCTCTAACGTCGATCAGTTGTAGAATTTTGGAACACGTATTATGTTCGAGTATAATGACTTTTCTGGAGACTAGAAATCTACTCTGTAGGAATCAGCATGGGTTTCGAAAAAGACGATCTTATGAAAGCCAACTCGCGCTGTTCGTCCACGAGACTCAGAGAACCATAGATACGATTTCCCACGTAGATGCCGTGTTTCTTGACTTCCGCAAGGCGTTTGATACAGTTTCCCATACTCGTTTAATGAACAAAGTAAGAACATATGGACTATCAGACAAAGTGTGTGATTGGATTGAAGAGCTCCTAGAGAACAGAACGCAGCACGTCATTCTCAATGGAGAGAAGCATTCCGAAATGAGAGTGATTTCAGGTGTGAAGCAGGGGAGTGTCGTACGACCGTTACTATTCACAATACATATAAATGACCTTGTGGATAACATCGGAAGGTCACTGATGCTTTTTGCGGATGATGCTGTAGTAGGAAGATCTGCAACGAATTGACGCATGGTTCAGGGAATGGCAATTGAATCTCAATGTAGACAAGTGTAATGTGCTGCGAATGCCATACGATCGTTTCATTTCGGTTTGGATTCGAAGTTCAGGTGTCTGGACCTTCTGGACCTACTGTAACTTAAGTCTCTGTATGTCCATCTTTTTAGAAATGGTAGCCGGATTCGGCTGTTCTATACAGGATGTCAAATTAAACACCTTTGAGCAGTCTGGTTTCCAAACATATTTTATTTGGCTACCAGTTTCAGCGTCGGCACGATGCCCGAACCTCTCGCCTATTCTTCTACCCCTTCCCGCCGGTCCACCAGAATTCCTGCCGCCTCACCTCATCGTCATAGTCAGGAGATGGTGGTTGAAGTGATCGCCATAGCAAAACTCTATTAATACCAATATTGCTGGCCACTGTTTGATCACAAGCGAGGTAGAATTGTCCTACACGTCGGTCATCAGGGCCTGAAGATGGCGTAGGAAATTGCTGAAACTGGTTGCCAAGTAAAATAAGTTTGAAAACTAGACGGCTGAAAGGTATTTCACATGCTGTATTGTAATTTAGTACTATTACCAACGGGCTAGTGAGATAAAAGTCTTGGTAAAAGAATTTTTCAAATAAAAAACTCAGCAGAATTTATCAGCAGAATCAACCGTCTACGCCTTAGTGAGGACGATATTATGGTCAGTTTTGATGTAGTGGCACTGTTTTCGACTGTGCCTATCAAAGATTCTCTGGATCTAATTTCCCAGTTCTTTGTGACGTGGTCGAGCTATTTAGGCACACTCTTACGTCATCCTACTTCGTGTACAACGGCCAGTATTACGATCAGACAGACGGCGTAGCAATGGGTAGCGCGTTGGCTCCAGCTGTTGCAAACCTCTTGATGGAGAATTTTGAGGATATTGCCATAGATACTGCGCCATTGAAGCCTAAGTGTTTCTTTCGATACGTTGACGACACGTTCGTCATTTGGCCAAACGGACGCGAGAAATTAGACGAGTTTTTGGAACACCTCAATGGCATCAGCAGTACCATCCAGCTCACCATGGAGGTGGAAAAAGATAATGCATTGAACTTCCTCGACGTCCTTGTCCACCGGAAACGAAATGAGTGCCTTGGCCACGGCGTCTAGAGAAAAGCCACCCACACAGACCAGTGCCTGCACGCCAACAGCCATCATCATTCAGCACAGAAGCGCTCAGTGTTACAAACATTGGTGCATCGTGCAAGAGTAATATCAGAAGACGACAGCCTGCCCCACGAATTGAGCCACCTACTCAAGGTTTTCAGGAATAACGGCTACAGCACCCATCAAGTGAAAGAAGTGATTTCTGGGAAATATCAGAATAAGACCAGCGACGAAGAACAGGAAAAGAAACTTGCTTTGCTGCCATTCTGTGGCTCTGTGTCGGGCAAGACAAGCCGCCTGTTGAAAAGACACAAGATCAAATCTATCTTCAGGCCTCCAACGAAAATCCGTCAATTACTGAGACCAGTCAAAGACGCTGTAGGTCTCAGAACACCGTGGGTCTACGAAATACCTTGTGAGTGTGGCCAGAAGTACATCGGACAAACACTGTGCACTGTGGAACAACGCAGGAAGGAACATGAGCGGTATTATCGCCCACGCTATCCAGAGAAATCTGCGTTAGCTGAACATGCGTTAGATAACGTCACCACATAAAATTTGGCGATACCTGTGTCGGGGCTCGCACTAACGGCTTCTGGGACAGTTTAATACAGGAAGCTACTGAAATAAAAATTACGACAAACACCCTGAATAGAGACGGTGGCTTGCACCTCTGCGCTGCGTGGGGTCCAGCGATCGAGTAGGTTGAAGAGGACACATCGAACGCCGACTCAAAACATGCCCATATATGGCAATGTAACGGGCACCAATGACGTCACAGCCGGCAGCTAGCGTATATAAGGGCGCACCAGCAGCCCACTGGCAGTCATAACACTTGACAATGGCCAAGGAGTGCCTGGCCGAAAGCTCGTGTAGTTTTAATCAATTGACGCAGTTGGAAACCCAAGAACATTTTATTCAACGTTACCGCCGCGAACCTCTGCATTCATACATACAAAGATTATTTGTAGTTTGTACTGCCATGGAAAAACTAGTAGAAGCCTACCTCGGGGAAGATCAGTTTGGATTCCGTAGAAATACTGGAACACGTGATGCAATACTGACCCTACGACTTACCTTAGAAGAAAGATTAAGGAAAGGCAAACCTACGTTTCTAGCATTTGTAGTCTTAGAGAAAGCTTTGGACAATGTTGACTGGAATACTCTCTTTCAAATTCTAAAAGTGGCAGGGGTAAAATACAGGGAGCGAAAGGCTATTTACAATTTGTACAGAAATCAGATGGCAGTTATAAGAGTCGAGTGACATGAAAGGGAAGCAGTGGTTGGGAAGGGAGTAAGACAGGGTTGTAGCCTGTCCCCGATGTTATTCAATCTGTATAGTGAGCAAGCAGTAAAGGAAACAAAAGAAAAATTCGGAGTAGGTATTAAGATCCATGGAGAAGAAATAAGAACTTTGAGGTTCGCCGATGACATTGTAATTCTGTCAGAGACAGCAAAGGACTTGGAAGAGCAATTGAATGGAATGGGTAGCGTCTTGAAAGGATGATATAAGATTAACATCAACAAAAGCAAAACGAGAATAATGGAATGTAGTAGAATTAGGTCAGGTGATGCTAAGGGAATTATATTAGGAAATGAGACACTTAAAGTAGTAAAGGAGTTCGCTATTTGGGGAGCAAAATAACTGATGATGGTCGGAGTAGAGAGGGTATAAAACGTAGACTGGCAATGACAAGGAAAGCGTTTCTGAAGAAGAGAAATTTGTTATCATCGAATATAGATTTAAGTGTCAGGAAGTCTTTTCTGAAAGTATTTGTATGGAGTGTAGCCATGGAGTGTCCATGGAAGTGAAACATGGACGATAAATAGTTTGGACAAGAAGAGAATAGAAGCTTTCGAAATGTGGTGCTATTGAATAGGATTGGGGAGAAGAGAAGTTTGTGGCACAACTTGACCAGAAGAAGGGAGCGGCTCGTAGGACATGTTCTGAGGCATCATGGGATCACCAATTTGGTATTGGAGGGCAGTGTGGAGGGTAAAACTCGTAGAGGGAGACCAAGAGATGAATACTCTAAGCAGATTCAGAAGGATGTAGGTTGCAGTAGGTACTGGGAGATGAAGGAGCTTGCACAGAATAGAGAGCTGTATCAAACCAGTCTCAGGACTCAAGACCACAACAACAACAACTGCTTTTATGGGCCAGTACCCGCTACCCTGTGCCACATCAGTCTCACTAAGCAGATGATCCAACTATGTCGACTCACGGTGTTGTTACAGATGTGTATGGAAATAGCTGTAGCCTTGAGAACAAGCGCCTGTGTCGCCTCGTACACAGTGCAGTGGTAACGCTGAGGTTGGCAGTGCGGCTGTCTGGTCGGAAGCATGCCGGCACGCACGCCAGACGGACTACCGGGGGTACTAACCAGCGGCCGGCCCGGCACGGCACGGTCCCCGACCCTCGCCCTTATCTCCCCCCCCCCCTCCCCCCCTGGGTCTACTAGACTTCCTGCCGCTTCACCTGCAGCGGGGCATCGGCGCCCCTCGCACCCGCCCGTCGTCCCGATACGTAATTTCCGAACGAGTGTCATTACAAGCAGGTGAGATTGCAGTGTTTGTGCGTCCAACGTCTGTGTTTATCCGCGGATAAATAGGACCCCGCCGCAGCTTGCGCCGCCGCCCGGCCGATACAACACAATAGGTGGATTTCTTGGGGGCGGGGCCTCGGGGAGTGAAGAAGCGCGCAGCGCGTACGGACGGGACCCCCCTGCCCCCCCTTCCGCCCCCCTTCCGCCCCCCTTCCGCCCCCTCACAAATTTGTGGTCCGCGGGGCGGAAGGAGCTGCCGCCACCGCCGCCGCCGCCGCCGACGACGCCACCGCCGCCTCCGCCACGTCCGTCCTTTTGTTGCGCTGCCGTGGAATTACGGCGCCGGGGGAAAATAAAACCGAAATTACGCGCGTAATGGGTCTAAATCAAGTGAAGCGGCCGCGTCATTACGATAATAACATTCTTCCCCGTGTACTTGGCTACCGTAATGTAATGCCACCTACGTGGTCATTGCGGCTACTTTACCGTCGTGCACAATGGACCGGCGGACGCTGCGGCGGCGGGTAAAATAAATTCATTATTAATATGCGACTGGCTGCGGCTGGCCGCAAGTGCCATGTGCTTATATGGGAAGCCATTTCGGCTCAAGAAGGATCCAGCCGAAGTCGGATGTATTGGAAAGAGGGAGAGAGGAAAAAAAAATCGTCAATCATAGCGCCACAGCGTGGTCGCGTTTTATTGAGCTGCAAGAAGAGCTGGGTCCATTACTAGAGCAAAGAAGCTCCTTGCTTGCGAACCAAATTTGTCTGAGGACGTGTCGTAATGTGAAAAACGAAACAGTGTCTACTGAGGTGACTCAGTTACTTATACGCTACATCGCACTGATGCACTAGCTATGAAACTGTTTTATAGCTCATTGGTTGAGGTTGCGCATCAGGTCCCACGACTCTCCTCAGAGTCTGTTGAAGTGAGGCACACGACCCGCCTGTCGCAGTCGATTTGTAAGATGCAGTGGTCAAGTAACTAGACTGATGTTGAGGAGCGCTAGTCAACTGTTTCAAGGCAGTCATTTGAGCAGTTTTATGAGCCGTGGATCCGTTTTCGAACTAAAACTTTCCGTGCGAGGTCTCATTTATCACGATGGACTTTCCTTCCTGTATCAATGTAAGTCAACGTAATATGTTAGTACACTACTGGCGGAGGTTCGAGTACTCCCTCGGGCATGGGTGTGTGTGTTTGTCCTTAGGATAATTTAGGTCAAGTAGTGTGTACGCTTAGGAACTGATAACCTTAGCAGTTAAGTCCCATAAGATTTCACACACATTTTAACATTTTTTGAACATGCGCTTCTGGCCATTAAAATTGCAACACCAAGAAGAAATGCAGATGATAATAGGATATTCATTGGACAAATATATTATACTAGAACTGACATGTGATTACATTGTCACGCAATTTCGGTGCATAGATCCTGAGAAATCAGTACCCAGGACAACCACCTCTGGCCGTAATTACGGCCTTGATACGCCTGGGTATTGAGTCAAACAGATCTTCGATGCCGTGTACAGGTACAGCAGCCCATGCAGCTTCAACACGATACCACAGTTCATCAAGAGTATTGACTAGCGTATTGTGACGAGGCAGTTGCTCGGCCACCATTGACCAGACGTTTTCAATTGGTGAGGGATCTGGAGAATGTGCTGGCCAGGGCAGCAGTCGAACATTTTTTGTATCCAGAAAGGACCGTCCAGGACCTGCAACATGCTGTCGTGTATTAGCCTACTGAAATGTAGTGTTTCGTAGGGATCAAATGGAGGGTAGAGCCACGGGTCGTAACACATCCGAAATGTAACGTCCACTTTTCAAAGTGCAGTCAGTGCGAACAAGAGGTGACCGAGACGTGTAACCAATGGCACCCCATACCATCACGCCGGGTGATATGCCAGTATGGCGATGACGAATACACGTTTCCAATGTGCGTTCACCGCGATGTCGCCAAACGCGGATGCGACCATCATGATGCTGTAAACTGAACCTGGGTTCATCCGAAAAAATGAAGTTTTGCCATTCGTGCACCCAGGTTCGGCATTGAGTACACCATCGCAGGCGCTCCTGTCTGTGATGCAGCGTCAAGGGTTACCGCAACCATGGTCTCCGAGCTGATAGTCCATGCTCCTGCAAACGTCATCGAACTGTTCGTGCAGATTGTTGTTGGCTTGCAAACGTCTCCTTCTGCTGACTCAGGGATCGATAATTGGCTGCACGATCCGTTAGAACCATGCGGATAAGATGCCTGTCATCTCGACTGCTAGTGATACGAGGCCGTTCCTTATTACCCTCCTGAACCCACCGATTCCATATTCTGCTGTCACTGGATCTCGACCAATGCGAGCAGCAATGTCTGCGATACAATAAACCGCAATCGCGATAGGCTACTATCCGACCCTTATCAAAGTCGGAAAGGTGATGGTACGTATTTCTCCTCCTTACACGAGACATCAAAACAACGTTTCCCCAGGCAACGCCGGTCAACTGCTGTTTGTTTATGAGAAATCGGTTGAAACTTTCCTCATGTTAGCACGTTGTAGGTGTCGCCACAGGCGCCAACCTTTCGTCAATGCTCTGAGAAACTAATCACTTCCATATCACAGCATCTTCTTCCTTTCGGTTAAATTTCGCTTCTGTAGCACGTCATCTATGTGGTGTAGCAACTTTATTGGCCAGTAGTGTATTTGGAGGAGAAATGGATGACTGAAATTTCGTGAAAAGATGACACCACAAGGTAAAGTACCTTTGTTTCAAAGATTGCCACACTGCCACGCTTGCCACATACGCGGCACTCTCTCCCTATTTCGCGTTAATACAAGACAAGTTGTTCTTCTTGGAACTTTTTCGATGCTATGCCATCCTATCTGGTAAGGATCCCACACAGCCCAGCAATACCCCAGAAGAGGATGAACAAGCGTAGGAGGGGCTGTCGAAAAGTTTCTAGCCCCAGATAGCTATCGTAATGTCTCGCACAAACTACACCACCTACTTTTATGGTGACCCTTTGTGCCTAAGCAAGTCAAATTTCGTGGCTCTAGCTCGGCTAGTTTCCGTTGTATTCCGTACTGCAAGCAAAATGGCGAATATCGAGAGAATCAAGAACCGTGTTCTGATTAAATATCTTCATTTGAAAGAAATGACGCCCTATAAAACTTCGGAGGACATGCGTAATATATTTAAGGACAGCGCTCCGCCTTATGTGTGAGAAACTGGGTGCCCGACTTCAAACGTGGATGAACGAGTGTGGAAGTTGCGCCAGCTACTGGAATGCCTGTCACCGTTGCCGCTGATGAAACAGTGACTGCAGTCCACGATACGATTTTGCGGGATCGATGGACAACCTTCCAGCACATTGAAACCACATTTGGAATCTCCCATGGGCTAGCCCATGAAATAGTTGCAGATATTTTGGGAATGCGGAAAGCTTCATCTCTGCGGGTCCCGAAAGACTTGAATGCAGATCAGAGACGGGAGCGTGTGGAGTGTGGTGAAGAAATCGTCAGCCAATTTGATGTGGATGAAGACGGCTTTCTGGCAAGGTATGTGACAATGGACGAAACATGGGTTCATCACTTCGATGACGAGACAAAACAACAGTCACACAATGAAAACATCCTTCATTCCTACCCTAAAAAAATTGTGCAAAAATCAGCCGGTAATAAGATGGCATCGGTCTTGTGGGATGCAGAAGGGGTAATTATGGTGGATTACTTGCAGCAGGGTGTAACTATCAATGGATCATACTACTGCACCCTCTTGCGCCGTTTGAGAGAACAGGTAAAGAAAAAAGGGCACGGAAAATTGGCGCGCAGAGTTCTGTTGAATCAGGGCAACGCACCGGGCACAAAGACCCCGCAACACGGGAAACTCTGCGTGACTTCGTGTCAGAGTTGTTACGGCATCCGCCGTATTCTTCACGTTTGGCTGCATCAGACTATTTCTATTCCTAAACCTAAAAAGTGAACTCAACGGACGACGATTTGACAATGATGACGCAGTGATTGGTGCTGTGAACACTTGGTTGGACTCCACATCGAACACCTTTCATTTGACTGGTTTGCAGTAGTTACCTGAGCTTGCCCACAAATGTATTAGTGTGCAAGGATATTAAATTGAAAAATAAATTGGTATTATGACATTTCTGTCATTCTTTATTTGTTAGGCCAGAAAATTTTCTACCCCTCCCTCCCTCGTACTGTAGGCAGTCACTTTAGTACATTTTTTGCATCTTCCAAGTTTTCTGCCAACAGACGTAGTCTTTGGTTCTTCTTCCTTACAACACTTTCTATGTGATGATTCCAGTTAACAATGTTGGTATATGTAGTCTCTAGTTATTTAGCTGAATCGACAACATTTAAATTTATATGATTTATCGTGCAGTCTAAATTTAATAGAATTTTTGTAGTACTAATGCGAACGAACTCATAGTTATTGTTGCTCAGTATCAACTGCCACTTTACGCACCACGCAGATAACTTGTCTAAATAATTTTGTAATTTGTATTGATCTTCTGACGAATTTAGTACGAACCGTGACATTTCTGCCAGCATTATTGGCTACTTCGTTAAACATTATTTATTTAAACCCATCAGTGAGTGTAATGAATGAAAAACAGCTGTTGAAAACGTTACCCTAAAATTAATTACCTTAACATTTCGATCAAAACTACCGTTACAAGCACAGTAATTTCGTAGTCAGACGGCGTGAAGAATACAACGACGTAATTGTTTATGTTACACTGTTAAAATTCACGTAACTGTTAAGTAAAATTTACAGAAACGTAAATTTTACAATTTGTAAGAGCTCGATTAAGCTGGTGGCATAATGTAAGTAGGCTGTTTAGGTTTTCATGTTGGTAACGTCACGTAGCGCTCTGTATGAAAATCACTGTGCTGTGTGTTTGCTCTGTTGTGGCCCATTACCTGTCTGCATGTCAAGAGTCAGCATTGTCTTTCCGTGGGAAGGACAACACTATCTCTTCAAGATTGCATGGAAATCCGCTACTTCCGTGTGCATTTTCTTCTTCAGACCAGTCTTTGTGCAATGCAATTCCTACTATGATGAATGATCAGGACTGTCTTTATGAGAACAGTTTTTGCTTTTGACCAACAGTGTATCAATAAGTGTGTGCATTTGATTTTTTTGTTATTGTAATTATGAAAATTTTTTCAAATCTGTTTTGGCCACCGCCGAAAACAATTTGCAAAATTATTTGTGGGGAGCATGGGGGCTATGTAAGTAGACTGTTTTGGTTTTTATGTTGGTAACGCCATGTAGCACTCTGTATGAAAATCATTGACTGTGCTGTGTTCAGTCTGTGGCTGGTTGGCATTGTTGAAATATTCGCTATTGTAGTGTTGGGCTGTTGGATGTGCACAGCGCGTAGCGTTGCGCAGTTGGAGGTGGTGGATGTGCGGAGAGAGATGGCAGACTTTTGAGAGCGCACGATATGGACGTGTGTCCATCAGAAAGGGTAAATTTGTAATACTGTATATCATGGACTGATATATACAGGGTGAGTCACCTAACGTTACCGCTGGATATATTTCGTTAACCACATCAAATACTGATGAATCGATTCCATAGACCGAACGTGAGGAGAGGGGCTAGTGTAACTCGTTAATACAAACCATAAAAAAAATGCACGGAAGTATGTTTCTTAATACAAACCTACGTTTTTTTAAACGGAACCCCGTTAGTTTTGTTAGCACATCTGAACATATAAACAAATACGTAATCAGTGCCGTTTGTTGCATTGTAAAATGTTAATTACAGTGGTAATGTTAGGTGACTCACCCTGTATATGATGACTTTTGAATATCATTAAGTTAAATACATTGTTTGTTCTCTGTCAAAATCTTTGATTTGCTAACTATGCCTATCAGCAGTTAGTGCCTTCAATAGTTAGAATATTTTATTTAGCTGGCAGTATTGGCGCTCGCTGTATTGCAGTAGTTCGAGTAACGAAGATTTTTGTAAGGTCAGTGATTCGTTAAAGGTATAGGTTAATGTTAGTCAGGGCCATTCTTTTGTAGGGATTATGGAAAGTCAGATTGCGTTGCGCTAAAAATATTGTGTGTCAGTGTAGTGATGATGAGAATTAGTAAAGAGAGAAATGTCTGAATACGTTCAGTTTTGCTTAGCTGTTTGAAAATCAAATAACGTAAGGGGTTTACCAGCACAGTAATTCATTAATTTTTCTAAGGAGACGTTTCAATAAGAAGGCCAGCCAATAAAGGCCAAAGAACGTCGAATGTGAGAAACAATTCTTGCAGCCGCAAATATTTGTACAGCGGCAGAAGGTAGTGCCATGAACAACAGACTAGAAATTCTGACCAGTAGTGGTTGAGCGTGGAGTGGGGGTGCGTTTGAAGGTCACGTGTGTACGTTTCTCTTGAATAACTCTAAAACGGCAGCCTTTAGCGAAAACGAATCCCAATGGAAAATTTAACATTAAATTTCCCCAAAATGGCGCTGTTTATTTTTATCTGTAAGTCTAATAGTTAGCGCGGAACAAGAGAGAGAATATGAAAATCTCGTGTGTGGTTAATGATGATCAGTTGTAACATTTCGGGTTGCATAAAACGACAGCGGTAGGGGCAGCTACATCTCCCTGTATATTGAACGCCAATTGTATCAGCTCAGTAAGCTTTGCTACGTTCCTCACTGGATGCACAGTGTATAATCACTTACCCCTCGTAAATTTTTAGCAGATATTCTTCTGATTTTCCAGGTGTCTTGGAGACAATACTTCGTGTGTGTTACTGCTGGTCAATTAATCACGGAGTCACAGCCAGTTCAAATAGTTCAAATGGCTCTGAGCACTACGGGACTTAACATCTATGGTCATCAGTCCCCTAGAACTTAGAACTACTTAAACCTAACTAACTTAAGGACATCACACAACACCCAGCCATCACGAGGCAGAGAAAATCCCTGACCCCGCCGGGAATCGAACCCGGGAACCAGGGCGTGGGAAGCGAGAACGCTACCACACGACCACGAGATGCGGGCGTCACAGCCAGTGACTAGGACAACCAAGCATGTCTTCCATTTCGAAGTATCTACTTTAAGCCGACTGTTGTGTCAGATGGGAACTGCTAAACGTGCTGGTGAGCCGTAATATCGACAGCGCGTTTATTTACGACTATGCTATGGCGCGTCTTCTAAGAACTCCAGCAGTATTTCTGCAAGGAAAACAAGCCATTAGACCTAATCTCCCAATTACGCTACTTGATTATTAACAGAGAATGTCATACGACATCAGCGGAACATACCATAAACGCCTGTCACGGAGGAGAACCACGTAACTCCAAAACTGGCACTGGTCTTGAGCAAGTGAGCCGATATTATATTATTTGTAACACAGAAAAGAAAAATATTTCATTTAAAACTTTATCTACAAAAACTTTTCTACATTCTACGAATTGTATGACAGAAACTGCTAGCACCCTGTACACATTGCATACATAACTGAATTTGGTAATAATAAACATTGTGAAAGTTCTTGCAATGTACGCAAATAATTGTACAACCGTTTTCACTTTGCACTAATTTTTATGAATGGAAAGGAAGAGTGTATGCAGGGAAGATAAGAGGCTATCATCTCGTTGACAAAAGGACATTAAAGGCGTACAAATCAGATGAAGAAAATCAGTCGTTAAAGGAAACTTACCGTCCTCAAACGTCAGTCTAACTTAAACTCATCTGATTTAGAATTTACGATGATCTGCTTTCGGATTGCTTTTCTTAAGAAGTGAGGAAGAATATTTAATTTAAACCGTTATTCTCCAGGTAGTGTTTGGTGTTGTTAGACTGATGAGTGTTCTTTAAATCGAATTAAGTATCACTGTCTTCACTGGACGATATTGTCAAAGGACAGTGAGTCGTTGTTGTCATTAACATATTTTATTAAAATTGCTGTTGCCACTTTCCTACTACTGTGTATTTATAGCTTTTGTGTTTGAGTTTGATTTGTCGAGGGCAACAAGGGACTGAGGCTTTGATAGTACACACATCTTTAATATTTTAACTATTTGCTCATCGACATGACAAAGAAACCGTGTTATGGAGGACGGAACATCCAGTGCGCTCTGAACAGCCTCATTTACGAATATCGTGGACTCTTAGGAGGCAAGCAAAGTAAAGGATGTGGCGTTAGATAACGGACTGTTATATCATGCTTAATATCTCTCATTATTTCCATAAATCACCTAAGCGACTGATGTAATAAAATGTTTCGAAATGCCGCCATACATTCCTTCCACAGTCGTTTTCTAATAAGTCGTTACTCCACTGACGAGGAACGAAAGAGGTATTAAGTGACAATGATGAACTGTTGTTTGTCTAAATGGTTCAGTCTGCAAGTGTTAAGACAAAGACTGCATTAATTATGGATTTAGCAACCCTTTGAAGCTTTTTTCTCGTGTTTACAAAAATGCTAAGCTGAACCATAATAGAGAGTCTATTTATAATGTGGGTTTCTCTACCACTGACTTGATGAATCTGTTTGTAGGCTGAAAAAAGATAGAAGTATAACATAGCATAACTACTAAATCACATTGCCCTCATGTTGATCCGAGCGAGGTGGCGCAGAGGTTAGACACTGGACTCGCATTAGAGAGGACGACGGTTCAATCACGCGTCCGGCCATCCTGATTTACGCTTTCCGTGATTTCCCTAAATCACTCCAGGCAAATGCCGGGATGGTTCCTCTGAAAGGGCACGGCCGACTTCCTTCCCTAATCCGATGAGACCGATGACCTCGCTGTCTGGTCTCCTTCCCCAAACAACCCAACCCCAACCCAACCCTCATGTTGATGTTGTTAAGTGATGGTTCTTCTGGAAAAAGGCGCATAACGTATGTAAATTCATAATGGAAGACCCATGATCAGAATATTTAATCCGTACTGAGAAGTATGATAAACCACAGTGCTAGTAACTGTCGGCACTTTACTATTGTAACCTTACTCTCCGTTTACCCTCGATTCAGAGTTGCATGTCTTATATAAATGAGAGAACGTTTAAAGCATTCTGGATGGTGCAGAAGCATAGGGGCTGCCAGGGGAGTAAACGTTTGCCACCAAGCTATTTCACAGAAGGACCCCCGAGAGAGGTGTAGGTCATTAACCCCCAGGCCGGACAGCTGTTTGTATTGTCGCGCTGGGGTGCGCAAAGTATCGCGGATGAACACAGATAGGATTTCCTACGGCACAAGTCCCCTGCCGCAAAACATTTTACAACACAGGAGAGTGGAAAGAGGAGGAACGTTTTTAGTACAAGGCAATATTGTGCACAAAAGCAGGAAGCTGAGTATTTCTCGGTAAAGCACCAGACACCACAGATAAACAATGCCTTTTAAGGCATGAGACGCCACTGCACGTGTTGATTTCACAAAAAGCAAATGTTTACTCAGTGTAAGAATCTCGGGGATTGGCTTACATAAATAAACACGAGGCTACGCGGATGAACTCTGATATGCCGATGAGGACCACCTCATTGGTCACAGAGTGAGAGAGACCGAGAGAGAATGAGAATACATTTCTCTGTGTAAAATGGCAGAACACACGTTAGTGGTTAACCAAACAGCAGATGGTCCGGGGAAGGAGACCTGTATCCTCCCCTTCCTAGTGGGCCTCCTGGATTGCGATATAAACGAACCTGATCGCGTATGCCTACTAAAATATTAAAATGAACAAAGCTATCGTTATCGAAGGAAAATATTACTGGTCCGTAGGAGGAAAGTGTACAACAGACCCTTCTGAAGGAAGAATCTATTCTAAACCTAATCTGAATACCGATAGTAATTTTGAAATGGGTGAAATAGTCCAATCCCTCACGAACCACCCCGGGGGATAAATGGTACCACGTATTATTTAATAAAAAATAATGATTAGCAAAAAAGGATAATTAAACGGTCGCCAGCCCACTAGGGCGATGAATATCCATAATCCCAAGAAAGTAATGGCAAAGAAAAATAAGTAAGTAATCAATGGCGTTGCAACAGAAGGTTGTCACGCTTTTCCACAGCGCAACAGTTCACGAGAAAACTAATGAATCAGAAAGCACTGAGTTTGCAGTTACTTATTGTGAAATAATAAAGTTTGAAACCAAAATAAAATGAAGTTGCTGGTTAAATAAATTACTGACTGTAACTGAAACATTGTTATGTAAAAAAAATTATTTTCAATAACCTCGGTATAACGTAATGCAAAATTTGGAAAAAGGCAAGCAATTTACTTTTAATTATTGAAAGAATGAATTGAATTTACTTTAAGCAAATGAGCAACTGATTTACTTGTAATATAAGAACAATAAAATATGTACCAATCCAGCACAAGTTACTCGCTAAGCTGAGAACAGAATAAATGAAACTGTCCACTCTTAATTTGTGCTGTATCTTTAGTCATTAATTTTGCCAGTGAAATTTTACCTTACTATAAGTGAGCGAAGTTAATACTCAAAACTGCAAATCAGTTAAGCATATTGAAATGCCTGGTCTAGCAGGACAGAGCGGATTAGGTTGTGGAAAGGGGCCAAAATGAGTTCCTGTCAGTTGCACTCAACATACAAACTTTATTTAGCAACACACAATATTACAACAAGGATGCTAAACACTCAAAACTTAACGGCTGAAAGCCACGTTCAAAATCCGAGACACAAGGCTTAAGCAAAATTGAAATACAAGGTTCTTCTGGAGGTTTCACGCAAGAATATTTTCTAAATTTTCAATATATCTGCATTTTCGGTGTTACAGACTGCCATCTTCTAAGGCGTAGTTTTATTGGTCGGCACTCGGAAGATCCGTAGCCCAGCAAATCAGAATACAGTAAGGGACGCAACGCGACAACGCAAGATTTCGTTGTAGAAAACATTAGATCAGAAATCATTTCATCTTCTTCTTTATCTTGGACTCCATCTAAGACAGCTTTCAAAGACTTGATCGTCAGACTATGCTTACTACACTAATACTGTCATTGTTGTCAATTGTTTTATGAATAAGTTTATCAAAATAAACCAAAGTAATGGTGATTCTTATCTTATTTCGTAGTCATAAGACGCCTAATTGATTACATTGGAGGTTAATTAATTAATTAATATATGTGAGATAAAGAACCCATTTTCACATTGTTACATAATTTGACAAACTGCCCGCCGTGTCCCCTTGCGATGCCAGTCAAAGTTTAGCTCAGTTCACGACAGTGAGCCACTTACATCAAAATGTACGTTTATACTTCTCAAGCAATTGTACTAACATTCGGTTTTCTGTTCTATTCTCCTCGCACACTAATATACACTGTGTAATCAAAAGTATCCGGATGCCCCCAAAAGCATACTTTTTCATATTATGTGCATTGTGCTGCCACCTACTGCCAGGTATCCCATATCAGCGACCTCAGTAGTCATTGGACATCGTGAGGGAGCAGATTGGGGCACTCCGCGGTACTCACGAACTTCGAATGTGGTCAGGTGATTGGGTGTCACTTGTGTCATGCTTCTGTACGCGAGATTTCCACACTGCTTAACATCCCTAGGTCCACTGTTTCCGATGTGATAGTGAAGTGGCAACGTGGAGAGACACGTACAGCACAAAAGCGTACAGGCCGACCTCGTGTCTGAACTGACGAAGGCCGCTGACAGTTGAAGAGGGTCGCAATATGTAATAGGCAGACATCTATCCAGACTATCACACAGGAATTCCAGACTGCATCAGGATCCACTGCAAGTATTATGACAGTTAAGAGGGAGGTGAGAAAACTTGGACTTCATGGTCGAGCGGCTGCTCATAAGCCACACATCACGCCTATAAATGCCAAACGACGTCTCACTTGCTGTAAGGAGCCTAAACATTGGACGAATAAACGGTGGGAAAACGTTGTGTAGAGCGACGGATCACGGTACACAATGTGGCGATCCGATGGCAGGGTGTGGGTATGGCGAATGCTCGGTGAACGTCATCTGCGAGCGTGTGAAGTGCCAGCAGTAAAATTCAGAGGCGTTGGTGTTATGGTGTGGTCGTGTTTTTCATGGAAGTGGCTTGCACCCTTTGATGTTTTCCGTGGCGTTATCACAGCACATGCCTATACTGACGTACCTTCTTGCTTCCCACTGTTGAAGAGCAATTCGGGGATGGCGACTGCATCTCTCAACACGATCGAGCACCAGTTCATAATGCATGGCCTGTGGCGGAGTGGTTACACTACAATAACATCCCTGTGACGGACTGGCCTGTACAGAGTCCTGACCTGAATCCTATAGAAGACCTTTGGGATGTTTTTGGAACGCCGACTACGTGCCAGGCCTCACCGAGCGACTTCGATACCTCTTCTCAGTGCAGCACTCCGTGAAGAATGGGTTGCCATTCCCCAAGAAACCTTTCAGCACCTGATTGAACGTACGCCTGAGAGAGTGGACGCTATAATCAGAGAATACTATATTGAATTCCAGCATTACCGATGGAGGGTGCCACGAACTTGTAAGTCATTTTCAGCCAGGTGACCATATACTTTTGATCGCATAGTGTATCTTACCTTACTCTGCGCCGGCCGCTGTGGTCGATCGGTTCTAGGCGCTTCAGACCCGAACCACGCGGCTGTTACGGTCGCAGGTTCTAATGGTGCCTCGGGCATGGATGTGTATGATCTCCTTACGTTAGTTAAGTTTAAGTAGTTCTGAGTCTAGGGGACTGATGACCTCAGGTGTTAAAATTCTTAAGGCTTTCGTGGCCACTTGTTGACAAACTGCCTATTGGCTTCTGTCTCGGGTTCTTCGGCCGAAGTTCATCTGATGATTTTACTGACGTTACGCTGGCATTGTCAGAGCTTAATGGGGGGTGAAGCTTTGACAATGCCAGCCACTTGTGCTGGCGAAACGTCAGTAAAATCATCAGATGAACGTCTGCCAAAGAACCCGAGACAGAAGCCAATAGGCAATTTCTCAAATGTTAAGTCCCATAGTGCTTAGAGCTATTTGTTTTTACCTTACTCCCCCGGTTCCCACACGCGATATACGACGTTAACGGCATAATTGTCAGAATAGTCTTTTTCTAATAGAGGTTTCCTAAATTTACTCCAAAAGGTTTTCCCCAGAATAACGTCGTCTTGATTCAGAGGATTCCCATTTAAGTACTTGGAGTATTTCTTTTATACTTTCACGTGATCCATGCCGACCTGTTTCGATGCGAGCAGTGTGTGTTACTCTAATCGTTCGATGTCCCCTCGCTAAGAAAAAAAAAAGTTCAAATGTCTGTGAAATCTTATGGGACTTAACTGCTAAGGTCATGAGTCCCTAAGTTTACACACTACTTAGCCTAAATTATCCTAAGGACAAACACACACACCCATGCCCGAGGGAGGACTCGTACCTCAGCCAGGACCCTCGCTAAGAGCTCCAAACAGTATAAATGGTTAGACTAGCGGCTTGTATGCTATTTCCTTTAGAGAGCAAAGAATTTTACCAGAACTATTCCAGGAAATCTAAACCTGATTTTACATTCTCGACGCATTTCATACCCCTTCTTAATATTACTCGTACAGGGGTTTGGCAAAAGTGTGGAAACACAGCGACAAACGCATGCTAGTAAAGGCTGCAGGTTGCGCTGTTTTATTTGACCACGAACGCCACCTGCGCAAAGTCTTCTATTGTTGTTTGACAGGTGTGCCAATGGTTTTTATCTCCTGTAACCTTTTGCGGATTTGTGACTACTGGGACGCCCAGTGAAGCATAAAAAGCAGCAGCGTATAGAAGTGTTGTCCCAGCAGGCAGCATATTTCCATTCAATAAACTGTCGATTATTGTCGTGGATTGGAGCAGCAGTATTCGCTGCTGTCGAAGATGTCACGTCTTCTACATCATCAGACCACGCCTGTCGAGTCCGAAAGCTTTGTTGGGTCTGCGGTGGAAGAGTAGTGGTGGTCCAGCTGCTCTTGAAGGTCCGTAGGGACAGCGCCTGGTGTGTGCGATGAAGGTTCTACCTCCGACGGGGGCAGACGCTTGAAGTTTCGCCACAGTCCCGTCCATCGGGACATGATCTTGGTAGGTGTGATCCTCATCATCTTGGGACTGTGACACTACCGGACACAGCGACGGTTCAGTAGCAGCAATGGGCGCAGTCCATGGCCAGAGGTCGTTTCGGAGGATCTCGACAATCGTCAGCGAGAGTGACCCACTCATCTCCAAGTGGAAACCGTGTGATTCTGCATTGCACACAGTTGGAACGGAGGTGTCCTTCTTGGCCACCACTTTTAAAATGAACCACATAAGGAAGTTCAAATACACGTATCACCTGCAGTCTAAGTCCTACATGTTCCACAGTTACGTCACTAATGTGTCCGACAGAGTGACGGAACTCAAGACCACTTCTGGTTGCACGTAGGATTCTATCACATACTTATTCGTTAATCAGTCCCACATAGACCGCACTGCTCCTTACAGAGAGATGGAGGCCAACAATATGCTTATAATGAATCCCCATTTCATCTCTGATAAACTGTTCGATTTCAAGTGCCTTTGGTCGTGCATATTCACTCGAGAAGCTATTCTTCAGAGCCGATTCTGGTTGGGCATAAACCATTCTCTCCGTGCGAAAACATAGAAGACTTAATCATGTACACAAATCGGGGCGTGAGCTGCGTGGGGAGGGCGTAACAAGATGTCAGTGCCGTTCCCCTTGCCGAAGGCAGTGTGTGGATTCGAACCCAGGCCTCCTGCACACTAGGCAGATACGCTAACCGTTACTCCACGCCGGTACTACGGCAACCACAGCTGCGCCGATTACCCTAGTATTCTAGAGCTTCAGCAATACTGATGCGAGTTTAGAAGGGGAAAAGTCTGGTCTGAGGTCAGAGTTGGAATCTGTACCAGGTAGGCAGAGGTACTAAGGTAATCCGTTCAAGTCTCACAGTTTCAGTCGCCATGTGGTGTAATGGCTAGAGCATCTGTCTATTAAGCGAAAGTCCCGGTTTCGATTCCTAGCACTCTTATGAATTTTAATTTATTGCTTCAGCCTATATAATTACATACAGTGAGCTGTGTTTCACAAGATTTCTGTATACAGAATCCAAGTTGGTTCTTACAGAAGAGCTCCTCATTGTGCCCGAACCTCATTATGCGTGAGCTTATAACGTGTTCCGCAACTCTACAGCAGAGTGTCATCATGAATGTAGTCCTACCAACTGTACCGAGTGCAGAGATCGAAGATCATGAGTATGCTTCAGAGTTCACATGTGCAGAGGCAGGAGGCTGTGGCGTTGTCTGTTAACACGGTAAGTCAGTGATTCTCAGCCTGTGGGGAGCATTCTTCTACGGAGGCGTGGTAACACTACACGGTGGGCCGCAGTCTTACTGTAAAGAAAAAGATATGAATTCGAAAACTGGTTAATTTACTGAAAGGAACACGAAGGAAAATGCATTCTAATACAACAAAAAAATCACATTTACATTGATATAACGCACATATAATTAGGACTTTAACAGTACTGCATAATGTATTCAAGTCGTGTCCTGACTAAAAGCGATTAGTTTTCATTTGCATTCATTGAAACATTCACATTTCGTAAGAATCAGTATTTATGAACAGAATACTCTGAAAGCTGGAAGCATTTAACTACAGTGGTAAATTCTAACGTTAATCCCCAGCCCGTATACGAATAAAAAAGTCTTGATATTCGATTGGTTCTTTGCCATACTCAGTTTCACGGGCATTGATACGGTCTCAAGGGAAGAAGCTCCGTCCTTCACACACAGCACGGGAAACCAACTTGTCCACGAGATTTCTGGTTCTGCAAAAGCAGAAGCGACACAGAAATGTTAGGAACTCGTCGAAGTATTGTGTTACCTGCATATTGCGTGCATAAAATCGCGTTGTATAAAAAGCTACATGTCCCATATTTGAAGATGACTCTCCATGCAACATGTATTCAGGAACTCATGTTATTTGCTTGCGTAATATTCACCATTGCATCTTATCGGTACGAGAAATGCACGGTCGTGAGTAACCAGCAGGCGGCCGTTGTGGCCGAGCGGTTCTAGGCGCTTCGGTCTGGAAACGAGCAACCGCTACGGTCGTGCGTTCGAATCCTGCCTCGGGCATGGATGGGATGTGTGTGATGACCTTAGGTTAGTTAGGTTTAAGTAGTTCTAAGTTCTAGGGGACTGATGACCTCAGATGTTAATTCCCATAGTGCTCAGATCCAGTTGCCAGCAGTGCAAGACAAAGAAGAAAACATTCCCCCTTTAATGTCCTCACACCCCGCAACGGTAGAGTTACTTTCTTTCTTCACCATGTACTCACCTTAGGTAATCCATCAACTTCATTGCACCATGTGTATGAAAAAGAACAATAGACGGCCATCGATTCTGTTTTTGTCATTGCAGCGGATCGGTATGCGAAATAGTAATAAACTTACTTATTCTTGTTAATTGGTAAGGTTTGTGTCTATGTAGCTTTAATCTAAAATATATATTCCAGCATTTTTTGTATCTACAAACTTTAAAATTATATATATATATTGTTATTTCAAGCGGCGCAACAATAAGTTTAGTTACGTAGTCTTGTAGCGAGTAGCAGAGCCAATGTCGCGGAGTATTGGTCGCGATAGGCCTCGAAACTCAATTGTTGGCAGTATAGGTACCACCTCAAATACACTCCTGGAAATGGAAAAAAGAACACATTGACACCGGTGTGTCAGACCCACCATACTTGCTCCGGACACTGCGAGAGGGCTGTACAAGCAATGATCACACGCACGGCACAGCGGACACACCAGGAACCGCGGTGTTGGCCGTCGAATGGCGCTAGCTGCGCAGCATTTGTGCACCGCCGCCGTCAGTGTCAGCCAGTTTGCCGTGGCATACGGAGCTCCATCGCAGTCTTTAACACTGGTAGCATGCCGCGACAGCGTGGACGTGAACCGTATGTGCAGTTGACGGACTTTGAGCGAGGGCATATAGTGGGCATGCGGGAGGCCGGGTGGACGTACCGCCGAATTGCTCAACACGGGGGGCGTGAGGTCTCCACAGTACATCGATGTTGTCGCCAGTGGTCGGCGGAAGGTGCACGTGCCCGTCGACCTGGGACCGGACCGCAGCGACGCACGGATGCACGCCAAGACCGTAGGATCCTACACAGTGCCGTAGGGGACCGCACCGCCACTTCCCAGCAAATTAGGGACACTGTTGCTCCTGGGGTATCGGCGAGGACCATTCGCAACCGTCTCCATGAAGCTGGGCTTTGGTCCCGCACACCGATAGGCCGTCTTCCGCTCACGCCCCAACATCGTGCAGCCCGCCTCCAGTGGTGTCGCGACAGGCGTGAATGGAGCGACGAATGGAGACGTGTCGTCTTCAGCGATGAGAGTAGCTTCTGCCTTGGTGCCAATGATGGTCGTATGCGTGTTTGGCGCCGTGCAGGTGGGCGCCACAATCAGGACTGCATACGACCGAGGCACACAGGGTCAACACCCGGCATCATGGTGTGGGGAGCGATCTCCTACAGTGGCCGTACACCTCTGGTGATCGTCGAGGGGACACTGAATAGTGCACGGTACATCCAAACGGTCATCGAACCCATCATTCTACCATTCCTAGACCGGCAAGGGAACTTGCTGTTCCAACAGGACAATGCACGTCCGCATGTATCCCGTGCCACCCAACGTGCTCTAGAAGGTGTAAGTCAACTACCCTGGCCAGCAAGATCTCCGGATCTGTCCCCCATTGAGCATGTTTGGGACTGGATGAAGTGTCGTCTCACACGGTCTGCACGTGCAGCACGAACGCTGGTCCAACTGAGGCGCCAGGTGGAAATGGCATGGCAAGCCGTTCCACAGGACTACATCCAGCATCTCTACGATCGTCTCCATGGGAGAATAGCAGCCGGCATTGCTACGAAAGGTGGATATACACTGTACTAGTGCCGACATTGTGCATGCTTTGTTGCCTGTGTCTATGTGCCTGTGGTTCTGTCAGTGTGATCATGTGATGTATCTGACCCCAGGAATGTGTCAATAAAGTTTCCCCTTCCTGGGACAATGAATTCACGGTGTTCTTATTTCAGTTTCCAGGAGTGTATATCACATCAGGAATGGAGAAGGGGGGGGGGGGGGGGGGGGGGGGGGCGGCAGGAGGCGCGACGAAAACTATGATCGAAAGGTGCATCGCGAATACTTAAAGGCTGAGAAACGCTGAGCTGTAAGTTAACCTAGCGTCATGTTAGACTTACGAATTTTGTGCCCACTTAATCACTGTTTTATTGGTCGAGTTATGGTCGTGACACACTGAACAATTTGAATAATAACTTCGGTTTTATCCTCTTAGTGTCGTCCCACGAGAGTCCAAACATCGGAAGGTAGAAACGTATTTAGTTTTGGCAATACGTGGAAATAGAAGGAGCCTACACGGTGTACAAATAAGATGGTAAACGGATAAACATTCTTTAATGGAAACTGTTTCAGTAGTGAAAACATCAGATCAATTAAAAGACAAAAATATTCTTCATTGTTATCTGGCACTTAGAAATAAGTCAAGATACGGAAGGTAAAGCGAACAGGCGCTGTGGTATGATTCCTAAATATTGTTTGATGTAAAATTATAGAGAATGTAGTAACCAGTCGCGGAAACATAATTTATTTATCTTGTTGCAAATCGATTTCGACCGATATCAGTCATCATCGGTGCATTTTTCTAACAGATAATGTAAATTAAGGTAAGTAAATTAAGAATCCTAAATAAATTAATAATTATAAAGAGGCATGGTCCAATATTAATACAGAACGCCCAAAAGTACAAAAGACTTGCATAAAATGTGAAATAAACGATACGTGTGTACCATGTCAGTACAGCTATTGACATGGTACACACGTACAGTTTATTTTACATTTTATGCAAGTCTTCTGCACTTTTGGGCGTTCTGTATGTTGGACCGTGCCTCTTTAGGCAGTTCGTAGTTTTAGTGTGTTCCGAAGAAGGCATGGTTATCCGCCCCGAAACCTAGGTCAACATCCGGTTTCTATTTGCAATCGAGGCGGATTTTTTATAATCAATAAATAAATTATGTTTCCGCGACTGTTTGCTACATTCTTTATAATTCTATATTACACGGTCGCTGCAGAGAAAAGGAACCTTATGGAGCCCAACATTCTTTGTTTGATGTGTTTGTGCGTAACTATATTCTCTAGGCAATACATGTTGATTTTACTATTCTTTCAGTTTTCAGCAGGGTGGAACATTTACTACATACCTTTTTCACGAACATTCACTATGCATTTGACTTTTGTCACGAACAAACTTTACCACCGTTCGTAATTCCTAATGATGTTACCATGGTCGAACTGTTAGTAAGAAGGATGATGTCTCATAACCTCACCTTAACCCTTTCTTGAGCCGTGGCAAACATGCTTCCCACTACAATGAACTCGCTCCTAGTCCCGTGGCATTCACAGTTCTCACCTCTGTACGGTGCTACCACCTAGTGAACAGTATAGGGTACTGCTTCCGAACGGAAGTTCCCGCCGTTTTTGCTCTACTTTCGCGCAGAGGCATTGTATAGCTGAGTGTTGCTCTGTAGAAGAGCCTTTCAGTGCTGTTTGCGTGACATTTTGTGGTTTTTTTCAAATGGTTGGCTCTGAGCAGTATGGGACTTAACATCTATGGTCATCAGTCCCCTAGAACTTAGAACTACTTAAACCTAACCAACCTAAGGACATCACACAACACCCAGCCATCACGAGGCAGAGAAAATCCCTGACCCCGCCGGGAATCGAGCCCGGGAACCCGGGCGTGAGAAACGAGAACGCTACCGCACGACCACGAGCTGCGGACTGTGGTTTTTTCCTCAAAGCTATAGTATGAGGTAAATACTTTTGATTTACGCAAATTTATGAAGGAAAATGTAAAATTGGAACGAGGAGGGTTACAGTTTGAAACAAAAGGAGCCATTTCTGCAGTAAAATGGATGGATAACCGTCCAGTCACTTTCCTGTCCTCAATTCGTGACCCATAAGAAAGAGCAATAGTGAAAAGGAATAACAAGGATGGTACTAGTACAGAGATTTCTTGTCCTGAAGTTGCGGCAGAATACAACAAAATAATGGGTGTTGTCGATAACTTTGATCAATTACGAGAAAGGTCTGCTATTGGCAGACGTTCTGTAAAATGGTGGAACAGAATATTTTACTTCCTGGTGGACGTTGCTGCAGTGAACAGTTTTATCCTGTGGAAAATAAGTAAAAGACAAAGTGGACAGCATGATGAGCTCACATACAGAATCCATCTAGCCAGACAATTGATCGCTGGCTTCTCATCCCAAAAAAGGTGTGGACAAAAACCTGTCTTTCTGGCAAAAAGAGGTAAAGTACCTGAAGATTTTCGTCATGTGGCTGTAGGGGAGCATCAACCCATTTTAGGAGATACCTACTGGAGGTGCTGTCATTGTAGTATCAATGTTGCGGAAAAGAGCACTCGCTGAGTTTGTACATATTGTCAAATACCACTTTGCATAGAGCCATGTTCCTGAAAATTTCGTGGCAAGTAATTGTGAGCAATCATTGTAACAAGAGAAGTAAATTTATCAAATAAATATGACATATATTAAAAAAGTTGTTTTAGTCATTTAACTCTAAGGAAGGGCAGTGGGAAGAATATTTCCTACCTTATTGTGTGACCTCACTTTCACAGTTGGGGCAAATTTGACATTCTATATGATAAATACACTCCTGGAAATTGAAATAAGAACACCGTGAATTCATTGTCCCAGGAAGGGGAAACTTTATTGACACATTCCTGGGGTCAGATACATCACATGATCACACTGACAGAACCACAGGCACATAGACACAGGCAACAGAGCATGCACAATGTCGGCACTAGTACAGTGTATATCCACCTTTCGCAGCAATGCAGGCTGCTATTCTCCTATGGAGACGATCGTAGAGATGCTGGATGTAGTCCTGTGGAACGGCTTGCCATGCCATTTCCACCTGGCGCCTCAGTTGGACCAGCGTTCGTGCTGGACGTGCAGACCGCGTGAGACGACGCTTCATCCAGTCCCAAACATGTATTGTGGAGACCTCACGCCCCACGCGTTGAGCAATTCGGCGGTACGTCCACCCGGCCTCCCGCATGCCCACTATACGCCCTCGCTCAAAGTCCGTCTACTGCACATACGGTTCACGTCAGCGCTGTCGCGGTGTGCTACCAGTGTTAAAGACTGCGATGGAGCTCCGTATGCCACGGCAAGTTGGCTGACACTGACGGCGGCGGTGCACAAACGCTGCGCAGCTAGCGCCATTCGACGGCCAACACCGCGGTTCCTGGTGTGTCCGCTGTGCCGTGCGTGTGATCATTGCTTGTACAGCCCTCTCGCAGTGTCCGGAGCAAGTATGGTGGGTCTGACACACCGGTGTCAATGTGTTCTTTTTTCCATTTCCAGGAGTGTATACCTATCTGTTAACTACTATCTGCTCTCCACTCATTAAAAAAAAACTGCTCAATAATTTTCCCCACGAAAGGGTTAATAGCAGACCAGATGTTGTGCTGGCACTGATGTCCAATCAAACTCGACCACTTGTGGCAAGGGTGTCTCAGTTCCCGAACAATACTCCAGCCAGGGACGCCGTAGTTTTCTCACTTGCCACCTCACCAGCTTGAGTCAACGCCGTGCAAAATGGGCTTTGCATTGCTGCCACCCCCCCCCCTCCCCCCCCCCCCCCGTCTAATCACCGAGCTTTACCGACCTTGTGATCGCTACCTTGTACTTGTCCGGAGGCCATTAACTCAGAGATGAAGCAGAAAAAGATTTGAAAAGGAGACCCGAGTCTCACGGTTATGGCATCTCGAGTCTCAAAAAGCCCGAGGGGCAGGTGGGTCACAGGCGGTGGCCGTGGGAAGCGAACCAGCGGCCCCAGACGTCACGGTGATTCTGCACGGAGCGCCGCCGCCGCCGCGACCGCCGCAGCCGTCGCCTGTAATTAGCGGGGAGGGGCGGGCTTGGGGCCGCGGGAGGGAATGTTGCCAGTCACCCAGCCTCTGCCGTGGGAGGCGGCGCCGCAGAGGCGCCACCGCCGGCCCGTACCAGGGCGCCCGCCGTCCCAGGCCGACTCACGAGCAGAACACAGCAAGTGCTCGGTGGAAGAGGACTCAGAAGAGGCGAACCCGGGTCTCGTGACATCCGTATCTGCATCGACATCCATACTCCGAAAGCCTCCTGACGGTGTGTGGCGGAGGGTACTTTGAGTACCTCTATCGGTTCTCCCCTCTATTGCAGTCTCGTATTGTTCCTGTAAAGAAAGATTGTCGGTATGTCTCTGTGCTCCTATCTCTTGATTTTATCCTCGTGGTCTCTTCGCTAGATATACGTAGGATGGAGCAATATGCTGCTTGACTCCTCGGTGAAGGTATGTTCTCGAAACATCAACAAAAGCCCATACCAAGATACTGAGCGTGTCTCTTGCAGAGTCTTCCACTGGAGTTTATCTACCATCTCCGTATTGCTTTAAATGAAGCGCGATGCTCTTCGTTGGATCTTCTCTATCTCTTCTATCGACCCTATCTGGTTCGTATCCCACACTGGTGAGCAGTACTCAAGCAGTTCGCGAACAAGTGTACTGTAACCTACTTCCTTTGTTTTCGGATTGCATTTCCTTAGGATTCTTCCAGTGAATCTCAGTCTGGCACCTGCTTTACCGACGATTAATTTTATATGGTCATTCCATTTTAAATCACTCCTGATGCCCACTCCCAGATAATTTATGGAATTAACTGCTTCCAGTTGCAGTTCCACCTGCTATATTGTAGCTAAATGATAAAGGATCTTTCTTTTTATATATTCGCAGCACATTACACTTGTCTACATTGAGATTCAATTGCCATTCTCTGCACCATGCGTCAATTCGCTGTAGATCCTCCTGCATTTCAGTACAATTTTCCATTGTTACAACCTCTCGATATACAACAGCATCATCCGCAAAAAGCCTCAGTGAACTTCTTATGTTATCCACAACATGTATATTGTGAATAGCAACGGTCCTAGATACTCCCCTGCGGCACACCTGAAATTACTCTTACTTCGGAAGACTTCTCTCCATTGAGAATGACATGCTGCGTTCTGTTGTCTAGGAACTCTTCAATCGAATCACACAATTGGTCTGATAGTCCATATGCTTTTACTTTGTTCATTAAACGACCCTGGGAAACTGTATCAACCGCCTTGTGGAAGTCAAGAAACACGGCATCTACGTGGGAAATGTATCTATGCTCCTCTGAGTCTCGCGGACGAATAACGCGAGCTGGGTTTCACACGATCGTCTGTTTCATACAGAGTAGATTTATAGTCTCCAGTAAAGTCATTATACTCGAACATAGTACGTGTTCCAAAATTCTACAACCGATAGACGTTAGAGATATAGGTCTATAGTTCTTCACATCTCTTCGGAATCCCTTCTTGAAAACGGGGATGACCTGTGCCCTTTTCCAATCCTTTGGAACGCTTCGCTCTTCTAGAGACCTACGGTACACCACTGCAAGAAGGGGGGGGGGGGGGGGGGCAAGTTCCTTCGCGCACTCTGTGTAAAATCGAACTGGTAACCCATCAGGTCCAGCGGCCTTTCCTATTTTGAGCGATTTTAATTGTTTTTCTATCCCTCTGTTATCTGTTTCGATGTCTACCATTTTGTCATCTGTGCGACAATCTGGAGAAGGAACTACAGTGCAGTCTTCCTCTGTGAAACAGCCTTGAATAGACACTAGACCGTTTTACAGTCAAAGCTTTCGAGGTATTTCCAAAGTACTTTATGTGACTCTTCCTGCGCGACACCTGCAGGCACAGCTGTGTCTCAGTGTGTATCATTACGGCATCTTAGTTTTGCGTCCTGTGTCCGGAACACAAATGCACGAGGGTTGCCCAGAAACTAATGCACCGCATTTCTTTCTTCAACAATTCTTCACTGAACATAATGAGAATTACGGACACGAAAGCATAGTTTTTCATCTACACACCCTATTTTTCCGCGTGATCTCCAGCCCGTTCTATGGCCTTCCTCCAGCGTGAAAAAATGGCGTGTATGCCCTGTCGGTAGCAATCATTGTCCCGGTGGCGAAGCCAGTGCTTCGCTGTGTGAATCGCCTCCTATTGTCCTCAGAATGTTTCCCACGAATGACATCATTTAGTGCCCAAACAAGTGGAAGTCCGAGGGGGCTAGGTCAGGGCTGTTGGGTGGTTGGGGTAACACTGTCCAACCCTGTTTTGCGACGTGTTCAGCAGTCCTCAGACTTGTATGGGGCCGAGCGTTTTCGTGTGTGTGAGTGTGAAATCTTATGGGACTTAACTGCTAAGGTCATCAGTCCCTAAGCATACGCACTACTTAACCTAAATTATCCTAAGGACAAACACACACATCCATGCCCGAGGGAGGACTCGAACCACCACCGGGATGAGCCGCACAGTCCATGACTGCAGCGCCTTTGACCGCTCGGCTAATCCCGCTCGGCGGCGTTATCGTGTTGCATTAAAACATCTCCTGTGTTGCTATGGCGCCAAAGTCGCCGGAAGCGCGTCTTGAGTTTTGTCAATATGTTGACATATGCTTCTCATTTAATGGTACCGCCTCTTGGCATCACGTCAATAAGAATAACGCCTTCACAGTCCCAGGACACGGTGATCACGACCTTACCGGTGGAAGCAGTTGATTTGAATTTTTTCTTTTGTGGGGAGTGTGAATGGCGCCATTCCACCGACAGTCGTTTTGTTCCGGGCTCAAAATGGTGAACCCAGGTTTCATCACCTGCCAAAATACGGGACAAGAAGGCCTCCCCATCAGCTTCAAAAGGTTTCGGTAACTATTTAGTTGTTGTGCTATACGGAACACTGGTATATCGACGCATAACGAGTGAGAACGATTGAGCTCCCTACTTGTCGAATAGTGGTGCGTACGCCGTTACAACCTCACGTGATACTTTGTCGGGTGTTGCTGCGAGGTCTTCAGTTCGCTTTGTTATATTATACGTTAGCTTTGTTACAGATCGTCGAAGATGAGCACAGAAAATCGTGAATAACATTGTGGACACGTAGATCTACATATGTATAACTAAATGATGACTCTACGGCAATCCTCCATGTATCGCTGCTACCAGGGTCTTGAGGACAAAATTAGGTTAACTGCAGTAGGCACAGAGGCATTTAAACCATTATTCTTGGCGCCCTCCGTAAGTGAAAGGAACGAGAAGAAAAGTATGTGTGGTGCAGTGGAACTTACCTTCTACCATGCACTTCACAGTGGTTTGCACGGTACAGATGTAACTGTTGGTTTAGATATACACCATAGGCCACCTTACGATCTGTGGCAGAGGATGATTCATGTACAACTGTCACTCCCTGACACTGGAGTGAAAATCAAATTTTTATGCATTTTAAAAATTTGTCTTACTGTTTCCACAAACTTACTAACTTTGATTTATGACATTTTGCATTTTAAAATATGCAGGAAAGCGCCTTGGTTTAACAGTGTTTATTGTTTTAATTGGTACTATAACGAGGCCTATCCTGACACGGAAAGCCAAGTACAACGTGGCAACCGTTATGTGTTTACTGTTTATGACCAAGCGTTAATTTTTAAAGATTTCTTTGCATAAAGGATTTTTATATCTGATCATATGATGCAATAAAATGTTAGTAATAGAATGTGAGACGCGCAAACTTTAATGTTTTTTACTGAAGATTAGATGAGTAGATCACATAACTAATGAGGAGGTGTTGAATAGAATTGGGGAGAAGAGAAATTTGTGGCACAACTTGACTAGAAGAAGGGATCGGTTAGTAGGACATGTTCTGAGGCATCAAGGGATCACCAATTTAGTATTGGAGGGCAGCGTGGAGGGTAAAAATCGTAGAGGGAGACCAAGAGATGAATACACCAAGCAGATTCAGAAGGATGTAGGTTGCAGTAGGAGATGAAGAAGCTTGCGCAGGGCAGAGTAGCATGGAGAGCTGCATCAAACCAGTGTCTGGACCGAAGACCACAACAACAACAACTGAAATAACTGAATCTTTATCATCAAACAGTGTTCTGATACATCTTGTACTTTGAACAAGTATTATATACCACATACGTGTATATTTGATCTGCATTACCTTCCGCATATTTCAAAATTTCACCACTCTGTTAACATTTGTTCGCCATTGTTATCCAATAAACACACCAACCTAAAATTGTTAATTATCTCAGAATTTCTACAGCACTCCCACATCTTTCGCTGTCGTTCCATGCTTATAAGCATAACATTTATACAACTGACAAATGACCCTCTACGTCCGCCACTGTTGACACCCGAGGCAATTCTGCTCTTGCGTTGTTCTGTTGTGAAGCTAGTTGGACATCCCTCTTGCGGTATAGCGCCCAACGGTCGTACGCTACGTTTGCAACTAATGCACCAAGTAAGTCTGTTCACTTCTAATAAATATGGTGTCAACTTCAGCACAAACATCTGTAAGGAAGTGATATCTTCTAACTAGTGGAATGGTGTGACGTCGGAGAGGGTTTCTCCGTAGTTATCGACTTAGACGCAGCAGAGAGGAGTGATTACCCTGAGAGGATGTAGTTCCTATAGCTTACTCAACCGGGGGTGGCAGTGAACACGGTTCCCATTGCTTTGGGCCCGAGGGGCGCTCACAAGGGAATGGTCCTATAAGATATCTACATCTACAGCTACATCTACATTCATACTCCGCAAGCCACCTGACGGTGTGTGGCGGAGGGTACCCTGAGTACCTCTATCGGTCCTCCCTTCTATTCCAGTCTCGTATTGTACGTGGAAAGAAGGATTGTCGGTATGCTTCTGTGTGGGCTCTAATCTCTCTGATTTTATCCTCATGGTCTCTTCGCGAGATATACGTAGGAGGGAGCAATATACTGCTTGACTCTTCGCTGAAGGTATGTTCTCGGAGCTTTAACAAAAGCCCGTACCGAGCTACTGAGGGTCTCTCCTGCAGAGTCTTCCACTGGAGTTTATCTATCATCTCCGTAACGCTTTCGCGATTACTAAATGATCCTGTAACGAAGCGCGCTGCTGTCCGTTGGATCTTCTCTATCTCTTCTATCAACCCTATCTGGTGCGGATCCCACACTGCTGAGCAGTATTCAAGCAGTGGGCGAACAAGCGTACTGTAACCTACTTCCTTTGTTGTTGGATTGCATTTCCTTAGGATTCTTCCAATGAATCTCAGTCTGGCATCTGTGTTACCGACGATCAACTTTATATGATCATTCCATTTTAAATCACTCATAATGCGTACTCCCAGATAATTTATGGAATTAACTGCTTCCAGTTGCTGACCTGCTATTTTGTAGCAAAATGATAAGGGACCTATCTTTCTATGTATTCGCATCACATTACACTTGTCTACCTTGAGATTCAATTGCTATTCCGCGCACCATACGTCAATTCGCTGCAGATCCTCCTGCATTTCAGTACAATTTTCCATTGTTGCAACCTCTCGATACACCACAGCATCATCTGCAAAAAGCCTCAGTGAACTTCCGATGTCATCCACCAGGTCATTTATATATATTGTGAATAGCAACGGTCCTACGACACTCCCCTGCGGCACACCTGAAATCACTCTTACTTCGTAAGACTTCTCTCCATTGAGAATGACATGCTGCGTTCTGTTATCTAGGAACTCCTCAATCCAATCACACAATTGGTCTGATAGTCCGTATGCTCTTACTTTGTTCATTAAACGACTGTGGGGAACTGTGTCAAACGCCTTGCGGAAGTCAAGAAACACGGCATCTACCTGTGAACCCGTGTCGAAACCTACCCGAAAATTTTTTTCACAGGAAGAAGACAACGAAAGAAATGCACTGTCAAAATTTTAGCTGCTAAGAGGCACTGCAAGTATTAAAAACGAAGCTGAAAATTGCCAAATTCCTAGCGAGCCAGCAGGCGGTTCAAATGTACACCCCTGCTGGCGCTGCATCAACGGCTCAAGCGCAGCTAGCCACACACTTACACACACACACACACACACACACACACACACACACTCAAACACAGCTGAGGTCGGCGGTACATTTGAAACCAGGAAACACGAGACAAGCCGATCGTAATTTGCATAGCACGTTTCACGTTACCGTTCGTTGATACTTTCTCTGACACTACACTATGCATTTACTATAAGCTCGAATTAGCCACTCAAGTAACATCCATTACAAATTACCAGTTGCTTTTTGCGGCACTGGTAAGTTCAAATGGTTCAAATGGCTCTGAGCACTATGGGACGCAACTGCTGTGGTCATTAGTCCCCTAGAACTTAGAACTACTTAAACCTAACCAACCTAAGGACATCACACACATCCATGCCCGAGGCAGGATTCGAACCTGCGACTGTAGCAGTCGCACGGTTCCGGACTGCGCGCCTAGAACCGCGAGACCACCGCGGCCGGCTACTGGTAAGTATTGACAATACATATAAAGCTGAGTTAGTACTCGTTCTGCTTTCGTAAGGAATGCCTCATAATAGTACCCTTCTCCTTCTTCCAGTTTCACAGTAATGTTGAATCCAATTAACGTTCTCGATATGGCAATAATGAAATATGAAGAACGTGGTTTTCAGCCGAAACCACCTACTTCTCCTGAGGACGTACATATGTGTCATTCGTTAGTTGATTTCCTTGACATTCATTAGAACCATATCGACATTTCGTTCGAAACTGTGGGTACGTTAGAAAAAATGGGAAGTAACTGTGACTATTCCATAAATTTCGGTTGGGACGTCATCAGTTATGCCAGAGATAGCTCTGGGGAAGAATACCTTGGTTAAACGAAGGAGGGAAAAACGCTTGAAGTTACGCAGTGTGCAAACGCCTTTTCGTTTCATGAAATCAGAATGTGAACTGTACAAATGGAAGAATGAATTACATGAAGTAAGAAATATGCGCCAAACGGAAACCCGAAACCATCTGAATGAAGAACTGTTCGAAAGATTTAGTACTGCTCGTGAGAGCACATGCACGGTTAGCGATGGAGATCTACGAGACTGGGACCTCCGACTTGCATCAGACATGAACATTGCTAATTTCCAGGACTCGTCGACCTGGATACGCAGGTTCAAGTTATCGTACAGAATAGAAAGTCGTAAAATATTCAAGTTTACGTCAGTGTAGGGCAGCTGTCAATGATAGACAATGCTATAGGAAAATTCATAGCTGATGTAAAGACGAAACTTGCTGTTATCCCCCCCAACTGATGAAAAAAAGACGATCTCTGTTGCCCAGTCAATGAATACAGTCACGCATTCTTATACGATAATGCCAGTGATAAGTATGTCTGGTTTACTGCTTCCACACCTGTATGTCTTCAAAAAAGGCAAATAAGGACCAAAAATAGAAAATGGACTGTTCAGTTGCAAAAATCTTGTAATCGACGTATCAAAATCTACAAAAATGGGAAAGAATAATATTCAACATTTCGTTCGAAACGTATTCCTACCAGCTGGAGAAACTAATTTATTGCTTCTGTTGGATTCAAGATTTGGACACAACGACGCGTCTGTTTTTGTGGAGTACGACGAAAAATCTGTAGATGTAATGTGAATTCCGTTTGGAACTACTAGTGCGATTCAACGTCTCGATAAAGAATTTTTCGGCACTCGAAAGCATTTTTCGGGAAATGATCAGACAACATAATTTCTGATACTTCTCTCTCATTTCAGGTTTATCAGTGGAACAGTATTCTTAAGCCCCATTCAATTGTTCATTACCACTTTTCTTAGCCACGCTTTATGAATTCGATCAAGTATGCCTGGTGTGACAGTTACTATAGTATAGTAGAACCTAAGTTTAGAGAGTTGTTCCTAAAATTTATAATTGGTCAAATAATGGAATCGGCCTGTAGCAGACTATTGTTTAGCAATCAAATGGAAACCTGGTCTGACGTGAGGGCGATGGGGGATAGAAAATAAACGCTTGCTTCACTATTACACACATAAAATGTTCGATAACCGACAGGGCGAGGACAAGAGTGTGGTACGATAGAGTTCTTCGTATACACCATGGAGTTTCACTTTAGCGAGAGCATGAGAAAGGCCATGGAGAAGGAGGAAGCATTTGGGAGGAATGCTTTGATGGTAAAACTAGGCAGGGCTCTGGTTACACAAGAGTTGTTCAATGAACACTTTAAGACAGTGATAAGAGCTAAAAGGGAAAAGCTAATGCTATGAGAAGCAACGGATGAATGCACCATCGCGTCCGATAAAGAGAAATATCAGGTAATGGCTCTGCCCAAGCAAAGCTAATGGACAACGCCCAGCTGCTGTAACTGTGTCAGGGAAAGACGAGTAGCACGAGAGCGCCGATGAAAAATTTCTCTTCGCAAAGTAGACACCGTTAGGGACACTCCAGCCCAAACCATGCAGGCCTGACTACCCATCAAGGAAACCGACATCTTATAATTCAAAGGGAACTGATCATGGTCCCAATATCTGCCACCCGTATGGTACACACAATGCAATTTAACCACGCACACTCCCCCATGAAAGAGAGCCAAGTCAGTGACTTGCTGCATTAATCCGGAGAGTGTTGGGAGAGTAGCGCCATTTCGCTGCACCGGGTACTCTACGAACTGCCGACTGCACTGGGACAAATGGTTATGTCCAGTTATAGAGTTCTGATGTAAAAGGTAACGAGAAACTGTATTAGCTCATAGTGGAGGCCCCGTCAATTTAGTCAATATCAGTGTGTTGAATTACTGGGTACAGTGGGATACCATCAAAGCCGTAATGATAAAAAGTATTGCCAATGAGGAAATTAGGGCGCAAGGATCGGTATAAGTAAGAATGAAAACAAGGATGGGTAACGAATCCGTCACTAAATTTGAAGCCATAGGCGCTCTTATTGACTTGCCATTTGACAGTCTACTAGGAAGAGAATTTATCGAAAGTAACAGGGTCATTTTAAATTACGGCTACAGAGGAATATGGATATATGAAGAGTGGATGTAACTAGAGGAGGCACAGGAGGGTGCGCCCATAGCTCCACCCATGGTGAAAAATAATGGGAAATGGATAGCAACACGAGATAGCTACGCTATCGTAACAAAATGTGCCAAGACACGGTACCCAGGGGGTCGGAGTGTAGGCGACGCACAACTCAGTATGTCCAAATATGCTCACAAGCGATAGTGGCCCAGCCGCCCGAGTCTAATGATCCATCTCGGGTCCTAAGTAAGCAGAAGCTTTATGAACCGATACCTGACCGGCCGCCTCCCACACGATTGCAGGCCGCAGCAGCGAACCACGGAACCACGGAACAGGTGGCGATCAATGACTGGAGGAACCCGATAAGTCAGAAAAAAGAAAGTAACTTCCCACTTCAACAAACACGAATGGTTTCTGTGTGGATATAGTGGGAAGAACGGATAATAAAGGTACGCATGACCCGCAAGTTAAGAACAGAGGTACTAGACCCCAAGCAAGAAGTTAGACCAGGGGTATATATACCTGAAGCAATCGTGGAACGAGGTGGAACGAGAAAAGCCAGTGTACTGAATACTCTGTGCTGTTCATTATTGGAACACAAACTACGAACAGCTTAGAAACAGAAGTGATGACACTTTCAGCAGGACCTGACCAACATTTTGCAGGACAATGCTCAAGCACGTACAGTGCAAGCTGTTACTGATTTGTTTGACTGATGGGGCTGCTAAAGTGCTATACCACATACTGCAACCCATGACTTAAGCCCCCGTGAGATCAACTCGATTTCTGAACTGAAGGAAACACTTCACGGCATTCGCTTCAGAACTGCTACAAATTCGTCGGGCAATTGACCACAGAAGACGGTGCCGCTCTAACTGTCAACACATCTGGCACTAACGCTCGTGACTACTCTGAAGGTCAGTAAAACTTTGAAACACGTATCTATTTTGTACGAGCTGTAAATAAATAGTTGCCACTATTAAAGTTCCAACCCTCTTAGAATCCGCCAGACGAAACAAGAGACATTGCAGACTGAAATACGTCGATGTTATCTGATAGTATTATTTCCCCAAGTACAACCGCCGGGGATTTCCCCATCCTAATAATCCCATAGAAGGTATATGCCAGTGAAAACAAAACTGATCTGTGGTAGCTGACAATTGGAAACAGAACGACATATCATTAAACATGGTATACCCCCTCCCCCTGGAGTGATGATAGCCTGGACAGTAAGGGGAAGGCTAAATACTCCACTGGCCCTTGTAAAAGGGTACTACCAGGTATCGTAGAGGAGAAGGATCGAGAAAAGACGGCCTTCAGTAGACCATTACGAACATAACAAGACGGCTATGGCTCGGAAAACATCTCCGTCAATATTTCAGTCATAAACGAATACCGTGCTCACCGGAGAATAGGGAAATAAAGTATATGTACATCTGGACGATATTGTGGTGGTGGGCACTTGGCTAGAAATGCACAGTGCGCTCCTGGAGGAAGTGTTTTATCAACTACGAAAGGGAAATCTAAAATTACAGGTAGACAAGTGTGAGTTTTTGCGAAAGGCACATACTAACTGCATCCGGAGTACAACCGGACGCAACCAAAGTGGAGGGAACAGAAAAGTACTCACAGCAAAGGACCACCTCGAAGTACTCACAGCCAAGGAGCACATCTACATATACATTTATACTCCACAATCCACCCAACGGTGCGTGGTGGAGGGCACCTTACGTGCCACTGTCATTACCTCTCATTCCTGTTCCAGTCGCGTATAGTTCGTGGGAAGAACGACTGCCGGAAAGCCTCCGCGCGCGCTCGAATCTCTCTAATTTTACATTCGTGATCTCCTCGGGAGGTATAAGTAGGGGGAAGCAATATATTCGATGCCTCATCCAGAAACGCACCCTCTCGAAACCTGGACAGCAAGCTACACCGCGATGCAGAGCGCCCCTCTTGCTGAGTCTGCCACTTGACTTTGCTAAACATCTCCGTAACGCTATCATGGTTACCAAATAACCCTGTGACGAAACGCGCCGCTCTTCTTTGGATCTTCTCTATCTCCTCTGTCAACCCGACCTGGTACGGATCCCACACTGATGAGCAATACTCAAGTATAGGTCGAACGAGTGTTTTGTAAGCCACCTCCTTTGTTGATGGACTACATTTTCTAAGGACTCTCCCAATGAATCTCAACCTAGCACCCACCGTACCAACAATTAATTTTATATGATAATTCCACTTCAAATCGTTCCGCACGCACACTCCCAGATATTTTACATTAGTAACTGCTACCAGTGTTTGTTCCGCTATCACGTAATCATACAATAAAGGATCTTTCTTTCTCTGAGTTCGGAATACATTACATTTGTCTATGTTAAGGGTCAGTTGCCACTGCCTGCACCAAGTTCGTATCCGCTGCCAATCTTCCTGCATTTCGCTGCAATTTCCTAATGCTGCAACTTCTCTGTATACTACACCTCGGAATTAGAGTAGTTTTTGGGGATGATAGGGTACTATAGTCGTTTTGTGAGTAATTTCAGCTAAATGCCGAACCCACTACATGAGCTATTGAAGAAGGGAGCCCCATACGAGTTGGGCACACATCAGGAGGAAGCCTTCCGTCAGCTGAAGGAGAAACTCCTATGCTGCAGCGTCCCGATTTCACTAAAGACGTCTTCATTACGACTGATCCGAACAACAATGTTCTGGCGCATACTTGAGTCCAGGGCAGTCAGGAGAAGACTTACCAATAGCATACACTTCCCACACAAACAAAGCCGAGCAAAATTATAGCACTGTGGAACGAGAGCTATTAGCTATAATATGGGCGGTTAAGTATTTTAGACCGTATGTGTTAGGTAGAGGATTTAAGATAAACATGGATCGCATGCCATTGGTGGGGTTAAGCGGCGTATCTGATCTAGGTCGACCAAGTTTACGCAATGTAGAACCAGAACCAGACTCAAAAGGGTTGGACATGCAGCTAGGGATAAACCGGGTGAGGCAGCCAGAAGCGCCGAAGGCGCGTCGCCGTCAAAAATGGGGGACGTGCTGAGCACTGCGGACAAGCTGGCTGTGGTGACACAGATTCACGTTTCCCCAATAGGTGGACACCAGGGCATGGGTACTAGTTATGAGCGATGCACTTGGCCACGAATGATGGATCATATAGAACAATTCATAAAAAGTTTGAGAACTATCAGAAAAATTAAATAACTCTGGCAAAAACCAAGCAGCCGCTGAAGTTATCCCCTACTCCAGAGTTTGTGTTCGAAAGATTTGTCATTAACCTCGTAGGGCCAATGCAGCAAACACTTGCAGGGAGCCGTAACATTCTGCGATTCCAGTATTCATTATTGAAGTTCATAGTAACCAAACCAATTGAGAGACAAGACGCTGATACAATAGCCTAGAAATTAGTTGAGAAGGAAATCTTGAAATTCTGAATTTCTACAGCTCTACTGAGAGACATGGGCAGCAGTTTTATCAATGACACCATGAGGCAGGTCTGCAAACTGCCAAGGACAGACAAAATTCAGGTCACGTAACCATCCTCAAACAAACGATGCAATAGAACGAACGCATCATACCCTGACAGAGATACTGCGTCACTATATTAAACATAACTTATCTCACTGGAACGACTGGGTGATATACGCCACGTTCGTGTACAACACGACCCCACACAGTACCACAGGCTACACACCTTTTGAACTGTTTTCTGGTAGGAAGTGTTATCTACCCGAGTGGTTGCAGGATGGGCGAGTATAGTCTACAATTACGACGTCTATGGGATTGACGTCCGACAAAGACTGCAAATGCTGCATCAGGAGGCCGGCGCAGCAGCACAAGAGCAGAAAGAGCGAAATAAGTTCCACTACGATAAGCCACAGAATCCCAATCTCTTTCGGAAGCACAACCGATGAGCGAGTGCGAAGAGGGCACTCTAAGAAACTGTATAGCCAGTGGCGAGAACCTTATCCCGTTGTCGAATCACAAGGACCAAATGTAGTTATTCGATTACGGGGAAAGAAATGCATAAAAGTGCATGTAAATACGCTAAAAGAATTTTCTAAAGTGTGCGTGATGTAATTGACTGAATCGACTACTAGAAATGTAAGAGTTAGAAGGTACGATCAGCAGGATGAGAGGTCCGTTTTATTGCAGATGCCAGCGGGACAGTATGCTGGTGTCCTGTCTCACAGACCAAAGAGAACCATTTCCTGGTATAAAAATGCAGCGGTTCCAGTCTGCACTGGGGATATACAGGGTGTTTCAAAAATGACCGCTATATTTGAAACGGCAATAAAAACTAAACGAGCAGCGATAGAAATATACCGTTTGTTGCAATATGCTTGGGACAACAGTACATTTTCAGTCGGACAAACTTTCGAAATTACAGTAGTTACAATTTTCAACAACAGATGGCGCTGCAAGTGATGTGAAAGATATAGAAGACAACGCAGTCTGTGGGTGCGCCATTCTGTACGTCGTCTTTCTGCTGTAAGCGTGTGCTGTTCACAACGTGCAAGTGTGCTGTGGACAACATGGTTTATTCCTTAGAACAGAGGATTTTTCTGGTGTTGGAATTCCACCGCCTAGAACACAGTGTTGTTGCAACAAGACGAAGTTTTCAACGGAGCTTTAATGTAACCAAAGGACCGAAAAGCGATACAATAAAGGATCTGTTTGAAAAATTTCAACGGACTGGGAACGTGACAGATGAACGTAATGCAAAGTTAGGGCGACCGCGTATGGCAACCACAGAGGGCAACGCGCAGCTAGTGCAGCAGGTGATCCAACAGCAGCCTCGGGTTTCCGTTCGCCGTGTTGCAGCTGCGGTCCAAATGATGCCAACGTCCACGTATCGTCTCATGCGCCAGAGTTTACACCTCTATCCATACAAAATTCAAACGCGGCAACCCCTCAGCGCCGCTACCATTGCTGCACGAGAGACATTCGCTAACGGTATAGTGCACAGGATTGATGACGGCGATATGCATGTGGGCAGCATTTGGTTTACTGACGAAGCTTATTTTTACCTGGACAGCTTCGTCAATAAACAGAACTGTCGCATATGGGGAACCGAAAAGCCCCATGTTGCAGTCCCATCGTCCCTGCATCCTCAAAAAGTGCTGGTCTGGGCCGCCATTTCTTCCAAGGGAATCATTGGCCCATTTTTCAGATCCGAAACGATTACTGCATCACGCTATCTGGATATTCTTCATGAATTTGTGGCGATACAAACTGCCTTAGACGAGACTGCGAACACCTCGTGGTTTATGCAAGATGGTGCCCGGCCAAATCGCACGGCCGACGTCTTTAATTTCCTGAATGAATATTTCGATGGTCGTGTGATTGCTTTGGGCTATCCGAAACATACAGGAGGCGGCGTGGATTGGCCTCCCTATTCGCCGGACGTGAACCCCTGGGACTTCTTTCTGTGGGGACACTTGAAAGACCAGGTGTACCGCCAGAATCCAGAAACAATTTAACAGCTGAAGCAGTACATCTCATCTGCATGTGAAGCCATTCCGCCAGACACGTTGTCAAAGGTTTCGGGTAATTTCATTCAGAGACTACGCCATATTATTGCTACGCATGGTGGATATGTGGAAAATATTGTACTATAGAGTTTCCCAGACCGCAGCGCCATCTGTTGTTGACAATTGTAACTACTGTAATTTCGAAAGTTTGTCTGCCTGAAAATGTACTGTTGTCCCAAGCATATTGCAACAAACGGTGTATTTCTATCGCTGCTCGTTTAGTTTGTATTGCCGTTTCAAATATACCGCTCATTTTTTAAACACCCTGTATTATGATGATCATGGTATAACCAGTCTGTATAGGATTGTCAGTTACTTCAATCTGAAAGAACTACAAGATAAATTTGAGTAAACCTGAGCACGTGCAACAAATGGGCCACCGATCTCTCACGCCAAGTCACACCAAGTCAAGGTAAGCACCAGCGAGTGCGAAAACGCGCAACATATCATACAGTGTCAGGTGAGGAAAATTATTAGCTGCAAAGGGGTTAACTGGCCAACTGGCTAGGCGCGAAAGAACAAGGGAAAAGCGCGGAATCCTACGTTTTATTGGCGAGAATAGTAAGATACTGTTGGCACATTAGGCGAGGATGATGCCTCCTTCTTTAAAGCAAAGATGGGTGTGTTAGAAGAGCAACAGAAAGAATTATTGCGACTTTTGAAAGAGCAAGTAACTATAGTCAGAGCACGACTAACGGGAATAAATAAGGTGATAACCGCTGTGACCAATAACGAGCAAATTATTGCCGAAGGGAGCAGAAAACTGAGCAATCATGTAGAGGATTATGAAAACAGTACGAGTAAGAGGTTGCAACATACCATGATTCTGATACCTATAACAGAGCAAGTAGTACAGCTCGCAGCCATGCGCCTGCAGCTCGTGGTCTAGTGGCTAGCATTGCTGCCTCTGGAACATGGGGTCCCGGATTCGATTCCCGGCCGGATTAGGAAGTTTCTCTGCCCGAGGACTGGATGTTGCTGTTGTCCTCATCATTTCATCATACTCATTCATGACAATGGCTAGACTGGACTGAGAAAAAATTTGTCTTTGTAAAAATTGGGACTTTGTACGGGCGCCCCACAAACAAATCAGCTCGCATCCATGCTTAATGAATAGGAGTGAGAATGCGATTTATTGATTCATGTTACAGTGAATGCACAAAAGCGTCTATTGGAACCACACTTGATAAATCCGGTACAATTCGCTAAGTATCTTGAGATCATTAAAGACAACTTGAAAGAGAAGAGATTCCCAATTGAGCTGACTGAGGACCAAGAATATCAATTACTCCGTATAATAGATTTAGATGTGTTTCTAGCAGGTACCGTGTTAAGTTATGTGCTAAATGTACCCTCAGTTGACAGTATACATACCATATACCTTGTATAAGGTTTGGCTTCAACCCGCAGAATTTGAGAAATCGAAGGAGCTGTTCACTTACATAGCCCCAGAAAAGGAATTCCTAATTATTGACGAATCAAAACGATAGTATGCGCAACTGTCAGGTGACCAGCTTCTACGCAAAACAGCCTGGATGCGACATAAACTCTGTAAACAAAACTTCTTACTGATGTCTACATAAAATCACAAATGAAGTGAGGCTCGCATACTACAACCAATATGAGAAATCTCAAGTGATTGCTATCTTAAATACATCGTACTGTACGAAAGTACCTGAATGTAGATACAAACCAATGAGTGGTTGTTTGTTACCCCAGAGAATGAAAGGCTAACAATATTGTGTAACGACCTACCGTTCACTGACCTTTTTGTGCGAGGCATGGGAAAACTTAAACTCTTAAGTAAATGTAAAGGGAACTGCAATGTGACCATACGGTACGCACCAGTGTCACTAAAATAGACATAGTTCACAACCTAGTTACTGATATAGACGGCTGCGTCGTAGAAGACGAGACGCGATCAGTGACACAGATACCCTTACTCTTACGGTTACAATGTGTGGTTGGACATTTAGATGACCTCAAAGTCACAGGACATTAAATAGAGGAGCTACAGAATGAAACAGACGATCAATAGCACATGACCTTCCGAAGTTGGTCAATAAATGAGTACTCCGTGCGGGAGCTCTAGCTTCTAACATGTGCTGGGGGGTGGTCCTGACATAACAGAGACGCGATAAAGTCTGACACTAAAACTTGCGGGTGGTGTGTGGTCCTGGCGGTTAGCTGGAAACGTGGGTGTCCGTCCCTTATCGTAGGGCCTTCCAGCTTAACACTGTTCTGCTCTCGGCTTCTGTTCTCGTTTCTCCCCTCGGAACTGCGTCTGTCTTACGGTGGGAAGGTATGACATGCATTTAGGCATTCTTGTGTTAGTCTGTGGTATTCCATTTGCTCATTCGTTACTCGTATTACTTTGGTTAATTTAATGTCACGATTTATTCGGAGCTATGTGACATACTACTGGATTTGCGTATCATGTCAGGGTTTTCATGGAAGGTGTTGGATTTGCCTGACACCTTACAGAAGGACGTCCATTGGCACACGCGAGTAGGTAACGATAATTTTGCAACCGCGGAGGTCAGAGACTTCGAATTTTTCCCCCAGGAAAGGTAGGTGTCGCGGATATGAAAATTACTTAGGGCATTATATTAAATTAAGTTAGAGAAGCGACCTGGAGCTGAGGGTGTGCAGTGTTTGCGCCAAAAAAACGGAAGCGACAGATCAGTGTATTTAATACTAATAACAGCTAGCGGCCAACCTCCCGCATGACACGGAATGGCGGCCTATGTGACCCAAGACCACGAAGCTCATGTGAGGTTGCTGGGACGTTATTTCTACACTCCAGGAAATGGAAAAAAGAACACATTGACACCGGTGTGTCAGACCCACCATACTTGCTCCGGACACTGCGAGAGGGCTGTACAAGCAATGATCACACGCACGGCACAGCGGACACACCAGGAACCGCGGTGTTGGCCGTCGAATGGCGCTAGCTGCGCAGCATTTGTGCACCGCCGCCGTCAGGGTCAGCCAGTTTGCCATGGCATACGGAGCTCCATCGCAGTCTTTAACACTGGTAGCATGCCGCGACAGCGTGGACGTGAACCGAATGTGCAGTTGACGGACTTTGAGCGAAGGCGTATAGTGGGCATGCGGGAGGCCGGGTGGACGTACCGCCGAATTGCTCAACACGTGGGGCGTAAGGTATCCACAGTACATCGGTGTTGTCGCCAGTGGTCGGCGGAAGGTGCACGTGCCCGTCGACCTGGGACCGGACCGCAGCGACGCACGGATGCACGCCAAGACCGTAGGATCCTACGAAGTGCCGTAGGGGACCGCACCGCCACTTCCCAGCAAATTAGGGACACTGTTGCTCCTGGGGTATCGGCGAGGACCATTCGCAACCGTCTCCATGAAGCTGGGCTACGGTCCCGCACACCGTTAGGCCGTCTTCCGCTCACGCCCCAACATCGTGCAGCCCGCCTCCAGTGGTGTCGCGACAGGCGTGAATGGAGGGACGAATGGAGAAGTGTCGTCTTCAGCGATGAGAGTCGCTTCTGCTTTGGTGCCAATGATGGTCGTATGCGTGTTTGGCGCCGTGCAGGTGAGCGCCACAATCAGGACTGCATACGACCGAGGCACACAGGGCCAACACCCGGCATCATGGTGTGGGGAGCGATCTCCTACACTGGCCGTACACCTCTGGTGATCGTCGAGGGGACACTGAATAGTGCACGGTACATCCAAACCGTCATCGAACCCATCGTTCTCCCATTCCTAGACCGGCAAGGGAACTTGCTGTTCCAACAGGACAATGCACGTCCGCATGTATCCCGTGCCACCCAACGTGCTCTAGAAGGTGTAAGTCAACTACCCTGGCCAGCAAGATCTCGGGATCTGTCCCTCATTGAGCATGTTTGGGACTGGATGAAGCGTCGTCTCACGCGGTCTGCACGTCCAGCACTAACGCTGGTCCAACTGAGGCGCCAGGTGGAAATGGCATGGCAAGCCGTTCCACAGGACTACATCCAGCATCTCTACGATCGTCTCCATGGGAGAATAGTAGCCTGCATTGCTGCGAAAGGTGGATATACACTGTACTAGTGCCGACATTGTGCATGCTCTGTTGCCTGTGTCTATGTGCCTGTGGTTCTGTCAGTGTGATCATGTGATGTATCTGACCCCAGGAATGTGTCAATAAAGTTTCCCCTTCCTGGGACAATGAATTCACGGTGTTCTTATTTCAGTTTCCAGTAGTGTATTTTGAACTGCAATTTCGTTGACATTTAATATAAAGGGGGTGGAAGGGCTTGACAGACACAGTGACCATTTCATTTCAACATATTTATTTGCATCATAGATAAATCATTAAGAGAATTACAATCATAAATGAGATAATAATTTCTTTAAGAAACGCTATTCAGGTAAACTTTACAATCTGCTTGTTAACCCAAAAATGAAATAATATTTTTATAAACATTTAAAAACCCGCCACTTTGCCAATTTTACAAAGTGCTTGTTATGTGAAACCAGAAGTGAATTAATCTCTTTGCAAACATTTAAAAAACCGGCCCTCGGGCCAAGGAAATCATTTAAAATAAAGTTTACATCAAATAACCAGGAAATCAATAATTATTTTCACATCGATTGAAGACTGCCCCTCCCGGGCGAGATATTACCAGACAACCTTACAAGGTTATAGACTGTTTGATCAATAATAACCCAGTTATTTCCCCATCAAAATTGACATACGTCACTTAGGCTGAAAAGAAAACGGTTTCAATTAAGACACATTCTTCTATAAATCCCCCAAAATTCTTCAGGTAAGTATTTAAAACATTTAACCCGAGAAGGCTTGCAGAGTCACCACAAGTTTTAGAAAACTGCCACTTGTACAATAACTGAGGCCCGAGATTGTGAGGCCGAGACTTGGCCACGAACGGTGGAGGCGACCGAGTACTTATCTTCGAATTAAGACGTGGACTCCGTTTGTACTTCCACCCCCTTCACAACACCGAAATCGGAACCAAACAGCACACGCGAGCTCAGGCGATGTCCACCGCCCGTACGCAATCTAGTGATTGAAAAGAGGAGGCTCTGCACTTCGGTGGCCCACTGCTTCCGATCTCTGAAACATAAATCGGAAGCGACAACAGCGAACCGAACAAACCTTCCTTCACCTTAATACTCAAACTTATACAGGAAACACCTTCGATAAAATAGACAATAATAAAACTAATTTAATTCTTTTAAGCAGAAACATGTACACTAATGATGCAGACGAAACTTGCTCATTAAAACCCAAGCATCACATGGAGCATCTTATGTTGGCCTGTAAGGTACCACACGGCAATCTTTAGACACAGAATATAGATCGCTCGGTACGGCTGCGTACACGAATCAATTTATTATTTATTTATTTATTTTTTTTTGCGCTTGCCAGCTGACGTGAGAACAATACTGTTAAGGAGCTAAGCACACACTTAATAAGAGGCATGAAATATCACATCACAGTCTTTGCAACACTTTGCTGCTTCAAGAACAATCATCCTTCACTAATCGTTGGTAGGACTTGAATTACTTACATCTACATCTACATCTACATCTACATCTACATCTACATGACTACTCTGCAATTCACATTTAAGTGCTTGGCAGAGGGTTCATCGAACCACAATCATACTATCTCTCTACTATTCCACTCCCGAAGATCGAGCGGGAAAAACGAACACCTAAACCTTTCTGTTCGAGCTCTGATTTCTCTTATTTTATTTTGATGATCATTCCTACCTATGTAGGTTGGGTTCAACAAAATATTTTCGCATTCGGAAGAGAAAGTTGGTGACTGAAATTTCGTAAAAAGGTCTCGCCGCGACGAAAAACGTCTATGCTGTAATGACTTCCATCCCAACTCGTGTATCATATCTGCTACACTCTCTCCCCTATAACGCGATAATACAAAACGAGCTGCCCTTTTTTGCACCCTTTCGATGTTCTCCGTCAATCCCACCTGGTAAGGATCCCACACCGCGCAGCAATATTCCAACAGAGGACGAACGAGTGTAGTGTAAGCTGTCTCTTTAGTGGACTTGTTGCATCTTCTAAGTGTCCTGCCAATGAAACGCAACCTTTGGCTCGCCTTCCCGACAATATTATCTATGCGGTCCTTCCAACTGAAGTTGTTCGTAATTTTAACACCCAGCTACTTAGTTGAATTGACAGCCTTGAGAATTGTACTATTTATCGAGTAAATGAATTCCAACGGATTTCTTTTGGAACTCATGTGGATCATCTCACACTTTTCGTTATTTAGCGTCAACTGCCACCTGACACACCATACAGCAATCATTTCTAAATCGCTTTGCAGCTGATACTGGTCTTCGGATGACCTTACTAGACGGTAAATTACAGCATCATCTGCGAACAGTCTAAGAGAACTGCTCAGATTGTCACCCAGGTCATTTATATAGATCAGGAACAGTAGAGGTCCCAGGACGCTTCCCTGGGGAACACCTGATATCACTTCAGTTTTACTCGATGATTTGCCGTCTATTAGTACGAACTGCCACCTTCCTGACAGGAAATCACGAATCCAGTCGCACTTAACTTGATGCCAGCTGCTGAATCGATGTGGCGAAGACGCTAGACGTTGCTTAGTCCGACAGTAACAGCGTGTTCCTTCACGGAAGCCAGCACATGCATAGCTTCACGCGGTTTCCAAGAAGCCACAGCGCCGGCCCGCTGTTACTGACTCCTGTACGATCCAGAGCCAACTGCCGCCCGTACTCAGGCACACCGTGCTCGCTGTCGTCTCTCCAACTTCTCGCTAATACGCGCAATTCCGCGTGCCGTGCCTATCTTTGTTCTCCCTCTTCCACTCGGTACTGCCCGTTATATCCTGAGCCTGCCAGGGCTCCAAAGAGAAACTTCTGTCAGAGAGAATCGATAGTGCCTAAGCCAAAGATAACCCCGGCCCCAGTTCCGCCACGGATCAGCTCCCAAAGAAATTTCCATAAAGCCAGATATGAGAACGTTACACACGAGCCGCCCGATCGATCACCCCCTGCACATCATCATTGAACTCTCCAGAAGGTGCAGGAACAAAAGAGGCGGTATGAATAGAACCACCTCGTCGTACCGTGAGGAGGGCAGTACCACCATCGAGCCGCAGATGCCGTCTCCACATCACTGGTCCGTCGGATATGGACTTAGCAAAATGGGCGCTAGCCTCCGCCGATCTAGTACTTAACTGTCATAGAGAAGATCTGTCAGTACGTTGTTAACTGGGAACTTGTAGTCACTGCACATAGGTAGGAAGTTCAGGGGTACATTCTTGGATTCTAGTACAGGATGGTCTGACAACATTCTGTCCTGTATCCCGTGTTAGTACCGTTTACAGTGCTCTGCACCACCTAAAGCTTGCCTCTTCAGCAGAAGTCGGACAAGCAGCTGGCAGCCAACAGTCACTCCATCCTCTGCAAGTTCTTTGACGAGGTAAGAGCCCTCGCTGTGCTTTTAGCAGTCACTCTCAGGACACGACAGTATAATATTTCGTAGAACGAAAACTCTGACGCCAAATTTACATTTTCTCAAAGACACTGTTTCTTTAAACTCTCACAGTAAACAAACAACTCGGCCACTCTTTGATTTGGCTTCCATTTTTAGAATAAAAATTGCAAATTTTAAAACAATAGTAACGTCACTTCCCCAGTAGCACTTTGTACTGCTCGTGTGTAAAACTGTGAAAGATGATCCTCGTAGCATAGACGCAAGTAACCGGCTATGACTCTGTCAATGCAGTCACTGTGGTCCAATTGGATTACAAGTAGCTATCGTATTTGGTAGGGTTTCTGCACTTACGTTAGGATCCGCTTAGCAACTAATAAATACACGAAACCCTCCGTTGCCAAATTTACCTTCATTGTAATTTTAATTAACGTGGAACCCATAAAAACACCAAAGATGGAGACAAAATATACGCATCTAAAAGCTATTTAAAAAAGGAATAAAATCACTTAAATTAGTTTCCACAAGAGGAGAACACAACGTCTCAATCCGGACCTCGCTAACACTTACATTTAACTGACATTAAATATAACAAGATAAATAATCATACATGTGACGAGAACAAATGAATAACACTATCAATCTTTACAGATGAGAATACGACTATATCCACGAAGAGGCGCGCCCTGGTAAGGGAAATACCTAACTTCAACATACAAGGTGATTATAGTAAGCCCTAATTCCACTCGACCAACGTAGTAACGATATAAAAGAAACAAATGTACTGACGGAGGATAGCCGGATGTACCGTAGTAGCAAGGGCCACGATCAACCTTTTCAGGAGGCCACCCCCGTGAAAGCGTCAGTTTCAGCTACCTGCAACATACACAGTCATTTGCTGCTTCTTAAAAACAATTAACACGAAAAGGCACAACGCGTAACACACTAATAAAATATAAACGACTACTTCACAGAACTAGCTCCCCTTTAGACAAAGCAAACAGCCGAATATTAATAACACGTAAAATACTTCTAACCTATAACAAAGTAAGGTACCACGTAATAGAATATCGTCTTGAGCTCATAGAATACTCAGTTTGACTTGCCTGTTTACAGGTCTTAGAATTCAACATGTAACACGCCCGGTAGTACGAATGGGGGTGGAGGTCCCTTTTAAACTGTCTTCGTCGTTTCGGACTGTTGCGTTTCTTGATCGTGCGCCCTGTCCACACCACGTACCTGGTAGTCCCGCGGCGGTCGTACTGTTCAGCTCCACACTGCTCCTGGCTTGTCTGAAACTATTTATCGAAATATGTAACCGGGTTTAGGGGATCCACTCAGCGTTAAAACGACACTGTCCTATGCCTGGTATGGACATCTATATTCTGAGACGATATGGAAACCACAGGTTGCACTGTTTACACTCTAAATCGTAAATGTTTATCCCAATTAACAATCTTGATGATTAACAGTCCAAACAGATCATTCGGACGAGCGTACGCGTAACCGACACGACGCGGGTGATTGTCGATGAAGCGGAAGCCGAATTATCGAACGAAAGTTCTTACGCTCGTCACACATACAGATATCTGGTAATAGTCCTCTTTGTCAATAGTAATGTTATAACACTGTTCGTAAAGTGAATTTTTCAGTTCTCAGCTGTACGAGCGTGCTCGTAACCGTCGCGGCGCGGCTGCTTGTTAATAAATGCGGAAACGCGATGATCGAACGCACGTCCTCACGCTCGGTACAAGACACTGCCACTTGACTGCACTCTTTTACGGTAACTAATTTCTACTGATTCACCTCAGCTCATTCTGGTAGACCGAACACGGCGAGACGCAACGAGAGGATACACAAATACGTTATGGGCGGCACTACTCATCTTTAATTACATCTTGACGCACTTTCCTCTGAATTACTTCCACATTTAATCACTTTACTGTAGTAGCACTTGTAGCAACACTTCAACTTGAATACTAACAATTCTTCTTACTTGCAGAGCTACACACTACACAACATAACAATACCGTGTCCCTCGCTCGACTCCCTACAGACGGGGCTGCCCGCAAATATACTCCACAACTAAGCCAGCGATATGACAATACGCTTAAGCAAATCCGCGAATACAAAACTCAAAATATGACAGCAATAATGATTGAAGCCACTGACAATGCTAGGCTACCACACAGAGAAGACAGTAGTAATTTACAGTGGCACACAACCGACCTTACATCTCCAATTTAGTATAATCAGAATAAACAATTTTGTGTATAATAATTACTTACAGTACCATTACAACCTCCGAATAACACTTATTACCCAAGGTAGGTGCTGGCATCGAAAGGTACCTTTAGTAATACAGAGTTCGAGTGTATTCACTTATTGAAAGGGTTACATCCCTTTCCACATAGCTTTCTGTTTACACACTTGTATAACTTCTGTAACTAAAGAAGGGCACATAAATGCACATATAACTGACACAGATTTAAGCAGAATAAAACAGCACCGTAGTATGGCGCAAATGGCTTCATTTGCTTTACACGTTGGACACTGTCACCATTCAATAATTCCGAAATATATTCAACAACGCGTGAGAGCAAGACGTCGCCGTGGTATCAGCTATTCACTTCATACAATTTCCTGCACAGACAGAGGGCAGACGAAGCGTTTTCACATGCAACAGCGGCGAGCATCATACATCTCCTCCGTCACGCCATAGACACAGCTCAGTTTCAACGGCTAGTAACAAGAACCTATACATGCCCTCTCAGCAGAAAAGCCCCAAAACGCAACAGTGCATCACCGCGATACCAAACCCGAGGTCCCATCAAGTCACTGCCGGGATCTCTCGCTGACCCTGCCCATAGAGTACAGGCGTCGTACCACAGGCCTCACTGTAAAAGTCAACAACCCACCTCCGACCCTGCGAATATCCACTCCACTCTCTCTTTTCTCCCCCGTTGACCACCGGCCTGAATCGCGGAAGGCAAAGATGGTGACCCTATAACGGATGACAGCGATGCCATTCTAAGTGCGACAACTCTGGCGCCAGCCGCGCCACGGCTCAGTATTAGAGAGAAAGGACGCCTGTTTTGAGCGTCATTTCGCTGCAAGTAACCTACAGTTGCAGTGGCGTGCAAAAGTTAAGCAACTTTCGCATTATGCGTCACCTCGAAGTAACATAGCTCGATGAAACTCGGGCCATACATAGAAAGAACTGCAACAGTGTAGTTCAGAATTTCTCTGAAAGAAACACGCAAGGAGACGACAGAAATGACAGTTACACTAAAGTCACCGCGTTTCATTATAGTTCCCTCAACATTACAAAAGGCGAAGTATATTTTTTAATAGGGTGTCACCAGGGACGAAAATGCATGCTCTTCAACGTGCTCCCTTTTTGCCCACAAGATGGATAAGGAGTTATTGTGGTAAGATGGCCTACTCCTCCACCAGCGCGGTTGACGGCTGCTGTGTGGTCTGCGGTACGTGTGAACCTGCTGCATCTCCTCACTCCAACGCACCCCACACGATGAAGACAGGAATTAAGTCGGATGAACGGGCAGGCCTGTCCGTTCGGCGATCATCCTTTCGTTCCGTGGGTTCCTGCACCTGCGCTGTAGAACGCGTTTGCTCATGATTATCCATAAAAAATGAAGCCAAGGCTCAATGTAGCCCTGAAAAACGCACATGGCGAAGAGCACTGTGTCACAATAACGCTGACCAATGAATGTACCTTGATCAAAGGATCTGAGGTCAGTATGCTCATGCAACATTATGCCTCACCACACCATAACACCTGGACCACCAAAACGATCATCTACGAAAAAGTTCCTGGGTGCGTTAGGTTTTCTCACCTGTCGCCACATGAGGGAAAATCCTGAATGACTACCCAGACTGAATCTGCTCTCGCCGCACGGGGTAGCCGCGAGGTCTGGTGCCCAGCTTTCCCAAGACCCCCTTTAGGAGGTTCGAGTCCTCCCTCAGGCATGGGTGTGTGTTTTGTCCTGAGCGTAAGTTAGTTTAAGTTAGATTAAGTAGCGCGTAACCCTCGGCGAAAGAAAGATGGTCAAATGTGTGTGAAATCCTATGGGACTCAATTGCTAAGGTCATCAGTCCCTAAATTATCCTAAGGACAAACACACACACACCCAGGCCCGAGGAGGACTCGAACCTCCAGCGGGACCAGCCTCACAATCCATGACTGCAGCGCCCTAGACCGCTCGGCTAATCCTGCTTGGCACCCTCAGCACAAGTGTCTGTGTATGTGCAGATGGATATGTGTGTGTGTGCGAGTGTTCACCTGTCCTTTTTTCCCCCTAAGGGAAGTCTTTCCGCTCCCGGGATTGGAATGACTCCTTACCCTCTCCCTTAAAACCCACATCCTTTCGTCTTTCCCTCTCCTTCCCTCTTTCCTGAAGAAGCAACCGTTGGTTGCGAAAGCTAGAAATTCTGTGTGTGTGTTTGTGTGTTTTATTTATTGTGCCTATCTACCGGCGCTTTCTCGCTTGGGAGGTCTTGGAATCTTTGTTTTTAATATATTTTTCCCATGTGGAAGTTTCTTTCTATTATATATATAAAATAGACAAGGAATATGCAATTCGCTCGTCTACTTATTAACACAGTACTATTTAGGACAGACACAGATCGCTCCGCATTTGCGTGACAGCTGGCTAACAGCACAGCGTTCGTATTAGCTCATTGATTACAAGGACAGCGACACTGAGGCCGCTGAGGCCCTTCGTGTCGTATTTTGCAACGGCCAGACTTGCCCGTTACCAGTGTCTTCATTAGGTGCAGCTCACGCTGAAAGTTCTCTGGAAGGTGTAGCCGCACACGTCCTTCGCACACGCAACACTCGGGCAAATGAAATATGGTCGCATTCTCTTTGCCTCGTAAGATACGACGTGCCGGCGGGCCATGCGTCATTTCTGCAGCCTTACTTATTGCACCACCGCCGAGCACACGCAATCCGTGTTATGGCCAATAGAGCCGCGCTCCCCAGCGTAGGAGTAGAAAGCAAGTCATACGGCAGATTTAGCTCAGCAGTCACTTCTATACTTGGACCAATGCTCCAAAGTGACCCAGTGTAACAGCTGCTCACGGGCAGGTCGAGGGATGTAACTTCGAATGTTGGTGAGTCCAACAGAATCAGTGTTGCATGGGTTACTTGCATCATTCAGATCACATACCTCAATTAATTCAATCAAAACACTGTTATATTAAACAATAGAATCTAATGAGTGAGTTCGAACGGTATATATTTGCAGGGGTATGCAAGTTCGTCAGAGATTTCACGAGAATTGCAAAGCACCCACAGCCACTTTTAATGAAGTCATCATGAAGGGAAAACCAGAAACTCTGTAAATACAGTACTCCAAGCAAAGTTTCTGTTTTTTAGTCACTTTCTAGCTGCCTAAAGACCGACATTACTTTACATTTTAACATATTAAAATAATCAAAGCTTGACCACTTTTCCGTTCTAAATAAAATCACAGTAGTATCTATTACCTAATAAACGTTAAACTCTTGTACATAAGACCAATACAATTTTCTTCCTAACTTTGAATGTCACCGTCAGTAGCCTTGCACCCATATGCTTTCTGATAAATAAATAAAGAACAAAAGTACCTATCATACACTAAACTTTACAACAAATATTCATTACCTAATGATTCTATAACGTGTCATACTGTCATCGTTCACTGTGTTTTGTCTTTAGGAAATGATGATCTGATGCTTAACTGAAAATACTGATAATTTGAGTTTTCTATATCTTTTAAACAAATAAAGTTATAGAATTGATATTTACAACATTGTCATTTTAATGATGCGCTTCTCCAAAGCGTTCAGATTTTAGCATTCAGGTATTTGTTACAAAATTTGTTAATTTCACTTCAACAGTGAATCCTAAACTATTATAGATAAGACCAATATTCAAGTTTTATTGGGATCATCATGAAAATTTATGAGGCATGGTAGATTAAAATTACTGTGGCTTCATTCATCGCACTACTACAGAATTGAATAGTTTTCATAAATGTTTCCCTTTATGGGCGATATTACGTCCGCCATATATAACACTGCTACGTCTCCTTGGCCGCAAACGGCTTCTATTGGGTTTCCGTATGACGTGTGTTCTCGTCTGTCTTACTCGCTCACTACAGCGCTTCCGCACACCACATCTCAGATGCTTCGATTCTCATCTGTTCCGGTTTTACCACAGCCCATATTTCACTACTATACAGTGCTGTGCTCCAAACGTACATTCTCAGAGATTTCTTCCCCAAATTAAGGCCTATGTTTGGTAGCAGTATACTCCTCTTGGGCAGGAATGCTCTTTTTGCCAGTGCTAGTTTGTTTTTGATGTCCTCCTAGCTCCGTCCGTCATTGGTTACTTTACTGCCTAGGTAGCAGAATTCTATACATTCATCTACTACATGACCATCAATCCTGATGTTAAGTTTCTCGCTATTCTCATTTCTGCTACTTCTCATTACTTTCGTCTTTTTTCGATTTACTCCCAGTCCATATTCCGTACTAATTAGATGGTTTATTCCTCTCAGCAGATCATGTAATTCTTCGTCACCTTCACTCAGGATAGCAATGTCATTAACGAATCGTATCATTGAAATCCTTCCACCTCGAATTTTAATCCCACTCCTCAATTTTTTTATTCAACAGTAGGGGCGAAACACTACACTCCTGTCTTAGATCCTTCATAATTCGAGCACTTTGTTCCTGGTCGCCCACTGTTATCATTTCCTCTTGGCTCTTGTACATATTGTACATTACCCGTCTCTCCCTATAGCTTTCCCCTATTTTTCTCAGAATTTCGAACATCTTGCACCATTTTACATTGTCCACTCGTCTCTTGATTTTCCTTTAGTCTCTCTCCCATTATCGGCCCCAACGTCAGAATTCCCTCGGTGGTGCCTTTACCTGTCTTAAAGCACATCCTTAATTTTTTTCCATTCTTCTGTATACAGTCTTGTCAGAAACTTGGACACATTAGCTGTTAAGCTGATTATATGATAATTCTCGCACTTGTCAGCTCTTGCAATCTTAGGAAGTGTGTGGATGATATTTTTCCGAAAGTCAGACGGTATGTCGCCAGACTCATACATTCTACACACCAACGTGAAAAGTCTCTTTGTTGTCACTTCCCCCAATGGTTTTAGAAATTCTGATGGAATGTTGTCTGTCCCTTCTGCCTCATTTGATCTTAAGTTCTCCACAGCTCTTTTAAATTCTAATTCTAATATTGGATCCTCTTCTAAATCGGCTCATGTTTCTTCTTCTATCTCATCAGACAAATCTTCCTCTCATAGAGGCCTTCAGTGTACTGTTTCCACCTATCCGCTCTCTCCTCTGCATTTAGCAGTGGAATACCCGTTGCACTCTTAATGTTACCGCCCTTGCTTTTAATTTCACCAAAGGTTGTTTTGACTTTGCTATATGCTGAGTCAGTCCTTCCAACAATAATTTTTTCTTGGATTTTTTCACATTTTTCATTCAGTCATTTCGTCTTAACTTCCCAGCGCTTCCTATTTATTTCATTCCTCGGCGACTTGTATGCTTGAATTTCCCTGAACGTCTTTGTACTGCCTTCTTTCATCGATCAGCTGAAATATTTCTTCTGTTACCCACGGTTTCTTCGCAGTTACCTTGTTTGTGCCTAACTTACTCATGAGAAATAAGTACGTTCTTCTCCAGCCGATTATGTGACGGCCAAAAGTGGCAGCGCGTTCGAGCGCATGGATCAGCAATGGTAGCAGTTTCCGTTTCTGCACAATATTTAATTGAGTCTTTCTTCGTACGTATGTCTGTGACAAAGAGGCCAGTATCTTTGCATTTAACTATGTTGAGTAGTGTTGATTAACTCTGTACAGTGTTTGCATATTTTTCAAGCATTAGAGTCGTTTGGACTGACTTTGCAGTGTACTGATAACCAGAAGCACCGAAGCAACCGTTTGTTTCGTTTAGTGTTACGTTCCTTGTGGTACAAATTAACCTAGACTAGAGAGTGGTAGAGATTGCGCCTGTTGTGTACGGATACAGGGAGAATTGGTCACTGTTCATAAACAATTGGAAGTTGGGTTGCCGACGGTCGGTTGGCTTGAGTGTGGTTCGCTGGGCTGCGGTGGCGTTGAGACACCTGAGATATGTCCTTCGGTGCTTTTTATGCCTATAGCGTCGTATGTGATCACCGGTACTTGGCAGTCACCAGTTTCCTGGCGATGAATGGCGAACAGTAGCGGGATCGCGAATCTCTAGGCGGAAAGCGAAATTGCTTCTGGACGCAAGGCTGTCCCCTTACGCCTTAAAAATATACTTGATGTATTGCTCACTGCTAAAAGTACATCTGAGCCAGCTCACAGCCAGCAAGCACCAATCAGGCGTCGCTTCTGAGGCTGGTAATTCCCCCTTCATCCCACCCATCATTATCAATATTTTTTGGGCACATAATACTATTTGGGTAGTTTGAACAGTTATTTTGATTACTATGGTTCGTTCTAGGATTGATTATAGTCATAAAACTCTTGTTGGTGTAAATAAAGTAGTTTTGAAAGATAATAATAACAAACTTTTGAATGGTAATCAAGCCTAAGACAATCCTCGCATGGGTTTTTAGAAAAAGATTGCAGACACTGTACGCTGCTCACCCATAGTTGTCAAAAGTTTGAATGTCAGCACAGTGAACATGCCAACTGTATATATTGAGTACAGTACATGTAATTTGTCATCAGTGTTTTGTTAGTCAGTCGCTACCAACAGAATGGGAATTTCGTGAAGTCATCAAAATACTCAAAAAACACAAAGCAAATGGTGAAGTCGCAATTACTGCAGAATTTCTGAAATGGTCTGAATCAAAGATTATAAGTGATCTATATGTATTCCTTAAGAACACTTAGAAAACAGAAAACGTTCTAGAAGATTTGGAAAATTGCTTTAATCCTTCCGTTACATAAAATGGGAGAGAAAAGGAATGTCAGAAATTATAAAAGAGTGTCATTTTTGTCAGTGGCATACAAAACATTAAAAAAAATACTCCTCAGCACAATTGCGGGAACTTTAGACAAACAACCGGCAATAGGATCTGGCTGGTTTCTGAAACGAAAGATCCTCCACAAGACCTATTTTTAACTTAAAAATCAGTAATAATTCGTCCCAGAATGTTAACCAGCAAACCTTTAATAGTATTATTTATTGATTTCAACCTGAACGCTGAAAGGCATAATCAGTCTTAAATGATGATGAAGATGATGATTGATTTCAAGAACTCATTTAATTCTGTGAACAGAAAAGCAATAGGTTTTGGTATTAAGGTAAAATTAACAAAGATAAGTCGTGAAGCTCTAACAAATGTGATACCTAAAGTTCAAGTTATCGTAGAAGTATCCTGACCATTTGAAATAAAGATTGATGTTGGAAAAGACGACAGTTTATCACATTCACTGTGCAACTGGATTAGAAAAAATTGTGAACATCTGAAATTTGGCGTTAATGAATTGAACCAACAATGATGGGAAGGAAAACAAATGGAGTTAAGGTAAACAGCCTAGCTAGAGCAGACATTTTGCAGCACTTTCGAAAAATCTGACAGAAACAGCTACTCGATTTTTGTTGGTTGGGTTGTTTTGGGGAAGGAGACCAGACAGCGAGGTCATCGGTCTCATCGGATTAGGGAAGGACGAGGAAGGAAGTCGGCCGTGCCCTTTCATAGGAGCCATCCCGGAATTTTCCTGGAGCGATTTAGGGAAATCACGGAAAACCTAAATCAGAATGGCCGGACGCGGGATTGAACCGTCGTCCTCCCGAATGCGAGTCCAGTGTCTAACCACTGCGCCACTTCGCTCGGTCCAGCTACTCGAATACCAGTACTCCAGAAGAGGATGGACAAGCGTAGTGCAGCCAGTCTCTTTAGTGAATGTTCTAAGTACTCTGCCAATGACACACAGTCTTCGGTTCGTCTTCCCCAAAACATTTTCCATGTGATCATTCCAATTTAAGGTGTTGGTAATTGTAATTCCTAGGATTTTCAGTTGTATTGACTGATTTTATATTTGTATGATTTATCTTGCAACAGAAATTTAACGAATTTATTTTAGTACTCTTGTGATTGACCTAACAAGCTTTTTCTGTTCAGAGTCGGTTGTCAGTTTCGGCACCATATAGATATCTTGTGTAAAGGATTTTGCAGTTGATTTTGATCTTCCGATTAGTTTACTAGACAGTAAAGATGGCTGCTCAGATTGTCTCTTAGGTCTTTTATACAGCTTAGGTCAGATTAGGTTACACCAGTGGTTACTACACTGTCTTGACATAACTTTAAGTAAACTGCAGTTGAGGCAAATAGAACATCTCGGAAGCATTTGTCTGAAAGTTTGAGGTATACATGTACCATGCAACAAGAGCTACAAACTCCCACAACTTTGACAACGTGATGCTTGACACAACATAAAACAGTATTTTGCCCTCACCATTACCAGTATTTCACTTAGCATTGCGATTCTCAACATAGATCTGCAGAGTATGGCCATGCCAGAATGAATGTAAGTGATGGCAAATACTGTTTCTTGCAATCGTGTCCATACCTGTTCATTAAGTTAGTGTTCCTGTTATTTTTTCGGAATGGAGAGTCTTCCCTTACTCATCTTCCTGAGGTTTTCCGATTGTAACTTACCCGTGGACTGAGGAATCGTAATTGATTAGTCCCTCACCCCATTCGTGACTACAGTGTTCCCTGGAGACAGACAGGCCGCAAGCCCATCCACGCCCGCATGTAAGAACCAGAAAAGTATCCTTTGTATCCTGTGGTAAAAACAGCTTGCAATTGCTCGAATTCCTTGCCGTTTCCGACATTATTAGCTTTCATACTCTTTTATACTCTGGAACTTAGCTGAGAAATTTGGAAATTAGAGTACGTAAAAACGGGGACGCCTTTACCCAAAACCGAGCGAGGTGGCGCAGTGGTTAGCACACTGGACTCGCATTCGGGAGGACGACGGTTCAATCCCGTCTCCAGCCATCCTGATTTAGGTTTTCCGTGATTTCCCTAAATCGTTTCAGGCAAATGCCGGGATGGTTCCTTTCAAAAGGGCACTGCCCATTTCCTTCCCCATCCTTCCCTAACCCGAGCTTGCGCTCCGTCTCTAATGACCTCGTTGTCGACGGGACGTTAAAAAACAGTAACCTAACCTAACCAGCCTTTACCAAAATGATTTTGAGGTTCCGGATCTTGGCCGCCTTGACAGCCCCACTTGTACTCAGCGGAAAGTTTCCCAACGTGATTATGGCCGCACGTCGGAATTAGCAGACTTTGAACGCGGGATGGCAGTTGGAGCTAGATGTATGGGACATTTCACTTCAGACATCGTTGGGGAATTCAGTATTCCGAGGTCCACAGTGTCAAAAGAGTGCCGATAATATCAAATTTCTGGCAATACCTTCCATCACAAACAACGCAGTGGCCCACTGCCTTCACTTAACGACCGACAACAGCGGCGTTGGCGTATAGTTGTCAGTGCTAACAGACAAGCAACACTGCGCGAAATAACAGCGGAAGCCAATTTGGGATGTACGACAAACGTATCCGTTAGGACAGTGCGGTGAAAATTTGCGTCAATGGCCTATGGCAGCAGACGACCGAAGCGAGTGCCTTTGCCAATAGCACACATCGACCTCTGTGCCTCTCCTGGGCTCGTGACTATGACGATTGAACCCTAGACTAACTCCAGTTGATAAGGGTTGACAGTAGGTTTCGAGTCTGGCGCAGACATCACGAAACCATGGCTCCAAATTGTCAACAAGACACTGAGCAAGCAATTGGTGGCTCTATAATGGTGTGGACGGTGTTTACAAGGAATGGACTGGGTCCTGCTTATGTTCGCCAGCTTGGAGACCAATTTCAGTCATTCATGGACTTCATGTTCCCAAACAACGACGGGGTTTGTATGGATGGCAATTGTTCGTAATTGGTTTGAAGAACATTGCGGACAATTCGAGCGAATGATTTGACCACACCGATCGCTCGGCTTGAATCCTATCAGACAATTATACGACATAATCAAAAATGTTCAAATGTGTGTGAAATCTTATGGGACTTAACTGCTAAGGTCCTCAGTCCCTAAGCTTACACACTACTTAACCTAAATTATCCTAAGGACAAAAACACACACACATGCCCGAGGGAGGACTCGAACCTCCGCCGGGACCAGCCGCACAGTCCACGACTGCAGCGCCTAAGACCGCTCGGCTAATCCCACGCGGTGGGACATAATCGAGAGGTCAGTTGCTGCACAGAATCCTGCACTAGAAACACCTTCGCAGTTAGGAAGGGCTATTGAGCCAGCATGGCTCAGTATTTCCCGGGGCCTCCAACGACTTGTTGAGTCTACGCCACGTCCCATTGGTACACTACACCGGGCAAAATGGGTTCCGACACGATATTAGGAGGTAATGCATATCTCCTGTCACCTCATTGTAATAGTGATCTCAGCGAGAACAGATTAACTTAGAGTGTTTATAAACAATACCTCGATCCCCTGTTTCCGAGAATGAGCAGTCTGCATGCTCAAGGTTTTGGAACTCCATATTTGGCAGTCAGTTTCTCATTGGCGTGGCGTTTCTCACCCACTCGCGACGTGGTTCAAGGCTGATTCACACACAAGCACGTGATGCTCGCGTACAGTGCGTAGTCGATTTTAGCCAGAAAGTGGTAGTAGTAGTAATGGTAGTAGTAATATTACTTTTATTCGTCCGTAGATCAGTTTCACAAGGATATTGTATATGACTTGGTACTAATACCTGAGATCGACAAACAAAACATAATTCATATGTACAGTCATTTACATACTTCCAGCTCTAATTTGACAAAGAGGGTAGGGGTAGTCGGCCATGGCTTTATGGTAGGAACCGTCTTGACATTTCTCTGAAGTAATTTAGGGATTATCACCGTAAATGTAAACTAGAATGGCCAGATGAGGATTCTTGCAAATACAAGGTCGGTATTTCAAACAATGCTACCTCATTCGGTTTATCCCTAGCGGACAATACAGTGTTACAAATATGTTTTCTTTCACTGCTCCCTCTTCCAGGTTTTTTTTATTATAAAGTGTACATTCGAACATTTTTAATTAGTGAGGAGTTTAATTTACATTGCCAGCCTTTGGTAGCACTCGTAGCCCTGAGGCGGTGGTTATAAACATTCCACATTTCACTTCGTGTACTGGGAGTTTCCATCCACTGACTGGGAATTTCATAGCCTTTCTCCTCTACTGGACATTTACTACCAGTCCGCAGCTCGTGGTCGTGCGGTAGCGTTCTCGCTTCCCGCGCCCGGTTTCCTGGGTTCGATTCCGGGCGGGGTCAGGGATTTTCTCTGCCCTGTGATGACTGGGTAGTGTGTGATGTCCTTAGGTTAGTTAGGTTTAAGTAGTTCTAAGTTCTAGGGGACTGATGACCATAGATGTTAAGTCCTACAGTGCTCAGAGCCATTTGAACCATATTTACCAACCACGCTGCATCAAAACAATTTTAGTGGAAGATACACCACTGCAACACACATGCGGCAAAACAGATTTCTCCTTCGTACCTTTATTCCTTCTTTAGTCCTAGTTCTTTTGTATTCTTCTTTGAAGTGAAAACTGCAACAGATCAGCCGTGTTTAGGGGAACACTATTTTCATAGCTTCAGTAGTAGCCATTTGAAAATTTCGCATACATTTCTCGATAACCTCCTGGGCATCTTACTTACTAATTCAGAAAAAAGTCTTTCATATCTATCTTAAATTTTGTCTGAAATAAAATCAAATGAAACATGAAATACTTTAGTTTCTTCTTCTGTGCGTCCGATGTCAACGTGTGTGGTGTACATTTCTTTGAATTGTTTAGAACTAAGGCTAAGTGTGCCTTTCATAAGAACGAATTTCTCTGCTTCTTCACAACCCTTGCCATTTTTGACAATTCTTTTCTCAGGAACAGACCCACCGTTAATTTTGAAAACACTATTACCTTCAGTTAATTCCAAGTGTCTTTGCTCAGTTGATTTCTGAGCCAGTGCAAGACAGAATTCTGGGTCGTCCCAGTAGCTTCCCTTCTTGATTTACAGACTGCAGTCTTGGAGGCCCATAATTTGACATATATGCGATCTAATCTAAACTGTTATCTTCCTGTCCTGAAAATCCTTTTTCAAAATTCAGAAAACGAGTAAGGTATTTTTCTACGTGGACTCTTCTGTTGCCGTTATGCATTCGTTTCTTAAGCTGCAAATCTCCTTCGTCAAGTTCCCAACAACGTTGCTGTTCAGCCAAGATTCTGCTATTTGCAATTTCTCAATGGTTTTAGACTTAGTGCGTTCCAAATTCACCCCCAACCACGCATTTTCTGTGCATCCAGTAGCAATGATCGCCCTTGACAAGACACGGCCTCCCTTTAGTTGCTGTACTTACTGCCGTTCCTCAGAGTGTATAGAACTCAAGTATCTTATCCATACGAAGCGATGGCTGCCGGCGAGGACAGTCCCTGAATGACGATGACAACAAATGCGCTGCTGGTGAACGACTGAAGTATACGAGAAGCAGGAGGGGAGACTGTGTTCGCAAAACACAACGATGAGAAACCGCTTTGTCGGAAGTCCAACGGTAGAGTGCGCGGACAATAAAGGTGGATTCATACTTGACGGAACGTCACCGTCACGTCAAAACATTCCCCTTTGTAGTTCCATTGGCGGTATTCACACAGGCCCCCAACGGAACGTCTTCAACACGTCACGTCAAGTCACGTCAACGTCACGTCAAGCTTTCTCGGGAAGAATGTTTCCACCGACCTGCTGAGCAGCCGTTACATTTAAGTACACATTGTGTGCTAATACTAAAGTATTCCGCACTGAGTGCTACCGCGAAGAATTCTTAATGTGTACTGGAAGACAATACTGGTGAGGCGTAGCGCCCTATACCGATCTTGCCTTGGTGGCGGTTAAGTGGGAGATGTGTCTCAGAGCTGGATAGTGACAGATGGTGACGCGAGACTGGACGCGCACGTAGTTTATGTATCAGCCGATAGAGGACAGTATTGGATAGGGGGACTGTGATTTTAGTTTCGATTGTGCCCACTAGAGTGCACTAAAGTAATGGAACGTTTTTCATAAAGTGTTCTAGTATTTTCATAAAGTGTTATTATGTCTTTTTGTGTATGTAAATGTTTTAAATGTGTTTTAGCAGTATGAATGATGATTGAGTGTGGTTTACGGTTAATATGAAGATAATTGTTTAATGAGTTATGTAGTGGGATTTAGTGTGGGAACATTTCGAAGATGTATGGATATGGACAAAGGGGATTTTTGTTGAATAGATTTGTAAAGTAAGTTTATGGTAAAGGGAAAGTTAATTCAGGTATAAATAACAATAGTAAATAACTTAATGCATAAACAAAACTTCAGCACATTAGATAATTACGTCGGCAAAAAGTGCAGTCATTAGGTTTACTATTTTGCGGTTGGTTATAGATGAAAAGCGCGGATTGACGTGCGAGAATGTTGTTTTGCTATTTCCTGTTGAGTAAACTGACCAATGGTAAAGCAGTATTCTTCTCTCGCCTTTCTCTACTGGTAGAGAGAGTATTCTAGAGAGGAGTCTGAGCCTAGCCATGAAACAGTTCAGACGTGTGTGGTAGTAGTTCCGATGGAAATGATAAGTTGCCATATCTAGCAGTGTTTCATACATCAAAAGTGTTGAAACGTGACAGCATAATTATTCCGATAGGTGTGTAGAAATTTAGGAATTTTTAAGAGAATTTTTAAACGAGAAAAATAAATTCCGCGTGGCGTATTGAGCAGGTCGGTGGCTAAAAACTGTGACTACATTAGATACCACCGACAGGTTTAATATTTGTCAAACATTCTCAATCATATACAATCCGTATTTTTGAAGCTATAATGTTTTTGGGAATGCAACACCATAAATTTGCTAACGTGAGTGAAAGGGGTTGTGAGTGACTGTGTTAAGACTAGCACGGGCTTGGCAGTGATACTTGTTCACATAAGTTTCATATTATATTAATTAAGGACAAAATTTCCAACCTTTTATTTTGTGTGAAAACTTTCTCCCGAAACGTAGATTAGTGACTTTAATTGCAGCCTGGTTCACGTCGAAGTACAGTAGGCTTTGCTCGGCTTCCCTACTGATGATATGCTGAGACAATGTTCACAGGTACGTGCAGATTCGTCGTAAAGGGACGGAAGGAACCGCGCCGCCGCACTGGGTTAAAGTACTTTATTTTATACAATCAAGGAATACATTTCAAAGTAAACGATACACATCTTGTTCAGTGTGCTGTACTCACGATTTTTCCTGTAGAATAGTGAAAAGAAAAACCGGGAATAGAGCTGATGCGGCATGCAGAAGTTTAGAATAAGATTCGTAATAAATTAACGACGAACAGCAGGTTGTAGATATACATGTAAACATAGTTCTAGCACACTAAAACGGCCCATCTAGGCGTTCGGTACGCAAACCATCAGCTTCTGTCTAGGCGGTATGGGACGCCTCAGTCTTGAATTTCTCTTCGTAATTTTTATTTGTATCTTGCTTAACAGGCAAAGAAACTGTTGTTTAGACATTCTGAAATATTTATAAAACGATGACTCCTCCTCTTCAGCCTCTTGTAAAGAGTGTGGAACTCTCCACAGGCTCGATTTCTTAACATTTTTCTAACCCAGAATCTTTTTGTCCCCTGTTCCTCATCACCAAGTGCCACAGCAGCCATTGCAAGCTGCTTAAAGTTTCTGCGTTTTATGACGATCCACCATGAACTACTAAATAGTGCCTCGGTTGAGTATTCTATGAACCAGCTGTAACGTCACGACGTTCTTTCGACGTTGACGTTACGTTTAGTGTGAATGCTTGGGTATTCCTCTGACCGTCGACGTTCAGAAACGTGACGGTTACGTGGCGGTGACGTTCCAGCGAGTGTGAATCCACCTTAACGAGGCTGGTAGATGCGCAGACGGCAGAGCGCGCATGGGGAGACTGGCAGGGGCGGGTGTTGCGGGCAGGCCGTTTTTCTTTTAAGAATATAGTGGAACTCTGTATGGTCCGAATTACATCGGCCACACATTGCGGGTGGAAAGCCTTGCTAGCCGCCGAAGTCCACGGCGCCAGTCATCATAGGATCACAATACATCCCTCCAAACATTGCGTCTTGTTCAGACTCGTGAAGACGTAGGGTAGTTGCCGAGCGTTGAAGGGGAAGTGCCGGTCTAAACTGAAGCCTAGGCTCGTATAAAAAAAAAAAATAAATAAATAAATAAATAAATAAAAAAAAGAAAGAAGTGAGACTATTCCACGCCCACCCCTGCATGGTGGCAATTCAAAAAGATCTGTCACCTGAATGAGATTTTCACTCTGCAGCGGAGTGTGCGCTGATATGAAACTTCCTGGCAGATTAAAACTGTGTGCCGGAGAGCTTCTGAATAGTTTGTAAGGTACGAGACGAGGTAGTGGCAGAAGTAAGACTCTGAGGACTAGGCGTGAGTCGTGCTTGGGTACCTAAGATGGTAGATCACCTGCGCGCGAGAGGCAAAGGTCCCGAGCTCGATTCTCGGTCCGGCATACAGTTTTAATCTGCCAGGAAGTTTCAGCTGTCACCTCTTTTGTGATTAGTATCTAAAAAGAATTCCTCTGAAAATGCAGCGATTTATATTCGTCTGGCTTGGTAACGACTTGTAACTTTCAGAGAAGTGTCATGAGTGAAGACTTTTGAGTAAAGCGTACACATTTCTCTTGTTGCCATGTTAAAATTTCCTTCTTTCTTGAAAACACAGCTAACGTTAGACAGTGTCACCTCGCTGACAGGTTACGCAGATGCAGTTCCGACAGAATTCTGAGACGTAGTTTATTGAATTTATTAATTGAGGAACTGAGGAAAAGTAAGGTCAACAACTTAAAGGAGAAGCACGTCCTCGGAAAGAATTAAACGTGTAATGTCTTTACTTATATTGTACCAAAACACATAGCGTTTCAGCAGCTATCGATGGCCCTTAAAATTACATTGTTTCATCGGAAAAGTCTGTAGTTTGTGGAATAACACAGTAGGTAATTAAGTTTAGCATTATAACCCAATGGTAAAATACTCTCATTCTAACCTCAGAACAGATAAAAAATAAATTATATATAACATTCACATTCAGGGTACCTTTCCAACAGAAAAAAAAATAGCAATGTAACCTTCCAACGCCGGCCGCGGTGGCCGAGCGCTCCTAGGCGCTTCAGTCCTAGGGTCGCAGGTTCGAATCCTGCCTCGGGCATGGATGTGTGTGATGTCCTTAGGTTAGTTAGGTTTAAGTAGTTCTAAGTTCTAGGGGACTGATGACCTCAGATGTTAAGTCCCATAGTGCTCAGAGCCATTTGACCATTTTTTTTTTTTTTTTTTTTTTTTTTTTTGGTGTGCTATTACTCGCCAAAATCTCATTTGGGTATCTCAAACAGTTTATGAAACATGAGGAATGTTGTGGATATCTCACTCTGGCCTTATTGCTGGCGCGGCGCGATCGCAAGTGAGTCTGCTACATCAGATGGATTTTGTCGAAATTGGTAGCAGAGGCCTCAACCCCAGTCTAAAACATAATTCAGTATGTTAGCGTGATTTCATACGCGGCAAGATACTACGTAATATGCATCATACCAAAAATCACAGCGACCCCTGTTTTTCATTATATATATATATATATATATATATATATATATATATATATATATATATATATATATATACACACTAATGGCCATTGAAATTGCTACACCACGAAGATGACGTGCTACAGACGCGAAATTTAACCGACAGGAAGAAGATGCTGTGATATGCAAATGATTAGCTTTTCAGAGCATTCACACAAGGTTGGTGCCTGTAGCGACACCTACAACGTGCTGACATGATGAAAGTTTCCAACCAATTTCTCATACACAAACAGCAGTTGACCGGTGCTGCCTGGTGAAACGTTGTTGTGATGCCTCGTGTAAGGAGGAGAAATGCGTACCATCACGTCTCCGACTTTGATAAAGGTCGGACTGTAGTCTATCGCGATTGCGGTTTATCGTATCGCGACATTGCTGCTCGCGTTGGTCGAGATCCAGTGACTGTTAGCAGAATATGGAATCGGTGGGTTCAGGAGGGTAATACGGAACGCCGAGCTGGATCCCAACGACCTCGTATCACTAGCAGTCGATATAACAGGCATCTTATTCGCCACGTCTCGATCCCTGAGCCAACAGATGTGGACGTTTGCAAAAAAACAACCATCTGCTCTAACAGTTCGAAGATTTCTGCAGCAGCATGGAGTATCAGCTCGGAGACCATGGCTGAGATTACTCTTGACGCTGCATCACAGACAGGAGCGCCTGCGATGGTGTAGTCAACGACGAACCTGGGTGCAGGAATGACAAAACGTCGCATCCGTGTTTGGCGACATCGCAGTGAACGCACATTTGAAGCGCGTATTCGTTATCGCCATACTGGCGTATCACCCGGCGTGATGGTATGGGGTGCCACTGGTTACACGTCTGGATGACCTCTTGTTCGCATTGACGGCACTTTGAACAGTGAACGTTACATTTCAGATGTGTTACGACCCGTGGCTCTACCCTTCATTCGATCCCTGAGAAACACTACATTTCAGCAGGATAATGCACGACCGCATGTTGCAGATCATCTAAGGGCCTTTCTGGATACAGAAGATGTTCGACTGCAGTCCTGGCCAGCCACACATCGTCAGGGGCTCGCGGAGTATGGATGTAGATGTAGATTCAACAGATCTCTCACCAGCTAAAAAACTCCTGTCAATGGTGGCCGAGCAACTGGCTCGTCACATGCCAGTCATTACTCTCGATGAACTGCTTTATCGTGTTAAGTTGCATGGACAGCAGTACCCGTACACGCCATCCAAGCTCTGTTTGACTCAATGCGCAGGCGTATCAAGGCCGTTATTACGGCCGGAAGTGGTTGGTCTGGGTACCGATTTCTCAGAATCTATGGACCCAAATTGCGTGAAAATGTAATCACATGTCAGTTCTAGTATAATATATTTGTCCAATGAATACCTATTTATCATCTGCATTTCTTCTTGGTGTAGCAATTTTAGTGGCCGGTAGTGTATGAATAGTTTCCGCAAAATCGTCTGAGAAACATAGCACGGCGTGCACCTCGATTCTGTCATCGCCGGCCGGCCAAAATATGGCAGCCACTGACGGCCTCCCCTTCTGAACAAACGAATTAATTCGCCCAGCGCTTTGCACAAAAACTGCTCGCTGGTCGTCGGCCACCGTATGCTGAGTGGACTCAACGCGAGGCGTCGACAGACGAGTCGGAAACGCGGCGGTCGTATAGCGCAGGTAGCCGGAGCGGTGGCCGTGGCGCTGACCGCTGGCCGGAGGCGGTGTGGCCGGCGCACGCTGGGAGGCCGCCGTGCACGGCCCACGGCGCACCTGCCGCCTCCGCCGCCGCCGCCGCCGCTGCCGCCGCAGGCCGCCTTTACGCCACGCAGCGCAGCGCCACGCGGCCTGCTTCCCAGAAGGGCCGTAAAAACTGGCCCGCGGCTGCTCAATGGCCGGTGATTGCCGGGGTGCGGACCGCGCCAGCGCCAGCACGATGACAGGCGCGTCGGGAGGGGGGGGGGTGGGGGGGGGGGGTGGAATGGGGGGCGCGATGCTTCGCCGCAATTACACAACAGCGCGGCGGCGGCGGTGGCGACGGCGGAGGACGGCCGGTCTGGCTGTGGCCGCCCCCAGGCGCGGGCCGGCGGCGGCAGGACCAGCCTCATGGAGTGACGTCACAAACCACATGCTAAGTCAAACTGGGCCTGCACGTTTGTTACAGCCGTTTCTAGGCCTGTCATGGTAGGTCCTCTAATGTTACGTTTCAACTCTCCCCCTCCCCCCCCCCCCCCCCCCCCTCTACCAAGGATATGCGACTTAACTTCTGAGGTCATCAGTCGTCTAGAACTTAGAACTAAATAAACCTAACTAACCTAAGGACATCACACACATTCATGCCTGAGGCAAGATTCGAACCTGCGACCAGAGCGGTCGCTCGCTCCCAAACTGTAGCGCCCAGAACCGCACGGCCACTCCGGCCGGCTCACGTGATGTACTGCGAACTATGGATCAAGGACAACAGGTAGATTTCACATTTCTAGCTTTCCAGAAAGAATTTTACCTGGTGCCCCATTGCAGACTGTTAACAATTTTCAAGAAGGTTATAGATATGTGAGTCGCTCGAAGACCTGTGAGGTGGCAGGTTGAATCAATGTCAAGTTAGCACCTGACATGAAAGATTATATGTCTCATAATGAGTAGATGAGTATGTCACCTGACATACTTCAGCGATAATGAGCAGACTTGCCTAATAAAATATATAGTATGCAATGCAAACTTATGACACTAAGTTCGACAATATTAACACACCGAACCTAAATGCTGCATGTCAATGAGCAAAAGGTGAAGAAATCTGCTAGAGGAAACGTTTTTTTTTTTTTTCTATCCCGCCTGAGTCTGCTCCTGAAAACTGAAAGGTTGGCCGAATGACGAAAGCGAGTAGGAGCAGGAAAAGGTGAAAATCTCTCGGTACTGCAGTGTGAATTATAGACGTTTACTATAGACAAAAACAAGTTAATAAATGATTACATAACGTTGCAATGATGAGCAAAGCTTTAGACCCGTCGTAAGTAGTACATAATCTCAATAGCAAGCCAACACCCTCTGAAGTTGAAGCGATGTTTCCAGGCCGTCTGCTCTTGATGAAATGGGGTGAATTTGGAGCGGAGTTCGTAGATTTGGACGGCGCCTGCTAGAGGGCGCTGTCGTCGGTGTCGGTGTCGTAGTGCTAACCTAAGAACTTCCACCTACGCCATGGCATCTTAACTATCGATACCACACGTTTTAGTTTGGGGGCAGACGCGAGTTGCGCTGTCAAGACCCAAGTACAACAGAACGCTTTTATAAAAGGAGTTGGGTACACGTAGCGACAGGGACAACGAACGTACCTGGGCGACAAATTGGGGAGAGCAGGGAGCGTGCCAGTGCTGCGTCCTATGGAGAAAAGCTTTAGAAAACTGCGTTGGGGAATTTCCAGATGGATACAAACAATTTGAAGGCAGGCAATTTACGATTGGCGGAGGTAGTTTCCGCAAGACGAAAGGAACGCTCCTATTGGTTGGAAAAAGCCTTGGCATGAAGCACGAAAGGACCCAGGTGGGGGACAGTTTGCTACGAGGGACACGAGACCGAAAACATCAGGGACTCTCCTCTGAACCAGCATCAAGTGCAGAGCAGGGCGCATCACGCTCTGTACGACGCCAACAGAGGAATATTGTGCGAACACTGCATTCACTTTGGCTGATATTCAGCTAGAAATTAGCTGAAGAGTCGTTGAGCTCCAATAGTGGACAAACGAAACAGCCACGTAGTTAATTGTTCTTGTGAGAACTGAGAGGGCATTATAATATGCACAGTGCTCCACCTATGCACGTGTATATCGCCATATTTTAACACCAGGGATGAGTGCATGTTTTCTTGCCTAACGAGGAACGTAGGACAGTTCCTGCTCATAAAATCAGTAAGGCTTTTGATTAGCTTTTATAGGATTTTCATAGGACGAGAGCAGCCATGCAGCCGAGAGCTCATCGCAGCCTAGGTAAAAACTGCTAGTAGAGGTGTAAACTTGTTGGTTTACCAGCTTGCGTCCGCTGTGAACTCGAGCAACCTTGAGTAATTTTTTGCTCAGATTGTCACAAAACCTAACCATCCTACGAAGACTGGATTGTCATCCCAAGTAGTACCGATCTTAGAACCGGAACTGGATGATTAGTCGCAATATTGGCCAATTTCAAGGTGTAGTCGTAACAATTTTGGAGAGAATCTTCTGGTTAAAATTTGACAATAATCCTGAATTAAAAACAATTTGTGTGCCTTGTCATATGGGTCCATTCCTAACCCCTTTTATTTATTCTACAGACGATTACGCATGCACAGTGTGTTTTTGCTGACGTTGACGATAGAGAAAAGGAGTGGTATGTCAGAGACTTCTTAAGTAATAGAACCCAATATGTTGTTCTCGACGGCGAGTATTCATCAGAGTCAAGGGTGTCGTCAGGGGTGCATCAGGGAAGTGTGATAGAACTACTCTCGCGTAACGCTTCTAATATCTGAGTTCTGTTGGCGGCCTAAGGCTGCATCTGTGTTACTTAGCTAGATTATCTCTGATACAGATAGTCCAATTGCAGAATTTCGTCTCACCTGGAACAATAACCGGTCAAGATTTATCGTACATAACAGGTTAACAGGTTTCTAGTCTGTGTTTTACTGTTTCAACGTTTAGCGCTGTGTACGTGTTACGTACATGTGATTGTTCCTTTGTCTCGTCGTTTGTCTTAATGTCTTAATTTGCGACAACCCATTGCTCTCCCTGTCGTCTAACTCGATGTCGATGACGTCTCGTTTCTTCATAGATACTATAGTCAATTTTTGAAATTTGATCCGTCTGTCTCTGCATTTACATGGCTACTCTGCAAATCACTCTTGAGTGCCTGACAGAATAATCGAATCACCTTCACGATAATTCTCTGTTATTCCGCTCTCGAACAGCACGCGGAAAAAAAGAACACCTATATCTTAAAATTGTATTGAAGAAAGAAACGCCTGACATTTATGTTTTGTGGGCTGGACAGCTTTAGGCGAAATCCCTCACCGGACCCACATACTTGCCGGGAGACACTATTGTTATAGTCATTTCTATGTGATCACTTTGCCCTCTGAACTGAAAAGAGCGACATGAAGCGATCAACAGGCACAGTAAAGACACTGCCCAAAACATCTGTGCAAAGTTCCAAGGGATTTTCACAATGGTTTCCAGTTCGTGCCTAATCGGACTTTACTTTCCGAATACGCCTCGTACTTATCCATAGCACTCAACACATTGTGTGAGTAAAGAGCCAGTTATGTTTCACAAGGACGATGCATATCGACTTTAACGATGAGGGTCTGTAACTTAGTGGCTTTCTCCCACTGCCTTTCTTGAATATTGGTGTGACCTATGCAACTTTCCAGTCTTTGTGTTCGGATATTTTGTCGAGCGAGAGATTGCATGTGGTTGCTAAGTATGGCGCTATTTCATCAGCATGCTCTGAAAGGAACCTAACTGACATACAGTTTGGACTGGAAGACGCGTTTATTAAGTGATTTAAGTTGCTTCACTGTTCTGAGGATATCTGCTTCTAAGTTACTCATGTTGGCAGTTGTTCTCAATTCGAATTCTGATCTATTTACTTCGTCCTCTTTGGTGAAGGAATTTCGGAAGGCTGTGTTTAGTAACTCTGCTCTAGTAGCACTGTCATGGATAGTATCTCCATTGCTATCGCGCAGAGAAGGCAGTGATTGTGTGTTGCAGCTAGCATACCTTACATACGACCAGAATCTTTTTGGATTCCTGTGAGGTTTCGAGACAAAGTTTCGTTGTGAATACTATAATAAGCATCTCGCATTGAAGTCCGGGCTAAATTTCAAGTGTCTGTAAAAGATAGCCGATCTTTGGATTTTCGGTTAGTTTAAATTTGGCATGAATTTTTCGTTGTTTCGGTAAAGGTGTTCTGTACTATTTGGGTACCATATGTGATTACCTCAGTCGTTTTTCAGTTTAATTTATATACACTCCTGGAAATTGAAATAAGAACACCGTGAATTCATTGTCCCAGGAAGGGGAAACTTTATTGACACATTCCTGCGGTCAGATACATCACATGATCACACTGACAGAACCACAGGCACATAGACACAGGCAACAGAGCATGCACAATGTCGGCACTAGTACAGTGTATATCCACCTTTCGCAGCAATACAGGCTGCTATTCTCCCATGGAGACGATCGTAGAGATGCTGGACGTAGTCCTGTGGAACGGCTTGCCATGACATTTCCACCTGGCGCCTCAGTTGGACCAGCGTTCGTGCTGGACATGCAGACCGCGTGACACGACGCTTCATCCAGTCCCAAACATGCTCAATGGGAGACAGATCAGGAGATCTTGCTGGCCAGGGTAGTTGACTTACACCTTCTAGAGCACGTTGGGTGGCACGGGATACATGCGGACGTGCATTGTCATGTTGGAACAGCAAGTTCCCTTGCCGGTCTAGGAATGGTAGAACGATGGGTTCGATGACGGTTTGGATGTACCGTGCACTATTCAGTGTCCCCTCGACGATCACCACAGGTGTACGGCCAGTGTAGCAGATCGCTCCCCACACCATGATGCTGGGTGTTGGCCCTGTGTGCCTCGGTCGTATGCAGTCCTGATTGTGGCGCTCACCTGCACGGCGCCGAACACGCATACGACCATCATTGGCACCAAGGCAGAAGCGACTCTCATCGCTGAAGACGACACGTCTCCATTCGTCCCTCCATTCACGCCTGTCGCGACACCACTGGAAGCGGGCTGCACGAAGTTGGGGCGTGAGCGGAATACGGCCTAACGGTGTGCGGGACCGTAGCCCAGCTTCATGGAGACGGTTGCGAATGGTCCTCGCCGATACCCCAGGAGCAACAGTGTCCCTAATTTGCTGGGAAGTGGCGTTGCGGTCCCCTACGGCACTGCGTAGGATCCTACGGTCTTGGCGTGCATCCGTGCGTCGCTGCGGTCCGGTCCCAGGTCGACGGGCACGTGCACCTTCCACCGACCACTGGCGACAACATCGATGTACTGTGGACACCTCACGCCCCACGTGTTGAGCAATTCGGCGGTACGTCCACCCGGCCTCCCGCATGCCCACTATACGCCCTCGCTCAAAGTCCGTCAACTGCACATACGGTTCACGTCCACGCTGTCGCGGCATGCTACCAGTGTTAAAGACTGCGATGGAGCTCCGTATGCCACGGCAAACTGTCTGACACTGACGGCGGCGGTGCACAAATGCTGCGCAGCCAGCGCCATTCGACGGCCAACACCGCGGTTCCTGGTGTGTCCGCTGTGCCGTGCGTGTGATCATTGCTTGTACAGCCCTCTCGCAGTGTCCGGAGCAAGTATGGTGGGTCTGACACACCGGTGTCAATGTGTTCTTTTTTCCATTTCCAGGAGTATACATCTCTCAACTGCTCTCGGTACAATTTCTCTGAGTTCAAGCCACAATTGGTGTACACTTACATTGTTGATTTGGAAGGAGTGGAAAGCGTCTCTCAGGAAGGCGTCAAGCGAACTTTTACCTGCTTTTTTGAACATATATATATATATATATATATATATATATATATATATATATATATATATATATATATATATATATATATATTGGAGGATTTGGCAGCTACAGTATTCAATTTCCCTACAACAACGCTGTGTTCAGTAATCCCTGTATCGGTTTTGATGCTCGTTATTAGCTCAGGATTACATGTTGCTACGAAGTCAAGTGTGTTTTCACAACCGTTAATTATTCGAGTGGGCTCGTCAGCTAATTGCTCGAAATAATTTTCAAACAATTCGTTTAGCAGAATCTCGATTGATGTTTTATGCGTACCTGCGGATTTAAACAGGCATTTTCGCCAATATATAGAGGTTAAATTAAGGTCACCACCAACTATAATTGTATGAGTCGGGAACGTATTTGAAATTAGACTCAAGTTTTCTTTGATTGTAACATCTGAGCTGGGAGGTCGATAAAATGGCCAAATTATTATTTTCTTCCGGTTTCCAAGAATGATCTACCCATACTAACGCACATGAACTATCTACTTCAATATCGCTACAAGATAAAATACTTCTAACAGAAACAAACATGCCAACGCCAACTGTGTTTAACCTATCCTTTCTTAACGCTGTTAGATCCTTCGCAAAAATTTCGGCTGAACTTTTATCCGGCTTTAGGCAGCTTTCAGTGCCTATAACGATCTGAGCATCAGAGCATTCTGTTAGCGCTTGGAGCTCTGGAACTTCCCCAATTCAGCTAGTATAATTTACAACTATTATACCGATTCTTCCTGGATCTACGTTCCTCCTGTATTCGACCTGCACCCTTTGAGACTGAAGCCCTTTTTGTGTTTTTCCGAGAGCATCTAACCTAAAAAACCGCCCAGTCCAAGCCACAAAGCCCCTGCTACCCGGGTAGCCGTCTCCTGCGTGCAGTTGACTCCTGACGCATTCAGCGGAACCCGAAACCCAAGCACCCAGTGGTGAAAGTCGAGGAATCTGCAGTCTACACGGTCGCAGAACCATCTGAGTCTCTGATTCAGACCCTGCACTCGGCTCTGTACCAGAGGTGCAGTGTCTGTCTTATCGACTATGCTTCAAATGGCGAACTCTGCTTTCATCTCGCAAGCACTCACAGCCCGTCTACATCTACATGGATACTCTGCAAATCACATTTAAGTGCCTGGCAGAGGGTTCATCGAACCACCTTCACAAGTCTCTATTATTCCAATCTCGATTAGCACGCGGAAAGAAGGAACACCCTATATCTTTCCGTACGAGCTCTGATTTCCCTTATTTTGTCATGGTGATCTTTTCTCCCTAGGTAGGTCGGTGTCAACAAAATATTGTCGTATTCGGAGGAGAAAGTTGGTGATTGGAATTTCGTGAGAAGATTCCGTCGCAACGAAAAACGCATTTCTTTTAATTATGTCCAGCCCAAATCCTGTATCATTTCATTGACCATCTCTACCATATTTCGCGATAATACAAAACGTGCTGCCCTTCTTTGAACGTTTTCGATGTACTCCGTGAGTCCTATCTGGTAGGCATCCCACACTGCGCAGCAGTATTCTAAAAGAGGACGGACATGCGTAGTGGAGGGAGTCTCCTTAGCAGATCTGTTATATTTTCTAAGTGTCCTGCCAACAAAACGCAGTCTTTGGTTAGCCTTCCCCACAAAATTTTCTGTGTGTTCCTTCCAATTCAAGTTATTCGTAATTGTAATTCCTAGGTATTTAGTTACATTTACGGCCTTTATATTTGACTGATTTATCGTGTAACTGAAGTTTAACGGATTTCATTTGCACTAATGCGGATGACCTCACACTTTTCGTTATTTAGGAACAACTGTCACAATTTTCGTACCATTCAGATATATTCTCGAAATCATTTTGCAGTTTGTTTTGATTTTATGATGACTTCATTTGTCGATAAATGACAGCGTCATCCGCAAACAACCTTACCACTTCTATTAGCGACTCGAAACCAGAGAGAGTCTCTTCCGATTCAAAACAACACACATTATTGGTACCGACGTGAGCCACACCCTGCAGCTGGTTGCACCCTGTGCTCTTCATGGCATCTGGAAGGACACGTTCCACATCTGAAATGACTCCACCCAGCATGGTCACGGAGTGCACACTGGCGTTCTTCCCCTCCTGGGCAGACATGTACCTAAAGGGCCTCATAATGCTCTTAACACGGATCTCCCGACTACCAGTAATTCCGCCGCCAGTGACTGCCCGGACACTGCAGGCCGAGAGGTTTACTCTGAAACAGCGACTCCATAGGGCTGAGGGACTGTGTCAGCCACAGACAACACCTGGAACATATTTGTCAGACTAACTGGGGAGGCCCCTTTTGAAGTCTTTTGCAGTCTGCCACGTCATGAGGCCACCTCCCACTCGATCACAAAGGAGAGGTCAACATCAACGTGAGCTGTAACTGAGCTGGCCACTGTTGCGGACTGATCGGCACACTAATGAGTGATGCTGGATGTCCGTTGTACATCTCCATGGCCGGGTCACAACAGTGACGCCCATGCACTGCAACCTGAGGCTGTGTAACAGAAGCCCGGTGCTACCTGGAGCTGCGGGTGGAGTATCACCAACTCAGCTCGCATCCACATTCAGCAATCACAGTACCTATTCATACCAAAGGCCATAGGAAACTGCACTACACAGACAAAAACTGACTATCGACATGCGCTGCGGAGCTCTATTCTAGACACTGAATAAAACCCAAAGAATGTGTCTAGTAAGTCAGATTCACTAGCACAGATTCAAAACCTAAGCTACCAAAGCACGCAGTTGGAACTAAGTAAGTCGCAACCTGGTTAGTAACTTGTAAAATGGCACAAAATCGGTTACTTTCCGACACAATCGAAAACGCGAGAACTGTGTAAAGCAAATATTAAATTAATATGCAGAAATCCAAAACCTTTTTGTGTTTGTTGCTTGTTAAATAGTTTCCACGAGCCTGCGTCTCTGGGGTAACTGCTGGTACGTTTCGACTTATGTGGCTGCACCGCACACAATATAGAGCTAAATGTACCGGAGATCCATATTCCCCACATTAGAGGTCACCACCATCAGCTGCAAACGCACTGGATGAGGGAGGTGCCCAGTTAGATCAAACATGCCCCCCTTCGACTGACATTTTTCATTTGTAACAGCTTCCTGATGACGTGGGAAAAGCCATACAGCCTAGCGACTCGCTGACTCTCACTCTAGTTGCCAGAACTGCACAGGCCAGCTCGATATTTTCACATATAGTCTCCTGACCTTATCGAGTGTTCCTTTCTTCAGATAGTGGGACGCAGCTCGATATTTCATGGTTATATCTATTGCAAAGGCATCCCACGACTCACACTGTGAAACGTCCGATTGAAAAATTATACAAGACTGTGCTTAAACTGACACACAATAGTTTTTAGCGCAACGCAATCTGACTTCCAAAAATCCCTACAAACGAATGGCCTGGACTAACATTAATCTATACCTTTCACAAATCACTTACCTCAGAAAAATCTTCGTTACTCGAACTACTGCAATACAGCGAGCGCCACTACTGCCAGCTAACTAAAAGTTTCAAACTACGGAAGTCACTAACTAATGATAGGCACAGTTAGCAAATGAAAGATTTTAATAGAGAACAAACAATGTATTTACCTTTATAGTCATAATATATATATCAGTTCATGACACCAATTCTTACAGATTTCAAACCTCCGCCATCTCTCTCCACACGTCCACCACTGCTGGCGGCTCACCTCGAACTGCGCAACGCTACGCGCTGTTAGCATCCAGCTGCCGCTGCCCAACACTACAATGGCAGACAACAATGCAAACCCGCCACAGACTGCACACGGCACAGCCATTGATTTTTATACAGAGCGCTATGTGGCGTTACCAATAAGAAAACCTAAACAGCCTACTTACATAGCCCCATGCTCCCCACAAAAAATTTTTACAAATTGTTTTGGGCAGTGGCCAATAATGGTTTGATAAAATTTTTCATAATTACTATAACAAAGATATCAAATGCACACACTTATTGATACAATGTTGGTCAAAAGCTAAAATTCTCTCACAGTCCATAAAGACAGTCCTGATCGTTCATCATAGTAAAATTGCAGTGTTTTTTTCAAAGTCTGAGCAATAAAAGAAATTGCACTTGGAAGTAGTCGATTTCTAAGCAGTCTTGAAGAAGTAGTGTTGTCCTTCCAACGAAAGACAGTGCTGACTCTTGACATGCAGACAGGTAATGGGCCACAGCAGAGTCAGTCGACGTTGAAGACTATCGGTAGGTAGGTCATCACACAGCAGACCCACTGTAGTCCTGGTAGAGATTACTATTGGTGGGCCACCAGAGGTGCAGACCCACTGCAGTCCTTGTAGAAATAATGGTATTGGTGGGTCATCAAAGGTGTAGACACACTGTAGTCCTTGTAGAGATGGCCAGCAGCCATCTGTTTGACTGTGCAGGCGCACAATCACCACTGAAGAGCCTTGCGGATAATGTAGCAAGTCCATAACCACCTCTTATGCACTCACAAAAATTGTTTTTGAAATGTCCTTACAACCAGCAATGCTGTTATCCAGTCCCTTACTGAATTATTAACACACGTGCAAACACTATCAGTCTCTACTTCTCACATATTGTCCATATACTATGACCAACAGAAATGTGTGCAGTGAAATGTAATTTATAAGTTACTTAATTTGATGAACTGGTGTCAGTTACAATTTTATAACATAAGAATGCAATAACAAAGGTACAAAATACATCTTTAAAGAACATAACAATACAGATAACATTTGCAGTAGTACAGGCTTTACAAAAGAATCGAAATAGCAAATACATCAGTGTTACAAAAATTACGACATAAGTACATACATAAAAGGTCAGAATAACTTTTGAAACATCAACTTCACACATGAGCATTAGAACAAAACAGAGTAAATAATGTGTAAACATCTTTACGAAGTAAATAACATGTTATTAATGCAAATTATATTTGAGGATAACAGTATTCCTCATCATAGTGAATGTAGCTTAGTAATAGAAAAATTTTGCTACATAAGTCTTATCAGATAAACATATAAAGACAGGAAGAACATAAATACACAAGGGTACACATACACATAGTGGGATAACACAAGGAAATGGCAGGGTTTGTTTTATTGCAGTATTTTGCAAACAAAACTTTCTTTACTTCTCGGAGATCTCCCTTCGTTCTTCATTATTTCCAAAAAGTCCTATCTATACCTGCTTTCTGTGCTTTTCTCATATAACCTCTCAGTGCATTTCTTCAAATCCATCGCAACTCATTCTCTTATATAGGCTACCCCCTCTTAAGCTAACTTCAATCTACTGAGCTCAGATGCTTAACTAAGGGACGAGGCAATGCAGCGGCACAAAACAATTCATACAAACAGCAATGACAAAAAAAGCAAGTAAGCATAGCGAGCAGCAATAAATGTAATAATTTATACCTAAACATAACAAAGCCGAAGCAGAAAAAGTATTACAGTAAAAAATGTTTAATACCTATGTCACATCTTAATGTCTATGTAATTAAAATGGTGCACCACAAAAACTAATGCTACAACAAATTACCAACTACTTGAAAAGAAAATTATATATACAGTTACTGTTATTAGTCGCTTCTTATTGCTCTTTCCATTCCAAGACCTCCTTTTTCGAAGAATGTGGATCATGAAATAATTATTTAATAAATCTGTTGACAGAAAGTGTTCACATTAGCAAATGCATTTAATTTTATCCTGGCAGGGTCGCCATATGAAACGTCCCCTTTGAAAAATTATACAAGACTGTGCTTGAACTGACACACAATAGTTTTTAGCGCAACGCAATCTGACTTCCAAAAATCCCTACAAACGAATGGCCTGGACTAACATTAATCTATACCTTTCACAAATCACTTACCTCAGAAAAATCTTCGTTACTCGAACTACTGCAACACAGCGAGCGCCACTACTGCCAGCTAACTAAGAGTTTCAAACTACGGAAGTAGGCACAGTTAGCAAATGAAAGATTTTAATAGAGAACAAACAATGTATTTACCTTTATAGTCATAATATATATATATATATCAGTTCATGACACCAATTCTTACAGATTTCAAACCTCCGCCATCTCTCACCCCACGTCCACCACTGCAGGCGGCTCACCTCCAACTGCGCAACGCTACGCGCTGTTAGCATCCAGCTGCCGCTGCCCAACACTACAATGGCAGACAACAATGCAAACCAGCCACAGACTGCACACGGCACAGCCAGTGGTTTTTATACAGAGCGCTATGTGGCGTTACCAATAAGAAAACCTAAACAGCCTACTTACAACTGTACCTCTACTGACGTGATGCTGAATGCCGCTCACAGCCCCAGGACCACACATGTTTCTTCACGGCTCACAGTTATCCTGTTCAACTCAGTTTCATCTCAGTACGTGCAGTGTCTGATCAAAACTATCCGCACATCAACACGGAATGCAGAAATGGCCGCAAGATGTCGCGAGGGGCGGACCCACTAGCGTAAGTGCGAGCAGGAAGTACAGTATTGACAGCAGAGAAGAATCTACAGCAGAATGGGCCGATCAGTAATTCTAAAGCTGAACAAGGCGAGTGTCAAATGGTTGTCACAATCACCAATTAATTGATTTACGAATGAAGATACATCATCTTGAGGATAACATAAAGACAGAAAGTATGAAGGTCATAATTCTCTCACTCATATTGCATGATATATATATCAGTAAATTTAAGACTGGCCACGAAAAGAAAGAGCTAAATTACCAAAAAACAAATACATATCGATGATACAGTAAAATATGGAGATATATCTATCAATGAACCAGGACTACGCTCTCTTATTTCCTGAAATAAAAAAGCATAAGAATTGCATATAAAATATTTTTTCCAAAAATAAGTTTTATAATTAAATGGCAGTGATCGTTCATTTATAAATTACAGAGTACAGCAATTAGTCGTCCTTTTTTTGTAGGTTTTATAAAATCTACAAAAAAGGACTGATTGCGCGCTCTATAATTTGTAAATCACAAAAAAGTCACTGAGTGCACCTACTTACCTAATGGAAGGTAACCTGATGAACATTCATTTCAGTTGTCACTAGATAAGAAGCAGCTTTAAGAATATATTTGAATTTATTTAGGAGAATAGCAGGTTTGTTTGTAACAACAAAAATGTGTTTGTGATAATTGGTGAACAGAGTAATCGTCAGTTTAAAGCTAAAGATGTTGAAACTTTCGGATTTTCAAATAAAAGAAATGTAACTTTAGGTCATGTTAAGGAAAAATATAGAAAAAGTTATGAACATAGAGGTAATAATGAATCGTTACCTCTTTCAAGCATACCTCTTTCAAGCATATCTATGAAACAGGTCTGTTTTCTTTAGTCATGTAGTGAAAAATGGAGCTAAGATTGGGTTTACGAAGCAGTTTCATCATTCACTGGAAAACATGGTCAACACAAACTATAAGAAGCTACCAAAATCATACATGGGCAAAAACGAAGACACTGTCTCTCTGCAACAGGAGGACTCAATCAGTAAACGTTAGTCAACACACTATGACACACGGGCAGAATTCACGTCCTCGCAGAAGTGCGTGAGAAAACAGAAACTAAAACTAAATTACGGAGCACCTGACAAGCTGCTACAGCCACAGTCGGGTTCTCTCACCTGCGCGACTGCCGCTGACAGTCCGTAGCGTTTTTAGTAAACTGAACAGAATTTTAGAACAAAAGATTCCAACGTGACTGAATGTGTACTGTAAGTTCCGACGTATGGCAGTCAGATAACGATTTTTGAAGTAAAATCCGTTGAACATCTAATTGTTGAGGAAGCAGCTGAGAGATCGATGTTAGGAATTACTGCGAGAGATAGGAAAAAACAGCGGATAACGGCATAGGCGAGAGTAGCTACAGAGGTGGAAATGCGTGAGACACGTAGCGAGGCGAATTGATGATAGATCGATCAAGGTAATTCTTTACTGGATTCCAGGGGACAGAGAAATACGAGGTGATGACCTGAAGGAACATGGAGCTGCATGGGATAATCTCGAGAAGGGCTTTATCTAGTAGCATGTATGAAGTGGTTCGTGAGAGCAATAATTACATTTCTCTTCAAGTACAGCCTCAGTCCAGAAGGATTCGCGACTTCACTAATTAAAAAAATATAGAAACTTTAATATAATGGTTTTAATACACACGTCAAAAAATGTTTTGCATCACCCCGGTTCCCAGAACCCCTGAAGATAGACGTTGGCGTGGATATCGTATCACAGACACGGTCCCTTTGACTGATCAGAGATGTCACTAAATCCGTCCAAAGATGTAAACAACCATGCATGAGCAGCGCCTATTGACGGAGGGGGTCCGACAGCCGATCAATTCCAGTCATTCCACCAGGAAGGAGGTGCGCGGCTCGTGTTGTCTGTAGTTCAGCCATGCCTAGACGGCCAATACCGCGGTTCGATCGCGTCCGCATTGTTACTTTGTGCCAGGAAGGGCTCTCAACAACAGAAGTGTCCAGGCGTCTAGGAGTGAACCACAGCGATGTTGTTCGGACATGGAGGAGATACAGACAGATTGGAACTGTCGATGACATGCCTCGCTCAGGTCGCCCAAGAGCTACTACTGCAGTGAATGACCGCTACCTACGGATTATGGCTCGGAGGAACCATGACAACAACGACTCCGTGTTGAATAATGCTTTTCGTGCAGCCGCAGGACTCCGTGTTACGATTCTAAATGTGCGCAGCATTCTGCATGATGCGCAACTTCACTCCAGACGTCCATGGCGAGGTCCATCTTTGCAACCATGACACCATGCAGCGCGGTACAAATGGGCCCAACAATATGCCGAATGGACCACTCAGGATTGGCATCACGTTATCTTCACCGACGAGTGCCGCATATGCCTTCATCCAGACAATCGTCGGAGACGTGTTTCGAGGCAACTTGGTCAGGCTGAACGCCTTAGACACACAGTCCAGCGAGTGCAGCAAGTTGGATGTTCCCTGCTGTTTTGGGGTGGCATTATGTGGGGCCGACGTACGCCTCTGGTGGTCATGAAAGGCGCGGTAAAGTGTGTACGATACGCGAATGCCATCCTCCGACCGATAGTGCAACCTTATCGGCAGCAAATTTGCGAGGCATTCATCTTCATGAACGACAATTCGCGCCCCTATTGTGCATCTTATGAATGACTTCATACAGGATAACTACATCGCTCGACTAGAGTGACCAGGATTTTCTCTAGACATGAACCCCATCGGACATGCCTGGGATAGATTGAAAAGGGCCATTTATGCATGACGTAACCCACCAACGACTCTGAGGAATCTACGCCGAATCGCCTTTGAGAATGGGCCAATCTGTACCAACAGTGCCTTGATGAGCTTGTGGATAGTACACCACAACGAATACAGGCATGCATCAATGCAAGAGGACATGCTACTGGGTATTAGAGGAACCGGTGTGTACAACAATCTAGACCACCACTTCTGAAAGTCTCGTTGTATGGTGGCACAACAAGCAATGTGTGGTTTTCATGAGCAATAAAAAGGGCGGAAATGATGTCTATTTCGATCTCTCTTCCGATTTTCTGTACACGTTCCGGACCTCTCGGAACCTAATTGATGCAAAATTTTGTTTTATGTGTGTACTTGAGATGTACTACAAAGCCGTCCCCTCAATCCCCTTCCACTCGAGTACACTGCTCAGAACGGTAATACAAACATGTGAATTTGCCAGAAACACCCTTTTTCGGATGTTGTTCAACTCCCATCTCACATTGGCTAGAATATATGTTATGTCGCCAAAACTTCGACGCTTCCTGTGAATTTCTGCACTTTGTCATTTAATAGCAGGTTGATATTGATAACACCAAGTTTTGCCATCCACGACAATGTTTTCCAGAAAGGAACTGACCGCGTGCATTTCACTCAAGTCGCTGCAGCCATTCACACCTCACTGTTTTCGTTAGGGAGTCAAGATGTGCCGGACAAACTGTGCACACACTATTCTCTTTTTACAAGCATTCATTCTGGAGAATGTCTTGAACACTTGACTTAGAGATGTTGTTACATTGGTCTCCGTGACACGCTGGTTTGCATGTCCACTATTTGACACTGCCTGCTCACGAGTGACTGATCGAAATTCACATCTGCGGCTTACAGTTGTTAGTTCAAGCTGCCACCGTAGTTTCTGCGCTGACGCCAGTAATACGAAAGAAAATCAAATCAGTTTAGGGAATTTATGTACGACAGCGTATCTTTCTACAAGAATACCTTAACACAATGATTCTATCTAACCCTTCAGTTATCTGACATTTGAAATATTACCTACTAGAATTGGAACACATCTGATGTTCGAGATGTGGAAATATACATAAACTCTATGGTAGTAGATGAACTTCATACATAATTAACAGCGCCAAAGGCCTGTGCGATTCCGCGATAAATTAATTACAGAAGAGTGACAATAAATTGAATCTTTAGACCAACTTTGCAGATTGTTACGTAATTCACATGAACTGCTTTCATAAATAAACAGATCGAATGCATAGGGAGTAGAAGATAGAAAAATCTACTCACTACGATAGACTAGAATTCCTTTGTTTCAGAATCTAATTTCACGCAGTATTTCAATGAAATTTTGGTTGCACGCATCACAGTTCTGAGAAAACTTTAATTTTGCATGTAATTTTGTGAGTTATTTGAAATCACACTATACACACTTACATGAGTGGATATCTGTGAATCAAATGGAATATATACCTTCAGTTTCCAGTTTTGTTTAGACGCTAAACAAGATTAACTTTTATTGGAGGACTCGATACACATAGTCCGTAATCACGTCATTGATTTTATAAGTAACTGTTTATTAAATTATGTAGTGACCTTCGCAGGCCGTTTTGATTACACTACGTATCAGACTGAATTTCCTATTGTTGTCAAAACAGGGTGGCCAAAGATGTCAATACAGGCATCGTAGTGCAAGCAAAAGGGTATATTTTAACTGACACTGAACAAATTAATAGATCCACATTAACACATTAACAGCCTCATGACTGCTCGTCAGAGGATAAGGTTAATGCGAGTAAATGATAAAGACAAGCAAATTTCTTCACTATTTTGTACTTCAGGGGAAAAGTAGCTACACTTATTTTTAAATGTCACCCACGTTATCCTCTTATTGTAACGCCAGTTCGAATGAATGCTTGTTACTGACAAAGATAGCTCTCGGTCTAAGAGGGATACTATTTACAAGTGTAATATATTTATTTATATTTCAGTCTAACCTCCGGCCGCGTTGACCGAGTGGTTCTAGACGCTTCAGTCAGGAACCGCGAGATCGCTACGGTCGCAGTTTCGAATCCTGCCTCGGGCATGGATGTGTGTGATGTCCTTAGGTTAGTTAGGTTTAACTAGTTCTAAGTTTTAGGGGACTGATGACCTCAGATGTTAAGTCCCATAGTGCTCAGAGCCATTTGAACCATTTTTGAGTCTGTCCTTCAGCCAAAACAAATTTAGGTCATGCCAAGCTTGTTCGATGTCTCTGTTGATCTAATCGTCTACGGGATGTTCAGTTCTAATCTTCTTGTGTTCTAACTTCTATGAACGAATGGCCTGCCGCTATGACCGAGCTGTTCTAGGCGTTTCAGTCTGGAACCGCCCTGCTGCTGCAGTCGCAGGTTCGAATCCTGCCTCGGGCATGGATGTGTGTGATGTCTTTATGTTAATTAGGTTTAAGTACTTCTAAGTCTAGGGGACTGATAACCTCAGATGTTAAGTCCCATAGTGCTTCGAGCCATCAATAAACGAATCTAAAAAATAATTACATGGCCGTGTGGTATGACAGCGTCGGAGAGAAACCAAAGAAGAAGTGTCTCTGAGACCGAAGAAGAATAGAAAACAAAAGACTTAGGTCACTGCGTTGCTGCATTCCGGCGCTGGGCAGTCTCCATTCTTTTGGATTTAGTGAAAAATATAGTTAGCCCTGTCTAAGAACTTCTCACTTCCTTCTATTCGCTACACTAGGTAAATACAATACATAATGAACAAACACACAAAATGTCAGACTGAAATTGTTTTGTACGACCTAAACCTAACGTATTTTCGTCGGTCTGTATACAGTTTAAAAGCTTCTTTAACAATGTCATACTGTTTGCTAGTTGTGGCGCACAGCTTACAATGCCGGCAATTAACGTAATGGCAGAGCATTTGCGGCCAAGTCCTCTAGTTATCTTAAATACTTTTGCTTCCGCTCCGAAATTACTGGTGCTAAGTAAGCTTTGCTGTTATCTAAGTAATCATTACCTTTATCTAATAAGTCCTGGAGACGCATAGTATTCTCCTGAGTTTGATGCGTAACGAGCGTGCTAATTAATTTTGAAATGAATTTGAATATATACAGGGTGACAATTATTCTACTATCAAAAAAAAAACTTAAATTGGTTACAAACTGCGGCGTACAAACATTTTATTCAACATGTAAACGTCACTACAGATGTGATTCTTGAGTTTCTCCCGGCGTATTTGATAATCAAAATATCCACGGGTGTACTGCCGGTCTATAGTGTCCAACGGGCACAATATTTCGGCGATCAAACATGTCGCCATCATCAGGTGAACTGACGGACTGAGCTCCTGTGAACGTGCCGGCACGGAGATCCGTACGCTATGGCTGCTCAGGGGGAACTGGGTTCGGTCGCGGCGGCGGCATAGTTGTGACGACCACGGCGGACAGAGCCATCACACCGACGTCATCTCAGACGCCGTCGCAATCTGTTCCACCGCGCTACCGTGGCGCGGGGCGCGGACGGCAGAGGGAGCGCGCCGCGGGCGGAGGGTATTTAAATCGGCCGCCGCCGCGACCGAACCCAGTTCCCCCTGAGCAGCCATAGCGTACGGATCTCCGTGCCGGCACGTTCACAGGAGCTCAGTCCGTCAGTTCACCTGATGATGGCGACATGTTTGATCGCCGAAATATTGTGCCCGTTGGACACTATAGACCGGCAGTACACCCGTGGATATTTTGATTGTCACTACAGATATTCGGATTTAGGTTATGACACGTTCAACATGCCTGCCATCATTGCCGTTGATGTGGTGCAGAAGAATAGCGAAATTCTGCACGACCCTCAGAAGTGTCGGCACATCTATGCTGTCGATGACGTCCTTAATGGCTGTTTTCAGCTCTGCTATAGTTTTGGGGTTGTTGCTGTACACCTTATCCTTGATATAGCCCTGCAAATAGGAGTCGCAAGTGTTCAGATCCGGAGAACATGGCGGCCAATCGAAGCCCATGACAGTGGCCTCTGCGTACCCTGGCGGGAGAATCTGATACCAAAGTGCTCCTCCAGGACATCAAACAGCCTCCTGCTTCGATGGTGTCGAGCTCAGTTCTTACCTGAATCACAATAGGATCACTTGGGATAATCGGGGTGAAACCATCTTCCAAAACCTTCACGTACCGTTCGGTAGTCACCGTGCTATAAAGGAATATAGCACCTATTATTCCGTAACTGGACACTGCACTGCACACCGCACACTCACCCATTGAGGGTGAAGAGGCTTTTCGATCGCGTAATGCGGGTTCTCAGTCCCCCAAATGAGCCAATTTCGTTGACTAACGCTTCCAAATGAAAGTGGGTTTCGATGCTAAACCAGACCATACAGCGCATACTAATTCCCATCATGTCCTGCGGACAACCGTGCAATTTGAACGCCCCAACGCAAAACCATTCAGAAGTTATGACGATTTTATTGCATATAGTTCAATAATTGTCACCCTGTCACTGCCAGCAAAAAAAGAAAACTTGAAGATTACATTCGCTTAATAGCGGACGCATTCTGCTATGAAGTTTTAAAAGTTATATCACTTGCTAGGTGCTATTATAAACATACGATTACTGTGAGAGTAGCGGTATTTTTACTTTGGTTTCGAATACTATTATTCAGCACGATAACACCCGTCTCATCCTCTGGCGGTTGGCATTGGATAAACTTACTATTTACTGTAGGCCTTAAACAGAATTATCAAAAAATTCAAACCTGACACGTCTAGCACGTCCATCGAACAACAAAATTAAGTAGTATTTTAAGTTAGTCAATTTTTCATAGTATAATCATTTTCCTTTCTTCAATAGCTCAACGATGAGGATATGCAAATTAATCACGCAGCTATCTAGTTCATTACCTTAGAATGCAATTTGAATTCACAATAATACATTATGCTTTCACCATAAAATATTTTCAAAGAAACACTTTAAATGATCGTCGGAAAGAGCTTTAATGCTCAAATGTGGCCTAAGCAAAATGTATCGCAAAAGCGCAGATTCTTAAAATGGCGGTTTTGTCTTTTATAATTTCTAATAGATAGCGAGAAGAGCGAAAATGACTGCAACGATACCTGAACTACGCAGTCAAGCGTCTCTGAAAACTAACGGGCCGGAATACACGCGAGCGACGGATCGCAGCGATGCGTCGCTTGGGCGACCTATCGTTTTAGATATCACACGTGTGTGGACATACAAAAGAGCTCAGTCGCTTATCGTATGGACATCCTACCTGCCAATCTGATGGGTGCATGCAGTTCGTGCACGCAATATGGCTGTCGGCTGATTAGCTGCGATGTGTGTAAATATGACTGCGACTTGTTTCTTTGGTTACCTGGGTGGTTGTACAGCTTTGTTCTGTTACCATTTGTCCACGTTGAGGAAAAGAGCTTTAAGTTAGAATCAGTAGTTATTCAGGGACCACAAACCATTCTAAGAAGTAAAGTACAGGCTAAAATTGCCATTTATAGTAATAAATAATAGAAAATAGCAGAAATGCATTCACAATTGCGAATATGATCAGACTCCTGTTGCACAGTGTACTGGTGACAGTCAAACATTGTACCGTACTGGGACTCGAACCTGGATTTCCCGCTTTACATGAGTTATCGCCTTAACCTCTCTTTTTTTTCCCACTTGACACCACCACTCTTACACTACCATAAAAGAATGAACTATCCTTCTTCAGCCATTGCCCCTAATTATTCCCAAAAAATCCTCCATGCCCATAGCATCCATGGTGCTGCACTTTTTTATTTCTTATTTTCATTACATGATTGTAATTAGTACGTATGTACAAATAAAAATCCTATAAAACGTGACGTTAGAAAAAAAAATATTCGAAAGATAAACAAAAGCCGGCCGCTGTGACCTAACGGTTCTAGGTGCTTCAGTCCAGGACCACGCTGCTGCTACGGTCGCAGGTTCGAATCCTGCCTCGGGCAGGATGTTTGTGATGCCCTTAGGTTACTTAGGTCTAAGTAGTTCTAAGTCTAGGGGACTGGCGACTTCAGATGTTCAGTTTCATAGTGCTCAGAGCCATTTTTGATAAACAAAAATAACATTTTTGTATTATCATACTTGTTCTATATCAGCTACAAGAATCTCTCTGCAAGAAATGGTACAATTGGATATTTCTTGTCCATTGCCATTGGCGTTTTCTATCTCCAACAATGCTGTGTAAAAATATACAGGCTCATTCTGCTTTGCAAATGCCTCAGTGAATGCAACTATCGATGAACCAGCCAGTCTCTTTTCTCTCTCGCTGCTTACAGTTCAAGACCTCTGTCTTCAATGTGATGCTGTGCAGAATGTAAAACTGGGTCTGGCACTCCCCACTAGGGGGAGGGTGGATTAACGAAAACATTGTGTAAATAATTTGCGAAGAGCGTACAGTTCCTAGATGTGCGTTCGAGGACATTGTGGGCATTTTGCAGGTACCATTAGCAAACAAGCTCCACTTTCTCCCCTTCGCTGAAGACTTAGTCGATGGTCATTCCCTTGAAACATGCAAGCGCATGATATCGGGGCGGGGGGGGGGGGGGAGGGGGGGGCGGGATAATAATCATCCAGACAGAGGAGGACCCGAGATTCAATCACGTCAAGTGTGACGCCGACGCAACAAGCTAAGATTAGATTCAGTTTTCATTCCTTAGACCCAAAGAATGAGATGAGTCTCGTGGGTGTGGAACATGTCAGACAGTATAACATAAAAACATAAAATATTTGAATATCATACTTACTACCCTCATGCGCTAAACTGAAAGAGCTAATATTTACAGAATTAACACGCTGTCAGAATGAAAGACTGTTATGCACTATTAACAAATTTATCATAAACAAAATATATAATCGTGACTGTTGTGACCAAGTGCTGTCAAAACTGAAATCTAACAGATATTTTTACTTAAGCTGGCTTAGCAGTCTCTGTTAAGATATTCATCTATGGAGTAAAAGAAGTTGCCTATCAAAGTCTTTCAGTCTCTGTTTAAACAGTGATTTACTTGAAACCAAGTTTTTAAAGGTTGCTGGCAATTTATTGAAATTGTGTGTTCCTGAGTATTGGACCCCTTTTGGGACCAAGATAAGTGATTTTAGATCTTTATGTAGATTGTTATTATTCCTAATATTGATATTATGTATTGAGCTATTGCTGGAAATAGAGATGTATTACTTGCAACAAATTTCATTAAGGAATAAATATACTGAGAAGCAGGGGTTAGAATGCAAAGTTCCTTGAACAAGTTTCTACATGATGTCTTTGAATTCATGCAACAAATGATTCTTATCACACGCTTTTGCACCCCAAAAACTTTTTCTCTGTTTGAAGAGTTAACCCAGAATATGATTCCATATGAAGTAGAATGAAAGTAAGCAAAGTAGACATTTTTTAAATATTTATATCTCCTACATCTGCCATCATTCTCACGGCAAATACAGACTTGTTTAGGCGCTTAAGCAATTCTGTGGTATGCCCTTTCCAACTGAATTTATTATCGAGCTGTAATCTCAGAAATTTAACTTCTGTGTCAACCACCAAACCCCGGATGAATATGCGCACATGAAGCGATGTTCATCGATGTACAGTAGGCTACGCTCAGGGCAAAGTGAGGAGTCTGTTCATCCAATAGCGTGGAAACGGTGTCTTGTCGCATACTGACAGCACTTCGCTCACGTTAGTTAGCAGAAAGTGGTGGTGTATCATTTTCGACACTCGTTTCCAATTGACAGTTCGGTACTTAGTTTCTACCACGTTACGAGGAACTCCCAGCAGAAGGGAGGTGTCAAAATCGTTCGCCTTCGACAGGCTCATTGTCTATATATTCCAATATTCGAGACCACACAGCTGTATTCCAGAATATCGACCCCTGGGAGAGCTGTGTCCGACGTGAGCCATAGGCATCGGAGGAATGTGAGAGACTGGCATTTGGACCTGCAATAGACGACCCGTGAGGGAGGCGTGTTGAGTGATCAATCGTTTCCACATATTGTTCATGCAAAGGACAGCTGTCCTTGCCTGGATTTTAACCAGTTCCAGGCCTCCATCACTTAGGGGGAGATTCAGTTTCATGACGTACTTTCAATACGTGTCCTGTGAATAGGAAATAATCGAAGGCCGTCTGAGGTCTGTGACCCATAACTGCGGATAGGAGGAGGACCTGTGCCATATGTTTGAATTTTGACGCCATGTAGAGGTTCAGGTATTCCACACGTTGCGGCTAGTTGGTCCAACAGCAGGTTCTGGTGAACCATAACGAGTAATATCTACAGTGAGGGCCGCTGCGGCCATTCTGCGTATATCCTTGGTAACGTTGTTCACAGATATCTTCGTCCAGTAATCGGCGAGAGGTGGGTGACAGCGCCCAGCCCGAGGCTGCACCCACTATTCAATGCCACCAACTTGTTGACATTCAGAAAATTGCCCACAGCCTGTCCGTATCGCTCGATCCTATTTGGTACGCTGAGGCTTTCTTCGGAGGCAGTAGTAGGTTGTTGGCATATGCCCTATAGTGGAAAGTGGTGTCCCACAGAGTGATACCAGATAGCATGCAGTCGAGACACGCACAGAGTCGCTCTAGTGCGATGGCATAAACGTAGGTAGAAAGTGGGTAACCTTGTCATAGAGAACTGGTAATGGGTCTTGGGCCTACCATCTGTCTATTGACCTAGACCTGAAAACCAGCTTGTGCTAAAGGCACCACTGGGTGCCGATCAGTCTCAGTGGAAATTCCGTACAGATCATCTTCTGTAGCAGGAGGTTTGGTGCACTCCGTCGAAGGTCCGATCGAAATCAATGGACACGATCGTCGCTCCCAGGCGTCACATTGGGGCAATCCCTATTAAGTCCCTGCAGTCCCTGCTGGCCGTTTGTATCTTGGCATTTCGCCCTTGCGACGTACGTTCCAGGGCTAGGATCATCAGCAATGTCGTCTTAATGCAGCCTGCCAGAAGCCTGGCGAAGAGGTTGTAGTTGGCGCTCAACGTTGTAAATGGCTCATTTGTCGCTGACCAATTGACCTGCCGCTGACTTGTGCACCAGTGTGAGAAATCCTTCGATTAAAGTAAGCGGTACAGTAGAATTCAGAGACATAAGTTCGTGGAACATTGTATCACAGCCGTGTGAAATCACGGAAGGTCCGGTAAAACTCGATTGGTAATCCATCGTGCCCTACAGGATTATTGACCACAGCATTATACAAGGCGCCCCCACATCTTCGGATAGATTCGTCCATTAATGCTGTCACTCTTGACTTGTCGATAGTGCGCAACACCTGCTGTAAAGCTTCTGCATTGCTGTCGTCATCTAAGGTCTTTTTCCTAGTGAAAATGACGAAAATGGTCCTCTACTGCTTTCACTATGGTGCTTGGGTGATACAGGAGCGACCGTCACGCGTAGTAAGGTGGGTAATTAACCGTCGGCGATGTGGGTGCATCACGATGTGGTGCGTGATGGGTACAGCTGAGGCTGTTACGTCGCGTCGCCAAGAGAGGATCGCGGCGCCTTGATTCAGTGTAGTAGTTGTTGTCAGTCCGGCGATGGGGTAAAGTGTCGACGTCTACATGTACATCGACATCTACATCCATTCTCCGCAAGCCACCTGACGGTGTGTGGTGGAGGGTACCCTGAGTACCTCTATCGGTTCTCCCTTCTATTCCAGTCTCGTATTGTACGTGGAAAGAAGGATTGTCGGTATGCCTCTGTGTGGGCTCTAATCTCTCTGATTTTATCCTCATGGTCTCTTCGCGAGATATACGTAGGAGGGAGTAATATACTGCTTGACTCTTCGGTGAAGGTATGTTCTCGAAACTTTAACAAAAGCCCGTACCGAGCTACTGAGCGTCTCTCCTGCAGAGTCTTCCACTGGAGTTTATCTATCATCTCCGTAACGCTTTCGCGATTACTAAATGATCTTGTAACGAAGCGCGCTGCTCTCCGTTGGATCTTCTCTATCTCTTCTATCAACCCTACCTGGTGCGGATCCCACACTGCTGAGCAGTATTCAAGCAGTGGGCGAACAAGCATACTGTACCCTACTTCCTTTGTTGACGTCCACGAACGCTGCGTAGTAACGGTCCAAGATCTGCCTGTGCTGCGCCGGCCATGTGCTTGCCAGACTGCACAGGTGTCTTGCATATTGCCGTTTAGGCAGAGAAGAGCCAGCACGACAAAGTCCAGAGGTGTCGGGAGTGACGTTGTTCACGGTTTGCCCACGTTGCATCGACTTGATGACAGCAGTCCAGGTCCTGGAGGTGAGTTACGTTCATCTTTCAGAAGCCGCTACAATGTCAGACTTGTTGGGGGTGGAGATGCGTCGTGCAGATATAGGCATTATGATCGGAGAAGGCCAGAGGCCATCATTCGGCGGCCACCACTCCCCGTGTAAGACCTTGTTACACATATATGCGATCCAGTCAGCTCGCTAATGACTGGTAAAACGCATGTGTCCAGAGCTGTCACTATGTGCCATTTCCCACGTGTCGCGCTACTGAGGATCGTAAATTACCACACACACTTCCAGACAAGGCGTGTTGAGCGGGATTTGCTTTTTGAGATGAAGGACGCAATTAAAATCACCGGTGAAGACGCTGTGTTCATACAGTGCTAGGAAAAACGAGGGCGATGTACGAGGAGTAGAACCTTGCCCGGTCACGACACTTGGCGGTGCTCGTCATTACATAAACATTAATGAATGAATTTTTTTCCTTCAGTTACCTAAAATAATTGTACTTGTTGTCATTATGTATTATAGTGATCTCCTAGCAGCTATTATGTTGTCTATACATCCATACACAACAAACTGCTTAATACTCATGTGTACCACTCACGCTGGTGACTCAAACTATTATGACCACCTGCTTACTAGCCCTTTGATCTACATCTGCAAGGCATTACGACAGCGATTCTGAGTGTCACGGATTTAACAAGTCTCTTCTGGGCTTCCGATCGTATGTGGCACCGGACGCCAACGCACAGGTCACGTAATTTCCGTAAATTATGTGCAGGTGGTTCGTGAGCTCAGTGCTGGCTTCCCATAGCATCTCAGGCATGTTCCATATGGTTCACAGCAGGAGAAATTGATGGCCAAGACAACTACGTAAGTTTACAATAATTTTTTTTCGCGATTCTGATCTTCCGAAACTGACAGTTTTCCTGATGGTTGATGCCATAGTTGTCTGAGAAGACATGAAGCACCAAGCAGTGAAGATGGTTCACACTAGTGGTCACGTAGTCCAGAATTGTCTTGGTGACTTCGAATATCACCACAGGCCTCTTGGAAGCCGAAGTTATTGCATCCGCCCCCATATCATAATTCTGTCACCACCACCCTGTCCGTGAAGAAGTGCATGTTTTCCGAGCAGCTGTTCCACAAGACGGTGGAGTATATAGACACGACCATCGACCTGGAACAACAAAATACATATTTATTCAACGAGGTGACCACTTGCCGCTGACACACGGTATAATCTAGATAGCACGGCTCCCACTGCAATCGTAGTTAACGATCTCGTTGAGTAAACGTTGCAACACGTTTGGGTCGTCTGCTGAGGAGCTCGATGTTCAACACTGTGCGCTGAACGCTGTGCGCCCAAACACTTGTGCTTGTAACAGGGTAGCACTGCCCCACCAGATCTGTCACAGACCGCCGCCTGTCCTCGGTTTCTGACTGGGCAAGCCTCCAACCTCCACAATGTGCGATGAGGCGCGGACGTCCATCTTTTCGCCTACTTGTGGTTTCACTGTCCTTCAACCACTTTCCATAGACACTCACGGCAGTAACATCCAGCTTCGCCGTTCCAGAGATGCTCGTTGTCGGGTGCCGGCTCACATCAATCTACAATTTCTCAAAGTCGAGTATGCCAGTGGATTTTCCCAGTTGCATCACTTATTGTCGCTAGAATGGCACCCCATTCGCCTCTGCTCCTCCGCTTATGTATCTTGGTTACCGTGTTCAAATGGCTCTTAGCACTAAGGGATTTAACATCTGAGGTCATCGGTCCCCTAGACTTAGAAATGTTTAAGCCTAACACACATCCATGCCCGAGGCAGGATTCGAACCTGCGACCGTAGCAGCAGCACGGTTCCGGACTGAAGCGCCTAGAAACGCTCGGCCACAGCGGCCGCCTACTTACCGTGTCACATACCTTAAGCGTCGCCAGGCAAAAGTAGTCCTTGCAACGGCAGTGGTCATAATGTTCTGGTTCATCAATGTAAGTAATAATAAGGTGCTGGCTACACGGTATGCAGCGGAAAAACAAATAAAAAAGTAAACTCAGGCTGAATTTTCTCATTTTGAGAAGACAGAAGGAGCGACCTGTTTTACTTGCTTAAAACATTGTAAAGTCAAGATCACATTAATATTTATATATTTATAACAACGGTTTCGACAGACTTTGTTGACATCTTCAGCTCTTAAAAGAACTTTACGTTATGAAACTCGTTCATTTTAAGTTGGACCTCAGTCAACGAAACCAACTTGCTTTCAGAAAAATAAGGTGTTGCGTTATTTATTGAACGCCCCTCATATCTTTGGGGTTAGTGAAAACTGTGAAAGGTGTAATAACTACAACCTTATTTGAACTGGAGTAAAAAATCTGTCAAACGGGGGACTTACCATCAGATTTGCCGAGGAACTTTATCGTCACATTACTTTAGAAGACCCGTGCAGATAAAAGTGAAAACGACTCTGATAAGTCCCGCATGACCATAAAAATAAGTATGAAAACGAAAGACATACTGGAGGAAGATCATTTAGAATTCAGGAACGTTACAGGTACCAGAGGAGCAATTATTACACAGCACTTAGTAATGTAAAAGCGCACTGAAGAAAAATCAAAATACCTTCCCAGCAGTCGTGGACGTAGAGATAACCTTCGACAGTCTAATAATTCGTAGAACTTTGAAGTTAAAGAACTAAAACGGAGAATGTGGAACATCTACAACTGGAACTGATATAAATAGAAAGTAGGGAGATATCAACGAGTGTTGAGAACGGTGAAATGCAGAGTTGTGACTTATCACCGCTATCACTCAGCTTTTATACAGATGAGACAATAAAGAGAATGAAAGAAAATTTCGGAACAAGAATAAAAGTTCAAAGTAAATGGGCATCATTGCTAAGGTTCGCAGACGATACATTAGGATCTGAGGTAATGTAAGAGGACCTCTAGAAACAATTTCGGAAGTATCTACGAATGCATCCTGTCGCGGTGATATCCATTAATAAAACATTGTCGGGTTTCAAGCTGCTTCAAATGGTTAACTGCCCAAGAACTTTCGGCAGAGGTCTCCTCTGCAAGTCAACCACTTGACAATAACAGAGGAGATCTCTGCCGAAAGTTCGTGGGCAGTAAACCATTTGAAGCAGCCTGAAACCCAAGAATATTTCATTAACTGATTTGGGAATATAGTTGAAAGATAAATATAGCAGTGGTAAAAACGAAGAGGCACAGTACAAAGGAGAGTAGCTAGTTGCTCAACATCAGAGCTGGGAACGACATGGTAACGGAAAACGAGAGTAATTTCTCCTTTCTAGCAAGAAGGTTTAAGCATGATAGCCATCCCAATAAAGTCACCAGATGTAGAGAGGCAAAAGCGAAGAAAGCTTTCTCCAATGTAAGATCTCTGCTGATGAAGAACTGAGGAATGATTTCCCGAAAATGTACGTCTGGAGCACAGTAACGTGGGCAAACGAAACGTGGACCTGCAGATATGAAAAGTAGTGGTAATGAGAGAACTGAAATGTGATGCTATCGAATAATGTTAAAAATTAAGTGCAGAGATACAGTGTGAAATAAAGAGGTACGAAAAAGAACATGTGTGAACAGAAGAAGCGATAATTCAGTGGGATATTTACTGTGGCAGCCGCGAATAGTTACGCTGGTTTTGGGAGCATAATTGAGGCGAATAGAATATGAAAAGTAGATTACAAAAGAAGATCGGTGCAACACTTACGAACAGATTAAAAGTTGAGCACAAGAAAGTGAAAGATGCAGGACGCCATCAAACCAGTGGAAAGACTGACGGGTGAAGTCTCAGAAAAAGGGTGTAAGTTTATTGGCTTAGGACAGCTTGTAATTCAACTTTTAATGTTTTCTACACCTCTAAAAAAAAAGCAAGAAAAAGTACGTTGTCAGAATAAAAATTAGTACACATTTCTAGAGGTTTCCAATTCACTCTAGATTTATTGTTGAAACTGTTCACATGGAGTGCATCAAACGATTACATTTACAGATCAACAGCACAAGCGGCTCTGAAGTACCAGGTACCGACCCATGCTGAAACACCCGTATTATTACGTGTGTAGCCTCCACAGGTGGCAATGTAGACCCTGACTCTGGCATCCAGTCGATTGTATAGATGGCGATTGCTGTCCAGGCATACAGTGTGCCACGCCCACTCGACCTTTTCACGTATTTCTGTACGAGCTGTTGAATGAGAAGTCGCACGAGTCACTTCTTATCCCATCATGTCCCGCACGTGCTCGGTTGGAGACAAGTCTGCAGATTTTGCTGGCCTGGGAAGTTGCACACGACCTGCAGAATATGTAGGGTTGCTAGGGAAGTGTGTGGGTGTGCATTAGCCTGTTGCAACAACACATCACCTTCCTGTTGCAAGACCAGCAAAAGAAAGTGTCTAACAACATTCTGCAAGTACCGTGCGCTGGTTAGTGTCACACCAAAGAAGAACAAAAGTTGGAGCTTATTGCACCCCAGACAATAGGGAGTGGGGTACCGCCAATGTTTTTTGGATGAATGTACTCTAAGACATAGCACTCACTTGATCTACGTCGTAAGATCAAACCACCATCACTTGCGTGTTGGCAGGATCTGCTTTTATCACTGAAGACCACGGCGCGCCGTTCCATATTACAAGTGATACTCTGAAGGCACCAGTCAGGCCGTGTACACCGATGCTGTGTCGTGCGTGGAAGACCAGATAGAGGTGCGCATGCCCTTAAACCTACTGCTAATAACCGGTTTCCATCAGTTAGTGTCGACACGTCTGGCCTCACAAGCCCTCTTATCTCTGCTGTGGTAGCCGTACGATCTGCCACTGGTGCCCTTACAATATGACTATCCTGACGGTCGCCTGTGCTGCGTGGTCGTCCAGAAACCTGTCTATGGATGTGAGAATGTTCACTTGATCACTGATACCAGCAACGTTGCACAACTGTCGCACAAGTGCAAATAGAGTGGCAATTCTCCGAAAAAAAATTTCGCCACTCGGAAGGCCACAATTAGACTCCTTTAAGACTCACTCAGTTGGCTGTAGGAAGCATGAGTGCCGCTCCGTGGCATAGTAACCTGCTTTCTTTCACGTTTACACCGCTGTGGGTATTCGCTGTTAAAGGGTAGACACAGAAGGCGCTCTGGTGGCAATGATAACTACGTTATATGTTGGCGGATGCTAAAACCATTAGTACCACATCTACTGTTCTCCAGGTGGCATAAGCCGTCTACGGACCAACATTGACATCGTCTTTCCAGCTATACTAATTATGATCGGCGGTGTGCAATCAAATGTTTTAACAGCTCGATGTTGTTGTGGTGGTCTGCAGTCCAGAGACTGGTTTGATGCAGCTGGCCATGCTACTCTATCCCCTGCAAGCTACTTTATCTCCGAGTAACTACAGCGACCTACATCCTTCTGAATCTGTTTAGTGTATTCATCTCTTGGTCTCCCTCTGCGATTTTTACCCCCCACGCTGCCCTCCAATACTAACTTGGTGATCCCTTGATGTCTCAGAACGTGTATTGCCAACCGACCCCTACTTCTAGTCAACTTGTGCCATAAATTCCTCTTCTCCTCAATTCTATCCAGCACTTCCTCATTAGTTATGTGATCTACCCATCTAATCTTCAGCATTCTTCTGCGGCACCATATTTCGAAAGCTTGTATTCTCTTCTATTTATAGTCCATGTTTCACTTCCATACATGGCTACACTACATACAAATAATTTTAAAAAAAGGCTTCCTGACACTTAAATCTATACTGGATGCTAACAAATTTCTCTTCTCCAGAAACGCTTTCCTTCCCATTGCCAGTCTACATTTTATATCCTCTCTACTTCGACCATCAACAGTTGTTTTGCTCCCCAAATAGCAAAACTCCTTTACTACATTAAGTGTCTCATTTCCTAATCTAATTCCCTCAGCATCACCCGACTTAATTCGACTACATTCCATGATACTAGTTTTGCTTTTGTTGATGTTCATCTTAAATCCTCCTTTCAAGACACTATCCATTCCGTTCAACTGCTCTTCCAAGTCCTTTGCTGCCTGTGACAGAATTACAATGACATCGGCGAACCTCAAAGTTTTTGTTTCTTCTCCATGGATTTTAATACCTACTCCGAATTTTTCTTTTGATTCTTTCACTGCTTGCTCAATACACAGATTGAATAACATTGGGGAGAGGCTACAACCCTGTCTCACTCCCTTCCCAACCACTGCTTCCCTTTCATGTTCCTCGACTCTTATAACTGCCATCTTGTTTCTGTACAAATTGTAAATAGCTTTTCGCTCGCTGTATTTTACCCCTGCCACCTTCAGAATTTGAAAGAGATTATTAAAATTTAAAAAGGGAAATGGATAGGTTAAAGTTAGATATAGTGGGAATTAGTGAGGTTCGGTGGCAGGAGGAACAAGACTTCTGGTCAGGTGACTACAGGGTTATAAACACAAAATCAAATAGAGGTAATGCAGGAGTAGGTTTAATAATGAATAGGAAAATAGGAATGCGGGTAAGCTACTACAAACAGCATAGTGAACGCATTATTGTGGCCAAGATAGATACGAAGCCCACACCTACTACAGTAGTACAAGTTTATATGCCAACTAGCTCTGCAGATGATGAAGAAATTGAAGAAATGTACGATGAAATAAAAGAAATTATTCAGATAGTGAAGGGAGACGAAAATTTAATAGTAATGGGTGACTGGAATTCGAGTGTAGGAAAACGGAGAGAAGGAAACATAGTAGGTGAATATGGATTGGGGCTAAGAAATGAAAGAGGAAGCCGCCTAGTAGAATTTTGCACAGAGCACAACTTGATCATAGCTAACACTTGGTTTAAGAATCATGAAAGAAGGTTGTATACGTGGAAGAACCCTGGAGATACTAAAAGGTATCAGATAGATTATATAATGGTAAGACAGAGATTTAGGAACCAGGTTTTAAGTTGTAAGACATTTCCAGGGGCAGATGTGGACTCTGACCACAATCTATTGGTTATGACCTGTAGATTAAAACTGAAGAAACTGCAAAAATGTGAGAAATTAAGGAGATGGGACCTGGATAAACTGAAAGAACCAGAGGTTGTACAGAGTTTCAGAGAGAGCGTAAGGGAACAATTGACAGGAATAGGGGAAAGAAATACAGTAGAAGAAGAATGGGTAGCTCTGAGGGATGTAGTAGTGAAGGCAGCAGAGGATAAAGTAGGTAAAAAGACGAGGGCTGCTAGAAATCCTTGGGTAACAGAAGAAATATTGAATTTAATTGATGAAAGGAGAAAATATAAAAATGCAGTAAATGAAGCAGGAAAAAAGGAATACAAGCGTCTCAAAAATGAGATCGACAGGAAGTGCAAAATGGCTAAACAGGGATGGCTAGAGGACAAATGTAAGGATGTAGAAGCTTATCTCACTAGGGGTAAGATAGATACTGCCTACAGGAAAATTAGAGAGACCTTTGGAGAGAAGAGAACCACGTGTATGAATATCAAGAGCTCAGATGGCAGCCCAGTTCTAAGCAAAGAAGGGAAGGCAGAAAGGTGGAAGGAGTATATAGAAGGCTTATACAAGGGCGATGTATTTGAGGACAATATTATGGAAATAGAAGAGGATGTAGATGAAGACGAAATTGGAGATACGATACTGCGTGAAGAGTTTGACAGAGCACTGAAAGACCTGAGTCGAAACAAGGCCCCCGGAGTAGACAACATTCCATTAGAACTACTGACGGCCTTGGTAGAGCCAGTCACGACAAAACTCTACCAGCTGGGGAGCAAGATGTATGAGACAGGCGAAATACCCTCAGACTTCAAGAAGAATATAATAATTCCAATCCCAAAGAAAGCAGGTGCTGACAGATGTGAAAATTACCGAACTATCAGTTTAATAAGCCACGGCTGCAAAATACTAACGCGAATTCTTTACAGACGAATGGAAAAACTGGTAGATGCAGACCTCAGGGAGGATCAGTTTGGATTCCGTCGAAATGTTGGAACACGTGAGGCAATACTGACCTTACGACTTATCTTAGAAGAAAGATTAAGAAAAGGCAAACCTACGTTTCTAGCATTTGTAGACTTAGAGAAAGCTTTTGACAATGTTGACTGGAATACTCTTTTTCAAATTCTAAAGGTGGCAGGGGTAAAATACAGGGAGCGAAAGGCTATTTATAATTTGTACAGAAACCAGATGGCAGTCATAAGAGTCGAGGGGCATGAAAGGGAAGCAGTGGTTGGGAAAGGAGTGAGACAGGGTTGTAGCCTCTCCCCGATGTTATTCAATCTGTATATTGAGCAAGCAGTAAAGGAAACAAAAGAAAAATTTGGAGTAGGTATTAAAATTCATGGAGACGAAGTAAAAACTTTGAGGTTCGCCGATGACATTGTAATTCTGTCAGAGACGGCAAAGGACTTGGAAGAGCAGTTGAACGGAATGGACAGTGTCTTGAAAGGAGGATATAAGATGAACATTAACAAAAGCAAAACGAGGATAATGGAATGTAGTCAAATTAAATCGGGTGATGCTGAGGGAATTAGATTAGGATATGAGACACTTAAAGTAGTAAAGGAGTTTTGCTATTTAGGAAGTAAAATAACTGATGATGGTCGAAGTAGAGAGGATATAAAATGTAGACTGGCAATGGCAAGGAAAGCGTTTCTGAAGAAGAGAAATTTGTTAACATCGAATATAGATATATGTATCAGGAAGTCGTTTCTGAAAGTATTTGTTTGGAGTGTAGCCATGTATGGAAGTGAAACATGGACGATAACTAGTTTGGACAAGAAGAGAATAGAAGCTTTCGAAATGTGGTGCTACAGAAGAATACTGAAGATAAGGTGGATAGATCACGTAACTAATGAGGAGGTATTGAATAGGATTGGGGAGAAGAGAAGTTTGTGGCACAACTTGACTAGATGAAGGGATCGGTTGGTAGGACATGTTTTGAGGCATCAAGGGATCACAAATTTAGCATTGGAGGGCAGCGTGGAGGGTAAAAATCGTAGAGGGAGACCGAGAGATGAGTACACTAAGCAGATTCAGAAGGATGTAGGTTGCAGTAGGTACTGGGAGATGAAGCAGCTTGCACAGGATAGAGTAGCATGGAGAGCTGCATCAAACCAGTCTCAGGACTGAAGACAACAACAACAACATATTCCAGTCAAACTATAACACATAATGACATCATATACAATTATTTTAGGTAACTGAAGGAGAAAATTAAGGAAAAAGTGTTAGCGCAAATAGCAAAACTCATCTACTACTTTAAGTTTCTCATTGACTAATCTAATTCCCTCAGCATTATCTTATTTAATTCGACTACATTCGATTATCCTCGTTTTGCTTTTGTTGATGTTCATTTATATTCTCATTTCAAGACACTGTCCATGCCGTTCAACTGCTCTTCCAGGTCCTTTGCAGTCTCTGACAGAAATACAATGTCGTCGGCAGACATCAAAGTTTCTATTTCTTATCCATGAATTTTAATTCTTACTCCAAATGTGTCTTGTCTTTCCTTTACAGCTTGTTCAGTAAACACGTTGAATAACATTGGAAATAGGCTACAACCCTGTCTCACTCCCATCTCAGTCAATGCTGCCCCTTCGTGCCCCTCGACTTTTGTAACGGCCATCTTGTTTGTGTAGAAATTATAAATAGCCTTTCGCTCCCTGTATTTGACCCCTGCCACCTTCAGAGTTTGAAAGAAAGTGTTCCAGTCAACATTGTCAAAAACTTTCTATAAGACCACAAGTGCTATACTCCATTCACCGAAACAAGAGACGTAGTGTAAACACGGCAAGGCGCGTGAACACAGCGCTGCCATCGACGGGTTTACAAGGCAGGGGCGTCAGAAATTTAAAAAATGAAAGTCGTGTTTTTTTATATTTTGGCACCTGAACATGATAAAGTCATCCGAGAACTACCTTCCGACACCTTTTTTACATTACATTAAAATTTATTGTCACTGAAAAAGACAAATATTTAAGCTTTCAGGAAAAGTTGTTTCTTCGCTTTACTCTATATTTATGACGCCAATCTCCTAAACTGTGTGTCGCACAGCAAAATAATTTTATAATTACCTTCAGTACTATATGTTGATGACGTCTGCAAATTTTCTGCCCAATAGAGTGAGTAATAGTGAAGTAGTAAATTAAAATCTCACCTCTGATGCAGAACTTGTACCAAATCATCATCCGAAATATAGTAAGCGACAAACTTTTCCCCTTTATATTTTTTTGTGGGAGTGTAAGAGAGAACAGTTTCAGAAACGTTTGAATTCAATTTTATAGTTTGTTCGAATGCGATGGGTACAACCGTTTGTCCTTTATGAGCGATGCATTGTGTGATTCGCAGCAGGCGCGGCGCTCAGTCAGTGTGGCCGTCTCAGTTGCAGGTGTGAGCTCGTTAGTAGGTGTTGTACAGCGGCGATTTCAGGATATCGTAAGTTCATCTGTAAAGACGCTTGAAAGACTAGTTGTTGATTATTAGAATAAGTATATGTGTTTGTAGTCACGCTGAGCATTCACTATTTATGTGCTCATCCAATAGCATCGCATGGTTTTTTATTTTATATATTCACTTATTTCATTAGCATCACACACGGCTGTCTTCATTATGTCATCCACGGACGAGGTCGACGTGTCAGTTCTGAGTCCACCAAAGAAACGAGCAAAGAAGAAATCATTAAGTTCTTCTGAGAAGCACATGGTGCTTGATGTGTATAAAACGGAATTGTTACATCCAGAGCAGTCGATGAGTGACATCGTTTCGAAACCAGCAGCAGCTACAGGTGTTGGACGTTCTTCAGTGTATCGTGTGATAAATGAGTACAAGGCCACACACTCTTTGAAGTTTCCCAAGAAAGAAAAATTACGACAGAAACTTTCTGAAAGTGTTGATTACTTCGATAGAAATGCGATTCGAAGGAAAGTACACGATTTTGTTTTCGTAACGAATTGCCAACAATTGACAAAGTGCTTACAGTCGTGAACGAAGATGCAGATCTGGGCAACTTTCGGAGAACTACATTTTATAAGTTATTGAGAGAAATGAATTTCAAATATGTCCGGGGTGGGCGCGATAGCATGCTAATAGACAGGGATGACATCATTTTATGGAGGCGGCGTTATCTTAGAACCATTAAACGGTTGAGGGATGAAGGCAGCCCCTATTTACTATTTGGACGAGATGTGGGCGAACGCAGGACATACCCGAAGTTACGCTGGGTAGATGACACTATAAATTCCTCAAAACAAGCGTTTCTGTCCGGATTATCCACCGGAAGCAAGGGCCCATCAGGTAAAGGGAAATGTCTGATTATCGCACACATTGACAGCAAAGCAGGGTTCGTTGAAGGATGTTTGTGGACTTTCGAATTCAAGAAAATTGGAGATTATCATGAGAAGATGTGCGCCGAAACCTTCGAGAAGTGGTTTCAGGATGTTCTTCCTCGGCTTCAGGAAAATGCAGTTATTTTTCTCGATAACGCGCTGTACCATTCTCGGAGAAAAGAAAAAGTTCCCAATGCGAATTCCAATCAGCACGAAATATCAGAGTGGCTAAAATCTGAAAACATCTGTTTCGAAGACGGTATGTTGAAGAAAGAACTTTTAGATGTAGTTAAAAATCACAGAACAGCGCACAACGAATACGCAACAGATGAAAGGCCGAAGAATGCAGGGAAAACTGTTCTCAGAATTCCTCCGTACCACTGTGAATTAAATGCCATCGAGTTAGTGTGGGCTAGAATCGAAGACTATGTTGCATCGAAAAACAAAACATACAAAATGCCGGAAGTTAAAGTACTGCTAGAAGAAGCAATGAGAACAGTGACTGCGGAGGATTGGAACAAGTGCGTCTTCCATGTTGTAGAAAAAGTGGAAACTCAAATGTGGAAATTAGACTGCATAATAGTGGTGGTGGTGGTGGTTGTTAGTGTTTAACGTCCCGTCGACAACGAGGTCATTAGAGACGGAGCGCAAGCTCGGGTTAGGGAAGGATTGGGAAGGAAATCGGCCGTGCCCTTTAAAAGGAAACGTCCCGGCATTTGCCTGAAACGCTTTAGGGAAATCACGGAAAACCTAAATCAGGATGGCCGGAGACGGGATTGAACCGTCGTCCTCCCGAATGCGAGTCCAGTGTGCTAACCACTGCGTCACCTCGTTCGGTAGGAGACTGAATAATAGAGGAGAGAGAGGAGCGGTTTGTTATAAACCTCAATGAAAACAGTTCAAGTTCGACAGAGTGAACCTTGTTGCGTCTTTTATCATTAATATTACTGGTATTATTATTAAAATTAACAATTAATTGTTTTTGAATTAAGCGTTTTGTTAGCAATCTGAATGAAAATAAATCTGCTTCGACAGAATGAACTCAGTTTAACATATTTGTTAAATTAATTTTGTACATTGTTGCCCAGGTTTCTCACGGTCCGCTGTGACAGCTCGGCAGCCAGCCGAACGCCGCCAGCTGCAAAGCGTGCGCCAAGGATTTCCCACACCCCTACGTATCACGTGAACACCGAATGCCTTCTTTGGAAACGAGCGTAGTCGCTCACGTGACACTGTTTATGTTTCGTCCCAGCTCTCGGTGAATTGACTTCAGAAATGTAGGTTTTCCTCTCCTTAATCTATCTGCTAAGGTAAGTCTTAGGGTCAGTATTGCCTCATGTGTTTCAACATTTCTACAGAATCCTAACTGATCTTCCCCGAGGTCGGGTTCTACCAGTTTTTCCATTCGTCTGTAAAGAATTCGTGTTGGTATTTTGCAAGCGTGACTTATTAAACTGATAGTTTGGTAATTTTCACAACTGTCAACACTTGTTTTCTTTGGGATTGGAATTATTGTATTCTTCGCGAAATCTGAGAGTTTTCTGCTGACTCATACATCTTGCTCACCAGATAGTTGAGTTTTGTCAAGGCAGGCTCTCCCGAGGCTATCAGTAGCTCTAATGAGATGTTGTCTACTCCCGGGGCATTGTTTCGAGGTCTTTCAGTGCTCTGTCAAACTCTTGTATCGTATCTCCCATTTCATCTTCATCTACATCCTCTTCCATTTCCATAATATTGTCCTGAAGTACATCGCCCTTGTATAGACCTTCTATATACTCCTTCCACCTTTCTGCTTTTCCTTCTTTGCTTAGAACTGGGTTTCCATCTGAGCTCTTCATATTCATACAGTGGTTCTCTTTTCTCCAAAGGTCTTGTTAATTTTCCTGCAGGCAGTATCTCTCTTACCCCTAATGAGATATGCCTCTACATCCTTACATTTTTCCTCTAGCCATCCCTGCTTAGCCATTTTGCACTTCCTGTCGATCTCATTTTTGAGACGTTTGTGTTCCATTTTGATTGTTTCATTTACTGCATTTTTTTATGTTCTCCTTTCTTTAATTAAATTCAATATCTCTTTTGTTACCCAAGGATTTCTACTAGCCCTCGCCTTTTTGCCTACTTGATCCTCTGCTGCCTTCACTATTTCATCTGCTCAAAGCTACCCATTCTTCTTCTACTGTATTTCTTTCCCCACTCTTGTCAATATTTCCCTAATGCTCTCCCTGAAACTCTCTACAGTCTCTGGTTTAGTCAGTTTATCCAGGTCCCATCTCCTTAGAATCCCACCTTTTTGCAGTTTCTTCATATTTAATCTACAGTTCATAACCAATAGATTGTGGTCAGAGTCCACATCTGCCCCTGGAAATGTCTTACAGTTTAAAATCTGGTTCCTAAATCTTGTCTTACCATTAAATAATCTAGCTGAAACCTTCTAGTATCTCCAGGGTTCTTCCATGTGTACAACCTTCTTTCATGATTCTTGAACCAAGTGTTAGCTATGAATAAGTTATGCTCTGTGCCAAATTCTACCAGGCAGCTTCCTCTTGCGTTTCTTAGGCCCAATCCATATTCACTTACTACGTTTCCTTCTCTTCCTTTTCCTACTTTCGAGTTCCAGTCACCCGTGACTATTAAATTTTCGTCTCCCTTATCTACCTGAATAACTGCTTTTATCTCATACATTTCATCAATCTCTTCATAATCTGCAGACCTAGTTGGCAAATAAACTTGTTCTACTGTGATAGGCGTGGGCTTCGTGTCTATCTTGGTTACCATAATGTGTTCACTGTGCTGTTTGCAGTAGCTTATCTGTACTCCTGTTTTTTTTTATTCATTATTAAATCTACTCCTGCATTACCCCAATTTGATTTTGTATTCACCTGACCATAAGTCTGTGATAAAGTTTCTCCTACCACCGAACTTCACTAATTCCCACTATATCAACTTGACCGGTCCATCTCCCTTTCTAAAGTTTCTAACCTACATGCTCCATTAAGGGATCTAACAATCCACGCTCAGACCCTTAGAACGCCAGTTTTCCCGAGAACGACGTCTTCCTGAGTAGAACCTCCCCCCCCCCCTTCCCCGGAGATCAGAATGGGGTATATTTTGCATCTGGAATATTTTACCCAAGAGGACGCCATCATCATTTAACCATACAGTAAAGCTGTATGCCCCTGGGAAAAATTACAGCTGTAGTTTCCCCTGGCTTTCAGCCGTTCACAGTACCAGCACAGCAAGACCATTTTGGTTAATCATCAAGACTGTTGCCCAGCACCTACTGAAAAGGATGCCACCCTTCTTCAAGAACCACACGTTTGTCTGGCCTCTCAAGAGATACTCCTCCGTTGTGGTTGCACCTACTGTACGGCTATCTGTATTGCTGAGGCACGCAAGCCTCCCCACCAACGGCAAGGTCCATATCGTGGTTCACTGCCTAAGGCTACTGATAAAAATTTCTTTTCCACTCCACAGCCATCATCAGGTATCAAATTATTTGCAACAGCTTACAATACGATTCAAAATCAGTGGCATCAAATAATATAAAATTCCATTGTTCAGATTAGAACAGAACGAGACCGCCTCCTCTTGTAACATTGTAAGCTGACTGTTATCCCATTAGTGGCTGAATTTCTTATTTGTTAATTCCTGAGATATGATACTTTTACTTTGTTATATTGAAAATAACCATTTAAAGTGAAAAAGCAGTTTTTCTAGCTTTAACATACTATACCATACCATGTATATAATACTAAGCACTACTAATGCTAAGCTCTACTACTATATTTTTGCACTGAATGAAACAAATTAAACGAAAGTGCAAATTACATGTCAAAAACAAAAACAACAGTTTACTTGACGTGTTAATCAGGGAGACACTCAACATATAGACCTACATTACATTTCTTGTGCTCGGTACATGCTGTTTTACAGTTTATTCCAACAAATCGTCTTCTTTAGAGTTCATGTATTTCGCAGTTAGGTGGTTCATTCCATCAAACCAGAGTTCATCTGCTACAGGACTGGAGTATGGAGTTCGTCTAGGTCCCTTCAATGACGTCACTTACCTTTTCGAAAACTTACATTTTTGCGGAAAGTGTCCAAGTATTATGTACAGTGACATCCAATAAATAATTGAAAAGAGTCCAATACTGCTTTCTGTAACGGATATTTATCCTCTATTGATGCACAACCATATGCATTCGATCTGTTCCACCCATGTGCTTTTATTCTGTGAGGGTAGCGAATCGAGGACCGTCAACGTGTTTACTTGGCTGCGAACCTATTTTAGTACTAGTTACTGGTTTCACATATGGTGCAGAAACAACGGATTTGTTACGTCATTTACACAGAAAGACACCACTTTCTTTTTGTATGGCAAAATGAATAGTACTTCCTTCATTTTTCTGTATTTCTGTATTTCGTTTTTGTAAGGAGGCGATTTGCAGGTATACAATTTACTTTCACAGATCCAATGCCCTTATAATATTGTTCTCTAAGATAAATTAGAACAGTAAGAGCATAATTTAATGCCATATAAAAGTTATTAAAGAGCTCTCATTAGCGCTTACTGTGACTTTCATGTAATGCTAAAAATTAGCAAGTATCTCTGTGTCATAAATAATGTTGCATACATTTTAATAAATTACCTGTGGTTTTTGGTTTATTAGTAAACTATTTACAGTTTTTGAACCCGAATAAAAATTATTTTAATAGTCCTACTTATTCTAAATCCAGGCTGCGATGAGATTTAGGCTGTAGATTTTTTTTTTTAATTCAGTTGCCACTTGTTTCCAATAGTCCACTGCTTTTCACAACTACTACTACTACAGTTATGAAAGATGTTCAGCAATCCCTGAACAAGTATAACAAGATAATAGAAATCCATTGCTGTTTACACAAACAGTGAATCTTCATTCCTGTTATGAGTAAGTACCATTAATGCAACGCTGGGCGCTAATGTGTTGACTGTTAATATGAAATTAAGCAGAGCAATGTGTGATACGTTTTTGCTACTGACAATTGTAACGTATATTACTGCTTAACAACAGTGACAAAACTTGGATTTTATATTATTTAACGCCATTGATTTTATATCACCTTTTATGATGTCATAAGTATTTTATGATACCTCATCATAGCCTGTGGACTGAAACTAGAGGCATAAAATTTTTTATCAGCATCTCTTGGCGGTGACTCATGGCATCTTATCTTTTTTCTTTTTTTAATACTTAAAATAGGTACCTAAAATTATTTTCTCCCGTTACTTAATAGTATTGCATGAAAGTAGTTGTAGTTGCTTGTCTGTTAGTGTCACAATACAAGCGTCTTAGAAATGCCAATAACTTTTTAAATACAAATTCCCTATAGAACATATTTTAGCTGTAGCTTACCTTTTCATATTGAATGATGTAAAATGCATCGAAATAGATCAAAAACTTCTAAGGGAATTAGCACATAAAAATCTGTAATTCAGCCTCAGGTACAGGGGAATAAGCAGCCTACTAGATTGTTGATGTACAGAATAACTAATAATAAATCAATACTTAAATATACTGCTCTAAAACCGACAGTATATTTAGAATGTGTAGCCGATATCTTTTTAGGCCAGTACATCAATGTTTTATATCAATATATGGATACTTTCCTTCGATATATCGTGGGCTCATATTGATATTTTTAAAGTAGCTGTATATTGGGCTTCCAACATTTTTAAACATATCAGCAGTCCCAGTGTACACCAGCTCAAGTAGCTTCAGCTACGTTTCTATGTGCTCCGCCGGTGTGGGCTGTTTCTGTATCGTATCGCGAGCAGTCACATCGAGCGTTGTATAGCATCGCTTATCGCCTCAACGTGAACCGCGTTAATGGTTAACATTTTCAGTAGCATAGAAGGGCATTCTGTTAGCAAAAAGGTGAATGGCCTTTCAGATAATGATGCACAAATTTTAACTCTAAAAGATTTTTGTGCTGCAACACGTGTTAAATATAGTCATCAGCTGTTTAGGAAAGCTGATCCAGTTGCTGTAGAGACCTTTGTAAACCTTATCAAGGAACAAGAGTGGCAAGATGTTTATAGCGCTGACGTTAAATATAATGCTTTTCTCAAGACTTTTCTCCTGCTCTTTGAAAGTTGCTTTCCGTTGGAACGTTCAAAACAGGGTACTAGCACAAACAGGCAGCCTGGGTGGCTGACTAGAGGGATAAGAAAATCTTGTAGAACAAAGTGGCAATTATATCAAAACGTTAGAAACAGTCAAAATCTAAATGCAGCAGCCCATTACAAACAGTATTGTAAGGTGCTTAAAATGTTATTAGGAAGGCAAAAAGTATGTGGTATGCAGATAGAATAGCTAAGTCTCAGGATAAAATTAAAACTACATGGTCAGTCGTAAAGGAAGTGGCTGGTCTCCAGAGACAGGTCGAGGATGTAGAATCTGTGCGTAGTGGAAATGTCCGTGTTATTGATAAGTCCCATATATGTAAAGTATTTAATAATCACTTTCTGAATATAGCAGGTGAACTAAATAGAAACCTAGTCCCAACAGGGAATCATATAGCGCTCTTAGAAAAAAGTGTTCCGAGACTGTTACCTGAAATGCTCCTCCATGATACTGACAAGAGGGAGATTGAGTTAATAATTAAATCACTAAAGACCAAGATATTTCATGGATATGACGGGGTATCTAGCAGAATACTGAAGTATTGTTCTATGTATGTTAGCCCAGTACTTAGCCATATATGTAACTTTTCCTTTAGGAGCGGTCGGTTTCCTGACCGATTAAAGTACTCGGTAGTGAAGCCACTTCATAAAAAGGGAGACATTGGTAATGTTGACAATTTTAGACTTATTTCTATGCCATCGGTGTTTGCTAAACTTATCGAGAAGGTTGTATATACAAGGGTACTGGAGCATTTAAATTCACATAATTTGCTGTCAAATGTTCAGTCTGGTTTTAGAAATGGTATAACAACTTAAAATGCTATATTCTCTTTTCTCTGTGAGGTTTTGGACGGATTAAATAAAAGGTGGTTTCTTTGATTTAACGAAGGCTTTTGACTGTGTTGACCACAAAATATTACTGCAGAAGTTGGACCATTATGGAGTAAGGGGAGTAGCTTACAATTGATTCGCCTCTTACTTTAAGAACAGAAAGCAGAAGGTAATTCTCCGCAATATTGAGAGTTGTAGTGATGTTCAGTGCCAATGGGGCACTGTTAAGTGGGGCGTTCCCCAAGGGTCGGTGCTGGGGCCACAGCTGTTTCTTATTTATATAAATAATATGCCTTCTAGTATTACATGTGATTCAAAAATATTTCTGTTTGTTGATGACACCAGCTTGATAGTGGAGGATCTTGTGTGTAATATTGAAACAGTATCAAATAATGTAGTTCATGAAATAAGTTCGTGGCTTGTGGAAAATAATTTGATGCTAAATCACAGTAAGACTCAGTTTTTACAGTTTCTATCTCACAATTCAACAAGAACCGATATTTTGATCAGACAGAATGGGCATATTATAAGCGAGACGGAACAGTTCAAGTTCCTAGGCTTTCGGATAGATAGTAAGCTATTGTGGAAAGCCCATGTCCAGGAACTTCTTCAGAAACTAAATGCTGCTTTATTTACCATTAGAACAATATCTGAAATAAGTGACACTTCAACACGAAAAGTAGTGTACTTCGCATATTTTCATACGCTTATTTTGTATGGTATTATTTTTTGGTGTAATTCTTCTGATTCAAGAAGGGTATTTTTAGCTCAAAAACGGGCTGTTAGAGCTATATGTGGTGTATGTTCGAGAACCTCTTGTCGACCCCTATTCAATAGTCTGGGAAGTATATATTTTCTTTAATGTCGTTTGTTGTTAGCAATATTAGCCTATTCCCAAGAGTTAGCAGCTTTCACTCGGGTAATACTAGGCAGAAATCCAATCTGCATGTGGAATGCACTTCCTTGACTTTTGTGCAGAAAGGAGTGCAGTATTGTGCTGCATCCATTTTCAATAAGCTACCACAAGAACTCAAAAATCTTAGCAGTAGCCCAAACTCTTTTAAGTCTAAACTGAAGAGTTTCCTCATGGGTCACTTCTTCTATTCTGTCGAGAAGCTCTTGGAAGAGCTGAAAAATTAAACAAATTCCAGTGTTACATTGTTAATTTTCTTTATTTAAACTTACGAATTGTCGCCTGAATATGTTTCTTATATTTCATTTTATCTGTTTCTAATATCGTGTTATAATTTCATGTATTGACTCGTTCCATGACCATGGAGACTTCTTAATTTCGTCCCACGGAATTATAAATTAATAAATAAAAAATAAATAAATAAGCTGAGAACCTGCTCTAAGGAAACGATTTGTACCGGTCTAAGGCTCCCAATTTTGTTCTGATTGGTCCATTATTGACAAGATGTTTTGTTCATCCAATAGCTAATATTACATTGTCATTGATGATATCAATACACATAAAAAGATCTTTTGTAACTGCAATGCATCAGAAACCCTCTCTTATGGTGTTTTCGCCGGCCGCGGTGGTCTAGCGGTTCAGGCGCTCAGTCCGGCACCACGGGATTGCTACGGTCGCAGGTTCGAATCCTGCCTCGGGCATGGATGTGTGTGATGTCATGGGTTAGTTAGGTTTAAGTAGTTCTAAGTTCTAGGGGACTGATGACCACAGATGTTAAGTCCCATAGTGCTCAGAGCCATATTATGGTGTTTTCACCACAACACATGTCCATCACTACAACTGACACTATTCCCTAGTATGGAACTGTAGACCAAGTACTCTCTATTTCTGTAAGCACATCCAGTAATAATGTAACAAATTATAAAGTTCGTTGGAAAAGTCCATTTCCACCTTACAGGGATTCGTTATTTTTCTTTGGTAAAGTACATTTTTCTGCGACGTCAGAAGATCCGTCCTCTACGAAGAAAATCACACGGACTGGATAGCGGGCGAGTTTATCATTTGTCATTACATCTTTCCATTTTGTTTTACCAAGGTTAATCGTAATGACTGGGAACCGCTGTAGAATTACTTCCTGCTGCGCCGTACCTCTCAGTCGTTCATTAACGCGAAGTGATACGGCGCAAAAGAGATGGGACAAGAGATACTTGTAGATGAGTATCTGTGCGCTCTTCCCCAGAATAAAATACTACAGGAAATCTTGGCACTTAAGAGTGACGCACAAAAACTTATCTAACGACTGCCACATAAAATTCAGAAGGACTTTTGCAGCAGTGAATTGTCACAATTTATTTAAAGCTCCATACTTAAAAAACGCGGCTGTTAGTTCCGCTTTAATAAAAAGTTCCCAATGCTAGCCCCACATCCGTTTTCGTAATAAGCTGGACGTAGGCCTTCTTTTGCATGCCCCACGGATTTCTGTAAGTATATTGAAATAACTCGGCTGTTATCTGCGTCGTCCGTGAAATACACGAGTAAGACTTGTATTTTAGAACTTAGCGTTGAAAATGCATCTCGGATGCTGTGAATGTTAATAAACGAATACTGTGGTAACGGGAGACGTTAAAGTTAATAAAAAAAGGAAGTTTCAGTTTATGACAATTCCACTTTTCTTTTCTAAGACCGTGATGCAAAAAAGGCCACGCGAAATCGACAAACTTCTAAAATATCCGATGCTTCATTGAACTTTAATATAGTCAAACATGTGATTAACCTGGCCCTTATATCAGCTTCTCCAAACCAGAACCATTCCTAATCCCTGAAGCAGTGCACTCTTCACTCGTTCTAATTGTGGCTTCGTTCAAACAATTCCAGTCCCCTCATCAAGGAAAAAGTTATAATGGCAAAGGTAATGAACCAGGCAGTCAGACTGCATCTGCTGGCGTGTCTTATCTAGTATTAGGCGGTATTGCTGTAGCACGTGGAATTGTTAAGTAACTCTAACACTGTAACGTTTATTTACACTTTATCAGTAAAAAATTGGATCTTAGAAGGACATTTTGTAGGTGAAATATTATTTAAACTGAAGCGAATGCTCTAAGGTTCGGCCCTTAGGTAGAGGTAGTCAACCTTGTTTATCTACAGCCCATTTTTGATCTTTGTTGGTACTATAAGTATCTAACCGGTACCACAGTAACGCTGATTTATAGAATAGGGAAGTAATCTCACTGCACAAAATTTATAAAGCAGAATTACAGCAAGTTAAAGCATATAATAATAATTACCTACCAAATACGGCGTAAAAACTTTTATGAAAACGCAATGAAAATGTTTTTAAATCCCCTCTCACCCACCACTCACCACGAAAACTTCAACGCCCATTACTGGGTGGTGGGGATCATATTGACCCTGATAGGAGGAGACAAGCGCAACGTAGAAACGAAACTATGTGAGTTGTACACAAAATACCCCCCGCCACACACCATAAGATGGCTTATGGATAGCAGACGTAGAAGCAGATATAGATCTAGACGTAGGGCAGTGCACAGTATAAAATGATCGTTACCTTACGTAGTTGCGACGTCGTTAACCTCAAATAAACAACTAGCAAAGAACGAAACCTGACAGACTAACAGCATATTCTCGAATTCAAAAGGCAATGTTCAAATATATCACTCAAGAACGCTATTAGCGTGAAATAGAATAATAAATACCACCCGAACAACCAACGGCGTATAGAGTGTGCAGGCTGGATTACTCAGTATATTATGGTTAAGTGAAACTTAAAGGTAAACGATGAAGAAAGAGGCCACTTGTGATTTTATACGACGCTGCAGCACTGAGGAGCAAAACCCCATAATGCTGTCTTCGGAAACAGCCAAGCAGAAGCGCTTAAAAAATAAATACTAAATGGAAAAACCTTTTGGCGTTTGTCAGAACAAAATAGTAAGGGACAGACAATGTGCATCTCGCCTGGGATAACCTTACCTAAACCACGACGCAAGGGCGCCAGTAACGTGACCCATGTACGGCCCGTCCCCCACACCTCCCCTCCCTCTCAATTCCCCTCCTAACTCTCAGGCAAATTTAAAAATGTACTGTAGTCCGGGGTTTTTCTTCCAAGAAAATGCTTTAAAATCCGGTATTTCGCAGATTCTTAACAGGGTCGGCACTGGAACATTTCTATGGCACTTATAAGTCGCCATTCGTCTTCCAAAATATTATAAATACTCTTTACCCAAACGTCTCCCCCCTCACTCCCCCTCCTACAAATGGTCGTATGGGCTTCCTTTGTTGCAAGGAAGTACTGAGTGGATCTGGGAACCTGACTCATTCCAAGAACCCGAAGATTTGCAGTAGTGTTTCGTAGCCGATTGCCCGTCATTATCGAATACCGAGGGCATGCCATTTTACAGGTAGAAGCAATATAGCACTAGCTCAATACGTACAATGAATTAGTATTGAAATCTTTTATTTATTTATTCTCATAATAATGGCTTCGGTGTGAGGACGCAGCGATTTGTTCCACCGCACTTAGAAACATATCACGTCACGGTAGACTCACCAGCTGCAACACAATACATCTGTAGCTTAAGAACCTTCGAGAAAACGCTTTCGTTGAAAAGACAACTTCGGTTCCATGAAAACTGCAAAGTCAAGATAACAACGAGACAATGAGCAGCGAGCCGATACGCACTCCTCGATGTTTGATTCGAAAACATCTTGCTGCTGTCCCTAACTTCACACCATCGTTTGCAAAATCTTATTGCACGATTTCAGCTTTTATTCATAAAAAAAATGATTGTAGACCAAAAATTCAATGACCATGACAAAATTCAATCGCATCTTACGTGAGATGGTCCTTAAAAGTTGGCAGATCGCATTTTGCACATAACGACTGTTGAAAACAATTCCCACGTGCGGCGCGCGGCGAAGAAAATAATACATTCGATAATACACTCCTGGAAATGGAAAAAAAGAACACATTGACACCGGTGTGTCAGACCCACCATACTTGCTCCGGACACTGCGAGAGGGCTGTACAAGCAATGATCACACGCACGGCACAGCGGACACACCAGGAACCGCGGTGTTGGCCGTCGAATGGCGCTAGCTGCGCAGCATTTGTGCACCGCCGCCGTCAGTGTCAGCCAGTTTGCCGTGGCATACGGACCTCCATCGCAGTCTTTAACACTGGTAGCATGCCGCGACAGTGTGGACGTGAACCGTATGTGCAGTTGACGGACTTTGAGCGAGGGCGTATAGTGGGCATGCGGGAGGCCAGGTGGACGTACCGCCGAATTGCTCAACACGTGGGGCGAGAGGTCTCCACAGTACATCGATGTTGTCGCCAGTGGTCGGCGGAAGGTGCACGTGCCCGTCGACCTGGGACCGGACCGCAGCGACGCAAGGATACACGCCAAGACCGTAGGATCCTACGCAGTGCCGTAGGGGACCGCACCGCCACTTCCCACCAAATTAGGGACACTGTTGCTCCTGGGGTATCGGCGAGGACCATTCGCAACCGTCTCCATGAAGCTGGGCTACGGTCCCGCACACCGTTAGGCCGTCTTCCGCTCACGCCCCAACATCGTGCAGCCCGCCTCCAGTGGTGTCGCGACAGGCGTGAATGGAGGGACGAATGGAGACGTGTCGTCTTCAGCGATGAGAGTCGCTTCTGCCTTGGTGCCAATGATGGTCGTATGCGTGTTTGGCGCCTTGCAGGTGAGCGCCACAATCAGGACTGCATACGACCGAGGCACACAGGGCCAACACCCGGCATCATGGTGTGGGGAGCGATCTCCTACACTGGCCGTACACCTCTGGTGATCGTCGAGGGGACACTGAATAGTGCACGGTACATCCAAACCGTCATGGAACCCATCGTTCTACCATTCCTAGACCGGCAAGGGAACTTGCTGTTCCAACAGGACAATGCACGTCCCCATGTATCCCGTGCCACCCAACACGCTCTAGAAGGTGTAAGTCAACTACCCTGGCCAGCAAGATCTCCGGATCTGTCCCCCATTGAGCATGTTTGGTACTGGATGAAGCGTCGTCTCACGCGGTCTGTACGTCCAGCACGAATGCTGGTCCAACTGAGGCGCCAGGTGGAAATGGCATGGCAAGCCGTTCCACAGGACTACATCCAGCATCTCTACGATCGTCTCCATGGGAGAACAGCAGCCTGCATTGCTGCGAAAGGTGGATATACACTGTACTAGTGCCGACATTGTGCATGCTCTGTTACCTGTGTCTATGTGCCTGTGGTTCTGTCAGTGTGATCATGTGACCAGTATGACCCCAGGAATGTGTCAATAAAGTTTCCCCTTCCTGGGACAATGAATTCACGGTGTTCTTATTTCAATTTCCAGGAGTGTAGTATGATTCAAATAGTCAGCTGCGTGCTCTTGTCGCTCCACGTGAGACTGACAGGTGCCGTAAGGCATACTGAGAAAAAATTTTCACATTTCAGTGAAGAGGATAGGGAATCTTTCACTACAAATTTCTGGTCAGTTGATGGCGTTGTCACAGAATTTCCTTCCATTTTTGTACCGCCGTTTAATCTGTCGCTAATGAGTACAGTTTAAACTCATACTGTCAGGACGTCCAGGATTGCAGGATGGCGGTTCGAAAGTTGTGAACAGTTATTTTTAAGAGTAAAGCGCGCAAAGAGCAAAGATAGAACCAAAATCTCAGTTGAGAACCTTGAGAACACCCTGAGAACTGCAATCACCTCGATTGAACCTGATACTGACACATTATTTTCCGAAATTCAAAGTTGTCATATTAATTCTATGATTCGTGGTTATTTAGATACAAAATTATTATTGAAATCTCGTATTTAAAACGTCAAATTAATTCCATATTGGTTTTTTAGAATAAAGAAGCATAAATTAAGCCGGCCGGAGTGGACGAGCGGTTCTATCCTGTACAGTCTGGAACCGCGCGACCGCTACGGTCGCAGGTTCGAATCCTGCCTCGTGCATGGATATGTGTGTATCCTTAGATTAGCTAGGTTTAAGTAGTTCTAAGTTCTACGAGACTGATGACCTTAGAAGTTAAGTCCCATAGTGCTCAGAGACATTTTAACCATTTGAACCATAAATTAATAAATTCTAAATTACTTGAATGTATTAACTACATACCATCTACCGCCCCCCCCCCCTCACCCCTCTCGCGCTAATTCTTTGCTCAGCGGTTATTGTGCGTGGTAAGTATATTATGTGCCTAAACACATATTTAAGTTTTTTTAAAAGCTTAGTGAGTGTGGCCTTGATATGTTCGAAGAAACTTGCTATTATGTGATTATCGACAAAGGCTGTATTAAATGAATGTTAGTTTCAGACATGTGGATCTGGTACAAGGGTTCTGTCACTTCATCTGTCTCGCGTGTGTATAATTTTCAGGCACAATACTCTGCAGACCGGAAATTCTATTCAACTTGGGCAGCCTTCACGTTAGCCACGTCACAGTGGATTTCTTGTAGTATTTTTAAATGCGGAATTTAATATTTCGCAGTTCTGTCTGTCGTCTTCAGGACAAAATTCAAACTGATCGACGACAGATTAAAACTAAAGTTTTGACTCGTTATTGCCTTTACATGCGACCAAAACATTCTAGAACACGGTGAGCAGTGGCGTGCAATTCGCGCCACTCATTTACCTGATGTATTTTCAGAAATGAACGAGACTTCTTCTGATATTTATAGAGATTTTGTATTACCGGCTGACTTTTACAATGAAAGTCCATTTGACCGGTACAGTTACTTACTTCCATTACTACAAAAGTAAAACTGATCGATTTAGTATTTGCGCTATAGAGCCCGTAGACCCCCAAAAGGCTTAAAATAATTCCTGCGACAGACTGAAAATTACTGAAAGTTGGGTTCGGTATACAGATAGTGCCAGTGTCAGAGGACGAAACAGTCTGTCATGTGCAGTTAAGTGAGAAAGTATGACATAACAGTAAAGGACGTAATCCAAGCCAGTTGCATCTCAAAAGACACGTTGGCAATATTCGTTTCTGATTCGAAAAAATTGCTGGCCGCAGATTTATATGAGGACCGCCACCTCATTTCTAAATCCGCTCGTGACTGTATCGTACCTAGTAAAGAAGGCATTTACTTCCGTTGCAGCCACGTGTTACAGTCCTGTTCTCAAAGATATCGGACAAGAAGAAATGTACGATAGGCTTCTAGTACAGCAAGCAAGTGAGAAACAGATCTAACAGCCTGATCTCTACCAACTTTCGCTAACAACATTCTGGTATCAGGTCAAAGCACTGGTTGGGAGCGAAATTGACTTTACTATTTGTAAACAGAGATGCAGTAACAAGAATTACCCCGTGAAAAATTTAAGCAGCCATGGTGCTATTGTACAATAAATTAATGATTCTGAAAACCAAAATCCCAGCCTGATGTTCTTAAAGGACTGTCGATCCACAACGGTGAAGAAAAAGAGAATAAGACGGCATTTACTGCATAAAAGTAAATACAGTACTACCACCGCTATAGACATTCCTTATGCTTTTGGGAACTCATGGTGATCTGCAAATTTCATATGACCTAATCTGTAGATGCTTTCTTTTTCCAAAGGGTTTTGTTCAGGGCACAACTTGTAGACTAATATTTTGTGATGCTGGTTTAGAACCATTGCTAAGAACATTCAAATCAGTTGTTACGACAGATTATGAATATATTCCTATCACACACACTCAGAGAGAAACCAAAAACAAAATGTACAACTGAACGTTTAGCTTATAAAGTTGTTTTTTGTTTAACAATTAAAAATAGCTGCCAAAAGACCACTCACTTGTTTTAAAAGGGACATTGTTCATTTCAAGCTATCCTGCTGCAAAACGAAAAAGTCAATTCGAGCCTAAAATGTATCTACGAGCAGATAATATTTTCATGTATATATACAGGGTAAATTCGAACTCCACGGACAAAATGTCGGAGATTTTTCAGAGATAAAATATTATCTGGGTATTTTGGTGTAAAGAACCGATGGTCTCCAGTGATTTGTTACGGAATAATAGTATGATATATAAGGTGCTTTACCACACTTACCATTGTTGCTGTGAACACAACAGTGAAAATTCCACAAAACACAGAATATTGCAGCAAGTCTCAGGTAAGAAGATACTGATAATGTGGTTGTCGTTGTGGGAACAGCTCAGCATAGCGTCTTTGTGCTGCTCTTCCATCGGGTCTTTGTAGCCATACACGATCTTCATATCGGACAACTCATCACTTAATCTGTCCATTCTGTTGTCTATCACTGTGAACGTACAATAAATATTACCGAGGAACAAAGCCGGAACAGAACCGGCAGCACTGAACGCAAGATTGAGGCCGAAGAATGAAATGGACACTGTTGTTGTAAGCAGCGAATACCTGATTAAATAGAACAAGTTTTGTTACAAACAAGACACGCATAGCATACCGTCAAATTTTGTATTATTGTGGAGATATTTACAATATAATACAGGTACGAAAACAGCATTAAGAAAGTTGATGAAATTGAATTACTTTCGATGTACTACAGTTAACCCACATCAGAATATTCACCCGTTCCAAAATTTTGTGGATGCAGTTCGAGTTCACCTCATAATAATGGAACGCATAATTTCCTTGAACATAGAAGATAGTTCGTACAAGTAGTTAGCGTATATCACTAGGTATCTTCGTGCTATGTTGTCTGGTTCGTCACCAGAGATACAAACATAAATCTGATTTCTTTTTCCATAACGGATGAGAGATTGTGAATATGACAATCAATGTTCAAATGTAATCTCAACCACCTGCAAACTTGAACGTGGTGTTTAGCCTACATTTCAACATTGGTAACCAGAGATAAAAAATATTCGCGAAAATTAACGAAACGGTTCTTAAAGAAAGATATCAGCTGAAGCCACATTTAAATATTAGATACCCCATATCTCATAGAGCAGAGGCTTAAAACGCTGGATGACAAATAAGAACCAAATAAAACTCAAAAGGAGCATATAACTTGGATAATAATCAGCGTCAGGTGCGTTGAAATGCTGTGGAAAGTAACTGAAGTTTTCGCAATTTCCAGTCGTAAATTCAGTAACACTACAGTCTGAGTCACAACACTCGCTCATTTTCTAAAAACTATGTTACAAACCTATATATGCGATACTCTTCGCAACATTCTGTATCTTATTCGTAATTGTAGTTTTTTATCCGCTTGGAACGCTACTATTATACACTGTAACAGCAGGGCTCCAAGCAGACAAAAAGCTACAATTCCGAATACGATACAGAATGTTGCGAAGAGTATCGCTTATATTGGTTTGCAACATTTTTTAGAATAGGGAGCGTATTTAGTGGCATAAAATCGACGCTGACTAAAAAATGACAGCACATTTGCCTTTCTTTAGTTCCATAAAGTCGCTGGGAGGTGTCAACTGGAAGCTTATTTGTGATTCTCTTGTAACATACAGATATTTACTGAAGAAAGTGTTTTTCTTCTAAGAAACGAAATATGACTAGTAAACAGCAGACCACATGACCATCTGAAGAAAGGCGTCGTAGATTTAGTCAATAACGTGAAGTTTTCCTCACTACACTTCCAGTCAAATTCGTGAAAACAGAACGTAGGAAAATTATATGGAATACAATACTTACATCTTTTAACATACCAAATAAACAACCACAGCTGTAGCTTAAGGGAAAACCACAAAGGCGTGATAATAAATTTTCAAAAGCAGTAACATTTTCCATCTCTCCCTTCCCACCCCCTCTCTCCGACACAGAAGAAACACGGACGAGTATTGTTGCTACGTAGCTACAAATGGAAGAATCTAAAAAAAACAATCATTTTTGAAGCAAAAGTAATTACATTTGAAAAAATAACAGTATTAAAAAGTGGAGTGAAGCGTAAGAATTTGCGAATTGTTAGCCTCCAAACAAAATTGTTACGTGTCAAGAAAATTGTCTGTTATAATAAGAACAGACAATAACAGAAATGCGGTATATGCTTTTCATGCATGAATGTGTGTTTATGTTCTCTTGATTTCAGCAGACTAAGCTGCAGTCATTCACATATTTGAAAGAAAGTATTTCTTCAGGAAGGTATTGTCACTTCTGACACTAAATCAGAGAGATTCGGCTATTACTGCACCATCATTTATGCCTCTTGATAATTTGCTAATGATTGGAATGCAAAAATATAATAGCTATTACGTCCATTAACTAGAAAAATAACTAAAAAACAAGCATTAATCTTACGGTTGGCTTTCTCGACGCTAGGGGTCTTAGCTATCAGTAACAGTTTTCACAGCAGTGTATGTCGCGACTGTTAAACCAGCGGTAGTCAACCTGATCCCTACAGGGAGCTCCAGCTTTAATGGCGGGTGGTGGACAGTACATTTCCGTCGAGTTTTTGTTCAAATTTTTATGCAAAGTGTTTGGTAACTAATTATTATTATATGTTTTAATTGCTGTAACTCTGTTCATAAATATGTAAAAAGTTACTTCCCTACTTCATAAATCACCATTACTACTTGGGCAGTTAGAACTTTTCACTGCTAACAGGCAAGTAAGGTCGACTACACTTGTGTTAGACTGTGGTAACAGTGAAACTGAGGGGTTTTCCTATATTAGTGCTACATTTCCCGATGAAGTATCAGTCGTACCTGAAGTAATTAAAGGTAATAAAACATTTGCCATTAGTACCTGTGGCTGTACCTTCACTGAACATACAGACCACTTTATTATTGAGTATCATTTTCATTAAACATCGCGAAACAACGATGATGCATTATAAAATAAAAAGAAATGTGTTAGAAGCCAGTGATCAACTGCTTTCCTAGTTAGAATCAATTTTCGCGGCAGATCTGTGCAAACGGTGAACATTTTCGAACCATCTACTTCCACAGAGCAAAATGTACAAATGGGTTATAAATTTGTTTGCCGTTCTGCAAGTAAAACAGCTACAAAAAAGGGGCACCTTTTTCATAAAGGAAAACAGTCCATTTTAAGATTTCCTGTCGCAAAACAAACACGTCTGTTTGTGCATAAAATTCATAATTGTGCACTCGTCGGATTTTCAAGCTTTTATAGCTACGGTCTTTGATAAACGCAGCAAATAAGACCCGAATAGGATCTTATTTTCGGTTCGCTGCACAGTTGCAAATACAATGATAGTGAGTGTATCATGAACCACTTTGCAAAAAAGTACTGAATTGTAGTACCAATGCTACAGTATTAACACTTTACGTGTCTCTTTTTGTTTTGTTTTGTTTCAGTTACTTACTGCAGGAACAGTGTTTTAATAGCATCAGATTCCGAAAGGCTGCGACACTATGCCGAATATTAACCTTAAATGGAATGTGATTTGTAATAACGTCAGGTAATATGCGACGAGTGTGCAGATCCTTTCGTGCACAGCTTGTAAATTAGAACGACGTTGTAACTTTTTATCTCTATGTTGCCAGCACAGTCTTAAATATATTGAAAAATTCGCCTCGCATTTTTCAATATATTATTCTATCACAGTTGCTGACGGGGCTGCAATATGCTGAAAATTCTTACACTCTCTCAAGCACTTTTCAAATCAGTGTAAATAATGTTGAAACATACACCTACAATTTACTTCCTGGGCACTTGAAGGCTGTTAATGGTGAACGGAACGACTTTCAGATTAAATAAGGCCTTTTCTTCTGCTAAACAACTTCTTTTCCCCAACAAAAATGTTGTAGATTCACGTCATTACATTATGGAGATGTGGCTTGCTGAAATTAACGGTATAACGTACTATATATATTTAGATCTTCTTGTTGTAACTCGCTAAAATTACTGGAAAAGTACGAAAAACTAGTCATCTTGATTTGAGTTTTTCATGTTCTTCCCGAACTATTCCAGTTGAAATCGGAGATGGCTTCTCTGAATAGGTCGCGGCAGACGTCTTCCCGCTTCTTAGCCTAGGATTAAAATTTATAAAATCAATCAAAGTCTTAAGCTACACTTTTATTATTATTTCCACGCTAATCTTTTTCGCTAATTTCACAGTTGATGTAGTTCATTCACTGCATCAACCCCAAAATAAATGAATCATATAAGAAACCATTGTGGTCAAATTACCTTACTAGGAGACAGGGCATATATGTAGCATCTGCCAAGGCACCCAAGAATTATTAACACGGCGCTGAACTTCGTAGTACTGGTAAAAACAAAGAAGCCTGGTGACTTGAAAAAACATAGTTGCAATACAGTCTGAAATATGATAAGTTTATTGGGTTTGGTGTAATGATTGCATTCCTACCCCACGTTAGTTAGCAAACTCAAATTGAGTTGTCTACAATAAAACGTCAGCGTGTACTGAGAATCCATTATCCTACGTCCTGCACTGCTGATGTGATGAAGGTGTTTCTTCATCGGTACTTCTAGTTCAGTAACACTTTATCCAATACTGTCGCCCTAATTTCTGTGAAATCTGGTATATGCTGGTCTTCAGTTTGTAGAAAAATGAATTTCAGCTCTGTACCGTGCTGCTAGCATGTAATGCTTGGTAGTCATCGAATTTCAACAACTGCGCAGTATGAGCTACATCTACATCTACATGATTACTCTGCAGTTCACAGTTGCGTACCACGCAGATAGAACCACCTTCTAGCTATTTCTGTGTCGTTCCATACTCTATCAGAACACAGGAAAACGAACACCTAAATGTCTAAAATGCGCATTTGAACCATCAGCTGTTTTTATTTTCAACACAAATTCTACCGGTTTCGGTCTTGAACAGTCTTCACGTATAAAGGCTTAAAATAGCTTAAGCCAGCATATTGCATTAGTCATTACTTAAAATGTGTAGGGCATGCCATGAATTTAAATATATGAGGCATGACTTTAAAAGTAAACATTCGAATTCTAAATGTACACAGAGCAGTCTGCTCTTTATACATATAGAGTCGAATGTTTTCTCTTTTCAAACCCCTCAGTGTCCGGAACTTCTGTAATACAGTTTTATTAACAGAGTGCGATCCTGCATTGAGACAGTCATGCCGAACGAAGCAGACGCGAAAGGAGGAAAAGCCGTGTACCCGGCGTGCTTGGACCAACTTCAGCGTACTTCAGTGAGTCGTGAACATAACAGGTGTTTCCATCTACGTATTCTGACACATACAGCGCCATGTACTGATCAATTTTCACACTAGTTTTTTTCTTCTGCCATACGTTTCCCCCCTTCTCTGATATTATTCCGCTGCAGTTTGACGTCATTCTGACCGGTGATGTTATTTAAACAGCGTTTTGAAAGTTTAACTTTAATTATAATCACCCTATATTTTGCAGCTTTCATTTCCAGTAAGTTTTCAGAAGAACTCAAAAAATAAACGATGAACTCCAGAGTCTCAGACCTAAAGCTATAAGGCTTCCTTTTAGCTCACTTCTTTAATTCTTTATTGCATTTCCTCGCAGCAGTTCAGAGCGCCTTGCTCTACTATGTTAGTTATTTATATAATTACTATCGCAAAAATTTTGTTTTCGTCTGCAATTTAGTTTTTGTGTTATTAATTTTTGCACTCTTTAAATTATGTAGTGTCTCGTTCTATCGTTCAGTATCTTTGGAGATTCTACCATAATCCGATATTTAATCTTATTTATATCCAAACGGTGAATTTTCAGACATGGTTTCCTTATGAAAACTTTGTCTACTAAGTCCTGTGACCAGTTGAACCCTGTAAGAGAAATGATGAAACACCCACTATATATCGTGATGTGCTGTCTATTCTTCTACAGAAGGATCTTCCACTTGTGGAAATTACTAAGCAGGAGGAGCATTGCGTTTTGCAATCGCACGGCGTCTTATTATTAGCGTATCGCGCACTGTGATTGAGTTCATTATTAAATTACTGTATATTCGGAACCATTATGATCCTTATGAACGGGTAATGATATCCAGTTTCAAATTCCGCCATCGGCTTATTATTTATCAAACAACTAAACTCCGCCCGACCAAGCCACGAAGACACACGACATTGTCAGTTAGTCATGTAACCCTGAGGTTTTTCAGTTTTCCCTATTGATCATTATTATTCTAATGTTTTCGATAATTTAATTGGTGTATTTTACTTCCCATGCATGTGAACCATAGAGTACTTACATTGAAGCATAACGAGATTGCGAAACCAATTACATTACTGATGCTGAAATCACAGAACACTTACTCGATCTTAATTTTATCATCACATCGTACCGGAACCTCCTATTACTTATAGGAATTCCAATCCCACACTTCTGACGAACGTATCTAGACCATTTGTCGAAATATTATGCGGAAATAAGTAATCGATCGAGGCGAACCCCTGTAACATCATCTTAACCTAACACGCCTGGCAAAACTATCATGAGTGTATGGTTATCGGTTTCTAGTTATCAGTATAGGTGAAAATAGTATGCGTAATGAAGATTACACTCAAAAATGAATATTGGTTCTCCCTGCCTTAAAACGTTGGAAGACAAACATATACAGCAAGTACCAGTTCCTAATACAAACAAAAAGAGCATTATCAATAGTTGTTTTAAATGAGCTTGCTAAAACGATGCATTTGAATTGAGATCTTCAGCCGCAGAAGACCAATGTTGTTTTACTCTGTCTTTCACATCGCAAGAAAGAAAATCTAATTTACACATTCCCTAAATTAGTCAACAGCTAGATAGTGCACTATTCCAAACTTCACCGGATTTCATGTACATAATATGAGAAATATATGCGGATGAGAAACACAACAGTTATGAAATACCTACCGTGACTTTCTCTTGGGGTCGAACTTCATTAAGTCTTCGTTTTTTCCAGGTACTTAATTCAGATATTACAAACGACGAATTTGATAATGATTGTTTCAAAGATCAAATTCCTTTGTGCCATTTTTAGTATAACTTCTTTTATTATTTTCGTTGAGGTTTACATCGTCGTTATAAAACGTGAGTGACCATTCGTAGGGGCTTACTGTATTTCTGTCTCACCCCGAACTCTTTAACCACTGCCACTCCGTACTATGGAATGCCCCTTGCAGTAAAAATACTAGTCCAAATCATCGTGTTATTACAATAATATTTTTCTGAAATTTACAACTTTTTTCTGATTTTCTGTATTTATGCTTTAAGATTCTATTTACAATTAAATGTAAACCGAACTTAAGAGTTTTGAACCCTTTCATTAATTCTGTATAAATCGATAAAAATCACAATTTACTTTTTTATAAATTGTACAAGAAGTATGTAATTTATTTAGAAACACCAAATCCAATAACATTATTCCCTAGTATTGGTAAATTATGAAGTTTCATACATAACAATTTTATAGTTAAGCAAAATTTTTCTCTTTCAAACATATTTCCACAGAAATGAACTTTATAGTAATGAACAACTATTAGTTAGTCAAGTTTAAAAAGCTGATTGAAACATTACTTAACAAAAATTAGCGTTTCTTTAAAAGAAATGCACTCGCAGATTCCTGCTTTAATTTGGGCGAATTCAGTTAGTTCAGATTTGTCGGTGAAAGCCAAATGTATCGATTTCATTCATGGTTGGCACAGTATTTAACCTATCACAATAGTCCACAATAAAATCACTTTCAATAGGACCTTAAAATAGACGGTAGTCTGGAAACACATTGGCTTCTGTAGAATTTTTATCCAGTAGGAGCCAAAGATGACAAAAATGTTTCCAGCGAGCATCTTATCTCATATTGCCTAAGTACGTGATTATTTCATGTGAGTGACGTCGTATATTAAGAAGCTTCAAAACCATCTGAACTGAATCTTGTCGGAGACAGAAACAACTCCAGTAATTATAAATGATTAAGAAGTGTGGTGCAGGCCATGATTCCGCAGCCACAATTAAATTAAAACGAACGAAACAGTAACTTAAGATACATGTATAAAGACGCATCCACGAACTTCAGCATAACGCTTAACATCCATTCCATGAGTTTCATGTTATCTCATTGGAGTGATCCCGCTACGAACGTCGGCAGAAGGCTAGAAGAAACGTACCTAAGACATCTGCCGCTAGATGGCAGCACTACTCAGTCAGCAGGTTCTGAAGCAGGAGACTGCCTTACCGGCCCAAGTACAAGCAAGTGGGCAGCAATTATATGGTTGACTTGTTGAGAAAAGCAAACTGCAAAACGCCGATAAATGTCCAAGCGCCGCTATCCAACGGAAGCTGCGGTGAGTCCTATTATTGCCTTGGCATAAATAACATAGTTAAAAGAGTAGCAGTTTACAATTATTCTTCCGGTGATTTAATCCCCCGCTATGACACTCATACTTCGCAACGGATAAAGTGAAGTGATTTCATCCTCGTAGTCTCTACACTAACGGTGTGTCGACACTGAAGAATAGTCGTAGATCTTATTCTGTGAACCGCTTTCTGGAATTTTCGAAATGGTTTATAGCGAGATATTCGGCAGCCTTCTTCAAGTGGATATGGATTGCTATTTTCCATAATCGCCGTTACACTTTGAAGACAGGAAGACAGGTCTGCGACCAATAATGGCTCCTCCTTCGCAGTCCTCTGTTATTCTGGTGTAGATCAAATAAACTTTACCAGTATCATAATATATAACTTGTGAGTATTCTATGTGTGTTTACAGTAAATTAGCCTTACAGTGTAATTCTGAAACTAATATTGATATCGCAATTAGCTTTCTACATTGTTATGTTTCAGCATGCTCACACATCGAGCTTTAGGAATTAATGGACGATTATGATTAAGAATCGATTAAGTCACCTTATCGTTATTTAAATGAATTGATTATGATATCGGTTAATTGTATCCTAACAATAGATTATTTCATTTATTGTTATATCTTTATTTTTGTATCTATAAAACATTCCGATAAAATTATGTGTTTAAGATAGGAAGGCTAGTTCTACAAAAAATAAAGAAAAATTCGAAAATGGACACAACAAAAAGGTTTGATTTTGGATGGAACTCGGATTGGCACACATGCGGGCAGTGGACACTGGAACAAAGACATTGCCACAGATTGGTGAGGGGATACGAAAAAGGGAATGATTGCTTGTTTACGTCCAGTGCTGACAACTCCCGGGTTCATGCGTCTCGTCAGCTGTGGTATAAATTACGACAGCAGTAACAAAGTTTGGTTAATGCACACCATAGAGACGTTCATGTTCAAGCACGCTTGATACATTTTATTTTTTATTTTTGAACTAACACACACAATACAAGACTTCGCCACACTACTTAAAAGTCACTGCCATTAAAAACAGATTTAAACAAAACACAGTCGACACGAAATGTCCCGACTTCTGCCGACGCAACACGATGAGTATTAGAGGACATTTGGGCTTCTTTCGATACACACCAAGTCAACACTCCACAGGTTTTTAAACCAAAAATGAAAAATTCAAATAATGAATCTTAACACTTGTTTTGTAAATAAAACCGCATTTTATTTACAAAAAAGCATTTCTATACATGCTACGCAGGATGGCCACACAAACAAACTCGTTAACGAATCTTAAGAATGGGATTAATCTCAAGAATGGAAGACTTCATCAGTCAAACGGAAGTAAAAACTAATCAATTAGGTAAAATTAAGTTATATGAAATAAATGTTGGTACATGCAAAACCATTTCTAGAGTAATCATGATTAATCGTTATATTGCAATTAATCTTCAATTCCTACTATGGAGTGCTATATCTGACAGACATGGTCTACCAACAGTAAAGTGCGAATCAACAAATACCCTTAACCTGCGAGGTGGCTTCTCCGTAACGTATACCATGAGGTGGGGTCTGTGGGACACTTATGTTTAAACAGAGATTTATGGCAAATATCATAGAAATTTTTAATTTATGCTATATAATATTTATTTTTACAGTCATTTAAGTGTTATTTAAATGCTTCCAGTTTATTTTATTGTACTAAACAAAGCGTACAGCATTTTATCACACAAAAGCACATAATTTTGTCGGGGTCTTTGAAACAGTACACATAAATCGACTGTTAGAGTACTGAATTTTACAGTTTGAAAAATTGTTCAATCTCTGTAGCAAATAAATTTCCAAATAAAACTAAATTGCAGGGTTTAAATTTGCGCATAAAAATTCCACCGGATAGATATAAAAAGAAGTCTGTTAAATTGACATTCATTGCTGGGAACTACATGTTTCTTACTACCATTCAGAACACATTCGATTTTAACATACCGTTTAAGTATTTCATTGAAGAAAGGGACAGATCCCCATCACAACTATCCTGAAGTCCTACGTTTGATTGGTACTCTTGTGCGATAGCACAAGTGCGATCACTAATGTAAAATCGTCGTATTTTTCGTTTATTTCTTGATCGATATCACTGACAGCTTCTTCTATAGATCGACTAACGATTTCATCAAACTCGGGAAAGTTATAACTGACAAATTTGTGTCAACACATTTTGAGCTATAAGGTACGAGAACAGGTACGTAAATCAAAAGGCGCGGTGTAGGAGACTCCAACACCTATCAAAAATACACACGGTAGGAGATAACGCAACCGACAACAAAACATTGTAGGCTTAGCAATTTAAGGAGGGTCGGGGGAGTATAGAAGCATTGCACCACAACTGGCCTTGGAGAGCGAGTACGAAAATTTTCGCGCTGTCTGGGAGACCACACTTCGTGAGTAATGATTAATACGTGCGGCTGTCGAGACATTATTGCGCCCGGGACTACGTGACCTTTCCGGCCGTGGCGTTTCCAATCATTTTATACTTGGCGCGGGTACTGCAGCGCTCCTGAACTACCAGTTTTGCGCCGTGGTGTTTCCGATTAGAGGTGGCCGAGCGGTTCTAGGCGCTACAGTCTGGAACCACGCGACCGCTACGGTCGCTGGCTCGAATCCTGCCTCTGGTATGGCTGTGTGTGGTGTCCTTAGGTTAGGTAGGTTTAAGTAGTTCTAAGTTCTATGGGATTGATGACCTCAGAAGTTAAGTCCCACAGTGCTAAGAGCTATCTGAACCATTTTTTTCCACCAGTGCCATCTCCGGTGTTGCGGCTTCTTTTGACGGCAAAAACAGCCGGTCAGAAATACCACATTGACGTCACGGGTCGACAAGTCGACGCCAGGGAAGTCCACGACGCCGGCGTCTGGAGATACAGTACAGCAAAATAAAGTGCAAGTCTGTTCGCGGAAATGATAGGGTTCAGTGTGGGGTGGACCGACAATGATTGTTCGCATACTGAAAGAAGTTCATAAATATACTCGACTCTATTCGGTATTTACTACGAATAAATGCCAGTATAATACGGACTTCGACTGTAAAGAAAACAAATACTGCCCACGTGCGATCCTAATTAAGAAAAGTTACCATAATAAATGTTAAATCGACTTGCGTTCTTTAATTGTGGAAGGAGAAGAACTGATGTGGCGCTATTCGGCTTGTGGTGGAGATGGTAGCGTTATAGGACTAAAGTATGACAAATGTAATTCGATCCAGTTTCGCTTTCGAAATCTCGTATGAATGTACTTGAATTTAGCATTATTACAAGGACTTGCTGAAAAGTAATGCTTCCGAATTTTTATGTGTAAATAAGTAATTCATGTCCGCTGTCTTACAAGAAAAATAGAAGGCTGTTAAGGCTTGGAATGTCTTCAGCATGTTTGCAGGTACAGGTAATGACCAAGATTTGAACTTGCGCACTTCCTGAAGGCTTACTCTTTCGGCCGTATATTTAAACGAGAGCGCAATGCTCGTTGACTCACATACTCCATATCAGCGACCTCAATAGTCATTAGACATCGTGAGAGAGCAGAATAGGGCGCTCCGCGGATCTCACAGACTTCGAACGTGGTCAGGTGATTGGGTGTCACTTGTATCATACGTCTGTACGCAATCGACATTTCTACACTCCTAAACATCCCTTGATCCACTGTTTCCTATATGATAGTGAAGTGGAAACGTGAAGGGTCACGTACAGCACAAAAGCTTACAGGTGGACCTCGTCTGTTGGCTGACAGAGACCGCCGACAGTTGAAGAGAGTCGTAATGTGTAATAGGCAGACATCTATACAGACCATCTCACAGGAATTACAGACTGCATCAGCTCCACTGCATGTACTATGGCAGTTAGGCGGGAGGTGAGAAAAGTTAAATTTCATGGTCGAGCGGCTGCTCATAAGCTACACATCACGCCGGTAAATGCCAAACGACGCGCTGCTTTGTCTAAGGAGCGTAAATATTGGAAGATTGAACAGTGGAAAAACGTTGTGTGGAGTGACGAATCACGCTACACAATATGGTGATCCGATGGCAGGATGTGGGTATGGCGACTGCCCGGTGAACGTCATCTGCCAACGTGTGTAGTGCCAACAGAAAAATTCGGAGGCGGTTGTGTTATGGTGTGGTGTTTTTCATGGAGGGGCTTGCGACCCTTGTTGTTTTTCGTAGCACTATCATAGCATAGGCCGACATTGATGCTTTAAGCACCTTCTAGCTTCCCAGTGTTGAAGAGCAATTCGGGGATGGCAATTGCATCTTTCAACACGATCGAGCAGCTGTTCTCAATGCACAGCCTGTGGCGGAGTGGTTACACGACAATAACATCCCTTAATCTACTGGTCTGCACGGAGTCCTGACCTGAGTCCTATAGAACACCTGTGGGATGTTGTGGAACGCCGACTTCGTGTCAGGCCTCACAGACCGACATTGATACCTCTCCGCAGTGCAGCACTCCGTGAAGAATGGGCTGCCGTTCCCCAAGAAACCTTCCAGCACCTGATTGAACGTATGCCTGCTAGAGTGGAAGTTGTCGTCAAAGCTGGGGGTGGGCCAACACCGTATTGAATTCCAGCATTACCGAAGGAGGGCTCCACTAACGTGTAAGTCATTTTCAGCAAGGTGCCCGGATACTTTTGAACACATAGCGTACGTAATCCGCAAGCCATGTTCCGGTGCATGGGGGAGTTTGCCCTTTACCACTATTAGTCTTACCCTTTATCGTTCCACTCCCATACAGAGTGAGGGAAAAGTGTCTGTTTATATGCCTCAGTAGGAGCCCAAATTTCTTGTATCTTATCATCATGCTCCCTACACGGAAATGCCGGTTCTCTAAATTTTCTCAATACTGTTCCTCGAAAAGCACGCCGCCTTCCTTCCGGGAATTCTCATTTGAGTTCCCGCAGCTTCTCCGTAATACCTGCGTTTTGTACGAACCTACCGGTAACAAATCTAGCAGCCCGTCTCTAAATTGCTTCGATGTCTTCCTTCAGTCCGACCTGGCACGGATCCCAAACACTCGAGCAGTTCACGTATACTGTCAAAAAGTTTTATGTCATCAGACTACCGGTCTCGGTCTATAATGAACATCTTCAAACATGTTTTATAAAAACGTGTCCTAATATACTGGACCCGCAGTCACATCGTCAAATGTTAAACATAAAATCAGCGTCAGCATTTGACGATGCCACTATAGCTCCAGTATATTAGGACATGCTTTTATAAAACAGATGTGAAGATGGTCATTATAGACCGAAACCGCTAGTCTGATGACACAAAAAAATGAGTAACCATAGACGTGAAGTAAAGGAAATTTATTCTATTTTCGGGTCACTGTTCAATTTGGGACCATGTCACAGCTTGTGAAACTCCAGCAGTTCTCAAGAACAGCTCGCAGTAGCGTCCTATATGCAGTCTACAAATAAACCACGCTTTCCTAAAATTCTCCAAGTAAACCGAAGTCGACCGTTCGCCTTCCCTGTCACAATCTTCACATGCTCGTTCCATTTCACATCGCTTTGTGACGTTACCGCACGCTCAATATTTCAATAACGTGACTATGTGAAGCAAGGCATTACTAATGCAGCGTCCGAATATTACAGGTTTGATTCTCCTACTCATCCGCTTTAACTTACATTTTTCTACTTCAGTGCTAGCCGCCATTCATCACACCAACTAGAAATTTTGTCTAAGTAATCTTGTACCCTCCTACAGTCACTGAACTTCGACACCTTAGTGTACACCATTGCATCATCAGCAAACAATCGCAGATTGCTTCCCGCCGTGTTCGCCATATCATTTATGTATATAGAAAATAACAGGAGCCCTGTCACACATCCCCGGGGCACCCCTGCCCATACCCTTGTCTCTGATGTTAACTCGCCGTCGAGAACAACACACTGGGTTCTATTACTTAAGAAGTCTTGGATCTGTTCACCTATCTCTGAACCTACTCCATATGCTCCTACCTCCGTTGACAGTCTCCTGTGGGACACGGTGTCAAATGATTTTCAGAAGTCCAGAAATATGGAAACTGCCTGTTGGGCTCCGTCCACAGTTCAGAGGATATTATGTGAGAAGAGGGCAAGCTGAGTATCGCACAAGCGACGCTTTAGAATTCTGAAGCAAAACGATATTAAGGATACTGGTCTGTATCTTTGCATATCCGTTCTTTTATCCTGCTTATAACAGATACCATCTGCGGTTTTTTTTCAGTCGCTTGGAACTTAGCTTTTCGCTGGTCGAGAGTTTCGCTAAAAATTCAAGCTAAGTAAGGGGCCAATGATTTACAGTACCCTTTGCAAAAACGAACTGGGATTCCATTCGGACCTGGCGACTTATTAGTTTTCCGCACAATGTCTACGTCGTAAACTGATGTTCTCACATCGCTCTGTCTATCTTCTCTTCCCCCCCCCCCCTTTCTGACCTTGAGCCTTGTTTACTGTTACTGCAAATTCAGATTCTGTAACAGTATTCTAATCTTAACCCAACTAGCCATAAATACTTGTTTCTTGTTCGCTAACAACATTTCGCTTATATATTAAAAATTTCTAAGCAATCGGTGAAGAACTTTCACAGATATACGATTTTGAACCAACGAATATTTACATTTTTTATTAATATAGTTTGTACATATCTCCCATTCTTTTGGCACCATATTCAAATGTACGAGAAGAATCTGTCCTGTTACAGGCACTCAACTTTCGCATCCAGTTGAAATAAAGCTTGTTGCTTTAGCATATCGAAATGTGAACCTACAAAGTTTAAAGTTTAATTCTACATTTCTTGCCTTCTACGGCGTATCGGATTAGGAAATGCGGCTGCAAGTAGTCAAGTCAGTTGCCACTTTACTTGCCTTCAGACTTTTCGAAGAGTGTTCATAATGTACGATCACTCAAGAGCAGTTCTGCATACGGATCGTGAGTGTACGTTTACCTGTTTCTGCTCCGGTGGTCAGAACATTAGTAAGGTTTATCGACATCACCGTGTGATGTCATCAACACGAGTGACAAATATCTAGAACGCACAAGGAAAAAAAAGCGTGACACCGCCTCGCAAGTAACGGTTGCGCAACTATCGCAACTATGTGCATATCTGAGACCATCTTCATTACGTACCAGAGTGTTACGCCTGGCGATTCCAACACTTTCGCCCGTGCCTACATCAGTGGGAAGAGAAAAAACAGCGAACAACGACAGGGAGAGCTTTCTGTGTCATATGAACACAAAATTCTAAAAAGAATACTAAAATATGGCATAAATAACTTCCACTTTGAATAGAGAGATGAGGTAGGAAGGAAAGAGGGCAAGTTATAGCTATATGTACCCTGAACTAGATCATTGTAGATAAAGCACTTGCTGAGATGGATACTGAGAGACAAGAAAATCATCACTTGCCATTCTAACAAAAATCCTAGCGTCAGGGCTGGTTTACGGTTTCGTGGTGCCCATTGCATTGTTGAACTTCTGGACTCCTACTCAGTAATATGTACTCATATTGTTTTACTTCCATGTAATATTTGAAGGTAAAGTCTACTGAAATGTCATTTCAGTAATTACACACTAACAGATGCTATGGCTCTTGACTTGTGATCCGCTATCTGAGGTACATAATCAACATTGCTCAAAATACTAAAGTAGGCGTCAAAGTAAATTCTTATTAGCTCACGTTTCGCTACCATAAAACTGAAATAAAATATTCTACCATAAAACTGAAATCAAATATTTGGACCAGTTTCTACTTAATCCTCGTATGAAATGAAATGGAACAAGTGACCATGGTTCTCCTTGTGTCTTCACTGGAAATGGAAACTATCATGTATCCACTATTCCAGACTTTTACCAGCGCTCGAATTATCTGCAAAAGGAACTGGAAGTTACACGCACTGGTTTCTGTTCACTTTCTCGAAACTGATTATGAATCACATTATGCCGCCATTCGAAAATGAAATGCACTGAATTGCAAAAACATGAAGGTCAGACATTTGAATAAAACAAAATTTCGCAACTCACCCTAAATGATTATGCCACGTAGCAAACGTGCGCACTTCGTTGTGCTTGGTGGTGGATGTTCTTGACGAAACACTTGCAACATTCGATGGCAGAGAATGAACGCACTGGAGTATCTAAATGGGCCTAACATTGAATCAGACATGAAAATTTTACGGAAATACGTTGACAAACATGCTGCCATCGGACACTACAGCCTAACTTAAAAATGTTTAAAGAAAACTAAAACAGGATCGCTGAAGTAGTAGTAAATGAGCTAGACCGTCACTAACTTATGAGTATTCAAACGAGTGACTGTCAAGAGTTTGAGAGTGCTCGTGTCATCTGGATATTTCTCTAAGCATCCATCGTCGCTTGGTGCGAGATTATATCAGCACCAATTTTTAGACGAAATTTGTTAAAAATGTGAAGCAAATTGTCTGCGTAGATAAGCCTGTGGCCGAATCTCCAAATAATGCGCCGCAGACTACAATGGGACAAAGCCTGTAAATAAAATTCTAGTGGCAATACCAAATACGTAAATTGTGCTACAAAAAAAATAGAAATTTGTCGAATGTATTCTTTGAACGTACGAAAATTCAACAAAAAATTGGCACTGATCTGTAAACAAACAAATAAATTATATCAGTTGCTCAAAAAATTCTGTACAACATTACAAAAAGGGTTCCAAATAGTTGGGGGGAATGTATTACCTTGGTACACTTTTCAGACATTCGCGGCTAGCCTGTAATAGAAGTTAAATATACTTGGAAGAGGATGTAGATGAAGATGAAACGGGAGATATACTGCGTGAAGACTTTGACAGAGCACTGAAAGACCTGAGTCGAAACAAGGCCCCGGGAGTAGACAACATTCCATTAGAACTACTGACGGCCTTGGGAGAGCCAGTCCTGACAAAAATCTACCATCTGGTGAGCAAGATGTTTGAGACAGGTGAAATACCCTCAGACTTAAAGAAGAATATAATAATTCCAATCCCAAAGAAAGCAGGTGTTGACAGATGTGAAAATTACCGATTTATCAGTTTAATAAGTCACGGCTGCAAAATACTCTCGCCAATTCTTTACAGACGAATGGAAAATCTAGTAGAAGCCGACCTTGGGGAAGATCAGTTTCGATTCCGTAGAAATATTGGAAGACGTGAGGCAATACTGACCATACGGCTTATCTTACAAGCTAGATTAAGGAAAGGCAAACCTACGTTTCTAGCATTTGCAGACTTAGAGAAAGCTTTTGACAATCTTGACTGGAATACTCTCTTTCAAATTCTAAAGGTGGCAGGAGTAAAATAGAGGGAGCGAACGGCTATTTACAGTTTGTACAGAAACCACATGGCAGTTATAAGAGTCGAGGGATATGAAAGGGAAGCAGCGGTTGGGAAGGGAGTGAGACAGGGTTGTAGCCTGTCCCAGATGTTATTCAATCTGTATATTGAGCAAGCAGTAAAGGAAATGTAAGAAAAATTCGGATTAGGTATTAAAATCCATGGAGAAGAAATAAAAACTTTGAGGTTCACCGATGACATTGTAATTCTCGCAGAGACAGCAAAGGATTTGGAAGAGCAGTTGAACGGAATGGATAGTGTCTTGAAAGGAGGATATAAAATGAACATCAACAAAAGCAAAACGAGGATAATGGAATGTAGTCGAATTAAGTCGAGTTATGTAGAGGGTATTAGATTAGGAAATGAGAAACTTAAAGTAGTAAAGGAGCTTTGCTATTTGGGGAGCAAATAACTGATGATGGTCGCAGTAGAAAGGATATAAAATGTAGACTGGCAATAGGAAAGAAAACGTTTCTGAAGAAGAGAAATGTGTTAACATCGAGTATAGATTTAAGTGTCAGGAAGTCGTTTCTGAAAGTATTTGTATGGAGTGTAGCCATGTATGGAAGTGAAACATGGACGATAAGTAGTTTCGACAGGAAGAGAATAAAAGCTTTCGAAATGTGTTGCTACAGAAGAATGCTGAAGATTAGATGGGTAGATCACATAACTAATGAGGAGGTGTTGAATAGGAGTAGGGAGAAGAGAAGTTTGTGGCACAACTTGACTAGAAGAAGGGATCGGTTGGTAGTACATGTTCTGAGGCATCAAGGGATCACCAATTTAGTATTGGAGGGCAGCGTGGAGGGTAAAAATCGTAGTGGGAGAGCAAGAGATGAATACACCAAGCAGACTCAGAAGGATGTAGGTTGCAGTAGGTACTGGGAGATGAAGAAGCTTGCGCTGGATAGAGTAGCATGGAGAGCTGCATCAAACCAGTCTCAGGACTGAAGACCACAACAACAACATGCTTTGTCATTCCATTTTTAAATGATATCGTCATTCACTTTTTTGTGTGCTGCGGTCTTTTTCTGAAATTCAAGGTATAACTTTGCAAAATTAGGGTTTTTCAAATGTGAAAATATGTTCCAAATTACAACATGGTCATGTATCTAGAAATCAATATTTGAGTGCGTTGCAGACGGGAAAATCTTGTCATTACTGCATTTAATAGCCTGTCTGTTACATTGATACTGTACTACATACCAATAATAGTATGTGAAACCCAATTTAGCAGAAGTATTATCAAAAACTAGTTACAAGGACAATAATTTTGCATTAGAAGCTCATGGAAACTAGTACAAATTTCCACCTGAAATTGTCAAGACACTAAAGAAACTAAGTTCATCTTCAAGAATCATATGGTTTACGGTAAAAGACTTGTTTCACTGTACAAGGCGGTGCATGACCCACGAAGTAGATAGGATATAAAGAAATAGTCTGTGCAGGCAATATACTAGCGCCTCTAATGTTTGCAGATGACATGGTGTACTAATTTAGTGTTGTGCCAAATTTCGGTTATCAGCAACATGACACAAACAATCTAAAATAAAGGGTTAAGTGCATATACACTTTAAATAACAAGAAAATCCCATGTGTAGTATTTCCTAACCTAAACATTATCTGTACTGCCACCCACCACCTCCTCTCCTCCCTGCCCCTCACCCCTCCTCCCAGCCTCCAGTCTCCAAAAAACCCCAGAAGCGTGTCATTGCGACTCTGCTCCCGCCACTTCCCACAATAAGTCGCCACCTCCTCCCCCCTTACCCCATTGTCTCCACGGACACCACCCCTCGTCCTGCCACCCATACCCCAGCCCCCACCCTCCACACCTTTATCCTGTCAACCCCAGATCCTAAGTTCCTTGATGCCCATTCCCTCACCATGGGGATACAAAAGTATCTACCTGGTGTTCCCACCTCCCAGCTGTTTCCTAGCAGGGACTCAGTCCTCATCAAGTCCCCCTCCTCATCATTCACACAGAACTCATCTGTCAGCACCTTAATCAACACCACAACCTCCCTCTTACCCACTGTGGCTTCCGTCCATCCTCCTCTGCGAAAGACCACCTCCTTAACCTCGTCCACCTTCTCTCCCTCCAGCTTAACTCCCATTGCTCTACCAGTTTTGTTTCCCTCGACCTCTATGACCACATATGGCATGCCAATCTCCTCTTTAAATTCCAAACCTACGCCCTGCCTATCAATTTTGTGTATCTGATCACTTCCTTCCTTTCACGCCATCCTTCCTATGTCACAATCCACAACACCAACTTCCATATCTATTATCACACTACTGGAATCACCCAGGGCTCTGTCCTCTCACCTCTCCTCTATCTCCTGTACACCGCCAATATGCCCAAGCCACCCCCACCTGTCCACCTTCTCCAGTATGCTGATAACACGGCCTTGCTGGCTTTCTCTCCTACCCTTCAATGGTCACAATGCACCCTCCAAACCCACCTTGAGCAGTCCACAATTTAGTGTAACCCTTGGTTCCTTCGTCTCAATCCCTCAAAAACCCAGGAAATTATCATGGCCGCACCACTCACTCCTTCTCTCTCCATGGTTTCTACCTCACCATTTATGGCCGTCCCATCCTGCTCACCCCCACCCTCAGATACCTTGGCCTCTCTCTCGACTGTCACCTCACCTGGACCCCCTCACCTCCTGACCATCCAACAGAAAACCCATGTTAAAAAATATATCCGCTCAACCACTCATTCACAGTGTAAAACACTAAGATTGATGAGTTTCGAAAGTCAAGCTTCCATCATCAGAATAATAAAAAGTAAAAGAACCTGTTAAAGCTCGCTAAAATGGAACATGTACCAGGCACAATAAAATTAAAACATCTTGGCTACTTCCCTTGTTGCAGCCGTGTCTTCCAAGGTGCATCTCCACATAGTTGTCAAACTATAAAAAACTCTGATATGGTGTCGCCTATGGTGTTCAACATCTAAACACATGGCTCTCCCCTCTATCGTCGTAAGCCGCCCGTGCGTCTTCGTTGATACCACACACCACGTAGCCAAACACGACACTGAAGAGCGAGTGAGCTCACGCGCAAGTAAACAAGAGAGTCATAGAGATGTCTATACAAACAGATACGTATACATGTTCCAAGGACCTCATGAACTGATGGTATCCTGCCAATTGCTAAAAATATAGTTACTAAATGAAACCAGTGAAATGTTTGAAAAAAGTCATTTGTATCACCAGTTAGCTGTTCATTCAGTGTGTTCTGATTATCCACGCTATGCATCGTAATTTCCAGCTTTTTCTAGTAGATCCAGCTTTTTGCCTTTGTCCTGTCTATGTAAAATAACGAGATCCTGATCTATTCCCAACATGCGGTGTCCCGTTTCCCAAATATGCGTAGCTACATCTGACTTTTCGAAATTATTAAGCCAGAAAGCATCGCTATGTTCTTTGTAGTTAAAGGACCTACCAGTGTGGTCTACATAGCCTGTATTGCACGTGTTACACTGAATTTTATAGACCCCAGCTCTCTCGTATTTATCGCTTTCCTGCCGTTATTTCATAGTTTAAACCGCACCGTATTATTAGTCTGAAAAGCGGCATCAACTTTAAAAGGCTTGAAAATATTAGGCACTTTTTGCGAAATATCACCTCAGTATGGTATTGTGACTCTCGTAATAGTATTGGCGGTATTCTTCCTTGCATTCGCGCGCTGTTTCTGTCGTATTAATTTATTGACAACGTTTTGGTGATATCCGTTAGCTCTAGCTAGTTGCTTCACGATGTTCAGCTCAGTCATTCTGTCTTCTTAATTCATAGGGACTCTAAAGGCTCTATCTATCAAAGATCTAAAAGCAGAAAGTTTCTGGCTATTAGGATGGCAGGAATTATTTTGTATCAACACATCAGTTGTTGTTGGTTTCCTAAATATTTTAAAACATGCCTACCATTTTGTTTCCTAATACTTAGGTCGAGAAACTGCAGTTCACCATTTTTCTCTTCTTTCATTGTGAATTCAATTTTACCGTGTAACTCATTAAATTTATTTACTATTTCTGCAACCTCTTTTTCTTGTCCATCAATAAGAAGCAACGCATCATCTACATAGCCTTCCGGCGTGGGCGAGCAGTCCTGTGCGCTTCAGTCTGGAATCGTTCGACAGCTACGGTCGCAGGTTCGAATCCTGCCTCGGGCATGGATGTGTGTGACGTCCTTAGTTTACTTAGGTTTAAGTAGTTCTAAGTTCTAGGGGACTGATGACCACAGCAGTTAAAGTCCCATAGTGCTCAAAGCCATTTGAACCTTGTTCACGATTACTCACATGCCAACTAGGATGCCTACTAGGACTTCATACACTCCCAGGTCGAACGCCCAGGCTCCTGATGACATCTCCTGCACTGCTGCCTTCCTCCACCAGACCTTGTCTGACCCCTTGCCACTCATATCCCTACCGACGCCATCCACACTCACCACCCAGCTCTGACCCCACAGGCTGTCCATCTCATTGGTGAATCCCGCCGCCTCTACTTATCTTTTCTCCACAATCGTGAGTGGAAACGCTTACCCACCACCAGCGAGCTTTTGGAATCCATCCTTACCCGGCTCATCCATCACCACCTCCACCACCACCTCCTCCCCAACACCCAATGTGACTTTTGACCTTCCTTCTCCGCCGATGACCAACTCCTACACCTCACTCATCTCCTCTCCTTCCACCTTAACTCCCGTCGCTCCACCATTTTTGTCTCCCTCGACCTCTAAAAAGCCTATGACCGTGTACGGCATCCCAGTCCCTTGTTTAAAAGCCAGACCTAAGTCCTTCCTATCAACTAAGTCCATCTGATTGCCTCCTTTCTCTCCCGCCGACCCTCCTATGTTACCATCCATAACGCCAATTCCCACACCTTCTACCCCTCTGCCGGTGTGCCACAGGGCTCTGTCCTCTCCCCTCTCCTCTACCTCCTGTACATGGCAGATATGCCCCAACCTCCCCCCCCCCCTCCAGTACACCTCCTGTAGTATGCAGATGACACCGCCTTCCTCACCCTCGCCCCTTCAACAGTCCCAACGCCTTCTCCAGAATCACCATGACCTTTTTGCCACATGGTGTAACCAGTGGCTCCTGAAAATCAATCCTTACAAAAAACAGCAACCATCATAGGTTGTACCACTCACTGCTTCTGGTTCCTTGATTTTTCCCTTACCATCTGCGCCCATCCTGCCGGCCTCTCCCCCACCCTCACCAACCTTCGCCTTACCATTGACTGTCACCTCACCTGGATCCCTCATCTCCACTCTACCCAATCCAAAGCCCACAACTGCCTATGGCTGGACATGGGGGATGAACCCCTCTACCATCCTCCACATCTACAAATCCTTAATCTGTACCATCCTCTGTCATGCCAGTCCCGCCTGGATATCCGTCCCCTTCCCAGCCCCCCCCCCCCAGTTCTGTAAGTCCATCCAGATCCTCGAGCGCCATGCACTCTGCTGTCTAAATGTGAGCCTTATTCCTCTCTGGCCTTATGTCGTCTTATTATACAAGACATTAGGGGTTTTTGTCTCAAATATGATACTTGCGAGTTTGTCGCTTTAAATGTCGACGCATTTTACACATTTTAATGTAGCTATAATATGGAAATGGGGAAAAAGTTTACTCTCATTACGTCCGTCTTCCACGTTGGTGTGTATTTTTAAGTGTAATAATTTTACTTGTATTTTATAAAAAAAAGAGTTTTCTTGTTAGTTAGTTCTAGTTCCGAATGACACAGTATTGCATGTTATAGGGGGAGGTGAGGGGGGGGGGGGGGGCTCTTCATCTGAAATTACGGTACTGTGTTTTTAATGTTCTTGTTCTAGTGGTATATGATACGTAAAATCTGTTTGAGTGCTGCATCTGTGTGTTGTATTACACAACCTGTTTTCTCATTTTAAATTTAGCGCCTTCATTTGTATTTTACTTTCTCAAATTTTTAGGGTAAGTTATAGCACAGATGTTGCTCCTAGTCATTCCAACTTATTAACGTTTTATGTGCATTACATTTATAAAATTTTAGTGGTAATGTATATCCAGTTTACGACCTCTCATTCTTAGGCAGGTGGGTGGCAGCGCCACCTATTGAGGTGATTCTTTATTAGGCGTCAGCACTAGCATACGACGCTGTGGTGCATTATACTTACTACTTGGGCCCCATCTTATTCTGTTACACACTCCTGTGAACGGGAACGCGTTATGCAGGTCTTGGATTCACTGACGTCCACCTAGAAAAGTTAAGGCCTTATCATAAGGTTTTGGCAATATGATTGCATTTATGAGTGTCCACTCACTGGTGAATTTTCTTATCTGTTTTTACTATTTTATATTTCTAGTTTTTACTGAGTTTAACGTAGGCGATGTTGGCCTGATTTATTCGACGATGCCCTTTGGATACTCTGTCTAAAGGATCAGTCTAAGAAATACAGAATTAAGGTATTTGGTCTTTCATTATTTCATCTGTTTATACATGCTTTTAGGTTATCTAAGTCTGCACAACGCGATCGCGATTTTTAATAGATATATTTGTTCTCTGTTTTCTATGTAGATCAACCTGAAGATGCCTAAATAAGACGAAATGTATAGTTGAAAACTAAAAAACTAAAGTTGCAACCAAGACTGTTTTTAACCAGTACTGTTAAGCATATCCCTGTCCAGCCACAATCCCTCCTCAATCCACCAAACACCTTATCCTCAGTGTCTTCTTCCCCTCCCTCACCATTACCTGCGTTACCATCTATTTCTGCTCCAGTGCTCCTCTTCCCTAAGACTTCATCTTCGACATTGACCGCACCTTCTCCACCTATGTGATTGCCTCCAGCATTAACATCCATAGCTGCTGCCCTCTCGCACTTCACAGTGGCATCAGTTCCTCCCCACGATCCAAGGTGACCTTGTTCCCCTACCCTAGCACTCCCGTCCTGAAAGTGAATGTTGTCACTGCTCCGCAAACCTTCTTGGGCATTTCGCCATCGACATCCTTGACCCCACAGGTAGCGACCACCTCCCCATCCTTCTCACTATGTCGTTTGCTCACCACCCCCCTCCAGATCCCCACCCTGCACCCCCTCACGAAGGTCATCCATGACTACCATTGTGCCAGCTGGGATGCCTACGGGGAATTCATCGCCACCCAGGTCGAAAGCCACTGTTCCACCTATCACCATCCTGATGACATCATCCACACCGTGTCATCCTTCATAAGGCAATTACTGACGCCGTGGAGGCCCACGTTCCTACTAAAACCATCCATTACCACCGTCCCACTCTCCCTCTTCGGGCTGTCCTTCTCCTCAGCGAATCCCACCATCTCTATTGCTCCTTCCTGTGCACTCGTGACAGAGCTACACTACAAAGTGACATGTACGGAGCCTTATTATGGCAAAGAAACGCCGGTACTGGCGCCAGACCTGTACATGATTCAACACCTATCAGCTCCTCCAAGTACTGGTCTGCCTTCCATCACCTTACTGGTTCCCAATATGCACCCCATTACCCCCTTCTCCATAACGACCACACCCTTGCTGACAACCTCAGTAAGGGCAACCATTTCACTTCCCACCTTTCCCAGGTCTTCTTCATCCCTGATGATACCCACTTTAATTATCCTCTTTTCCCCACCATCATGGAATGCTCCAATATCTTGGTTGATACAATTGCTCCTAGTCTCCAGTACTTCAGGAAGTTGCCCCTCCAACATCAACACTCCAATCACAGCACAAGACATTAAACTTATCCTCCAGTCCAAACACAACACAGTCCCTGGTCACGACTGTGTCACCTACCGCCACCTTAGAGAAAGCCCCTTCTCAATCCTGATTGTCCTTGCCAATATTCTATTGCCTCTTCCTATCATCTCATCTGCATGACTTCCATCTTAAGTAAGGCCTTTGAACCCATCCTCTCCTATAATATCTATCAGCAGTGCAATCAACATCACATCTTCCCCTTCACCCAGTGTGGTTTCCGACCCTCCTTCTCCGCTGATGAGCACCTCCTTCATCTCGTCTACCTTCTCTCCCTCCAGCTTTCGCCACTCCACCATTATTGTTTCACTTGATCTCCAAAATGCCTATGACCGTGTATCACATCCCAGTCTCCTTTTTAAACTCAAAACCTACGCCATCTGGTCACTTCCTTCCTCTCACGTCGTACTTCCTATGTCACATGAGAATTGCATCCTTCCACCATCCTCCACACCCACAAATCATTCATCTGCCTTATCATCTGTTATGACATCGTTGCCTGGATCTCTGACTCCACAACATCAACTCCCCTATCTTTTATCCCACTGCTGGTGTCCCACAGGGCTCCATCCTGTCCTCGTTTCTCTATCTCCTGTACACCACAGATATGCCCAAGCAACCCCTGCATGTCCACCTTCTCCAATATGCTGATGACACTGCCTTCCTGGCTCTCCATACTACCCTTGAACAGTATCAACACACCCTAGAAACCCACCTTGACCAGCTCAACACTTGGTGAACCAGTTGTTCCTTTGTATCAACCCCTCCAAAACCCAGGCAATCATCATAGGCTGCACCACCCACTACTTCCTCCTCCATGATTTCCACCTTACCATCTAACTCACCACTACCCTGAGATATCTTGGCCTCACCCTCTACCATCATCTCACCTGGACCCCTCATCTCCTGACCATCCAGCTGAAAGCCCATTCCCACCTCCACCTAATGAAACTTCTTTCTGGTCAGACATGGGGATTGCATCCTTCCACCATCCTCCACACCCACAAATCATTCATCTGCCTTATCATATGTTATGACATCGTTGCCTGGATCTCTGACTGTCCCCCCTGCTGTTATAAGGCTCTCTGTATCTGCCTTCCTTCCCCCACACGACTCCTGCATGACCTCATCCCCTTCCCCCACCTGCTACTTTTTCTCCAACTTCTCCACATCTTTTACACTGTCTGAAGGCTTGATCTACCACCCCCTGGTTTCCTCCTTCCTCGTGCCTCTATCACTGTATACCTTCCCTTTTCCACCTCCACAACCTCCATCTTCTTCATAGGCCAATTTCCAGCCCATCCCCCTCCTGGATGTTGAACTTTGCTATGATATCTACCCTTTCTACCAACTATAGCCTGGCCTTGTCCCCCCCCCCCCCCCCTGTTCCCAGGGCCCCCTTTTTTACTCTCCTCTCCTTTCCTCTGAGCCCTTCCACCCCCTCCTCGACTGTTTCCCTCCCATGTACTTTCCTCCCAGGTGTGCACCTAGCCTGTCTTCCTCACTCCTCCCCTCACTCCCTTCTCCCCTTCACCCTCATCTCAATGCCCCTGGCAGATCCTCTGTCTGCACATTGTCAATCATCATCAGTGTGCTATGTCAGTGTTGTGTTTGTTGCTGTTCTCCCATGCTTCAGGAGCTGTGATTTTAATTATGTGCTGGACTTGTTCATAGTGCTACTGTCAGTGCTTCTTACATGCTACGCCATCTGTCGATACTTTTATGATCCAGTCATACTTCGCCTTTTGTTTTTTTGTGTGCACTACTTTTTTACGGTTTTTCTCTCCATTTTAAAGTCGCCCCACTTATTGTCTGTTCTCTTCCGTAGTGTTCCCCCTTTTTATGTCAATGTTCACCATAGTTTCTCCTTTCTGTTATTTCGAATGTGTTCTTTGTATAATTACTGTCTTTTGGCTGAACAGCAGAGCATATGCTACTGCCAGCCCGCCCCAGTTGGGGCATTAAAACACAATAAAGGAAAAAAATCTCTTGTTCACGACTGTCACCTACCACCACCTCCCTCTTTCTTTCTGAATCTCCTCGCCAATCTATACAATGTCATCATCTCTACCGGCTTCTACCCTGACCTGTGGAAAACTTCCTGTGTCCTCTTCCTATCATCTCGTCAGCCTCACCTCCATCTTCACTAAGGTCTTCGAATCCATCCTCTCCCATCATATCCATCACCACTGCCATCAACACCACCTCCTCCCTCCTACCCATTGTTGCTTCCGACCCTCTTTCTCTGTCAAAGACCAACTCCTTAACATTGTCCACCTTCTCTGCCTCCAACCCAACTCCTGTCACTCTGGCATTTTTGTTTCCCTCGATCTCCAAAATGCCGACAAGCCCATATGGCAACCCGGTCTCCTCTTTAAACTCCAAAGCTACACCCAGGCTATCAATTTTGTCCATCTGGTCACTTCCTTCCTCTTACACCATCGTCGCTACGTCACCCTGCGTGACAGCAACTCCCGTATCTTTTATCCCACTGCTGGCATCCCACAGGGTTCCATCCTCTCCCCCCTCCTCTACCTTCTCTACACCTCAGATATGTCGAAGCTACACCCACCTGTCCACCTCCTCCAATATCCTGATGACAGCACCTTCCTGGCTCTCTGTCCTGCCCTTCAACGATCCCAACACACCCTCCAAACCCACTTTGACCAGTTCACCACTTGGTGCATCCAGTGGTTCCTTCACCTCAACCCCTCCAAAACCCAGACAATCATCATAGGCCACACAACCCGCTCCTTCAGTCTCCATGATTTCTACCTCACCATTTATGGTCATCCCATCCAGCTGGCTTCACCCTCGACCGTCACCTCACCTGGACCCCTCACCTCCTGACCATGCAGCAGAAAGCGTATCCCTACCTCCTCCTTCTGAAACGCCAGACATGGGGATTGCATCCTTCCACCATCCTTCACACTTACAAATCCCTCATCCGTCCTATCCTCTGTTATGCCAGTGTTGCCTGGATATTCGCCCCTTCGCCCCCCCCCCCCCCCATAGCTTTTATAAGGCTCTCCAAGTCCTAGAACACCATGTGCTCTGCCTTGCCTTCCGTATCTGCCTTCGTTCCCCCTGTATGAGCTCATCCCCTTCCCCTACCTCCTCCTTTTCCTCCAACATCTCTGCATCATTTACACTGTCCACTGCAGGCTTAATCCCCCCCACCCTCTGGTTTCCTGCTTCCTCCCCACATCCCCCTTCACCTGTTGCCACACCTCTATCACTGTATAACTCCCTCTTTCCACATCCACATCTCTTTCATCAGGGCTATTTCCAACACCTCCCCCTCCCAGATGTTGAACTTTTCCAAGACATCTACCCTTCATACCAACTGTAGCTTGTCCTTGTCCTTCCTCTCCCCTCCTTCTTACAGAGCGGATTTTCCTCCTTTCCCCCCTGAGTCCCTGCAACCCATCCTTGGCTGTTTTCCTCTTCCTTCCCTTGCCTCCCCAGCCCTCCTTCGGCGCAGTCTCATCTCATCCCCCTTTCTCTACCCTCCTCCTCACCTCCTTTTCCACTTTCCCTTGCCACCCGCCCCCTGGCAGATCCTTCCAGGTTTTATTCATTATCAGTGTGCTGCATTAGTGTTGTGTTTCAATGGTGTTATACAGTATCATCTAGTGATGTGGTTTTATTTGTTTGCTTGACCTGTTTATCGTCCATGACTGTTCTGTGCTACACCACCCATCATGTGGCTGTTTTAATCATTCTACGATTTTTTATGCTCCGGCTGTACTTTGCCTGGTGCCCTTTAATTTAGTGTGTGTTTTTTGTGTAACATACTTATTTAGATTTTTATCTCTGATTTACAGTCACCACTTTGAATGCTTTCTTTTCTTCTGTTCTGCCTTTTTTTCTTTCTATACTCTGCCATGTTTTCTTCTTTATCTTGTTTCAAATGTCTTCTTGTCTATTAATGTCTCTTGGCTGAAGGGCAGCGCTTATGCTACTGCCAGCTCACCCCTGATGGGGAATGGAAATTAGAATAAAGAAAAAAAAAACACTTGTCCACGCACTTGTTACCAGGACACACTCACCTGCCACAAGTAATTGCAATGACACATCCACAACACGGTTACTGCAAAGAAACGCTGTGCTTGGCGACAGACATCCACACAACTCAACACCACGCTCCTGATAAACTCGTCCAAATATTAGTGTGCTTTCCATCGCCTTACTGGGAACCACCATACCCCACAGTACCCTCTCCTCCATGAAGACCGTCCCTTTCCTGACAACCTCCATAAGGCGAACCATGTTGTTTCCCACCTATCTGACATCTTTTCCACTCCAGATGATGCCCAGTTTGATTATTTCCTCATCCCAGACGTCTTGGAATGTATGGATACCTCCACTCCTCCCCTTGCTCCTAGCTTCCAGGACTTGGGCCACATGCCACCATCAGGACTTAACACTCCCATCACTACACAGGACATCAGACTCACACTCCACACTAAACACAACACTGCTCCCGGCCATGACCACGTTACCTACTGCCACATCAAACACTGCCCTCCCCCATCCTTGCAGTCATTGCCGTTACAACATAATCCTTGCCACCGACGTCTACCCCAACCAGTGGAAAACCTTCCATACCCTGAAGTTCTCCAAACCCATCTATAATCCATCTGATGCCTCTTCTTATTGTCCTATATGTCTAACCTTGGTGTTCAGCAAGCTCTTGGAATCCATGTTTACCTAGTGCATCCATCACCACCTCCTCTGACACCACCTGCTCCCCAACACCCAGTGTGGCTTTCGACCCTACTTCTCTGCCAATGACCAACTAATACGCCTCACTCATCTCCTCTCCCTTCATCTTAATTCCTGTCGCTCTACCATTTTTGTCTCTGCAAACCTGAAAAAGCCCTACGACCAGACATATGCCCTTCCTGCCAGCTGTGTCTGTCTTACTGCAACCTTTCTCTCTTGCCGCCCCTCCCATAAAGCCAATTCCCACACTTTCGACCTCTCTGCGGGTGTGCCCCAGGGCTCTGTCCTCGCCCCTCTCCTCTGCCTCCTATACACGGCAGATAGCCCCCCCCCCCCCTCCAGTCAACCCTGCAGTATGCCAATGACACTGCCTTCCTTGCCCTTGCTCCTACCCTTTGATGATCCCAATGCTTCTCCAGCAGCCACATGGTGTAACCAGTGGCACCTCAAAATCAATCCTTCAAAGACCCAGGCAATCATTGTAAGTCATGCCACTCGCTCCTTCCATCTCCTTGATTTTTCTCTTACCATCTGAGCTAGTCCTGTCCGCCTCTCCCCCACCTTCAGCTACCTTGGACTCACCATTACCCATCACCTCACCTGGATTCCTCATCTACACTCTATCCAATCCAAAGCCCACAACTGAGTCCATTTCCTTATACTCCTCTCTGGCCAGACATGGGGGTTGAGCTCATTCTACCACCCGCCACAACTACAAGTCCTTAATCCTTCCTATCCTCTATTATGCCAGTCCTGCCTCGATATCTGCCTCCCAAAGCCTATAAGTCCCTCCAGATCCTCGAGCGCCATGCACTCCACCTCGCCTTCTGTATACGCCTCCCATCCCCCGAACGGATCCTCTATGACCTGATTTGTTTCCCCCCCTCTGCTCCTTTTCCTGCAAACAGAAACCAGACTGTGGCCATGTTTTCTAATTGTGCGTGTCTATTTCCTCAGTGTTTCTAATCAGCATCATTGACCTCTTTCTTTTTTATGTTTTCTTCACAACTTTTTTGCCATATACCAGTTTTAATCAGTCACTGTTTTATCACCTTTCTATTGTTATATCTCCTCCTTATGTTTTTTCCCTCTATCTGTAGGCTGCAGAGCGGCGTATTACGATGCTGGCAGCCCACCACCTCCTCTGGGGGGGGGGGGGGAAATCGAAATACAATAAAGAAAATAAAGATTGTCCACGACCCTCACCTACTGCCACCTTAGAGAATGCTCTCTTCTCCTTCCTGACTGCCCTTGCCAATCTGTAGACAATCATGCTTTCTACCAGCTTCCTCTTTCCTTCTTCTCGTCTCCTTTTCCCTTCTCCTTTGTCTCCCAACCCAGGCATATCCTCCCATGTCTTTATTCATTATCAAGTGTGCTGCATTAGTGTTGTGTTTGGTGCCATTATACAGTGTCATCAGTGTGATGTGGTTTTAGTTGTGTGCTCGGCATGTATATAGTACATAATTGTTCGTGTGATTTCTTATACTGTGGCCGATTTTTTAACTTGGGTTTAACTCCAGTGAATTTAAGTGCGCAACGAATTGCCAGCTGAGTTCTTTTAACTTTACGTCGAATTTTTAACTGTCCCTCTGTGCATGTCCCCAGTGTACATTTTAACTCCCATCATGTCCATTTACTATGTTTTTTATATCCCGCTTTGATCCCCCCTTTTTTTGTAAGCGTTCCCCTTTCATGTATTTTGTAAATCCGTTTGGCTGAAGAGCATTGGACTGTGCTACCGCCAGCCCTCCCCTACCAATATGGGACAGGGGAATGAAATTACAATTAAAAAAATGATTGCCCAGTCATAATAATTACAGGGAAGACATAATTTTATTAAAATGGAACATTAACAGCTGCAGAAAAGGTAGATATGGTGTTTATTTATGGCTATTGTGATCAAAATGTCCTACAAACTTGTGCTATGTATGTTGATGCTTATCCTGACAGACAGCATCCAGATGTCCGGACCTTTCGTCACATAGTTAATGGATTTAAAGAAACCCAAAGTGTCATCACAAGACGAAGAAGCAACCAAGTACTGCAACAAATTAAATTGCCAAAATAACTGTTTTAGCTGCACCTGAGGCTAATCCGCACATCAGTAGCAGACAAACTGAGTGGGAAACGGGAATTTCTAAAAATGTCCTTTTTGAGAATTCTACATCATCATACATTTCCCCCTTACCATATTTCCGTGTACCGGGAATTGCGTGGCGATGATTTTGAATGTCATGTAAATTTATGCCTCTGGGCACAAAATAAACAACGAGTCGATAACAGGTTTTTTTCAAGAATTCTATTTACTTCAAAATGGTTCAAATGGCTCTGAGCACTATGGGACTTAACAGCTATGGTCATCAGTCCCCCTAGAACTTAGAACTACTTAAACCTAACTAACCTAAGGACATCACACAACACCCAGCCATCAGGAGGCAGAGAAAATCCCTGACCCCGCCTGGAATCGAACCCGGGCGTGGGAAGCGAGAACGCTATCGCACGACCAAGAGATGCGGGCTTCTATTTAGTGACGAAGTGTCATTCACAAACAGCTGTAACATAAACCGGCATAATATGCACTACTGGGCAACGGAAAATTCGCGATGACTGCGACAAGCGGAACATCAGCGACCCTCGAGGGTTAATGTATGCTGTGAAATTACGGTAGGACATCTAATTGACCTTTATTTTATCGATGGCAATATAAATGATAAAATGTATGCCGATTTCTTAATTACTACCGATTCCACTATAAGATGTTCCACTTCATGACAGAATGGCGATGTACTTTCAACATGACGGATGTCCGGCACAAAAGCAAGTGTGCAGTTGAAGCGGTATTAAAAAGAGTGTTTAATGACAGGTGGATGGGTCGCAGAAGCACCACACCATGGCCTGCACGTTCATCGGACCTTACATTTCCGGACTTCCTGTTGTGGGAAAAATTGAAGTGTATTTGCTATTGTGATCCGCCGACAACGCCTCAAAACGTGCGTCAGCAGATTGTCAATGCATGTGCGACAATTACTGAAGGCAGACTACTCGCTGGTTGAGAGGAATTTCGTTATGTGTATTGCCAAATGCATTGAAGTTGAAGGACATCATTTAGAGCATTTATTACGTTAATGAAGTTATTACGGTTGCTCACGCAGTAAGAGCATGCCTTGCGTATAAGGTCACAAAAGTAAATATATCACATTGAACAACAGAAAGAAAGTCCAAACGTAACTACCTTTTGTGTTTTAATTTAAAACACCACATTATTACCAACGGTTCATCTGAATGAGTGAGGTATAAGTGTTGGAATATTACAGCGCCATCCATCACAAAGCGAAACAAATGTTCCAAATCAAACATTCATATTTATTTACGTGTTATACGAATACCGAATGAAAATGGGGGTACCTATTTTTAAAAAAATGCAGTTTCTTTCAATTTGAACTATGGCAGCGCCATCTAGTGGGCCATCCATAGCACCATCTGTTTCCCCCCGCGACGACCACCCTGTATACAGGGTGGTCCACTGATCGTGACCGGTCCAAATATCACACGAAATAAGCGTTAAATGAAAAATCTACAAAGAACGAAACTTGTCTAGCTTGAAGGGGGAACCAGATGGCGCTATGGTTGGCCCGCTAGATGGCGCTGCCATAGGTAAAACGGATATCGACTGTGTTTTCTTAAATAGGAACCCCCTCCATTTTTATTACATAATCGTGTAGTACGTAAAGAAATACGGATGTTTTAGTTGAACCACTTTTTTCGCTTTGTGATAGATGGAGCTGTCACAAACATCTGGTTCACAATTTTAGAAGAACGGTTGGCCACAAGTTTGTTTTTTAGATTAAAATACAGAACGTAGGTACGTTTGAACATTTTATTTCGGTTGTTCCAATGAGATACATGTCCCTTTGTGAACTTTTCATTTCTGAGAACGTATGCTGTTACAGCGTGATTACCTGTAAATACCACATTAATGCAATAAATGCTCAAAATGATGTTCGTCGACCTCAATGCATTTGGCAATACGTGTAACGACATTCCTCTCAACAGCGAGTAGTTCGCCTTCCGTAATGTTCACACATGCATTGACAATGAGGTGACGCTTGTTCTCAGGCGTTGTCGGTGGATCACGACACCGAATATCCTTCAACTTTCCCCACAGAAACACATCCGGGAACGTCAGATCCGGTGAACGTGTGGGCCATGGTATTGGTGCTTCTGCGACCAATCCACCTGTCATGAAAAATGCTATTCAATACCGCTTCAGCCGCACGTGAGCTATGTGCCGGACATCCATCATGTTGGTAGTTCATCGCCATTGTGTCATGCAGTGTAACATCTTGTAGTAACATCGGTAGAACATTACGTAGGAAATCAGCATACATTGCACCATTTAGATTGCCATCGATAAAATGGGGGCCAATTATCCTTCCTCCCATAATGCCGCACCATACATTAACCCGCCAAGGTCGCTGATGTTACACTTGTTGCAGCCATCGTGGATTTTCCGTTGCCAAGTAGTGCATATTATGCTGGTTTACGTTACCGCTGTTGGTTAATGACGCTTCGTCGCTAATTTATCTGTCATCGTCCCGTAATTTCTCTTGTGCCCAGTGGCAGAATTGTACACGACGTTCAGAGTCGTCAACATGCAATTCCTGGTGCATAGAAATATGTTACGGGTGCAATCGATGCTGATGTAGGACTCTCAACACCGAAGTTTATGTGATTCCCGATTCTCGCGCAGTTTGTCTGCTACTGATGTGCGGATTAGCCGTGACAGCAGCTAAAACACCTACTTGGGCATCATCATTTGTTGCAGGTCGTGGTTGACGTTTCACATGTGGCTGAATACTTCATGTTTCCTTCAATATCGCAACTATCCGGCGAACGGTCCGGAAACTTGGATGATATCGTCCAGGATACCGAGCAGGATACATAGCACACGCCCGTTGGGCATTTTGATCACAATAGCCATACATCAACACGATATCGACCTTTTCCGCATTTCGGAAACTGTCCATTTTAACACTGGTAATGTATCACGAAGCGAATACCTTCCGCACTGGCGGAATGTTACGTGATACCACTTACTTATACGTTTGTGACTATTACATCTATCACAAGGAGAAAAAAGTGGTCCAACTAAAACGTTCATATTTCTTTACGTACTACACGAATACATAATAAAAATGGGGGTTCCCATCCTAAAAAAACGCATTTCATGTTCGTTTGACCTATGGCAGCGCCATCTAGCGGACCAACCACATCGCGGTGGTTTCCCCCTTCAAGCTAGACGAGTTTCGTTCCTTGTAGTTTTTTTTAGTTTGATGCTTATTTCGCGAGATATTTGGCCCGGTGACTATCAATGGACCACTCTCTATATATTTACAGCAGGCTTCGTAATAGCAAAACCTTCCAGTGTGTAATGTGTGTTTACTTTCAGACATAGGCTGGCAGTTACAACATGATGTCTGGCTCGGGAGACATCCCAGTAGTTACAACAAGAATTACAGCAAATACATTAAGTACAAAAAACAACATCGAATTCTGAGCTAATAATTCTGTTAAATGACTAAGAAAGATCTAGGATCTCTTAGAAAAGAAAAAGTCAAAAGAAAGTGGAAGAGAGAGGACGCGAACGTGTTATCTTTGCTCTCCAAGGCTCAAACACCACGACGCTATTTATTAACTACGCTACTATTTCCACTCAACAATCACTCCTCCGTATAGGGTACACAATGGGTAGATACTATATCTACAAATATCATTATTTCATATTTAACATATAAATTCTACCAAGAAGGCGCGGATATGATGGATCATTGTTGCGCGTTTGCATTGAAACGTATACGTTCGCAGCACAACAAAAATCAACTAGAAAAAGTCTTAGCCTGCTGTTATGTAGTTTCCAGTCATTTTATTATAAAAAATCATAGTTGAAACAACGCGTTTTCAAGGAATCCTCAATCTGCGGACGCTTTGAAACAGCTTACATTCGTATACATGAATTATTTTACGAGCAAGAAAACCCACCAAGTATGATGTTTAACGCCATACAATATGGTGCCTCCTATGTTTTGTTCGTGACATAAAACGATGTCGCATCTCATTGGCTACGTTCCTCTCCACAAGGCAAAAATCAAATAAGGCCAGATTGTTTATTTCGCGTTCCGCAGTGTAATGGAACTCCGCCGTGGTCCACGAGACTGCGACGCTTACGTCACAGCACGTGACACTGCACGTCTTACGAGTGCCATGTTTCGCACGAGTTTCGTAATTATTGACTGCGCGTTGAAATGCGAAAAAGTTAACATCGTGTTTGGATGTTGTTATTGTTGTGGCCGACCGAAGTGGCCGTGCGGTTCTAGGCGATGCGGTCTGGAACCGCGAGTCCGCTACGGTCGCAGGTTCGAATCTTGCCTCGGGGATGGATGTGTGTGATGTCCTTAGGTTAGTTAGGTTTAAGTAGTTCTAAGTTCTAGGGGACTTATGACCTCAGAAGTTGAGTCCCATAGTGCTCAGAGCCATTTGAACAATTTTTATTGTTGTGGTCTTCAGTCTGAAGACTGGTCTGATGCGGCTCTAACCTGTGCTACTCTATCCTGTGCAACCCTTTTCATCTCTGAGCAACTAGTGCAACCTACATCCTTCTCAGTCCGGTTACTGTATTCATTTCTGTCTCCCTCTGCTATTGTTACCCCACACGCTTCCCTCCAGTTCTATGCTGGGGATCACTTGATGTCTCAGAATGTGTCCTACCACCCGATCCCTTCTAGTCAAGCTGTGCCATAAATTTCTTCTCTCCCCAATTCTATTCAGTACCTTCTCATTAGTTACGTGATCTACCCACCTAATCTTCAGCATTCTTCTGTAGTACCACATTTCAAAACCTTCTTCTCCAAATGTCTCTTTAATTTTCCTGTAGGCAGTATGTGTCTTTCCCCGAGTGATGTATGCTTCTACGTCCTTACATTCGTGCTCTAGCCATCCCTGCTTAGCCATTTTGTACTTCCTATCAATCTCATTTTTTTAAACGTTTGTATTTCGTTTCTCCAGCTTCATGTACTTCATTTTTATATTTTCTCCTTTCGTCAGGTAAATTCAGTGTCTCGTGTGCTGGCCACGGATTTCTACCAGCCCTTGTCTTTTTACGTACTTGATCCTCTGTCGCCTTCACTATTTCGTCTCTCAGACCTACCCATTCTTCTTCTAATGTATTCCTTTCCCCTGTTCTTGTCCCCTAATGCTCCCTCTGAAATTCTCAACAGCGTCGGGATCTTTCTGTTTATCCAGATCTCATCTCCTTAAATTCCTACCTCTTTTTAAGTTTCTTCAGTTTTAATCTACAGTTGATAACTAATAATTTGTGGTCAGAGTCCACATCTTCCTCTGGGAATGCCTTGCAATTTAAAATCTGATTCCGAAATCTCTCTTACCATCATATAATAAATTTGAAATCTTCATCTGCAGGTCTCTTCCACGTATACAACCTTCTTTCATGATTCTTAAACCAAATGTTAGCGTTGATTAAATTATGCTCTGTGCGAAATTGTACCAGGCGGCTTCCTCTTTCATTGCTCTTCCCCAGTCCATATTCACCTACTGTTTTTCCTTCTCTTCCTTTTACTACTGTCGAATTCCAGTCCCACATGACTATTACGTTTTCGTCTCTCTTAACTACCTACATATTTATTTTATTTTTATCTTATCATACATTTATTCTATCTCTTCATCATCTGTGCAGCTAGTTCTCAGATAAACATGTGCTGCTGTGGTGGGCATGGGCATCGTGCCTATCTTGGTTACAACAATGTTTTAACTCTGCTGTTCATAGTAGCTTCCGTGCATTTCTATTTTCTTATTCATTATGAAGCCCGCTACTGCGTTACCCGTGTTTGACTTTGTATTTGTAACCCTACTCTCACCTGACCAGAAGTCCTGTTCCTCCTACCAACGAACTTCACTAATTCCACTATACCTGACTTTAACTTATCCATTTCTCTTTCTAAATTTTCTAACGTATGTGCCCGGTTAAGGGATCTCACATTCCACACTCCGATCCGTAGAACACCAGTTTTGTTTGTCTTGATAATGACATCCTACTTAATAGCCCCCACCTAGCAGTTCGAATGGAGGAGTATTTTAGCTTCGAAATATTAAATCCAAGAGGACGTCATCATCATTTAACCACACATTAAAGCTGCATGCCCTTGGAAAAAATTACAGCTGTAGTTTCCCCTTGCTTTCAGCTGTTTGCAGTAGAAGCAAAACAAGGCCATTTTGGTTGTTACAATGCCAGATCAGTTGATCAGACTGTTGCCCCTGCAACTACTGAAAAGGGCTACTGCCCCTCTTCAGGAACCACACATTTGTCTGGCCTCTCAATAGATACCCCTCCATTGTGTTTGCACGTACGGTACGGCTATCTGTGTAGCTGAGGCATGCAAGCCTCCCCATGAACGGCAAGGTCCATGGATCATAGGGGGTAGGGTCCTTAGTGGGTACATTTTCAATTATACCGGGTGATCAAAAAGTCAGTATAAATTTGAAAACTTAATAAACCACGGAATAATGAGGATAGAGAGGTAAAAGTTGACACACATGCTTAGTATGACGTGGGGTTTTATTAGAACAAAAAAAAGAAACACCCCATATTGCTAGACGCGTGAAAGATCTCATGGGCGCGTCGTTTGGTGATCATCGTGTGCTCAGCCGCCACTTTCGTCATGCTTGGCCTCCCAGGTCCCCAGACTCCAGTGCGTCCGATTACTGGCTTTGGGGTTACCTGAAGTCGCAAGTGTATTGTTATCGACCAACATCGCTAGGGATGCTGAAAGACAACATCCGACGCAAAGCCTCGCCATAACTCCGTACATGCTTTACAGTGCTGTTCACAACATTATTCCTCGACTACAGCTGTTGTTGAGGAATGATGGTGGACATATTGAGCATTTCCTGTAAAGAACATCATATTTGCTTTGTCTTACTTTGTTATGCTAATTATTGCTATTCTGATCAGATGAAGTGCCACCTGTCGGACATATTTCGAACTTTTGTATTTTTTGGTTCTAATAAAACCCCATGTGTGTCAGTTTGTACCTCTCTATCTACATTATTCCGTGATTTATTCAGTTTTCAAATTTATACTGACTTTTTGATCAGACGGTATATTGATTTCCCATGGGCCCTGCAAGGAGCCGAGCGTTCGGGAAGTGTGGCGGATAAGGCAACAAGTGTGACGTCACACGTTCGTTGCGAGGCCTATTTTTTCTCGTGGGCTCCGAATTCCGCGCTGTGACGTCACCAGCTCCTCGTTCGCGTGCGTTCTCGCTTCCCGTGAGAAGACAGCGTTATCACCAGCTAACGCGAGATAACTTTCACCTGCCATTTTCGAGCTTGGTCCAGCGACAAGGATCGCAGTGGGGAGGCACGCTCCCCACAAGTGCTCGGGACCGGAGGATGCGAGAATCCGCGGTTGCGATACGGGCCAGCACCGCGACAGCCGTGTGTGCGCTGCTTTCTCCCGCGGGCCACGGAAGGATGCGCGGCTCTGCTTTCCCCGCCAGCTTCCTTTACTTCCGCCGCCGCCGCGGTGCTCTCGGGAGCACGGCGCAGCACTACAGAGTGGCAGTTCTGCTGTCTGGCCGCGAAACAAATGCGGTTACCGTTCTGAGCGTGGCGAGGAAGATGTTTTGTGTGTTGTAGCTCACGCTCCGGTGGCGTAGGCGCATGTAACTGGAGGAGCACCCGTTACTTCCCATCTCCTCCTACAGCGCAATTCATTAAGCGGAAATACGAGCTTCGTTTAAAATGTAGAAGTCTCCAGTCACTCACCGACGTATTTTATGGCAGGCTGTGCAGTTTTACAGACCATCCGTGCAGCCTCCCTGCTTCGATGTCGAAATTTTTTTTCTGTTTTCCGTAAGTTCATTTTTATACTGCTGTTCAACTCAGTACGATCTTCCAGTCCTCCTGTTTGAGCACTGATACTAGCACGCTACAGATCTTATATTTAAAACAAACTACATAAAGTTCTTGAGATCTAGCTGTGAAATGAGGCACTAGTGGGACAACCAAAATACACAAGCACGAATCCGCTTTTGAACCTGGAGCGCACCTGAGCTAATTCCTGTGGATACCTACCCGCAGAAGCTAAAGCTGTATCTACGTATGGGATCTTTCGAAAGCCGGGAACAATAGGACACATAAAGCAACATGCTTCGCTAGTAGTTTCATGATGAATCTATGGAAAATTCAGGTATTTCTAATGAGAGTGTCAATTTGCAACAATTATAGCAGTTTTACAGCATTTTTGCAACGCAAATACGCAGGCTCTAGTAAATGGTGCTATCAACTGCACATTGTATTCCACACACAACCATTATTATATTTTACTGAGTCTAAAAAATTGTTCAAATGGCTCTGAGCACTATGGGACTCAACTGCTGTGGTTATCAGTCCCCTAGAACTTAGAACTAATTAAAACAAACTAACCTAAGGACATCACACACACCCATGCCCGAGGCACGATTCGAACCTGCGACCGTAGCGGTCGCTGGGTTCCAGACTGTAGCGCCGAGAACCGCACGGCCACTCCGGCCGGCTACTGAGTCTACTTTGTCGCTATAACCAATCAATCAAGTCCCTTATTTTCCTTTTAACTGCTCGATAATAGTTCTTGAATCTCAGTGTTCTTTTCACACCTACGAAAAATTGTTTCACGAAATAAATTCTGCCCGATTTGGTTTATTAAGTGACCAAGTGGTGAGGGATTTGGGTATTTTGTTCACAAAAGCGACACATATTGCAAGCAGGAGACTTTTGGATAAGTAAATTGAGTTATGTAAATGGTGATCTCAGCGCAAATATTTATTACTTTATATTCATGCTGCGTTCGTCGAACAACATCGGCACTTACTTGAACAGATGTCAACGCCACTTCTTATTTGTCAGGCCATGCTACACAAATGACAATGAACCTTTTGTTGCTGGAAAGCCTGATAGTACGGGAGAGCACGAGCAAAATCTTTTTAATTATAGCAGTGCGGCCAAAACCATATAAAATCGATAAAATCGATTACCCTAAACAAAATATACTAATTTCAGAAGTTTTTCACGTCACGTCTTATCTGACTACATTTTCAGGAAAGTCAACGTATTTTACCGAATTATATCATAGAAATACGTCTGATTTTTCTGGAATGTATGTGAATGATAGTCTGAAGATACCAAAAACACGTTTTTCAGACGGCTGTAGCGTAGCACGAACCTGATGGACCACTTCAAAAAATAAAAAATGAAAGCAAAAAACAAAATCATAGCAAACGCCTGAGAATCTGTTTTATGAGTAGATTTGCGTCAGTAACCGCACTTAAATATTTTTTCAGAAGAAAGCAAAAGTATCTTCCATCTTGAGATCGTTATGAAATTTTTAACAAATTTTTGACGATCGACAACAAAGCATTACATCAAAAAACTGTTGCTCATATACAAACCAATTTATAACAGACACATTTAGTGCAGCGCCTTACTAATCAGATAAATTTTCGATACTCGAAAACGGTTACAAGATCGTATTAACGCGTATGAAAGTCTGTGTTGCAAGTCAATCAATAAGCTGCTTATCTTAAATTCTGATATTGGTAATAAAGACTTCGAAACCATCGGACTAAATGATTTTTTTTAATTGCACAAAATGAATGTGAGATGAAGTTGGAAAAAGTGGAAACAAATATTATTATTTAAAATCACGCATTTCTATATGAAGATCTTACAGTAAAAATCATGATATCTATGTCTTTTATGTGTTCGTTTTTCCCGCTCGCTGTTCGGGAGTGGAATAGTAGAGAGATAGTATGATTGTGGTTCGATGAACCCTCTGCCAAGCACTTAAATGTGAATTGCAGAGTAGTCATGTAGATGTAGATGTAGATGTATGTATGCTGATTCTCGGTCGCTCATTTCTGGCAGTTCGCTACCGGAGAGTCACGAAAAGTCATAACGTCCCTCGTTGTCATAGTACCCCAAATCTGTGAGGCTTAAATCTGTAAAATTTTTCGTACGAGCAATACTCCATACTTGCGAAATATAGAGGGTGTTATAAAAAGGTACGGCCAAAATTTCAGGAAACATTCCTCACACACAAAGAAAGAAAATATGTTATGTGGGCATGTGTCCAGAAACGCTTACTTTCCATGTTAGAGCTCATTTTATTACTTCTCTTCAAATCACATTAATCATGGAATGGAAACACACAGCAACAGAACGTACCAGCGTGACTTCAAACACTTTGTTACAGGAAATGTTCAAAATGTCCTTCGTTAGCGAGGATACATGCATCCACCCTCCGTCGTATGGAATCCCTGATGTGCTGATGCAGCCCTGGAGAATGGCGTATTGTATCACAGCCGTCCACAATACGAGCACGAAGAGTCTCTACATTTGCTACCGGGATTGCGTAGACAAGAGCTTACAAATGCCCCCATAAATGAAAGTCTAGAAGGTTGAGGTCAGGAGAGCGTGGAGGCCATGGAATTGGTCCGCCTCTACCAATCCATCGGTCACCGAATCTGTTATTGAGAAGCGTACGAACACTTCGACTGAAATGTGCAGGAGCTCCATCGTGCATGAACCACATGTTGTGTAGTACTTGTAAGGGCACATGTTCTAGCAGCACAGGTAGAGTATCCCGTAAGAAATCATGATAACGTGCTCCATTGAGCGTAGGTGGAAGAACATGGGTCCCAATCAAGACATCACCAACAATGCCAGCCCAAACGTTCACAGAAAATCTGTGTTGATGACGTGATTGCACAATTGCTTGCGAATTCTCGTCAGCCCTCACATGTTGGCTCTGAGCACTATGGGACTTAACATCTATAGTCATCAGTCCCCTAGAACTTAGAACTACTTAAACCTAACTAACTTAAGGACATCACACAACACCCAGTCATCACGAGGCAGAGAAAATCCCTGACCCCGCCGGGAATCTAACCCGGGCGTGGGAAGCGAGAACGCTACCGCACGACCACGAACTGCGGACCCCACACATGTTGATTGTGAAAATTTACAATTTGATCACGTTGGAATGAAGCCTTATCCTTAAAGAGAACATTTGCACTGAAATGAGGATTGATACATTGTTGGATGAACCATTCGCAGAACTGTACCCGAGGAGGCCAATCAGCTGCTGATAGTGCCTGCACACGCTGTACATGGTGCGGAAACAACTGGTTCTCCCGTAGCACTCTCCATACAGTGACGCGATCAACGTTACCTTGTACTTCTCTGACGCTGACGTTAGGATTATCGTCAACTGCACGAAGAATTGTCTCGTCCATTGCAGGTGTCCTCGTCGTTCTAGGTCTTCCCCAGTCGCGAGTCATAGGCTGGAATGTTCCGTGCTCCCTAAGACGCCGGTCAATTGCTTCGAACGTCTTCCTGTCGGGACACCTTCGTTCTGGATATCTGTCTCGATATAAACGTACAGCGCCAAGGCTATTGCCGAGTGCTAATCCATACAGCAAATGGGCATCTGCCAACTCCACATTTGTAAACATTACACTGACTGCAAAACCACGTTCGTGATGAACACTAACCTGTTGATGCTACGTACTGATGTGCTTGTTGCTAGTACTGTAGAGCAATGAGTCGCATGTCAACACAAGCACCGAAGTCAACATTACCTTCCTTCAATTGGGCCAACTGGAGGTGAATCGAGGAGTACAGTACATACTGACGAAACTAAAATGAACTCTAACATGGATATTAAGCGTTTCCGGACACATGTCCACCGAACATCTTTTCTTTATTTTATTGTGTGAAGAATGTTTCCTGAAAGTTTGGCCGTACCTTTTTGTAACACCCTGTATTTTAATGCTAATCCAGTTCTGTTTTACAACGCGGTAGATTGCAGGGGTAAAAATTAGTTAAATCCAGGCTTAGAGCTGTGAACGAATGTTCACTTTTCATTTTATATGTTTATCTAAAAATATTTAATCTAACCGAATGGACAGCATTGTATTTTTTTTCGTTGTGTAATCTGCACGTGAATTGTTCTAAGACGTTCAATACATTCCCTGTGTCTGAAGCATATCTGCCGAACTCTGTGATAGCATCTTGGTGGTATGTAGAATGTTTCAGCATTATCAATAGGCTTTCCTTTCCGCTGCAATGGAATATGGGATTGGAATCGCAGCCACGATAGCATGTAAGGCAGGTAAGGATTTTGCTAGAGCAATCCATTTGTTTCATACAGACAAGAACCATTAATATAACGGCTGATAATTACCAACGCCAATATTAAAGCAAATCGTTACAGAACTTTTTAAAAATATCATATTCCGAAGTACTATAGAATAAAGGGGCAAGATTGTGATCTTAAGGTTTAATTACTGATATACTGAAAGAAACTTCAAAAATTACAATCACATTTTAACTGACATTTCATCTAACATTTGCATATCATATAACAGAGTCGGAAAGTCACATATACAATTTAAACTGGATTTTGCACTTAGTAAAAAAAAAAAAGTAATTCAAATGCGTTGTCCTAACCGACTGTGGAGTTGGTAGCGGGGAAATCTGCGCATTAGAATTAAATAAGAGAAACATATGTGCCACTCAGTTGTTCTTCTTCTTTATTTAATTTATAGCGTACATGAGCACAATATGACTTCTTTCTCAGTATATAAGAGTTACTCTTGGTCCAAGATTTTATTTAATGAACAACTCTGACGCCTGCGAACAAAAACCTGCAAAAATATTCTAGTCGGAGGAAAAGCTGTTTAACAGAGATCACAAATGAAGTGTTGAGAATCTTCATAACAAGAACAGGATTCATGCAACCACTCTTTGCACATTAGACATTGAATCTAGTCTTCTATTGGTGGGTTATTATACTTTTCACTACAGCCTGGTCAATGAAAAGTTTGTTGATTTTCCTCCGGAGTATTTAAGTTTTGCTACCGTTTCTTTTTATTTGCATGATCTGAATAAAATGCTCGTAGCTTCCTCTTTGGTTTCTTTATTCCATTTTCTGTTGACTGGGAAGCGAGTTGCTTCTTGAATGGGGTCCCAGGGACTATCTCTAACTTCTTCCCTTTCTTCCGCCTTTTCTTTGGCAATATTTTCTTCTTGTTCAAAGAATTTTTTTTTGACGGAGTCGGGTGTCGGACATAGGTACTTGGTCCTGGTTGTGGTTCATTAGTAGATGTCTGTGAACTTAGGCTCTGGGCAGATCCAGTTTGAGCTGTGGATGCATCATTAAATTTGTCACTTTGGTCTGTAGCGGTCGAAGGGAGATAATCTTCCTTGGTGATCATGTGACCATCGATTGGATAACTGCCTCATGTCCTGAACACCTTTGTTGCCTTCGTCATTGTGATTGTCCTCAGATAAACGTTTCCGAACTTTAAACAATAAATTATTGCGTAATTACGTATCCAGGATGGTTAATGAACCACTAGTCGCTTTCCTGTCAGTAAAAATCCTTCAGCGGCTTGAAAAAGCAGCGATCCAGTGGCTGCAGTATGTGGCTAGTGCATGCAGGAATGACAAGCTCATGAATGTTATGGACATTGCTATAAAGGACGGCATTCAGACTCAAATGCGAGGAGAGATTGTCCAAAATTAACAAGACTTAATTTTCTTCTGTAATCTGTGTATGTTTCTCAAAATGCTGTAACCATGTGTGATACATATCTGCGCTGATGTACCCAGTGACCCAGGAGGAGCGCCATTCTTCAAACTCTCGTTCATCCTTTTCAGAGGAAATATTATTCCTGGGCGGATGCAACGCCCCTACCTCCCATACAACATCCAACCGTTATTACCTGACCTCTTTTCTCCTGATGCAATGGTGCCGATGTGCTACTTGTCGCATCTTGCCATCACTTTCGGAACTTTATTAGGAACAGTTGTAACCCTCGACTCATCCACTTTAAATATGTGATCAAGTTCAAATGTGTATCTCTCAATTAGCGGCGAAATATTATCAAAGAAGATGCTCGTTTGCTGTTTGTTGAACCCCATCAACGCTCCAAGACAAATTTTCTGTGGTATCCAAACGCTAAGGTTTCGTATCTGTGTCAAATTGCAATCCTTTCCGGCCGTCTTAGTTTATTTGTCAAATTTTGTTTTTACATTATTCCTCTCAGATTAGTCATGATCTGTTGTTGTTGTTGTTGTTGCCGGCCGGAGTGGTCGTGAGGTTCTAGGCGCTACACTCTGGAACCGAGCGACCGCTACGGTCGCAGGTTCGAATCCTGCCTCGAGCATGGATGTGCGTGATGTCCCTTGGTTTGTTAGGGTTAATTAGTTCTAAGTTCTAGGCGACTGATGACCTCAGAAGTTAAGTCGCATAGTGCTCAAGCCATTTGTTGTTGTTGTTGTTGTTGTGGTCTTCAGTCCAGAGGTTGGTTTGATGCAGCTCTCCATGCTACTCCATCCTGTGCAAGCTTCTTCATCTCCCAGTACCTACTGCAACCTACGTCCTTCTGAATCTGCTTATTGTATTCATCTCTTGGTTTCCCTTTACTACTTTTACACTCCACGCTGCCCTCCAATACTAACTTGGTGATCCCTTGATGCCTCAGAACATGTCCTACCAACCGATCCCTTCTTCTAGTCAAGTTGTGCCACAAACTCCTATTCAATACCTCCTCATTGGTTATCTGGTCTACCCATCTAACCTTCAGCATTCATGTGTAGCACCACATTTCGAAAGCTTCTATTATCTTCTTGTCCAAACTATTTATCGTCCATATTTCACTTCCAAACTTGGCTTCACTCTACACAGACACTTTCAGAAACGACTTCCTTACACTTAAATCTGGTCTAATCTTCTGAATTCTTTCAGTATCATAATAACATCTGTAGAAATATCTGCCTGCTGCTCGTCATCAAAAATACTTACGAATCTTCCCAGTTTGTTTATCTCTAAAACCACGCAAACTGCAGGGGTAGAAGTATTAATTTTGTTCTTCATATAGGCAACAAAAAAAGTAGAGATAAACGACACTTGAAAGGGCGTCGCACTTCTTTAAGGCGATTTCTGAGGGCAGCTTCGCTTACTAAAAACTCCCTCTCCACTAGTCAATTAGTGTTCCCATTTTTCAAGCCCTCTTTTGCAGCTTCCAGAATTTCTGGAGGGCATGGCTTCCGTTCAGTTTTTATTTTGTAGACGGTAAAGTAGAAAAAATGGGCTCTTTTTAAGACTACTGTTGGCGTATAGTACCCACCTGTAATGCTCATAAACATTAATAGCTTCATACCAACGACAAAGCTGATAATTATTGCTGATGGGGTAAGATTACGCAATGTGCAGTTTTACCCCACCTCCTGCTCATAAACTTATCCCGTACTGCGAGACTGCAGCTTTCGTCTGCACATAGAAACGCTTTGTAGGAAAGTCGATGTGTTAATATATCATAAGGCTGACAATACATCGTAGTACACAATGGAATAATTAAAACTCGTAATCCCATTGTTGCGAGAGTTGTAGCTTAATTCTGGCACAAAAAATTTTATTTGAAAATAACGTGTAACAGTTCTTAACGCACTGACACCAGGACAACAACCAAACTACGGCAACAAAGGGTCAACCAAAAAGGCTATTTCGTGCCCTCAAGAGTAGTCAATTGCTAAATTATTAAAACTGAGATATAAGCGTTGCTAAGTCTTAACCGCCGCACAGATTTACCCAATTCCAATTAATATGTCAGTGTTGAATACTGAATAGATGCTAGACAGTGTTAACTAATTTAACAAACATGGTAAATATTCTTCGTACCTGTCTCCTATGTTTTTGACAAGTTAGTTCTTAATTAACTGTTTAACAGCCCCATATTCAACCCATTGTTCATCGCACATGTCGTGATTAATATGGTTAATTTGCGCCCTATTATTAATCACAAATTTGACTGGAGCTTCTTTAAGTTTTACATTTTTCAATTCCTTTGCGAAATCCGAAGGTCTGACTTCATGCGTTCGTGAGACGTGAATCGAAGGACATGAGATCAACAAGCAGTCTTCAACTCAGGACACTGACAATCACTGGAGTGCTCTTTTCGCTTTTGAACCATAGGTAGGATCTAAAAGTCCGAAAACAAACATTTTCGGAATAAAATGACACAATCAATGTACACTTTTAATACCAGACTATTGTTACAGTACCATAAGCCTATTTTTTTAAATTTTTTTTCACGTACCGAAAGTGGAACCCCGTGGAACTGTGAAGTTTTTGACCGTTACTGCCCACCTAGTCAGGTTCAGGGTCATCTACTCTAACGACTGTATACGGTGTTGGCAGTAAAACGATGAGGCATGGTTCTGGTCCTTCAAAAAATGGTTCAAATGGCTCTGAGCACTATGGGGCTTAACATCTGTGGTCATCAGTCCCCTAGAACTTAGAACTACTTAAACCTAACTAACCTAAGGACACCACACACATACATGCCCGAGGCAGGATTCGAACCTGCGACCGTAGCAGTCGCGCGGTTCCGGACTCTGGTCCTTCAACTAGTGTTATTACGATGATTATATGCTTACTATTCGCGCAGAGCTTAAAGATACTCTGTGTCTATCTTTGATTACAACTCGAAGGCACTCGACTGACACAGACAGCTTTCTCCGGCACGTAGCTTGTCAGACAGCGCTGACTGTAAGTTTAGCACTTCGTCGATTTGGTTATACGAAAGAGGACGTGACACGTGGAGTTAATGACTCACGACATAAAACTCAGCACAGCAAAGGCAACACAGAATGATAGTGCACATGGTATTGTGCGCCGGGCTGAGGTTGGCAGAAATCCGAAACTAGCGAAGCGAAACATCGAGATCCAGGTCTGGGAACCATCACAATATAGCTTCCTGAACGTTGGCGTCAGTTCTGGAGTGACTACCAGTCAAGTGGTTCCAAAACATTTCGAACAGATGAAAATCACTTGGTGAAAGATCCAGGGTGTCTGGGGGAGAGGAGGTGTTCCAACACAGTCCGTTGGAAAGGACGGACCAAATTACAAGTAGACGAGATCGTATGCGGTCGTGGACACTGTCGTGCTACTACACGACTCCTTACGACAGCAGTCACGACAATTTCCTCCGAATCTTCTTCAATAGTTCCAGCGTGGCACAATAACTGGCCCCATTCACTGTCTTTATAGGTTTGAGGAATAAGGCGAAAGAACATTCTGCGTATGCCAAACGACTGTAATTTTCCCCGCCGGCCGCAGTGGCCGTGCGGTTCTAGGCGCTACAGTCTAGAGCCGAGCGACCGTTGCGGTCGCAGGTTCGAATCGTGCCTCGGGCATGGATGTGTGTGATGTCCCTTAGTTAGTTAGATTTAATTAGTTCTAAGTTCTAGGTGACTAATGACCCCAGAAGTTAAGTCGCATAGTGCTCAGAGCCATTTTGTAATTTTCCCGAACACCATTGTTCTGAATCTCTGAACCGGGAGTGGGTTGGGGACTCGCGGGGTATTCCCAATACGGTGATGCTTTCTCCGTGTCAGGTGTCACATGGTGCACCCACATTTCCCCCGTGGGATGAAACAGTGTATAAATGAACCAACTTCCGACGCTTACTGCTTTAAGTGCTGGAGAAACTAACTCTATTTGCTCCGCTTCATTATGGTCTGAGAATTACGCGGCACCCAGCATTAACTCATCCTCCAGTATTGTCGAGTGTTGCGCATTACACTGCCAGTGGAGATGTTCAGTTAGAGTGGACTATGCTTCACATAGACACAATATAAGCAAAACAAAATGGCTCATCACTAAGGAATTATCCGATTGGGACGGAAATCTGTACATGTGATGTACAGGTACAGACAAACAAATGATCACAGTTTCAGAAAAAATGGATGATTTAATCTTGCGAAAGAGTTTCACAAATGGTTCAAATGGCTCTGAGCACTATGGGACGTAACTGCTGAGGTCATCAGTCCCATAGAACTGAGAACTACTTAAACCTAACCAACCCAAGGACATCACACACATCCATGCCCGAAGAAGGATTCGAACCTGCGACCGTAGCGGTCGCGCGGTTCCAGACTGCAGCGCCTAGAACCGCTCGGCCAAAAGAGTTTCAGAAATTGAACAAGTCGATAATGCGTGGTCCATCTCTGGCCCTTATGCAAGCTGCTATTCAGCTTGGGACTGACTAATGGATGTCCTGCTGAAGTATATCGTATCAAGTTCCAATTGTCACATTAGATCTTCAAAATCCCTAGCTGGTTGGAGGACCCCGCGCACGATGCTCCAAACGTTGTCATCTGGGGAACGTTGCGGCGGCCTTGTTGGCCAAGGTAGTGTTTGGCAAGTACGATGACGAGCAGTAGAAACTCTCACCGTGTGCGAGGGCGCCACTATCTTGCTCAGATGTAAGCCCAGGATCACTTGCCATAAAGAAGAACAAAAGGGTATGTAGAATATCACCGACGTACCGCCGTGCTGTACAGGTGCCTTGAATGACAATCAGAATGGCCCTGCTATGAAATGAAATGACAATCCAGACCATAACTCCTGGTTGTCCCACCGTATGGTGTGTGACAGTCAAGTTGGCATCCGACTGCTGTCTGGGCGTCTCCAGATATGTCTTTACTGGTCAGTTAGAAGCTAGACTCATCACTGAAGACAGTTCTACTCCTGTCAGTGAGATTCCAAGCCGAATGTGCCCAACACCACTGCAAACAGTGTGCAGAGGTCCATGGTAGATGGCACAATGGGTGCCAGAGCTCAGTCTCCTTTCTGTAAGCCACCACTTAACGGTCTTCGTTGTCACTGAAGCACCAGCTACACGTCGGATAGATGATGATGTTGAATCCGGGGTTATGGGTGCTTCTCTGACGATTGCTCGTTCCTCTTGGTAAACCGCTTCGTTCTTGACACTGTTTTCGGTCATTGTTATCCCATTCCTGCCAACGTCATTGAATAGTGGCATGGGTCGTATTCGAATGTCAAGCGATTACTCCAACTGGCTTCTCTGAGCCTAACTACATATGCTCTGTGAAATACTGACTTCAGCGTATATTGTTCTCTCACGTGTCTGTGAGGTGTAGCTACTGTGGAACTGAGCACACGGAATGAAATTTGCAGAGAGTTTATCCCCTGGTATCGGCATGTCCCCTGTTTGCAATCGTAGCCAGCTGCGCAGTGAAAGTGCACTTCAGCATTACACATCCATCTATCGGCGGCCAAACTTTGCAGTTTGGCGTTTTCCACCGTTACCTGTATGAATATCAGTTTGTGACAATTCAGGGTAACACCTTCGTGGTGCGTTGTTTTTTCTGTCCTACCATAGGCTTACATCTAACTCTTCTACACAGCACAAGTTGTTATTCGAAGTGGGCGTGTTTGACAGTCTTGATCTTTGCTCGTGCTGCACATTTGTTCCGCCTTTATATGCACTGCCTGACAAAAAGTGTGAGGCATCCAGAACAGAAGATGAGATGTCAATATAACTTCGTACACACTCACAGCATAGGTGACTCTATAAATGATTAGAGTTGCAGTTCTCTGTGACTTTCTGTGAATGAGATATCGGCTTGCTAAACCCGATTGCGAATCAGGAATAACAAGTAAATAATACGGAATCTACCCCGATTGATCGTAATCGCAGATGCCACTCTGCTATTCATTCAATAGTTCTGGCTAAACAACTACTCTCTCCCATTATAGCTCGCCAGGTCATCAAATACAGAAATACGTTACCTTGCATTCTGTAGTTAGCGTATAGAAAAAATGTTCGATGCTCTGCACCACTGCATGAGTACAATTCATAGACTGCTTTTAGGTATCTCTGTCTTCCTCAGTGTAAGGCAACGCAGTCTCAATCAAAAACACACCATGTCATACACAAGCAAAACACAGTTACATTCCAGAGCAGTCCAAAGGGAATAGACTGGAGAGAACGCTTTGCTTTCCTTCAAAATAAGCAAGCCAAAGTTGGCCACTCCCTCGCTAGACGTCGGCCGAAGCCACATGCGCCTCAAAGACCTAAGGTACATACGCCGTGTAGCCGAAGTAGCCGTGAACCAAGATCGTCCGCGAGACGAAGTTACATGAAGACAGAATGTAGATGACCGGTTATAATGGATACATTTCAGGTGATCACTGTGAAGTACATAAAGATGACGCGTACTAGTGTGGGACGGCGTCATCAACTTACGAATGGGGCCTTATTGGGCCCCCACTTGGTAGGCTGGTCGAACCGCGGAATGGTTTGTGGGGCATTCGGACATGACAGTGTCCCGATACTGGACTGCTTCGAAACATGTCAGGCATACGCGTCGCCCGCCAATGTTGTGCTCCATCAAATATGACCACGACAATGGACGATCGGCGTATTATGCACCAAGCATATCGGAACCCCTTCACATCTGCGCCCGCCACCCGATAACAAGTAACGCGCTCCGTGCATCATTCTGTTTGATCCTACGTCGTTGGTCAGAGGCTAGTTACTGCTGTTAACACCACAGCACGGACGGCTGCATGTGGTGTGGTCTCGTGTCCAGGAAGCATGGACTGCAGGTGAGTGGCGTCGAATTTTGCTTTGTGATGAACCGCGATTCTGCGGTGCCCCGAATGACCATCCTCGGTGAGTGTGATGACGGTCTGAAAAGAGGTCCCATTCTTCCAAAGTTTTGGAGAGGTAAAGAGGTGTTACACCTGGTGCCATGGTGTGAGGGGAGCCATTGGGTATGACTTCAGATCATGTCTGGCAGTGATCGAGGGAACTCAATTGGTAGAATGATACATCACAGGCATCTTGCGTCCTCACGTGTTATCTTTCATGTGACAGGATCGTGGTGCCGCTTTTCGTAGGTCTAGTCCAGAAATGGCATGTGTCTCTGTGACACGGCTGCGTGATTTTGAGGTACTCTGTAGCCAGCAAAATCCGTAGATCTTTTGTCGATGGAACATGTGTTGGCCTAGTTTGGAAGTCAACACTGTCCCCGTGTCTGTACCCAAGATATCAAGCACGACTTGCAACAGTTGGGGGTCATCTCACCTCAGGAGAGGATACAACAACTTAATGACAGCCTTCCTAACCGGATCAGTGGATCAGTCCAGGCCAGAGGATGGTGCAAAGGCAGACTGATAAGTGGGCTCATTCTGCCAAATTCTTTGTAAATTTGAAGCGTTTTTGTAATCAGTGACATAATATCACAGGCTCTATCAACCCCTTGAAGTTCATTTCATTTCCTCCTCCCCTTCTGGATGCCTCACTTTTTTTTTGTCACGCTGTGCGATTACTGTAACCAAAATGACTCCAGTTATCGTGATCTTACACTCGCTCTTTAAATGTGCACTAGTTGAGAATGAACTGCAACTTGGGATATTTTCTTCAAACTTTAAAATTCCATAACACTTTGCACTACACTCACCGACTATTCAGAAGTCTTCAGTTGTATTTTGAAACTGCACTTAGCAAGGTGGACAGGCGTTCGGGAGGACGATGGTTCAAATCCGCATCCGCCCATCCAAATTGCGCTTTCCGTGATTTTCCTAGAACGCTTCAGGCAAATGCCGGGCTAGTTCCTTTAGAAGAACATGTTCGATTTCCTTCCCAATCATTACCACAGTCTGAGTTTGTGCTCTGTCTCTGGCCGGCCTGGGTGGACAAGCGGTTCTAGGCGCTTCAGTCTGGAACCGCGCGACCTCTGCGGTGCAGGTTCGAATCCTGCCTCGGGCATGGATGTGTGTGGTGCCCTTAGGTTAGTTAGGTTTAAGTAGTTCTAATTTCTAGGGGACTGATGACCTCAGATGTTAAGTCCCATAGTGCTCAGAGTAATTTGAACCATTTTTTGCCCCGTCTCTAATGACCTCAGTGTCGACTGGAAGTTAAACACCTGGCGTGCGCCTGAAGTAATATTACGGTCCTTGCGGGGACTGTGAACGTGCGGCTGGTGTAATATTATGCCACCTCAGCTACGATTCTTTTTCGTGGTGTCTAACGCATGTTTAAGGTTTCCGCAAAAGCCTGTCAGTTCTGCAGGCTTCGCAGTTTCTGCTAGTTGGTAGCAGCGTTATCACTGGAAAAAATGGTCGTTTTTGAAACATTTGATATCCCTCTTGATTCGTAGGATTTAGCTGACTTCTGAGTTCTCTGATCCGTGCTGTTTGTGTGATTTTATGTTGATTTTGTGTTCAAAAACGTTTGGAAAAAATAATTTACAAATTCCTTGACGAGTCTACAGATACTGAAAAATAACTATCTTATGACGATTTAGATCACACGTCATCTGAAAATATTAGTAATTATGCGCTTTTTTGAAGATGAATTGTTGCATATGTTTATCATATTATTTTCCCCGAATGTGTTATGCACGATTCTCCTGCAGGTAGGTCATGAAAAGAATCTGAGCATATGACTCCAATGAATGTCATGTTAGACAATGTATCTCTCCACGCTTTCATTTTTGTATAGTGTATTCCAGTGTGAACGCTAAATTTTGGTTTGATCTGGTGTTTTATATGTTGTTCTAGATTTAAATTTTGCATGAAAGAACTCTAAACAGGAAGTCCACATGCTTGCTTATGTATCTAAATAACAGAGCTAATTTTCAATTTTTTGTGCGCTATTTACTAATAAATTTAAGTTTCATCTGTGTATCCAGATTTAACACTAGTGGTACCAAAATATTTGTATTGTTGTTGTGGTCTTCAGTCCTGAGACTGGTTTGATGCAGCTCTCCATGCTACTCTATCCTGTGCAAGCTTCTTCATCTAGCAGTACCTACTGCAACCTACATCCTTCTGAATCTGCTTGGTCTATTCATCTCTTGGTCTCCCTCTACGATTTTTACCCTCCACGCTGCCCTCCAATACTAAACTGATGATTCCATGATGCCTCAGAACATGTCCTACGAACCGAGCCCTTCTTCTCTTCTCCCCAATCCTGTTCAATACTTCCTCATTAGTTATGTGATGTACCCATATAATCTTCAGCAATCTTCTGTAGCACCACATTTCGAAAGCTTCTATTCTCTTCTTGTCCAAACTAGTTATCGTCCATGTTTCACTTCCATGCATGGCTACACTCCATAAAAATACTTTCAGAAACGACTTCCTGGCACTTAAATCTATACTTGATGTTAACAAATTTCTCTTCTTCAGAAACGCTTTCCTTGCCATTGCTAGTCTACATTTTATGTCCTCTCTACTTCGACCATCATCCGTTATTTTGCTCTCCAAAAAGCAAAACTCCTTTACTACTTTAAGTGTCTCATTTCCTAATCTAATACCCTCAGCATCACCCGACTTAATTCGACTACATTCCATTCTCCTCGTTTTGCTTTTGTTGATGTTCATCTTATATCCTCCTTTCAAGACACTATCCATTCCGTTCAACTGCTCTTCCAAGTCCTTTGCTGTCTCTGCCAGAATTACAGTGTCATCGGTGAACCTCAAAGTTTTTATTTCTTCTCCATGGATATTAATACCTAATCCGATTTTTTCTTACGTTTCCTTCACTGCTTGCTCAATATACAGATTGAATAACATCGGGGAGAGGCTACAAGCCTGTCTCACTCCCTCCCCAACTACTGCTTTTCTTTCATGCCTATCGACTCTTAAAACTGCCATCTGGTTTCTGTACAAATTGTAAATAGCCTTTCGCTCCCTGTATTTTACCCCTGCCACCTTCAGAATTCGAAAGAGAGTATTCCAGTCAACACTGTCAAAAGCTTTCTCTAAGTCTACAAATGCTAGAAACGTAGGTTTGCCCTTCCTTAATCTAACTTCTAAGATAAGTCTTAGGGTCAGTATTGCCTCACGTGTGCCAATATTTCTACGGAATCCAAACTGATCTTCTCCTAGGTCGGCTTCTACTAGTTTTTCCATTCGTCTGTAAAGAATTCGTGTTAGTATTTTGCAGCCGTGACTTATTAAACTGATAAATCGGTAATTTTCACATCTGTCAACACCTGCTTTCTTTGGGGTTGGAATTATTATATTCTTCTTGAAGTCTGAGGGTATTTCGCCTGTCTCATACATCTTGCTCACCAGGTGGTAGAGTTTTGTCAGGACTGGCTCTCCCAAGGCCGTCAGTAGTTCTAATGGAATGTTGTCTACTCCCGGGGCCTTGTTTCGACTTAGGTCTTTCAGCGCTCTGTCAAGCTCTTCACGCAGTATCGGATCTTCCATTTCATCTTCATCTGCATCCTCTTCCATTTCCATAATATTGTCCTCAAGTACATCGCCCTTGTATAGACCCTCTATATACTCTTTCCACCTTTTTGCTTTCCCTTCTTTGCTTAGAACTGGGTTTCCATCAAAGCTCTTGACATTCATACAAGTGGTTCACATTTTTGCATAGCTTTTCTTAATTTTCCTGTAGGCAGTATCTATCCTACCCCTAGTGAGATACGCCTCTATATCCACACATTTGTCCTCTAGCCATCCCTGCTTAGCCATTTTGCACTTCCTGTCGATCTCATTTTTGAGTCGTTTGTATTCCTTTTTGCCTGCTTCATTTACTGCATTTTTATATTTTCTCCTTTCATCAATTAAATTCAATACTTCTTCTGTTACCCAAGGATTTCTGCTAGCCTTCGTCTTTTTACCTACTTGATCCTCCTCTGTCTTCACTACTTCATCCCTCAGAGCTACCCATTCTTCTTCTACTGTATTTCTTTCCCTCATTCCTCTCAATTGTTCACTTATGCTCGCCCTGAAACTCTGTACAATCTCTGGTTTAAACAGTTTATCCAGGCCCCATCCCCTTACATTCCCACCTTCTTGCAGTTTCTTCAGTTTTAATCTACAGTTCATAACCAATAGATTGTGGTCAGCGTCCACATCTGCCCCTGGAAACGTCTTACAATTTGAAACCTGGTTCCTAAATCTCTGTCTTACCATTATATAATCTATCTGAAACCTTTTAGTATCTCCAGGGTTCTTCCATGTATACAACTTTCTTTTATGATTTTTGAACAAACTGTTAGCTATGATTAAGTTGTGCTCTGTGCAGATTTCTACCAGGTGGCTTCCTCTTTCATTTCTTAGCCCCAATCCATATTCACCTACTACGTTTCCCTCTCTCCCTCTTCCTACTGACGAATTTCAGTCACACATGACTATTCAATTTTCGTCTCTCTTCACTATCCGAATAATTTCTTCAATTTCTTCGTCATCTGCAGAGCCAGATGGCATATAAACTTGTACTACTGTGGTAGGGGTGGGATTCGTATCTATCTTGGCCAGAATAATGCGATCACTATGCTGTTTGTAGTAGCTTACCCGCATTCCTATTTTCCTATTCATTATTAGACCTACTCCTGCATTATCCCTATTTGATTTTGTGTTTATAGCCCTGTAGTCACCTGACCAGAAGTCTTGTTCCTCCTGCCTCTGAACTTCACAATTCCCACTATATCTAATTTTAACCTATCCATTTCCCTTTTTAAATTTTCTAACCTACCTGCCCGATTAAGGGATCTGACATTCCACGCTCCGATCCGTAGAACGCCAGTTTTCTTTCTTCTGATAACGACATCCTCTTGAGTAGTCCCCGCCAGGAGATCCGAATGGGGGACTATGTTACCTCCGGAAATTTTACCCAAGAGGTTGCCATCATCATTTAACCATACAGTAAAGCTGCATGCCCACGGGAAAAATTACGGCTGTAGTTTCCCATTATTTTCCAGCCGTTCGCAGTACCAGCACAGCAAGGCCGTTTTGCTTATTGTTACAAGGCCAGATCAGTCAATCATCCAGACTGTTGCCCCTGCAACTACTGAAAAGGCTGCTGCCCCTCTTCTGGAACTACACGTTTGTCTGGCCTCTCAACAGATACCCCTCCGTTGTGGTCGCACCTACGGTAATGCTACCTGTATCGCTGAGGCACGCAATCCTCCCCACCAACGGCAAGGTCCATGGTTAATGTGAAGAATATTTGTATATATAATATTTGTATATGAAGTGGAAAGTTCAAAAAACCTAAAAATGTTATGCAATACCAACTACATCTTTCTACACAAAAATTGTGGCTTACAGAAAACCACATATTTTAGCCAGTTCACAGGTAATGGCAGCTATCTACGAGACCAGCACTCTGCAGTGTTTACCCTAAATTACTTTTTGAAGCCCGCATCTCGTGGTCGTGCGGTAGCGTTCTCACTTCTCACGCCCGGGTTCCCGAGTTCGATTCCCGGCGGGGTCAGGGATTTTCTCTGCCTCGTCATGGCTGGGTGTTGTGTGATGTCCTTAGGTTAGTTAGGTTTAAGTAGTTCTAAGTTCTAGGGGACTGATGACCATAGATGTTAAGTCCCATAGTGCTCAGAGCCATTTACTTTTTGAAACTGTATTACGAGGAGCAACACACACCTATGTCCATCTACTGACGTCATTTGAAAGCTTCGACAGTTTCTTTTGTCTAGAAATGGAACTTAGTTCGCACGGAGTATACACCCTTGAGAGCTCTTTTTACGTTACGCGTTGAACGATCCTCCTAGGCTAACAAAATGTGGATCTGAGTCTTGACTTATAGTAACCGCTTTCGTTTCCTGCGCACCGATACAGACAGGAACAAATTAGGGTCCTTATGTGACTGCGTAAATAGTGAAAATGCGTGCCACTTGCCAAAAACTTGGCTGCGCATTGTGTCTGCGGCCACTTCCGTTCCGGTGTCGCGCGTGACGTGACAGCGGAGGCCATAAGTAGCCCTCGCCTGCGACGCCCGAGACAGTCTGCTGTCGGCGTGACGCGAGAGTGGCTCCTTACGCAGCAGCTCCAGCAACTACAGGTAATGTGGCCCCCAGAGAGTTAATTTTCGCATTGCTGCCGTGGATAGTGTTTTTTTTTTTTTGATAGAACTGTTGCGCCGTTTTCTTGGAACGCTCGCCTAGGAGCGGCATCCCAGCCATTTTGAAAATCGATATAGTGGGATACCGAGAAAGTACTTTCAGTGCACTTTTAAAGTGCGGTTTTATACTGTCTGCGCTGTTCATAGTTTACATTCTGCTGTGGGGCCGCGCATACCAGCAGCATACTCCAGTAGCTGCAATACCATAGTTTTATAAAAAGTGAGTTCTAGGTAATGAGGTAGAGAAGACATTAACATACGAGGTGTAAGGTTCTCTCAGTATAGTGAATACTTTTGCTCTTATCTGGAAAACGTATTGGTGCCACATCTTGTCTCCTGCCCAAACACTTGGCTGTAGAGTACCACTCAACTGGTTACTTTTTGTAAGTCTTTGGATGTCCCCTGTCGAGTAACTATGTACTCTGTTTTCGAGGTGTCATAGGGAAATCGCCATTTCCTTGCCCACTCAGCGAGGTTGTCAGCAGCCTGTTCCTCTCCTCGGCGCACCACGTCAGCCTTCACGCTGCTCGTAGACACAGCAGTATCGTTAGCACATAAGGCAAGTTGCGCCCGCTTGGTCTGAAGCAGGTGCGCCATGTCGTATGTGTACGACAGCAGGCCGAGTACAGTCCCCTGTGGAACACTCGAGACGTCGCCATCGTCCCTTACGTGGGAACTTCTTCCTTGTGGGAAGACGTGTGGCACGAGGTTTCCTTGCACAGGTAATTTGTATAAAAGACCCTCGAACCTGTGTACGACATTGTCCCGAGTACAGACCCTTGTGGAACACCTGCGTTGACGAAATGACGAGTCGAGACGTCGCCATCGGCCCTTACGTGGGAACTTCTTCCTTGTGGGAAGACGTGTGGTACGAGGTCTCCTTGCACAACTAACTTGTATAAAAGGCCCTCGAGCAACAGGAATGAAAAGCTCGTGAAACATCATGGAAGGTATCGCCGAAATACTCCCGACTTTCCATGATTAGCATATTGTCTTCTCTTAGGCTTAGGAGATGGTGAATAGTGGTCTGGCGATCTCGGAAACCGAATTTGTCGCTGAAACCGAACTGTTCGTCTGAGAATAGCCCTTCCACGTCCTTGTGCCCCTGGAGGCGTCTCAGGTATAGTCTCTCAGCACAGGAACGAGGCTTAACGCTAGATAACCCTTTGGGGATCGTGAATCTTTACCAGAATTCGGCACTACGACCATCTCGGCGTGCTTACACGCTGTCAGGAAATCTCTTGAACTGATTGTTTACTCAGTTACTGCCAGGCAGTCCGCTGTTGCACGTGGTATGTGTCTTAATAGGAGGTTAGTAAGTAAGTCAGAACCTCTTAAACTTGAGTTCAGGGAAGTTAAGTTGGTTCAAATGGTTCAAATGGCTCTAATCACTATGGAACTTAACATCTGAGGTCGTTAGTACCCTAGACTTAGAACTGCTTAAACCTAACTAACCTAAGGACAGCACACACATCCATGACCAAGTCAGGATTCGAACCTGCGACCACAGCAGCAGCGCGTTTCCGGACAAAAGTGCCTAGAACCGCTCAGCCACAGCGGCCGGCCAGTTTAGTTGGTTCTTCTTGCAGTGTTATTGGTTCTGTGGTAACGTCTTCTGCTGGATCAGGTAGGAATATTGATAGTCGCTCAACGACGATGTCGACAGTTTGCGGATCTATTGTGTCTATCATCGGTGTAAAATTAATGGCGAAAGCGTCAGACAGGGCGTTGGCTTTCACATCTAGTTCACAGATAGTGTCGTTGTCCTTTAGAAGGGGTGTGATTTCACGTTTCTTTTTAGTGAACAGTCACCTCGCTTTTCGTGTCGTCGCATCTTCAAATAACAAGTTGGCAATTTTGTTTGTCCATGACTGAATTCTGGATTCTTCCGAAGCATCTTTGATGTCCATCCTCATTCCTACTTATAAACTGCCTGATGTCCGGACTGCCGCTGAGCTGCCATTCTCCGAAGACGTTACTCGTTTCTTCGATGGCGTTCAGCAGGTAGGGGAGAGACGCTGCCCACGACTTGTGTTCTTCATCAGCTGGTACTGGTAGTCTCATTGAATTTTGATTTCTGGAAAAAATTTTACTAGCCAAGATCTCATACAGGAAAATACAAAGCATCCTAGAAATGTTGTGACAAACATTGAGGGGTTGTAGAGGGTGTCTTGAAGACCCAGTTGAGGACAGGAACCCGTGTCCAGGAAAGTCATCCAACAAAGCTAGAGGGCGTCGAATTTACAGGCTCTGGCGCCTCTGACTAGACAACAGCTTCAGCAGCAAACGTGACTTTGTATGCTGACAGACTGTAGGAATAACGTCCCACAATGTAATTTCTTATTCAGTGTTCGCAATTGATTGTCACAATCGCCAGTGGAGAAGTTAGCTGCTGTGTAGGCAGGCCTTGTCTCCTGTGAATGTGATGATTTGTTGCCTCAGCAGATGACGGTTTCTAACATGTGTTTCCATCTGCAGTTTATTTTTCTCCTGCCTACAGAAAAACCTTGGTGATTTTAGAGTGTTCCAGGAGAAAAAAAACTACACACATATACCTGTGTCCAAAACCGTCATTCTCTGAGGCAACAAAGCATCGCATTCATAGGTGGCAAGACCTTTCTACGGAGCAACTAGCGTCATCTTCTCTACCAGTGATCATGGCAATCGGTTGCGATCAATGAATAACAAACAACATTGTGAGACTTCCCCTCTACAGCCCATCTGTGTACTAAGTCACGTTTGCTGTCGAAGGGATAGCCTAGTGACAGGCGCAGGCGATTATAACTTCGACGCTCTGTAGCGTCGCTGGATGGCATTTCTGGACACGCGTTCCTGTCCCTGATTCTTCAAGACACGCTCTACAAACCTGTAACGTTTCTGGCAACATTTCTGGGACACTCTGCAGGTAACTAGTTTCGATTGTTTCCGGTCATCTTAAGGTCTGAAAGATATTGAAATGGAGGGTTACAAGACGGAAACTGCATTTAGCATTAACTGTACTTACAAAATGTCAGGTAACTATAACTTCTAGTTACGTATTTGTCTTTGTACAACAGTCACATACTAGTAAGTGGCAGATTATGCTTTTTTGCATGGTAGACCGCTGCGGGCGCAGGTTCGAATTCTGCCTCGGGCATGGATGTGTGTGATTTCCTTAGGTTACTTAGGTTTAATTAGTTCTAAGTTCTAGGCGACTGATGACGTCAGAAGTTAAGTCGGATAGTGCTCAGAGCCATTTGATCCATTTTGTGTGGTATTTTTTGAAAGGTGGCACGGAGGTGTTACAGAATGCTGAGATAGCAACTGGCGACATTTATTTAACCTTTTCATCTTTTCTTCTCATTCTGCACTTATCATATTTGGTCAGTTGTCGCCTGGTACCGTTTCCATCTTTTCTCAGACTGTTAGGATCTCTTTTCCCTCTAGGTTTAAAGTTGTTTGTGTGACATAGTAGTCTCTCTGGATCCGTTCTTTGTAAATGTACATTCTGTTTGTTTTATTTTTATCCAGTTTTTGTTTCAAACTCCAGATTTTCAACTCCTTTCGAATATCTTCATTTCGTATTTTAGCTACTCTTTTACAAACCTTCGCCGCCCTAAGATAAATCGCTTCTGTTCCTTGTATTTGATTTTCTTGTTTTTTATTGAGTACCTACTATTCACTTCCGTATAATATGGCTGGCAATGCGACTGTTTTACAACATCTCAGTCCTGTTTTTTCCGTGTATATGCTTTAACGTACTATTAAATGTGAACATTCTGCTATTCATTAAAAAACCAAACACAAATGCTACAGTCGGGATGGTTGACACCCTTTAATACTAATGATGATGATGTTTGGTTTGTGGGGCGCCCAACTGTGCGGTCGTCAGCGCCAGTACAAAGTCCCAAACTTTACACAATCCAGTCTAGCCAGTTTCACGAATGATGATGAAAAGATGAGGACAACACAAACACTGAAACCCCGCGCAGGGAAAAATCCTCAAGCTGGTCGGGAATCGAAACCGGGACCCCGTGATTCACAGGTAGAAACTCTAGCCACTGGACCACGAACTGTGGACTCTAGTACTAACGAAAAATGAATAGTTTTATTGTGCAATGACGCGATCGCAAAAACCGTAAGGTAATTACTAAAAAGGAACATACTATTTATACCACTGTGCTGTTGCTTAATGACGAGCATATTGTTTCATTGCGGTTCCACCGAGAACATCACTTTTCGTCTCTTCGCGTCTACATCTACATGACTACTCTGCAATTCACATTTAAGTGCTTGGCAGAGGGTTCATCGAACCACAATCATACTATCTCTCTACTATTCCACTCCCGAACAGCGAGCGGGAAAAACGAACACCTAAACCTTTCTGTTCGAGCTCTGATTTCTCTTATTTTATTTTGATGATCATTCCTACCTATGTAGGTTGGGCTCAACAAAATATTTTCGCATTCGGAAGAGAAAGTTGGTGACTGAAATTTCGTAAAAAGGTCTCGCCGCGACGAAAAACGTCTATGCTGTAATGACTTCCATCCCCACACTCTACGAATCCTTTAAATGTTCACTTCTTCGTCAACACGCTTGCGTTATCAGATGCTCGCTATGAGGCACAATGAGTGCGAAATACTAGCGTTGTGTGAATGAGACAGAGTTTTGTTATTTTTTCCCTGCACTGCCTTCTGTTAGCGATTAAGAAACGTTTGACAACCTACTCTACATTTTGTTGTTGAAAACTGTTGCAAATCTAGGTTCAAATAGCAAGGTCTGTCCACAGTCGAATGTTGTGGTATGGTGGTGTCACGCAACAAGAAAGTTAATTAGGGATATTGCAGACTGACTACAGACGAAATATTACGCTCCTTCTGAACAGAAAATGAAATCTTTGTTGATTAAGTTTTCCACTCACTTAACCAAGTGGTCCAACTGAAGCATAGCGATATGTTGAGTATTTCTTTTTTCTGCTTTCATAGAGTGCGGAATATTGTTTTTCAACAATACAATGAAATTTTCCACATTAAGACGGCGCAAAGAATTCACTTGGTCGATATAGGAAGGGAAGAAGTTTATGAGTAAACGTGTCATCGACGTCGAAGTCATTACAGATGGACTGGTCCATAAAAAGCCTAATATATCTTTTATATTTCGTTATTATATTCCAGTACGGTTTGCCTTGTTATAGAGCCTCACAACCCAATTCAGTTATGATCATGGCGTTATGTAAAAGTTAGTACGTAACCACACACCAAATTCGACAACGACATGCAGAAGACACTTTATAAAAAGTAATATCCGATAATGAACTTTAGGTGCTAGAAATCGGAGAGGGCTCTATAGCTGGTTATTTCATTGTTCCAAAAGTGTCTATCTCTTTTATTAAGCAGTAACTTTGTTGCTGTTACTGAATTCAAGGCCATTTTAACGAGTTTACGAGCGAACATTGGAAAGGAAACTGCATAAATGTTGAGTCACAGGTAGCAAAAATGTTTAGTAATCAGTTCTTAAACTTGTAGAAAGTATAGGGACAACAGTTCCAGATCCAAATGACTGCAGCATGTTGAAAAAGTTTCTCTCATAAACTTCAACATATGAGGACATCACCAGCCTCTCCTTCTGAAATTAAGAAAATTAGTCATTCGCTCAAAAATAAAGGCATTTTTCCGGAGACACTGAAATATACTTTTGTCGAACCCCTGTTTAAGAAAGGTGATAGGAGAGATGTCAATAACTACGGCCCTGTTTTACTGCTGACATCATTTTTTTAAAATTTTTGAGAAGGTGATGTATTTTCTAATAGTATCTTACCTTAGCAACAATACTATCCTCAGAAAATCACAGTTCGGGTTTTAGAAGGGCTGCTCTACTGAGAATGCCATTTACATGTTAACTCGCCAGATTAACAAGAATTAAATAATAAAATTTCGCCGGTTGGCATTTTCTGTGACCCATCATCATTTGGCTGCGTAAATAACAGAGTTCTCGTAGATAAACTGAAGTTTTAAGGAATTTATGGTATAGCCAACCAGTGAATAATGCCGTATCGAACCAAAAGAAAGCAGAAAGTTGTAATTAGTAATACAACCAGTGTAGTCTGGGGACATTATTCCGACTGGGAACAAATCACGTAGGGGGGTCTCCAGCGCTCAATCTTAGGTCCACTGTTGTTCCTCATATATGTAAACGATTTTCCGTCTAACATATAACAAGCAGAATTAGTTCTTTTTGCAGATGAAACTAGTATTGTAATCAGTCCAAGCATATGTACAGCAAGAGAAGAACAGTAAACAGTATCCTTAAAACTACCGCTGACTGGTTTGCAGCGAATAGTCTCACCCTCAATTTTAAAAAGACACAACATATTTAAATTCTTCATTTGTGTGCCCATAGTGTCCGTAGTTGCTTAATAATTCTTGAGGGTATTTTTGTAAGCGAGAAATGAACCGAAAATCAGTTTCTTTTGTCTAGAAATGGAACTTAACTCTCACGTAGTATACACCCTTGAGAGCTCTTTTTATCTTACGCTTTGAACGGTCCTCCACTGATGATGCTTTATCTCAATAAAACGAAACGCGTCTGGCGAAAAAAAAAATCACTATTTTTGTAGTTGCAATGACAGAAAAAAAATATCCTCAAGAACTACACCAAAGGCAAGTGTAACAATTGCTAAAGAAATAATAAATAAGGTGGAAACTTCAAAATTCTGTGTCCATACTGATGAAAATTTGAACTTGAAGAAGGACATTTTAGAACTCTTACAACAACTTAGTTCAGCCATGTTTACACTTAGGATTATTGCAGATCTTGGGGAGAGACTAATAAGTAAGTTGACATATTTTGCATATTTTAATTCAATAATGTCATATGGAATAATGTTCTGGTGTAACTCATTTTTAATAAAGAAAGTCTTCATTGCTCAAAAACGTGCTGTAGAAATACGAGTAATATGTGGTGCTCACCCACGGTCATGTTGCAGACACATGTTTAAGGAGTTGGTCATTTTGACTACCACTCCACGGTATTTTTATTTCCTCACGAAGTTTGTTGTAAATAACCCACTGAAGTTCAAAAGGAACAATGATGTACGCAATTACAATACCGGAAAGAAAAATGACATACATAACTCCACATTAAGCTTGTCTTTGCTACAAAGCGTGGTGCACAATACTGCAACTAAGGATATAAAATGTACGAATGACAGCAAGGTAAAATTTGAAAATAAACGGAGATAGTTTGGTCTTGACAACTCCTTCTAGCCAGTAGAAGAATTTCTGTTATTGTAACGTGTAAAATGTGATGGGTTGGAATTATTAAGTCACACCTCTATATTTTTTAAAAAGTTATATGACTGTTCAGCATGTAGCCATTAATATGCGGTGTGTAAAATGATTCGTCCCACAACGTTATGATCTATCATCCAAAATGATCCATGGAACATGAAACTCACTGACTGAGTGGCTGAAATCTGGAGTCAGGTTCCTCGTAAAAGGCCAGTTACCACAGCGGTACATAAAGCTGCAAGTACCATGAGCCAAGCAGCACGGAAACTGAAGAGTAGCAGGTTGGCGGCCTGCAGCGTTGTCCGTCGAGTTGTTTTTACCGCTTTTCAAAATGATGCAAGGTGCCTAATTACCCTAAGGACGAATGGGACGTTTAACCCGCAGAACATTGAGGAAGTAGTTCATGCCGACAGTGGTTCTGTTTTGGCAATGTTTTTCGTACCTTTTTTTCGGTCCGCTCATTCAAGTTACAATGAACGCGAACCAAGGATATTAACATCAATAATATCTGTAACGAAGAATTACCGTTCGTTCAGTTCTTCATTATGAGAACACTGTGAGCACGCCCATCACCCAAGATGACATCAGCTGTTTTCATAGAGTTGCATGTATTCGTTTCTGTTTTGATGAACGCTCTCTGGTACTTCATCACATCTCGACTGGGGCGCTAAATTACCCATCACAATCCCATATCGTACGTCCGGGACTCTTTGGAACGGAGAGTGAAACGTATCAGTGAGCACCCTTAATTCTAATAGCTCTATGGGACCTACACTGACTTGGCAAGTCATGGGATACCGATGTGCACATATACAGATGGTTGTAGTCTCGAGTACCCACTGTGTAAAATGGCAGTGCGTTGGCAGTGATGCCATTTGTATTCAGTTGATTCATGTGAAAAGGCGTACGACGTGACTGTGGCCGCACAACGGGAATTAACTGACTGACCGCGGAATGATAGTTCGAGCTAGACGCATGGGACATTCCATTTCGGAAATCGTTAGGGAACTCACTATTCCGAGATCCACAGTGTGAACAGTGTGCTGAGAACACCATATTTCAGACCGATAGCCTTCACTTAAGGTCCGAGAGAAGTGGCGTTTGCGTGGAGTTGTCAGTGCTAATAGACAAGAAACACTACTTTAAATAACCGCAGAAATAAATGTGTCACGTATGACGAATGCATCCGTAAGGACAGTACAGCGAAATCTGACATTAATGGGCTATTATATGAGTGCATGGTGTCTGTTCTTTCGGACATGTCCGATAGAGCAGCTACCACGCAAAATCCGCAGCTGTGATATATATTACGTAAATTGAAGATGGATGGGAGAGAAAGGAAAGGAAAAGGATAGTGCAATTGGCGTCAGCTGAATAGGGAATTCATGCGGTATTAGCGGTGAAGAGTAAAAATGTGTGCCAGACTGGGACTCGAACCCACGAAATCTTGCTTACTAGGCAATTTGAAACGTCCCCTTTGAAAATTAAGAATGGCTGTGCTGGTAAACTTCTATGTTATTTGATTTTCAAACAGGTGAGCAAAACTCAACATACTCAGTCATTTCTCTCTTTAGTTATTCTGATTATCACTAAACTGACACAATATTTTTAGCACAACGCAGTCTGACTTTCAATAATCCCTACAAAAAAATGGTCCTGACTAACAATAACCTATATCTTTCATGAATCACTTACCTCACAAAATTCTTCGTTACTCGAACTACTGCAATAGAGCGAACGCCAATACTACCAACTCAATAAAAGATTACTACTGAAGTCACTAACTACTGATAGCCACAGTTAGCAAATGAAAGATTTTGATAGAGAACAAACAATGCATTTACCTTAATAATGTTCAAAAGTCATCATATATATTTACCTATCAATTCATGACATCCATCTTTACAAATTTCCTTTTTCTCGCTGACACACGTCCAGATTGTCCGCTTATAGTAACCTCTCAGAACTGTTGCATCTCTCTCCCCAGATCCACCACTGCTGGCGGCTCACCTCCAACTGCACAACGCTACGCGCTGTTCACATCCAACTGCCCAACACTACACAAGCGAATATTCCAACAATGCCAACCAGCGACAGAGTGCACACTGCGCAGTCGCTGATTTTCATACAGAGTACTACGTGGCGTTACCAACATAAAAACCTAAATAACCCACTTGCAAGCTGCGTTAACCAATGCGTCACCCAGCCAAAGTGTTTATCACAATTGGGCGGTCTGTATCGGCACGCCTCTCGACCGACCCTCATTGCCATCTAGCGCCACATATCCTCACTCCCTGTCCACGTACTCCATGCTCGCTATTTCTGAGATTCCCGCAGTAGGTCGGACATAATTGCGCATCCATACTGAAGGTGGTGTAGTCATTGCCCATCGAAGCAAATTAATCATTTGAATGCGTGGTGTCTATTCTTTTGGACATGTGAATACGTACTCCTCGAGCACGGGACCCCGAGCTAGTGCAGCTCTCTTTCCTTTCTGGGCTGCACACCTTCCCTTTCCACATTCCTCCCTGTCCCCGATCCTTCCTCCCCCTCCCCCCTACCCCCTCCCCCCTCCCCCCGCCACTTCCCTTCCCCTTCTCCCTCTCTTTGGGAGTATGTTTTGTGCCTACGTCTGGAGACGGACGTTTGTGAATGTATGATATAGTTTCTCCTCCTTTATCTCTATAGTGGAAAGTTTTTGTCCTTACTCTGTCCTTCCCTTTTCCTTGATTCTTCTCTTTACCATCTTCTCCGCTGTGGCGTTTGAGAATTTTTCTCTTTCCTTTTCTTTGTCTTTCTTTCCATCCTGTGCATGTCTGAAGGCCGACACACGCATTCCCACGCGTAGTCAGCGACGGGGTAACGCGTAATTCCCCGCCCTGGGTAAACAGGTAGGACACGTACATACCCCCTGGTAAAGGCCAAGCCCAGGGAGGAGTGATTACCCAAGCTTGTACCTTCGGAACATGACGACTGGTCCCTCCATCCGTTTCTGGGGAGGTGTGACCTGAGGTGTGGACAATCATCTCAGAGAGGACCCCCATTGGAGGCGCCAGTAATCATGGGGGATACTTTCGCAATGGTTTCTTCTACTTCTACAACTGCCCACAAAAGAAAGCTAGATGAGTCTCAGCTGCAGAAAATTCTTCCCTCAATGTCAAGGCTCCAAGTTGTTTCTCGATCTGACGAAGGTCAAGACTTCTCAACAGTGAACCCTTTAATTAATCAGAAAAGTGTCGACACAATTGCAGGTCCTGTCAAGTCTTGCTCCCGATTACAAAATGGCACCTTTTTGTTAGAAACAGACAGTGCCCTCCAGGCACAAACATTGCTTCGAACTACACTGCGAAACACCTTCCCTATCCAGGTGAAAGTGTACTGTGCGTTGAACTCTTGCATGGGTTGGTTCATACCCGATCTCTCGACGTATTATCAAATGAGGACATTCAAAATCACCTGTCTGATCAGGGAGTAACAACAGTGCATCGAGTAATGAAAAGGGTTGAAAAGGAACTGGTACCGACCTGCACTCTCTTCTTGACATTTGACAGAGTTCAACTTCCATCGCACATTAATCTGGGATATGAGATAATTTCAGTTCACCCTTACATCCCTAACCCACCCTACTCATTTACTCATAGCAGTCAGTCATGTTCCATCATAGCTACATGCGTTACCTGTTGATGGGATGCCCATGAGGGTGACTGTCACCCCTATCCCCTCGTTGCATCAACTGTATGGGCGACCACGCTGCTTCCTCTAGATATTGCCCTACTCTTAAAGATGAACGAATTATTCAGGATATCCGAGGGAAGGAAAAGGTGTCTACCTTCGATATTCATAAGTTATCCGCCAGCAGAAAGTCCACAGTGTGTGAATCTCCTGGAACTTGCACCCCAAATAGTGTGGAAATGGAAAGTGCTATTCATGTGTGATTTTCACATAACTGATTGGTAATCAGTGGCTCATATTGTTTGCCAATAAACAGATGGTAACAACACTTCTAAAGTGTATTTTTTGTGCAAACATCCACTTTTTTAAATGGAACAAAGCCGCTTGACATTAACAAACTAAAACTACGATAAATTAGAAAGTCGGTGGTGTTTATTGAGGCTTCTAGTGCGAGTTGTCTAAAAAAATTGAATTTTTAATAGTTGTCACACCGACACTTCCTTGTGCCATTATATGCGTAGTTGCTAGGTACGATGTTGTCACGTTTGCTTACACTGTGCTTGTGTGCTCCTTGCTTGCGCTACGACTTGGTAGTCAGTCAGTGTGTGACAGTCCACGCAGTAGGTCGTGACTGGTCAAACATCCCAATAGACGTCAACAATCTAGGCAATTATTTCTCAATCTCTTCAACCAGTTACGCGAAAGTGGTAGTGTAACACCTCGACGACGTAACAAAACTCATCTTTGTCCATCAAGAGCTGCATGAAAACGGTTATGAGAATCGTGTTAACTTCTCTTCATGGGCGTTAAGACAGTATACTAGAAATCTATCTACATCTACATCTACATCCATACTCCGCAAGCCACCTGACGGTGTGTGGTGGAGGGTACCTGGAGTACCTCTATCGGTTCTCCCTTCTATTCCAGTCTCGTACTGTTCGTGGAAAGAACGATTGTCGGGCTTCCTCTGTGTGGGCTCCAATCTCTCTGATTTTATCCTCATGGTCTCTTCGCGAGATATACGTAGGAGGAAGCAATATACTGCTTGACTCAACAGTGAAGGTATGTTCTCGAAACTTCAACAAAAGCCCGTACCGAGCTACTGAGCGTCTCTCCTGCAGTCTTCCACTGGAGCTTATCTATCACCTCCGTCACTGTTTCCTGTAACGAAGCGCGCTGCTCTCCGTTGGATCTTCTCTATCTCTTCTATCAACCCTATCTGGTACGGATCCCACACTGCTGAGCAGTATTCAAGCAGTGGGCGAACAAGCGTACTGTAAGCTACTTCCTTTGTTTTCGGACTGCATTTCCTTAGGATTCTTCCAATGAATCTCAGGCTGGCATCTGCTTTACCGACGATCAACTTTATATGATCATTCCATTTTAAATCACTCCTAATGCGTACTCCCAGATAATTTGTGGAATTAACTTCTTCCAGTTGCTGGCATGCTATATTGTAGCTAAATGATAAGGGATCTTTCTTTGTATGTATTCGCAGCACATTACACTTGTCTACATTGAGATTCAATTGCCATTCCCTGCACCATGTGTCAATTGGCTGCAGATCCTCCTGCATGTCAGTACAATTTTCCATTTTTGCAACCTCTAGATATACCACAGCATCATCCGCAAAAAGCCTCAGTGAACTTCCGATCTCATCCACAAGGTCATTTATGTATATTGTGAATGGCAACAGTCCTACGACACTCCCCTGCGGCACACCTGAAATCACCCTTACTTCGGAAGACTTCTCTCCATTGAGAATGACATGATGCTTTCTGTTATGTAGGAACTCTTCAATCGAATCACACAATTGGTCTGATAGTCCATATGCTCTTACTTTGTTCATTAAACGACTGTGGGGAACTGTATCGAACGCCTTGCGGAAGTCAAGAAACACGGCATCTACCTGGGAACCCGTGTCTATGTATCTTGTTTAGTGATGTAGCCCCATTTGTCAATTATGGCCAGGTAAAACGCCGAATCATGCTCTACTGGTCTGTTGAAAATCCCTTGGCCTTCGTCAGGTGGAACGTCAGCGTCCATAGAGTGTAAACGTGTGGTGTAGGATAGTGAACCATCAGCTCATAGATGCGTATTTCATAGACAGAACACTGAATGCAAACAAATATTGTAGCCTCCTAACAGACCATGTGCCATGGGTGTTAGAAGACGTTATTCTGCGAACTAGGTACAACCTATGGTACAGACTTTATGGCTGTCCAGCCCATAGTGCACGAGGTACTGAAGGATGTCTTCACGAGTTGTTTCGAAAGAGTTGGACTGGACGCAGACCACTTGTATCTTGGTTGACCCGTTCTCCTGTAGACTTTTTCTGTGCGGAAAGCTCAAAGATGCTGGCTACAAGGGCATACCAACTACACCCGATGGTATGCAACGACGTATTATTACTACAGCTTACTCGGGCATCTCCACAGAAATGCTAGCACGAGTGCCGCAGTCGCTGCATACCAGACTGGAAGCGTGTATTGCCGTTGCCAGTGGATATTTGGAACACAACCCTAGATGGTCAGTTGTTTCATTACTGACCAGAATCCACTTACTGGTGCATGCACTTGTGTTGTTTTGTAGTACGTGCTCCCACAGATATTGTACAAGTGTCGGTGTCGGTATTTTTTAGAATTATTATGAACATAAAACGAGATAACTTCATATAAAACATAACTGTTCTTGAGAAGGCAAAGATGTACAGCATAGAAGCGAGCGTCGATGATCATCAGCTCAGATGGACTGGGTATCTCCAGCGAATGAGTGCTCCCTCTGGAGCACTTGAAGTATCACTTTCAGGAGAACCTAAGGAGTCTAAACATTGACCTGAGTAATTGGTACGCCACAGAGGAAGATCGTAATCGCTAGTGCACAACTACTTCACCTGCTATTTTACAGTTTGGGCAGGTATGTCGTAAACTGGAAAATGAGAACCGTCAGAGGCGGAAACTTCGCCAGGAGAAGCCACCCTCTACTATTGTGTGTACCGAACGAGGCGGCGCGCTGGTTAGCACACTTACCCCACATTCGGGAGGACGACGGTTCCTATCCCCGTCCGACCATCTACATTTCTGTTTCCCATGATTCCCCTGAATGGACTGAGGCATCATTCTGGATGGTTCTTTTGGAAGTAAAATCCGTGTTCTTCTCCTCCTTCTTCCTTAATCCGAGCTTGTTCTCCCTCTCTAATGACCTCAATGTTGATGGGCCACTAAAATTCTTCCCTTTTGTCTGTGTAATCTGTGCAGCCGCATGTATCATTTTAGGATTTGTGTGCTAAACCGTCAGAAGTATCTCCATACCTGAAACAGAATGCAATAAAGGAAATACAGGAGAAAAATGAAAACTCGGATACGAGTAGCAGCCGACGACGAAAGGCTAGAGGCGGTTGTACATGACATTAGCGTCATATCATCTTGGGATGATCAACATTTTGTCCGTTGTTCTTCTCCTTCGAGATAGGCATTGTGTCTATTTCAGGTCATGGTGCAAGTACAACAGACTTTCACTTGTCCATTATAATTATCCGGGCTGTTATGCTGTCGTCGGTTGATGAATTTTGTCTCAATTCTACATCTACATCTACATCCATACTCCGCAACCCACCTGACGGTGTGTGGCGGAGGGTACCCTGAGTACGTCTATCGGTTCTCTCTTCTATTCCAGTCTCGTATTGTAGGTGGAAAGAAGGATTGTCGGTAAGCTTCTGTGTGGGCTCTAATCTCTCTGATTTTATCCTCATGGTCTCTTCGCGAGATATACGTAGGAGGGAGCAATATACTGCTTGACTCTTCGGTGAAGGTATGTTCTCGTAGCTTTAACAAAAGCCCGTACCGAGCTACTGAGCGTCTCTCCTGCAGAGTCTTCCACTGGATTTTATCTATGATCTCCGTAACGCTTTCGCGATTACTAAATGATCCTGTAACGAAGCGCGCTGCTCTCCGTTGGATCTTCTCTATCTCTTCTATCAACCCTATCTGGTGCGGATCCCACACTGCTGAGCAGTATTCAGGCAGTGGGCGAACAAGCGTACTGTAACCTACTTCCTTTGTTGTCGGATTGCATTTCCTTAGGATTCTTCCAATGAATCTCAGTCTGGCATCTGCTTTACCGACGATCAACTTTATATGATCATTCCATTTTAAATCACTCCTAATGCGTACTCCCAACGTTTCGCCTCCGACTGCGGGAGACATCTTCAAGGGGGTCCGTAGGTCGATGGAAGGTCGAACACACCCGCTGGCTCGCTACTGACTGCCGCTAAATTCCGGGTCCGCGCGCTCCCGCGCTGCGGTGTGACGTCACGTGTTTTGAAAACGTCAGTCTAACTGGCCGCTGTCCGTCGCCGTCGATCGCCGTTGCCATCACCCAGTAGTGGACGGGTGGTACACATCTTCTTTAACACCGGCATCCATATACCATTCAATTTCACGCCCTCCTCCTTTCGGTTGAAATTATTTGGGTGTTTAGCGATTTCGATTGCCTCCCTGTAGAGCCTTTCGTAGTATCCGCTTGTGGGCACTAGTACTTGCGTCTCCTCGAAACGAATATTGTGGTTCCCTGGCTGGAAAGCATGCTCCTCAACAGCTGATCGTTCCGTTTCTCCTCTTCTACAATTTCCCTTGTGCTCTTCGAAACGTTTAGAAACAGTTCTTTTAGTGGTACTCACGTAAACATCATCACAGCTGCAAGGGATCCTATACACTCCAGCTTTTTCCAAAGGTTTACGAGCGTCCTTGGCAGGCTTAAGGTATTCCTGTATCTTCCTGGTGGGCTTGTAAATTACGGTAATATTCCGCTTCGTCAAGATCCTCCCTATTCTCTCCGTTACATTTTTAACAAACGGCAGGAAAACCTTAGATTTTGCAGTAGCCTGTGCGTCAGTATGATTTCTGAGTGGCTGCCTCAACGCACGTTTTATTTCGGCGGACGAATATCCGTTCTTCATTAGTGCAGTGTGGAGATGTTCCATCTCAGTGTCGAGCAACTCAAGTTCACAAATATCTCTAGCTCTGTCCGCTAACGTCTTGATAACACCCCGCTTCTGTTGTAGGTGGTGGTTCGAATCCCGGTGCAAATGACGGTCCGTGTGCGTGGGTTTGCGGTATATTGAGTGACCCAAACTACCATTTTCGTTTCTAAAAACAAGCACATCGAGGAAATGTAATTTTCCGTCTACCTCCTCCTCCATTGTAAACTGAATTTTCCAGTTTATACCGTTCAGATGTTCGTGGAACCGGCTTATTTCCTCCCTGCCATGTCTCCACAGCAGAAACGTGTCATCCACGCATCGGAACCATACATTTGGTTTTTTGCTGGCAGTACCTAAGACCTGTTCTTCGAATTTCTCCATAAAGAAGTTTGCAATTACGGGACTTGGGGGGCTTCCCATAGCCACGCCATCCGTTTGCTCATAAAATTGTTCATTCCACTTGAAGTATGTGGTCGTCAAACAACACTTAAGTTTGGAAGGTAGGAGACGGATACTGGCAGAAGTAAAGCTGTGGGTACGGGTCGTGAGTCGTGCTTCGGTAGCTCAGTTGGTAGAGCACTTGTCTGCGAAAGGCAAAGGTCCCGAGTTCGAGTCTCGGTCGGGCACACAGTTTTAATCTGCCAGGAAGTTTCATATCAGCGCACACTCCGCTGCAGAGTGAAAATTTCATTCTGGAAACATCCCCCAGGCTGTGGCTAAGCCATGTCTCCACAGTATCCTTTCTTTCAGAAGTGCTAGTTCTGCAAGGTTCGCAGAAGAGCTTGTGTAATGTTTGGAAGGTAGGAGACTGATACTGGCAGAAGTAAAGCTGAAAGTACCGGCCGTGAGTCGTGCTTCGGTAGCTCAGTTGGTAGATCACTTGCCCGCGAAAGGCAAAGGTCCCGAGTTCGAGTCTCGGTCGGGCACACAGTTTTAATCTGCCACGAAGTTTCATATCAGCGCACACTCCGCTGCAGAGTGAAAATTTCATTCTGAACACTTAAATAGTTCTGAAATATCGGCAGGAAAAATTCGGTCCAGCCGTTCCATTACATCATTAAGTGGAACCATAGTAAACAGCGATACCACATCGAAGCTGACCAATATGTCCTCCGGTTGGATCACTATGACATTCAATCTGCTGATGAAATGTGTCGAGTTCTTTTATATAAAGAAGTCCGAACGGCCCAGAACTATTTCAGAACTATTTAAGTGTTCAGAATGAGTAGGTGGAAGAAACAAATGGCACTTAGTATCGGTCTTAACGGCTCATTTTGTTTATGAATTTTGGGCAATCCATAAAGCCTCGGTGGTAGCGCAACCGAATTGCAGAGACCTTTCTGTACACTCTCTTCAATGGTGGACTTTTTTATTAACCGCGACACAGTTCGGAGAACGTTGTTAGTGGGGTCCTTATTCAGCTTCCTATATGCTTGCGGATCCAGTACCTCATTAATTTTACCCTGATAGTCGGACACATCCATAACCGCCGTTGCGCTTCCTTTGTCAGCTGGGAGAACCAAAATACTATCGTCGTCATACAGGAGTTTAAAAGCTCTTCTCTCACCCACAGTTATATTACTTTTCGGCGGTTTTGCATCAGCTAATATTCTCACTGTTTCTATACGGATGTCTTCAGCTGTTACATAATCCACACTGCGAATTCCTGCTTCTACACTGGCTATAATTTCTTCCGTGGGCACAAAACGCGGACTAACAGCAAAATGTCCTCCCTTTTCAAAACACGTGACGTCACGCCGCGGCCCGGGAGCGCGCGGACACGGAATTTAGCGGCAGTCAGTAGCGAGCCAGTGGGTGTGTTGGACCTTCCATCGACCTACGGACCCTCTTGATGATGTCTCCCGCAGTCGGAGGCGAAACGTTCGAAATTGAGACAAAATTCATCAACCGACCACGGCATAACAGCCCGGATAATTATAATGGACATGATATTTCCGGGCGTGAAAGTCTCCTTTTTAGTATCAGACTTTCACTTACTGTCAGAGACGTAGTTAAGAGACAAGACTGGCTCTCGAAAATGGTCGGACTTAAATCCCCTTCCGGCCATCCAAATTTTGGGTTGAGTTGTTTCTGTAAGTCACTTCTTGTGAATGTCTGACTGAATGACATACTTCCTTTGCAAAGGCCACCAAAACCTCTGTTATATACGTAAGGTGACCACCTACAGTTAACTGTGCTCTCATTCAAGATTGGTAGCGTGCGACAGGGGCCACTTCGAATCAGAAAAAACAGCGAAGCATCACTCATAAAGCTAGTGATTCGGAGCTGCATCTGTTTTCGTCTAGACGAACACCACTACTGTCATTACGTAGCCTCCATCTCTTTCTGCCATAGATACAAATCAGGAGAAATAAAACATCTATTAAAAATTACATTTACCAGTAACTGACACCAGCTCGAAGGAATGTTTCCATGCTGGGATTCACAGAGGTGTAAATTCTGTTGAAAGAGCAATGATCTCTTGGACTCTCATATATTAGTGCTAACTAGAAAGTGTCACGCCCTTTGCTAATGTCTTTTACAAGGGTGAATCAAATGAAAACCTTACATTTGTAATACAAATCGAAATTTCGCGCCGTTATCCTGTTAGGTGGTAAGGGTGCTACAAACAGCGTGCAGAATGGCCTGTAGGTGGCAACATAGTACAGATGCACACATACCGTCGCTGTATCAGTATAAAGATGGCCGCCCAACTTGCGACTTGTACCAGGGAAGAACAGCGTTGTGTTATTCGGTTTTTGCGTAGTGAAGGTGTGAAGCCTATTGAAATACATCGACAAAAGAAGGTTCAGTGCGGTGATGCATGTTTGTCACAGCACCAAGTCTACGAATGGAGTAGGAAGTTCGCAAATGGTGTGACTTCAATGGAAGATGCTCCTCGTCCAGGTCAGGCACAGCAGTTAAAGCCATGGTGAAGAAAAACCGCCTAGTGACACTGAATGAGATTGCAGCATGTTTAGAGATTAATCTTGGGTCAGCACACCACATTGTGCATGATGTGCTCCAGTTTCACAAAGTGTCTGCAAGATGGGTTCCACGGGAGCTGACTCCTGAAATGAGAGAACGACGTGTTGATGCTTGTGAAGAACTTCTTCGGCCCTTTGATCGAGAAGGTGACGGCTTCCTTGCAAGAATCGTTACTGGCCACAAAACCTGGGTTCAGTTCCACCAACCGGAAACGAAGAGAGCGAGTAAGGAATGGCGCCATTCCTCATCGCCAAAACCAAAGAAGTTTCGAACAGAACCATCAGCAGGGAAGGTTATGCTGACTCTCTTTTGGGACGAAAAAGGCGTCATTTTGGGGTATTACATGCCTAGAGGGACCACTGTCACCAGTGCATCACACACAGATCTCCTAAAAAATCATTTGCGGCCTGCAATCAAATCAAAGCGACGTGTATTGCTGTCAGCAGGTGTCCTTTTTCAACATGACAATGCAAGTGCCCGCATTGCCCGTACAACAGTTGCAGCAATCACAGACCTGCATTTTGAGTGTCTTCCTCATCCACCATACTCACCAGACCTTGCCCCAAGTGATTTCCATATGTTTGGACCGCTCAAAGACGCAATGGGAAGAAAGAAGTTCCGTTCTGATGAAGAGGTACGCCACGATGTGTGAGTGGTTGCGCGGACTTCCAAAAGAATTTTTTCTAAAGGAATTTGTGCACTTTGTAAGCGCACAGGGCTTGCATTGAGCGTGGGGGAGATTATGTTAAAAAGTAATACAGCTTTGTACCACTTCTGCACGATAAATAATATTTAAAACATATTTAAGGTTTTCATTTGACTCACCCTCGTATATTCTGCTGGTTTTTGTGGCAGGTCATTATCTTCCATTGTGAAAAACTACAAGCATAATTTTCATTAGGTCACCATTGACACTGCTACACACCTTTGTGAACATACTTTCAAGTATTATCACGTTGATAACACTGATGGACATTTAAACGAGAGAGACCTCTCCAGTAACTTGGTTCGCCACTTGCATTCTGAGGACTGTGTTAAGTTGTCCAAAAGCCACGGAAAGCGCTGAGGAGGTAACAGGGGCGCGCTCTCTTTAACGAGATAGTCATTTCTGATTCAACTGAACCTCCGTGTACTTCGAGAAACTCCAGGCCGTGACCAATTCCAAACCGCTGTTCTCCTGAAGCTGAACTGATACTTTAAAATGAGGGCAACCACAGCCGAAATTATGCATGCTGAATAAAATGTCTCTCCCGCAGGCTGTTAAAGTCATATACTGAAAGGTCTCGACCGGTGTCGCTTTCTTAAAATGCATCATCTGGTGATATTGTCTTTGAAATTATTGTAATATATAGGAAACATAGTTATAGCCAAGACCCACCATCCATCGTCACAACAAGAAAAATAAATAAGTCGCCGACAAGCGGTGGTCAAAGTTAAAATGATTGGACTCGAAAATCAGTCTTATCCGTAGACTGCTCAGGGAGGTAACACAGCCTGAGCAAAAGACATTATATTCATAATAATACTCTGTCTCTAGCGACTTCGATGTCGAAGAGACGCTGAAATCCCTTTAATTCTTGTTATTCCACCTTCGCCTATGATTTAACTAATATCTTTACTTTTAACATCGGTTTATCACTATTGACTTTTAAGAATTTCTCCCTTCAGCAGGAATTTTACATAATGATAAGCGTACCTACGTCTCAATGCGCAGTGACGCAGTATATCTAGACAATATTATTAATTGGTCATTAACGTCAGTGGGCCTCATCATGTATCCAGCAATATGCTGTGTTTGTAATAAATATTTGCAATTAATCAACGTCTCTGGTTAGCAAAATTAAACGTAGCGATTATTAATAAATTAGTCCAAAATTTGGTCACCGCCGGATGATTGATTTCGAACTCAATGTTAATTGTGCATATTGCTTACATTTTGCAAACAGTCTTTTTTATTTCTGTTTGTGCCTTTTCCTGTCAATAAGGAATTACAGCTAACGGCTAAAATTAATGATTTTACTGTAACACTACCCCTTGTCTGTGACAAAAAGTACGCTTGACTAGAAGAAGGGATCGGTTAGTAGGACATGCTCTGAGGTATCAAGGGATCACCAATTTAGTATTTGAGGGCAAAGTGGAGGATAAAAATCGTAGAGTGACACCAAGAAATGAATACACTAAGCAGATTAAGAAGGATGTAGGGTGCAGTAGTTACTTGGAGATGAAGGAGCTTGCCAAGAATAGAGTTGCATGGCGAGCTACAACAAACCAGTCTCTGGACTGAAGACCACAACAACAACAGGAACAACAGCGACGTAGAACACACTACTGAAGTGAGTATATTGGCTGCCGCCAAAAGGTAGCACTATTTACTATTAGCTGCTCGAGCGGCGAACGTATGGCCGATTGGTAATATTAGCTGCGCTTGTAGCAGTGCTCTCTATGATTAATGAAAGTGTACATTCGTTGGATCTTTTCCTATTGATGTCAGCAACTCGTGGTCTTGTGATTCCATTGCTGACTCTCGAATATGGGACTCTGGGTTCGATTCCCTGCCGGGATAGGGATTTTTCTCCGTTTGGGACTAGGTGAGTGTGTGTGTATCGTCGTCACCACTTCATCCTACCCATTGACTGGAAAGTTGCACAGCTGACACCAATATTCAAGAAAGGCAGTAGGAGTAATCCACTAAATTACAGGCCCATATCATTAGCGTCGATATCCAACAGGATTTTGGAACATATATTGTGTTCGAACATTATGACTTACCTCGGAGGGAACAGTGTACTGGCACACAGTTCACGCGGATTTAGTAAACATCTTTTTTGTGAAACACACCTTTACTCGCAGAAAGTGCTGAGCGCTATCGACAATGGATTTCAAGTCGACGAGAATTGCTGCTGTCAGGGAGTGCAAATCCTTCTCAATCATTTCCCGAGCAGATATAGAGAAGGGAAATCCAAACAATGGACATTTAAAATCAGACTCCTCGAAGAATGCAGGAAATAATGAAGATTTGGAACTGGAGAACGCAGATGAAATCGATCCGGAAGAAGAGGCAGACTATAACTTGCGTGATGAGTTCGGTCTCGCTGACAGGCGGCTAAGACCTGGGAAAGCCACTGAAGTTTATGAAGTACCAGCTGAACTCAAGACTATTGGAGAACAGTTACGTGAAGAACTGTTCCGTCTCGTACAAGTCGTACACGAAAGCAGGGATCCCTCCAACAGACTTTAAAAACGTGCCACAGTACCAATACCAAAGAAAGCATCTGCAAACAGATGTGAACATTATAGGACTGTCGGTTTGGTAACACACGTCTCGAAGATCTTGAGGTCTTGATTCTAAGGCGGATAGAAATCAGTGATAACGGACGATCAGTTTGACTTTAGAAGGGGGTGTAGGCACACGGGAAGCAGTAGTCTGCTTGCAATTAAGTCAAGACACATATTACCTTCATCGACTTAGAAAAAGCATTTGACGTGGTAGACTGGCGACAGCTTTTGATAATGCTGAGAGAGATTGGCATAAAGTATGAGAAGAGTAAGAAAAAGCATTTGACGTGGTAGACTGGCGATAGCTTTTGATAATGCTGAGAGAGATTGGCATAAAGTATGAGAAGAGTAATGCGGAGATAGTATACAGAAGAAATGGATGTGATAATGTCTGGAGAACGTAAAGAAGAAGCTGCTGTTACGCAGGTTGTATCATGGCGGCTCACTCTTTCCTGTCTTTTTCAATGAATACATCCAGAGGGCAACAGATGAAGCTAGGTAGAAACTGCAACTGTGCAGCCCGTGCGGAGTTATCTGAAATCAAAACGGATAACGTCAGTCGGTATTGCATGAAATTTATGGGAGGTCATACCTAATCATATTGAAATAATCATAAATTTATCGACATGGTGCTAACTTGAGCTTTGAGTTCGATTTTTGAGGTTTTTCATTCTTTATGGGTTTGCAAAAAATAGTTACTATTAACAAATTTCATATACTGTAGGTATAAGCTCCCAAGAAAAGTGTTTAATTATCGGGTGTCAGTAGGTTGAAACACTTTTATTTTATGCTGCACACAGTTCTGAAACGTCGTTTCTCACGAAAACCTTGCTTATGGATTAGGTAAAACTTTTATACATGTTATTAGCACAATTTGCATAAAAACTTCATATTGTTATACATTTCTAATGTCGCTGAACACAAATCTGAAGTTATATTTTCAAAGCTTAGAATGGTGGATCCAACAGGGCGGAATAAAAAAAAATAGTTTTTGCGATTTCAAAGAAAGTTGAGATTGCTAAACACGAATTTGAAATTAGATTTTCAAAATTCAAAATGGTTAACCCATTATGGCGGCCCAAAACTATATTTTGATCAAAATTTGACTAAAAAAGTGTTTTCGTTACTTTCATTTAGTCTGCAGTTCCAGGACGTGTATCAGCTCTTCCTCTAGCTCGAATTGTTCCTGGAAAGCAGTGGAATGACTAAAAAAGTGTTTTCGTTTCTTATATTTAGTCTGCAGTTCCAGGACCGTATATCAGCCCTTCCTCTAGCTCTAATTGTTCCTGGAAAGCAATGCCGTCTTTCTTCTTGGCGAAAAGCCGATCTCGCTGAGCTGGGTAGGGTGCGTTCGTCAGTGTGCACACGTTGTTCGTCAGCTTTTCCGGCGAATACGTTTGCCTGGAACCCAACAGAAATCCCTAGCCTGTTCACCATTTTCAGCAATAAGTTCTTCGCTGAATATGTTTGCAATCAAAGAAATTGGTACACTTGCCTAATATCGTCTAGGGCCCCCGCGAACACGCAGAAGTTCCGCAACACGGCATGGCATGGTCTCGTCTAACGACTCAAGTAGTGATGGAGGTAATTGACACCATGAATCCTGCAGGGCTGTCCATAAATCCCTAAGAGTAGGAGGGGGTGGAGATCTCTTCTGAACAACACGTTGCAAGACATCCCAGATATGCTCAATAATGTTCATGTCTGGGAAGTTTGGTGGCCATCGGAAGTGTTTAATCTCAAAAGAGTGTTCCTGGAGCCACTCTGTAGCAATTCTGGACATGTGAAGTGTCACATTTTTCTGCTGGAACTGTCCATGTCCGTCGGAATGAAGAATAGACATGCATGGGTGCAGGTGATCAGACAGTCCACTCCATTACAGAGCCTCCACCAGCTTGAATAGTCCCGTGCTGACATGCAGGGTCCATGGGTTCATAAGGTTGCCTCCATACCCATATGCGTCCATCAGTTCGATACAATTTGAAACGAGACTCGTCAAGGCAATTTTTCCAGTCGTCAGCAGCCAAATGTCGATGTTGACGGACCCAGGCGGGGCGTAAAGCTTTGCGTCGTGCAGTCATCAAGGGTACACGAGTGGGCCTTCGGCTCCGAAAGCCAATATCGATTATGTTTCTTGAATGATTCGCACGCTGAAACTTATTGATGGCCCAGCACTGAAATCTGCAGCAATTACAGAAGGGTTGCACTTCTGTCACGTTGAACAATTCTCTTTCGTCGTCGTTGGTCCCGTTCTTGCAGGACATTTTTTCGGCCGCAGAGATGTCGGAGATTTGATGTTTTACCGGATTCCTGATGGTCAGGGTACAGTTGTAAAATGGTCGTACGGGAAAATCACCACTCCATCGCTACCTCGGAGATGCTGTGTCCCATCGCTCATGCACCGACTATTTAACGAGGCGTTCAAACGCACTTAAATCTTGATAACATGCTATTGTAGCAGCAGTAACCGATCTAACAACTGCGTTGCTCATGTCTGGGCATCTGCCCATGTGGTATTTAAAGGTCCTGTGGCTTTTGCCTTAATGCCTTCTGTCTCAACTAGGGTTTCTAGAATCATGGTTTTGTTTGGTTTTAACATTTTTTTTTTTGTAGTTATTTTCTTTGTGTTTTTTTTGTGTATTTTGTTTATGTTTTACTGTGACTTAGTACCTAAAGTGTCTGGTTAGTGTGTTTTTAGGATGTTTGTAGTTAATAAGTAGTGGGTCAGATCCCAAGCTAGTGATGGTCTCGTATGGTGAGTTTTCTGCGTTTGTGTAGAAAGACTGTGTTCTTTGCTGGATGACTGTGGTGATTGTGGGTGTGTTTGTGTCTAAGTGAATGAGTGTGTTAGGTACGAACCAGGGTGCGTCTGTGATTATCCTGAGAGCCTTGTTTTGAAGTATTTGTACTTTTCTAAGGTATTTGTTGTCTTATATAGGCGTTGGCGACCGCAGCGCCGTGTTCTGCCTGTTCACATATCTCTGTATTTGAATACGCATGCTTATACCAGTTTCTTTGGCGCTTCCGCGTCTATAGCAGTACATGTATTTGTTGTAAATAATTGCCTGTATTTCCCTGTCATCATACGATGAATAAATGAAACCTCTTTTCACAGCCAGCGCAGTAAAAAGTGTTTAGCTCGCAGCTGAGGCCAGACGTGTCTCTGTAACGTTTCTTTCTGGGCGTCTTCCATACCATTACTGGGGTCCACTCATTCCTGTTGCTGTGAACATGAACCAGGACGTTTGTTTCAACATTGCCAGTGAGCAAATGATGCACTCTCTTCTACATCTTAGTGATGAGAGAGCTGTAAATCCTCTTGCCTGCGATGGCACTTAACGGTTACTGCTAGCGTAATTTGTCTTCCCATCAGCATTCCATACATGCAAACCATCAGCGTCTTTAACGGTGGCTACTCGTGCATTAGGTACCTGAGGTATGCACGGGTCTGTCTAAGAAGAATAACTGGGTGTAGTCATAGGGTCGAGCCGTGCACATTCACTTTCGTGCCCTGCAGCTAATTCACTGCAAATGATAATCTGTAGCTGTGATCCTGCATTCAAAAAGTCTATGCATTGGATAGAAATGTGAATTAATAAAATACACAGAAATACAAAATAAAAGTTAAGTGGTTAATTTAATAGTGAAAGTATGTAATTAATGTAGATGACAGAGAATTATGTTGAATAATATTTATTCAAGAAAGGACAGGTCCTACGATATTTAATTAAAACACAGACAGAAAATATACTTATCATACAGTAAAGTTACGTAGAGAGCGTTATGAGAATGGTAGCAAAATCCCCAAAGGCCATTTCATAATCACTACACATGAAACATTCAACAACTGAAAACAGTTCAGTCTAGCATGATGTTTGCAAATTAACACACGTGAGGTGACGAGCAGAAACTCATACTCTGTCTGTCCTCAGTACCGAAAATCCTCAGTACCACTCTGGAGCACATTCAAACCTTTCGAAATAAAAAGTCCCTTCAAAAGTTAAGAGTACTGAAGCAATTGCTCACCGCCCCGAGTCTATCAATGATGCAATCGAATATCACACGTTACCTCGGGCAAGTCTGTCTTCCACCAGATCTCCGTGTGAGTCCTCAAAGATTAAAGCCTCATAACGGCTGTTCACTGCCCAAAATCTATCAGCTATTCGATGAAATGTGACCCGATACCGCAGGCAGGTCTGTCTTCTTCCAGCAAGAACATCGCAGTGTACCAAATGGCTCCCTTGAGCTTTTCATTCGGAAAATCCTAGTCTCCATTGGACTCCTGTATTGTTCCGCCACTGTCGGCTTTTCCATTGGCTGAACGCCATCCCCACCAAAAATACCTGGGAGCTGTGGTAATTACTGAAGATATGCTGACATCTGCGAGCCACCTGCATCTCTTCATGCTTGATGTCTTCAGCGACGGCGATGTCATCTTTCAGCAGTATAACTGTCCATGTATCCGAGCCAGAACCGTAGGTTTGACGATCATTGTAGCGAACTCATGTTGATGTCTCGGCGACCAAATTCACCCCATGTAAATCCTATGGAACCCATCTGGGTGGCTACAGGGACCATCACCGCGTACTCACATCAGTGTCCCATTATTTATGCGAATTACATGGCCTGTGTGTAGAGGTGTATGGCCACCTACCTCCACAAACCTACAAGAAAATGTCCTACGCGGAGTAAGTGACATATTTCGTTCCAAAGCCTACTTAGGTTTACAGTGACTTTTGTAAATAGCTTTAACAGAATGTTAAGAAAATTGTCCATTTAATCTTCCGCTCTCCCTTGTCCAACATACTTACTTGTCGATAAGTAACTAACGAGATGTTCAAAACTTCTATCTAACTTCATTTTCCAGATGGACACGTTTTGGGCGTTGTCGATGGTGTTCACTGCATGCACTTTCCTGTGGAGGCCGTCACAACAACAAGGAATTTTCGTGACATCTGGAGGCCTAAATCAACAGGTCAGTAAACTATTCCTCGGACTTTTAAGTTTTCCCTATGAAAATTTTGAAACTACATACTGCAATGTCTAGAGTGTAATGGTGCAGTGATAAAAAAACTGCACTCGTATTCGGGAGAAGCGGTGTTCTATTCCCCGTTTCACCGTGAAGACTCAATTTTCTGTGATGAGAGTAAACCACTTAAGGGGAATGCCACGATGGTTACTTTGAAAACGCCGCCGCCAATTTCCTGCCTTGTCCACAAGCACTTCGACCTTATACTCTGCTCCTAGTGACTTGATCCTTTCGGACTGGGCCTCCTTCTATTGTGGCATTCTCTATGTCCTTGGGTGCATTGCGCATTCGGACCTCTTGCCATACGAGCATATGTCGAGTATTGTCGAACATGAGCGTGTCGGGGTCCAGGTATTAGTATCTAGGGAGGCATAATGCTTCATGGGCGTACTTACCTCCAGATTTTCGAATACGCTCCACTCACCTGTCAATACTGTTGTGTACAGTATTCCTTCCCCAAAAGCGTCTTTTCGGGAGTGCATTCGGCCATTACTTCATTTCTATGAATGACTAGCTGTCGCCTGCTGCTGCACTCGCATGTCAGTAGTTTTATGATGCTTGATGGTGAAAACGTAAGCTACTGTACGTCCTGCAACATCAGCTGCCTTCACGTGTCGGGTTGTTCCATTAGGCACAGCTCGTGACGTGTCCTTTACTCTACCCCCTCAAAAGCTGTCTCAACGCACGATGCGTCGTAGCACGCATCTGTCCTTCGAGCTATTGAAATACACTCCTGGAAATGGAAAAAAGAACACATTGACACCGGTGTGTCAGACCCACCATACTTGCTCCGGACACTGCGAGAGGGCTGTACAAGCAATGATCACACGCACGGCACAGCGGACACACCAGGAACCGCGGTGTTGGCCGTCGAATGGCGCTAGCTGCGCAGCATTTGTGCACCGCCGCCGTCAGTGTCAGCCAGTTTGCCGTGGCATACGGAGCTCCATCGCAGTCTTTAACACTGGTAGCATGCCGCAACAACGTGGACGTGAACCGTATGTGTAGTTGACAGACTTTGAGCGAGGTCGTATAGTGGGCATGCAGGAGGCTGGGTGGACGTACCGCCGAATTGCTCAACACGTGGGGCGTGAGGTCTCCACAGTAGATCGATGTTGTCGCCAGTGGTCGGCGGAAGGTGCACGTGCCCGTCGACCTGGGACCGGACCGCAGCGACGCACGGATGCATGCCAAGACCGTAGGACCGTACGCAGTGCCGTAGGGGACCGCACCGCCAATTCCCAGCAAATTAGGGACACTGTTGCTCCTGGGTTATCGGCGAGGACCATTCGCAACCGTCTCCATGAAGCTGGGCTACGGTCCTGCACACCGTTAGGCCGTCTTCCGCTCACACCCCAACATCGTGCAGCCCGCCTCTAGTGGTGTCGCGACAGCCGTGAATGGAGGGACGAATGGAGACGTGTCGTCTTCAGCGATGAGAGTCGCTTCTGCCTTGGTGCCAATGATGGTCGTATGCGTGTTTGGCGCCGTGCAGGTTAGCGCCACAATCAGGACTGCATACGACCGAGGCACACAGGGCCAACACCCGGCATCATGGTGTGGGGAGCGATCTCCTACACTGGCCGTACACCTCTGGTGATCGTCGAGGGGACACTGAATAGTGTACGGTACATCCAAGCCGTCATCGAACCCATCGTTCTACCATTCCTAGACCGTCAAGGGAACTTGCTGTTCCAACAGGACAATGCACGTCCGCATGTATCCCGTGCCACCCAGCGTGCTCTAGAAGGTGTAAGTCAACTACCCTGGCCAGCAAGATCTTCGGATCTGTCCCCTATTGAGCATGTTTGGGACTGGATGAAGCGTCGTCTCACGCGGTCTGCACGTCCAGCACGAACAATGGTCCAACTGAGGCGCCAGGTGGAAATGGCATGGCAAGCCGTTCCACAGGACTAAATCCAGCATCTCTTCGATCGTCTCCATGGGAGAATAGCAGCCTGCATTGCTGCGAAAGGTAGATATACACTGTACTAGTGCCGACATTGTGCATGCACTGTTGCCTGTGTCTATGTGCCTGTGGTTCTGTCAGTGTGATCATGTGATGTATCTGACCCCAGGAATGTGTAAATAAAGTTTCCCCTGCCTGGGACAATGAATTCACGGTGTTCTTATTTCAATTTCCAGGAGTGTAGCTGTAGATTATGTAACATGTACATTATGCAACAAATAGTGCACAAGTATACATTACACATTGACGATTGTACAAGCACTGTGATAATTACTTTGAATCGTATCACGTAGTATATATAAACCAGTAAGAGCATTTTCACAATTATGATGAAGATAAAAAGTCAGAGAGTAAATAGTTTTTTCAAAGAGAGAATATTTTTCCCTCTTTAGGGTAATATTCTTCAAATCAGTAAATTTCTTGAACTACAGACTTCCTGAAGCAGCCATGTTCTTCCTCCAGATTGAAGCTACCTCTGTAACCACTTTCATCGAAATTGGCTCAGCGGGTTGGCAATGCAACAGACGAAATTAGTTTCACGCTTTTACTACGGATAATACTTTGAGTTACGACACTCTTTTTGTATCCGATTTTTTATGAAATGAAGCCTTTACGGAGCCGCAAGCTATGTTCAAGTTACCTGTGAAAAACTCCATGAAAACTGGTGCGGTAGTTTTGCAGATTAGTGTGTTCAAACAGACAGACGGCTTCAAATTTCTCTGAGCACTATGGGACTTAACTTCTGAGGTCATCAGTCCCCTAGAACTTAGAACTACTTAAACCTAACTAACCTAAGGACGTAACACACATCCATGCTCGAGGCAGGATTCGAACCTGCGACCGTAGCGCTCGCACGGTTCCAGACTGGAGCGCCTAGAACAGCTCGGCTACCCCGGCCGGCTACAGACGGCTTCAGTAAAACTTTAAATCACTATATGTTTTTTCCGTGATCTGTTTTTGATGAACTGAGGCTTATACCTTACCCCAAGGTATGTTAAAGCTACCTGCGAAAACGGTGTGAGATTTCGTCTACTAGTTTGGGAGAAGCGTGTTCAGACGGAGAGACACGCCCGTTCTACAGGTATGTTATTAGTATAGACAACATGCGACCGCGTCGAATAGTGCAGTTGGAGGTCGCTTGGAATGAGAGGATATTTGGCGACTGAACTGGCCTGCCCGTACCCCCAAATTAAATCGCGTCGAAAACGTGTGGGATGTGTTGGGAGACGTACAGTGTGACCCGATTTTAAATAGAATTATTTATCAGGAAGAAGGGCATAACACCACAGGAGCGAGTAAAAAAAAAAAGTTTTTACTGAAGACGATGTTGGCCTGATATATTCGGCGATGCCCTTTGGCTACACTGACTAAAGGATCCTTCTAAGAAATACCAAATTAAGATAACATGCCTAAATAACGCGAAATGCGTTGTTGAAAAATAAACAAATAAAAAGTGCAACCAAGACTGTTTTTATCTAATGCTGTATACCACATATGGATTGGAAGAATTGCATACCAAATTACTCAGAAAAGACACAAGTTTATAAAAATCCATCATAAACGTTCAATATGTCCTCCATTGGCTGCACGGACGACATCTAGCCGATAGCCGAATTCATCCCAAACTGAGCGTAAGGTGTCTTCTTTCACTGAAGGCACAGCAACTGATATTATGGTTTTTAGTTCATCAATGTCACGAGGTAAGGGAGGAACGTAAACATATTGTTTAACATATCCCTACAGGAAAAAATCACATGGAGTTAAGTCAGGAGACCTAAGAGTCCAAGAGTGTAAAGCATGGCCTCGCGGGCCTGTACGCCCTATCCAACGTTGAGGCACGCTGGCATTGAGGAAACTGCGCAGGTTGTTGTGCCAGTGCGGTGGTGCTCCATCTTGCTGATACATGAAATTGTCAGAGTGAATTTATGGGAATAACTAGTTCCGTAGCATTATCCTGTTACACCGGAGCACCAAAACCAAAGATGACAAAACAACTCTCCGAAGAGACTCAAAAAAGGCCTTTATCTAGACCATCACTTGTGACAACTTCCTGCAATATTGAAGGCTTATCTGTAAATAAAGAAATTTTATTATCTGACATGTGCAAACGAAACAACTGTGATGCTTTAGTGTTACAAGAAACACACAGAGCACCAACTAGCCATAGACCAAAAATACAGGGCATGAAACTAGTTCTTGAGAGACCACACGAAAGGTACAAAAGTGCTATATTTGTGAAACAGAACTTAGACGTATGCTCCTGTGCTCTGACCTGCGAAGAAAATATAGAAATTTTAACTATTGAGCTACATTCATGTACTGTAACATCCGTGTAAAAACCACCCAGTGCGAGGTTCAAATTTACGGAGCCTGGAAGTTTCCATCCAAAAAACATTAAAGTTGTACTAGGAGATTTTTAACTGTCACGGTCTCGCATGGGATTATAATGAGACAAATGACGATGGCGAAATGCTGGAGATCTGGGCAGACCAGGCTAAACTGTAATTGATACATGACCCAAAGTTGCCTGCATCATTTAACAGCGGAAGATGGAAACGAGGATATAATCCAGATAACATCTTTGTCTCCGAAAAGGTATCCCTGCAAACTGTAAAGCAAATCGAGGACCCAATTCCAAGATCGCAACACAGAGCAATAACTTGCTTCATTACTGCAGTAATCAAATCAGATGTAATGCCCTTCAAGAGACGCTTCAGTTTCAAAAAATCTCATTGGGAACTTTTCACAGAGGACCTTGATAAGGAGATCTTGGAAATTAAAACAGAGATACAATCATATGAATCTTTTACAGACCTTGTCAAGAAAATCTCTCGACGGCGCATACCTAGAGGGTGCCGCACCCAGTATATCGCTGGACTCAATGGTAACAGCAAGAAAGCTCTGAAAAAGTATGAAGAACTGAACAATAAGGACCCCTTCTCAGAGGAAACGATCCAGGCAGGTGAGGTACTGATGTCTGGTATTTCCGAAGCGAGAAAAGAAAAGTGGTGTAACCTCCTACAAGAGACGGACATTAAGCACAGCAGTAGGAAGGCTTGGAAATTGGTCAAAAGTCTCAACAACGACCGAACAGAACCACAACCAAATTACAGTGAAGTTACACCTGATCAGATAGCTCACCGACTACTCATGAACGGACAAACTAAAAGGAAGATCAAGAATGGCAAAATTAAAAGAAAACTGAACGTGGAGATGAGCTTCCTAGCTCGCCCGTTCTTCATTCAGGAGCTACAAGATGCCATCAACGATTTGAAAAACAATAAGGCCGCTGGCCTCGATGATCTGAGATCTGAGCAAATTAAACATTTTGGACCGGGAGTACAAATATGGATTCTAGAGGTAATGAATAATTGTATTACAACAATGCAAATTCCTAAACTGTGGAGGAAAGCTCGGGTTATTGCGTTACTAAAACCAGGGAAAGACCCAGCTGAAGCTAAAAATTTCCGGCCTGTCTCACTGCTTTGTCATTTATTTAAAGTGCTGGAGCGAATGATCCTCAAACGCATAGCTGATTATGTCGACAAAGCCCTCATTAACGAACAAGCTGGATTTCGACCAGGAAAATCATGCTGTGGCCAAATCCTTAATCTCACACAGTACATCGAAGACGGCTATCAGAGAGGAGAAGTAACTGGGGTCGCATTCCTGGATCTCAGTGCTGCATATGACACAGTTAACCATAAGTTACTTACCCAGAAAGTGTATAATGTCACTAAGGACTACACCCTTTCTATGTTCGTGAAATGCATGCTACAGAACAGACGCTACTATGTAACCTTACAATCTAAAAACAGCCGATGGAGGACACAGAAAATGTCTTGGCTCCAATATTATTTAACATCTATATCAATGATCTTCCCATCAGCCACCAGACACGAATGTTCATATATGCTGATGATGCAGGATAAAACCTTTGAACAAGTGGAGGAGAATCTCACAGTGGCCTTAACAGAACTTGCTACCTATTACGACGGCAATAATCTCAAACCAAACCCTAGTACATCTCAAGTATCCGCCTTCCATCTTAGGAACAAACAAGCCAAACGGAAACTCCGAGTCATGTGGCAAGGGGAAGAGCTGAAACATACAAACAGCCAAAAATACGTGGGAGTAACATTGGACAGAGCACTTACTCTTAAGCAGCACTGTCAGAACACTAAAAAAAGGTCTGTGCCAGGAACAACATACTGTGGAAGCTAACAGGTTCATCGTGGGCAGCTCAACCACATGTTTTGCGCACCACGGGTCTGGTGCTGAGTATCTCAGCACCGGAATGTGCGGCGCCAGTTTAGAGGAACTCTGCTCACACTAAGCAAGTTGACGTCGCCGTAAACGAAAGAGTACGTATTGCCACAGGATGCCTCAAACCAACTCCCACAGACATCATTTATCCCATCATAGGCATAGCACCACCCACTATCCGCAGACAAGTAGCCGCCGAGATCGAAAGATCAAAACAAATGAATGATCCTCGACACCCGATGCCTATGCACCGAAAACAACGTGTCCGGCTGAAATCCCGCAGGAGTTTCATTGAAACTACTGAAGAGCTCGCCACCAAGCCCGTCGCCTGGCGGCTATCTCTTTGGGAAGAAATGGTGCCACACTCCACAATGGAACTACTTGAGGAGGGATCTGGAGGATTTCAACTACCTTTTACAACTTGGATGTCATTAAACCGGCTGCGTACTGGAGTAACTGGGTGCAAATCAAACCTATTTAAATGGGGTTACAGTGATAGCGATAGGTGTGAATGCGGAGCAATACAGGACTTGGACCACCTACTGATTTGCCCAGATATGCCTATAACATGCACTAAAGATGATATTTTGAAAGTCAATGACAAAGCAAACTACGTTGCTAATTACTGGGAAGGGAAGATATAATTGGTGCATCCGGATACGGAAGAAGAAGAATCCTGTTACGGTTTCTTCCACAAAAAAGTAGGATCCATAAACCTTGCTTTGCGAAACTGCACAAATAACATTCACTTTTGATGAATCACGTTGGTGTTCAGTTGTTTCATGAGGATATTCGAGCCCCCAAATACGCACATTATGACGGTGAATCTTACCGCTAAAATGGAAATTTGCCTCATCGCTGAATATCAACCGCGTCATAACAGTGCCATGTTCCATGTCCACGCTCCAGGTCAGCGCTCATAGCGACATCTATCGGATTTTTTCTGAAACTCTAGACCATGCCGATTACATCAAGCGCTGTTTCAGTTCCCTAGTGACACTTGTCTCAATATTATTACAAGTTAAAATCGGGTCATTCTTTTTGGGACACCCTGGTACAAATGCACCAACGACCATTCAGTATCCACCACGCTGGCGGAAGACTGGAACGTCCTACCTCAAGAACTCGATACCCACCTTGTGGCCAGCTTGGCAGAACGGTGCAGAGGGAGCTTTCATTGCTGTCTGCGATGATCACATACCCTATTAAGAACAACGGCCCTCCTTCTGTAATGTTCAGGGGACCATCATCAGCAGCGGTGACATCGATGTAATTAATGGCTTTGAATAAAAGTGTCTTCATCGTTTGCGAACTTTTTTCCACCCAGAAATTCCTTTATTTTTGGAAGTTAGTGACAATCACTTCGTGCCAAATCAGGGCTGTAAGGAGGATGGCCAGAAATTTCACAAGTAAGACGTTTATGTTGTTGACTATCCGAACTGATGCATGAGGCCGTGCATTATTATGGACCACCATGACAACTTTCCACATCACTGCAGGCTCGTTCACTGCACTACCGCTAGAAACATTCTTTATTTACATATAAATTTCAATAGGCAGAATACTTTGTGCATTCAGAAAACGCGCTTCGCATTTGGCACGAATTTCAAGGGCCGCTGCTATTTCGAAAGGTTACAGAACAAAGAGGCGTCAACCGAGGCACAAAAATCGACACTCACTGAGACGAGCAACGACTCCAGATTGCGCTTTTTCTTTTTTTTCTTTGTTTTGTTTTGAGGAAAACCTTGAGGAATGTTTTAGGGAAGAAAATTTCGGTACACTAGAACTGGGGAAGAATCGATACACATTTCCTTTCGTGGGAGCCGTGTATCGACTTTCGTGGTCGTATTAAGTTCTGAGAAGACGCCATACTGGATTTAATTGTTCTAGTAGAAGTTTGTATTTGAGGGGGTTTATATTATAACAAGCCCCATGAATACACGTTGTTTCAAATATTATATGACTTATTATAATGAAATGAAAGATGGGCGATTAAGAGCCTTCAGGAGTTGCAAGTATAAAACACAGAAGCACAGCGCTCCGTCTTCAGGAGACGAGTGGCCTACCGGGACCACCCGACCGCCATGTCATCCTCAGGAGAGGATGCGGATAGGAGGGGCATGGGATCAGCACACCGCTCTCACAGTCGTTATGATGGTATTCTTGGCCGAATCCGCTACTATTCGGGCGAGTAGCTCCTCAATTGGCATCACGAGGCTGAGTGCACCCCGAAAAATGGCAACAGCACATGCCGGCTGGATGGTGACCCATCCAAGTGCCGGCCACGCCCAACAGCTTTTAACTTCGGTGATCTCACGGGAATCGGTGCAACCACTGCGGGAAGGCCTTTGCCTATAAAATCACAGGCACGGATTTTGCGTTCGCAGTAGCGTAGTGGACTGGAGGTGCCGAGTTTAGCGTAGTGCACAATGGTGTTGAGCTGCAAAATGAGATATAGGTGGTGCGCTAATCGTAAATCAATAGAACAATGAAAAAAGCATGAATAATGTGGAATCCCTAAAGCAGGTTATTTTTAATTTTCCTGGTCAGGCTATATTTTGTTTGCAAGTTAAAAATTTTAGTTTATGTATTGTGGTTTTGTGATACTTACTGTAGTTTTATGGCCCTGAACACATCATCCCACCTCTTCCAGCTTCAAACGGTGATCACACATAACAATATAGAGAAATATTTAGGTTCAACACACACTCCTGGAAATGGAAAAAAGAACACATTGACACCGGTGTGTCAGACCCACCATACTTGCTCCGGACACTGCGAGAGAGCTGTACAAGCAATGATCACACGCACGGCACAGCGGACACACCAGGAACCGCGGTGTTGCCCGTCGAATGGCGCTAGCTGCGCAGCATTTGTGCACCGCCGCCGTCAGTGTCAGCCAGTTTGCCGTGGCATACGGAGCTCCATCGCAGTCTTTAACACTGGTAGCATGCCGCGACAGCGTGAACGTGAACCGTATGTGCAGTTGACGGACTTTGAGCGAGGGCGTATAGTGGGCATGCGGGAGGACCGGTGGACGTACCGCCAAATTGCTCAACACGTGGGGCGTGAGGTCTCCACAGTAGATCGATGTTGTCGCCAGTGGTCGGCGGAAGGTGCACGTGCCCGTCGACCTGAGACCGGACCGCAGCGACGCACGGATGCACGCCAAGACCGTAGGATCCTACGCAGTGCCATAGGGGACAGCACCGCCGCTTCCCAGCAAATTAGGGACACTGTTGCTCCTGGGGTATCGGCGAGGACCATTCGCAGCCGTCTCCATGAAGCTGGGCTACGGTCCCGCACACCGTTAGGCCGTCTTCCGCTCACGCCCCAACATCGTGCAGCCCGCCTCCAGTGGTGTCGCGACAGGCGTGAATGGAGGGACGAATGCAGACGTGTCGTCTTCAGCGATGAGAGTCGCTTCTGCCTTGGTGCCAGTGATGGTCGTATGCGTGTTTGGCGCCGTGCAGTTGAGCGCCACAATCAGGACTGCATACGACCGAGGCACACAGGGCCAACACCCGGCATCATGGTGTGGGGAGCGATCTCCTACACTGGCCGTACACCTCTGGTGATCGTCGAGGGGACACTGAATAGTGCACGGTACATCCAAACCGTCATCGAACCCATCGTTCTACCATTCCTAGACCGTCAAGGGAACTTGCTGTTCCAACAGGACAATGCACGTCCGCATGTATCCCGTGCCACCCAACGTGCTCTAGAAGGTGTAAGTCAACTACCCTGGCCAGCAAGATCTCCGGATCTGTCCCCCATTTCCCATGTTTGGGACTGGATGAAGCGTCGTCTCACGCGGTCTGCACGTCCAGCACGAGCGCTGGTCCAACTGAGGCGCCAGGTGGAAATGGCATGGCAAGCCGTTCCACAGGACTAAATCCAGCATCTCTACGATCGTCTCCATGGGAGAATAGCAGCCTGCATTGCTGCGAAAGGTAGATATACACTGTACTAGTGCCGACATTGTGCATGCTGTGTTGCCTGTGTCTATGTGCCTGTGGTTCTGTCAGTGTGATCATGTGATGTATCTGACCCCAGGAATGTGTCAATAAAGTTTCCCCTTCCTGGGAAAATGAATTCACGGTGTTCTTATTTCAATTTCCAGGAGTGTATTGGTGGAAAAGTGCCGAAATTGGGGAGTTGTTTTGGCTACTATGGGGGAATTACGAAAACTCAATCTGCAAACGGTCGGGACGGAGGGAAGTGCTAACTGACACGCTTGGTATCGCGGTGGTGTAGGATAGACTCTGGGTATGGTACACATTCGTTCTTTACTTTCTCAATGACCCTCGTACATTCAGCACTTATTCACGAGTCTTCATTGACCACAAACCAGTGGCAAACCACTGTTGTAGATAAGTTGTTTCCTAGTGTGCGAAAGAGTTATGTTAATGCTGTGCTGGTAATTCTCGCAAGAATCCGCGTGCCATGACGTTGGAGCAGTCCTTTTCTGCAGCTCGAAAAGAGAACTACAACATAGCGACAGACAAAATATGGAGAGAGTTCTGTTTGGCTTTGTCCGATAAACTCGAGCGTCTGTAGTTTTCACGAAGTCCTGGCCGAGTTTTCCGGGGGAGAGAGGTGATGCGGACAACGGAGGAAGCCAAGCTTTGCCGACCGAACCCGAGCACACAGATAGCCACTGGACAGTGGAGCTCCTTGGGGAATGGCTGTCCTTTGCTCGCGCAGTTCTGGCACTGTGCGTGAGCTTGTAAAGTTCGGCACGGAGCGACTTTTATTTCTTAACGGCTGCGGCATCACGCATGTACCTTATTGTTGGCAGCGGCAGGACACAAAACACTAGGATCCCGAAGTCGACCGACCTCCAATTGCTTCATATGATTCGGAGCTGGGGAGCCCTCGTTCAGAAGTTGTGAAAGAAGTGTAGCTATCTTGACCACAGTAGAGAATCAAAATCGCCGCCGCACCTATAAAGTAATATAGTGTCCCGAGAACGGCGAGGCAAACAAAATCAAGTTATACTGTAATTGCTAAAGCCACAGTATTTTCCGTCGCACACAGCAACTTTAAATGGAGCGCGGTAAGAATGAATGATTGTTTAAATTCCTCTGTGTGTGCTTTAATCAATATAATCTTGTCCTCACCATCCCTACAGGAGCAATACGTGAAGTGCTGTAGTATATTCATAAATTCATCATTAAACCGGTTCTTGAAACTTTGTAAGTAGCCTTTCTCGGCATAGTTTACGTCTGTCTTCAAGAGTCTGCCAGTTCAGTTTCTTCAGCATCTCTGTAGCGCTCCCACGCATCAAACAAACCTCTGACCATTTGTACTGCCTTTCTCTCTATACGTTCAATATACCCCATTATTACTGTAAACATAGGCTTCCGCGGCCGTTGTCACAGTCAATAAAATTCTTCTGGGTCTGAGGCCGCATTGTCATCTATAAAACTCCGACGTTTCGGCGACTGTTGCAAGGCGCCTTCCTCAGGGTGTATTGCTAGGCGAAAATTAATTACTGTACTGATATTAATACTGGAAAAATGGTTGATTCCATAAAGGAATCCAAATTTTCCTCCATAATAGCAATTTAATTTTACGGGGGTTGGAACTTTAATAGTGGCAACTATTTATTCACAGCTCGTACAAAATAGAGACATGTTTCAAACTTTTACCGACCTCCAAAGTAGTCAACAGCATTGTGTATAACCCCTTGCCAGTGATGTGGAAGTCGTAGGATACTCTTAGCAGTGCCGGTTGTGTTGACAGTTCGATGGGCGCGGTCTGTTGCCCGATGAATTTGTAGCAGTTCTGAAGCGAATGCCGTGAAGTGTTTTCTCCAGTTTAGAAATCGAGTTGAACTCACGAGGGCTTAAGTCAGGGGAGTGCAGTAGGTGGTGTAGCACTTTGCAGCCCCATCAGTCAAACAAATCAGTAACAGCTTGCACTGTACATGCTTGCTGATGGTCAGGTCCTTCAGAAAGTGTCATCACTTCTGTAAACTGGGCGTAGGTTGTGTTCCAAAAATGAATAGTATGGAGACAGAAGTGATCACACTTTCTGCAGGACCTGACCATCATTTTGCAGGACAACGTTCAAGCACGTACGGTGCAAGCTGTTACTGATTTGTCTGACTGACGGGGCTGCTAAGTGCTACATCACCCACTGCAATCCCCTGACTTAAGCCCTCTTGAGTTCAACTCCATTTCTAAACTGGAGAAAACACTTCAGGACATTCGCTTCAGAACTGCTACAAATTCATCGGGCAACAGATCGCGCCCCTCGAACTGTCAACACAACCGGCACTTCTAAGAGTATCCTACGACTTCCACATCGCTGGCAACGGGTTATACACAATGCTGGTGACTACATTGAAGGTCAGTAAGACTTTGAAACATGTATCTACTTTGTACGAGCTGTAAATAAATAGTTGCACTATTAAAGTTCCAACGCTCGTACAAACCCAGCTGTTCGATGCAGCCGCGCGGACTAAGGCGCCTTGCCACGGTTTGCGCGACTTCCCCCGTCGTCGGAGGTTCTCGTCCTCCCTCGAACATGGGTGTATGTGTGTGCTGTCCTTAGCGTAAGTTACATTAAGTAGTGTGTAGGTCTAGGGAAAGATGATCTCAGCAGTTTGGTCCCATAGGAACTTACCACCTAGTTCGTAGTAAGAGGCCAGCAGAACAATCTGTTAATTTATGGTGTTAAGATTGACAATATTTTGGGATAAAACTTACACATACACTACATCAGTTTTACTTTTTTTTAAGTGCAAGAACAAGGGTTATTTTAATATTCAAGGCACGGCGGGTACGCGCTGTGTTGACTTTCGTAAGCCACTTTGACGCTGTTCCAGCTTCATAAGATTACAGATGTCCTACATCAACTTGTTCGGCTCGATTTCACCTACACAGCTGCCGTACGTACTAAACACTTATCGTTTCCTTCTCCCTTTCCAGCACCGATTGAGGTGGTGCAATGTTTAGCACATTGGACTCGCATTCGGGAGGCCGACGGTTCAAACCAGCGTCTGGCCATCCTGATTTAGCTAGTCCTTGATGAATCGCTTCAGGTAAATGCCGGGATAGTTGCTGTGAAAGGCCGCGGGCGACTTCCTTCCCGATCCTTCCCTAACCGGATGGGAGCGATGACCTAATTGTTTGGTCACCTCCCCCACATCAACCATCCAACGCCTTCCACGTTATTCCTGAAATAGTTAACCCTCAGAAAGTATTGTAATCCTAGGTTTATGTTACTTCTGGTTCTTTACTATCCATTGCGTGTAATAGCAAGCGGTATTTGCAGCCCTCTGAAGCACAGTTCGAAGAACTTCCTCTGTATGAAACTTCCTGGCAGATTAAAACTGTGTGCCGGACTGAGAATCGAACTCGAGACCTTTGCCTCTCGCGGGCAAGTGCTCTACCATCTGAGCTACCCAAGCACGACTCACGCTCCGTCCTCACAGCTTAGTTCTGCCAGTACCTCGTCTCCTACCTTCCAAATTTTACAGAAGCTCTCCTGCGAAAGGCAAAGTTCCCGAGTTCGAGTCTCGGTCCGGCACACAGTTTTAATCTGCCAGTAAGTTTCATACCACCACACCATCCGCTGCAGAGTGAGGATCTCATTCTGGCAACTTCCTCTGAGCCCGAGGAGAGCGAAGATTATGTCTTTGTGCTGTAAAACATACAGGTAACAGCACAAGTCGGCAGGCGACAATCAAATGCGGTGGGGTTCGCAGCTCGTGGACTAGTGGACTAGTTGCTGCCTCTGTATCACGCGGTCCCAGGTTCGATTCCCGGCCGGGTTGGGGACTTTCTCTGCCCGGGGACTGGGTGCTTGTGTTGTCCTCATCATCGTTGTCATTCGTGACAGTGGCTAGGCTGAACTGTGTGAGAAAAAATTGGATTGTGTAGAAACTGGGTCTTTGTACGGACACTGATGGCCGCCCAATTGAGCGCCGAACAAACGAAACATCATCAAATTCGGTGGGCGCGCCTTCGGAACCGCCTAGCGCTCAGGAAGAGAACGTGTTTTTCGAGTATGCCAAATTACTTTGCACCAGCTCTTTTGACAGGAATAAGGCTGCGAGGACGAGTCTTCAATCATGCTTACATGGTGTGACATGACTGTTGCTGCCTCTCGATCGATAACAGATCAAATATAACCTCTGGGAGGTACGACAAAGCGCGGGAGAGCGTCTCTGGGCTCAACAATGAGTTCTATAAAGGTAAAATCTTCTAGGTTGTTAGGCCGCGTCATATTTCCTTCTAAAATAATCGACGTTTCGACCCCTCTGCTGGGATCTTCTTCAGGGAAGAAGTTTTTCTTTCAATACCCTCACGGAAAAGTTTAAATTAATAATGTTAACTAAACAGCCGACCTAGCCTGTGGGATAAGAGATTGAGAGGATACTGGAAAGCTTGCGTGGCCGCATGCGCTGTAGCCTGATAGACCGCAAGTATCCTACATAAACTGTTCGTCTCGACTTCACCTACACCACTTTGGTACATTCTAAACAGTTCATTACAAAGTAATCTACAAAAGGAATCCAGATTGCCACTCCTAAAGTGTTCCTCGTGTGAGTCAGGTGGAGCATTCATTCGATTCTTCTACAGGGCAGTTGTTCTAGGTGTTTTTATCTCAGTGCCAAATTTCTCAGCAAGTTCTTACGCTGCCTTATAAAGACAGGATGGAAGTGTAAAATACTATCCTCACGAAATTCTTTCGAGGTGTCGCGCGCTGCTTGCACGAGCTGCATTGCTTGGAGTAGTTCGATTCCCTTGTCTTGCAGTTGTCGGGCAGGTGGCAATTTTTTCCCAACCACTTTAGCAAGCATACACAAACTTTCAATAAATTTCCATGACTGCACAGCATGAAGTAAGGAAAACGCAGTCGTTGCAGTACTGTTTGCACTGCGAATGTTACACAGTTTCTGCACCGCATTAGTGTTCTTCACTGTGTGAATCTTTTCTGTCGGTAGCGGTGATTTTATTTCTTCTTCTAGTTAAGTACCTTCGTTGAGCAGGTTCCTTGATGGTGTTCGCTGCTGAACAAGTTATACCAAAAGCGTACAAACATACCGTATGGAGGACATAGTGATAGAGATCCCTGGGGTTGTGGAGCAGCTGAATGGGTTGAAAATAAATAAATCGCCAGGTCCTGATGGGATTCCAGTTCAGTTTTACAGAGAAAACTCTGCTGCATTGGCTCCCTTACTTGGCTTGCATTTATCGCGAATCTCTTGCCCAAAGTAAAGTCCCGAGCGACTAGAAAGAAGCGCAGGTGACGCCTGTATATAAAGAAGGGTAGAAGGACGGAACCTCAAAATTACAGACGAATACCCTTAACATCGGTTTGTTGCACGATTCTCGTTCATGTTCTCGGTTCGAATATAATGAATTTCCTTGAGACAGAGAAGTTGCTGACCATGCATCAGCACGGCTTTATAAAGCATCGCTCGTGCGAAACGCAACTCGCCCTTTTTTCACATGATATCTTGCGAACCATGGATGAAGGGTATCAGACGGATGCCATATTCCTTGACTTCCGGAAAGCATTTGACGCGGTGCCCCACTGCAGACTCCTAACTAAGGTACGAGCATATGGGATTGGTTCCCAAGTATGTGAGTGGCTCGAAGACTTCTTAAGTGATAGAACCCAGTACGTTGTCCTCGACGGTGAGTGTTAATCGGAGGTGGGGGTATCATCTGGAGTGACTCAGGGAAGTGTGGTAGGCCCGCTCTTGTTTTCTATCTACATAAATGATCGTTTGGATAGGGTGGATAGCAATGTGCGGCTGTTTGCTGATGATGCTGTAGTGTACGGGAAGGTGTCGTCGTTGAGTGACTGTAGGAGGATATAAGATGACTTGGACAGGATTTGTGATTGGTGTAAAGAATGGCAGCTAACTCTAAATATAGATAAATGTAAATTAATGCAGATGCATAGAAAAAGAATCCCGTAATGTTTGAATACTCGATTGGTAGTGTAGCGCTTGACACAGTCACGTCGATAAAATATTTGGGCGAAACACTGCAGTGCGATATGAAGTGGGACAAGAATGTAATGGCAGTTGTGGGGAAGGCGGATTGTCGTCTTCGGTTCATTGGTAGAACTTTAGAAAGATGTGGTTCATCTGTAAAGGAGACCGCTTATAAAACACTAATACGACCTATTCTTGAGTACTGCTCGAGCGTTTGGAATCCCCATCAGGTCGGATTGAGGGAGGACATAGAAGCAATTCAGAGGCGGGCTGCTAGATTTGTTACTGGTAGGTTTGATCATCACGCGAGTGTTACGGAAATGCTGCAGGAACTCGGGTGGGAGTCTCTAGAGGAAAGGAGGCGTTCTTTTCGTGAATCGCTACTGAGGAAATTTAGAGAACCAGCATTTGAGGCTGACTGCAGTACAGTTTTACTGCCGCCAACTTATATTCGTGGAAAGACCACAAAGATAAGAGAGATTAGGGCTCGTACAGAGGCATATAGGTAGTCATTTTTCCCTTGTTCTGTTTGGGAGTGGAACAGGGAGAGAAGATGCTAGTTGTGGTACGAGGTACCCTGCGCCATGCACCGTATGGTGGATTGCGGAGTATGTATGTAGATGTAGATGACATACGTTCATTTCCTTTTTTCTCCAATCGTTCAGTGTCTATCTCGTAACTGCCTTCACCCACCAATAATTCATCATCCCTGTGCCCAGTAAGAGCGTATTCTGTGCTCCAAATAACGTTATTGTTTTAAAAATTGAAATTAGCAGTTTTTTTCTATTTTCGTCCACTCTTTTCCCTCTAACCTCTTCATCTCTCGTTTAAACATCCGTTGACTCCCCTTCCGTCATATCCAGAAAGTTCTACCAAGCAACTACATTTCTCTTACGTTACCCTTTCTCTCTGTGACTCTGTATAATTTTATTTACGTGCACAATTTCATTGGTTCATTCACCAGTCTTCCAAATTTCATATCTTTGTCGCCTGCTTCCGTCCTACCAAAGAGAACGCAAACTTTACAAAATCCCCCACTTAATTTGTTGCTGTTGGCCATCCAGATATTTTCTTCTAGCCATTTTCTCTGGAACGATTGCATTTTATTACCTTCCGCAACTTTCGGAAAGCAAAATTTGGTAGGAAATGTTTTCTCCTCCGTGAGACGTCGACTTTCGTTCACCACATGACCGACATCATGTTCATGCACAGTAGTTTCTTCATCACAGCACTCAAATTACTTGCAGAGGAATTACTGGTAGAACCTGGATCCATAATTGCTGGAAGTGATAAACCTTCGCCCACATAATTTCACTTTCATCTTTTAAGTTTCTACAAAAAAAAGTAAATAAATAAATCAGTGACGTGTCTTTTGTCGTTTAGACTCACTGATATCGTCTCCTGTTTAACGTTCGGCGTGTAGAAAACACAACATAGTATGCTTGCAAACATTTGCTTAAGTTATCACGTTCGTCACGTTCACTCCACAAGTAACAGATCAACCTCTCCTGCTAAATTATACCAAATAGGAATAGCAGCGCCTCAATTACATCCATCTACCGGCAATAGCTGCAAGAACATACAGGAGATAGGCAAAATAATGTGTTCAGTGGTAGCAATGGGATGGTTCTGTTTGACGGTCAACAACGCAGGTAAGGCACGTGTCGCAATGGACTGTGCGTGTTCAGTACGGACTAGGCATCAGGGCGGGTTCTTTTCGAGTAGAGTATACTTCGTATTCGCATTCAGAGGCCGAGGTCGACGTGCAAAGAAGGACATAACGGAGTTCTAAAGAGGGCAGATTGTGGGAACCCGATTAGCTGGAGCATCAGTAACAAAGACAGTCAACTTACTGAATGTTTCAGATGGTTCAAATGGCTCTGAGGTCATCAGTGCCCTAGAACTTAGAACTAATTAAACCTAACTAACCTAAGGACATCACACACATCCATGCCAGAGGTATGATTCGAATATGCGACCGTAGCGGTCTTGTGGTTCCAGACTGTAGCACCTAGAACCGCTCGGCCACCACGGCCGGCGAATGTTTCAAGAGCAACTGTATCAACAGTCATGACAGCCTACATGGAAAGACATCATCTTGTAAATGTAATACTGGGCGCAAATCAAAGCTAAGTGACAAATATTGTCTTATGCCAACACGAGTTGTGTCAAAACAACACAAAACTACGGCGGCTAAAGTGACTACAGAGCTCAGTAACCATCTTGAGACCTCATATCTATCGACGCTGTCAGCGGAGAACTCCATAAAGCGAATATTCATGGGCGATTTGCTATGCCGAAACCATTAGTGACGACAACCAGCTCAAAGAAGCATAAAACATGGTGTCAGGAGCAAAAATCCTGAACGGCTGATCAGTGGAAAGACGTCATATGGTACGACGAGTCAACATTTTCGTTATTCCCAACATCGGGTAGGGTTTACGTCTGAAAAACGCCAAAAGAAGCCTAAAACCCTGATTGCTTGACTCCAACGGTTAAGCATAGAGGCGGAAATGTGTTGGTGTGGGCAGCCATATCATGGTATTCTGCTGGTTCCGTCATTACTCTCAAAGACCGTGCGACAGCCAAAGATTATGTGAACATTTTAAATGATCAGGGGCGTCCCATGATTCAAATGTTGTTGCCCAACAAGTGATGCCGTATTTCATGACGATAATGCACCCATTCACACAGCCAGGACAGTACAATCGTGGTATGAGGTGCATGCAACTGAATTGCAGCGTCTTCCCTGGCCAGCACAGTCCCCGGACTTGAACATTATCGAATCCCTGTGGACAGTATTGGAGAGCATACTCAGGAGCAGATTTCCCGCCTCCCTCGTCTCTCAGAGGTTTTGATCGAAGAGTGGCATAACATTCCACTGGAGACTATGCAATCCTTATATGCCAGTATTCCAAGAATAATCGTAGCCGTATTACGGGCAAATGAGTGTCCATCCCTTTATTCCGAAGTAAGTACAGGCGTTCACATTATTTTGCCTATCTCCTGTACGTGCAAAATGACTGGGTAAGGAATACAATGTTCTAAAAGCGATGTTTTATGTTTTATACTAACCCTTTCTGAGGGGAGTGGGGGGGGGGGGGGGCAAGTGCCGTTGTTCCTCCCGACCCTCTAAAACCGCCACTGTTTGTAGGCAATAGTGAAAGAAGGATTTTCAGGGAAATGACCTGCATAATTTCCACATGAATTCGAAAGACTTAGGGGAAGACGTGCATCAAAGTCCGGTATGTTAAATCTATTTTGAAACAGGCGGTACCTGTGATATTATTGCATGGCGTGACATTTTCGCTTTCAGCGTAGGCAACAACTGAAATCATTCACCATCTATTTGCAGTGTTATGCGTAACAGTGTCTGGTGACCTCTCAGAAGGAAGTGAGTACCAGTGTCCCCGTGTGTCCTTGTGAGGCACAAAGATGGCAGTTGTCATTTTTAGACGTTCTGTTCAACCAAGCACATGCAGTGCGACGTCTTAGTGCAGTGCAAGTTGCATGGTTTGATCCAGGCAGGATGAGTTTTCCGTCGTATTGGTGCAGATACCAATGCCTCGCCATGTGTAGTCTGTAGGTTGTGGACAGGCTACACGAAGACGTGTATGGCGAGCAGACTCATTGCACCCCACGTGAAGACCCATATGACTGCGTTGCTTCGTCGTTCGGATACCACCAGAGCACTGCAAGACGATCTCAGAAGGGCCGCTGTAGCCTCTGTGTTCGATCATACGGGTTATCAGAATGGAAATTACAACCCAGGCGTCCTGTTAGAGTACCACACTTGACGTTACAACATGTTTCAGCTTGCCTTCAGTTCCGTCATTCCCGTGTCCATTGAAAACTTCGTCACTGCCGAACCGTGTTGGCTAGCTGGTTGGTTGACTCGTGGGATGGGAGCAAACAGTAAGGTCATCGGTCTCATCGGACGATAGAAGAATGGGGAAGGAAGTTCGACGTGCCCTTAACCACCCCGGCATTTGCCTGAAGCTATTTAGGGAAATCGCGGGAAATCTAAATCAGGATGGCTGAACACGGGTTCGAACCGTCGTCTTCCAGAATGCGAGTCCAGTGGGCTAACCACTGCGCCACCTCGCTCGGTCAAAACATTTTATTCACAGATGAACCCAAATGTCCTCTGTAACAAGGTGAGGGGCCGTGTTCGTCTGTGGAGACACTTGGTGTGAGGTATCTGCCAAATATTGGCTAGGAAATTGACAAATGTCCAAGGTTCTTTGATGTTGCGGAGAGGCTTCAGTGTTAACAGGCATACAGATCTCGTCGTTGTCACCTTACAGCCAGGCAGTGGCAGCTGCTGCATATGGTGGTGGCCCTGAATTCCTTCTAACGCCACGGCCTATATGGTGGGGTCAGCAGGGATGTGCTCACAAGTCAGGACACTGAAGTGATAGAATGGCTGTCAGTGAGTTCCGACCTAAACCCCATCGTGAGTACGTAGGACAAACTTGACAGACATGTTTATAGTCGTCCTGTCCTACCTCAGACTCTCGAACAACTCGAAGAATGAGCATGGATACAACAGGATGAATGACTTTCATAGACTTATACGGAGCCTGCAGCGTAAGTGCCAGGCAGTGATAAACGCTCATGGGGGGTGGGGGACACGTTACTGAAGCTCTCAAAGTCCAAGGAAAAGCACCCAGGCTGACGAAATGAATGATTGTTTCCACATTGTTTAAGACATCTGTCGAGGATTTCAGTTCTTTTTATGTAAACTATCGAGGATGTAGTAGTGTTTTGTTGTGTACTTAATTTGTGAACGATAAAAGTATAATTCGGTAATACACTCAGCCCTCAACTGTTGCTCAGTGGAGTGTGGCAGACGCCCAATGTCATACGTCCACTAATTCTTTTGAGCAAGGTTTTATCAGTTTCGTCGTCAGTGACATTGTCCGTCACATTACGTACTGTACCCCTCTCTTGTTTCATGGTATTTCTTTCTGGCTCCTTGTACTCAATATGTTTTTGTTTGGTTGATCCTTTCTTTATGCGACAATTTATTTTTCGGCATTCTAGTGAAAACTATTCACTTCGAACGTCTGTATTTGTGACATAAGCCGTTAAGGCATCGTTTTCTGACTCACTATCTGTGGGTTACAAGTCACGCGAGATTTAAGTTTGTGCATAGCTGTCAATTGTCCGACTGCGAGTCCCTTAAGCCTAGTTTACAGGACGACATTGGGTTGCGCCACTTGTTGCGTGGAATGAGTTGCACGCAAGCGGTTTCATATATGACTGTAGACACGGCGACACCAGTATACACTTAAGTTTCGTCGTTTTGTGGGTCCCTGAGTCGCGTCTGAAATGAAAGTCTTGGCAGCTGCACGACGCACGAGCTGTGATGGAATTAACGCTTGTTGCGTGGAATCACTGCATAAGAAACAAATAAGAAACGTGTTTCGATTCGTGACTGGATGAAGAAAAGACATCAGCTCGGTTGCTCAGCATCCTTGCTGAAATAATTTATAATGGAAGATCCAAGAAATTCTTTTGATTATCTTAGAATGTCACCAGGATTGTTCACGTTTATTCTGAATAGAGTTAATTGTGCAATAAGGAATAAAGGTACTGTAATGCATGAAGCACGGTCGCCAGAACTGAAATTACGTATCATATTGCGTGCATTACAATCGAGAACACTCGGCATGCTATAAGATACAGTTTTAGTTAGTGATGACGATATTTCATTAACACCAATAATTATTAAAACTAACAGTAATAATTATTAACATTAGCAACAATAATTACTCGAAGCAGGCCGCATTAAGAAGAGAATGACGAAGGTTTCTCGGCTCTCCAGCCGGGTGGTAGCGTTGATATCTCGCGACGTTTCGGGAAGTCTACCCATATTCACCAGAAGATGGGTAGTATGACACTTCCGGAAACGTCGCGAGATAATGCTACCACCCGGCTGGAGACCCGAGAAACCTTCATCAGTAGTTTACGCCGGGAAATGGTTTGCAAACTATTCTCTTGAAAAGAAATTTTTTCAGCGGCAATATTTCAAAATTGTAATGTATGTGAATGGGGAGCATTGCAGGAATATTTTAAATAGATGAATACTGAATAAAGAACGCAGCTTCTTGAATTTGTGTAGCCTTTCCTCCTGTCAACTATATTCCTTAACAAAGAGTTGGCCAACTCGAACGATGGGATTTTAGTCTTGTAGACGAAAGCATTGCCACAGCTAGAATTATGCTTGCTTGTATTTTTCTTAATTCAGTTGTATATGTGCTCCTAACTCAATAAATTTTGCAATGCAGCTAAGATATTGTCAAACCATCTATGTTATGATCGCACATGATGGTCTCAGCAGCAGCAATATGTTGCTTATTTTTGTAATCAGCATCACTGAAATCTCACAAACACTTATGCAAAGCATAGAGATCCAAAAAGCGATTACTATTCTCCGTTCTCCAATTCGCATTTCAGTTTGTCTACACTCTATGAACACACATAACCTCAAAACTCATACAACTAGTGTCGTCAAAGTTGGAACACACCGAAAGTGTTTAGTTGCCGCGCAGTGGCTTGTAGCGCAGTTGCCTGCAACCTAGTGTCGTGTAAACTAGGCTTTGACGTGGGGTGGCATTTCACAACAAAGCCCTTACCATGACGCTGTCGTCTCCCATACCATAGGGTCGGTGCAGGTATGGGTCAGTTTATTTTATACTATAGTATACCTACTACCTACCGCCACTACCTCACATGAACTCTCCTACACTTAGAATGATCTCATATCTAAGTTCATTTTACCTTGGAGTATGCTTTTAGTTTTCTTTGTGTTTTAATTCTGGCTTAAAGTGCACTTGACATCCGCCGAAGTTTGGAAGATGTAATTCTTTTACTTGGTTCGTTTATACATTTATTTTACCTGGCAAGATTTACAGTATCTTTGGTGCATACGAGGGGACTACAAAAACTAAGTTACACACGTTGCCCTATGCTAGGACCATTGTGCAACAAGTGTGGCACATTGTGAGTAGAGAGTATATGTCCCAGGTTTCCTGCAGAGACACTTCTGCTGTCGCACGGATAACATGTGCGTGACAGCATGCAACTGAAATGGCAATGCACTCGAAAGTTGAAGTATGTGGGGCAGTACGATTCTTGTCGACAAAACGTCTGAATCGCAGACGGATCCACCGCGAAATTCTGCCGGATAAGGACCAAGCACAGCGCGGCTTCCAGCCATAGTGAAAAGCGTGATGTTCTGGACTTGTGTGGACCAAATGCAACGGCAGGTACAGTCGTAGTGAAATGGAGCCAACAGTTTCACCGAGGCTGCCCAGACGTTTGTGATGACGATCGAGCGGGAAGGCCATCGACATTGACTACAGATGACAGGGTGCAGACAAGCGAGGAACTGAGTCACAGTAATTTTCCAGAGACGGGGACATTCATACAGCGGTTTTTGAATTGTTCCGCAACCAAGGAGCAGATTTGTGTAGTCGAGGAATTGAACGATTTGTACAACGTCCCGACAGTTGTTGACTTGGCGACTATGTTGAAAAATAGTACCATGTATCTGTGTCACATTGAACAGCAGCGCAGCATTCAATAAAATTTATTTGGCCTTCCATAACGATGTGTAACTTACCTTTTCAAGCCCCCTTGTAGAAATAAATTTACCATTAATGTCTTAATTCTTCTGTGGTGATAGAGTAATAATGATTCGCTAGCTAGTAGCTTGTGTAGAAATTTCACAGTGACATTATCCGAAACTAATTATTTTATTTTTGTGCAGCAGTCATCACATGGAAGTGCAGTGACCTTTGTTCGACCTGGAGCAGTCAGAAGACGAAGACCGGAAAGCGTTTCAGGACTACAGAATGTCAGTCGGACGACTAACCCAGAAAGAGAGAAGCGCTGTGAGTCACACCTCCGTACTGAAGTTTCATGCATGAACCATTTATTTCATAAGCCCACACCCTATTGCCAGAGAAGGTACACAAGTTCGCAATGCAGTTATTCTGGAATCTGTTACCTTAACACCTGGTGATTGCAATCAACATGGTGATTGTAATCGAAGTGTAGCTATCATAGAGGTCCAGAATGGGCTGCAATTATCGTACGGCAGCGAAACTTGGTAGATATGCTAATACGAGGGTCACTCCAAAAGAAATCCATCTTTTATTCTACATGTTTGAAAGTCTTACAGTGTGTCGATACATCCTTTAGGAACAATGTTTTCATTTCTCGACATAATTTCCATCCCTCTCAAGTGCCTTACACCATCTTGGAACCAGCGCCTGTATACCCGCACGGCAAAATTCTGGCCCAACCTGTTGGAGCCACTGTTTGGCAGCGTGCACAAGGGTGTCATCATCTTCAAACCTTGTTCCATGAAGAGAGTCTTTCAGTTTCCCAAAGAGATGATAGTCACATGGGGCCAGGTCAGGACTGTAAGGCGGGAGTTTCAGTGTTGTCCATCCGAGTTTTGTGATCGCTTACATGGTTTTTTGACTGACATGTGGCCGTGCATTGTCTTGCAACAGCAAAACATTCTGCTTTTTCTGATGTAGTCAAACACGACTCAGTCGAGCTTGAAGTTTCTTCATTGTCGTCCCATATGCTTCAGAATTTATGGTGGTTCCACTTGGCATGATGTCCACAAGCAAGAGTCCTTTGGAATCGAAAAACACAATAGCCCTAAATTTTCCAGCAGAAGGTGTGGTTTTGAATTTTTTTTCTTTGGGTGCATTTGCATGATGCCACTCCATTGATTGTCTCTTCGTCTCTGGCGAAAAATGATGGAGCCATGTTTCATCACCTGTCACAATTCTTCCAAGAAATTCATCTCCACTATCATCATACTATTCCAAAAGATCGCCGCATACCAGTTTTCTTGTTTCTTTGTAAGCCACTGTCAACATCTTGGGAACCCACCCAGCACAAACCTTTTTTAACGCCAACATTTTCAGTATTCTGCAAACACATCCTTCCCCCTATCCCAACGTGGTGTGACAATTCATTCACTGTGATGCGTCTGTCAACAGTCACCAATTCGTTAACTCTCTGCACACTGTCTGGAGTGTATGCAATATGTGACCTGCCGCTGCGAGGACAATCCTCTCTATTGCTGTGCCCGCTTTCATCACATTAACCTGCTTGCTACTGACTAACTGTACTGAAATCGACAGCAGCATCTCAATACACCTTTTTCAACCTCTTGTGGATGTTTTCCACTGTCTCGTTTTCACAGCACAGGAATTCTATGACAGCACGTTGCTGCTGACGAACGTCAAGTGTAGCAGCCATCTTGAAAACATGCTGTGATGGCGCCACTCACGGGAACAGGATGAACTAAGTTTGAAAACAAGCGGGAAGGATGTATCTACCCACTGTAAAACTTTCACACATGCAGAATGAAAACTGTATTTTTACAAAAATAGTGTGCATTTCTTTTGGAGTGACCCTCGTACACTAATGCAGAACCGTTTTATACTGGAAAAAAGCTATTTCAAACTTTGGCCACCAGGCGCTAATCTTGTGCTGTACAGCATCTTGCAGACGTCTCCAGTGCTTATATTGAACAGACTGTGTAAGCTCACTCACTCAGTCTACAGGCCATAAAGATTCCATAGGTACCATCCGGCCGCCATGTCATCCTCAGATGAGGATGTGGATAGGAGTGGCGTGTGGTCAGTATAGTAGTCTCTCGGCCGTTATGATGGTTGTTGTTGACCCGAGCCGCTGCTATTCAGTCGAGTAGCTCCTCAATTAGCATATCAAGGCGGAGTGCACGCCGAAAAATGGCACTGGTGCATGGTGGCCGGATGGTCACCCATCCGAGAGCAGGCCACGGCTGACAGTGCTTAACTTCGGTGATCCGACGGGAACCGGTGTATCCACTGCGGCAAGGCCATTGCCAGACTCTGTAAGCGGTGGTTAATAACGAAATTAACATTATGCCTTGCTCATTTGTTTGACTTTTCTGCCCACCTCCTATTCATAATCTATTATGTATGGAAACATTTCTATATGCCTTTCTTGTGTTCACTGCGTCAGATTTACACCTGCTGGCCAAGATTTGAACAAATTTATTTCCAGTGTAAATCAGTTCCGCATTAACTCATTGGAATATCTTACCAAGTTCCGATGCCATAAAATAATTACAACCCACACTGGATCTCTGCGAGTAGCTGCATTTTAATTATAACCACCCAGTATTATGTACAGTCTTGCTTTGCTTTGTTGAATAGTTGTGGAATAAATTCTTTTCGAGAGAAATGAAATTGAAATTATCATCCAGATACCTTGATTTACATTTGAGAAACAAAGTTTAAATCACCATCTGGCTGTTGCAGTACCGTTTTCTGTCTTTTCCATAAATTAAATCTGGGGGTATGCTGGAATTATTTGGTCAAAGACGATAAGGCCGAGGCTTGCGTCTTGATGGTACTTGAAAGTAAGGGTTTTACTTGATGCCCGAATAAACAGCTCCAGGCCACGAGGCGTGTAAGCATAGCACACAATTGGTTTACCTCCTTTACTTGCTTCAGACCCCTCTGATGAAGGGAGCTAACTTACCATTTATGCTGATCAGGTGAGGTGAAGAGAGCTTTGCCCAACCAGTCATAAATGTGGTCGGTTTCTCATGAAAACACAGAACAGACTGCTGTGAGAGGGTCAATATGAACATGGCTTTCTGAACGCCTGGTGATTTCAGTGGTCAACAGGCTAAGAGACTGATGTATCTTTGGGTGTGCCAGGTGAGACTCCTAGGCTCATTTCTAGCCAGGTGAGGCTTGGCAATTCTCATGGTCTGCCTAACATGGTCCATATATGTGTCATGGCTAAACGCTTTGCACAGGTGTCGTGATTGGCTCATCTGAAACTGTGCAAACTTTCAGAATGAATCTTTGGTCCTTCAGTTGAATGTGCGCTGTAATGAAATGGCTTGGAAGATTAAAACTCTTGAGTTCTGTCAAGCTCTCTCTCCTAACTGTCAAATTTTACACAAGTTTTCCTGAATAGGTTACTTGACAACTTCTTTTGGAAATGGGGTGGAGGTTGGAGGAATGACCTTCTGTCCCTGATTGTTGACACTCAGCACCTGAAGGTGTTCTTCAGCCAGTTGCAGTTCTCTACTTACGTCATTGAGAGAGTGTGAAAATCTCTGAAACAGGGGGACTTTCATTGCACTTTACTTATTCTATATGACAGGGTCAGGATAATGTCAGTAATGAGTTCAGCCCACACTACTAGAGGGCAGATTATATGCACATACTTGTTGATATCACTGGAAATTCTGAAAGTCTCAACAATACATTTTGCAGTCACAAACCATAATTCTGCCTGAGTGGCATCAAATGGCAGTAATTTTAAATGCAAGACTGATGGTTGCAAGAAGAAAAGCAGATGAATAGTCACATGATTATGTGACATTATGTGACATAACTGCTGGATCCACATGGCACACAGCTGATTGTGGTTGCCCAAATCCAGTGCATGGCCAGACGAAGCAGAAGACATGAACACAGTATCGTACATGGTTTACTGCCATTGCTGAACTGAGCCAGGGCCAGATGCAGTATTGTTCTTCAAAGTCTAATTATAGCTTCAGAGCAGGCAGAAATCATTGAAGTGTGGCATTGCTAGTTTTACCCACAGAAATATCACACTTGAACACTGCAATCAGTTTTAATCACATGATTAGCACATTGCACATCTTGCACTGCAGTTCTTGAGCTGTTGTCCACAGAAGTTGGTGTGGAGGATGAACTGATGTGGGCAGCCACACTGTTGCAAAAATAATAACCCACACTGGATTTTTGTGAATGCCAAATGAATGTGCATTCTTTGGTAGATGTCATCAATGTGGCAATAATATTGGACTACAGGCTGATAGGACACCACCAATAATACATGGTGCATTATGAAGTGCACACTTTATTACACGAACTATTGGTTACACTTCCATAGACAAGCATCGTCTATTAACACTGCCACTCCTCTATTTGTCAAAGACCTTCCTCACTGCCTCATCAGAGAGGTTCCCAACATGATTGAGGCTGATATACCCACAGATTCAATCATAGCATTTAGAGACAAATAATGGGAAGAGTGCTCGGGATAAATTTATGAAGAAACGGTGTTACTGGAAATTTTAATTCTTTCTAACAGATATTTCAACAGCACTTTGAGACTTGTTTTCCTATAAAACTCAATTAAACAAAAGCAAGGATAAAAGATGGATAACCCTTGGGATTAAAGTATCTTACACTAAGAAGAGAATGTTGTATATAACTCAAAAAACAATCAGTAGTCAAGATTTGGAACCCTGTTACCACCAGTATTGCAGAGTCCTCCATTCTCCCATAACAAACGTGAAATTTGTGTACTATGTTGGAGAAATGAAACAGTCTAAGAATAAGGCAAAAACTACTTGAAACATTATTAAACAAGAAACAAACAAAACTTGTCATTCAAATGAAATTGAGCAGAAATGGTGACATCTTCAAATTGTTAGCCACCTAACTCAGTGATTACTGTCACATAGTGGCTATAAACACTGCATCCAGTAAAAAACAACCAAATACAAATGTGATAGATTTACTTGTGCAGACCACCATCTGACATTAGTTTCAACCATATGATCCATAAGGAGATTATGGAATTCGTGAGGTCACTAAAGAGTACTTCTGCTGCCTGTGATGGTGTTGTAGTAAAATATTAAAACATTGTGTTGACTTGATAGGATTACCCTTAAGCTATTGTTGTAATCACCAATAACCTGTGGCATATTTCCCGATAGACTTAAATATATTGTAGCAACACACATCTGCAAAGCTGGAGATAAGCAAACCACCTTTAATTATAGACCTGTATCATTTCTTCCAGGCTTTAAAAAATGTTTTGAAACATAACCTATGGTAGCATACTGACTCTTTTAGCTTCCCAAAATTTGTTAACTACCTCTCAATTTGGATTTTGTAAGAGATTCTTCACATTTAATGCAGTACAAGATCTCATAAATTAAGTGGTAACAGATATAAACAAGAAAAATTGTCCTGTTGGTATATTCTGTGATACTGCCAAAGTCATTTGTGTGGATCACAAAATACTACTTATCAAACTAAAGTGTTGTTGCATTAATGTTATTCCTCTTGTATGGATGAAATCTTACCTCTGTAACAAAAATCAGATTACCTTGATCCACAGCTTTCAAAATATTATGTAAGAAAGCATTAGTTGAGTTGTGTACTGCAAATGTTTTCAGAATCTATGCTGGTTGGCATAGAGAAGTTCATTCTGTTTGTGATACCTTTTTATTTTTAACTCAGATTGTGTTCTAGGATTCTACAGCAAGTGGGTATTAATGAAACTAGATAGTTATTTTGTGGATCAATAAAATAGAGTAGAGTAGAATTTTATTCATCCTGGTAATCATATAGTGCACAAATAGTACATTCTCATGTAGACCAAGTCAATCTATAACAAAATATACTATGAAATTAGCATTAATTTCGTTATTTCTACATTAAATGATCACTGAGTTACAATATACAGTGCAAATATTGTACAAAAATAAAGAGTAGATATTTCAAAGCAGAAAGAGGATGTACTGTACTTGCAGATTAATATTTGTATTACAGTAACATTTACATGGTAAATCATTAAAGTTCTAGTAACATTTATATAATACATCACAAAGGCAAAGACACAAATTGTTAGTGAAGCTCCTGAAGGAACTCATGGGGGCTATAGAAGCAGTGTCGGGTCAAATGTGCATTAACAATTGGCTTGAAATTTTCATGACCTTTATTGATTTCATTTGTGGGGGAAGTTTATTATAAGTAACTTTCCCATAATATAGCGTTCCTTTTTTTTTTATTGAGGGTAGTGTTGCTGGGCTCTAAATGAAAGTTTCTTTTTTACTTGGTGTTGTAGGAATGGATATTTTTATTTTTCTGGAAGAGAGAGTGATTTCCCATTGAATATTTTTTTCACAAACACTGTTATCTCATACACATATATACATAGAAGTGAAAGGATTTCTGGCTTTTTAAACAGTGGTCTACAAGTTTTATTCCAATTACAAAAAATGGCTCTGAGCACTATGGGACTTAACATCTATAGCCATCAGTCCCCTAGAACTTAGAACTACTTAAACCTAACTAACCTAAGGACAACACACAACACCCAGCCAACATGAGGCAGAGAAAATCCCTGACTCCGCCGGGAATCAAACCTGGGAACCTGGGTGCGGGAAGCGAGAACGCTACCGCACGACCACGAGATGCGGGCGTTCCATTTTACATCTTGCATTATTCTTATAATTCTTTTTTGTAGCCTAAAGAGCTTGTGACTAAGAGAAGAGTTACCCTAGAAAATAATTCCATGTTTCAGTTATGATTATATCTAGGCATAATACACAATTTTCAGAGAATCTTTGTGGCAGCATCCCTCTAACATTCTCATTAAGTAGCATGAAGTGCCTGATTTCTTACAGACTTTTTCAATATATGTCCCCCCTTTTAGATTATCTTGGAGCCATATTCCCAAGAACTTAATGTTGTCTACATTCTGAAGGCCTTTGTCAGTTATCTGAATCTGAATGGTTTTCTCACCTTTTTTCCCATTATAGAAATTTTGTGCCACTGCGTCACTTGCATTTGTTACCAATTTGTTGTGACTAAACCGGTTTTCAATATTATTCAGTGTCTCTGTTGTAGACTTCTGAAGCGTTTCCATTTGTTTCCCACTCAGTAGCACACTTGCATCATCAGCAAGCTGGATGATGTTCTTGCAGAATTTGTTTAGGTCATTCACATATAACAGAAATAGAAGAGCTCCTGGAACTGAGCCTTTTGGCACTTCATATTTAATGGTTTCATAGTTTGAATTGTGTTATATGAGTCTGACAAAATTTTGAAGTTGCACTTCAACCACTTGTTTTCGACTGCTTAGGTGTGACTTTACCCAGTTGTTAGATGTTCTTCTGATCCCCATGTTGTCAAGCTTAGGCAATAGTTTTGTGTGCTCTATGACATCAATAGCCTTAGAGAGATCTAGACATATTCCTGTGGCATTTTTGGCATTATCTAGTTTCTAAAGTACATCAGTTAATAGTTCAAAAATTGCTGTTTCAGTTGATCGGCTTTTATTGAAACCATGTTGTGCTGTGGATAGTAGTTTGTGCTCTTCCAGAAAATCTACTACTCTTCCTTGAAATTTTTTTCTATGATTTTTGAGAGTATAGATAGTAGAGCAATGGGCCTGTAGTTAGACATTTCATCCTTTTTATCTTTTTAGAACAGTAGTTTGAGCTTAGCTGTTTTTTGTGCATGATGGGAAAATTCTGGATTGAAAGGAACTATTATAAAGGTGAGCTAATCGTCCAGTAATGAGATCTACATTTTTTAATAAGGCTGTCTGGTATACCATGTATTCCAATGGAATAATTCACTTTTAAAGTTCTGATAACTGACAGGACTTCTTTCTGGGTTGTTGGAAAGAGAAACAATGAAGTAGAATTTATGTTGGTGTTTACAGATGATACTGGGCAGTTTTTATTGCGAGGTTTGATTTCATCGATTAGTTGCCCACTTTTTTTGCTAAAATAACCATTGAACACATTTGCTATTTCTTTAGCACTGTTAATTTCTTTGCCATTACAATTCAGCTTAATGTTGGAATTCTGAGGAGGAACATTGTCAGTTTGCAGTTTCACTGTATTCTACACAGCTTTCATTTCATTATTGAAGTTATTTATATATCAATCATTTGCCATTACTTTAGCTTCTTTGATCACTTGTTTAAGTATCATTTTATAATTCTTGAAATTTGCGAGGAATTAATGGGATACTCTGGAAGACTTGGAGATCTCATATAATCTTTGTTTTTCAGCACATAACTTTCTTTTATACCTGTTGTCAATCAGCAATTTTTTCTGTTGAGCCTACTACACTTGATTTTCTGATTTTTAACTGGAAATGACATGTTAAAATAGTGTGTAAATATATCCATAAATATGTTTAACTTCTCATCTGTGTTTTCGTATCTGTACATTTCAGTCCATCTTTCCTTCTGCTATAAATTCCTGAAGTATTCAATGTCTTGATGGCTGAAGGCTCTTCCTATTTTTATTGAATATGTTTGTTTTATTAAGTTTGGCACTGAAGATATTTCAAGAAGCTGTGGATAGTGGTCACTGAAATGAGTGTTGAAGTTTCTAGTTGCATATCCATGGCTTTCCTTGTGTATCAGTACCATATCAATAGTGGTGCTGGATACACTTGTAGCTCTGGTAGGGGAATTTATAATTGGGAGCAGGTTGTATGTTGCACAAATAGCTATAAGATCATCTCTGTCTTTTGAAAGTCAATGTTAAAGTCTCCACATATTATAAATGTTTTGTTTAGGTCCCTGATATTGTCAAGACTACCTTCAAGTTGGTTAAAGAATATTTTTATGTTTGAGTTTGGACTTCTGTACAGGCTAATGATGGTTGTTTTTATTAAGGTTAGTTCTACAGAAGAAATTTCAAAATTACCTTCTTTTCCTTACTTTTCAAGGGATTTTAGTCAGCAATAACTGATACTTTCTTTCACAATTATACATGTTCCTCCATGTGTAGATATTTTTCTACAGAAACAAGATGTCATAGCATAACCCTGAATACTTGTGATTGCTAACATCTCATCAGTTAGTCAGTGTTCACTAAAACACATTACAGACACTTCTTTTAATTGATATGACAGTAATACTTTTAGCTCATTAATCTTATTTTGCAATGACTGCACATTTTGATGCACAATTATAAACTTGGGGTTTCTGCTTGACGTATCTGATTCATCGCTTACCATTATTTGTCTCTGCCTTTGTTTTGTTTTAATCTGAAGAACTATGGAGATGCTGTCTTCATCTGTGGCCAGTGAAAATCCTCACTTCTTGATGGTGGTTGTCTTGCTCTAGCAGGCTGTGTCCTTGTGGATATTTTTACAGTTGTGTCTGATGTAGTTGTTTCTGTAACTGAATATGTTGTCACTGTTGCTGTTTCTGTGTTCTCTGGTCCTCACTGTGTTGTTTTACCTACTACCACTGTTCTTATAATTTCTTTCTCAACACTTCCCACTATAATCATTTCTTTTTGTTCCAGCACTGCTGTAGCAGGATTTATTTGTAGGGAAGGTATTTTGCACATCTCCTTTATAGTTGGCAGTGAAATTTTGTCACATTTATGACTGTCATAAAAACACTTTTCACTGAGGCTTTGATTTTCTGGCTGAGTTGTGATTTGCCCCATTTATTTAGATGCATTCAGTGTGTTGTGAAATGCTTTCTTTCTAAATGATCAACAGGGAGAAAGAAAGCATTTATAGTGGTCTTGCAGATCTTTCTGTAACTCCTGTTTACTTTTTGAATCTTTATTTACACAAGAAGATTCTATAAGGTCATGCCTGTGAGGTATACCAATCACAATTGCATTTTGATCACCTAATGTACATAGTGCATCTCTTAAGATCATGTTTCCTATTTTTGGTTCATTTTTATACATGTCACTTGAGCCACCAAAAATTACAATACACTGATTCTGTGACACACAACTACTGATTTTATAGTCTTTTAGAACTTCTTCCAAACCTGTTCCAGGTTTCACAATGCTTAAAACATTTAAATCTTGCTGGTAATGAAGAATTGTGCAAGTCCTGTTCTGTGGCTGTCAGCAAGCAAAACTGTACTAATATTGGTATTTTTTGTGTCACTTTGGTTACATTCTCATGACAGCTGGAGCGTGGTGACATATTGCTCATTTTACTTTTTGTTCCTGGAGATTCAGATCAATGCACTTTTGTCTGTGGTGATAAACTCATGAGTTTGTTTCACATCCATGGTAAGATGTTGAAATCAATTTCTTAATGGAACCTTAAATTCCATTGAAATATGTTTAGATTTTGCATGCGTATTTGGTTAGCTGTATGTCTGAAACTGTCACAGTTCTTCATGTGGTGGTTCAGATAGGCTTTTAACCATACTTTCCAGCAGCAGAAAATGTTCTCTAATGGCTTTCAGCTCTTTCTGCAATGTTTCTAGTACTTTAAGTTCATGATTTACATGGCACATTTCAGTTGTGGCTAAACAACCATTACGTTTTGTTCTATAAACACATGATATGTTTTCAGGCTCCACTTTCATGAAGCAATGTAAATGATACGACCTATGCATCACTGAACACATTCTAACCCCACTTGATATGACTTTGTCACATAATATACACTTTATAGAAGCTAAATACTCATGATTTATGGAGCTACTTACTATTACATCTACACGCATCATCTTGTGTACTGACACATTTCTTGTAGGTAGTTAATGACCTGTGCTTTCTTCCATTCATTGCCCAAAGTTTTTGTTCAAAGGATCTGTGGTGTATTATGGCTGTAATGGGAGCTAGCTTAGCTGAACATTATGTATAGAATAATACTGCAGACGGATTTATATTTCTCCTTCTAATAATAAATTCCTTCTTGAGAACATATGGAACTGACTCTGATGGTTGACACTTTGCATCAGACCATTGATAAATTTACAAATTTAGTACAATATGACTAAGATTGTTATTCTTGAAGACAGAATAATACTGATTCAAAATGAATATTGTTACAGTTTTGCCACTATTCTCAGTGCTCCAGTTCCAGAACCAGGAATGTGTATCATCAACAGGAAATATTGGAACATGCATGACAGTATCAGAATGTGAACAGCGAGGTGGAATTGTCAATGGCACTTGTGCTGGGGGCTACGGTGTCTGTTGTGAATGTAAGTTACACCATAAGCCCATTTTATGACACTTACTAAAAAGTGTTGTCCAAATTTTTACAGGAAGACAAATTGTGTCTGTAGGAGCACATCAGTTTCAATATGTGCTGATTTCTTTGGGGTATGAAATGACATGGATGGTGTTCACTAATGAAGAATATTCTTCAAACTTTTGAAATTTATGCAAGAGGAGTGGATCCAATTATTTGTTAAACAATTTAAGGATAATACACTTTTCAGTTTCTCAGGAGTGTTGTATACAGGGTGTTTTCCTAAGACCATGCAAAAATTTAACCGGGCATAGAGGATGCTCCTCTGAACAATTTGAGGTTGGGAACCTAGGATCAGAGAAGCCAGCTTAAGGAGATAACAGGAATAAAATCACAGTACTGTGTACTTTATTATTTACATTATTTACTGTTAACTGAAAATACTTTCACTGACACAATGAAGCTACCATTTGTTCTGTATCTTACAAAATGTGCTAAAACTGATGGCCATCAACCTCAATGCAAGCATGACATCAGTGAACAAAATTCTGACACACCATAGCAAATATCTGTGCCATGTTTCCAATCACATCACAGGCAGCTACCATTATGGCAACTAACCTCTTCTCTATATCCACTAGGGTCTCATACGCAAGTGACTTCAGATATCCCCATCATAAATAATCAAGGGGATTTGGGTGAGGTGACCTTGCAGGCCATGGGATAGGACCTCCACTTCCAATCCAGTGACCAGTAAATACAGCAAAGGATATGGGCCAGTGAGATTGTCACCTTCAATGCCAACACAGACAGTCACAGCAAAAAGTATTTAATGTGACAACTATGGTGTGAGGATATTCCTCATACCACACATGACTATTCATGCTGTTCAAAATACTATCATGATAAAATGAGGCCACAGCAGTGCAAAGTACAATTTGGAGAAAATCTGGTCAATCAATCCACTGTTGGAGCAACCACTGACACAATGTGACTCTTGTTTCAAGGTCAGTAACAAGCATTCCATGGACTCAATGTGAGTGACATGGGTGTAATTTTTCTTTGTGAAATACTCGCCACATGCTAGTATGTACAGCACCCATTTCATGTGCAATATGACAAGTGCTTATAGTGGTGTCTGCTGCAATGCATTCTAGCACCTCCTCTTCAAAATCAGGTGCAAGAGTGGTCATCATGTTGCCAAGTCCCTCGTTTTTTCTTTCCAGTGATCCACTCTCCTGCATTCATCAATCAAGAGAAATAAACACTCATCATGATGAATGATGTCTGTTACGAAATCATTCCCTGTACAGCCTTTCAGCAGTGAGAGCATTGGAACATACTTCACCATACAGAAGGTGCCTGTCAGTAAGTTCTGCAAAACAGTACTGGGCATAGCACTTTCCGCCATGGGACGGTGTAAACATGATATAACAGAGCCATCTTATGGACAAGTAAACAAAACATGCACCACGACTTCCCAGTAATTAAGCTCATCCTCCTTGTTTCTTTTCTGCAAATAAAGAATGTGTAGGTAAATAAACATCACAGTGTGTTTAAACTTGTAGGTATTTTAGTTGTAAATAAGCTGGAAAACAGCTATACTAGAGAAAACTGTAGACAAGTTTACTTCCATATCTCCTTAAACTGGCTTCTCTGACCTCAGGTTCCCTGTCTCAAATTGTACAGTGGAGCTTTCTCTGTGTCCTGTTACATTTTTGCATGCTCTTACAGAAAGACCCAGTATAAGTACATAGGGTATTTAATGAGATACTCTAGAATAAAAACAAAATTCATGTTATAAGCAGTAATGCTATTACTCAACACATCAGAGAATTTTATTTCACATAATACCTTTCATTATTTTAGGCTGAATTACATTTACAAGCATTTTGTATTTATGTGGAATTTTATAAGCAGAATTTAGTGTCTATTGCTGTGCAAGAATTCTAAATTCAGCACTGTCAACAAGAAGCATTGTAAACAAATGAAGTTATTGTAATTAGGACTTAATGAAGACTTTGTTTCAGAGAAATAATTTATGTTCTTCATGCAGGTGTTAATTCTACTTTGACATAATAGATTCTGAAGGCTTTAGAATTGCATAAGATGACATTATCATGGTCATATATCTTAACTACAGTTCATGCCCCACAGTCAATTTCCATTCCCAAATTAATTTCTTTTTTTTCCACATTCTTATCCTTTCATCCAGTCCACATTCATGCCATTATAGTACTAGGATATTTAATAATGAATGACAGAGTGACACAGAGCTTTCTATCCCTTTCAACATTGGGAGGTATCTACAATAAGTTTTGATACTGTTTTGGTTATAAATTGATTCATTCATACTACTGGAAATATAATTGGTAACAATATCTTACCTCTGTAAGTCTATTACTGCTCTCAAGTAATAACTCTCTGTTTTGTAGTTTATGCTACTTGTGGACAAACTGTGAGAGAAAACAACACATATTTCATTAGTGCGAACTATCCTCAACCTTATGATGGAACAGGAGCATGCCGGTTGCTTGTCAGCAAGCTGCGCTCTGATGTCTGCCAGTACAGGTAAGTTGAAACTGTCTTTATTATTTATGAAGAAACCAAAACAGTGTTTTGCTGACCCTATGTTGCTTCTAATAGAATGTTTAAAGAAAAATTCATAAATGGTAACATTACATAATTTTATGTCCACTGCTAACTTGGTTCAATTCACTTCTTGTATAAAGCCTTATGCAGCTTAACAAATCTTCAAATAACTTGAACACTTTTGTTGATCAAAAATCTGATTGAAATCCTTATCTATCATTTCTCCAGCCTAACAACTACCTCGCAGTTGCATTACTTAATTTCAATAACAAAGACTATAATTTTACTGAATAATAAGCCATGTTCATTACAACATACTGCAGTCAATAAAAATATCTCCACTTAGTTGAATTGTAATATTTTATTGTTTTACTTCACTTTACAAGATAGTTTGCTTGAATATTGATAGTTTTAGAACCCTATATAAGTCTGAACCATTTATCAAGTGATTTAAAATATTATTTTTATGAAGAGAATTATATTTTTGGATTTAGAAATAGATGTACAGTGAAATCAACATTACTGGAAAATCTAAATAAAATAGAAAGAAACTTCCACATGGGAAAAATATATTAAAAACAAAGATTCCAAGACTTACCAAGCGGGAAAGCGCCGGCAGACAGGCACATGAACAAAACACACAAACACACACACAGAATTACTAGCTTTCGCAACCGATGGTTGCTTCTTCAGGAAGGAGAGGGAAAGACGAAAGGATGTGGGTTTTAAGGGAGAGGGTAAGGAGTCATTCCAATCCCGGGAGCGGAAAGACTTCCCCTAGGGGAAAAAAAGGACAGGTGTACATTCGCACACACACACACATATCCATCCGCACATACACAGACACAAGCAGACATATTTAAACGCAAAGAGTAAGGGCAGAGATGTCAGTCGAGGCGGAAGTACAGAGGCAAAGAAGTTGTTGAAAGACAGGTGAGGTATGAGCGGCGGCAACTTGAAATTAGCGGAGGTTGAGGCCTGGCGGATATCGAGAAGAGAGGATATACTGAAGGGCGAGTTCCCATCTCCGGAGTTCGGATAGGTTGGTGTTGGTGGGAAGTATCCAGATAACTCGGACGGTGTAACACTGTGCCAAGATGTGCTGGCCGTGCATCAAGGCATGTTTAGCCACAGGGTGATCCTCATTACCAACAAACACTGTCTGCCTGTGTCCATTCATGCGAATAGACAGTTTGTTGCTGGTCATTCCCACATAGAAAGCGTCACAGTGCAGGTAGGTCAGTTGGTAAATCACGTGGGTGCTTTCACACGTGGCTCTCCCTTTGATCGTGTACACCTTCCGGGTTACAGGACTGGAGTAGGTGGTGGTGGGAGGGTGCATAGGACAGGTTTTACACCGGGGGCGGTTGCAAGGGTAGGAACCAGAGGGTAGGGAAGGTGGTTTGGGGATTTCATAGGGATGAACCAAGAGGTTACGAAGGTTAGGTGGACAGCGGAAAGACACTCTTGGTGGAGTGGGGAGGATTTCATGAAGGATGGATCTCATTTCGGGGCAGGATTTTAGGAAGTCGTATCCCTGCTGGAGAGCCACATTCAAGGTCTGATCCAGTCCCGGGAAGCATTCGGTCACAAGTGGGGCACTTTTGGGGTTCTTCTGTGAGAGGTTCTGGGTTTGAGGGGATGAGGAAGTGGCTCTGGTTATCTGCTTCTGTACCAGGTTGGGAGGGTAGTTGCGGGATGCGAAAGCTGTTTTCAGGTTGTTGGTGTAATGGTCGAGGGATTCAGGACTGGAGCAGATTCGTTTGCCATGAAAGCCTAGGCTGTAGGGAAGGGACCGTTTGATATGGAATGGGTGGCAGCTGTCATAATGGAGGTACTGTTGCTTGTTGGTGGGTTTGATGTGGACGGATGTGTGCAGCTGGCCATTGGACAGATGGAGGTCAACGTCTAGGAAAGTGGCATGGGATTTGGAGTAGGACCAAGTGAATCTGATGGAACCAAACGAGTTGAGGTTGGAGAGGAAATTCTGGAGTTGTTCTTCACTGTGAGTCCAGATCATGAAGATGTCATCAATAAATCTGTACCAAACTTTGGGTCGGCAGGCTTGGGTAACCAAGAAGGCTTCCTCTAAGCGACCCATAAATAGGTTGGCATACGAGGGGGCCATCCTGGTACCCATGGCTGTTCCCTTTAATTGTTGGTATGTCTGGCCTTCAAAAGTGAAGAAGTTGTGGGTCAGGATGAAGCTGGCTAAGGTGACGAGGAAAGAGGTTTTAGGTAGGGTGGCAGGTGATCGGCGTGAAAGGAAGTGCTGCTTTGCAGCGAGGCCCTGGACGTGCGGGATATTCGTGTATAGGGAAGTGGCATCAATGGTTACAAGGATGGTTTCCGGGGGTAACAGACTGGGTACGGATTCCAGGCGTTTGAGAAAGTGGTTGGTGTCTTTGATGAAGGATAGGAGACTGCATGTAATGGGTTGAAGGTGTTGATCTACGTAGGCAGAGATACTTTCTGTGGGGGCTTGGTAACCAGCTACAATGGGGCGGCCAGGATGTTTGGGTTTGTGAATTTTAGGAAGTAGGTAGAAGGTAGGAGTGCGAGGTGTCGGTGGGGTGAGGAGTTTGATGGAGTCAGGTGAAAGGTTTTGTAGGGGGCCTAAGGTTCTGAGGATTCCTTGAAGCTCCGCCTGGACATCAGGAATGGGACTACCTTGGCAAACTTTGTATGTAGAGTTGTCTGAAAGCTTACGCAGTCCCTTAGCCACATACTCCCGACGATCAAGTACCACGGTCGTGGAACCCTTGTCAGCCGGAAGAATGATGATGGATCGGTCAGCTTTCAGATCACGGATAGCCTGGGCTTCGGCTTTGGCGATGTTGGGGGTAGGATTAAGGTTTTTCAAGAAAGATTGAGAGGCAAGGCTGGAAGTGAGAAATTCCTGGAAGGTTTGGAGAGGGTGATTTTGAGGAAGAGGAGGTGGGTCCCGCTGTGATGGAGGACGGAACTGTTGCAGGCAGAGTTCAATTTGGATAGTGTCTTGGGGAGTTGGATCATTAGGAGTGGGATCAGGATTGTTTTTCTTCGTGGCAAAGTGATATTTCCAGCAGAGACTACGAGTGTAGGACAGTAAATCTTTGACAAGGGCAGTTTGGTTGAACTTGGGAGTGGGGCTGAAGGTGAGGCCTTTGGATAGGACAGAGGTCTCGGATTGGGAGAGGGGTTTGGAGGAAAGGTTAACTACTGAATTGGGGTGTTGTGGTTCCAGATTGTGTTGACTAGAAATTTGAGGTGTTGGGGGGAGTGGAGCTGGAAGTGGGAGATTGAGTAGATGGGAGAGACTGGGTCTGTGTGCAATGAGAGGAGGTTGAGGTTTGTTGGAAAGGTTGTGGAGGGTGAGTGAGTTGCCTTTCCGGAGGTGGGAAATCAGGAGATTGGATAGTTTTTTGAGGTGGAGGGTGGCATGTTGTTCTAATTTGCGGTTGGCCTGTAGGAGGATGCTATGTACAGCCGGTGTGGATGTGGGAGAGGAAAGACTGAGGACTTTGATTTGGGATAGGAGTTGACGGGTGTGTTCATTGGCCGAGTCGATGTATAGGTGAAGGATTAGGCGGGTGAGGGCTATGGATTGTGCTGTTTGGAACTGGTATAACGACTGATGGAAAGAAGGATTGCAGCCAGAGATGGGAACTTTAAGTGTGAGGCCTTTGGGAGTAATGCCAAATGTCAGACAAGCCTGAGTAAATAAAATATGAGAGCGTAATCTGGCTAGGGTGAAGGCATGTTTGCGGAGGGAATGTAAATAAAATTTAATGGGGTCGTTGTAGGGATGTTGTGAGGTTGACATGGTATTAGTAGGTGGAAAGGGTAATACGAGGTTAAAGTGAAAGTAAATAGAGATTTATATAGGGAGAGATAAAGGTGTGAAAAAAGTCGAAAAAGTGTTGGTTTGAGATGAGCTATGTTGATCATGTGCTGAACTTAGGTTGGTGAACAACAATGGGTGCAAAGGTTGGGTAGTTATGTTGTCTCCAGATCACGTTAAAGGGTGGGGAAATTCAAGAAAATTTCGAAAAAAAAATTTTTCGAAAAAAGTTTCGAAAAAATAATTTCCGAAAAAATAAAATTCGAAAAAATTTTCGAATAAAATCTCGAAGAATATGTGTGTAAATGTATTCAAAGGACTGGTTATGTACTGGCAGGTTATGAGAATGAGGCTAACAATTGTTTGATGAAGAAATAATAACGTGTAAACCTGTGGGAAGCTGCTAAAAAATGATCGGTTATATGGGGGAAAAAAAAAAAAAAAAAAAAACACGGGAATGGAAATAAAACGAAAGTTGTTGGAAAAAACTGAGATGGTTGTGTAATGGGTGAAAGGAACTGAAGCTGTGAAATAGTATTCACGAGTTTACACGAAATGTTTGTAAACTTGGAACAATGGATTTTATAGCAGCGGTTATGTTGAAAGCGTTGAAAATTTTAGGTTATGGTTGGGAAGTAAATTACGTATTATAGAGTATAATTAGGCAGTATAAAATGTATGGTAGATTACGGAAAAATGGAAGATGAATACAAAGTGAAACTTCTTGTACAAACGAAAAGAGAAAGTAAGACGATAGAGAAGATTTCGAAATGCAACAGAGACAATAACAAACGTAAGTGTTGGGTTCAAATTAATGATGATGTAAATAAAATAGAAAGAAACTTCCACATGGGAAAAATACATTAAAAACAAAGATTCCAAGACTTACCAAGCGGGAAAGCGCCGGCAGACAGGCACATGAACAAAACACACAAACACACACACAGAATTACTAGCTTTCGCAACCGATGGTTGCTTCTTCAGGAAGGAGAGGGAAAGACGAAAGGATGTGGGTTTTAAGGGAGAGGGTAAGGAGTCATTCCAATCCCGGGAGCGGAAAGACTTCCCCTAGGGGAAAAAAAGGACAGGTGTACATTCGCAACACACACACACATATCCATCCGCACATACACAGACACAAGCAGACATATTTAAACGCAAAGAGTAAGGGCAGAGATGTCAGTCGAGGCGGAAGTACAGAGGCAAAGAAGTTGTTGAAAGACAGGTGAGGTATGAGCGGCGGCAACTTGAAATTAGCGGAGGATATCGAGAAGACAGGATATACTGAATGGCGAGTTCCCATCTCCGGAGTTCGGATAGGTTGGTGTTGGTGGGAAGTATCCAGATAACTCGGACAGTGTAACACTGTGCCAAGATGTGCTGGCCGTGCATCAAGGCATGTTTAGCCACAGGGTGATCCTCTTTACCAACAAACACTGTCTGCCTGTGTCCATTCATGCGAATGGACAGTTTGTTGCTGGTCATTCCCACATAGAAAGCGTCACAGTGCAGGTAGGTCAGTTGGTAAATCACGTGGGTGCTTTCACACGTGGCTCTCCCTTTGATCGTGTTGACCTCCATCTGTCCAATGGCCAGCTGCACACATCCGTCCACATCAAACCCACCAACAAGCAACAGTACCTCCATTATGACAGCTGCCACCCATTCCATATCAAACGGTCCCTTCCCTACAGCCTAGGCCTTCGTGGCAAACGAATCTGCTCCAGTCCTGAATCCCTCGACCATTACACCAACAACCTGAAAACAGCTTTCGCATCCCGCAACTACCCTCCCAACCTGGTACAGAAGCAGATAACCAGAGCCACTTCCTCATCCCCTCAAACCCAGAACCTCTCACAGAAGAACCCCAAAAGTGCTCCACTTGTGACCGAATACTTCCCGGGACTGGATCAGACCTTGAATGTGGCTCTCCAGCAGGGATACGACTTCCTAAAATCCTGCCCCGAAATGAGATCCATCCTTCATGAAATCCTCCCCACTCCACCAAGAGTGTCTTTCCGCTGTCCACCTAACCTTCGTAACCTCTTGGTTCATCCCTATGAAATCCCCAAACCACCTTCCCTACCCTCTGGCTCCTACCCTTGCAACCGCCCCCGGTGTAAAACCTGTCCTATGCACCCTCCCACCACCACCTACTCCAGTCCTGTAACCCGGAAGGTGTACACGATCAAAGGGAGAGCCACGTGTGAAAGCACCCACGTGATTTACCAACTGACCTACCTGCACTGTGACGCTTTCTATGTGGGAATGACCAGCAACAAACTGTCTATTCGCATGAATGGACACAGGCAGACAGTGTTTGTTGGTAATGAGGATCACCCTGTGGCTAAACATGCCTTGATGCACGGCCAGCACATCTTGGCACAGTGTTACACCGTCCGAGTTATCTGGATACTTCCCACCAACACCAACCTATCCGAACTCCGGAGATGGGAACTCGCCCTTCAGTATATCCTCTCTTCTCGATATCCTCCGCTAATTTCAAGTTGCCGCCGCTCATACCTCACCTGTCTTTCAACAACTTCTTTGCCTCTGTACTTCCGCCTCGACTGACATCTCTGCCCTTACTCTTTGCGTTTAAATATGTCTGCTTGTGTCTGTGTATGTGCGGATGGATATGTGTGTGTGTGTGCGAATGTACACCTGTCCTTTTTTTCCCCTAGGGGAAGTCTTTCCGCTCCCGGGATTGGAATGACTCCTTACCCTCTCCCTTAAAACCCACATCCTTTCGTCTTTCCCTCTCCTTCCTGAAGAAGCAACCATCGGTTGCGAAAGCTAGTAATCCTGTGTGTGTGTTTGTGTGTTTTGTTCATGTGCCTGTCTGCCGGCGCTTTCCCGCTTGGTAAGTCTTGGAATCTTTGTTTTTACTGGAAAATCTTGTTGACAAGCTATTTAAGATTTATCAATTTTTAAATTATTTGAAAAGAGTATATGGGATTCTGGATACGGATCATAACATACATAATAAACAGTTCACCAGTTTTTAATATACACATATATTTTACCATAAAGACTGATACACATGAGCACTGCATGAAGTACAAAGGCAGAATGAATTAAACATGGCGGCTCATCAGAGCAGTTAATATTCCAAAGATTGTAATTTGTGTGGTCGATGTGACCTATCGACGCCACTCGAACACATGACTGACCGCACTCTTGTGGGAGGGACAGGCTGTGCACTATCTTGACATTGAACTCCACGGTGAGGGTCGGGTCCGTGCTCTTGGTGAGCAGTACAAGCACACGATTATCTAACACCATAATCGACACGTCGTCTACGCAGTCAGGTGGTACATTGCAGCGCAAAATGAAGGACGGGGCGTCTGCATCTCTAGTACCTGAAATGTCTTCAAAACCTGTGAACTGCGGTGGTGAATCATTGGACGGAGAAAACCCAACTATAGGTTGAATGGACTTGTTAGCGTGAAAACCCAACTGTAGGTTGAATGGACTTGTTAGCATGTTCATCAAAGGAACATGTGCTCAGGCAATCTGACAGGGATAGCAGAGGGGTGTCGGAGTCTATGAATGCAGGCTTGAGCCTGTGAAGAGAAAGAGTTTGCGGGTGATCTTTTATCATAATGTCAAACATCCTCTCGTCCCTCCGGAGTACATTGAAGGGGCCGAGGTAAGGGGGTTGTAAGGGTTGTCTGACAGAGTCATCCCTGAGCATGACATGTGAGCAAGAACTGAGTGCAATCAGCATGTATGTGTCAGGTGTGCAATGGCTGACAGGTGGGTGTAGCCAGGTGTTTCTAAAGTGTGCACGCATCCTTCCGATAAAGTCTGGGAAGGAGGGGAAATCCCCAGGATCTTGGGGAAGAATTACTTCCCCAGGTAAAACCGGGTTTTCGCCGAAAACGAATTCAGAAATTGTCCCATGTAAATCTGGTTTAAATGTAGTACGTAGGCCCAGCAACACCCAAGGAAGTGCCTCGGACCAGAGACAGTCATGGCTACCTGTGTGCATTTTTAAGGGTGTGGTGCTATCATTCCACCGACCTGTTGCTTTGCGGGTGGTAGGCTGTTGTATGGATCTTTTTAATACTGCAAAGATTACAGAGAATCGTAAAAAGTGCAGATGCGAACTGTTGACACTGGTTGGTTGTGGTGGTGGATGGACAGCTCAACCTAGTGATCCAAGAAGAAATGAATCCTTTGGCCACAGTTTCTGCTGTGAAGTTGGGTAAGGGGACGGCTTCCACCCAATGAGATATTTGGTCTATTGCGGACAGGATATACCTGTGGCCCTCCGACAGTGGCAGGGGACCATTAAGTTCGATATGTACATGATGGAAACGTCCCTTAGGGATGTCAGACTTGCTGATTGGTGGAGAGGTGTGACATCCTATTTTGTTTTGTTGACAGGAAATGCAGCTGCGTGCCAATGTTTGACAATTCCATTTCACATCTTTTCACACAAACTGATCAGTGACGATTTGAGTGGTGGCTCAGACGCCAGGGTGGATGAGATTATGCAAGGCATTGAAAACTTGTCGGCACAGTGTGGGTGGGAGCAAAGGCCACAGAATGCCTGTAGAAGAGTTGCACCACACTTCGTCTGAAATGCAGGGAACTTAGCCTTGGTAAACATGAGCAAAGACTGCAGGTCCATGAGCAGAATCTGAGTGTCCTTGTCTGAAGCCTGTAGAGCAGTGAGGTTGGATAAATCGACTGTATTTGAAACAGCATTGACCCGTGAGAGGAAATCAGCAGTGGTGTTCTCCATGCCTTTGATGTAGCATATGTCTGTAGTAAATTGACAGACCAGGTCCAAGTGGCGGAAACGTCAGGAGAGAGGATCCTCTGGTGTGTTGCGGAAGTCAACCATCAGCAGTTTGTGATCAGTAAGAATGAAGAAACGACAGCCTGCGATGTCAGTGCAGAAATGATTGATGGCCTTGTACACCGCTAGAAGCTCTCTATAAAAAGCAGAATATTTCTTCTGTGCTGTAGACAGTTTTTTGTAGAAAAGATGAAGTGGTGAAACTGTGTCGCCTTTGCTCTGTTGTAATACTGCCCCTGCCATGATGCCACTGGCGTCCATAGTGATGAACAAATCGGCAGACGAATCAGGGTGGGCGAGTATGAATGCATGAGCTAAAGCTGTTTTAAGAGCCCTGAAATCCTCTAGCATGGATTTAGTCCAATGGACTGGTTCAACCCCCAAAATTTGTTTGCCAGAGAGTGAGTCTGTCAGTAGGGCCTGCATGACAGTGGCAGAAGGTAGATGATGGCGGTAGTAATGTAGGAAACATCTGAGTTCTTTGTATGTAGCTGGGGGTGGAAATGACGTGATAGCCTGCATGTGGGATTTGGGAGGCTGTATTCCATCTGTGGAGACAGTGTAGCCCAGAAATGTCACAGAAGACTGACGCAATTGGAATTTTTCTTTGTTGATCTCGACACCATTGGATGCCACAGTCTGGAGGACCTGGGATAAATGATATTCATGGTCTTCAGTCGATTTGCTGAAAATGAGTATGTCATCCAGGTATGCAAAGCAGAACTCGAATCGTCATAAGATTGAGTCAATGAAATGTTGCCATGTTTGTGTTACTTTCTTTAAATCAAATGGCATGAAGCTGTACAGGAACAAACTGAGCGGTGTGATGATTGCAGTCTTTGGAATGTCTTCCGGTGCTATGGGAATCTGGTGATAAGCAGGTTTGCAGTCAAACTGAAGATTGTGGCGCCTGGTAACATGTGAGTGAAATCGTTTATGATTGGCACGGGGTAATTGTCCATGACAGTTTGAGCTTTTAAATGTCTGTAATCACCACACATTCCAAAAGAACCATCGTGTTTGGTGACGAGATGAGTTGGTGAAGAACAATTGCTGTGCGATGGCTGTAGAATGTCCAGAACTTCGTTAATTTTCTGCCAAGCAGTGCACCACTTAATAGGGCTGAGGCATCTAACATTGTGTCTAATAGGAGGACTGCCAGTGATAATTATCTTGTGTGTCATTGCGTCAGTGACTGAAGAGACTTAACTGCACATGAGCCTGAGTAACGTTCTGATGTGGAGTTTTGGGACGAGTGGGAAGCGATGAGGTGTAGCCATTAGTACAAATGGGAAAAGGCAGCACAAAAGTCACATGCCTATTATGCAAGCACGGAGTTCACTTGTTTGTAGAGATCGGCTGCACACACAGCATGGAGCAGAGTCGGGCGTGCAGCCACTGTCTATTGTTAACTTTGCCTTGGGGAACTGGCGTGGACGAGAGAGATGCTGACATCACACGAGGGACAGCAATGACCGCTGAGTTGATTAGCTGGCGTGCGGGAGAGGGGGTATGTTTTTCAACAAGCAGTGTGGCTGACTGCATAGTTGACGTGATCATGCTGCGTGAGCGACTGTTACTAGAGACACTGTATGAAACGTGAGGCACAGTGCATAGCGGACATTTGGGCAGTGCGGAGGTCACTGAACGCAAATCGTCACATGCAATGAATGTTTTTAAACTAACCTGATGAGTGTTCAAACTGATGCTTGGCAATTAAGTTTGATCCAGTGAAGGAACTGCAGATTGCAGTTTCAACAGCATGGTGCAAGCCGCAGCGAGCTCATTGTAAGTGTGAGCAATGCATTATTTCAGCTTATTGTTCTCCCGGCAGAGGTGCATTGCTGAGTCATATTCTGAAAGTAGGTTAGTGAAGCAGGTCACAATTTTGCCCGCAAGGGCAGAACCCTCACAAATTAAATCCCATGTTGCGGCAGAAACGGTACGAGGGGTATGGGTGCCGGAACATGGTATGTGAGTGTTAGATGGGTGGTGTAACACTGAACACTGGACTACATTCAGGGAAAGCTTGTAATGGGACAAAAAATCCATACCGAGAATTGGTTCATTGATGTCGGCGATGTAGAAGGTCCACTGGAAATGCAGAGAAGGGGATAGGTGCACCATCACTTTCACAGAACTGACAGTTTGTAACATTGATGCATTGACAGCTCGTAGGAGTCAGTGAAAAGTCAGTAGGAGCCAATGATCGAGGTATGATAGACACATCAGCACCGGTCTCAATTAGGTTGGCAAACTGTGATGAAATATCTGCCATGTATAAACGACCACTCAGCCAAGGGGCTGAGTGGACAGAGGGCAATGTTAGGGGACGCCTGTGAAGTTCCCCACAGAACTCGGCATCACTTAGTTCCTGCGGTTGGCGTTTGAGTGTTGGCAAGGTAATGTCCACTTCTTGGCCTCAGCCCCAAAAATCTTGTGGTACCAACAGTACTGATGAGCTGGATGGGGCGATGGCAGTGACTGTGATAGCAGGGCAGGCTTGTCCTCGTTGATTTGTTCTGGGATGTAAACCGGGACGTATGGAGTGTGGGCAAGTCTTGAGTGCCCGGAAAGAGAAGAGAGCGAACGGGTACTGCCTGGTGACATAGAAGGCATGGAAGCAGAACAGGACCTGCCCCTGTCTGCAGATGGCCGATAAACAGGAAGTGTAGTGTCACACAGTGATGAGTGATGAACTGTGTGTTTCTGGTGCAGGAGCACATGCAGCTGATCTGCGATGCATAGGCTAGAACTGATAGACTCCAAAGAGTGCGGCAGTAGGTGTATCTGTAGGTCAGTAGGTAACTCGGCAGACCATACCGCCCACAGAGTGACGTCTGGCATGACGAGTAACCTGAGGCGGCACCAAAGTTGTGATGGAGTACGGTCCCCCAGGTGCTCCTTGTACAGAATCTTGATTATCAATTCTTGTGGTGAGCAGGCAAGTCATTCCAATATCGTTTTCTTGGCGAACTCGTACTTCAGTTGTGGTGGAGGTGAAAGTAGGAGGTCACAAATTAAATCTGAATGGTCGTGAAGATGTGTGACCTAACATAGGAACTTGGAGTTGTCATCAGTCACTTGGTGCAGCTCGAAGAGGTGCTCCACCAGTGTGAACCATGAAACTGGATTGTCCTTGTACAGGGGAGGTAGCCTGGGGAGGTGGCCTGGAGGTGGAGATGAAGGTAGCTTCGGCATGTCTTGGAAGGCCTGTGGTCCAGCTGCACAAGAGTTCATTTTAGGATCCGGCATCACCGGAGTGGAAATGTTACTAGCACACATGTTTGGAACAATGGCTGGTTGTAATGTCTCTGAAGATGCCTGAAAACATGACGAGGCAGGCATGGTTGGTACTGTGGGAGCAAATGGATGTGCAGAGCGTAATGAGGGCCCATACACAGGACCTGAAATTGCAGAAATAGCACTGACATTGTCCAACTTGCAAATGACGTGGAAGGTGGCATGGCAGATGTGGATGGTACTGTGGAAGGAGTGAGTGGTTGTATGGTTGGAATCGAGGCCCCATGTGGGTGGAGGTGTGGGGGAGGGGGGTTTAGCTTAAAATGGCATCAACAAGAGATTTCCACATACACTGGCCATGCACCCTTCATGGTAGGAACATAAAACACTGGTTAAACCTGTTGGTGGTTGCACTGTCATAGTACAACATTGCTGGGTGAAGAGGCTATGTTGGGTGCACACTTACCCATGTGGTCACGAAACTGGGCTGCCGATCCAGTGGTTTGTTGTGGCGAACTGGATGCATAAAAATGTCTGTTACTGATTTGTGAGGAAGGAGAGACTGGTGTAGCTTGGTAACATCATAGCGCATAGAGTATCAAAGCACATGTATGAATTTTGGTCCCTTTGAACTTCGTATGAGCAATTAATCATCACACTATTTAGTAGAACTTCCTCTTCACTTTTTACTTGTCGTTATGTGTAACCCGGCGAAACAAAGCCTGAGTCCATTGTTTGAGTTAACTGTGTAACACTTGGTTGTTATGGAGTTGCTAAAGTAGAGGTTATCCTCATTGAAGATTGTAGATCATTGTCCGTTAGCTGCAAAATAACCAATGGCGGAAGGTTGTGTTGGCCTGGTCATAAGAGCTGGGCCTCCAAATCTTCGTAAAGAATGTTCGGTGATGTAGCCATGGTGTCAGACGTATAACCTGTTGATTCTATATGACTGGCACCAAAGTCGCAGAAGATGTAGGACTCTTTCTCTTCCAGGGTCACCAATATGGGATTCTGGATACAGATCGTAATATACGTAATAAACAATTCCCAAGTTTTCTATATACACATATATTTTGCCATGACGACTGATACGCATGAACACTGCATGAAGTACAAAGGCAGTCTGAATTAAATATGGCGGCTCATCAGAGCAGTTAATATTCCAAAGGTTGTAATTTGTGTGGTTGATGTGACCTATTAACGCCACAAGTACCTGTGACACTAAATGAACCACTGTGGCACTGGATAGTATACTAGTATTTCTTTGTACATATTATGCCTACTAGCAGGTACTGAAGTGTGAAAAACTCTTTTTCCTTTCCTCCAGAGTAAAAACAAGACACAGTAAGTTTCAGCTTGACATTTTATGTGTTCATTGTTGTTAAATACAACTGCTAGTGTAGTGTATGACACTAAATGGTGACACCATCAGTGACCATTGTTATGATTTCTACATGACTACTCTGCAATTCACATTTAAGTGCTTGGCAGAGGGTTCATCGAACCACAATCATACTATCTCTCTACTATTCCACTCCCGAACAGGGAGCGGGAAAAATGAACACCTAAACCTTTCTGTTCCCGAACAGCGAGCGGGAAAAATGAACACCTAAACCTTTCTGTTCGAGCTCTGATTTCTCTTATTTTATTTTGATGATCATTCCTACCTATGTAGGTTGGGCTCAACAAAATATTTTCGCATTCGGAAGAGAAAGTTGGTGACTGAAATTTCGTAAAAAGGTCTCGCCGCGATGAAAAACGTCTTTGCTGTAATGACTTCCATCCCAACTCGTGTATCATATCTGCCACACTCTCTCGCCTATAACGTGATAATACAAAATGAGCTGCCCTTTTTTGCACCCTTTCGATGTCCTCCATCAATCCCACCTTTTAAGGATCCCACACCGCGCAGCAATATTCTAACAGAGGATGAACGAGTGTAGTGTAAGTTGTCTCTTTAGTGGACTTGTTGCATCTTCTAAGTGTCTTGCCAATGAAATGCAACCTTTGGCTCGCCTTCCCGACAATATTATCTATGTGGTCCTTCCAACTGAAGTTGTTCATAATTTTAACACCCAGGTACTTAGTTGAATTGACAGCCTTCAGAATTGTACTATTTATCGAGTAATCAAATTCCAACGGATTTCTTTTGGAACTCATGTGGATATTTCTATAGTTTTAAATATGGTGTGACAGAAATCAACAGTGGATCAATTTTTGACCTCATCAGCTCAAGCAGTCTCCAAGGTCAGTGGTTTTTGGACAGTTCTCTGTGACTCACTTTTTTGTCACATGCTGTTTACTCTGTTCTGTAATCTATCAATAGTAAAATGTGTTTATCTAAAGTTGTAATATTTCTTTTATTCATCAGTCATGTGTAGTTACATAATACACACACTGTTATTTTTAAAAAGATACCTGCAGTACATATAATCTAAATTTTTCATTTAACATTATGGAAAGAAAGAAGGATATATCCCAGAGAAAGCGAAGAATAGTGTTAGCTCTAAAAAATGCAGAAAATTCAGATAGGAAAATAGCAAATAAACTGTTCACTGACAAGCAAAACAATGGGAAACATATTAAAAAAGTCGAGAGATACTGGAATATGAAGACTGTCACAATTGTGTTCAAAAGAAGGTACAAGCCCCAACTATGCAAGCAAGTAAAAATACAACAAAAGAGAGAAAGAAAATGAGTTTGGATCAGATTGCTTCCAAAACTGAACAGTGTTTTAAGAAGACTATTTCACATTAAATTGTGCTTAGATCTTGTTTTGAAAAAAAGAACTCCAAGAAAAAGTCTTTTCTGACTAAAAAACACTTCACAGATAGGATTGTTTGTAAAGATGTATGAAAACTGGACCATGGAAGACTGGGACACGATAACTTTCTCTGACAAAAATAAGTTAATATTTATGATAGTGAACATAGCTTCAAACTCTGGATTGAGACACGAGAGGTAGTGAAGAGTGACTGTGTTACAAACCCAAAATGTTCTCTGTAAGTGTTATGGTGTGGGGTGCTTTTATACCAAAGGAATTTGAATGGTCAAAGTATATAAAAATACTACAGTGGTGCAGTGTAATGAAGAATCACTGAAAAGGAAGTAATCAACACAGCTTGGGACCATTACAGTGGTTCAAATGTTGGGACATTTATTTGCAAAATGTCAGTGTCATTTGCCACCAATTAGGGGCTACACAGCAATGCCTGTAAGACTTACGTTTCCAGAGAGCCTGGTGACTAGAAAAATCTCCTGTCATGAACACCACTGAGAACAGTTGGTCAGTAATGTCAAGAAAGCAGTGGCAGTGCTGCTGTGCATCTAAAATTGAGCCTATATAGTAGTTTGTGTCTGCTACCATAAAATTGAGCCTGCATTGCTTGAAAGTTTTGTTTATACATTGCTGAGAAAAGTTCAGTCTCTCAAGAATGCCAATGAGGAGTACACTAAATACTCAGATGTTAATTTTGTTAAGGTAAATTAACCTAAATATATTACATGTTAAGCTACATTTAATAAAACTCTTATTACCACAACCAATGTTGTTTTGAAAGTTCAAAACTCCACATTACTGATGAAAAAAAAGAGCTAGGATATTTTTTTGGACCACTGAGTATAGTTAGATGTAAGATACAAGAAGTGCCACTTCTGTAGTGCAATCATGGTATTCGTGAATATGCACATCTTATTTTAGTTAGAATATCTGCAATCTGGACAAGACATTTACAATAGCCTGTGAGCTATTGAAGTACCATGATGTGGCCCACAGAAAGTGTAATGCATCTAAATTAAAGTAAACTAGTTATTATATTAAAAACTATGAATGGAATGAAAATAATGATTGAGAGGACAGACCAAAACTGACCTAAAAGATGGAGTAATGGGCAGAAGACTGAATTATAAAAAGGAAGTGACTATTGCAGATCTAAGAACAGCTCAGTATTAGATATAGGAACAGTTTTGTAATTCACATAACACTTCTCTTTTTTATAATTCACAGAATTCATTATGCTGTTCCTTTATCTCATACAACCTTACCAATTCCTACACTTCACACATATGTGCATCTTCCGTGTTTGACCTCAAATATGAAGATTCTTACCTGTGCCCCCCCCCCCCCCCCCCCCTGCTTTGAGAAAACTAAAATGTTCAGCATTTTACATTAAAAAAAAGTTACATTTACTGTTAGGATACTGATCTCAGTAATAATTAATATTAAAAAATTTTACTTAGCAATGCAAGGTTATCTATTTTACTCTGCTATAGTGTAAAGCAGTAACAGCTCGTGACCCAAAAAGATGGTGCTGCACTTTACTCACCACAAAAAATGTTAACAAAGGAGGGAAAATATCTCAAGCATTTGCAATCCATAATATAAACTCATCACTTGCTTGTGTCATTGTAGCATCTTCTTATAATAACATCAAAATATGCACTCAGAATAAAGTGTTCCTTTGCAGAATGAAAGAAATTAACAGGAATTGCAAGTGTATTTGCGGAAAAAGTAATAAGCCTGCCTTACTAACCTTTTTCAGTAGCGCCAATGTTAATGCCATTCATTTGTATCTCTACCACTTGACGTGGTGGTGATCATTTGTAGAGGAATTCCATACTTCTTTCTATCTTTTTTTTTAAGTTTTCAACTGGAATTTCTAAAATGAAGTCTTGTTCAGTAGAGAGCAACGCAAGTGCTAACAGTTTTTCATGTTCCGTAGTATTCCATAAGGAGGTTAAAGGAGGTTTTCTGTGATGGATAACAATGTTCTGCTTTTGACATGGTCATTGTAATTACTACTTTAAAGAGTTTCACAGGTCTGCCCAGTGTATCACAAAGATTACTAGTTATCTAATACAGCAGGCTCAAAACTGCACACATACTTTCAAACTCCCCTCTTTCATAAATACAAAGAGTTCCCTTCAAAGTTTCTTTGCAAAATAGCAAGCAACAGCAGTTCTGAAAGAAGTTTCTGGAAAACTGGAAGAGTAAGTTGTGAACTTCTGTGGTAGAAAGAGAGAGGCAGCAACTAGGTGTTGCCTCATATACAGTGTCACCTATATCTTTTGCATCCGACAGTAGATTGGACACCACTGCTCCATCTTCATTTATTATTCTTTTATGATACTTATGCAGATTTGTTGAATTTCCAATCATGCCTTCCCTAATGTTTGCAATTTCATGTTCAAAAACTGATACCTGATGTTATGCCTAAGTTATGTCAAATACCTTTTCTGTAGTTGTGTACAAAAAATATCCACATTAATCATAATTTACCAAATAGGAGAATCAAAACTGCTAAGGTGCAGGATAATCATAACACAGTTTATCCTCATTGACTATATTATTTATTTAATTTGACCTGATTAGGACCATCAGGTCTTCTCTTACATCAGACCATGGCTTCACACATAAAGTACCTATTTTACATCACAGATAATCTAAGATATAACCATTTTAATGTAACAAACAGCAGTAAAATGATTTCAGTGTCTATACTGACAATGTGAGTAAATAATACTGACTAGAAACTAAAAAACTTAATTCTGGCAGTACTCACCCAATTATTGATGTTTCTGCCACTAACAGTAATAGTGATAGTAGTAATAATAATAATAATAATAATATCACCAATGATAATGGCAGATATAAAAAGAATTTATAATAGTATAAATAGATGTTTTCTGATATAGTTGAGTTCTGGGGAAAGAAACGGGGATTACACCAGCTAAGAATACTTGTTGAAAAAATGTATGTACAAGGATAATATGTGCATGCAGGTACAATGGTTATCAGTACTGCTGCTTTACTAGATATGTCAGTGTCTTCTGAACTTGTAGATGTTATTCCATTCTCTAGCTTGATGCAGGGGGCTATTCCAGAGTCGGGTTCCTGCTACTGAGAAGGACGTTGATGGACTGGGACTGAATGAATTTTGTTCTGATGGGAACAGGTGTTTCTGCCATGTTGTTCAGACAAAATAATTAAAGTCACAGAGAGATACGGGGGACAGTGTACATTAATAAGACAATAGAGAAGACAGATAATATGGAAATCTCAGTGCTTGTCTACACACAGCCAGGACATGTGTGCATATGATGATAAAATATGAGTTTAAGTTGAACATCGCAGGTACAACATACACAGGAATTCATAACCAGTTGCCGGCATCAAGAGCTTTCCCAAAAAACGCCTTGCAGCATAACTCTGCTGTAATCAATAATTGAAAGTTTAAGTGTTTGTACTAGTTTCTTTTTTAGGCCAAATGGAAGAGCTTTTTATGTTTTTGTAGGGCATGGAGGTATTCTGATACCTTCTTGCACATGCTCAGTCCAATTTAGATTTTCATTGTTAGTACTTATAGACTTTACTGAAGGTGAGAAGTAGGTATTTTTCTCATTGAGTGTTAAAGATGGTAGGGATTCCCTATATTTCAGATTAATGAAACCAGAATGACCAACCAGTACTGTTTGGGTTTTGGATGGGTTGAGCTTTAATACTACATCCTGTGCTCCTTTAGATAGTGCGCATGGGGTGGTATTGAGATTCTTGATAGTTTTCTCCAGTTTTATTGGTTTTGCACTTCGATACAGCTCGAGGTCATCAGCATACATGTGATTTTGACAGCAGGACAAAACTGATGACACATCATTGACATACAATGAAAATAGTATAGGACCTAATATTGAACCCTAGGAGTTGTCTGATGTTACCTATCCTCATTGTGATTTTATGATGCTAGACAAGACACATTGTTGGCAAGACATTAGGTATGAGTGAAATCATTGCACTGTACATCGGCAAGTAAAAGGTCAAAGTTGACACGGTCAAAGGCTTTGCCAAAGTCTAAGAAGCACATGATACTGTCTCTTGTGGATCCATGGCAAACTTCAGGTCACCCATTTCATCAAATAGGTATTCATCTAGTAGGTTGTTCATTGTTAGCTGGTCTGCACTATATATATTTCAAGGCATTGGATAGCACAAGAACCATGCAAATAGGTCAACAATCAGAGAATGTTGTGGCAACGTTGTTTTTGTTAGTGGCTTAACTAGTCTTTGTATCCAGGCCTCAAGAAAACTTGTGGTTAAGGAGTGAAAAATGTAATGTCACATGGCTAGGGCCTCCTGTCGGATAGGCTGGTCACCTGTGTAAGCATTTTTTGTTGACCCCACTTCAGGGACTTGTGTGTCGAGGTTAAGGAGTACTGTAATTGATGACATCTTTTATTGGGAACAATAATGAGACAGTAATGAGCTTCATTATTTGCACTGTGATGTCATTGTGTCCAGTAGATGCTGACCAGACATGCATGATTGCAAATAACACACTTTTGATAGAATTTTTGTGGCTGTAGTTGTTTACTTCCGTGGGGTAATCAATAAGCATCTGTTTTGATTGTGGTTCAGTTGTGGTTGTAGGTAATATGAAATACTGGTCCATTTCTCTGGCTGGGACAAAGGGATTAGCTATAACTTTTACTTTGTCTATACCAAGACCATGCAGTTTTTCTACAGGATAACTGCTTAGGTTTTGTTATAGATTAATGGATGAGCATGCCTGAGTTTTGCATTTCTCACAGCTTGACTGACTCTGTTTGGCTTCTGCTTGTAAGCAGCATGAGTTTCAGGCATGGAGTGCAGTTTTTATGTCTGGTATATAGTGTTTCTGAGATTCATGAGCTGTCTCACTTCTTCAGTTTGCCATTGTGTGGGTTTGCTTCTTACTTTTGTGGTCTTTGCGGAAGCATAGTTGTTATATAATTCTGCGAGATTATTAGTAAATATATGGAGTTTCTTGGTTCAAATGGCTCTGAGCACTATGGGACTCAACATCTGTGGTCATCAGTCCCCTAGAACTTAGAACTACTTAAACCTAACTAACCTAAGGACATCACAAACATCCATGCCCGAGGCAGGATTCGAAACTGCGACCGTAGCAGCCGCGCAGTTCTGGACTGAGTGCCTAGAACCACTAAACCACCGCAGCCGGTGGAGTTTCTTCTTTCTATCTCATAAGGGCATAAAAGATGTCCCCCAAATTACTTCTTGCACCTCAGCTGCAAATTCAGATGAATTGATGTCTTTCAAGTGTCAGTATGTTGTCAGTTTTGGTCTCTTTCTAGGACATTCTAGTGAGTATGTCATGACAATTATGACATAAACAGATATGCCAGTTGTAGGTATTTGAGAGATTTGGGAATTTTGTTGCAAATATATCTATGAAAGTGTGACCACTCTTTGTGTGATGGGTAGGAGCCACCTGAAGAAGTGACAGTTTTGAAGAAGAAGAAAGCATCCACTGAAATTTCACACTAGAGGAACCATTGTATAAAAAATTTATGTTAGTGCCACCAACTATAATTATATGCTCATATGTCAACTTGAGTCTTGAAAGGCTCGTTCTGAAGCAGGCAAACTTGCCTCCTTTAGAAAGTTTGCAGAGGGTTCACACGAGCTGCTTTCTATCATGGGTTGTGATTTCCATGAGCACCTATTCCACTTGTTTACCTTCATTATTTTGGATGTGTGTAGTGCAATAGGTAATAAATCAAAGCATATGTGTGTCCCTACTCCACCCCCTTGCCTGTTACATCTGTCATGTCTTAGAAGGATGCAGCCATCTAGATTTACTGAGCTTGTAGGGAATGCTTGGTTTGAGCCACGTCTTTAACAGAAGTCTTACATGGATGTCTGTGTGTTGAAATATATGAAGGAACTTGTTGAGACGATCTGCCAGAGACTGGACATTTTCATGTGCAATGTGGAGCTTCATACATTTAGATGCAGAACTTGTGAGGTTACCACTGCTAGATATTAGGAACTCTGGGTCAGGTGCTGGTGAAGGAATGGGCATAGTGAAGCACACTGAGATAGCCAAGTGCAGGATCCTGGAAGGGAAAACTGCAGGTACCTTCAGAGAAGTGAGAGGCTTTGAGGCTAAGGCCAGTGAACTTTGCAGCAGTCATCAAACAGTCAGGGATAGGAAAAGAAGCTTTCTAAATAGAGCTAGAATAATCTGTAAGCAATGGTACTGAAAAGCAAGGTAAATGGAATAAACACAGAGTACACTATTAATGACACTTATTATGAGTAATGATAATAATATGATGATAAATTGCTAAAAAAATGAAAGTAAGACTAAGTTGGTGCAGTAATTAATAAAGAAAATAAGAAACAATAGAAACAGGAATTAATAATGAAGTAAAACAAAACATTTTAAACTGGTTATGTTATGATCAGCTAAAATCTACAATAACGATGTAAACACACAAGCTTGCAGCAGCAAGAGTTGGAATGTTCTTAACTCCTAAGGCATAGAGTTTCAAGTTCATTTGCATTGCAAACTAATGTTTTTCCATTTTGGATCTCCTGCACTATCGTGCCTTCATTTTGTCATATATTTTGTTGCCCAATCTTGAAATCACATTGTTCAAAATTTTCAATCCTTTTCTATTGTTAGACCTAAAATAACAGATTTCTTCTTCACTCTGAAGATTTCTGACCTTTTCCTGTAGGACATGAACTTCACTATTATTGGTGTAGGTTTTGTAGATGCTGGTATCCTATGTCCCACTCTATGACTTCTGTCTGTGTCATTCATTGTCACTTTCAGACCTAGCTTCTTGCAGGCAAGATTCATCTCTAATTTATCTGCATTTTCTCCTATGTGCTGTCCTCTGGAATTTCAAACATCTGAGTTTATTGCATTTCAGATATTGTTCAAGTTCATCAGACTTCTTGACCGTTTCTGTTCAAGCATTCGTGCCCTATCCTCAGTTTTTTTCAGTGATTTGCTCAGAGCATCAATCTCACTTATGTTTGCTTCCACAGTTTGCTGTATTTTGTATGACATTGCTGAAATTACAGCTTCAGTGATGGTCTGGACAACAAGCCCCAGCCTGTCCTGTGCATATAGACTGACACTGCTCTCAGCCTTGATGAATGCAGCAATATCAGAAATGCCAGGCGATGCAGCCACAACTCCAGGTATTATCTCGACCCCAGCATTTTTGGCAGCCTGGCCATTGATGGTGCTGCACATTGTTCAGTCATTTTCGATTTTGAGAACAAATACATGCAGTGTATAAAAATGAATTGCTAATATGACAATAGGCACTCTTGACATGAATTTTGAACTTGTAAAACAACCTAACTGCTTAATATTCAGCTTCAACACTACAAAATTTCAGGTAAACTTGTGAGCCAAGCTAGTACACATCACTCACTTGCTGCCATTTCATTATTATATTACATTATTAATGTACTTAGAGGTATCATTCCTACACTCCTGGAAATTTGAAATAAGAACACCGTGAATTCATTGTCCCAGGAAGGGGAAACTTTATTGACACATTCCTGGGGTCAGATACATCACATGATCACACTGACAGAACCACAGGCACATAGACACAGGCAACAGAGCATGCACAATGTCGGCACTGGTACAGTGTATATCCACCTTTTGCAGCAATGCAGGCTGCTATTCTCCCATGGAGACGATCGTGGAGATGCTGGATGTAGTCCTGTGGAACGGCTTGCCATGCCATTTCCACCTGGCGCCTCAGTTGGACCAGCATTCGTGCTGGACTTGCAGACTGCGTGAGACAACGCTACATCCAGTCCCAAACATGCTCAATGGGGGACAGATCTGGAGATCTTGCTGGCCAGGGTAGTTGACTTACACCTTCTAGAGCACGTTGGGTGGCACGGGACACATGCGGACGTGCATTGTCCTGTTGGAACAGCAAGTTCCCTTGCCGGTCTAGGAATGGTAGAATGAGGGGTTCGATGACAGTTTGGATGTACCGTGCACTATTCAGTGTCCCCTCGACGATCACCAGAGGTGTACGGCCAGTGTAGGAGATCGCTCCCCACACCATGATGCCGGGTGTTGTCCCTGTGTGCCTCGGTCGTATGCAGTCCTGATTGTGGCGCTCACCTGCACGGTGCCAAACACGCATACGACCATCATTGGCACCAAGGCAGAAGCGACTCTCATCGCTGAAGACGACACGTCTCCATTCGTCCCTCCATTCACGCCTGTCGCGACACCACTGGAGGCAGGCTGCACGATGTTGGGGCGTGAGCGGAAGACGGCCTAACGGTGTGCGGGACCGTAGCCCAGCTTCATGGAGACGGTTGCGAATGGTCCTCGCCGATACCCAAGGAGCAACAGTGTCGCTAATTTGCTGGGAAGTGGCGGTGCGGTCCCCTACGGCACTGCGTAGGATCCTCTGGTCTTGGCGTGCATCCGTGCGTCGCTGCGGTCCGGTCCCAGGTCGACGGGCACATGCACCTTCCGCCGACCACTGGCGACAACATCGATGTACTGTGGAGACCTCACGCCCCACGTGTTGAGCAATTCGGCGGTACGTCCACCCGGCCTCCCGCATGCCCACTATACGCCCTCGCTCAAAGTCCGTCAACTGCACATGCGGTTCACGTCAACGCTGACGCGGCATGCTACCAGTGTTAAAGACTGCGATGGAGCTCCGTATGCCACGGCAAACTGGCTGACACAAACGGCGGCGGTGCACAAATGCTGCGCAGCTATCGCCATTTGACGGCCAACACCGCGGTTCCTGGTGTGTCCGCTGTGCCGTGCGTGTGATCATTGCTTGTACAGCCCTCTCACAGTGTCCAGAGCAAGTATGGTGGGTCTGACACACCGGAGTCAATGTGTTCTTTTTTCCATTTCCAGGAGTGTATATTCAAAAACAGTATTGACACTCTTTCATTGGAAATTCCAATGAGTAGGCAAAAAACATGACAGCCATTTTCATACTATTTCACTAAGGGTTTCTGTTCTTTGTGGAAATGCTGGAAAGGAGCTATGAAGTCCCTAATGTTTAGTGAAAAATGTTCACATATTTTTATTAATGGAAGTGTCTGGAAGCATAACCAGATTCAGGTAGTGACCATAACAATGAATTACGGAGAAGAAATGAAAACGTTTTCCTTAAGAAGAGCCTACACCCATTGTGATGAGCCACTCATGATTTCTAAATCATTGTACATTTGCGCTACTAGTTTGTGTGAACAGTTTTTGAAATTATGATTTATCTGCTCTGTGATGTACACTGTCAAAGAGTGTGCACAATGCTTTTCTGGTTCTATGATGGCCCAAAACCTTTCAGCTGGTCTTCCAATAATGATGTACCTACATGCGATAACTATCTGGAAAAAACAGGTTACATCACAGGTTTCACCATCTGCTGCAACCAGAAACTCTAAATCCCTAATTTCCTTTATAATTTCCTCTTGCTAAACTAGAAGCACACATTGCGGGAGTTCATTCTGGATGGTTTTGGAGGTGGTTTTGAAAATCGTTGCTTTCCTAAATGTGATTTTAATACTGAGTCTACTTCTGCACCAAAATTAATCAAGGCATTAAAAATGCCAGGACTGGAACATGATTCAGTCTGTTCATGTTGGTTGAGGGCAAGTTCCAATGCATGACAGAAACAAATAGTAACTAGATTTAGTATGTATCTATTATTGGTAACATTTTAAATGTGTAGTGGCATAGTGGCATAGTGGTGTAGACTTACTGTCTAATTCAACAGTTGTATTTACTTTCTGACAATCTCTTTGTTATGTCTATCTGCAACTCATAATCTTTGCTATATGGTGAGTAGCAACTATTCTTTTCGTTGTTGTATTTGTGTTGCGTACAATTGCTACATTCAAAATGTCATTCACATGGTCCAAGTAAAGTTCATGTTTCTTAATTTTGTCATAGAGGATGAATGTCACAGAATCCATGTTTAGTCCATGAAAGCTCTCCTTCAAATACTAAACATGGAACATGAAACAAATCACAACCACACAGGCATTTGGGCTTACTTTTTGGATCAGAGCTATATTTTCTACTGAACTGATGACTTTTCATTTTATCTGTCTGGAAAATCATTAAACTAGGAGTTGGTCTACCTACGTTCTTGGTTTCTAATATTTTTTTCAAATTTGCTTGAAATGACAGATTGAGAGGACAAAAAAACTATGTGATTCATTATTTCATGTAATCACTTTTCTCATAATTCTCTGTAGTAGACACTAAAATAACAAGTACAACGGCCAGGAAATAATTACTGTACTCACAGCTACACATGAACTGGTAATGAACCCCAGTTTGTTTGAAGATCTGACAGCTCTGGTTCTCTTCAGGAGGAGGGTGATGGGCAAGCCACTGAGTGCTACTTCTTTGCCGGCCCAAGGTACTGGCTGTGTTACTCTTTTCTGGCACTATTTGTTCATTTGTTGTGGTAAAGTAGGGCTTTATTTTATATCTCCTAATTAAGAATTTATTTGGAAGTGATTAAAGGGGACACTTCCAACATTCACCTTACAACTTGCCATCACTGTTTGCCACTTGATTGCATGAAGTACAGTCACCATACTGTTGCACACTGCAACTGCAAGCTGCTCCATCAGTCACTCCATGATAGGACTTACCAGTGACTTCATGCTATTTTGCAGGTTGCATCCACATGTTTAGTCATTCTCACGGCATGATTAGGAGGTTTTGTCTTGTTTGCATGTCATCGGGGGCAAATGCTGCTCAGCTTGTTCTTGGCTACTGCCTCCTCTCTCAGGTGGCTGGAGTGCTGTTTATACACCAAAGACCGATATACAAATATGTTGTTGCCAAGAATTTTCAGTGTACCGTACGTCACTCACTCCCCTCCCCTCCCAGGTTGAACTGGCGATAAACTTTGGCTCAGTGATAAGGATGGAGGAGGAGTAATTTAAGAGGTCCTGTAGCTGAGGGTTGTTCTGCTGAGTCTGTGGTGCTTGTTTAAGTTCATCATGGATAAGATGGCACCGATGAATGACATGTGGTCAGTGACTATATTGTCTGTGCCTTTCACTTGATGGACATCTATGATGAATTGTCTGATGTATTCATGGTGATGGTAATGGCAGAGGCACTTGTTCTTTGGTGGGCAACAGATGGTGTTGGCTATATAAATATAAATGACCAGGGAGCATCCTTCAGTAAATTCTCTGAAATATTGTATGGCCCTGTAAATGGTCAGATCATTACAGAGAGAGAGAAAGAGAGAGAGAGAGAGAGAGAGAGAGAGAGAGAGGGGGGGGGGGGCGGGGGTTACTATTAGTAACTCCTTAATTATGCTGTTCCACAAACTCGGTGTGTGCACCATGATACTTGTCTTATCATATTTCACTTCATGATTATGTTGCAATAGTCTATGTCTGTCCATAGTAACTGATGACACAGTCACATGATTGCAGTATGCACACAATGTTGGAGACCTATATCATCTTTAACATTACAAAGAAGTCTTTATCTTTGTTGATGAGGGTGAAATATACTTGATACCATGTTTCATAAGCTGACTACCTGCACTGTCCCTTGGTCAGCTTATGGGAGAGTAAGCACGAGGGTTGACTGAACCTGTCAACCTCTTTCTGAAGCTCCTATCACTAAACTGCTAACATCAGCAATGATGGAGAGGGGAGCTTCTGGAATTAGATGAGGTAAGGTGGTTGCCTGAAACAGACCATCCTTGATCACTTGGAAGGCATGCTGCATGTCCATGATCCATGTGAGCTTCCTGTGGCTGGTTGTACTTTTGCCTTTGAGGGCCTGTATTAAGGTTTCGTGCAGGGCAGCAGCATGCAGCAAGAGACAGCGATATAAATTGACCATTCCAAAGAAACGGCAGAGTTCATGGATGGTGGCAGTGGTTAGGAATAAGCTCAGTGCACATCACAGATGGGCAGATGCCAGAAGCATTTACGGTGTGGCCAAAGAAGGTGACTTGTTCCTGACAGAGATGACATTTGTCAGTGTTGATCACTATACAGTTGACACTGAGACCATCAAGAACAAGTTCAAGGTGGGTGGAGTGTGAGTCCATGAATGGTGAAAAAATGAGGATGTCATCCAAATATGGGTACCAAGAAGGAAATTTAAAAACCAGGCTGTCAATATAGCATTGCCAGGTTTGTGTTGCATTTTTTAGTCCATAAGGCATAAAAAGGAACTCAAACCATCCAAAATGCGTGGATATGGTAGTTGTGAATGTCATCTTTGTACATCAGTATCTGCAGATATGCCTTCTTACAATAAGTTGCCCTGAACACTTTACTGCTAGCTAGATAGTGTGTGAAGTCTTGTATATTAGGGACCGGGTAAATGCCCACGATTGTGCAAGCATTCTAGCCACAATAGTTCCCACAAAGTCTGGTCGAGATGTCCTTTTATGGACAAGGCAGGTGGATGAGGCTCAGCTGCTTTCTGATTATTGAATGATGCCAGCCTGTAACAATCTGTCTATCATTACCTTCACTGTGCAGAGGTGGTCTGGGGCCCTGACTAACCACTGGGCTGCAAGTAGTGTTTATTTGGTGCAAAGTGCTGTTGTTGATGGCTGACAAGATAAAAAGATCATGCAAGGTGGGGCCACTGGTTGAGCATTTGTCAGAGTGGCCACATGGAGGTCAGTGTCCTAGGCATCCAAAATGATGTACGATCTCAGCTGTAGCCTGGATTTGAGTTGCCTGAGCAAGACAGTAGTCTGCATATGCATGGTGTAGACAGTGAACTGCAGAAGTTTGGATACAATATGGCAGACAGTACTGCACGCAGGTGCTGGCTCAACATGGGCAGCAGCATACTGTGCTGGCACGGGTGCAGCATGGGTGAGGCTGTTCTACACAGGTGTAGGTGTAGAATGGGAGATGGTACACTGCACAGGCGTGGTGAGTGACAGTAGCACTAGTGTGGCAGGGATGATGTCAGGTGGTGAAGGAACAGGCATGGAATAAGCAGCAGGTAATGCACTGAACTGTGTAAACAATGAGACAGGGGTGGTTGCTTCAGGTGAGCTGAGGTATCAGGTGACAGGTGCAGGTCCATAAGTACAGGTGGTGAGTGAGGAACAGAGTTGCTTGAAGGTGGAGAGAGCCTCTGCGACTTCTGCTTGTGCTCCTTGGATGCATCTGTTTAGTGACAAGTTGTCCTTTTGGAGGCGAGTAAGGATCTCTTGCTTGTCCGTACGCTGTTGACAGACATGTAATAAGCAGTCAGTGCAGTCCATACACTGTTGTACAAACCATTCTGAGGGCATGGCTGAAGGCAAAGGAGTGTTGACATCATCACTTTGGGGTGGTGAGGCGGCCGGGGCAAATGTACTGTCAGCAGCTTGGTTAGGAGGCATGTGGGTGAGTTCATTTGCATGCAGTAAGGCACACAGTGAAAGGCCCATAGGAAATCAGGACACAGAACTAGCTCAGTAACATCAGCGATGATGAATGACCACATGAAGAGTACAGTGAAGCCGAAGTCTAGGGTCCCTATCTGGGTGCCCATAACAGTGATAGGAGAATCATTAGCAGCTGTCAAGCGAAGTCGCAAGCCTTCATATGTAGACAAGACTGGCTTATGAGGTGCTGTGCTGATCTGCAATCCATTGTTGGCCACAAAACATAGACTGCTGATGAGGTCAAGGACATACAGATGGTTGTTGGGAGTGATATTGGAAGCTGGCAGGCAGGTGCCAACTTTGTGTGTATCAAAGCAGCTTACATGTCACTCACAGTACAAGGGCACCTCTTGCACACTGTGAGGAAAGTTTTGGTATTTGCAAGGTTTGCAACAGAGGCATGTAGTGTCACCAAAGCGGGCATGGTACTGACAGAGATGAGATTGCGTGTACACAGTTGCCGATGTTCTGGGAGTGAGAGCTGGAGTTGAGTTTTTTTTGTAAACAGAGAGGGCAGGAACACTCAGTGACTGTCAGTGGCATCAGGAGGTTACACATGTGGCAGTGCATTGTGTGTATCAATGCCATTATTGGGGGCTTTGTTGGTACTGAGCCTATGTTAAGAAGCAGTGAAAATGCAGTTGGTCAGTGACAGGTGGGCGTCAAATGATTGGTTACTAGTGGCGATTAAATTCATCTGCAACTGGAAAGGGAGACTGACAATCAAATTCATCCACAGCACCTCACTGTGCATGATGGCTGGATCTATTTTGCAGTGAAGACGATGCCACAATTTGGAGGAGATCCTCTCCTGTAAATGTTCAATGTAAATTAACTTGTGTAGTTGCTCTTTGGGAGTCCAGAAGAGATGCTGTAAGGGCGTTGTTTTTGTGGTCCCATACTTGTCTGTAGATGGAATTGCCAGAACGATGTTGTAATAACGGCAGCATGGGTGCCAAGGTGACTAAGTAGAGTGACGTCCTTCATGTCACCCTTACAATGGTGCTGGAGGCGTACATGCTTTTAGTGGGGCAAGCCACAGGTATGGGTTGTCCATATGGAATGTGAACCATGAAGCAGTCAACTTTTTGGTTCAGTAATGTGGTTGGAGTATGGCCTCACAGCACAGAGAGAACTGTGGGTGAGCGGTGGGCAATAATGCCGCTGGTTGCATGGACTGGAGGATGGATGACCCAACACACCTCGCAAATGAGGTGGTGTGCATTTCAGTCACACAGGTGTCCAGTGTGTACAATGACTGGCTGTGATGCAGTCAGCATGGATCAATAGTCTAGGCCATGAAATTGTTGACAGAATGTAGGGGTAGAAGAGTCCATAACAAAGACAATAAGCAGACTGCCAGTTGCATTGAATTGTAGTGCCCCTGTGATTTGGAATGAAGTTGCACTGTGAGAAATGTCACAGTCACCTCTAATCACTTGGGTAGCATATGGTTCAATGTTCATGTCAGTCAATAGCAAAGAGTGTAAGAGGTCAATGATATTTGTGGTCAGTGTAACACAGTGGGGGTGTGATGGCCACATTGTTGTGACAAAAATTTGTACTATTTTAGCAGTCATTCGAAATTTGGTGTCACCAGTGTGGGAGGCCAGTACATAGCAATAGAGAGTGATAGATTACACAGTGGTATGGAGCACATAACATGCTTTGGTTTATAGAAACTCAGTCAATACAAGAATACCTGACATAACAGAATAGAGTCACAGAGTGAACTGAACTGCTCCTGTCAAGCCATAGCTCTAGTGTATCAAGATAAAAAACACCAGTTAGAGTTGCTTCACCAAAAAAAGAAAGACCCATAATCTTTCCTCCACTGGGATATGTCACACAAAACATTCAATTTAGGGGAGTCTCATTGCAACTGTACCATCTCATGGGGATTTGCTGACCCCAAGATGTGCACAGTATATAGGTTCATATTTCCTTCATGGAAGGTTTCATACATACCTTACAGGACCAGCACTTTTAGAAGAAAGGGCATTGTAGAGAAATGGTTTAAGCTCAGGCCAGTGTACTATTATCACAATGAATTTTCACTCTGCAGCAAAGTAGGTTCTAATTTGAAACATACTGGCCAGTTAAACCTGTGTGCCAACCAGCACTCAAAACCTGAACTTTTGCTTTCCATGGTCAAAATGCTCTACTGAGTGAACTACCCATGCACACTCCACCACAAAGTGGAAATTCATTCTGGAAACAGTTCTCTAGGCTGTAGCTAAGCCATTTCTCTGGAGTATTTTTTTTTTTTTTTTTTCAAAGTGTGCTTGTTCCTCAAGGTCTGAAGAAGAACTTTTGTGAACTTTTGAAAGTAAAAGAGAGATACTTCCAGAAGTGAATTTGTTAGGTTGGTAAATATGTTGTGCCTGGACAGCTCAGTCAGCAGAGCATTTTGCCCATGATGCAAATTTTCAGGTTTGAATACCTATCCAACAAACAGTTTTAGTGTGCCAGGAACTTTCCAATCAGTGCACACTACACTGCAGACATATACTGTATTCACTTAATCTTATACCTCTAAAATATTCAGATGATAGTAATACATTGAGGATTCATTCATGTCCTTGTGAAACAATGGAAAGTCTAGGGTGGAATGACAACAATATGGAGAAGATAGATTGCTATTCGCCATGAAGAGGATGCTTTGTGTCGCAAACAGGCACAATGAACAAGACTACTCAAATATTAAAGTTTTGAGACAAACTCCTTCTTCTGCAATAGAAAACAGAGTGCCTGAGACAGTGGCCATGTGTGTGAATTGTGCTGTAAGAATATGTGTGTTCTTCTACAGAAGAAAATCTTTAATATTTTAGCAGTCTTTTTTGCTCTTCCCTTTGACTCAACACCTCCCCTATAAGGCGAGTAGCAATCTATCCCCTTTATATTGTTACAATATTATGAAAGTTCCATGTTGTTGTTATTCCCTCCTGTCACTCTGTGATTAGTAAGTTGTCTCACTATTTTAATGTAAAAGATAATGTCTGCCGGACTTATAAAGCATAAGGATTTACCTCCAATTTCTAGTGCACCCCTTATACTTTTTGGTAATAGATCAGTTATTTAGCTGTACGTGATGAGTAGTATATGACCTCTTATGAACAGTGTCCACTGGCTAGTGTGAAACTCACAACCTTATGAGGTAGCTTTATTTGCACTTGCTTTGCCACAGTGTTAACCAAGGATTAAAAAATGGCAAAATAGGACCTTCAAAAAAACCCTCATGTTTGTTTAGCCAGTAGCAGTTCCTGTCTCAGTCATGTTTAACAGAAAAGGAAAAGAGTGAAATGCTTCATATACCCCAAACAATGTCTGTGATATCAATAATTTAAAATTAGCAAACAGATTGAGTCAGTTAATCTTACAAATGTAATTACTTCAGTTGCCAGAATAAGAGAGTCATCCTCCAAAACACTAGACTATTTAATAATCAGTAAATAAGGTGAAGACAGTATTCATTTCAGTAAGCTGAAATTCCACTAATCTGATCATTATTGCCAGAAAATTGACTACATATATGTGGATTTTCTAGCAATTGGAATAATTATTGAGCAGAAGTGAGGCCCAAACACTAAAATCATCTCTATATATTTACAAAGTGTCTGGGCTGTACATTTTCTAAAAAATATATACAAGTGGAAAGCAAAGTTTCGAATCAGAGCTACCAAATCTTAGAAACTGGTCTACATTGATACAATAGCACAGTCACTAAACATAACCCATGCCTATGGGAAACTCATTAACATACACCACAAAACATGTGCAAACATGAAGGGTAAGCAATACATATAATGTATGAAGATCTCAAAAAATGTACAAATGAAATGGTTAAATGAGTTACATATCTTATGAATTATGCTATCAAGGAAGGTATGCATTCCAGCACACTGGAAAGGAATATAGGTCAACACATAAAAAAAAGAATCAAAGGAACAAGCATCAAACATAGTTGGAGGTTTTATTTTTTTCACACCTTTAATGGGGATGATGTCTCCTTAGTCGAGGTCACTAACATACACCTGCATTGTTTTGCTGACTCAGAGATAGTGGGTTTTAATCCTGGTGGTGGAAGAAATTTTTGTGGCCAGGATTTGGCTGGAAAAGGGTGAAGTGGTAGTGGCAGGAAATCCTTAATTAATATATTTTGTGTCAGTGCTCCAGATTAAATTTAAGATCTCTCTGCAGTGTCTCATTAAGTAATGGCATGTGACACTGTTGGTGGTGACCCATACATAGGATGGGTGTTTGGTATTGTTTGAAAGGAGCAGCCTACATGCTAGCACCAGTTTTGACCTTCTCCCTCCTCTCCTCATCGTACAAAACATCACAGCACACACTCATTAGAGACACCTACGCTCAACAGGTACACTTAAGGCACAACTCTCACAGATTTCAATGCAAGGAGAAAGAAAACTTTCTGATTAGATAGTTGAACCTACCCCTCAGATTCTCCTAGCCAACAATGCTTTACATCAGTTCCTTTCCATTGTAGAGAGGGTATCTTAATGTAAGCTGATTACTAGGTTCTTCAGATGCAGATAGTAATGAAATTGGAATAAAATAGTGTTCATTGTCTCTCACAAAGGTCATGATCATTAAATACATTATATGTGTGCGTGAGCACTTGTATCATTATCTAATTTGTACTCATAATTACACAGCTGTGTCAATTTGTGTGAAATCAGTTTCTTCTGTTCTTCCATTTCTCTCTCTCTCTCTCTCTCTCTCTCTCTCTCTCTCTCTCTCTCTCTCTCTCTCTCTCTCTCTCTCTCGCCTCTCCTCCTCCTCCTCCTCCTCCTCCTCCTCCCACCCCCCTTCAACAGGGAAAAGTGGGTATAGGTTCACTGAGTAGTGTGCGTATTTGCTTTTATTTTTTTATAAATCTTAAATACAAATGATTTTGCTTTCTTTTCAGGCTTGATTTTGATGAGTTCAGAATAGCTGGTCCTGAGCCTGTAAACAACACCTGCATTTATGACCAGTTTCTTGTTACTGGAGGCAGTCCTATAAATGAGATATGTGGAATCAACAAAGGCAACCACAGTAAGCTCAAAAAATACACTGGACAGTAATCTGGTGTTCTTACTTTCATCTCAATTAGCAGACTTGTCATGATTTTTTTCTAAATATTCATTAAACTCTAATATTTTAAATGTGGACTATGCTGTCACATATGGTATCTCAAATGCACATTGGTGATGAGCGTTTGTCTCTCAAAGGTAGTAAAATATAGGATGTGATGAGAGGAGTAAAATTAGGTAACCAAGGATGCAGTGTTACTAGGTAGCAAGCAGAGCAGAGAAAGAAATATAAGAAGTTGTGTAATGCAATTAGACAATTAAATAAGGGGTATAATAACTTTGAGATCAAATCAGAACTCTGTAATTAAATCATCAGTAAACAAATATTGGCTGTGGATGCTGTTACACTTGTTTGGCTGTGGACCCTGTTGCAAGTAAAATACAGGAAGGGTTGCCTTGTTGAGCATTGTATTATGTATGTGATAACCCACCAAATGGTTACAGTCAGAACAAGCATATATTGTATATATGTTATGAAAATGCAGCTGAGTAACTGCTTGTAATGGGTGTTGTATAGGGCAACTGTTGAACACCCTCTCTATCAAAGTAGAATGGAACAGTATGGGTAACATGTCATCTTGTGTTAACTCATTAAAAGATAATGTCAGGGTGACCTTGAAGATGACAGCACACTCACTGGCTTTAACATTTAGAAATGTAATACCTGCTGTCCATATAACTGGTTACATTAACCTGAGATGATCATATCCAGTGGAACCTCACACCATCACCCCAGTATGATGATGAAGAATGCAATATGGTAAATTCTTGCTGGAGCTTCCACACACAGATATTTCAATTTTAACACTGTATACAGAACCAGGATGCATCTAAAATGACAACTTATTGACATTCCTGAGTTCAGCATTGTTACTGGTCAAGCCACTTTCTGTGCCTCTTTCTGCTGCTGTTTCAAGAGAGGCCACAAGTTCACCATGCTGACAGTCCATGGCAACCCAGATGTCATTGCACTGTCTGTGCAAAGCCTTGTTTCATTGACACAAGGTCCATTATGTGGTTGTACAATCTTGCATCTAGTTTGTGCAGTTTCACTGAAATATTAATGACTTATAGATCCATGCATGTAGTACATTACATGATAGTTCCACTTTTGTTGCGTGATGCATTCATGGCACTGTAATTTTAATGGCCATCAGTGTATTGTGGTGCACATACCAAATTTGTGTGACAGCATAATTGAGGAGTTTGTAACAGTCAGTCTCTCTCTCTCTCTCTCTCTCTCTCTCTCTCTCTCTCTCTCTCTCTCTCTCTCTCTCTCTCTCTTCCTCCATAATGATCCTGTAAGATATTTCAAATTGTGTGACCTAGTAATGTCACTGAGAACCAAGAGCAGTAACCTTCCTTCTTTTATTGTTGACTTGTTATGGTAGTGACAAGTCTAACAACTACACTTCTGACAATTCTTTTACTGTTTGCACTTAAATGACAAAAAAATCTACTGAAGACTATTTATGCAGTTAGTACTGTGCAGTTGATTGATTAATTGGTTACTGGCATTTAATTAGAAAAATAGCCACCTTACAAAGTTGTTTTAATGGAATCAGTGGGTTTTTTTGTAAACATCTTTTTTGCTACCAGACAGGCTTATCCTTTATTTATATTATACATGATGAGTTTTGAGAAATGATTCCATTTTAAAGTGATTTGACTCTTTGCACTATGCCATTTTTACGTCATTTTTTCAATGTGTGAAGTTCTGCTCTGTTTTGTTGACTTTACTGCAATATATAAGGAAGTTACAATTTTTAGTTAGTTATTGATTTTCATAAGTTTTTATTGGTGAAACTGAGAAGAACTTGTACTTACAATTTTCTTATGGTCCATTTGTGCAGAGTCTCACACAAGTCAAACGTCACACACAACTTCCTGTACACATTATACATTGAGAATAACTTACATAAACAAACAGTTACAAAGATGTTTTTGGATCTAGTTGGCAGAAATAATGTTACAGCTGTCTCACAGAGTATAATACACTTTTGTCCAGAATATATTTGTTGTTGTTGTTGTTGTGGTCTTCAGTCCTGAGACTGGTTTGATGCAGCTCTCCATGCTACTCTATCCTGTGCAAGCTTCTTCATCTCCCAGTACCTACTGCAACCTACATCCTTCTGAATCTGTTTATTGTATTCATCTCTTGGTCTCCCTCTACGATTTTTACACTCCACACTGCCCTCCAACACTAAATTGGTGATCCCTTGATGCCTCAGAACATGTCCTACCAACCGATCCCTTCTTCTAGTCAAGTTGTGCCACAATCTTCTCTTCTCCCCAATCCTTTTCAATACCTTTTCAATAGTTATGTGATCTACCCATTTAATCTTCAGCATTCTTCTGTAGCACCACATTTCGAAAGCTTCTATTCTCTTCTTGTCCAAACTATTTATCGTCCATGTTTCACTTCCATACATGGCTACACTCCATACAAATGCTTTCAGAAATGACTTCCTGACACTTAAATCTATACTCGATGTTAACAAATTTCTCTTCTTCAGAAATGCTTTCCTTGCCATTGCCAGTCTACATTTGATATCCTCTCTACTTCGACCATCATCAGAATGTATTTATCTTATCAATATTCATTATAATTTGCTTACATCTATTTTAGAATGGTGCCTATTTGTGCATGTTACTATTTTTATTTAAGTATGTTCTCAAAGCAACTGAAGAAATTCAGCAATTCACTTTCAGGTTTTTCATTTAATATTCTCTCTGCCTATTTTCTTGTAATGTGAATATACAAGGTGAACCAGTATGAAATGAGCATTAAGATACAAATGTGTCGATAGGGAACATTTGTTGTGAACGAGCCTTTTTTTTTTTTTTTTTTTTTTTTTTTTTTTTTTTTTTTTTTTTTTTGTTGGTATGAAATCTGTCAAAGATATTTAGTATACATCAAGTCATGGAACAAACAACATCATATGTTTCCATCATGTTAACAATGTCGAATTTTGTAACAGAAAGTGATGATTTGCGGAAAGCATTAATTTTTTTGTTTTCATTTGAAAAAAAGTATTGCAAAGTTGCATCGAATTCTTGTTGAGGCATATGGTGATCATGCTCTATCAGAAGCAACATACAAAAGATGGTTTCAATGGTTCAGAAATAATTATTTTGATGTAAGAAATAAAGAATGTGGAAGGCCATCAAAAAAGTTTGAAAATGCCAAATTGCAAGCAATATTGGATGAAGATGATACTTTGAGTCAGAAGCAAATGGCAGCAATGCTAAATGTTGCAGAACAAACAATTTCTGACCGTTTGAAAGCGACAGGAAAGATCCAAAAGTGTGGAAAATTGGTGTCACATGAATTGAATGAAAGACAGATCAAAAACCGAAAAACCAATTGTAAAATTTTGCTTCAAAGACACGAAAAAAAATCAATTTTGCATCAAATTGTTACTGGCAATGAAAAATGGATTTATTTTAAGAATCATAAATGGGAAAAATCATGGGTTAATCTGGGGCAACCATCAACATCGACTGCAAAACCAGATCGATTGGGCAAGAAGACAATGCTTTGTGTTTGGTGGGATCAGAAAGGTGTGGCATATCATGAGCTTTAAAACCTGGTGAAACAGTGTATACTAATCACTACAGACAACAAATGATCAATGTGAACTATGCATTGATCGAAAAAAGACCAGAATGGGCCAGAAGACATGGCAAAGTAATTTTTTTACACGACAATGCACCTGCACACAAAGCATAACTGGTTCAGGGTACAATCAAAACACTTGGCTGGGAGCTGCTGCCCCACCTGCTGTATTCACCAGACTTGGCCCCTTCCGACTACCATTTGTTTTCATCAATGGGACACGCAATGGCTGAGGAACACTTCAATTCCTATGAAGAAGTCGAAAATTGGGTGTCTGATTGGTTTGCTTCAAAAGACAAACATTTCTATTGACATGGTGTCCACAAATTGCCAGAAAGGTGGTCAAAATGTATAAAAGCAATGGTCAGTACTTTGAATAAAATGTTTTTACTTTTCAATTCAAAATTAATGTTGCATTTTCACAAAAAAACTCTCATTTCATATCGATACATCTGGCACTTTGTGTGATCATAAATTTCCGGAAACCTGGCTGAAAGTAACTTACAAGTTCATGGTGCATTCTATCTGTAATGCTGGAATTCAATATGGTGTTGGCCCACCCTTAGCCTTGATGACAGCCTCCACTCTTGCAGGCATATGTTGAATCAGGTGCTGGAAGGTTTCTTGGGGAATGGCAACCCATTCTTCAGGGAGTGCTACACTGAGGTGAGGTATCAATGTCGGTCAGTTAGGTCTGATACGAAGCTGGCATTCCAAAACAACCCAAAGGGTTTCTATAGGTTTCAGGTGAGGTTTCTGTGCAGGTCAGTCCATTACAGGGATGTTATTGTTGTGTAACCACTCTGCCACAGACCGTGCATTATGAACAGGTGCTTGATCATGCTGAAAGATGCAATCATCATCCCCGAATTGCTCTTCATCAGTGGGAAGCAAGAAGTTGCTTAAAACATCAGTGTAAGCCTGTGCTGTGATAGTGCCATGCAAAACAACAAGGGGTGCAAGCTCCCTCTATGACCACACCATAACACCACTGCCTCTGAATTTTACTGTTGGCACTACAGACCCTGGCAGGAGACGTTCACCAGGCATTCGCCATACCCACAACCCGCCATCAGATTGCCACATTGTGTACCATGATTTGTCACACCATACAATGTTTTCCCACTGTTCAATTGTCCACTGTTTCGCTGCCTACACCAAGTGAGGTGTCATTTGGCATTTACCAGTGTTATGTGTGGCTTATGAGCAGCCACTTGACCATGAAATCCGAGTTTTCTCACCTCCCTCCTAACTGTCATAGTACCTGCAGTGGATCCTGATGCAGTTTGGGATTTCTGTGTGATGGTCTGGATAGATATCTGCCTATTACATATTATGACCCTCTTCAACTGTTGGCGGTCTCTGTCAGTCAACAGAGGGGGTCGACCTGTATGCTTTTGTGCTGTACCTGTCCCTTGCCGTTTCCACTTCACTATCACATCAGAAACAGTGGACCAAGGGATATTTAGGAGTGTGAAAATCTTGTGTACAGACATATGACCTAAGTGACACCAAATCACCTGACCATGTTCACAGTCCATGAGTTCCGCTACGCACCACATTCTGCTCTCTTACAATGTCTAACGACAACTGAAGTTGCTGGTATGGAGTACCTGGCAATAGGTGGCATCACAATGCACCTAATATGAAAAACATATGTTTTTGGGGGTGTCCAGATACTTTTGATCTCATAGTGTATCTAGTTTTTCTAACAATTCCATTTTACACCCTTTATCTAGTCAGTGCCATATCTTGACATTTTCATCTAATTTTCCAAATGAATGTCCTGTATTTTGTATGAGTGTAGCTATTGCCAATATTGTATGTTTATTGTGTGTGTCGTCTTTAATGTGCTCTGTGTACCCAGTGTTGAAACTTCAGCCTGTTTGTCCTAGGTAGAACATGGAGTATTTCTGGCATGTTATTTAATATATTCCAGAGACTAAGCATTGGTCATTATTACACATTATAACATGTCTTAGTATTTTTTATAGTTTATTTGATGTAGAAAATTCAACTTTTTGCTTTGTAATTTTTTAATATATTTGCAATCTTCTGAGATATGTTGCCAGTGCATAGGGTGCTAGATATGCATTTCTTTTGTCTTTTTCTTCTGTGGTGCACTCTGTGTTTGGGTCTTTCTTCACATTTGCTAGGACTGTGTCAGCCATGGAAGCAATATAATTATTAGCAGCTGCAACTTGTTCACTATGTTTATTTCTTGTTGCATGTTTTCTTGGTTCAAAGGTATTTTAGTTGCCCTGTGGTGCACTGATCTGTATGCTGCCTGCTTATGAATGTTCAGGTAATATGAAGTTGCAGGTATTGTGGTGTCAGTCATTGTATTTATCCTATAAATTTTAAATGTGCATTTTTTGTTGTTTCTCAAAATATTTAGGACCAGATAATTGATGATTTTGTTTTATTTGAGCTCCACTGTAAATGTAATTCCCTTATGTAGATGACTGAAGCAATTCAAAATGTCTGTTATGTCTTCGGCATCCCCATTCAGTAACAGTAGTGTGTCGTCTAAATATCTCCTACAAAATTAAGTTTTCTTTAGGCAGAGTTCTTGGCTGCTAAATGACTTTTGTACCAAGTGGTTTATGCATAGGTCAGATGTGGTGCCTGATATACATGCTCCCACTAACAGGCAATGTGGTTGCTTATATATGTTACCATAAAGGTAAAGTAGTTGTAACTTAGTATTAGCTTGATGATAAATTCAATAATCTCTGTCTGTGAGAGTTTCTTACATTGCATAAGGTTATTTGGGACTACTGTTAAGCTTCTTGTATGAGTATGTTTAAGTAAAGTGGTAAGAGTTGAGCATCTTGGGGAAGTGTTTTGCCTTTTAGTTCTTCAGATAGCATTATGCTACTTTTTATAGAATTTTTGTGAAATATATTGTTTCATATGTACAATTTTCACCAGTGTGTTATTCAGTTTCTGTGACAGTTTGTATGCTGGCCTGTTTGTAGAGTTCACTATGCAATGTATTGGATTACCTCCTGTACAGGATGGCAGCCAGTCAAGGAATATTTTTAGGGAATTAGTTTAAAAAATTTATTTCAAAGCCCAGTGGAATCTTTACAAGTTTTTTCCCAGAGTAATTCACACTGTGTCTACGTGACACAAGTCACTTGCCTTTTAAAACTGAGGTGGTTCTGTCCAGTTAAGCTGATGACTGGAGATGCCCTGAAACTGCTAGTGAATTCATGCCATTGGTTTTGGCCAATAGTGTGCACGGGATACTGATCACGTCTGTGGATACTGGAGCGTCCTGCAGTGCAGAACCCACTTGCTTCTCTCTCTTGTAATACAAACCTCAAGCAGAACAGACATCTTTTTGGAAGGCAGAGCCTCTGGCTCTGATTTCATGACTGGCCACCAATGTAAGTTAACATGAACCACTTCCCCTTCTGTTACCCATTTCATTTAATTGTTCAACCTTCTAGACTGGATAAACCTGCTAACTTCTGACCCTAGGCACACCTTTTGTACTCCGTATATTGAAATACATGTTCTTTATTGTACTTAATTTCCTGTTTCATCATTTAACGGCTGCCTTGGATGCTCACTATCAAATCCCGACCGCTCAACCTCCTGCACACTGCCGCCATGAGGCATATGTAACACCTGCCTCTCCCCTTTCCCTGCCATTTTATATATTAACACTGATGTCAGAAGTTTCTCTCCCCATCCCCAAACCAGGTACTCTTTTACAACTGGTGTCAGAAGTGGGATGTAACAATTATATACCCTGTTCCCAGCATATACTCTTTTACACATCTTTGTGCATCTTTGGCTGTACTTTTAGCGTGATGCCTTTGGATTCATGCTTGGTATTTCTTTTAAGTTTCTATCAATAGAAAAGGTTTGTTCTGCAGTTGTTTCTCAATTTTGCTTTGAAATTGTTTTATTGGGCCTTTTTTAATGTGCTGAATACTATTATCAGCACATGAATTCTTTGATAATGAGTATGACGCAATAGCTCATAATTGATGAAGTATTCTGAAATTATAATTCTCTGTATATTACGTAAAGTTAATTCAAAGTTGAATCATTACCAAGTTACAGCTATAAGTTTATATAATGAGTAAATTTTGCCTTTGTTAGGTGTAGGTGATGAATTTTGAGTATTTATTTTTGAAGGCGCTCATAAATATAAATATATGTGTTAAGAATCCTGCATGGATTGGAATTTTTTCTTCTCCATTGGTACAGATATGTACAATTAATATTCCATTATTCCTCCAATTTTGGATTTTATAATTCAGGCCAGAACACGTCCAACTTTCATCTGCTCCAAAGTTCTTCTTGCCTCATAGTGCCACATAACTAAATTTTTATACGGAACACTCGATACTGAATATACAACCATTTCTTTCATATGAAGACTACCACAAACTATCCACTACTATGGCCAGTGACTGACTGTACTTTCAGTACTGCACATACTAGCTAGCGAAGCCCTTCCAAATTCTTTGTGATTCTCCATTTCAGAGGTACACAAATACACTCCTGGAAATGGAAAAAGTAACACATTGACACCGGTGTGTCAGACCCACCATACTTGCTCCGGACACTGCGAGAGGGCTGTACAAGCAATGATCACACGCACGGCACAGCGGACACACCAGGAACCGCGGTGTTGGCCGTCGAATGGCGCTAGCTGCGCAGCATTTGTGCACCACCGCCGTCAGTGTCAGCCAGTTTGCCATGGCATACGGAGCTCCATCGCAGTCTTTAACACTGGTAGCATGCCGCGATAGCGTGGACGTGAACCGTATGTGCAGTTGACGGACTTTGAGCGAGGGCGTATAGTGGGCATGCGGGAGGCTGGGTGGACGTATCGCCGAATTGCTCAACACGTGGGGCGTGAGGTCTCCACAGTACATCGATGTTGTCGCCAGTGGTCGGCGGAAGGTGCACGTGCCCGTCGACCTGGGACCGGACCACAGCGATGCACGGATGCACGCCAAGACCGTAGGATCCTACACAGTGCCGTAGGGGACCGCACCCCCACTTCCCAGCAAATTAGGGACACTGTTGCTCCTGGGGTATCGGCGAGGACCATTCGCAACCGTCTTCATGAAGCTGGGCTATGGTCCCGCACACCGTTAGGCCGTCTTCCGCTCACGCCCTAACATCGTGCAGCCCACCTCCATTGGTGCTGCGACAGGCGTGAATGGAGGGACGAATGGAGATGTGTCGTCTTCAGCGATGAGAGTCGCTTCTGCCTTGGTGCCAATGATGGTCGTATACGTGTTTGGCGCCGTGCAGGTGAGCGCCACAATCAGGACTGCATACGACCGAGGCACACAGGGACAACACCCGGCATCATGGTGTGGGGAGCGATCTCCTACACTGGCAGTACACCTCTGGTGATTGTCGAGGGGACACTGAATAGTGCACGGTACATCCAAACCATCATCGAACCCATCGTTCTACCATTCCTAGACCGGCAAGGGAACTTGCTGTTCCAACAGGACAATGCACGTCCGCATGTATCCCGTGCCACCCAAGGTGCTCTAGAAGATGTAAGTCAACTACCCTGGCCAGCAAGATCTCCGGATCTGTCCCCCATTGAGCATGTTTGGGACTGGATGAAGCGTCATCTCACACAGTCTGCACGTCCAGCACGAACGCTGGTCCAACTGAGGCGCCAGGTGGAAATGGCATGGCAAGCCATTCCACAGGACTACATCCAGCATCTGTACGATCGTCTCCATGGGAGAATAGCAGCCTGCATTGCTGCGAAAGGTGGATATACACTGTACTAGTGCCGACATTGTGCATGCTCTGTTGCCTGTGTCTATATTCCTGTGGTTCTGTCAGTGTGATCATGTGATGTATCTGACCAGAGGAATGTGTCAATAAAGTATCCCCTTCCTGGGACAATGAATCCACGGTGTTCTTATTTCAATTTGCAGGAGTGTATTAATCCTAAGCAGGGTGCAATTCTTCATAATCTTTTGTAATTTAAAATTCTTTGACACATTCCTACACAATTATACTGTTACAAATTTAAGTGAAAGAAAACATAATCAGAACAACTTTACAGTCACAGAATGTACCTGAAAATTACATAAACAAGTTACAGATAAATTTTATAAAATACCTAAGACAAGATAAATGGAAATAGGTGTTATGTGTGAGTGTTTTTAGTGTTGATAGGTTATAATTCAACCAAAATAATGATGTTGGAAAAACTAATAAATGGGGATAGAGGCTTTTATTTGAAAAACACACTCACTATAGTTCAGAAATACTGAAAGAACGTGTGTTGTAAGGAATATCTGTGTGGACTCTGAAAAAAACAAAAGAACATCAAATGATGTAGTGGGCATCAAGAACTGAACTCAGCTATAAATAGCAGCACAATACCAACAGTAGTTCACAGTGTGCTTGGAGTGCAGGAAGCGAGTTTACATAATAACACAACTACAGCAGCTGAAGAGGAGGCTGGGTTGGTTGTGAAAATATTCTGCATACAATGGAAATGACAACTTTACTGAACACATGGAGGAATACCATTAATGGGAAGCTCTGCTTCTTTTTATAAAGTGTACTCAGTAGAGAGAGCCAATTGGTCAACATATAATACTTGTATTAATATCTGTATTAAGAAAATAAGTGAACATAAATAGAAAATTATTCTCTCATTTTTTCTCCAAGGTCATTGTGCTGAAGCAAAAACATTGTAAATGAGGTGAAATACTATGGGAGTCCTGTCTCATAGGACTAGCCTTCCTTAACTAACAACCATAATTAGACCATAATAACTAATTCCTAATGAGTGTTATAGAAGCTGTAATATTTTTAATGTAGGTCAAGAGTTCCAATATTTTTGCTTTCTTCTTTCACTGGATTATGCATGCCCATTTGAATGTACCAGTACTGTTCTGTCTCAAAAATTGTCCTGACATTCTGTAGTATGTTACATGACTCTTTCTCTGTTGCGTTCTCATGGAAGTGTCACTACCGCTGATTTTCTGGACTATAATAGACTCTGCTGGATTGTGTTTATATTTCAGTGTATGTTGATGCCAATGAGGGCCAAATTAGTCCCATTGCCCTAACATTTGTAACCAGTGGGCCCACATTTTCAAGAAGCTGGAAAGTGAGAGTCAGCCAAATAGCCTGCTCATCACCGCTTAGAGGTAAGTTTAATGTAAAATGGTTAGAGCGTATTAATCAGTATCAGAATACTGCATGCCATTACGAATGTCACAGTATTATGAAACAAACATTTCCAACCTATTTATTTTCAAATTTGTTATGAATATGCTATCTAACATGCTTTAATAAAACAACAATGTAGTATATTGTTGTGTGGCCTGAGTGTGTATGCTGTATTGATTTTTTAATTAAATTTAAAATTATCTCAAAAAGATCAAAAGTTTTTTTAGTGTCTTCTTCAGGAATGAAGAATGATGATATATTTGGATATATAAGAACAGAGATAAATTGATTTGTGTGCAAAGTGAACTAACAGCAGGTATGAAAATCTCATAAACAAGAGAGGGAAACATGTGAAGGAGACAGTAAATGGAGAGGGCACCATGACCATAAAATATCAAGAAAAAATTATCAAATGTAGTAGAAAATGAATGGATCAAATACAGGAAATGGGTTCATCTTAGATTTCCTGGATGAATTAACTATTACTCATTTTGCTCTCTTAGAGAACCTGAATGATAAATTTTAATTCCCTAATTAGCACACTTATCACTTTTTTTGTTGCAGAAATAAAATCATGTTTTAGTGGAAATATTAAATATCAATTAAGCAATAAACATGTTAGGATTTGTGTAAGTTACTTGTAGTCATTTATTCTGTGCTCAGCTCCTTACTAATGACATAGTAAAATTTAAAAGAAGAATGAAAACTCTACTATCCTGACTGACAACTTAGAATTTTAAACTGTAGCTGTTCTTGCCTCTCTTATCTTTAATCTGTTGGTATGACAAACTATTGAATCTGGAAAAAACAATGCTGAGTAATTAATTTATGTTGCTGTTGTAGCTGAATCAGGATGTCTTCAGTATTTTACTGGAGTAACAGGACAAGTTAAATCATTCAATTATGATCCAGAAGTTGGCCTACAGTTATCTAACCAGGACTACAGCATCTGCATTCGAACTGAGAGAAATTTCTGTGGTATACAATATGCAACATGTCCAGATACAGGTATGAAATAAATTTGTTTTATTTATTTATCATATGGCTTTATGATACATTGGGGAGGGAGGGGGGAATTTACCTAGAGTGTGGAGCATAATATATTCAACACAAAATCTTACTAAAACACCTAGAAAGTTTATATAATCTATCAACTTTGTGGAGTTTGCTAGCAGGAAATCTTTTGATCTGCCTTCATATGATCTTTCACTACATTCTTCTGCAATGTGTCTAAAGATCTGTGGTTTACTGCAGTCTCTAAGTGGAGATGGTTGCTTAACCCATTTGTGCAACAAATATGAGCATTTATTTTGTTGTCCAGTCCATTCTTAAGTCCATGCATTAGTAAGACTGAACTCATCTTCCACAGTGGCTATTGCTTTTATTGTTGGTGATCATCGAGAGTGGAGTTTGCTAAGGTTTACATCACTGATATCTTGATGGACTGGTAGATTTTTACTATCCATGATCTTTTTTTACTCATTTGTGAGAGCATTATTTTATGTGTCACAGTTGAGGGTATGGAATGTGGCTTAGAGGCTTGTTCTGTAGGTGTTGATTTAGTAACACCAGTAATCAATCTCACTGTATTATTTTGTTGGATATCTTTCTTCTGTACAAAAGGGGCAGTTAAGCCAAACTGGGGCACAGTATTTCGTGGTTGAGAAGATAAGATATGGAACAGATGAATGTCGCGAGGGGGGGGGGGGGGGGGGGGATGCCAGTGATCCCCAGATTGTATCAAAAAGCTCTTGAATGATGTTTCTATTTTCAATTTTCAGGTGTTTTAGTTAGATGCTGCCCGAAAGATAAAGTTCTGTTAGGGATCATCCTCAGATACTTTGGTGTTTTATCAGGAGTAAGAGTAGTGTTTTCAAACTCTATGTTGAGTTTTTTCTGATGATTTTCCTATTCAGGTGGAAGCAGCTATTAGGTGATTTGCCTGGTTGTAATACAGTAATAATCTTTGAGCATTTAAATTCTTGTGGTATAAGGGGGACCCAAAAGAAACTGGAATCATAATGCTGCACATCATGTACTTATAGTTGCAGGTTGCACCACCAGAGAGGTTGTAGTAGGACCTCTGCTGAGTCATTCTGGCACACGACGTCACCCAACAGTGAGAAGTGTGGTTTATTTGGCAGTTTTTTGAGTGTATGTACAGTGCAGACATGACATAAGGAAATGGCTAGTTCTTACAAACAACATGCGGCAGTGAAGTTTTGTTTCTTGCTCAGCAAGAACGCAGCAGAAACTGTTGCAATGATTCAGACAGCACACAAAGACCATGCTCTTAGTAAAATGCAAGTGTGTGAATGGTTTTATCTGTCTAGAAAGAGAGAAATGATGGTTGAAGATCAGTACCATTCCGGTCGACCTTCAACTTGAAGTGAAGACAACATCGACAAAATCCATGATCTCATCAAAGATCAACTCAGGGCAATTGACCAACTCGAGAACTTGTCCGGGTTGTCCAGGAGCTAAATTCAGCACATCTTGACCATCAATTTGGGGATTTGAAGAGTGGCTGCAGAATTCATGCTGATGCTTCTTACCGGAGATCAAAGGGATCATCATGTTCAAGCCTGTCTTGATATGAAGGACGCGTTCAAAGATGATACACATTTTTTCAACAAAATCATTACAGGAGATCAGTCAGGGTGCTACGGGTACAATCCAGAAAGTAAAAATCAGTCATCACAATGGAAGTCACCTGGCTCACCTTGAACAAAAAAAGCTCGACAAGTGGAATCGAATTTGAAAATGATGCTTTTTTTTATTTTTTATATAGGGATCGTACACTCTGAATTTGTCCCTGAAAACCAGACAGAAAACCAACAATTCCTGAAAACCAGACAGGAAACAACAATTCTATTTGGAAGTTATGAAATGGCTTCATAGAAGTTTGTCATGAAAACGTCCAGCTTTGTGGGATTCTGGCATGTGGTTCCTGCATCACGACAATGCTCCCATGCACACAGCTCTCAGTGTTCACCAGTTTTTGGCCTCAACGAAGACGACTGCCTTGACCCACAAGCCCTATTCGCTGGATTTACCACTCTTGGACTTCTTCCTATTCCCAAGGATGAAAAGAGACTTGAGAGAGAAGCATTTTGTGGATGTGGAAGATGTAAAATGCAATGTCATGAAAGTGCTAGCAGGTATCAAAGAGGACAAATTTAAAAGGTGCTTCAAACACTGGAATGAATGTTTGGACAAGTGTATTAATGCTAATGGAGAGACTTCAAAGGAGATTAAGGTTGTATTTGAAAAAAATAAAGTATATGCTTTCTAAAAAGAAATTCATGTTATTTTTGGGTCCCCCCTCGTATATTACCAGTTTGAATAATTTCTGTGAAAAAATGAGTCAACCAAACTGTTTTATATTTGCCTCAGTTTATTAGGAGTTTAGTGTGAATATTGTTAAACACTGGAGCATTACCTGGCTTAACACGTTTTCGTGCTGGTCAGATTTCTTTGCAAGTCAAGGGAAGGGATTATTTGGTTTTTTGTGGCTTTAGGTTTTAGGGTTCTGAGTTCTCATTTCACTTTGATTGTGTGCACTTTGTCTTTTTTGCTCTAGATGCTGCTACCAGATGTGAAGCAGTGACATTCATTTTAATTATTGTCTTGTTCAGATAACTTACAGGGATGCAGCCAGATGCCATTGGTGACAATCGTCAATATTTTGTCAGGTTCACACTCAGGCATTTTCAAGGCAAAACTGTAACAAGCAAGTGCTGCACCAAACCTTGTTTTACAGAGAAATAATAGCACCATCACACAACCAATGTTACTGACATCAGAAGTTGTTGATAGTGAACATTAATGACCAGCAGGTGAGGTAACATTAACTATTTCCCTCTGTCTTTTGACAGGGAGAGAGCAGAATTCCATGCAGATTTTAAACAGAAACCTCCATCTCTGTTTATAAGATTACATGCTAATTTAATTTCACCTGCTTCCTTAACAACACTATCACAATAGCTGCAAATGCATGTCAAAATATCCATTTTGCTACACTCCACAAAAAATCACATTTATCATGATATTACCACAAAATACCATCAGTCCTGCATAAACCAAAAGTGTCATAGTCTTTGGTGTGTCCTTGGTATTATCATCGCTCACCTCATGCATGATTGTCTCTGTTGACCCATTGTGGATGTGGGACAGCAGCTGGTCAAATATTTAACAAAGAAATTCGAAGAAAGGGCAGTGCAAGTTGTGAATTTATTTTATTTTATTTTCACTAGCAGTTTCAACAATTCAATATGCCATCCTCAGACCAAAATGCATCTCTCAGAATTATCAATATTGGGATCCTGGGGCCATTTGTTTTGGATGCCATGAGTTCTGACCTCAAATGCTTCATTCAAAGGCTTGACTGCAACTTAGCTGCAGATGAGTTGCAGTCAGGTCTCTGAAGAAGGGCTTAAGGTAAGAATTCACAACATCCAGCAACAGATAGCCCCATCATGCCAGTATTGATGACTTTGAGAGGTGCATATGGGGCCTGAAGATGACATATTGAATTGCCAAAACTGGTAGCAATAATAAAATAACTTCTCAATTTGCATGGCTGTTTGGCAGATTTCTTTGATAAATTGTGCATGATTGGTTGACAGTGAGATAAATGTCTGACCTACTTTTTGCTATAACCATTCTGGTGAAAGGTGATCTCAAGGGAGGCTGGCACAGCTGACAAACTCTCAGAGTTTGAGATGATGTGGCCCTTGTGAACCAAGGTATGAAGTACTCCTTCACATCGAGCTGGATGGTACAACTATCAGCCTGTAGATACAGGTCTGTATTAGTAGGCTATTCAAATACAGGCAGAATATGGCCCTGTGGTTGGGAGCACCTATGTAAGACAGCAAATGTCTGCACAGCTGTTAGATTGGTTACTGCTGCTACAATGGCAGGTTATCAAGATTTAAGTGAATTTGAATGTGGTGTTATATTAGGTGCATGAGCTATGGGACACGACATCTCCGAGGTAGTGACGAAGTAGTGATTTTCCTGTATGGCCATTTGACATGTGTACCATGAATATCAGGAATCCGGTAAAACATCAAATCTCCAAAATTGCTGCAGCCAGAGAAAGATCCTGCAAGAATGGCAACAATGACAACTGAAGAGAATCATTCAGCATGACAGAAGTGCAACCCATTCCACAAATAGCTGCAGATTTCATTGCTGGGCTATCAACAAGTGACAGTGCCCAAACCATTCTACTAAACATCATTGATATGGGCTTTTGGAGCAGAACACCCTCTCATGTACCCTTGATGACTGCATGACACAAAGCTTTACACCTTGCCTGGGCCTGTCAACACCAACTTTGGACAGTTGATAACTGGAAACATGTCACCTGGTTGGACGAGTCTCATTTGAGACTGCCTCAAGCAGATGGACGTGTACGGGTATGGAGACAATCTCATGAATCCATGGACCCTGCATGTCAGCAGGGACTGTTCAAGCTGATGGAGGCTCTGTAACAGTGTGGGGCATGAGCAATTGGAGTGATAAGGGACTCTTGACATGTCTAGCTGCAACTCTGACAGGTGATATGTCTGATCACCTGCATCCATTCATGTCCATAGTGCATTCTGATGGACCTGGGCAATTCCAGCAGGGTAATTCAACACCTTACATGTCCAGAATTGCTGCAGAGTGGATCCAGAAACACTCTTCTTAGTTAAAACACTTCTGCTGGCCACCACACTCCCCATACATGTACATTATTGAGCATACCTGGGATGGCATGCAATGTGAAGTGCTCCATCCCATCATAATCTTGCATATTTATGGACAGCCCTAACAGGATTCATGGCGTCAGTTCCATCCAGCACTATTTCAGACATTAGTTGAGTTGATGCCACATCATGTTGTGGCATTTGTGCATACTCATGGGTGCTCTACATGATATATTAGGCAGGTGTACCAGTTTCTTTGGCTCTTCAGTGTATAAACATCATGTTCCAATGTACCATCAAACTTCCTCTAGACAAACACATCAAGGAAGGGAAGGCAGCCATACTATTCCACCTCCATCATGAAACAAATATTCAAGTGGATTGAATTCAGGTGTTTCAAAAAGTCATTCAAATTATTACTGCCATGAGACCGAACCATAAAACCATCATCTACATATCTGAAAAAATATGCTGGTTTCAAAGGTGCTGACTCCAACGTCTGTTCTTGAAGTCTTCTATAAACAAATTGGCAATAATAGGTGACAATGGGCTTCCCATCGCATCTCCAACTCTCTGCTCAAGTACTGGTTATTTGATAAAAAGTACATGGAATTCAACACATGTTGAAATAGGTGCATTTATTCAAAACCAAACCTAGCCTCAGTCAACTGTAACAAGACAGACAGGGGAATGTGAGTGAAGAGAGCAGCCACATCAGAACTTGACCGAGTCATTCAAATGCATTCTCTCTAACTGACATAAGAAATCTGCTGAGTACTTAATGTGTCACTCATATTGACTTGCAAGTGGGCTCAAAAGAGCATCAAGATACATTACTACATGATACATCAGATCATGAGTATTATTCAAAACTGGCCTAGGAAGAATGCCTTCCTTATGGATCTTTGGAAGGGCAGCACAGTAAGAATTAAGACTCTTGATAGATTCATGTGATAAGGAACTTTTCTTCAGGGGGCTATTATTCTTTTTGCCAACACCCTTTGGTAGGTCAGCACCAATCCTGCAATGTGCTGAATCAGAGAGTAAACACTGCATATCTGAGAACATAATTCTGCTTATCCAAAGCAACTGTAACATTGCTCTTGTCCACAAGTAAAAAAGTATCCAGATCAACTCTAAGTTAATGTAAAGCAGTCCTCTCAGTTGTTGTTACTCGTGGGTGGATGTGCTCCAGTCAACATCAACATGTCTCCTGCAACAACAGGAGGTAGTATAATGTAACATATCACTTTTGTCAAAGTGACGTCTTGCACAATGTATTTAGGACCTATGAATGTTGATCATCAACTGCTCAAGAAATTAATGTAGTTTTGAAAAAGGGACACATGTTGAACATGATGTTTCTTTATATGTGTATTTTAACTGAATAGCAGTCAATCGGATGACACAAATGGTGGCTCATGTTTGGCCACACTTGTTGTTCTTAATGTTTTCTCCATCCAGTGGACCACTGCCTCAGAGTTGCAGCAGCCTCTGTGGAAGAAGATGGCTATGACAATGCATGAAAGAATCACAGAACAAACGAAATTTGAGTTAGTAGAGTCTGATTGTTACTAATGTGTTTGAGGTACACTTGTCAAGCACAGAAAGAATTGATTGAAGTTGTTTCCAGAGTAAAAAATTGTTTTAGTATATACAGTTTACAAGGGAAGGAAGTTCCTCATTTAGTAACGTGGACAGAAGTAGTCTACTGTTGAGTTTTTAGCACTCAGCAGTATGGCAAAAGGGTATAGAGATCAGCAATATAGATATACACAGTGCAGCTGGATGCTGGATGCTGGATGCTGAATGAGAGAGAGAGAGAGAGAGAGAGAGATAGAGAGAGAGAGAGAGAGAGAGAGAGAGAGAGAGAGAGACAATCTGTTCTTCAGCACTAATGTACTGCATTACTCAGCAAAACTGTTAAATGGATACCCAGGAAACAGCCCATTTGTGGGGACCATGTCAGGATGGCGAATCTGTACTAATTTAGCAAGATACATGAAAGAAATTAGTAATTTTTGTCATACTAAGTTTCAGTACATAAAGGTGTTTTTGTTGACAATGAGATTACCTGTAAAGATTACTTAATGCAGCAGTCATTAATACTGCTACATTTGAGAAATGTGTATGAAGAATTGAGCTAAGGAACATCAACACAGCTTCCTAAGTTTAAACTGGAAGGTGAAATTCATCCCACATACTTCTAAAGAGTATTTCAAAACTGTTACTGAAATCGTGGGACAATGAAGAAAGAATTGATATAGTTTTAAAATTCCCTTCCTGGAGTGATTTTAAAAATAAATTTAAAAATAAATATTGGTCATCCAGTACCCAAGAAAAATGGTCACTGGAATTACTAGACCTGAAGTATTAAACAATAGTTGGGATATGTACAAGAGGAGAAAACTTGAAGTTCCTTAGTGGTACTGAAAGAAAAGAAGAAATTTGGCTTCTGAGAAATCACTATTAAATTAATTGACAACAATTACTACTCAGAATAAAATATGAGTCTACAATATAGAAGACTGACAATTCTAGTAGCAGGTGGCTATTTTTAAGTCATCAGTTCCATGTCGTCACACACTATCTGACTGCAGTTACGTTGGCGGTGTATCTAGTACCAGTGTTGGCACTGGCCTCCAACTCAGCACACTGAGCACCACTGAAACTCATGGACAAGCTGTATTTGAACAAAAGTAATGCCTTTGTGGATGCATTGTGATGAATCAGAAGTGAGTGTCTGGCTAAAAAGTTTGTGTTATTGGGTTCTGGAATACTGGGCCAACAGATAACTCGTTAGCTCTTTTCACAGTGATTATTCAAAACCCCCTTCCCCCCATTTCTTAATATCTATGAGAAATAGAAGAATGGATGGTAGTATACAAGAGTGGTTCTAGGCATGGAACATAAAGTTTAGGTAACAAATTGCGGGAGATTTAAGAAGAGTTCTTGGCACTAAGCTAGATATTGCAAAGACTGAATTGTGTACAGAGCTCAGTACTAAGTCTGACACTTTGATTGTGGATTTAAATACAAAAATAGATACCACAAATGCTAGCCTCAAAGAGCATATCTAGTTATCTTGTAAAGAGAAACAAGAGATAAGCACAAAAATAACCAACTTGAGAATAGTTTTATCCACTTTACAGGAAGATTTATGTGCTGAGACAAACAACAATGTGACCTTGTAAGGAATGAGGTTTTGGAACAGTATAATGTGCTAGATCATAGCATAAAAAATAGAATTGACTGAACATAGGTGGACAACACTAAAATAGCAGATATCAGACACACAGTTATCATTACACATGTTAGAGCAGATATAACAGCTACACCAGGCTCAACTTCTCCAACTTGGGAGGAGTGGGTAAATGACTCAGTTACTTGAAAGGTACAAGAAATGATTCATTGACCAGTGCTCATTGTCCACAGTTGATTAAGAAAAAAAGCAGAATGGGGTAATATGAAAGCCTGTGAGGAACTTAATGAAACCAAAGAGGAATTAAGTAAATGGAAATTTAATGAAAGTAATTGGCTTTCACCAGAAATACTGGAAGAATTAAATTTTATTGGAGGAACAAACTTATCCACACAGCTTCCTAAGTTTAAACTGGAAGGTGAAATTCATCCCACATACTTCTAAAGAGTATTTCAAAACTGTTACTGAAATCGTGGGACAATGAAGAGAGAATTGATATAGTTTTAAAATTCCCTTCCTGGAGTGATTTTAAAAATAAATTTAAAAATAAATATTGGTCATCCAGTACCCAAGAAAAATGGTCACTGGAATTACTAGACCTGAAGTATTAAACAATAGTTGGGATATGTACAAGAGGTATACTAGGTGAAAATATCTAGACAATCCCCTGGAAGAAAGCCATTTGGTCAGAGTGTTAGAAGGTTGCCTTTTCATGTCAGAAAAGAATTTCAGTATAGGGGATGGACACCAGAAAATGATCTTTTAACTTTTGTGGAAGGATTAGCTACATTAAATAAGAAATAAGACACAAGTGGAGTACTTACAGGATGATAACAGAATATCAGGAAGAAAATCATTATCCATCTAAGTTTCCACACATGAATGAAAGTAAATTTTGAAAAGTAAGGAAGCATGGTGACTCTAATCATATAACCACAGAGGTAATTAGTCGAATAATGTTATATCATGTAGTCTAAATAATCAGGCACTCATAGCCACTAATAAACAATGGGTATGCTCTCGGGAATCAGTCATTAGTGATTCATCCCTCAGAAAACAGTGTATGTTCTGGAACATGGGGCAGCTCCAGGATTTAAGGAGAAATTACTGGCTCTAAAATTCTCAGTTTTGATATGTGATTGGTTACTATACAATTAAAAAAAGAAAAGGATGAAATAACTTGCATAATCATCTGTGGAAAAATCTATGAAGTTAAAGCAGAAATACATTTAGAATCAGGCAGTGAAACATCATTTATACCCAGGAATTAACATTAAGATGGGAGTACTATACTGGTCATTATATTGAATAAAGGAAGCATGATTAAAGAGGAAATGTGGTTGCTCATAAACTTGAATAACTGTGTTTGCAATCAAATGTTACTAGTGGTATCAGGTTTGAATTTTAACATATTTCTGAGATTAGATTGACTTTCGAACTGCAGAGGATCTTCAGATTCCAAGAATAATATGGTAACATAGGAATTCCCAAATAAAACTTTTAAAATGTTATTCTCAAATAATACACTTCCTTTTAAATCTAAATTATGGACAGTAGTCCATATTCATATAGTGGCAACAGTGAAGGCTACAGCAGTGGATGACCAGTTAATGGGAGAAATAGAGGTAATAAAGAATATTTGTGAGGAAGCATGCAAATTAGGAATAATAACTCAAGACCAAAAATGGTATTTACAGAACATATTATTACAATATAAAAGCGCTGACTCAGAGAAGCCAGAAGTAATTGGTGATTAAGTCTGTATTCATAAAATAAAAAAAAGAAGACTTTTCTTTTCATGAACCAACCAGTGTTTAAATGAGTTTATGTACTGCCATCCATGATGAAATCAATAAAATGATTAACAGTGGTATCACTGAAACATGTTCCAGTGTTTACAACAACTCATTATTATTAGTAAAGAAACACAAGGAGTGCACTTAGTTTTAGATGTAAGAACTTTAGACAAATGTATTGCAATGGATAGGGATCAACCAATTAGTAAAGAAGAGTTACTGTCTCGTTTTGAAAAGACAACATTTTTCAGTTTGATTGATTTGACAGCTGGGTACTGACAAGTCCTCTTGCACAAAGTTTCAAGACCTTATTCAGTGTTTCTATTTGAGGGAAAGTCTTATCAGTTTAAGTTGTTGCCATTTGGCCTAAATATACCAGTAGCAATATTTACCTGTGCCCTGGACAGAGCTTTAGGAATGTAGCACTAATTATAAATCTAACAAAGTCACATTTTGGGAAAGACGAGTTTAAAGTATTGGGGTATATGTTGAGAGTGACATGCATAAACCAGATTATGAACTTATTTGGGTTATCAGAGAGTCATGAACTGTGGAACATTAAGCAACTGCATTCATTTTTAGGTCCAGCACGATTTTACAGGCATTTTATAAAAGAACAAGCTACAAATGATTTGCATTTACTAGGGTTGTTATTCTCTGATGACAGGTCACAGTTCCTAAGTACAGTAGAGCATCAATTACCCAAATGTAAGTCAAGTGAACAACCCCTTAACTGAACTTCACTAGCTTGCCTGTGCCACCCTTCCCTGGGTCTGGGACAATGGTGCAATGGAAGCATTAAATAAGGTAAAGCAAGCTCTAGAGAATGTTCAAATTTTAGGTCTATCAGAAATGCATTGGCCTTTTAAAAGTGGCTCAGATGCACCAGGATATGGTTTGGGAGCAGAGGATTGGGGCTACAGAAAGGGTGAACACATAACCATAGGATTTGCTAGTCAAAGCCCTAACAAGCATGAGCTGAGTTACACAGCCACAGATTAGGAATTGTTGCCAGTACTATGAGATTAAGTATATCGCAGATACTTATATGTGGATTAAATATTATAGTATATATGGATCACCGAGCTCTATCTTTCCCAATGGAAGGCAGACTGCCTCATAGGAGATTAATATGTTAGGTCATTTTCCTACAAGAGTTTCAGATAGAAATACAGCATTTGTCAATGGTTCTCAGAATGTGGTCACTGATGTGTTATCCAGATTACCATTAGGGATGAGTTTACTGACTAGGAGAGAAGGTCCTGGAGTTATATTTACAGTCAGTGTCTTGTTGATTAACTATACTAATAATGATATGTGTATCTTGGCAAGAAGTATTAGGGAAAAAATACAGCCAGATTAAGATCTAAGTAACATATGTACTTTAGGTTAAAAAAAAAAATCTATCAGATAAAATAAAAGCTAGATGGATGATACAACAAGGTACTTCGTTTTTGAAAAATTGTGTGTGTGTGTGTGTGTGTGTGTGTGTGTGTGTGTGTGTGTGTGTGTGTGAAGAATCTTGGAACCTATGTATCTGACAAACAGGAAGATAGGATTTGATATGGTTCATACACAAAGGGTATGGACACTATGGGATACAGAAATGCATGAAACACATCATCAAGAACTGCTACTTTAAAAACCTAGTTCAGATGGATAAGTGAGTTTTACAGATTAGTGACTTGCATTATAAAGTTAAAGAAGATTGCAGCTGAGTAAAATACAGGTGGCACTGCAGGATTTAAGAGTTGTAGATTTTTTTGACCTTTACCAACGGGGACAGGAGGGGTTTATTATATATTTGTGTTGCTAGAGTGTTGTCAAAATATGTCAAATTGTATCCTATAAAGGTAACGAATAATCATACAGTAATTAACTGTTTATGTGAATATTTTGAGGATGTGGGTAAACCACATGGATTACTCTCTGATGACAGGTCACAGTTCCTAAGTACAGTAGAGCATCAATTACCCAAATGTTGGCCGAGTGAACAACCACTTAAGTGAACCTCACTAGCTTGCCTGTGCCACCCTCTCCCTGCTATGCACCCCCCCCCCCCTCCCCCTCACATCAGATCAGTTCCAAATTGCCAACTATACTAATCCCATTTGTGCTCTGTTACAATCATCTGTGTCACCCTTTGCTGCATAACGTAAACATGTGATATAAAATGCCTAAACATAAACATGCTGTCCTTTCTATGAGAGGTGAAAAGGAAATGAATAAAAGCTTGGAGGGAGGTGAATCTGCAAGCCAGTTATCCAGCGGGTACAGGGCTGGCAAGTTGACAATTATGGGGAAAAAAGAGGAGCACCACAAATTTAATATCTAAGCTTGATTTCTCTGATGAATCAACAAAACATAAAACTATGAAGCTTGCCATGAGTGTTGATCTAAATGATACTATTTACAAATCATTTTTACAAGAAGTATCACAATGAAAACCTATCCTTGGTTCCATTCTATGTGGAAAGACAATTTAATTTAATGAAAATCTTGAAGGGCCATTGAATTTCAGAAGAAGCATGGGCTGGTTAAAACTCTTCAAGTCAAGACACAGCATTCATGATCTTCAAATACAAGGAGTAAAACTGTCTCCTGTTTCCTTCAAAACCAAACTAAGGGGTGTTTTGAGGTATGAAGATTATGCTCCCAAAAACCTGTACAGTGCTGATGAAACTGGGCTCAACTGGAAATTTTTGCCAAAAAGAACTCTTGCTTCATGTTGTGAATTAGCAGAACCTGGCCCTAAAATAAATAAGGATTGTATTACTGCTTTATCTTTTGCTAATGAAACTGATAGCCACTGACTGCCAATGCTCATCATTGGTAAAAGTAAGGACCACATTGTTTCGAACACATTAATATGCCCATACATGCCACAAAAGAGAACTTGAAGGGACACTATTATCTTTATGGAATGGTTTATGGGCGTTTTTGTACCCTATGCAAAAGCTCTTTAGTTAAAGAATGGCAAAATGGAGAAAACATTGCTGCTCCTTGACAGTGCACCAACTCATGCATCATGTGACAGCTTCTTATTACAGCTCATAGATCAAGGCATGGGACTTCCAAATGTTAATACAGAAAAGAATTCCTAAAAAGTTATTGTTACAGAGAGAAGAGAAATGAGAAGAAAGTCTGTTAAGAAATTATAAAAATATTGATTTGGAAGATGCATTCTACACACTTGGAGCAGCATTGTGTTGTATAAAGAAACAAATTTGAAAAAATCCTGGAATAAAAATTTTGTTTTGATGGAAAGTTCTCAAGGTCAAATTGAAAATGACAAACAGAACGATATGTCCAAAATACTCAACATGCTAAAACAATGCAGTTGCCTTGAATGTAATTAAGAAAGCATTCAAGAATAGATTAATGTTGATAATGCAGATCCAAGACACAAAGTTATGTAGGATACTAAACCTCATCACTGATGAAGCTGACATTGCCAGCATATCACACTAGTGTTTCAGAAAATGAAGATAAAAATGTACCAGCTGCTTCTGAAGCATTTACATGCTTAGATACTACCTTACTATGGTCTGAAGCTCAAGAGGAGAGTGACCAGTACCAGGAAAATAAGGATTTTTTAAAGCATCAATTCTATCCATATGTACTGCACATGCAAATTGCATATGTATTACATATTTTTGCTTACTAGGTTGTAATGCATAATTTTAGTATACTTACTTTGTAATGGTAAAAGAATTCTTTTATTATAAATATAGAAGCTATTTGTAATCTTCTGGGCCTGCTGGATAATAAATGTACAATTAGTTATGCTGCTATGGGTATTATCTTTTTATTTGAACTAGCAGTACTAGTTTATATGCCAACTAGCTCTGCTGATGATGAAGACATTGAAGAAATGTATGATGAAATAAAAGAAATTATTCAGATAGTGAATGGAGACGAAAATTTAATAGTCATGGGTGACTGGATTTTGGTAGTAGGAAAAGGAAGAGAAGGAAACGTAGTAGGTGACTATGGATTGGGGGTAAGACATGAAAGAGGAAGCCACCTGGTAGAATTTTGCACAGAACAAAACTTAATCATAACTAACACTTGGTTTAAGAATCATAAAAGAAGGTTGTATACATGGAAGAAGCCTGGAGATACTGACAGGTTTCAGATAGATTATATAATGGTAAGACAGAGATTTAGGAACCAGGTTTTAAATTGTAAGATCTTTCCAAGGGCAGATGTGGACTCTGACCATAATCTATTAGTTATGAACTGTAGATTAAAACTGAAGAAACTGCAAAAAGGTGGGAATTTAAGGAGATGGGACCTAGATAAACTGACTAAACCATAGGTTGTACAGAGTTTCAGTGTGATCATAAGGCAACAATTGACAGTAATGGGGGAAAGAAATACAATAGAAGAAGAATGGGTAGCTTTGAGGGATGAAATATTGAAGGCAGCAGAGGATCAAATAGGTAAAAAGTCGAGGACTAGTAGAAACCCTTGGATAACAGAAGAAATATTGAATTTAATTGATGAAAGGAGAAAATATAAAAATGGAGTAAATGAAGCAGGCAAAAAGGAATACAAAAGTCTCAACAATGAGATCGACAGGAAGTGCAAAATGGCTAAGAAGGGATGGCTGAGGACAAATGTAAGGATGTAAAGGCCGATCTCACTGGGGATAAGACAGATACTGCCTACAGGAAAATTAAAGAGACCTTTTGAGAAAAGAGAACCATTTGTATGAATATCAAGAGCTCAGATGGAAACCCAGTCCTAAGCAAAGAAGGGAAAGCAGAAAGGTGGAAGGAGTATGTATATAGAGGGTCTATACAAGGGCGATGTACTTGAGGACAATATTATGGAAATGGAAGATGATGTAGATGAAGATGAAATGGGAGATATGATTCTGGGTGATGAGTTTGACAGAGCACTGAAAGACCTGAGTTGAAACAAGGCCCCAGGAGTAGACAACATTCCATTACAACTTGGGAGAGCCAGTCCTGACAAAACTCTACCATCTGGTGAGCAAGATGTATGAGATAGGCGAAATCCCCACAGACTTAAAGAAGAATATAATAATTCCAATCCCAAAGAAAGCAAGTGTTTACAGGTGTGAAAGTTACAAAACTATCAGTTTAATAAGTCACAGCTGCAAAATACTAACTAGAATTCTTTACAGACGTATAGAAAAACTGATAGAAGCCGACCTCAGGGAAGATCAGTTTGGATTCCGTAGAAATATTGGAACACGAGAGGCAATACTGACCCTACGACTTATATTAGAAGAAAGATTAAGGATACGCAAACCTACATTTCTAGCATTTGTAGACTTAGAGATAGCTTTTGACAATGTTGACTGGAATACTCTCTTTCAAATTCTGAAGGTGACAGGGGTAAAATACAGGGAGCGAAAGGCTATTTACAATTTGTACAGAAACCAGAAGGCAGTTATAAGAGTCGAGGGGTATGAAAGGGAAGCAGTGGTTGGGAAGGGAGTGAGACAGGGTTGTAGCCTATCCCCAATGTTATTCAATTTGTATATTGAGCAAGAAATAAAGGAAACAAAAGAAAAGTTTGGAGTAGGTATTGAAATCCATGGAGAAGAAATAAAAACTTTGAGGTTCGCTGATGACATTGTAATTCTTCAGAGACAGCAAAGGACTTGGAAGAGCAGCTAAACAGAATGGACAGTGTCTTTAAAGGAGGTTACAAGATGAACATCAACAAAAGCAAAATGAGGATAATGGAATGTAGTCGAATTAATTTGGGTGATTCTGAGGGAATTAGATTAGGAAATGAGACACTTAAAGAAGTAAAGAATTTTTGCTATTTGGGGAGCAAAGTAACTGATGATGGTCGAAGTAGAGAGGATATAAGATGTAGACTGGCAATGGCAAGGAAAGCGTTTCTGAAGAAGAGAAATTTGTTAACATCGAGTATAGATTTAAATGTCAGGAAGTGATTTCTGAAAGTATTTGTATGGAGTGCAGCCATGTATGGAAGTGAAACATGGATGATAAATAGTTTGGACAAGAAGAGAATAGAAGCTTTTGAAGAGTGGTGCTACAGAAGAACGCTGAAGATTAGATGGGTAGATCACATAACTAATGAGGAGATATTGAATAGAATTAGGGAGAAGAGGAGCTTGCGGCACAATTTGGCTAGGAGAAGGGATCGGTTGGTAGGACATGTTCTGAGACATTGAGGGATCACCAATTTTGTATTTGAGAGCAGCATGGAGTGTAAAAATCGTAGATGGATACCAAGAGATTAATACACTAAGCAGATTCAGAAGGATGTAGGCTGCAGTAGGTACTGGGAGATGAAGAAGCTTGCACAGGATAGAGTAGCATGGTGAGCTGCATCAAACCAGTCTCAGGACTGAAGACCACAACAACAACAACAACAGTGTCCAAATTACAAACCCCATTTTTCAGCCAGTGTAGCAAGGCAGTACGTCAACACCAAGAGCAAGAAATAAAGCAGGTGGAAGCACTACAAGTACATAGAAGTAGTAGATAGGAACAATGAATAGAGTGAATAGGTTCACAGAGGAGTGCAAGGGAATTTACTAGAAGTATGAGTTCAAGACTCTGAAACATAAATTCTTAAGTTAAAGGTAGTAATTAGGATAATGTACCCATGTACAAATTAGAGGAATGATTGGATGTATGGGTATGAATCAGCACTACAAGTACAGTATGAAGAATATATATGGGGACACCATCTCTGTCAGTAGTTTAGATAAGGATGTAAGAGTTGACTTTCTGTGGAAGGTAGTATATACTGAGTGCCTACAGAGTTAGGACGCTGACAGTTCATTTGACCAATTCCCAAGTTGCGTGAGATAGATGTATTTTAATGCTTTTAGTAGTTCACTGTTAATTGTAGGTACTACATAAATGATAAAAAGGAATGTGTCTGAGCTTTGTGTGTATCAGCAATAATAGCAGAAGAGGAATCTAGTAAGTTGGGTAATTTATGGGTGTTACTGATTAGAGCTATGTGACTCCTCAGGTTCAGTATCAGAAAGGGATTGTTGTCAGTGGATGGCATAAGTGTGTTCAAAATATATGATTGCTGGTGCTAATTGGGGACAAATAAAAAGAAACATACCTTCATTCATTTGTAAAGTTTTATATGAGTTTGAGGTAAAATAGCATATATTATATTTGAAAAGGATTTTAGTATTGGTGATATTATAATGCTTGTTTTGTTTTTGGGAAACATCATGGTTGTGTTAATGTATACTTTTGTAGTGGAATTTAGCCTAAGAAAGATTAAGTAAGAGGACCATACATGTTACCTCTCTTATACTGAAAGGGAATTAACATCAAGATGCTAATAGCTGATTATATGTTCAAATATAAATATAAATAGATTCAAAAGTTTATAACAAAAGAGAAAGCTTATAATACATTCTCTTAAAATTGGTAGTATGTTATATAAACTGAAAAAGAAGTCTGATTAAATTAAGCTTGTGGTACTGAGCATATAAATGTACAGAAACAGTAGAGATTATAGATATTAAGACATTAATTAATACTCCACAAACCTGTTATGTGTAATGCATTACCTAAGAATTTTCTAATGAGATTTGTAAGTATTATGGTTATGTAGTTTTGTAGATTTTGTAACAGTGATGGCGTCATTCATCTCAGGCAGAGTATATATAGTGTGACACACCACTTTGTTAAAGTGATGTGTTGCACAGTGTATTTAGGGCCAACAAATGATGATCATGAACTGCTCAAGAAATTAAGGTAGTTTTGAAGATGGGACATAAATGTTGAGTGTGGGATTTCTCTGTAGGTGTATCTTAACTGGATGGCAATGGAGATGGTGTTGTTACTGGGCAGGGCAAAACTATTGGTGGCTCATGTTTGGCCACACTTATTGTTCTTAATACCTTAATATTTTATCTGTGCTGTGGACCCCTGCCTTGGAGCTACACCAACTTCCAGGGAAGAAGATGACTGTGACAATGCATGAAAAAGTCATGAAACAAATGAAATTTGAGGTAGAAGGGGCTGCTATGAACTGTGACACTGATTGTTGACAGTTTATTTGATGTACACTTGTCAAGCAGACAGAGAATTGTTTGAAGCTGCTTCCAGAGTAAAAAGTTGTTACAATATTTGTGGTTTATGAAAGAAGAAAGTTCTCTCATTTAGCAGCTTGGAGACAAGTAGCCTACTGCTGAGTTTTCAGCACTTAACTGCAAACCAAAAAGGAGAAGTCTATGATAAAATGTGTACACAGTATAGCTGGATGCCAAAATGGAAAGAGAAATAGAGTTTTCAAATCAAGATACAGGTAGCAAGAAAAAAACATTTTTACAGGAACAGCCTAACCTCCAGCTAATGTATTGCATTACTCAGCAAAACCATCATGGAGGTGCCCAGGAAATATTTCAGTAGTTCAAAAACAGCATATTTCACAGAAGTAATAAAATGAATCTCTGGCAAATGCTTGGGAGTTGGCGCAAAATTTAAAAATTTCCCTAGTACAGATAAAGCTGTATTGTCAAAAGCTTTCTCTGCAAGACTTATCACAGAACATCATGATGTAGATGCTGAAAAAGCATTAAAACTTTGCCAAATGCCAGGTGGTTACAGAATGAAATTCGCATTCAGATTGCGATATGAACCACTGTCCAACAGATCTCAAGAAAAAGCCGAAACTTTTTTTTTTTTTTTTCCCCCTCCCCGTCAGTCTACTGACTGGTTTGATGCGGCCCTCCACGAATTCCTTTCCTGTACTAACCTCTTCATCTCAGAGTAGCACTTGCAACCTACGTCCTCAATTATTTGCTTGACGTATTCCAATCTCTGTCTTCCTCTACAGTTTTTGCCCTCTACAGCTCCCTCTAGTACCATGGAAGTCATTCCCTCATGTCTTAACAGATGTCCTATCATCCTGTCCCTTCTCCTTATCAGTGTTTTCCACATATTCCTTTCCTCTCCGATTCTGCATAGAACCTCCTCATTCCTTACCTTATCAGTCCACCTAATTTTCAACATTCATCTATAGCACCACATCTCAAGTGCTTCGATTCTCTTATGTTCCGGTTTTCCCACAGTCCATGTTTCACTAGCATACAATGCAGTACTCCAGACGTACATCCTCAGAAATTTCTTCCTCAAATTAAGGCCGGTATTTGATATTAGTAGACTTCTCTTGGCCAGAAATGCCTTTTTTGCCATAGCGAGTCTGCTTTTGATGTCTTCCTTGCTCCGTCCATCATTGGTTATTTTACTGCCTAGGTAGCAGAATTCCTTAACTTCATTGACTTCATGACCATCAATCCTGATGTTAAGTTTCTCGCTGTTCTCATTTCCACTACTTCTCATTACCTTCGTCTTTCTCCGATTTACTCTCAAACCATACTGTATACTCATTAGACTGTTCATTCCGTTCAGCAGATCATTTAATTCTTCTTCACTTTCACTCAGGATAGCAATGTCATCAGCGAATCGTGTCCTTGATATCCTTTCACCTTGTATTTTAATTCCACTCCTGAACCTTTCTTTTATTGCCATCATTGCTTCCTCGATGTACAGACTGAAGAGTAGGGGCGAAATGCTACAGCCTTGTCTTACTCCCTTCTTAATATGAGCACTTCATTCTTGATCATCCACTCTTATTATTCCCTCTTGGTTGTTGTACATATTGTATATGACCTGTCTCTCCCTATAGCTTACCCCTACTTTTTTCAAAATCTTGAACAGCTTGCACCATTTTATATTGTCGAACGCTTTTTCCAGGTTGACAAATCCTATGAACGTGTCTTGATTTTTCTTTAGCTTTGCTTCCATTCTTAGCCATAACGTCAGAATTGCCTCTCTCATGCTTTTACTTTTCCTAAAGCCAGACTGATCATCACCTAGCGCATTCTCAATTTTCTTTTCCATTCTTCTGTATATTATTCTTGTAAGCAGCTTCGATGCATGAGCTGTCAAGCTGATTGTGCAATAATTATCGCACTTGTCAGCTCTTGCCATCTTCGGAATTGTGTGGATGATGCTTTTCCGAAAGTCAGATGGTATGTCGCCAGACTCATACATTCTACACACCAACGTGAATAGTTGATGATTTGTTGCCACTTCCCCTAATGATTTTAGAAATTCTGATGGAATGTTATCTATCCCTTCTGCCTTATTTGACCGTAAGTCCTCCAAAGCTCTTTTAAATTCCGATTCTAATACTGGATCCCCTATCTCTTCTAAATTGACTCCTGTTTCTTCTTCTACCACATCAGACAAATCTTCACCCTCATAGAGACTTTCAATGTATTCTTTCCACCTATCTGCTCTCTCCTCTGCATTTAACAGTGGAATTCCCATTGCACTCTTAATGTTACCACTGTTGCTTTTAATGTTACCAAAGGTTGTTTTGACTTTCCTGTATGCTGAGTCTGTCCTTCCGACAATCATATCTTTTTCGATGTCTTCACATTTTCCCTGTAGCCATTTCGTCTTAGCTTCCCTGCACTTCCTATTTATTTCATTCCTCAGTGAGCTGTATTTCTGTATTCCTGATTTTCCCGGAACATGTTTGTACTTCCTCCTTTCATCAATCAACTGAAGTATTTCCTCTGTTACCCATGGTTTCTTTGCAGCTACCTTCTTTGTACCTATGTTTTCCTTCCCAACTTCTGTGATAGCCCTTTTTATAGACGTCCATTCCTCTTCAACTGTGTTGCCTGCTGCACTATTCCTTATTGCTGTATCTATAGCGTTAGAGAACTTCAAACTTATCTCGTCATTCCTTAGAACTTCCGTATCCCACCTCTTAGCGTATTGATTCTTCCTGACTAATGTCTTGAACTTCAGCCTACTCTTCATCACTACTATATTGTGATCTGAGTCTATATCTGCTCCTGGGTATGCCTTACAATCCAGTATCTGATTTTGGAATTTCTGTCTGAACATGATGTAATCTAATTGAAATCTTCCCGTATCTCCTGGCCTTTTCCAATTTTTGTACGAATCATTAAATAAAGTTGAAACAATTCCTTGGAAGCAAAATTCAAGTGTCAATGAGTGTGATGGATCCTTTCATGATGTTGCTTGATGTGACTTGAGAATTAATATGATGTATAACTGTGGCAAATATTGGAACAATATTTTCATCGAAACATCTCAACAAAAATTACAATGCATTTTGCAGTTTCACTCTACAGCTGCAGAGTTATCCAGCCTCCACAAGCAACAATAAATTATAAATTTCCTACAATTAGGGGTTTAGAGCTGCAGTTGTTTTGATCCAGTAGGATTATATTCGAAAGATGTTGTGTTTACTGTTTGATTCAGCATATCACGAGATTGGTGCTGATCCTATGAAGAGTACAAAAAGGACTAACAGCTTCCTGGAGAAAAATTCCTTGTCACAGGATAATATCAAGAGTCTTAATTTTTACTGCGCTGTCATCCAAGGTTATATAACTTTCCGAAGGTCCACAAAGATGGGATTGCTCAGAGTTATTGTGAATAATGTTAGTGCTCCAACATATTGTGTACCAAAACCTCTTGCTACTCTGTTGAGCCCACTAGTAGATTAGTATGAGTACCATGTTAAGAATTCAGCAGATTTCTTCCTTTGATTATAGGAAATATGTTGAATGACTCTTATTCCCTAATTAAGTTCTCATGTGGTCTCTCTCTTCCCTCCTATACCCCTTGTCTGATTCGTTACAGTTAACTGAGCTTAGGTTTTGTTATGAACAAATGAACCTATTTTGACATTGTATATGAAGATGGTATCTGTTCTTTCGGATGTGTCTGAAAGAACAGATATGATTGGTGGTCTTGCAGCTCTCGAAGAATGAAATTACAATGACATCCAAACCATTAGCTGCTTACAGGCATTGATAAATATCAAAAGGGGTAGTTGAAAATGTGTGCCCTGATGGGGTCTCGAACCTGGGATCTTCTGCTCCCATGGCAGACACTCTATCCGACTGAGCCATCGAGGACACAGAGGATAGTGTGACTGCAGGGACTTGTCTCTGGCATGCTCCCAATGTGACCCACATTTCCAACTTTCTGTTCACACACTCCATTTGTAATGCCCCAGCCCATTATACTCATTACTCATGGCAGTCAATCTACTGATTCCTGTAAGAGTTCTAGCAATGTGAGTGCATCCATGCTGAAGAAGATCATTGGCCAATAAGCCTTATCTATATGAAAATCGTATCTGTTCTTTTGGACACGTCCGAAAGAACAAATCTTCATGTAGATAAGGATTACCAGCCAATGATCTTCTTCAGTAAGGATGCACTCACATTGCTAGAACTCTTACGGGAATCGCTAGATTGACTGCCGTAACTAATGAGTATAGTGGGCAGGGGCACTACAAATGTAGTGTGTGGACAGTAAGTAGGAAAAGTGGGTCTCACACAGGGAGCATGCCAGAGATAAGTCCCTGCTATCACACTATCCTCTGTGTCCCCAATGGCTCAGTCGGATAGAGCATATGCCATGTAAGCAGGAGATCTTGGGTTTGAGTCCCAGTTGGGGCACACATTTTCAACTGTCCCCTGTTGATATTTATCAACACCTGTAAACAGCTAATGGTCTGGCTTTCATTGTAATTTCATATTTTGACATTTTTTTAATTCCATGTACTTTTTATTAAATCACCAGTTTAAGAAGCAGACAGATGGAGTTGAAATGGGAAGCCCGTTATCTCCTATTATTGCCAATTTGTCTATAGATGACTTTGAGTAATATGTATTGGAGTAAATAGCTTTTAAACATAGACGTTTTCTAAGACCTGTAGATGATATTTTTGCTGTTTCGCCTCATGGCAATGAGAGAATTTGAATGACATTTTAGAACACATGAATTCAACCCACCTGAATATTTGTTTGATGAGGGTGTAGACAATAATGGCTGCCTTGACTATCCTGATGTGCTGACCAGGATGAAGGTTGATTGTGAGTTGGGACATGCCATTTACAGGAAGCTTAATCACATTGACTTGTTTCTACAGGCTGATAGTAGTCATCATCTGGCTCAATGTGAAGAGGCACTTCATACCTTGGTTCACAGGGCCCACATTGTCTTGGACCCAGTAATTTTGTCAGCTGAGTTAGCCCATATTGAGGTTATCTTCTTTTTCAAAATGGTTATAGTGAAATACAGGTCAAACATGCATTGCACTAGAAGCCAACCATGCACGTGATTATAATACCAAGGTGGCACTGAAGTCTGTGGCATTTTTGCCTTATGCAGGGAGCATTTACAACAGGATTGGTGGTATTTTGCAGAAATATGATTGGAAATGTGTTTTTCAAACACCAACTAAGAGAGAGTCCTTTTAAGTTCCATCAAGGATGGTCTCAGTTTGTATAAGGCAGGTGTCTACCATATTCCTCGCAGTTGTGGCATGTTGTATTTTGATCAAACTATCAGGAATGTGGAGGACAGATGTACTGAGCATAAATGTCACACTCTTACAACAGCTGAGGAAATCTACTGTTTCAGACGTTGTCAGTCACCAGTCATCCTACTGAATATAACAACATGGACATTGTGACATGCACTCCCAGCTCTTGGGATACTGTTGTGAAGGAAGCAATTGGTGTTAAGTTATCAAGTAACCTTAGAAATAGATATAGAGGTTTTTGTTTAAATTCTCATGCAGACTTGCTCTCTCCCTTGTCAAAAAAGACAAGGAACAGATTTAATACTATCTCGTCCCCTGTAATTACATTTCACTTCTGATGTTTATCATCCTTTGTCATGTGATGGCACTAGTGTGTGTGTGTGTGTGTGTGTGTGTGTGTGTGTGTGTGTGTGTGTGCGCACGCGCGTGCACCTTTCTCTTTTGTGAAAATGGTGGTAACTAGCCAGACATGAAAAAATGAATTTTAAAGAGGCTTGCTTCATCACAACTTCCTAGTTTCCTTAATAATGTCCATGCTTCTCTACTCAGGTTTTGAAAATTTAGACTATGAAATAAAGAAGAGCCTGACCAAACATTTTTAAAGATCTGTTGATTGTTAGTCTGTTTACTTTTATACTGACTTCCTCTTCAGTTCAAGAATACCATAGCCAGGTATTAAAGAATGGATATCTATGTAAACGAACACTTTGAAAAAGATAGGGATTTTGAGTTGTAAGTCCACTTTTTGTATAGGTATGAGATGGAGACTGAGCACAAGCTTGGTATTGCGAAGACTGGGGAAGTAAATTAACCATGCCATAATGGCCAGGTGGAAATTTGAACCCTGGTCCACAGCCATGAGAAGAGAAAAGTTCAAGAGATTAAATTTGAAGAGTAGGTGATGACATGGAGATCTCAACATGAGTACATTAACAATGTCACAGATGTCAAGTAGCACATCTGAGCTCTCCAAATTTCTTTGGTGTAGACAGTGGCACACACAGAAAGTGTGACTTCTTAAGCAGTAGACAGTTTTTTAGTCATGCCATTGTGTGTGGGAGAAAGATAGAGCCTTAAAAAAACTGATAGAAGTGAGGTTATAGTTCAACATATTGTCAACTTGAAGGTCTTTAGAGAGGGAGCTTTAATTCAGGTGGGACAGTATGGGAGAGATGTTGGCAAGAGGTCATATTTAAGTTACATTCTGCAATCTGAAGTGATTGAGGAAACTGTAGAAACCCATTCTGAAACCAATTAGAAATTAATGGGCTTTGAATGTGATACAGTAGGTGATTCATAGAAACAGATGAAGGCTACTGGCACAATGTCACAAGTGGAGGATGCCAGCACAGGTATCCGATCAAGGTTGCATATCAACCATGCAGTGAAGGATATCACAATATTGTGTTACTTGAGAAATTGGTAAAACCTCTTCTGAATACCTTTCAGTGATTTATCAGAAATATTGGCTGCATTAGCATTATAGTGAAAGTTTGGTACAAACTGCATGTCAACTAGGAATATCTGACAGTGCTTCTTGTGAAGAGAAATATCTGATGGTCAAAAGCTTTCAGCCAAAGAGACCTTCTAATGCCAGTATTTTCTAAACCTTATATGGTTGGCTATTCCAGCTTTAGTTCCTGCTGGCTAGCAGCCAGGCATCCAGGGGCACATGTGGGCAGGGGTGGGAAGAAAGCTGACTCTTGGGTAGTAAGGCAGCTGGACCGTAGCATATGGAACCATACTTCACTAACCAAACATATGTGGGAAAGGATGCAAAGTAGTTCATGTATGTGCAGAATGTATGGAACTGGGATGCCTGGCAGGCAGCCGACACTTTTCTGCACCTGATCTGAGAATGCCCGGGAGCATCCTTGCCAGAGCCTGTCATATGGTAGTTAGTATATTTTTACTCTAGGTGTAATATAAGGAAGGAAGGAGAGGCTAGATACACATAAAGTGAAATGAGGTTTCAAGTCATAGACTTAAATGCGTCCTTCAGTAACAGACTTGGAAACATATCTTCAAGTTTTTTAAACAGCCAAAGAGGTTACTAATAAGATTTAATAGAAATGACTTGGAAGTAACTCTGTCTGCAGGTTTCAGTATTGATTAAATCTCACTTGGAGTTACTGATGGCCAGCTTTAGTTTCAACCTCACGTCCTCAATCAGATTTAGCAAAGAAGGGAAAAAATGCTGGTTCATGGAGCCATAAATTCCAACTCAGTCATATTATTTGGAGAGAATTTACAGGGTGAACAATGGGAACCAACTGGATAGGAATATACTGAAACCCTCCAAGACCTCTTGATTATGCCCCATGAATGTTTGATGGGTTTCATGTTGTTGATCTGGGTGGCCAAATCAGTCACTTGAGCTGTCTAGAATATTCTTCAAACCAATTAAAAATAACAACATTATGAAAAGAAAAGTTGCTACTCACCACCTTGATGGCCAAAAGCCTATATTGTGACAGTCTTTTTATTGTGTCTATCTGTGACTCAGCATCTCCACTATATGATGAGTACCACTTTCCTTTTCATAATATTGTTACATTCCATCCTGGATTTTCCATTGTTAAATTACAAATGATTGTGACTTGGTGATGTTGCACGTTGTCATCCACAAAAATACCATCATTGTTTGGGAACTTGAAGTCTGTGAATGGCTCCAAATGGTCTCCAATTAGCTGAATGCAGCCATTTTCAGTCATTGATTGGTTCAGTTGGATGAGAAGACCCAGTTCATTCCATGTAAACAGAGGCCACACTATCATGGAGCCACCACCGACCTGCACAGTGCCTTTTTCACAACTTCGTTTCATGGGTTTGTGGGATCTGTGGCACACTCGAACTTTACTATCAGCTGTTACCAAATGAAATTGGACTCATCTGACCAGGCCACAGTCTTCCAGTCATCTAGGGCCCAACCTATATGGTCACAAGCTCAGGAAAGGCAATGTTGCACTGTTAGTAAAAGCACTCGCATCAGTCATTTGCTGCCATAGCCCATTAATGCTACACTGCCCTAACAGATAAGTTCATCATACATCCCACATCCCACATTGATTTGTGTGGTTATGTGTTAGCACTGACAGCACAAACACTGCTGCCCCCTGTCATTAAGTGAAGGCCTATGACCACTGCATTGCACATGGCGAGAGGTAATACCTGAAATTCAGTATTCACAGTGCCGGCAGAGGGTTCATCGAACCACAATCATACTATCTCCCTACCAGTCCACTCCCGAAAAGCGCGCGGGAAAAACGAACACCTAAACCTTTCTGTTCGAGCTCTGATTTATCTTATTTTATTTTGATGATCATTCCTACCTATGTAGGTTGGGCTCAACAAAATATTTTCGCATTCGGAAGAGAAAGTTGGTGACTGAAATTTCGTAAATAGATCTCGCCGCGGCAAAAAACGTCTTTGCTTTAATGACTTCCATCCCAACTTGTGTCTCACATCTGTCACACTCTCTCACCTATTATGTGATAATACAAAACAAGCTGCCCTTTTTTGCACCCTTTCGATGTCCTCCGTCAATCCCACCTGGTAAGGATCCCACAACGCACTGCAATATTCTAACAGAGGATGAATGAGTGTAGTGTAAGCTGTCCCTTTAATGGACTTGTTGCATCTTCTAAGTGTCCTGCCAATGAAACGCCACCTTTGGCTCACCTTCCCCACAATATTATCTATGTGGTCTTTCCAACTGCAGTTCTTCATAATTTTTACACCCAGGTACTTAGTTGAATCGACAGCCTTGAGAATTGTACTATTCATCGAGTAATCGAATTCCAACGGATTTCTTTTGGAACTCATGGGGATCACCTCACACTTTTCATTATATAGCGTCAACTTCCACCTGCCACACCATACAGCAATCTTTGCTAACTCACTTTGCAACTGACACTGGTCTTCGGATAACCTTACTAGACGGTAAATTATAGCATCATCTGCGAACAACCTAAGAGAACTGCTCAGATTGTCACCCAGATCATTTATATAGATCAGGAACAACAGAGGTCCCACGATGCTTCCCTGTGGAACACCTGATATCACTTCAGTTTTATTCAATGATTTGCTATCTATTACTACGAACTGCAACCTTCCTGACAGAAAATCACGATTCCAATCGCACAACTAAGATGATACCCCATAGGCCCGCAGCTTGATTAGAAGTCGCTTGTGAGGAACGGTGTCAAAAGCCTTCCGGAAATCTAGAAATACAGAAGCTACTTGAGATCCCCGTCGATAGTGGCCATTACTTTGTGCGAATAAAGAGCACTGCACAAGAATGATGTTTTCTGAAGCCATGCTGATTACGTATCAATAGATCTTTCCCTTTGAGGTGATTCATAATGTTTGAATACAGTATATGCTCCAAAACCCTACTGCAAACCAACGTCAATGATATAGGATTGTAGTTCGATGGATTACTCCTACTACCCTCCTTAAACACTGGTGCGATCTGCGCAATTTTACAATCTGCAGGTAGAGATCTATCGGTGAGCGAGCGGTTGTATATGATAGCTAGGTAGGGGAGCTATTGTATCAGTGTAATCTGAATGTAATAACTCTTGACATAGTGGCTCTCAGAATATTGAATTACCTAATAATTAATGAAATTGAATATCCCATTCATCTATCTCCATGTTCAAAGTCTGTTAATTCCAGTTGTGTGGCCATAATCACATTGGAAAGCTTTGGACATGAATCACCTGAGTACAAATAACAGCTCTGCCAATGGACTGCCATTTTATGCCTTATGTATGTGATGTCTACATGAATGTAGATCATTGTACCATGATTTTCATCATCTCAGTATAAGAATTATAATACAAAGATCCCATATTACATTTATTTTCCTTGTTGCTTCCAGTAAACAATAGGACTCATGCTTTCACACTAACCGACAACACATTAAGTCCAACTGCAAATATACCAGCGCGTGTTGCCAGTGCAGGGCCTTATGCATGTACAACGGACTGGCTTAATATACCATGTGCAGTAAATGCTGGACGTAGATATCCAGCTCAATGTGTTGATCGTATTTGTGGAGGAACGTTCAGTGCAGAAGTTGGACAGCAGACAGCTTTTGTCTACAGTAAGTTAATTTGATTTGTTATCTAGTTATATTAAGAAATATTACTCTGTTATTTCTTGTTATCGATTTAGTACTATTGAATACTCTAAAAATCTATGAAAATAGTTATTACAATGATATTTTAGAAGTTTTTTTGTTATTCTAAAGATTTTATTTTAAACAATGTGTTGCAACGGAGCAAGATTTTTTGGTACAGCTACTTTAATTTTGTAACAAGAGTTCTCTTGTTCATAAACACTGATGGCTAAAGTTTTAATCTCATATTTGTTGAATAAAGATTAACCAACAATGTACGGTATTGACTGAGACTTAAAAGTAGTACGATAAGTGCATGTTACTTACTTTATATGTAAATGGCAACTTAGATTTATGAATTAGCAGTGGCTTGAGTAAGATGTCTATGATGATACCTGTATTAAAAATGAAAGATCCATGGTATGTACAAGTGCATGCGTGCACACGCATACACACACACACATACAAAATATTTGCAAAGATTTACAACCTGTAACAAGAATGATTCTACCTGCTGATGTTATAAACAATTATGAAAAGGATAGACTGCTATTTACAATAAGAATGACATGCTGAATTGCAGACAGGCACAAGGAAACGACTGTTACATGAAGCTTTTGGCCAAAGACGACTTTAGGCAGAAGTTCAGTGTGAAACAATCTTTTTGTTGTGCCTGACAGCAATAGAACAATCATCTTTATGGTCAGTAGCAATCTGTCCTTTTCATAATTGTTGATATTTCAACCTGGATTGTTTGATTTTGCTCATTTTATCAGTTTGATTAGTTAACAGCATCCTCAACATTAAGCATCTGATGGTGAAAAAGATAACAATTTGTTGGGGACAACTTAAGTTAAAGTGAGGATTAACACCAGGTAGAAGAGTTGTCTGTTATGAATAATATTAGTGTGTTGGGAGGTGTTGATAAATGTGAGAACAACAGTCTCTATTAATTTGCTTAGTGCCACCATGACAATCATGGATATTTGGTATTATAGTTGACACATTTCTTCTAATTGTGTGCATGTGGAGGAAATGATTAGAAGATACTGGTCAATCAAAGCTTAATTTACAAGTTTTTTGGCTTCCATGGCCAGTGTAATTTTGTGTAAAATAATTTTGGGTCTTGGGCCACTACTAAAACAGCAGTAGTTATGATGACGCAACCCAATAACCAAAATTATTTTATCAGAAACTTAATATAATTTGCATATCAATGCAGTTATGTAATTATCTACATCCACATCTCCATCTACATGGATACTCTGCAAATTACACTTAAGTGTCTGGCAGAGCGTTCATTGAACCACCTTCACAAAAATTCTTTGTTATTCCGGTCTTGAACAGCATGCAGGAAAAACGAACATGTATGTCTTTCCGTGTGAGCTCTGTTTTCCCTTATTTTATTATGATATTAATTTTTCCCTATGTTGATCAGCATCAACAAAATATTTTCACATTCAGAGGAGAAAGTCAGTCACTGAAAGTTTGTGAGAAGATACTCTCACAATGAATAATGCCTTTGTTTTAATGATGCCCACCCAGAATCCCGTATCATGTCAGTGACAATCTCTCTTCTATTTCTTGATGATACAAAATGTGCTCTTCTTCAAACTTTCTCAATGAACTCCATTAATCCTGTCTGATAAGGATCCCATAATGTGCAGCAGTACTCTAAAAGAGGATGGACAAGCATAGTGTAGGTAGTCTCTTTAGTACATCTGTTGCATCTTCTAAGCATTTTGCCAATAAGATCCAGTCTTCAGTTCACCTTCCCCTCAACATTTTCTATGCATTCTTTTTAATTTAAGTTGTTTGTAATTGTAATTCCTAGGTATTTAGTTGAATTTAGGGCCTTTAAATTTGACTGATTCATCATGTAACCAAAGTTTAACAGATAAATTTTAGCTCTCATGTGGATGATTTCACACTTTTCATTATTTAGGGTCAATTGCCAATTTTCACACCAGACAGATATCTATTCTAAATTTTGTTCTGATCTTCTGATGACATTACTAGCCAATAAACAACAATCATCTGCAAACAACCTAAGATGGCTGCTAAGATTGTCTCCCAAATCATTTATATAGATAAGGAACAGCAGAGGGCCTATAACACTACCTTGGGGAATGCCAGAAATCACTTCTGTTTTACTTGATGACTTCCTGTCAATTACTATGAACTGTGATCTCCCTGACAGGAAATCATGAATCCAGTCACACAACAGAGACAATATTCCATAAGCACACAATTTGATAACATGTCGCTTGTGAGGTACAGTTTCAAAAGAATTCTGGAAATCTAGAAGCATGGAATCAATTTGAAATCCCTCTTCAATAGGACTCAACACTTCATATGAGTAAAGGCCTAGTTGTGCTTCACAAGAATAATGTTTTCTAAATATGTGTTAACAGTGTGTCTGTAGACTGTTCTCTTCAAGGCTATTCATAATGCTTGAAAACAATATATTTTCCCAAATCATGCTGCATATCAGCTTATGATATGGTCCTGTAATTTAGTGGGATGCTCCTAATGCCTTTCTTGAACATTGGTGTGATCTGAGCAACTTTCCAAAAGATGCATACAGGTCTTTCTTAGTGTGAGCAGCTGTATAATATGATTGTTAAATATGGAGCTGTTGCATCAGCCTGATCTGAAAGAACCTAATTGGTATACAGTCTGGACTGGAAGAGTTGGTTTTGTTATGTGATTTAAGTTGCTTCAGTGCTTTGAGGATATTTACTTCTGAGTCACTCATGTTGGGAGCTGTTCTTCGTTTGAACTCTGGAATATTCACTTTGTCTTCTTTGGTGAAACAATTTCAGAAGGCTGTGTTTAGAAACTCTGCTTTAGCAGCACTATCATCGATAGTATTTCCATTGCTATTGCACAGAGAAGGCATTGGTTGCGTCTTGCCACTAGCATACTTTACAATTCTGAATAAATTAAGATATTCAAACTGCAGAAGAAGATAGTCAGAACAATTATGTTCAAGAAACAAAGAGACACTTGTAAACCATTATCTAAGAAACTAAATATTTTGCCCCTCCCATGCCAATACATACTAGAATTATTATTCTTTACCAAAAAAAGTATCAACAAAATTAGCAAAAATATGGATTACCACGATTATGACACAAGATCAAAAACCTCTCTAAGAATACTTACCCACTCAACAAAACTGTACAGTGATGGTGTCAAGTGTATGGGATTAAAATTATATAATCATCTTCCAACTTTTATAGAAGAAATCCAAGAAGTAAGTAAATTCAAACAGACAGTGAAGTCTCTTTTAATAAAAGACTGCTTTTATACCATCCAGGAATATTTGGAATCAAAATTGTCTTAGTGCATGATAATGTATCAAAGCTGAATGTTGTTAAGTCAATTTTGTCACATCATGTAACAATGCTCTGTAAAGCTGTAACTTTAAGTAACATAATTTTGTAGGTAATGTAAAATAATCTTTCTTCTGTGTTCTTGTTTACTGTTTTAGACTCCTGTAAACTGTATATTTGTACTGACTTATCCCATATCAGTTGTACAAGCCATTGTACTGATTTGATCTACAGGACAAATAATAAATAAATAAATAAATAAAATAAACAAACAACCAGAATCTCTTTGGGTTTTCTGCTAGGTTTTGAGACAAAGTTTCATTGTGGTAACTATTATAAGCATCTCACATTGAAGTCCATTCTGCAACAGTGTTTTGACCTGTTTTGTGAACCAAGGGGGATCAGCTCCACCATTTGTTGGTTTATTTGGTATAAATCTCACAACTGCTGCTGATATTATTTTTCAAATCCAAACAACATCTGGTTTACACTTACTGGCACATTGCTTATTTGGAAGGACTGGAAATTTCACTCAAGAATGTGTCAAGTGAATTTTTATCTGCTTTGTCTGAATATGTATGTTTTTCATTTATTTTTGGAGGATTTGGGAGCTACAATATCTAGTCACACTATGACAACCCTGTGTTTACTAATCCCTGTATCCATTTTGATGCTCATTATTAGCTCAGGATTATCTCTTGCTAAGAGTTTAAGTGTGTTTTCACAACTGTTTCAATTCGAGTGGGGTCTGGAACTAAATGCTCAATGTAATTTTCAGAGAATGAAAAAAGTACACCTCCTCTATATGGTTAGTAGCAATCTGTCCTCTTCATAATATTGTCATAAGATATATGAAGATAGATTTGTACTCACCAAACAGATGAGACACTAAGAAGTGAACAGGCACCTAGAAATAGTGGTAAATTGCTTAACTTTTAGATAACACACATGCACACACACGCACACACACACATGTAGTGGCATTGGCTGGGGTGGGCGGTGGAGAAATAGAATGAATGTGGATACTAAAAGGGATAGGATTGGTTTAGGAAAGTTCGTGGCACTGCAGAGTTTGTAGATGTGCATAGAGGAGGTAAAAGGCACCTAGGCAAGAATGCAGATAGCAGAGTAGGGGACTGCTAGGAGCAACACAGAGAAAAAAGTACAATAAGAACAGAATAAGAAAAAGTTGCAATAGATCACAAGGGGTGAGCAAAAAAGTATCAGCAGAAGGAAGGACAGGTTAGGAGGGTGGAATGAGAAGGAGAAAGTGAATTGATTCAGGTGTTCAGCCACTAGTGAGTACTGAGGAGAGGGATTTGCATGAATAAAGGATTTATCCAGAGCAACTGATGCTATAATATTCCCTTTGACTATTCAGAGATGTCTCCAAGCCTGCACAAAGATGTAAAGATGTAAACAACCGTGCATGAGCGGCACCTATTAGACAGTTAGATTGGGGGGAGGGGGGTCTCTGACAGCCAATCAATTCCAGTCATTCCAAGTGGAAGAAGGTACATGGTTCGCATTGTCTGCAGTTCAACCATACCTAGATGCTCGATACCACATTTTGGTTGCATCTCCATTGTTACTTTGTGCCAGAAATGGCTCTCAACAAGGGAAGTGTCCAGGCATCTTTGAGTGAACAAAAGCAATGTTGTTTGGACATGGAGGAGATACAGAGAGACAGGAACCATTGATGACATGCCTTGCTCAGGCTGCCCAAGGGCTGCTACTTCAGTGGGTAACAGCTACCTATGGTTTATGGTTCGGAGTAACCCTGACAGCAACACCATGAATAATGCTTTTCATGCACCCACGCGACCTCATATTATGAATCAAACTGTGCTCAATAGGCTGCATGATGTGCAGCTTCATTCCCAACATCCATGACGAGGTCCATCTTTGCAACCATGACACCATGCAGCGTGGTACCGATGGGCCCAACAACATGCCAAGTGGACCGCTCAGGATTGGCATCACATTCTCTTCACCAATGAGTGTTGCATATGCATTCAACCAGACAATCACCAGAGGCATGTTTGGAGGCAATCCAGTCTGGCTGAACGCCTTAGAGACACTGTCCAGCACTGCGGCAATGTGGGGGTTCCCTGCTGTTTTGGGGTAGCATTATTTGGTTCCGACGTACGCTGCTTGTGGTCATGGAAGGTGTGGAATATGTGAACGCCATCCTAGGACTGATAGTGCAACCGTATCGGCAGCACATTGGCAAGGCATTCATCTTCATGGATGACAATTCGTGCCCTCATTGTACACATCTTGTGAATGACTCCCTGCAGGATAACAACATTGCTCGACTAGAGTGGCCAGCATATTCTCCAGACATGAACCCTATTGAACATGCCTCGACTGACATCTCTCCCCAAACTCTTTGCCTTTAAATATGTCTGCTTGTGTCTGTGTATGTATGGATGGATATGTGTGTGTGTGTGTGTGTGTGTGTGTGTGTGTGTGTGTGTGTGCGTGCGTGCGTGCGTGCGAGTATATACCTATCCTTTTTTCCCCCTAAGGTAAGTCTTTCTGCTCCCGGGATTAGAATGACTTCTTACCTTCTCCCTTAAAACCCACATCCTTTCATCTTTCCTTTTCCTTCCCTCTTTCCTGACGAAGCAGCCGCCGGTTGCGAAAGCTCGAAATTTTGTGTGTGTGTGTTTGTGTGTTATTTTAGTGTGCCTGTCTACTGGCGCTTTCCCGCTTTGTAAGTCTTGGAATCTTTGTTTTTAATATATTTTTCCCATGTGGAAGTTTCTTTCTATTTTATTTACCTCATATACAAAACTGTTTGTTTGAATATATAACCAATGAAAAAGCTGCAGCAGTGCCATGATGGGCTCTCAAAATGAAACTGTTCAGTATCAGTCTGTTTGAGTGCCATATCAGGAAGTCGTTTATAGTCATGTAGAATCCTTCATCCCTCACACTTTTTATGTTCAGAGATCGCAACCAGCTGAAAAATGCTCCTGTCAGAGCACAAAGAAGGTGAATATGCTTCTCTTTAAAAGACTCTGGGAGGAAAGTGGGGACCAGTTGCCTCAATCCACATTCCACCTTCCACACCAAAATTTTGGCCTGTGAACGTATTCACTTTCTTTTAACACAGAATGTTCTAAATCCTTTTACCCAGTCTCTCTCTGTGTAATGAAGCTTTCATACTCAACATGTCCCTCTCACTGCCACTGCCTGCGTACAGGCTGATTCAGGAGGAATATTGCATAATTTGTGGGGTAATTCAACATTTGAAAATAAACTGAAAGAGTGCTATGAACTTGTGTCTGATTTTTGATCATTATGGAACTGGAATGGGTTGAAGACTATGAGAGGGTTAAAAAAATCCTGGAATGGAGTTTGTTCAATATGGATTTCTGCCACTAGGTATCTATTGCACAACTCATTACCAGTTCAGTACCACCTGTGTTGTCAACCAGACTTGTTCTGTTTATCTGTAGTGACTATTCTGATAGCACTATTTTGTTCTTGTTTCATTTTTTATGATGGTAAGTTTAAGTGAACAATGCACAGCTGTGAAATTTTGTTTTCTACTCTGTAAAAATGCTACTGGAACTGTATTAATGTTGAAACCTGCTTACCAAAATGATGCTATGGGAAAAACTCGAGTGTACAAGTGGTTCACTCAATTTAAAAAATGGCCACATGCTGATTGTAATGTTGTCATACCTCATTCTGGACATCCACCAACTGCCTGAATCTACAAAAATATTGACACAAATTTGAGAGCTTGTGCTCACAACTGTCAACAGACAATTGCTCAACTGTCAGAGATTAGTGGGTTATCTCGGAGATCAGCTCAGCAAATTTTAACAGAAGATTTGGGAATGAGAAGGGTTGCTGTCAAGTTTGCTCCACAGGTTCTGTCTGGCAATCAAAAGGAACATCAAGTTGAAACATGTCATGTTTTGAAACAACAGCTTGAAACTGATCCAGATTTTCTGAAGGCCATTACATTATGACTTAGAAACAAAGCAACAGTCAAGTCAATGGAAGACATCATCATCATCACCCCATCAAAGAGAATGTCATCAAGTAAAATCAAACACCATAAAAAATGCTGATTTGCTTTTTTTGATGCCAAAAGCATAGTTCATTCAGAGTTTTTTCCCCAGGTCAGACCATCAAACAAACCTTTTGTTTGTAAGTTTTAAGAGGATTGCACTACAGTGTTAATAAAAATAGACCCATTTTGTGGCAAACAGGAATCTGGTTCTTCCACACCACAAAGCACCTGCATGCACAGCCAACTTTGTTAAGACAGTTTCTGCTTAAAACTGACATGGTTCTGCTACCCCACACACTTTAGTCACCTGACCTGGCTCTGTGTGATTTTTTTCTCATTTCCATGCATGAAAAGGGTTCTCAGTGAACATCTGTTGCGGTACGATTGATGCCCTGATGATACAGCCTGTGTTCCTACCAAATCACATGACAATTGCAGCATATGCACATTTCATGATAGAAGACCTATCAGCACTTTTGGAAGACATTACATCATAGCAACGACATCAGTTATATCTGCAACATGATGGCTCACCGATTCACGATACTAGACAAGTATCCCAGTATCCGAATAACACATTCCCTCAATGGTACATTGGCTATGAGGGATCCGTTACTTGGCCTGCCAGATCACCTGACCTAACCCCATTTGACTTCTATTTTTGAGGCTCGGTAAGTGGAAAGTGAATGCTGCAGAGGTGGATACATGTGACGAACTTGTCACTCACATTACTGATGCTGTTGCCTGCATTAAAGCCTGCCAGGATGATATTCGATGTGCAACACAACACACCCTTCAACGCATTGACAAGTGTGTTGAGATGGGTGGGAGCTCTTTGGACACCTATTATAGGATGGATCAGTCACCTGTCTGCTTGTGTCCCGCTCCCGGGATTGGAATGACTCCTTACCCTCTCCCTTAAAACCCACATCCTTTCGTCTTTCCCTCTCCTTCCTGAAGAAGCAACCATCGGTTGCGAAAGCTAGTAATTCTGTGTGTGTGTTTTGTTCATGTGCCTGTCTGCCGGCGCTTTCCCGCTTGGTAAGTCTTGGAATCTTTGTTTTTAATATATTTTACTCAGTACTCAGTTTGATAACATTATCATCTTTTACAGATAACTAAAACAATCTGTTATTTATCTATGACATCTTTCACACAAAATGATAATTTTAAGTGTGTTCTTGTTTTGTTTTATTTTGCTATGATTTACCAATTTCTGCCAGCATTGCTTTTAATAATCAAAATTTATGTATCACTTGTAGGTAGGACAAGACCATTCCGGCTGGCTTTTCATACTGACAGCTCTGAAGCTCCAAATGACATTGGGAACAGAGGTTTCTGCCTCAACTACATTCAACAGCCTTGCTCAGCCTTAAATGGGTGATTTATTTTGTAGGCACCAGTAAGGGAAACTGTTATTATTGAAAATTCATGTTAACTAATATGAGCTGTGATCAAAGAGTTAAAGGAAATTTGGTTTTTCTTAAAGACTTTGCTTATTCATCAATATAAACTTTTTTCCTTTCAAAGTAACCCCCTCAGATATAATACACTTATATCACTGCTCTTTCTGACCTTTGAATCACTTCTGGAACTCAGTGTTTGTTATGGTGCTCAGCTCCTTCACCAATTCTGCTTTTATCTCATCAGTGGTGGCAAAATGATGTCCTTTCATGTTGCTCTACAGCCTTAGAAATAGAAAGAAGTCACAGGGGCTTGAAGTCCGAGGGGGCCTTGTGTGGTGAATATGGTGGCCGATGCAGCATAAAGGTTTCCTGGCAAAAAATCATAAACAGGAATTGACATGTAGCGGGAGCATTATTGTGATACTATTTCCACAAGTGGCTTTGGCTTCATTCTGTTTATTTTCTTCAGACTGCTTCACACAAATGACACATAGCTTCTAGATAGTACTCCATATTGACCTCATGACCATAAGGCAAGAACTCATGGTGTACTATTCCATTGTAATTGAAGACAACAGTGAGAAGAATCTTCTCACATGGTCAGATGCGCCAAATTTTTTTGTGTCTTAGCTCTTCAGGCTATTTCATTTGGGACAATTGCGGCATGGTTTCAATGTAATATCCATATACTCATGTTTCATTACCTGTTATAACTGTCTTTAGAAGCTCTGGATCATTGTTGGCTTCATTCAGCAATTCCTGAGCAATGACTACACAGGGTCATTTTTGATCGAAATTCAACACTTTTAGAACAAACTTTGGTGCTACATGTTTCATGCCCAGACCTACAAAAAATTGCTCTGAATGACAGAAAAGCTATGACTAAATGATCAGCAACCTCTCTGATTGTGTTTCGGCAATTACCCACAACCATTTTCTTTACTTCTTCCACATTGTCATCAGTAACTGAAGAGCTAGGACATCCAGGGCAGTCATAATCTCCAACATCTTCTCAACCCTTTCTGAAACATGTATACAACTCTTTACTTCTTGTCTTACTCATAGTATGTTTACCAAAAACCACAGTCAATATTTCAAAAGTGGTGCTGCAGTTCATTCCATTTTTCAGCAAAATTTAATGCAGATTCTTTGATCTACCTTTTTCGAAGGCAATGATTTGCCAAGCACTCAAAAACATGTATCCCCTTTTTGGCTGTCAACAATAAGCTAAAGATTCAAAACAGCTCAAAATGCAAACATACATCTGGCACATGTGTGCCAACAAGAAAAAGAAATTGAAAATGAGATTATAAAGTGTGAGAAATTTAAAAAATTTCCATTACATTTTGATCACACTTCTTTCCTCAAATAATATATCTGCATAAAAATTCAGGTAAAATTTAATCCTGCCAATGTGTGTTGAACAGTTATCTGAAAAACAAAGAATTGAGCTATCTGAATACAATAGCAGTTTTATGAAAATAACAGATTTCTTCTCACCACTCAGGGAAACTGATGAGTCCCAGACAGGCACAATAAAAAGACAACCAAATCTTAGTAGTCTTAGTAGCATGTCTTCAACTCAGTGCGTGCTCTGTGTGGTGAGTTGGAATCTATCTATCTATTGTTGTTATTTCAACCCTGACGTCCACTGTTTGAATACAATACTGACTGCATTTATATGTTATTTGATTTATTGAGAATGATATGCCTTTACTGTGTAGTGAATGTTTTCTTATCACCGTTATTTTCCATCAACAGTATAGACATTTAACTAAATGTAGTTTGAATAACATGTTATTGTAATAAAAGTACTGTCTTCATTGTCAAGTATATGTGAATATGTATGTAAATTTACATTTTGTTTAATAAAAAGAAGTTGTATTTTTTAAAACATGTTTTTATCAGATGCTCTTATGCATACAACAGACAAATACTTTCAGTGCAACATATTTGTTGCAAAATTTTATATATGATATATGTCAGGAGGTATATGATGTGTAAGGTTCCGGAAGAACCAGATAGGAATTGAGAAACACAGAGGAAAAAGAAAGTAAGTCAGTTTTTTTTGTCAAATTTAGTTCATGCTTCACTCATAAAGCTTAGAATATTTTAGGGGAGAAAGAGGTTAATCACAGAGATACTAACTGTTCCAGTGTATATGTGCAGCAAAAGATGGATGCAAGTGTAGTGCCTACAGGGGGAATAGAGGATACCATCCATAAAAGCCACACTGTATTGTATTAACAGTGGATTTGTTTGTATTTTCTGTTAGCCAACCAGCACATAGCTAAACAGTTTTGTCCTAATCTTAAACTGTATGCACAGTTTGTGTTGTGTACATAGTTCTGCGTAGTCAGTGCATACACAACTTTCCCACTAGAGTGCGCCCCGCTAAGCACAACAGCACAGGCACAGCACTCGTCCATCTCCGCACTACGAGATGGCACTGCCTTAGAGACAGACCAAATTCTGCTTCCGCCAATCCGCGTATTAATATGTAACACAGCCAATGAGATTGCTGCTAATGTAGAACCTTTTCTCCTCGTGGATCACACTCACGCAGTGATACCTGAATGCGTAAGGTATTATAACGAGTGTACAGACCTCCAATTAGTCAGTCTGCTTTTGTCTGCACCAGTCTGTACCAGTCTGCATTTGTCTGCATTAGTTTGTACCAGTCTGCATTAGTCTGTTCCAGTCTATAGTCAAGTTTCGGTCTGCACCTAAGAAGATTATCATATTCCTGTATACAGCCATGAAGATAAATTTATAGACACTTTGTCAAGTATCAGAGATATGTGAGAATAAGATTAACGTACCAAGACTAAAGGAACTTTAGATTGTTAATTGTAAACAGCATCCAGAATCAAGTTACATAATGTCTATGCTTTATTATTTTAATAAATGTGTGTGAAAATTAATCAAATTCTGTTTACAGTTGGTCACAGTCACTCTGCTACTCTAAGCGTGCAAGTGGCATTTCTATCGTCTGACCTAATGGCAGAAGATAAACATGCCACGATAAGACCACAAGACGTATTGCTGACACTCGCCTACTTCGTTAGAGCGGCAATCTGATGGTGTGTGTACCGATGGTCTTACAGTATGCACACCACAGCTTGTTTAAGAACTATGTTTTTGTTAGTAGTGTTGCTATTAGTGGCCTTTGGTGACTAGCAGTAGATTATCCTTGCCTTTGTTTTTCCATGCTATGTGGAGGCTGGCAGCTTGTCTCTGACAAATGAAAATATTGACTTATGTACTTCAACAAATCATACTAAAGAATTTAAGACAAAGGAGGGTTAAGAGATGCAATCAACAAGCTTAACCCATATTCACATAAGTAAGATTATCCATGAGCGGCTACTCAGCATTTTTTGACAATACCAGAAAGATCAAAGATAATTAAAAGTTCAATTACTATTGATTGTCTGTCTTGAGCTAACTGCAATTTAATTGAAGAGAATTACACCAGATGTGTTTCACCTTTGTTTATAAAGCATTTTCCAGGGTTATTCTGCAAATTGGTACATTTGTACATTTTTTGTTGTTCAGGTTAATAACAGCATTCTGTTTATAAAGTTGGCATGCTAGTTACATATAGTGTTTCTTTACATATTATAATGGTAAAGCCTCCCCTAGGACTCATATGAAATGTCCGATACCACCTTCTTTTATATGCATCTGGATAGTTATCAGACAATTCAGTGCTTCTTAAGGCTTTGTATGTGTGTCTATATATACCATTCTGTCCTATTTGATAAAAGGCTTCATATTCGTTGTGAAGGCACGTGGAATGTTCTAGAAGGATGTGCGTTGTTGTAATTATTGGTGGATTTTTGTCATTGATAAAATTATGTACATATACTAAATTAATTAACTAATCAAGAAATTGAAGCAATAAGTCATTAGAAATAAATAACTAGAGACTGCAGAGATGTTAGCATGAAAAATCAATGCTTCTTATTAACAAAATTGTAATCTAAAAATCCAGTACCTTAGACCACACTATCTTGAGAAACAGCTTAAAAATTATTACCAAGCAATGTATTTTCATTTTTTATTTATGTTTATGTCTTCCTCTGTAATTAATATTCTTTGTAATTACATTTATAATTAACTCTCCAATTGTGTACATCTCACAGTTTTTTAATTTACAGAATTTGAAGCCTTATTTGTACATTCTATGTATTTAATTGGATAAAGCATGAGCTCTGTACTACATTTACATGTCAGTAGCAAATCCAAACTGTAATTAATCAATATAAGAGACATAATGGTAATTAAAGTTCAGAATGATTTTCTTATGGAAAACTAAAGTTATTACTCTAAAAGATTGTCATTCAATATTGTATTTTATACCTTATTTGGCTGTAACATCAGTTTCTTTACTTTTTATAAATTTTAATTGTAACATCAAAATTGTACAAAATTAATAATGCTTTATTTTGGAAGTTATTGTTAAAATTCTATATAGAGCAGTGCAGTGAGTCTGCGAGTTAGTTATTGTTTTGTGAGTCAGTTTGAAATTACTTTTGGAAGTCAAAGAGATCAGTGAAGTCTGTCCGTGTTTTTATTTTCTTGACCAGTGTGCAGTTTAGATGTCAATTAATGTGAATAAATTTTGTGAACCATGAAAATTTCCCATTCATGCATCAGTGGACCAGGCAGAAGAAACTTAACTAACATACAACATGAATCATTACAATATTCTGCTTCTTCCCTCCTTGCTAGCAGCAGTTAACATTGAAGAGCTTCAAATGACAAACACTTAGCAGTTTTTGCCATTCTGCAGTATTTATTATGCTGCATTATTTACACCCCCCCTTTTTGTAAACTGGGCTGAAGTTGTGTGTGTTTTTCACTCTGCAGAGTATCATTATTTATGTCTCTTCTTTCATTTTTGTTCATGTTGTAAATGTCGCCAAACTGTGAAACTACTACTGTGTGTGTGTGTGTGTGTGTGTGTGTGTGTGTGTGTGTGTGTGTGTGTGTGTATGTATGTGTGTGTGTTTATATTTTGTATGTGTGTGTAAATTAGTGAAATTGTCTTGCATGTTAGGTAGAGATGTGAGAGGAGATGGGAAGTGGGCATGGGCCTAGATGGTGATTATAGGACAGAGTCTGGTAGGAGATGATAGTGGTAAATGGAGCCTGTGATTATGTGTGTATTTAATGTTATATTAAGTGGTCTGTCAGTTTAAATAGCGTTTTTGCCAAGTTGGTCTGATCATTTATGAGTTGTTTCTTTTCTGTTATGGTTTTTTGAATGAGGTAATTTTCTTGTAAGGTAAGGAGGTGTTTTTGTTATTGTTTAGCCTTATGATTTCCATGTCTGTGTCCCTGGTGGTAATATTATGTTGCTATGTTCTGCAAAGTTGAATGATTTGTCCTTTACTTCCACACTCTTATATGTTATTTGTATCTGGTGACAAATGTCATCTTCGTTTGACCTATGTATCTTTCATCACTTGTATTGCATTTTGTTTGGCATATTCCCGATTTATGATATAATCAGTTTTTCCCAATGTTTTTGAGTATTTTTGAATTGAGTTGTTAGTTTGGTGGGCTATTTTTATGCATTGTTTTTTGAAATTTTGGATATTCTCTGTGTGTGGGAGGAGGGGGGCTATTTTCATGCCTTGTTTTTTGAAAATATTGGATATTCTGAGTGTGCATTTGCATTTGCATCATCTTACACTTTCTGTTTCTATCACACTTTGTGTTGTTCCTGTCCTTGTATTTTGTGTGTTTTATGTGTGCGATTTTGTCCTTGTGTTGGTGACATCTGGGTGTTTGTTCTTTTCTGTTTTTTGATTTTCTTCTTCAGATTTGTTAAAAGTTCTCTCTTTATCCATTGTTTGTGGCTATTTGTATTATGGTATTCATTTCTTTTTGTAATTATCTGTATCTAATGGTACTGTGTTTAGTCTGTGGAGCATGCATCGAAGTGTTGCCTGGTTCTGAGAACTATGGTGTTGTGATGTCTCATTTACAGCTGTGTCTGTTGCTGTTAAGTTTTTGGCATATATGTACTATCCTCCAGGTGGTATATGCCACCACTGGATTGGTTGTTTTGAATATTTATGATGATGTTCAAGAAATTTAACCATCTACCTTTCTGCACTGCAAAATGTATACTATCATGAACAGAATTTATGTCTGTGTGTAACTGATCAATTTTATTCCTTGATTCATCTATCAGGCACAAGATGACATCCATATAACTAATCAGGTATAGGATGTTGTAACTATTTGGCTCTATTATAATTAAAGTTTTCAATACTTTTGCTCCCTTAAAGCTCAAGACTACTATTCTTCTCTACAATATGATTGATCTGTTACAACTTTCAAATCAGATTAAAACAAGTTGGAAAATAAATTCTTTCAATGTTTTATCAACATTTTGAACCCCACAATGAATGTCACATTAGTTTCTACTGTGTTTTCATTATTCCTAATAAAATGCATGTATAACATCTAAAATGTGTTCATTTCCTCCCACAACTACATAGCCAGAAAAAGAAAAAAAAAGTAGTACACCTGGAAAGAAGACATTGCTTTTGATCCAATGACAGCATATAACAGCTAGGGGATAGTAGATGTGTTGATACTGGTTTCACCATCATTCACCAAAAGATAGCGTAACAACATACATACCAGAGCACCATTTGTATCTATCCATTAATTGGGAATGTTCACAGCTGTACAGCTACCATAGCACAATGTGGGACTAGTGTGTGAAGCAAACAGGCAGACAGGCACTGAGATGCACTTGTGCTCCCTACAGCCAACTGAGAAAGTTTGAAAGGGCTCCATTAGTTACCTTCAGAATGGTGGGGCGGTCCTTTTGGAGAATTGCCACACACGTTGGATGTCCTGCGTCAGTTGTGTCACATGAAAATTCTTACACCCACACATGTGGATGTAGACACAGTGCTGACACAAATCAGAATCATTGTATTGCAAAGGCAGCAGTGGCGGATCATATAGCTACCAAAGCATAGATAAGAGGGTTTGTGAGCCCACACATGTCAAAATAAACTGTTGCGAGCCAGTTATTAGCAGTGGAACTATGGGCATGTATGCGTGTAGCCCATTTTTCACTCATGCCGCAGCATCAATGAACCAGGCTCAACTGGTGCCTTCAGAGGATCACTTGGAAGATGGAAAGGTGTGCTGTGGTCTTCAGCAATGAGATCAAATTCTGCCTGCACCCAAGTGATGGTCATTTGCAATATGACATATACCTGATGAGTGCTGTCTCATAGAGTGTGTTCATCCAAGACACACTGGCCCTTCCCCAGGCCTCATGACATGGGGTATGATAAGCAACAGCTCCCATTTAGCCTTTTCTGTTTCTGCAGGCCTCAGGAGGAACCGAGTCCTTCGGGCCCTATGCCAATTCGAGCCAAAGTCTTGGGAGGGGCACACACCACAGATGTGTACACAGAGGGGCCCGGAAAAGAGGTGGAAGAGGGAAAACCCCAAGCCTGGAGAGAAGCTCTTTGATGCTAACTGTGATCATACAATCCGACCGGGGCCAACATTCTGGGAGATGGACGACAGACTGAGAGAACAGGAGATGATAATTGTGATGCCCAGGCAAGCTATAAACATGTGTAGCATAAGCAACCAGTAAACATTGGCGCCGTAGCCGAAGTGGAGGGACACCTTCCTCTACGAGTATGCTGTTCACAGGGCTGGTCTGGAAAGCTCCAGTGGCAAGTTGGATCCTGCTGTGATGGATGGGGTCCAGCACCCGCAATGCAGAAGGGGATGCTGAACCATAAGTTATGCTTCCATAATCCAGACAGGACTGAATTAACGCCTGGTAGAACCGTAAGAGGGTGTGGCTCAAGTAATGTAGAGCATTAAAGTGCCACCAACACATCTGTTTAAGCTGCTGAATATGAGGGAGCCAAGTAAACTTGGCATCAAAAACCACATCCAAAAACCAATGTGTCTCCACCACAGCAAGAGGTTCACCATCAACATAAAGCTGTGGCTCAGGGTGAACTGTGCGTCGTCAACAAAAATGCATAATGCAGGTCTTTGCAGCCGAAAACTGGAAGCCATGCACTACAGCCCAAGACTGTGCCTTGTGGATAGTGCCCTGCAGCTGATGTTCAGTAGCTGCAATGCCAATGGAGCTATAGTAGAGGCAGAAGTCGTCAGGATACAAGGAAGCTAAGACAGACATTCCCACTGCCGAGCGAGCCCATTCATTGCAATTAAAAACAGGCAGACACTTAAGACAGATCCCTGTGGTACCCCATTCTCCTGAAGTCAGGGGAGAACTATGGGAGGCCGCAACTTGCACGCGGAAGGTGCGATGCAACAGAAAATTTCATGTGAAAATTGGCAGCCGACCTCGAAGACCCCAACCATGAAGTGCACAGAGGATGTGATGTCGCCATGTCCTATCATATGCCTTCCGCCTGTCAAAAAAGACAGTGACAGAGTGCTGACGGTGGGAAAAGGCTGTACAGATGGCTGACGCCAGGAGCACCAGATTACCAGCAGCAGAGCGGACCTTACGGAACCCACCCTGAGACAGAGCCAGAAGGCCCCGAGACTCAAGTACCCAACTCAACCGCCGGCTCACCATGCGTTCAAGCAACTTGCAAACAACATTGGTGAGACTAATGGGCGGTAGCTGTCCACCTCCAATGCTTTCCTGCCATTGCAGTGGGAACTCACCCTTGACTCAGATACGCTTGTAAAGATCTAGGAGGCGTCGCTGGCAGTTCAGTGAGAGGTGTTTGAGCATCTGACAGTAGATGTGATCTGGCCTGGGATCCGTATCAGGGCAAGTGGCTAGGGCACTCTGGAATTCCCACTCACTGAACAGAACATTGTAGGATTCATGGTGTGAAATGAAAGGCTCCAATGTTCCATCTGCTCTTTAATGGAGCGGAAGGCCTGTGGGTAATTCGCAGAAGCAGAACTCTGAGCAAAATGCTCTGCTAAGTGGTTGGCAATTGTGTCGGGGTCAGTACAAACTGCTCCATTCAGTGAAAGTGCAGGGACACTGAATGGGGTTAGACAGCCATAGAGGCACCTAATCTTGGCCCAAAACTGCGATGGAGAGGTATGGAGGGCAATGGTGGAGACATACTGTTCCCAGCACTCCTGCTTGTGTTGGTGAATGATGCAGTGGGCCCGTGCACAGAGCCGTTTAAAGGTGATGAGGTGTTCTAATGAGGGACGCCACTTGTGCTGCTGGAGCACCCGCCTGCGATCTTTAGTCGCCTCAGTGATCACGGGTGACCATCAAGGCACAATCCTCCACTGAGGGGACCCAGAAGATCAGGGAATGGCAAATTCTGCTGCAGTAATGATGCCGGTGGTGACTGAGTGAACCACCGTATCAATGGCGTCATTGGATAGAGGCTCAATAGTGGCAATGGAGGAGAACAAGTCCCAGTCACACTTATTCATAGCCCATAGGCAGGTGCACCCAGAAGAGGGATTCTGTGGCAGTGACAGAAAGATCAGAAAGTGGTCACTACCACACAAGTCGTTGTGCACACTCCATTGGACAGATGGTGAGAGGCTAGGGCTGCAGATCGAAAGGTCAATGGCGCAGTACGTGCCATGTGGCACACTGAAATGTGTTAAGGCACCATCATTTAAGAGGGAAAGGTCAAGCTGTGTCAATACATGCTCAACAGTGGTGCCTCGGTCTGTTGCCACTGATACACCCCACAGAGGGTTATGGGCGTAGAAGTCACACAGTAACAGAAAATGTAGTGGCAATTGGGCTATCAGCGCAGCTAGGACACGCTGCGGGACATTACCATCAGGTGAAAGATACAGACTGCAGACAGTAAGAGCCTGAGGTGTCCACACTTGAACAGCAACAGCTTCTAAAGTTGTTTGGAGAGGGACAGAGTCGCTGTGAATGGAGTGAAGGATGTAGATGCAGATGCCATCCGAGACCCTTTCGTAAGCTGCCCGGTTCCTATAATAACCCCGATAGCCATGGAGGGCGGGGGTTCACATCGCTGGAAGAGTGATGCAGAGGAAAGGGTGAAGGCTGAGAAGTTGTCGGAGCTCAGCAAGATGGTGGAAAAAACCTCTGCAGTTCCACTGAAGGATGACATTATCCATGGCTGAGAAAGGTGTGAAGGGTACTAGGAAGGCACATTACGCCTCCTGGTCACCTGCCGCCACTGATTGAGTACCTGTGCAACTGCTATTCATTATGTCTGAGGGACCGGCGAGATACAGGTCCACAGCAGACGCCAGAATCTCCATCTCATCCTCAGATGCAGAGCTTGAAGGTTGCAGTGGGGTGGGTGCCACTGCAAGTTCCTTGGTCTTAGAGGTCTTCTTCTTGGGTTTCCCATGCTGCTCCTTGGGTTTCACTGGCTGGGAGGGCCTCACCAATTCAGTCTCTGGGATGGAGGAGTATCACAAAGCCTTACGACCATCTGGTTGTGGGCAGTTATGCCACTGTCTGGCGTCAGCCTTTCCGCTTGTGGATACCTGGGAAGGGAGGAGGGACCCAAGGGACCCCTTGCAAGCGAGAGAAGCTGAAGAATTTGGACGCTTCTCCAGCTTAGGAGTGGTGACAGACGTCCCTGATGGGTGGGGGTGGGGGGTGGGGGGTGTTGCTCCCGAGGTAGATGGCCCAGGAGCAACAGGGAGGATAGTGCCCCTTACAGGCAAGGGGGCATATGGTGTACAGTTCGGCGATCACAGCAGAAGTTGCGGAACAGATAGGGCTTACCTAGTTGTCGTTGCAGTGGCATATGAGGAAGTCATTTGCACAGGATGCAGTCGTTCATATTTCCTCTTAGCCTCAGTATAGGTCAGTTGGTCCAGAGTCTTATATTCTATGATTTTCCATTCTTTCTGTAAGATCCTGCAGTCTGGGGAGCAAGGTGAATGATGCTCTCTGCAGTTGACACAGATGGGAGGTGGGGCACATGGAGTATTGGGATGTGATGGGCATCCACAATGTCTACATGTGAGGCTGGAAGTACAGCAGGAAGACATATGGATGAACTTCCAGCACTTAAAGCACCACATCAGAGGAGGGATATAGGGCTGGGAATCACATTGGTAGACCATCACCTTGACCTTATCTGGTAATGTATCACCGTTGAAGGTCAAGATGAAGGCACTGGCAGCAACCTGATAATTCCTTGGGATCCCGATGAACGTGCCAGACGAAATGAACACCTCGACACTCTAAGTTGGTGTGTATCTCATCATCAGACTGCAGAAGTAGGTCCCTATGGAAAATAATATCCTGGGCCATATTTAAACTCTTATGTGGTGTGATGGTAACATTAACATCCCCCAACTTGTCACAAGCAAATAACCTTCGTGACTCGGCAAAGGATGCCACTGACCCAAAGCGTATTTTGGAAAAGCCCTCCACTTCCCCAAACATGTCCTCTAAGTGATGTAATTCTTCATGCTTTCCCGGCGATCTGTTGACATCTTGGATATTCGGGAATCCAGCCGGATGTTCGCGTCGTTCTCGCACGATATTTCAACAGCGTACCTCGCTGTCTTCTTCAGGTGCTACCTGAGACTCAGGTAGCACCTGAAGAAGACAGCGAGGTACGCTGTTGAAATATCGTGCGAGAACGACGCGAACATCCGGCTGGATTCCCGAATATCCAACATGTCCTCTAAGTGCTCTATGAAGAACTGAGGCTTTGTGGGCATGAAAGACTCCCCATCACCTCTCGCACAAACCAGGAACCAGGGTGAATAACTGTCACTGCTATTCTGAGACTCCTGAGGCTCCTCCCACAGTGTGGCCAGGGAGGGGAACGTCTTGGGATCATATTTCTGAGCTTTAAATTGAGTCCAAGAACGCTTAGAGACTGCTGGCAGCTAGCCACCAGTGAGAGATAATGTACCATGCTTCATTGCGGGTCATCCGCCCTGATGCCACCTACTCTGACCAAGGGCCCACCCCACAGGCGCCACGCAACCTCAGCAAGGGCCACCTGGCAGGATGGCCATTGCTAGGAGTCCCGATGCCCCAGGGAGATTAGGCATCTACTCCTTAGTATATGTGGGGAGTTAACGGTGCAGGCATCAGCAGAGCGATCCCTGTGTTGTCAGGGGGCTACAACCAACAGGGAACATGGTGGCCCCACCAAAACAGACTGGCTACTGTGCTGGATATTAGGTGCAAAGATGTCAAAGGTTGTCTCTCTGCAAAAAGCAACACTCCACAGTGCATAGGGGTAATCCCACCCAGGAACATATCCTTGCCCAAGAGATGGAAAACGAGCGGGACAGCACTGCGACGACAAGAAAGCTGGCTAAAGTTCTCAATGCATGATGGATACAATGCACCGTATAAGGCGCCCTTCCCCATTTGGCTTGCTCTTGGGAAGAATTTGGAAAGATGGAGGTCAAACCCGAGAGGGGACCATCACATAAGACCGAAACTTTTGAGACTCCTTTTAGTCACCTCTTATGACAGGCAGAAATACCGCGGGCCTATTCTTACCCCTAAACCCACTGAGAGGTGGCAGAGGGGTCATAAAGGACCACAGCTGGAGAGCCAATGCAGAAATCCAAACTGTTGGGCAGCTATGCGTGATAAGAAAAGAAACAGACTCCTTAACAAGACAAAAGAATCTCTGTGTAGGGACTCGTTACAAGTAGGCAATTAAAAATATCAACAGAGAACTTCTGGTTATAGAGAGAAGTCTGGGATTGGAGAGAGAAAGAAAGAGAGCCCTTGGTTGGCACCACACTGCATCTTGAGGAGCCAATGAAGGGCCCAGAATGCAGTGCGTGACCATATTGGGAGAGGCACCTCTATCCCACCACCCAGCCTCTGAAGAACAATAACAACAATAATACTTAAACATTACCAAACAAGGGTAAGTTGCCTTCGATGCTACGTCTTGCCAAGCGCTGGCGAGGTTGGAGGGGCAGAGCTAACAAAATTCGGGAGAATGCCACTCCGGTGTCTCTCGATGTTAGGCTCCAGGTAGCGACAGCAGTCAGCGTGATAGTAGCAGCTAACTTGGGCTGAGGAAAGAGCTGTACACAGGCAGCCAGAGATAGTCGCTGAAGAGTGTTAGGGTGTAGCTGTGGGACTCTGATGTAGGGCGCTAGGAAGTATTGCAGAGCTTCTAGGAGGTAGTCAGAATTGTGGAATCAGTCACCATCTCTGTATTAGACATGGCCTTCCTGTGAATGCAATCACCATGTGGTTAGGGTGAGCTGTAATTCTTAGGAATAAACTGCAACTTGTTGAAGTTAGTAAGAATTTAATTCTACCCCCGTCCTATCCTTGTACCTTCACACCAGGGATTTCCACCTCTTAGCCAGATCAAAAAGTCTCCCTCTTGCTAAGGTCAACCAGCTAAATTCCTTTCACAAATTGTGTCACTCAATCCCTTGCAATACCCACACTTGGGATGCGACAATCTTTTAACAATTACGTTCTTTGACATTATCATGTTATTTTGTATTTGATGTTACAATTGCAATACGTTAACCCAGCAAAAACTGGTGTTACACAGCTTTAGTAGAAATTAAAGTGAGTGCAATTTTGAAACATACATGCAGTTAACAATTAAGTTCTTATTACTATTCAGTCCAGAACATTCACGAATATCTTTATGTAATTTAATTAATTATGCCATTCTATGAAACAATTTTGAGCTGGTAATATTTTTACAACATCAAAATTACAATTACAATTTTCAAAATGACTTTTTACAAGATTTTAAGGCTAAAATGTGGAATAATTAATTACGACCCAAAAGCTTTAAATTTTGTTTCTGAATCAGGTTATGTCTCCAGTTTCATTGAATCTCTTCTAATTTTCGTAATATGTGGACATGTCACTGAATTTCTCTATGGAATGATACAGAAACATTAATTATGAGTTTAATTACAGATTTTTAGCTTGTGATTTTCATAAGAGTATGTTGTCCTGATTTGCAAAAATACATATATGTTAAGCTTCTCCAAAGTTAATGGTTTACATAGTTAATTTACATTATGGTAACCAATGAATTTTACTAATTGAATTGTAATTACAAAACTGAATGAAACAGGGTAACTAACATTTATACACTATTAACACTAATTCCAGAACTTGTTCTTTCTCTTCAAAACATCCCAAAATTAATATCAAAATGGTAATGACTTCTTCTGACTGTATGTTACTTTAACTGATTAAGAACATACATTAATTGGTCTGTGAGACAGACCTTATAAAATACAGTATAAAAGCAAACCACCACATCCAATTAGTGATTTCATTGATTTCCCAGTCTGCAAACCATTAAGTGCTCAAGGGAGAGAGGAAAAATCATGAACTGTCAAGGTGACATAAGGAAATGTGGATATTACAAAAGATTGAACCCTACACAATTTAAAATTGATAACTTAGTCCTTGTTAAAACACGTTATAAGATTTCACTCTGTTGCTGTAAGTGACCTCATTCACTAAGTGTCCCTATACATCACCCATGTCTGTTTCAGCGTGTATTGCACACCACAAAACCCACTGTATGGGGTACTCCACATGACCCAGTGCAGCCTGTGTCACTGTGTCATACCATAACCCCCCCTCCTCCATCATCACTTTCATGTGGAACATGGAAGGGATGATGCCCCTACTTTACAAACCCACACAAAAATAATAATTTTTTTACACATCTTTGGTGTCTTTTTTTTCTTGAGGAATAGTGTCTTTTTTCCTGAAGATTAGTACACCTTAGTGGCACACTAATTTTCAGTCCCTATCTGATACTCGGCGTGGCTTTCTTGTACACTGGTAGCTACCATAGGCTGAAATAGCACAGTCCAATATCAGTACACAATATACTGTGGTCAAGTCCAGTTAGGAATGAGTGAAGGAGGTTTCAGTACTTTTGTGAACAGGTTGTCGAGGCCAAAACAGGTACACAGAAATTTTTACATGTAATTGCACAAAGTTACAATTATTCTAAAAAAATTTGTTGAAAAGTAAAATTAATTTAAAAGAAATTTCTTGAAGCTAAGAGAGGATACATTGACAGTTGGAGAAAACTGATTATACAGGGTTACAGAATAAGTGTAAGATGCAATGCTAGAATACAAAAATGAAACATGCCAATTGCACAGCTTAGGGGACCCAGTGTTCATCAAACACTTAACTTACAAAGAATGTATGCTCCCCTGAAGGACAAATATATACAACATAACATAGTACACAAAATATACCAGGAAAAATACATCATGAAAGTATTTTAAATTTCTATAAATATCTGTTATTTCAGTTCGGTCACATTTCATTGGCAAAACAGTCTGCAAGAACTTGGGTAGACTAGACGGTAAGCATTCAGAAGTGGGTTGTTCTGAATTCTGAAAAGTTCAATGTATATGTCAAAAAACTTTTTTAATTCACCACTGATGGCTTTAGATTTCTCTTGTGTTTTAACAAGAACTAAGTCATCAATTTTAAATTGTGTAGGGTTCAATCTTTTGTAATATACACATTTTCTTATGTCACCTTGAGAGTTCATGATTTTTCCTTTCTCTCTTGAGCACTTAATGGTTTGCAGACTGGGAAATCAATGAAATCACTAATTGGATGCGGTGGTTTTGCTATTGTACTGTATTTTATAAGGTGAAAACCAGTTTGAATTCCACAATGGTCAAAACTTTCATGAATGTATTTGATGAGTACATAAATGTATTGATCAGGTCAACATAATTTCCTTACATCACTATTTACACTGTTTCCCTTGAATAGAATAACCTTGTAAATTTTGTAATAATCTCTCACTTTCTCATGTCCCCTTATTCCTAAATAACTTTTGACTAGTTCTCGTCGTGGTTCCGATTCTGCCAGATGTCATTACTAATGTCTCTGATTTCTTGTTCATTGTGCACCCCTCTTAAATACATAATTTTGAATTCCTTTTCACATTCCCCACTGTTTATCTTCAAAGTCACCCCCCACATGTAGCCTAGACAAAGCATCAGCATCTACGTTATCGGACCCTCTGAGATGTTTTATTGAGTAGTTAAACTGCTGTGACAAGAGTGCCCACCTGGTAATCATTCCATGATGTAGCCTGCATTCTTGAATATAAATCAATGCCTTATGGTCAGTGTAGACAACTACCTGATGTCCCAATAGATAATTCCTGAATTTAGAAAATGCCCAGTAAATGGCCAAAAGTTCCTTCTCTTTAACAGTGTGCTGTGAATACATAGAAAGAAGGATCTCTTATCATTTAGCTACAATATAGCAGGTCAGCAACTGGAAGCAGTTAATTCCATAAATTATCTGTGAGTACACATTAGGAGTGATTTAAAATGGAATGATCATATAAAGTTGATCGTCGGTAAAGCAAATGCCAGACTGAGATTCATTGGAAGAATCCTAAGGAAATGCAATCCAAAAACAAAGGAAGTAGGTTACAATACACTTGTTTGCCCATTGCTTGAATACTGCTCAGCAGTGTGGGACCTGTATCAGATAGGGTTCATAGAAGAGATAGAGAAGATCCAACAGAGAGCAGCTCGCTTCGTTACAGGATCATTTAGTAATTGTGAAACTGTTACGGAGATGACAGATAAACTCCAGTGGAAGACTCTGCAGGAGAGATGCTCAGTAGCTCAGTTTGAGCCTTTGTTGAAGTTTCGAGAACATTACTTCACCATGGAGTCAAGCAGTATATTACTCCCTCCTACGTATATCTCGTGAAGAGACCATGAGGATAAAATCAGAGAGATTAGAGCTCACACAGAGGCATACCGACAATCCTTCTTTCCACGAACAATACGAGACTGCAATAGAAGGGAGAACCAATAGAGGTACTCAAGGTACCCTCTGCCACACACCGTCAGGTGGCTTGCGGAGTATGGATGTAGATGTAGATGTAGTGTATTGTTTCTCATATTTTTTCAAAGCTTCACAAGCAAAAGTGATGAACCTGTATTCTGTTTTCCCATTTACAACTACTTCTTGGGAAAGGTGAACCCCTAAATTTTAATCCCTACTATCTGCCATAATGCGAAAGAGTAAACTTAAATCAGGATGGTACAAAATTTGACTGTTACATAATTGTGCTTTTATTTCTTCAAAGGCAGCTACACATTCCTAATTCCAAACCCACCTTGCATTTTTCTTCAGCAATCTGTTGAGACTTGGTGCATTCAAAGCTTGGGTACTAATGAATTTTCCCAAAAAATGACTTCAATTGTTTCTTGGTTTTTGGAATTGTGAATTAAGCAGATATCTTGAGTTTCTCAGAATGTGGCAAAATACCCTCCTCAGAAATGTCGTGGCCCCGAAACACCAGTTTTTTTCACAGCAAACTTACATTTAGATAGTTTAGGTGGCACTCCCGCCTTCCATAATCTATTGCAAACCCCATCAAAGTATTAATATGTTCCTACCCAGTTTCCCCAGTAATCAAAATGGCATCTGCAAACAGTCAAGGAAAAAGATCTTTCCCCAAAACAAAGTCAAGAGCTCTAATGAATTTTCCTATCAAAACGTTAAGGCCAAACAGTACTACAATACTGGTAACATCTTCCCCCCTACGAAAAGGCAGTATACTTTCTAGAATCATTTTCTAATTCTGCTTGTTGAAATCCTGAAGTGAGATCTCAATTATTCATGTATTTCATTCATTCAGATGTATGTAATAACTCATCTATATTCTCTGGATGATCAGTTACCTGTCCAGATGTTTATTTAGGTGTCTTGAATCAAGCACAAGCCTAACACTACCATAATGTTCTGCTACCACTACCAACAGGTTGTTGTCTTGCCTCTTACTTCTCTCAATGATGTCCCACTCTTCCATCTTCTGAAGTTCCTTTTCTGCATCTTTTATTTTTGCAATGGTACCCCATAAGGTTTCATGCAGAAAGGCTCATGTAGTTTAAATCTGAGTTTACACTGATAATCCTTTACTCTACCAGGTCAGTCATCAAAATCATCAAAGTAATTCTACAATAATTCTTCTAATTCTTCCTTCTGTTTTTGGTTCAATTTATCTAATTCCCTTAATTTTTCTTGAATTATGTCTCCATAATCTCCAGCATCATAATCTTCAGTAATTTCCTCTACAGAGTAATCCCTGTCTTTAGAAAAGACAACTTCCCTAATTTCAAATCCCCTATCGGCACAGTCTTGAACTGACATGTCAGTGCTGGATCTTACCCCTATCTTAAGGTCATTAAAGATAAGTAATCTGTTTCTCCAATCAAATGCTGCTTTAGCTTTCAATATCCAGTCCATGCCTAACAGTACATTCGCATTCAGATCACTTATTACAAGACATCTTTGAGTAAACTGTACATTGTTTCCACTGAAGGATACCAACTCTTTCCTATTAATAATTTTGCTCAGTCCACCAGTAGCTCCTCTAATATTTATTCCAACAACTGGCAATTCAATAAAATCAGGACCATGCTTAACTACATCTCTTAATTTGCTTGAGATGGCACTAATTGGGCTCCCAGTGTCAAACAGAATCCTTCGCAACCTGCAGCTTTAATTTTTATGTAGGGACTGACAATAGTGGTGTTTTCCCTGTCTTCCTGTTCCTCCTACAAAAGATCTTTTACTATCTCATCAAACCTCTGTTCCATGTATGCATTTTCTTTACTAGGCAACATTCTTCAACCCCCCCCCCCCCCCCCACCCATGTGACATTACATCTTCTCTCTCCCCCCCATGAACCATGGACCATGCCGTTGGTAGGGAGGCTTGCGTGCCTCAGTGATGCAGATAGCCATACCGTAGGTGCAACCACAACAGAGGGGTATCTGTTGAGAGGCCAGAAAAACATGTGGTTCCTGAAGAGGGGCAGCAGCCTTTACAGTAGTTGCAGGGGAAACAGTCTGGATGATTGACTGACCTGGCCTTGTAACACTAACCAAAACAGCCTTGCTGTGCTGGTACTGTGAACGGCTGAAAGCAAGGGGAAACTACAGCCGTAATTTTTCCCGAGGGCATGCAGCTTTACAGTATGGTTAAATGATGATGGTGTCCTCTTGGGTAAAATATTCCAGAGGTAAAATAGTCCCCCACTCCCCCATTCGGTCTACTCAAGAGGACATTGTTATCAGGAGAAGGAAAACTGGCGTTCTACAGATCGGAGCATGGAATGTCAGATCCCTTAATTGGGCAGGTAGGTTAGAAAATTTAAAAAGGGAAATGGACAGGTTAAAGTTAGATATAGTGGGAATTAGTGAAGTTCAGAGGCAGGAAGAACAAGACTTTTGGTCGGCGAATAAAGGATTATAAATACAAAATCAAATAGGGGTAATGCAGGAGTAGGTTTAATAATGAATAAAAAAATAGGTTTGCAGGTGAGCTATTACAAACAGCATAGTGAATGCATTATTGTAGCCAAGATAGACACGAAGCCCATGCCTACTACAGTAGCACATGTTTATATGCCAACTAGCTCTGCAGATGATGAAGAAATTGAAGAAATGTATGATGAAATCAAAGAAATTATTCAGATAGTGAAGTGAGATGAAAATTTAACAGTCATGGGTGATTGGAATTCGGTAGTAGGAAAAGGGAGAGAAGGAAACATAGTAGGTGAATACGGATCGGGGCTAAGAAATGAAAGAGGAAACCTCCTGGTAGAATTTTGCACAGAGCACAACTTAATCATAGCTTACACTTGGTTCAAGAATCATAAAAGAAGGATGTATACATGGAAGAAGCCTGGAGATACTGACAGGTTTCAGATAGATTATGTAATGGGAAGACAGATATTTAGGAACCAGGTTTTAAATCGTAAGACATTTCCAGGGGCTGATATGGACTCTGACCACAATCTATTGGTTATGAACTGTAGATTAAAACTGAAGAAACTGCAAACAGTTGGGAATTTAAGGAGATGGGACACAGATAAACTAACTAAACCAGAGGTTGTACAGAGTTTCAGGGAGAGCATAAGGGAACAATTGACAGGAATGGGGAAAACAAATACAGTAGAAGAAGAATGGGTACCTCTGAGGGACGAAATAGTGTAGACAGCAGAGAATCAAGTAGGTAAAAAGTTGAGGGCTAGTAGAACTCCTTGGGTAACAGAAAAAATATTGAATTTAATTGATGAAAGGAGAAAATATAAAAAAAACAGTAAATGAAGCAGGCAAAGAGGAATACAAACGTCTCAAAAATGAGAATGACAGGAAGTGCAAAATGGCTAAGCAGGGATGGCTAGAGGACAAATGTAAGGATGTAGAGGCTTATCTCACTGGGGATAAGATAGATACTGCTTACAGGAAAATTAAAGAAACCTTTGGAGAAAAGAGAACCACTTGTATGAATATCATGAGGTCAGATGGAAATTCAGTTCTAAGCAAAGAAGGGAAAGCAGAAAGGTGGAAGGAGTATATAGAGGGTCTATACAAGGGTGCTGTACTTGAGGACAATATTATGGAAATGGAAGAGGATGTCGATGAAGATGAAATGGGAGATATGGTACTGTGTGAAGAGTTTGACAGAGCACTGAAAGACCTAAGCCAAAACAACGCCCCAGGAGTAGACAACATTCCATTAGAGCTACTGATAGCCTTTGGAGAGCCAGCTTTGACAAAACTCTACTATCTGGTGAGCAAGTTGTATAAGACAGGCAAAATACCCTCAGACTTCAGGAAGAATATATTAATCCCAATCCCAAAGAAAACAGGTGTTGACAGATGTGGTTAGGAAGGGAGTGAGACAGGGTTGTAGCCTTTGCCCAATGTTATTCAATCTTTATATTGAGCAAGCAGTGAAGGAAACAAAAGAAAAATTTGGAGTAGGTATTAAAATCCATGGAGAAGTAATAAAAACTTTGAGGTTTGCTGATGACATTGTGATTCTGTCAGAGACAGCAAAGGACTTGGAAGAGCAGTTGAACAGAATGGATAGTGTCTTGAAAGGAGGATATAAGATGAACATCAAGAAAGGCAAAATGAGGATAATGGAATGTAGTTGAATTAAGTCAGGTGATGCTGAGGGAATTAGATTAGGAAATGAGACACTTAAAGTAGTAAAGGAGTTTTGCTATTTGGGGAGCAAAATAACTGATGATGGTCAAAGTAGAGAGGATATAAAATGTAGACTGGCAATGGCAAGGAAATCGTTTCTCAAGAAGAGAAATTTGTTAACATCAAGTATAGATTTTAGTGTCAGGAAGTCATTTCTGAAAGTATTTGTATGGAGTGTAGCCATGTATGGAAGTGAAACGTGGATGATAAATAATTTGGACAAGAAGAGAATAGAAGCTTTTGAATTGTGGTGCTACAGAAGAATGCTGAAGATTAGATGGGTAGATCACATAACTAATGAGGAAGTATTGAATAGGATTGGGGAGAAGAGAAGTTTGTGGCACAACTTGACTAGAAGAAGGAATTGGTTGGTAGGACATGTTCTGAGGCATCAAGGGATCACCAGTTTAGTATTGGAGGGCAGTGTGGAGGGTAAAAATCATAGAGAGAGACCGAGAGATGAATACACTAAGCTGTTATAGAAGGATGTAGGTTGCGGTAGGTACTGGGAGATGAAGAAACTTGGACAGGATAGAGTAGCATGGAGAGCTGCATCAAACCAGTCTCAGGACTGAAGACCACAACAACAAACACCTTCTTCAAACATGTACTAGAATTTATTGCGATTTTTGAGTTACTATTTACCTCTTACATGTTCTGGGTGGGATCCTGTCTGATGATTTCATCTGGATTAGAAGAAATAGTTGGTTTACAAATTTCCCTTAGTTTGCTACTAACTTCACTGTCATCAATGTAATCTTTAAATTTGTCTCAAACAGATTTCAAAATAATCTCAGACACATCAGCACAATCAACACCTCTGTCTCCTGATGTACGGGGTGTTCAAAAAGTCTCTCCGCAGTACCGTATGATTGTTAGCCGTGCATGCCGTATGCCACTGTGAATATACCAAAATGAAACTCTGTGAAATACAATGTATTACTTTATTGGATATTCATGTTTACTTACAAATTTTCACATTAAATGTTGAATACACTAGTCAATTTGCCTAATCACATTTCCAAACACGAGCTTTAACATTTCTTCATTACATAAGCAGTGAAAGTGGATCTTGCAGTTTTCAATTCATTGATGGTTTTTGGGCGATTTTTATAGACAGATTCTTTTGCTGCACCCCAGAAGAAAAAGTCAGGTGGTGGTAGGTCAGGCAATCAGGGAGGCCAAAGTCCCTGTGAAATTATTCGGTCACCAAAAACATCAGCAAGCAGTGACATTGAAACGCGAGCTGTATGTGTGGTTGCACCGTCTTATTGAAAATAACCATTCAGTATTTCACTTAACACAAGTTCTCCTATGAATGGGTACAGAATATCACTGCAGTATCATCGTGCATTTATTGTTTCAGGGTCATTCCATGTCAATTCAACCAGGGGCTCCAGCTCATAATCTCAGAGTTGATTGAAATTCAGTACACTAATTCTACCATGTGTGGAACACTCATGTACACAGTATTAGTTTCCCCTGCCAATTAGTTCCAGAATTATGACTTGTGGAAGAAGGTGGCATGACCCGGAAATTGCAACCCGCCTCTGGCAAACTATCTTCAGACCCAACTTCAGGTCTTAATAACTGTGGAAATATTTCACACAGTCCAGTGAAATTTTTACAACCCAGTAACATCCATTTAGAGAACACACTCCATGGATCAATACACCAACAACATATTTCTCAGGAAAAACAAAAAATTCCAAAATGTGATTAAAAATGTAATACGTTAAAAGATACGTATTGTAGGTGCCCTCTATGCCAAATATAATTAACTGAAAAAGGGTATACATTTTTTTTGGTAAGCTAAATGTAGCCTAAAAATGCACAGAACTCATCATACCCATATCAGTCACAAAAATATAGTTACATTCACACGAATATACAAAAATTTGAAAAATTACCTGAAAAACATGGATTTTTGAAGTGTGCTAGCACAAAATGGACATGTGGTATCCAAGCCAAATTTCGCACACTGCATAAGTAGACCATAATGACATATATCTCAAAATTTCAGCATGTTATTGCAAGACATTTGTGTACAATGGAAGTTGACAGATGTATTTGGTGATGTGGCCATTGCTCCACAACACAATTTTGTAAAAACCTGTCATAAACTGTTCTGCCTCTTCTTATCCTCTCCCAAAACTGTTTAATCACTAAGCAAAAACATATAGACAGATTAACACAACCTATCACTAATGTTTACTGCACCTTAAGTGCTAAAAAGCAGTTGATTGTGCTTCAAACAGAAGTTGTCTCACGCTTTAGCTACTGTACTCTCCACATTGGGTGGCAAATTGTACTATCTTTCTGACACTGTGGTAGGAGCTCGAACTGTCATAAGAATATTTTCAAAGGGAATCCAACACCTGTCTGCCAAACGTGGCCATTGAAATGATCTTGCTGGTCCTGCCGGTGCCATGAAGTTCACAAATACATCACCTTCTGCATCACAGCACTATGCAACACATCCTAAATACCATTTGTCATTATAAACAGCAATAACATAGCAACCTGGTTGTACATTGCTGCTTTTGCTTCTGAATCCTGAGTCAGACACACTGTGAAGATTCATGTTGTGCATGAAACTATAGTTATAACCAGGCAGTCTGCTCATCTGCACATTGCCAGAGTCCACTGGAGAGAAGTGATGATGGCTCTTTGTGCCTGCAACAATTTTAATGTGTTCTAGTCTGCTTTTTAGCAACTCTTCGACTGAATTCACCTCATCTTTTGAAACACAGAATGATTGTATGCCAGAGATATTTTTCTGTGCCCAGGTAAATAACTGAAGAAGTGTTAGAATGTGACCTTCTTTAGGGTGCTGCAGACTAGCTCGTGATGCAATGTGCTTAATGATAGCACCAATACCATCACATACATTTTTACCATTACTTGTTGCGAAAAAATTCCATTGTGCATGAATCTGAAAATCATGGTAACACCTGCATACATCTTTGAGATTTTTACAGTTTCTGTACTGACTAGCTGCCCCATCACTGAAGTATTTTGCAAAATGTATGTGAGGCAGCTTGTTTTTCACATATGTCATGACAGTGTGAATGTGGGCATGAACTGCAATGGCATCATGAATTAAACAGTCACTAAAAATGCACAGGTTCATGAGACACATCACCTGATTCACCTCTATAGTAAATCACAAATGGCTGGAGAGTTGCTTGACTGTTGTCTTAATGATATCCTTGGATGGCATCTTGAACTATAAATGCATAATTTTCAGAAAAGTCTAGTATTACTATAATTTCATCTTGTTTCAAATTATCCTTACAAAACTGGAGATAAGCCAATTGTGCTGTTGCTGTGAAGGTGTGTGTGATCAGTTTTTCTGTTTTTTGACAACACATTTCTAAAAAATCTTCCACTGTACTTTGCTTTGTTTCAAGACTTGTGTGATCCATGTGTGACAATTGTTTATAAGAAACAAGTTCATTGTCATCCATGAGATCACCATACAGTTTGTTATTCATGTGTTCTGCAAGATTTGCCTTACCAGGACACTTTTCACACCTGTGTATCATGCACTGGTAGGACCTGATGTCACACACTAGCAGCTTCATTGCACCTTTGTAATCCAGACCAGAAGCCTTTATAGAAGCAAACATCAGCTTAGCATTTTGATAGGTCTCACAAACATTGTGTGTGCCCCTTGCAGTTACAGGTACAACCCATTTTGGCTGAAGATTGAAAAAAGATGATAAACCTACTTTGGTATTGGGATACTTTTCCTTGAATTCTACATATAGTTCTGATATGTTGCATAGCAACAGTCTTTTTTGCATCTGTACATGTACATTTCCCATTTTCACCATTGCATAGTCTTTTTTCCAGGCATTGTTCAGCTGTAGTCATTATTTTCATAAAACTCTGACACTAGCACCTTTATTTCTGAACTCAATTGCTTACCCTGAGCCTGCTGAAGTTGTGGAAGCACTCCTTGGGTTGCTTTTATTTGCCTAGCTATCTTTACCATATATGTAGAAACATTGAATTCCTTTGCAGTGTAGTCAATAGACCAGCTGGAAGGTGCAAGGGTAAGAATAGATACTTTTTTTCTGGAATGTTGATATGGCACATTTTTCTTTCAAATCATGCACAATTTTGTCCAAATCAGAGCATTTCTGGCATGATTTCTGTTCCTTTGGAGCAGATAGTTCTTCCTCTTCCACCATTAGTGTGTAAGCTATTTTGTGTTTTAATTCCATTTGAGCTTCTTGTAGTTTTCTTCTGCCTTAGCTGGGCCTGTCTCTTTTCCCAACTTTTTGTGTCTTCATGGGAGCCCAGCACTCACTGAAGTATTTAATTGCTCGTTCACTGTGGTTGTAGGTGGCTGATACTCTTCATCACTATCATGAAAATTGTCAGAATATTCTTCAGTTTTTAGCAGTGTAACACACCTGGAACATAACCTTTGTCCTGGTTTCATGTTAAGTCCCATGCAATGATTCACTTTCAATACAGATTTTACATCAATTTCTCTGAGGCTACACTTCACTGTCTTCTTATGAATCCAAAATGGATTAAAACAACCTCTTTGTAGGAAAGAATACTTATCCAGAAACACTTTCATATGATGATAACAAACACTAAAGTTTCCTGGAACTGTACTTCTTGTGCCCACAGGGTGTATCCCGGATCTCCATAGCAACAAATCTTGGTCCGATTCATCCAGATCATACAGTACAAAGAGAATGTCACATTTTGTTCCATATGTTGTTTTATGACATTCAGATGCTTGTGCTCTACCAATATTGCAACTCGTTTGAACAAAAGCACCACTAGTACACTCTTCTGCCTCCGTACAGACTTTCCACAACAATACTGACCAGTCTGAACTAGAATCTTAAAAACATGAGTAACCTGTAATTGTTGCTTGTTTCCTTTGTTGTTCCTGCCTAACAATGACTCATTCTGTCCCTGAAAACTACCATTGTTTAACTTTCTGTTGGCTAATGGTTCCCAACAATTGCTGCATCTGTATCTGAAACAAGCTGTCTGCATCATCAATATTACTTGCTAAATCATGTTAAAAGACACGTGACCAAATACATCTCTGTCAACTTTTATTGTACACAAATGCCTTGCAAGAACAAGTTGAAATTTTTCCTCATATTATATTATGGTCTACATATGCTGTGTTTGAAGTTTGGCTTGGATGTCACTTGTTCCTTTTATGCTACCACACTTAGAAAATCCATGTCTTTCAGGTAATTTCTCAAATTTCTGTATTTTGTGTGCATGTAACTCTGTTTGTGTGACTGATATGGGCAAGATGAGTTCTGTGTGTGTTTATGCCACATTAAGCTTGCCACAAAAAAATTTATAGCCTTCTTGAGTGAATTATATTTGGCATAGAGGGCACCTACAATATGTACCTTTTAACGTATTACATTTTCTTAATCACATTTTGGAATTTTTTATTTTTCCTCAGAAATATGCTGTTGGTGTTTTGATACATAGAGTGTGTTCTCTAAGTGGATGTTACTGGGTTGTAAAAAGTTTACTGGGCTGTGCAGAATAGTTCCAAAGTTATTAAGACTTGAAGTTGGGTCTGAAGATAGATTGCCAGAGGCGGGTTGCAAAATTCCGGGTCAAGCCGCCTTCTTTCACGAACCATAATTCTGAAACTAATTGGCAGAGGAACTTAAAATTTTGTACATGAGTGTTCCACATTTGGTAGCATTGGTGTGCTAAATTTCAGCCAAATCTGAGACTATCAGCTGGAACATTTTCTCTAATTGGTTAAATTGACATGGAATGACTGTTCTTTGAAAAATATGGGACCCACAATCAGACATCTAGAAATTGCAATCCAAACTCCTATTTTCACAGAACGAAGTGGCTCCTCACGAATACACAATGGATTTTCAGTACTCCACATATGAGGATTTTGTGAGTTCATGTACCCGGATAAATGAAATCACACTTCATCATTGAAAAACGTTTCATTAAGAATATCCCTCCCATTTTGCTGAATGAAATTTTTGAACCATAGACAATAATGGAGTCTCTTGCCATGATCAGTATTTTTCAGTTCTTTCACAACTGTCACTTTAAATGGGAAAAGTTCTCATTTTTTCCTTACAGCTGCATGGGCCATTCTGACACTAATATCAATTTCCTGGGCGAGTTTTCTTACTTATTTGTTCAGACTCATGGACATTTTATTGGAAATATCGAGTAGTTTATCCTCAGACAAAACAAGAGGACGACCACTTCTGGTTGCATCTGTAACTGAACCCATACTTTGAAATTTGTTAATCAAATCTTGCACAGTACAGTGATGTGGGAATGTTGTCTGCAGGAAAACTGAATGAAATGTTTGACGAACTGAAACTGTGTATTTACTGCCAGCTTTGAACACATTCTTCAATGGCTAGCATTTTAACAGTAACAAAAACGAATCAAAGGAACGAAGGAACTAAACCTAAACGTTCACGTCAACATGTAACAATACACACCAACGATACTACTGACGCTGGCTGAGATAAACGAAACAGTGGAATGTTGGAAGAGTCCACTTGAAGGGAAGTAACCCAGGCAGGTGAACAATCATACGATACTGATGAGAGACTTTTTGAGCACCCAGAATTACTAAACTCGACTAGTTCAAACTGATTCTCATGTGGCATTTCATTAGAGTTCCTGGCACAACCGTTCTCAAGACTATTACTAATAACATCCTCCTTGACTTCAACATATACTATTCCATCCAATTTACAAGTAAAATCTTCTAGCACATAATCATCATAATCCCTAACATTAACATCATCATCATTACTTGAGCTGACACTACAAACACTATTAACATCACCAACATCACTCGCAATAACATTTTCACTAACCACATCAACGTGAACATGAGACTCTCCAGAAACTTCATTAGAAACATCATTATGAAAACTTACATCTAAAGCATCACCACAAACAAGTTCATACAACCCAAAATTATCAAATTTATCCTTACCTTTCATTTCAACATTAAATTTTTCTTCTTGATTATACAAATTTGCAATCACATCATCTTCATCAAAGGTCACATGGTTCTTATTACAGTTGTTACTAGTAGTTTCTCTGATGACATTACAAAATTTACTGTCAAATTTAAGTTAGTTTACATTATGTATTCTTTTATTACCTCTATCTGCAGATTGATCATTTGTATACTGTCTATAAGATATAGGTTACTGATTGCAATGCTTTCTGTTCCGGGTGAAGTTAGCCTGATTTTGGAAGGTACATTCCTTGCCACAAACTGACAGGCTTCGAGTGGGATGCTTAGTCATTTAAAGGCCTCTGTCTGTCACCTCCCTGCCTTTGGTTACCTTCTGTCCTGTCATCTGCACAGGACCTATTTTGATTATCCTGTTCTCTGTTTGATCATTTCTGCTAAAATTTCTCCTGTCATTTCTATTATAATTATCCCTGTTATTATTAAAGTTTCTTTGTCCACTACTGTTATTATTATTATTATTATTGTTATTATTATTATTATTTCCACAATTTGGTTTCCACCCTCTCTGTGACGAACCTCCAAAGTCATTGGGATTAACATTAAAACTGTAATTCTGTTCAACAGCTTTGTCAAGTTTGAGCACATATTTCAAGAATTGTTCTATGGACTCATCTGGTCCATAGGCTAGATGATGTAAATTCTCTAAAAGCAAATTTAAAAAAAAATCTGTATGATCAAGAATTGAGAATAGATAGGTCAATGAGACACTCCCATAGTTGCTTTTTGGAAACACTCCAGCATTACCAATACGCCCATTAGTTCCTACATCAACATACAAAAATTTGTAGGGAGCATCTACCATGGAAATTAAAATGATACTGTTGAAGGATTTGTAATTGACAAACGTGAGATCCCCTAGCTTGCGGGCATGTAATACAAATGTGCTTTCAATCCATTGCTCCTATAGTGTTACGAGTTACACTCCTTCTCAAAATCCTCTGCAGTTCGCTTCCACTCTTCTCTGCTTGTGGGTACCTGCAAATAAGATTTATGTATGTGCAAGGAAGTATGTAACTAATGGCTTTGTTTCTCTTATTTTATAGCATGCAGTGAGCCACAGCTCCAGCATCAAGAGCAGCCTGCCACAAAAAGAAGGAAAGACACAACAGACGTCTCAACAGGTGTCATTGTGGAGACCAGCAGGACATTGATTGCTGTGGGTGATATGGCCAGGACTCTGCCCCAGCCTGTCCAAGAACACTTCTACAGTGCCTTGGCACCCACATCGCAGCTGAACTGCGTGAGATGGATAATGTGGGTGGTAAGGAATTTACAACAGCCACACTAGAGGGTTTGCAGTGATATTTGATGGACAGGTCACTCAACAAGCACAACCGTCCACCTCTGTATATATCCAGGCTGCCTTGCAGCAGGCTGGTATAGAAGAGGACAATACTATATGTATATATATGTCTGTATATGTATGGATGGATGTGTGTGTGTGTGTGTGTGTGTGTGTGTGTGTGTGTGTGTGTGTGTGTGTGTGTGCGCGCGCGAGTATATACCTATCCTTTTTTCCCCCTAAGGGAAGTCTTTCCGCTCCCAGGATTGGAATGACTCCTTACCCTCTCCCTTAAAACACACATCCTTTCGTCTTTCCCTTTCCTTCCCTCTTTCCTGAAGAAGCAAACATCGGTTGCGAAAGCTAATAATTCTGTGTGTGTGTTTTGTTCATTGTGCCTGTCTGCCGGCGCTTTCCCGCTTGGTAAGTCTTGGAATCTTTGTTTTTAAGATATATATATATATATATATATATATATATATATATATATATATATATACACACTCCTGGAAATGGAAAAAAGAACACATTGACACCGGTGTGTCAGACCCACCATACTTGCTCCGGACACTGTGAGAGGGCTGTACAAGCAATGATCACACGCACGGCACTGCAGACACACCAGGAAACGCGGTGTTGGCCGTCGAATGGCGCTAGCTGTGCAGCATTTGTGCACCGCCGCCGTCAGTGTCCGCCAGTGTGCCGTGGCATTCAGAGCTCCATCGCAGTCTTTAACACTGGTAGCATGCCGCGACAGCGTGGACGTGAACCGTATGTGCAGTTGACGGACTTTGAGTGAGGGCGTATAGTGGGCATGCGGAAGGCCGGGTGGACGTACCGCCGAATTGCTCAACACGTGGGGAGTGAGGTCTCCACAGTACATCGATGTTGTCGCCAGTGGTCGGCGGAAGGTGCACATGCCCGTCCACCTGGGACCGGACCGCAGCGACGCACGGATGCACACCAAGACCATAGGATCCTATGCAGTGCTGTAGGGGACCGCACCGCCACTTCCCAGCAAATTAGGGACACTGTTGCTCCTGGGGTATGGGCGAGAACCATTCGCAACCGTCTCCATGAAGCTGGGCTACGGTCCCGCACACTGTTAGGCAGTCTTCCGCTCATGCCCCAACATCGTGCAGCCCGCCTCCAGTGGTGTCGCGACAGGCGTGAATGGAGGGACGAATGGAGACGTGTTGTCTTCAGCAATGAGAGTCGCTTCTGCCTTGGTGCCAATGATGGTCATAAGCGTGTTTGGCGCCGTGCAGGTGAGCGCCACAATCAGGACTGCATACGACTGAGGCACACAGGGCCAACACTCGGCATCATGGTGTGGGGAGCGATCTCCTACACTGGCCGTACACCTCTGGTGATCGCCGAGGGGACACTAAATAGTGCACGGTACATCCAAACCGTCATCGAACCCATCGTTCTACCATTCCTAGACCGGCAAGGGAACTTGCTGTTCCAACAGGACAATGCACATCCGCATGTATCCCGTGCCACCCAACGTGCTCTGGAAGGTGTAAGTCAACTACCCTGGCCAGCAAGATCTCCAGATCTGTCCCCCATTGAGCATGTTTGGGACTGGATGAAGCGTCGTCTCACGCGGTCTGCACGTCCAGCACGAACGCTGGTCCAACTGAGGCGCCAGGTGGAAATGGCATGGCAAGCCGTTCCACAGGACTACATCCAGCATCTCTACGATCGTCTCCATGGGAGAATAGCAGCCTGCATTGCTGCGAAAGGTGGATATACACTGTACTAGTGCCGACATTGTGCATGATCTGTTGCCTGTGTCTATGAGCCTGTGGTTCCGTCAATGTGATCATGTGATGTATCTGACCCCAGGAATGTGTCAATAAAGTTTCCCCTTCCTGGGACAATGAATTCACAGTGTTCTTATTTCAACTTCCACATGGGAAAAAAATATATTGAAAATAAAAGCATCCAAGACTTACCAAGCGGGAAAGCACCGGTAGACAGGCACAAAAAATACACACACACACACACACACACACACACAAAATTAAGAGCTTTCGCAACCGGCAGTTGCTTCGTCAGGAAAGAGGGAAGGGAAAGGAAAGATGAAAGGATGTGGGTTTTAAGGGAGAGGGTAAGGAGTCATTCCAATCCCGGGAGCGGAAAGACTTACCTTAGGGGGAAAAAGGGATAGGTATATACTCGCGCACACACACACACACACACACACACACACACACACACACACACACACACACACACACATATCCATCCATACATATACAGACAAAAGCAGACATATTTAAAGGCAAAGAATTTGGGCAGAGATGTCAGTCGAGGTGGAAGTGCAGAGGCAAAGATGATGTTGAATGACAGGTGAAGTATGACTGGCGGCAACTTGAAATTAGTGGAGATTAAAGTCTGGTGGATAACAAGAAGAGAGGATATATTGAAGGGCAAGTTCCCATCTCTGGAGTTCGGATAGGTTGGTGTTGGTGGTTAGTACCCAGATAACCCAGACGGTGTAACACTGTGCCAAGATGTGCTGGCCATGCACCAAGGCACGTTTAGCCACAGGGTGATCCTCATTACCAACAAACACTGTCTGCCTGTGTCCATTCATGCGAATGGACAGTTTCTTGCTGGTCATTCCCACATAGAAAGCATCACAGTGTAGGCAGGTCAGTTGGTAAATCATGTGGGTGCTTTCACGCGTGGCTCTGCCTTTGTTTGTGTACACCTTCTGGGTTACAGGACTGGAGTAGGTGCTGGTGGGAGGGTGCATAGGACAGGATTTACACCAGGGGCAGTTACAAGGGTAGGAGCCAGAGGGTAGGGAAGGTGGTTTGGGGATTTCATAGGGATGAACCAAGAGGTTACGAAGGTTAGGTGGACAGCAGAAAGACACTCTTGGTGGAGTGGGGAGGATTTGATGAAGGATGGATCTCATTTCGGGGCAGGATTTTAGGAAGTCGTATCCCTGCTGGAGAGCCACATTCAGAGTCTGATCTAGTCCCGGGAAGTATCCTGTCACAAGTGGGGCACTTTTGGGGTTCTTCTGTGAGAGGTTCTGGGTTTGAGGGGATGAGGAAGTGGCTCTGGTTATTTGCTTCTGTAGCAGGTCGGGAGGGTAGTTGCGGGATGCGAAAGCTGTTTTCAGGTTGTTGGTGTAATGGTTCAGGGATTTGGGACTGGAGCAGATTCGTTTTCCATGAAGGCCTAGGCTGTAGGGAAGGGACCGTTTGATATGGAATGGGTGGCAGCTGTCATAATGGAGGTGCTGTTGCTTGTTGGTGGGTTTGATGTGGACAGATGTATGAAGCTGGCCATTGGACAGATGGAGGTCAACGTCAAGGAAAGTGGCATGGGATTTGGAGTAGGACCAGGTGAATCTGATGGAACCAAAGGAGTTGAGGTTGGAGAGGAAATTCTGGAGTTGTTCTTCACTGTGAGTCCAGATCATGAAGATATCATCAATAAATCTGTACCAAACTTTGGGTTGGCAGGCTTGGGTAACCAAGAAGGCGTCCTCCATAAATAGGTTGGCATACAAAGGGGCCATCCTGGTACCCATGGCTGTTCCCTTTAATTGTTGGTATGTCTGGCCTTCAAAAGTGAAGAAGTTGTGGGTCAGGATGAAGCTGGCTAAGGTGATGAGGAAAGAGGTTTTAGGTAGGGTGGCAGGTGATCGGCGTGAAAGGAAGTGCTCCATTGCAGCGAGGCCCTGGATGTGCGGGATATTTGTGTATAGGGAAGTGGCATCAATGGTTACAAGGATCGTTTCCGGGGGTAACAGACTGGGTAAGGATTCCAGGCATTTGATCTCTCGAATCTTCTTAATCTATTTTTGTACTTCGGATGCCTCACGTTGTAAAACGCCTAATCAGCTTCATATATCTCTGTTAATTTTGTAGTTTTGGACACCAATTGGTACATGCTGTGTTAATAAAATAAAATAAAAATTGTTCTTAATGAACATAAAGTGTATTGAACATTTATTTAGCTTCAGACATTGGTCCTTTATTGCTTTATAAATTGCTTCACACGTTTCAGGTATTATTTTATTTAATGTGCACTGTGGAATTCGAGTGCTGTACTGTAAGCTGGAGTAACTTTCTCCTGTAACAAGGAATCAGTGTGTTACAGTGAGCCTGTCTTCTGCAGAAATAGCAGTGCTTAAGTGAGTATTGTGCCTTGAGATATGATGAATCACTTCACTGAGCACATACTGAAACGTATGCGCATCCATTTGTAAGTAATTGATGAACGACATGATGTCCTCCACTATAAGCTCACGTAACAAGTTGTGTCGAATGCTTTTATCATCTCGTCCTGAAACCCATGGCTTCACCCATTTATGAGCATGGAAATCAGTATTGGAAACGATGTAGGGACAAAGTGTTGATTAATCTTGGTGATACAGATAAATAAACGAATAGATTAGTACATAAGGTAGAAAACAGATGACATTGAATAAGACGGACGGCAACAAAGACTGACAAGAGCATAAAATAAGAAGGAATGATGGCCATATGGGCAAATATAACAACGAAAACAATCAATTATTTACTTGTATAGATAAAAAAAATCTACTCAGCAACCAACGTCAGAGCACACACATAAAATATGGCTGTAATTGTCAAGCTTTCCTACCCAGTGGCTCCTTCCTCAGGTTGAAGGGGAAGGGGAAGGGTGAAGGAAAAGGACTGGAGAGATGAAGGAAAAGGGGGAGATTTTGGGAAAGTCACCCAGAACTGTGGGTGAGGGGAAACTTATCATACGCGATGAGAAGAAAAGAGTGATCATTGGGGACTGCATTGGATGAGATTTGATAACCTGAGAGCTTAAGGGTGGAAGATAGTGTTATATGCAGACAGAGATAACTGCTTAACATCATTCATGAGTTAATAATAGTGAAAAGTTAAGGGCATTGTACATAACAGAGGTGGGAGGGTGGTGGTGAAAAATAGACAGGAAAGACAGTCCAAGATGTAGAAAACTAAAATGGAGCGAAGCAAAGATTAATTAATATCATTATAATTTAATATTTGGTGACAAATTTTATATCCTTTTAAATGTAAATACACTGAAGATTTTTTACTTTTTTAACTTTACTGATCCACATCCAGAAGGGCAATTTCATTTGAAGCCTGTGGAAGGTACATTAGCAAATCTGCTCTTATTTCATTAATATTTATTGTGTATTCTCGTTTTCTGACATGTTCAACATCTCAAAGATCTCTTTGCTGATCTTGTCATCACAGTCCCAGTCGGAATGCCTGGTGTGGGTACCACACACCTGAGCAATATCGTAGGATGGGTTGCATGAGTGATTAGTAAGCAATCCCCTTTGTAGAGTAATTCCATTTCCTCAGTATTGTACTAATAAACTGTAGCCTGCTGCCTGCTTTATCCACAACTGAATATATGTGATCATTCCATTTCATATTCCAAAAAAGTCTTACATCATAGCGTACTAAATTTCTTCATTTTGCGAAGTGCACAGTACTTCATTGTAGATACTCCCCCACCTTCAAAGAGTCTGAGGTTACAGTTAATATTTTCCACAATGTCATTAATATACAACATGAACAGCAAGGGCTCCAATACACCTCTCTGGGGCACACCAAAGTTACTTCTGCATCTGTGAATGACCCCCCCCCCCCCCCCCCCCCCATCCAAGATAATTGCTGTCCTCCCCACCAAAAAAAACCTTAATTCGCTCAAAAACTTCACTTGATATGTACACTACTGTACTTTTGAGAATAAGCATAGATATGGTACTGAGTTGGATGATTTTTGTAAACTGAGCACTACTGTATCTACCTGATTGCATTGATCTAAAGCTTTCAGTATGTCATATGAGAAAAGGGCAAGTTGGGTATCATATGACCAGTGATTTTGGGATCTGTACTGGATAGCATGAGGGTCCTTCCATTTGAAATACCTCATTATGTTTCAACTCAGTGTTCCAGTAGATAAAGCCTCTGAACATATGAAACAAAGTTACAAGTTAAGGAATGCAGTATGGAATCCAAAACGTTTTAATTGTAAGTGACAGCCAAGGCAGCTACTGCAGAAACATTCTGGAGAAAAAACTAGACATTCAAAGTGTTATTAAACCAAATATTCCTCTCCATGAAGTTTTTAATCGGATTGACAAATTAGCAGAAGACATGAATGTGAGTGATACTCTTATATTAATGGCTGGATTGAACAATACTAAAGACTCCTACAACAACATTGTGGAAAGCATTGATAACATCTTACAAAGTGCTCAACTCAGTAGCAAGACAAATGTTCTATTGAACCCAATTCCCAAAAGATTCGGCAAAGAATATATAATAAAAAAAAAATCAACACATTTAATCATCATTTAGTGCAAACAGTGAACTGTTCAAAATCTTGCAGCAAAAGTAGAATATCCATAAACTTTGAAATGGAAAAAAACTGTCTCGTGATAAATTCACACATTACAGATTCCACTTGAACTGACAGGGGAAGGAGCAAGTATGCAACAGACTGCCTTCGTTAATTAAAATTAACAATCATACAAACCAGATGGTTTTATCTCTGAATTGACCAGTCTACTTGAAGACATCAGTGTTTCACCAAAATAAATACAATGTGAAAACCAGTGAAATACAGGTGCCTAAAATGATACAAATGCTACTTGACAAGTGGATTACCATTAGAAGCACCACAGCACACGAAAGGCAGGGCCCAGAATCCAGGGGACCAGTTAGCAAGAAGGCACCACACACACCTCAAAACAAGGAGAATTTTTTTACAGCTAACAATAATAGATGTAAAAAAGAGGTAAGTGGTCAAGCCAGACACAATGTAGTCTCTGCTTCATACTTTAAACTGCTCCATCAGAATGTTCAGTCTCTTTCCAATAAACTGAATGAAATACAAATCTTATTAAATGATATGAGTGATATTTCTGTTTTGTGCATTACTGAGCACTGGCTGAATAAAGACGTGATAGAACTAGCACACCTACCTCAGTTTAAATTAGCTGCCACATTTTGTAGAGAAGTGCTCAGGCATGGTGGTAGCTGCATATATGTTTGAGAAGATATAGACTTCTCTAACATAACCAAATTTGACAGCTTATCTAAAGAAAGAGACATAGAAGTCTCAATAGTAGAACTGCCAACTAGAAATTCTGTAATCATGTATGAATATAGATCACCAGATGGTGTTAAAAAAGTTTTTTGTAATCATATGGAAGAGCTGTAAGAGGATTAAACATCCTAAAAAATTAAAAAAATAAATAAATATTATCATATGTGGAGATTTCAATATTGATTTCTCCAAACCCAGTAAATTTAAAGATGAAATAAAAGACTTACTGAAGACCTTTAACCTAAAACCAACTATAACTAACCCAACTCATATAACAACTACTTCTGCAACAACCATAATTAGGTGTTTCTGAATTCAGATAAATATACCTGCAACACACAAACTGTAAACACTGGTTTTAGTGATCACAATGCCCAAATACTAACAATCGCTATTCCAGGAAACACAAAGGCCCAGAAAACTAGAGCTGTTGTCAGGAAGTTTAATAATGAAAACATAGATTACTTTCGTTCTCTCTTGAGAAGAGAAATCTGGACTGATATTTACAGTTCAAGCAACACAGATGACAAGTTCGATAAATTTATGGCCACATACAAACATTTCTTTGGAAACAGACTTTCCTAAACAAGCGTCACTTATAAATTCTGCACACAAACCAAATAAATGGATCACAACAGGAATAAAAATATCATACCAGAATAAAAGGAACTTATATGAATACTCAAAGCAAATCACAAATCCTGTATTTATCAACTACTTTAAGTATCATGGTCATCATCATTTAAGACTGATTATGCCTTTCAGCATTCAGTCTGGAGCAAACCCCCCTTATAAAATTCCTCCATGATCCCCTATTTAGTGTTAACATTGGTGCCTCTTCTGATGTTAAACCTATTACTTCAAAATCATTCTTAACCGAATCCAAGTACCTTCTTCTTGGTCAGCCCTGACTCCTCGTGCCCTCTACTAATGAAGCCATGAGTCTCTTGGGTAGCCTTTCTTTTCCCATGCGTGTAACATGACCCCACCATCTAAGCCTGTTCACCCTGACTGCTACATCTATAGAGTTCATTCCCAGTTTTTCTTTGATTTCCTCATTGTGGACACCCTCCTGCCATTGTTCCCATCTACTAGTACCTGCAATCATCCTAGCTACTTTAATATGCATAACCTCAACTTGTTGATAAGGTAACCTGAATCCACCCAGCTTTCACTCCCATACAACAATGTTGGTCGAAAGATAGAACGGTGCACAGATAACTTAGTCTTGGTAGTGACATCCTTCTTGCAGAGGAGAGTAGATCATAGCTGAGTGCTCACTGCATTGGCTTTGCTACACCTTTCTTCCAGTTCTTTCACTATTTTGCCATCCTGTGAGAATATGCATTCTAAGTAGTTGAAACTATCCACCTGTTCTAACTTTGTTCCTCCTATTTGGCACTCAATCCGTTTATATTTCTTTCCCACTGACATTACTTTCGTTTTGGAGATGCTATTCTTCATACCATAGTCCTTACATTTCTGATCTAGCTCTGAAATATTACTTTGCGAACTTTCAATCGAATCTGCCATCACAACTAAGTCATCTGCATATGCAAGACTGCTTATTTTGTGTTCACATATCTTAATCTCACCCGGCCAGTCTATTGTTTTCAACATATGATCCATAAATAATATGAACAACAGTGGAGGCAGGTTGCAGCCTTGTCTTACCCCTGAAACTACTCTGAACCATGAACTCAATTTACCATCAACTCTAACTGCTGCCTGACTATCCATGTAAAGACCTTTAATTGCTTGCAAAAGTTTGCCTCCTATTCCATAATCTCATAGAACAGACAATAACTTCCTCCTAGGACCCCGGTTATATGCCTTTTCTAGATCTATAAAGCATAGATAGAATTCCCTGTTCCACTCATAACACTTCTCCATTATTTGCTGTAAGCTAAAGATCTGGTCCTGACAACTTCTTAGAGGCCTAAACCCACACTGATTTTCATCCAGTTGTTCCTCAACTAATACTCGCACTTTCCTTTCAACAATACCTGAGAAGATTTTATCCACAATGATGATTAAAGAGATACCTCTGTAGTTGTTACAATATTTCCTGTTTCCATGTTTAAAGACTGGTGTGATTACTACTTTAAGCAATATAAACAAATACTTAGACAAGTTATAACAAAAGCAAAGAAAATAGAAAATGACATCAAAAAATTCCAGAGATAAGACTAAAGCAACTTGGAGTATCATAAAAAGAGAAACAACTACTACATCATTAGCCCACAAAAGTATAGAACTTCATGAAAACAACAATACAATAATCAACTAGACAGTAGTGGCTAATAAATGTGAGAACTACTTTTCTAACGTAGCACACCACCTCATTACCAAACATTACAACTCACAACCATGACAGCAATGCACTCCAGTGAGATTCGTACAAGAACCCTATTCTTGTCTCCTACAACACCTGAGGAATTATCTGTCATTATAAAAAGGTTACCCAATAAGTATTCTGATACTGAAGAAATACCATATATTATCATCAAAGCAAGTGTAGCATCTATCATAGAACCATTAATGGATATTTTCAATTCATCATTCGTAAGTGGTAAATTTCCGAAAAATCTGAAAATGGCAAAAGTGAGAACACTGTACAAGAAAGGGGACAAACATGAAGCTGCAAACTATATACCTGTATCAGTATTGTCAGGTTTTGGCCAAATTCTTAAAAAACTATTTCTTAGAAGGCTGACAGCCTTTCTAAATAAAGAAAACATAATAAGTGGTGCGCAACACAGGTTCAGAACTAGCAGATCAACACAATCAGCTATTTATACGTTCTTAAATGAAATTATAAATGCAGTAGATAATAAGCAACATGTGTCTGGCATATTTCTTGACCTTAGTAAAGCTTTTGATGTTGTTGTTGTTGTTGTCTTCAGTCCTGAGACTGGTTTGATGCAGCTCTCCATGCTACTCTATCCTGTGCAAGCTGCTTCATCTCCCAGTACCTACTGCAACCTACATCCTTCTGAATCTGCTTAGTGTACTCATCTCTCGGTCTCCCTCTACGATTTTTACCCTCCACGCTGCCCTCCAATGCTAAATTTGTGATCCCTTGATGCCTCAAAACATGTCCTACCAACCGATCCCTTCTTCTAGTCAAGTTGTGCCACAAACTTCTCTTCTCCCCAATCCTATTCAATACCTCCTCATTAGTTACGTGATCTATCCACCTTATCTTCAGCATTCTTCTGTAGCACCACATTTCGAAAGCTTCTATTCTCTTCTTGTCCAAACTAGTTATCGTCCATGTTTCACTTCCATACATGGCTACACTCCAAACAAATACTTTCAGAAACGACTTCCTGATACACAAATCTATATTCGATGTTAACAAATTTCTCTTCTTCAGAAACGCTTTCCTTGCCATTGCCAGTCTACATTTTATATCCTCTCTACTTCGACCATCATCAGTTATTTTACTTCCTAAATAGCAAAACTCCTTTACTACTTTAAGTGTCTCATTTCCTAATCTAATTCCCTCAGCATCACCCGATTTAATTTGACTACATTCCATTATCCTCGTTTTGCTTTTGTTGATGTTCATCTTATATCCTCCTTTCAAGACACTGTCCATTCCGTTCAACTGCTCTTCCAAGTCCTTTGCCGTCTCTGACAGAATTACAATGTCATCGGCGAACCTCAAAGTTTTTACTTCGTCTCCATGAATTTTAATACCTACTCCAAATTTTTCTTTTGTTTCCTTTACTGCTTGCTCAATATACAGATTGAATAACATCGGGGAGAGGCTACAACCCTGTCTCACTCCTTTCCCAACCACTGCTTCCCTTTCATGCCCCTCGACTCTTATTACTGCCATCTGGTTTCTGTACAAATTATAAATAGCCTTTCGCTCCCTGTATTTTACCCCTGCCACCTTTAGAATTTGAAAAAGAGTATTCCAGTCAACATTGTCAAAAGCTTTCTCTAAGTCTACAAATGCTAGAAACGTAGGTTTGCCTTTTCTTAATCTTTCTTTTAAGATAAGTCGTAAGGTCAGTATTGCCTCACGTGTTCCAACATTTCGACGGAATCCAAACTGATCCTCCCCGAGGTCTGCATCTACCAGTTTTTCCATTCGTCTGTAAAGAATTCGCGTTAGTATTTTGCAGCCGTGGCTTATTAAACTGATAGTTCGGTAATTTTCACATCTGTCAGCACCTGCTTTCTTTGGGATTGGAATTATTATATTCTTCTTGAAGTCTGAGGGTATTTCGCCTGTCTCATACATCTTGCTCACCAGCTGGTAGAGTTTTGTCATGACTGGCTCTCCCAAGGCCGTCAGTAGTTCTAATGGAATGTTGTCTACTCCGGGGGCCTTGTTTCGACTCAGGTCTTTCACTGCTCTGTCAAACTCTTCACGCAGTATCGTATCTCCCATTTCGTCTTCATCTACATCCTCTTCTATTTCCATAATATTGTCCTCAAGTACATCGCCCTTGTATAAACCTTCTATATAATCCTTCCACCTTTCTGCCTTCCCTTCTTTGCTTAGAACTGGGCTGCCATCTGAGCTCTTGATATTCATACACGTGGTTCTCTTCTCTCCAAAGGTCTCTTTAATTTTCCTGTAGGCAGTATCTATCTTACCCCTAGTGAGATAAGCTTCTACATCCTTACATTTGTCCTCTAGCCATCCCTGTTTAGCCATTTTGCACTTCCTGTTGATCTCATTTTTGAGACGTTTGTATTCCTTTTTGCCTGCTTCATTTACTGCATTTTTATATTTTCTCCTTTCATCAATTAAATTCAATATTTCTTCTGTTACCCAAGGATTTCTAGCAACCCTCGTCTTTGTACCTACTTTATCCTCTGCTGCCTTCACTACTACATCCCTCAGAGCTACCCATTCTTCTTCTACTGTATTTCTTTCCCCTATTCCTGTCAATTGTTCCCTTATGCTCTCTCTGAAACTCTGTACAACCTCTGGTTCTTTCAGTTTATCCAGGTCCCATCTCCTTAATTTCCCACATTTTTGCAGTTTCTTCAGTTTTAATCTACAGGTCATAACCAATAGATTGTGGTCAGAGTCCACATCTGCCCCTGGAAATGTCTTACAACTTAAAACCTGGTTCCTAAATCTCTGTCTTACCATTATATAATCTATCTGATACCTTTTAGTATCTCCAGGGTTCTTCCACGTATACAACCTTCTTTCATGATTCTTAAACCAAGTGTTAGCTATGATTAAGTTGTGCTCTGTGCAAAATTCTACTAGGCGGCTTCCTCTTTCATTTCTTAGCCCCAATCCATATTCACCTACTATGTTTCCTTCTCTCCCTTTTCCTACACTCGAATTCCAGTCACCCATTACTATTAAATTTTCGTCTCCCATCACTATCTGAATAATTTCTTTTATTTCATCGTACATTTCTTCAATTTCTTCATCATCTGCAGAGCTAGTTGGCATATAAACTTGTACTACTGTAGTAGGTGTGGGCTTCGTATCTATCTTGGCCACAATAATGCGTTCACTATGCTGTTTGTAGTAGCTTACCCGCATTCCTATTTTCCTATTCATTATTAAACCTACTCCTGCATTACCCCTATTTGATTTTGTGTTTATAACCCTGTAGTCACCTGACCAGAAGTCTTGTTCCTCCTGCCACCGAACTTCACTAATTGATTTTGATGTAACTGATCATAATACTGTGTTGCAGAAGCTAGGTAATTATGGAATACAAGGTCTGCCAAACAAGTGGATAAATTCCTACCTTCATGACCATCAACGGATCACTAAAATAAAATACAAAGGCATAAAAACACAAAAAATTGTAATTTTTACAATAATCCACAAAACATTACATATGGAGTTCCTCAAGGGTCAGTCCTTGGGCCAATTATTTTCATTCTGTATGTTAATGGTTTGTCAGAAAAAATAACTAAAGGGGCAACAGTACTTTTTGCAGATGACGCATATATCCTAATCGAATTATATGATGAGGAAAGCCTATAAAAAACTGCTACTGGTATAATACAAATTTTAACACAATGGTTCAGAAGAAACAAGCTAATAATAAATAATGAAAAAATAGTGACAGTCAGTTTCCACAATTCACAGAAACTACATCCTGCAAGACTGATTTTATAAAATTGATGGAAAAACTGTCTCATCTGTGAGTGACACAAAATTGTTAGGTATATATATTCAGCAAAACCTAAAATGGGAGACACATCTTAAACATGTAAATAAAAAGTTAAACACACTTATGAATGCAGTAAGAATCCTCTCACAAAATACAAGCCGTGCATCAGTGATCACAATGTACCATGGCAGTATTCAGTCATTGCTGATGTACGGCATTATCTTCTGGGGGAACTCCGTAGGTACAAACAAAACATTTAGGCTACAGAAAAAAATTGTTAGAATAATAAACCATGCTGAATGATTTCACTTGTTTCTCAATGCCACTGATACTGACACCTATTTCACTCATCTATTCAGTGGTATGAGGATTAAACAGGGGCAATTTACATGGGTTTTCCTTTGTAAAGGAATACCAAGATGGTTCGTTCAAAATGTTCACCACCAGTTTCCTGCACTATTTTTTTCCAATATCCTCTTATACTCCACCTGTAATGATCTGGTCAATGGAACACATAAATAGCCAGTTTGCCACTGTCATACAATATGAGTTAAATTCATTTACTTAGGGCCTGATGTCACAGCATTTAGCTGATTGTTTATGGCACTGAATGTATAAGTAAGATAGCAAAGATGCTGTCATCTTATTCACAACTGTGCATAATAAAGCTATTGACTGGTCTAACCCATTTCTGTTTCGTTTTGCCAAAGCACTTTAATATCAACAGGAAAACTACTTAGTGGCAGCATGATCCTTGCTCTGTAGCAGAATCTATCAGTAACTGAATAGAAATTCTATTTGTTGCTTAGTTGTTACCAGAAATGGTCTCAGTTGTTACCAGAGTCCTTAAAATTGCTGTTGGTCAATCCTTACTAAACAATTACTGTTATGAATGACTGAATGCATGTCATTTAATAATGCGTATTTGAAGATGCCTCATTTATTTGTGATATACACTTGCTCACTTGTGAAACAAACTGTAGGAGTGATCAGAATTTACCATTTTGCTTTTTGTCCTTAGCTTAAACAAGTCTGTACCATGATATGTAAAATATGACTACTTCATTAGAGCAATTTTTCAATAATCACAAAAATTACCTTATATTAAGCCACTGTAGGTAACTGAAGTACATTTAAGGATAACGTTAACATTAATATGCAGTAAAATGTCAAATGCACATAGAACATGTATTAACACTTTGAAAATAATAGAATATGAGTAAACAATAAATGTTTGATGTACAGAACTGCATGGACTGTGTTGGAATGGATGGAGCTGATTGTGATTTGTGAAGTTTTGGACTTAGTTTATACACAACTATATGATCTATTCTATCTGAATTAACACTCTTTTATGGTAGTCAGGTGAATCAACAAAATGTTTCAAAAACTCTACTACCAAGATAAACTATTCATTGTTGTGTTAAATAGTGTATTTAATTAGAATTCACAACTACCTTTCACATTTTTCAGTATATTCTGTTATTTTCATATTCTGTAAGATTACCTGCCACAGTTATTACTTGTGAATGTAAAGCTCTTAAATCTCAGAATAAAGGAGTATAGAAATTAGACTGCTTTCCAAAAGCTCCTTCATGCTAGAGTGTAGACAGGGCAAATAGACAAGCCATGGACAACCTTTAGCACATTGTGCAGGCTTACAATCTGCTCTGGAAATGTATAGTTTGTGAATTGTGGTGCACAAAGCAAGACAACAGTGGTGTCAAAGTTTTTCACATTGAGTTTGGTATGCAGATTAATTATGTGGTCCATTAGCAATTAATGTTAAGGAAGATGCACATACTTTACATGGGAACCACTTTGTATGTTGAGTGGGATAGTAAACCTATAATTTTTTGAGTGGTGACCAATTTCTAGACAATCGTTGTTTGGGTGCTGCAGGACCATGAAAGATTAAGCACAGTTGATATTTGGTGAACATTTCAATATGAAATCAAACAGGGCCATCATGACATGCAGTAAATTACATTAGGAGTTCCACATTTTGACCTCAAACGTTATTACAGAGTGTACATTGACAATTTGCATACTGATATAAACATTGAAATATCTGTGGCTGTGCAACTCAGTATTTTAATTCAAATTAGGATTCATACAATTAGGGTATCCTCTGGTGGTGCAGGAGTAGCCTATACTTTGATTATCATAGAACACCACAAAAGTAGTAAAGAAGTGTAAGACTTGGTGACCATGAATCCATATTACAGATACTTCTCTACTACTTCATTAACTTCAGTATGTAGTGCCCAGGTGGTGACACACATTTGCATAAAGGTAAGCTGGAACTTCATTATTTTGCAGCCACATTACCCAGCAAACTCAATGTGGCATCTCATCTTATAAAGTGGGAGGAATATATCTGAGAATAGTGAAATAGATCTGTTGTGTTAGTCTGATTAGACATGACTCAGTGATCCCCATTCACACTGAATTTATATTAGTTACTTGTAACCACCTGTGCATGAATTATTGTCTGCCAAAATGTATAAATAACGCCAGGAATGCTCTAGGGAAGTATCAGGTTACACTTTGTTCATGTTGTATATCAGTGACATGGCAGACAATAATAATGGTGACATGAGACTTTTGCTGATGGTGTGACTACCTGTGAAAAAGTACTATCCAATAAGAAGCTGCACAAATATTCATTCAGATCTTGGTAAGATTCCAGGGGAGTGCAAAGACTGGCACTCTGCTTTAAATGTGAAGAACAGATTAACAACAGTATTATAAAAAGGATAGATCTCTGTTCATCACATATAGGAGACCTTGAGTTACAGACAGGCACAACAAAAAGACAGCTATAGATTTTAGCTTTATTTGTTCCTAAAAGTGTTTTGTTTGTTACACAGTATATCAATTTATCATCTTTGTTTAATGTGACAGAATTGCATTTCCTCATTATGCTGAAGTGCATACCCCATGTTTTCTTTGTTTTCATTGATAATTTATTACATAATGTCAAATTTTAGACATCCTTCAGAGTTCCTTTCGCTTTCTCTAATAGGAGTTCTGTTTTTTCAGTGACTATGATGTTGCTGTCATCAGCAAAGAGAACTTTTTCTACATGTTTTCTACAATCTGGAAAGTTATTGATATACAATTGTGTTTGGGGTGACCAAGGACAGTGTATTGAACAACATTAAATCAGAATTTGCTTCATTTGCATGCTAATAACTACAGATATCAGAAGTAGCATGTTTTTATGTTGGTTAGTACCCCCAAGTGCCTGTCAGACATGCTTGGAAGATTTCTCTAAGCATATCTCACATTATTCAATGTACATCAATTCTGCCTCATGAGATGAAGTAGTTAATACAATAAAAGGACTAAAAAACTCCAACTCTTCTAGCATTCATGATGTCTCTGAACAATCTTGAAGAATAGACTATCAAAGCTAATTGAAATAATTACACACTTATGCAACTGCTCACTTCTGGCTGGCACTTTCCCTGATGAATTGAAAAAATCTAAGGTCATTCCAGTGTATAAAAAAAGGTGAGAAAGATAACATAAATAACTACAGACCCTAGCCGTGTGGTCTGAGGTGCCTGGCCATGGTTCACATGGCTTTCTCCAACAGAGGTTCGAGTCCTCCCTTGGGCATGGGTGTTTGTGTTGTCCTTAGCATAAGTTAGTTTAAATTAGATTAAGTAAGTGTAAGCCTAGGGACTTATGACCTCAGCAGTTTGGTTCCATAGGAACTTACCACCACCACTACAAACCCACCACAATTTCTTCATGCATTTAAAAGTATTAGAACAAATTATGTACGACAAACTTATGAAATCTGTAAATAAAAACAATATCCTATGCAATGAACAACATGGATTCAGAAATAAGAGGTCAATGACAACTGGTATTTATGACTGCATCAATTCTGTATCACTGCAGACAACCTTGTAGGTGGGGCAACCACAGTTATGAGTATTGATCTTGGGTATGTGGCAGTTTTTAATCCATAACGAACAGTCTTTTAGTGGTGTTTTGTTTTGATGGACAATAAATATTGGGAATAAGGATTCTGAGCTTTTCCACTCTAATGTTTCAATCATATGACACCTAAAGATGTGTCTTTAGTTCCACATAACTAGTAGTAGTACAGCAATAAAAGTCCAAATACAGCTGAAGTGCTTATTAATACCCAAGATGAATTCTGTATTAAGCCTAGTGGACAAAAAACAGGAATCTATAGGGGTAGTTATTGACCTGTCAAAAGCTTTTGAGATTATGGACCATAAGATTCTGCTGTCAAAGCTTGAAAAATAAGGTGTTGAGGTCTGTCAGTTTCTTTCTGAGCAATAGCAAGCAGACAGTGTGCTTCAAACACACAAATGTCCATCTAGAAGCTGTATCTGAACACTTATCAGAATTTAAACAAATTAAATATGGTGTACCCCAAGAATTGTTAATGGGACCCCTTGTGTTCCTTCTGTATATAAATGGTCTTAACTTAAATGTGAATGCACATAAAACAATCACATTTGCAGATGACACCACAATTCTACTAAAAGGAGCCAGTAAGGAACAGCTACAGCAATCAGTAAACACTGTCACAAAACAACTTATCCCATTGGTCTCTATCAATGATGAACTTGTTAGCAACAGTACTGAAATCAAATTCCCAGGACGTTGGATGCAGAGCAATGTTAAATGAAATAAGTGTATTGAATACCCGGTACCTTAATGCAGAACTGAGCATGAGATGTTACCTACTTTGCTCACTAAAATCATGCTGTAGTGAGAAAACAGAGAATGCATATCCTGCCTACTTCTTTTCTCACCTTCAATATGGAATCACTTTTTGAGGAAACTAAAATAGCTATTATTACTTGGAAACTTCAAAAAAGGGCCATTAGAATTGTGTTTGGATGCAAACATAGAGACCCTCGCAAACCTCTGTTTAAGATATCTGTTATTATTCTGTTATCATGTGTACATATTACAGAAACCTTTATATTCATGTAAATAAATGGAATAGGCAAGAACTGCAGACTGCAAAAAACTGTGATATACATGATTATTTTACCAGAAAAAAAAAGAATTTACATATAACCCAAATCAATACATCTTTGTGCCAAAAGGGTACTTTCTACATATGAGTTAAACTTTATAACAAACTTCCCAAATATGTAAAAGCTATTACTGAGATCAAAACCTCTAAAGTCACATTTGTGGCATCACTGCTTTTACTCCACTGAATATTTAAATTTATGAAGTGTGCTATATAAATACTTAATGCATAAAGTGTTTTACTGTAACCTTAAATAAGTATGCCTAGAAATCACTTCCAGAAGTCTACTTATGATTTGATTTGTCCAATTCCTTATGTGAAAGATGCTTTTGTAGACAACAAGACCAAGAAATACACTACAATACCAGAATGATACCATTCCACATCATTGGATTGAAAGAGGAGAGCAGAAGATGAACATCATTACTGGTGGCCTCCCATGTCTCCAGGCTTCACACATTCTGACTTTTCTCTGTGGGCTTACGGAAAAGACTGGATTTTTAACCACCCTATCCCTGACGCTCTTGAAAGTTTGGGACATTACATTGTTGAAGCTGTGAATTCAGTAACAAAAGACCAGCTGTTTCTTATGTGGCAGGAAATGAGACACCATTTTGATATTTTTCATGTAACACATGGTGCTTACATTGAATGCATAAAGTTTTGAACTTCTCTCTTTCCAGGAAAGTTGGAATTGTGTTTCTCTCTTTTTGAGTTTGGAAGCAATACAGTGGTACTCCAATTTTATGTTTATCATTATTCTGCTCCATAAATTTGTATCCCCTGTGGAAAACCCGTAAGATCAATGCTAAAAATTCTCTGATTTTCGTTCTTCCTAATAAGGTTTATCTTGATCTTACATTCTTACTTGACGCCTCACTTGGGTTCATCCCATTTTCTTCCTATTGACATTTGATGAGACTGAATAAGTTATAAGTGGCACATGACAGACAGTTCAAACTGCGGGCGGTGGCAGAGTTAAGTGAGTATTTTAGGCCATTGCAGAGAGGAGAGACATGAAGAGGAAATGTTGGTGTAATCCACTATCAGTGTTGCCCAAATAACTTGCAATGTTTAGATTCACCAAGCAATTATGATACGACTACTGCTAGGTTGCAGCAGCTATGGAAAATCAGGACAGTCAATGTGAAGTGTTGGAGACTGAGCCAGTACATGACAAATGCACCAATCAGCCACATTTTCTTGTGTCACTTATAACTTGATCTCATGTTTTGCACGTATTTCCAATGTATTGTATTCAGCAATAATACTGACTGTCAACATTTTAAATTCAAACTGACTCCTGAAGAATATGCTTGGTCAAAATTGAGCAAATGGCAGCCATTTCTGGCTAGTGGGCTACTATTAGTTGGTGACAGCATTACCCAACAGCAAGTGGAACCATCACACAACACTGACACATGTAAAATGAGCTTACCTGCTGGGTGTGTGAAGAGGAGGATTGGCCCTTGAGCAAATGGGTTGCAGATAGAAATGAAAGCATTTTGTCAAGTGCTGAATGTATACTTTCTGTGCACATCATGTGGTATGGCAGAGATGTCACACAGAAATAGAAAAGGATTTTACAATAGCACATATTAAAGAATTCTGTGTTCAAATCTGGCACCATACAGTTGCAAAAACTACTACTATTCACATATATGCATTACACCACGATGTTATTTATGCAACAAGACTTTGACTTTGACATCACCAATAGAGTGGTACCATGCAGGAATACAGGCCATCCCAGTAAGATGGCATATGGCCATCATGTTGAATGGAGTTTATGTTGACAAATAAGGTTTTGTAATCAAAAGAGTGGGGAATAAAACTCATGTGCTTTCAGAAAAAAAGTATTGCATTACTTATTGAATGCCCCTCATACAAGTGAAAATGAATCCTTCCTCAAAAATGTACTTTTGTCAACTGTCCTATACCCACAGGGATTAAAAAAAAAGAAGACACAAAATTCAGATGATCAAAAAAGATCACATTTTGAAAAATGGACTGAGGATTTATTTATTTAGAATCCAATAAGTCACACATGTGATATAGGATTTGTCATTTGATTACACGTAACACATAACAGCACATACACATATTAAATTGACAAACATATACAAACAGCAAACAAATTACATACACATAGTACATAAGTAGTGTACAAGAACTTATTACCCAAAAAACAAAAGTACATGCTCATGATAAACAATTTTAGATCATGAACTATGTCTTATACACAAAACATATTACAGATATTTAACAGATTTTTCCTAAGTACCATAACTACAAAGTTGAAAACATCATTATATTAGTTTGAATTTAAAAAAAAATAAGTACAGGTTTCAATCCACAGTCTGAGACAGGTAGTCATTTACACTGTAGTACCATTTTTCCATCAAGTATTTTTTTACTTAATGCTTTAAATTATTTTTGCCTTTAAATTCTTTAATTTGAGATAGAAGTGCATTTAAAAGCTTTATTCCTAAGTGGCTAACAGGTTTCTGACTTCTAGTTTTTGCTACATAGGGAATGTGGAAGTCTTTACAATGCCTTGTGTTGTGATCATGGCAGCTTGAGTTGGTTTGGAGATCACAGTTATTTTTATTTATCATTTCCAGGCATTTAAAAATATATATTGATGGTATTGTAAGTATCTTTAGCTGTCTGAATAAGGGTCTACAGTGAGTTTATGGTGGGCTGTGTGTCACGATATGAATAGCTCTTTTTTGCATAATAAAAATGTCATTTTGTCTTGACCTGGTTTTTCCCCAAAAACTTATACCATAACTTGCAACTGATTGGAAATACCTTGGATATTAATCTTAAGGCAAAACACTCTGAGCTAAGTTTCTGAGTAAGATATACACTGTGTTCATTCCAGTTTAAACCTTGGTCAATTCACATTCCCAGAAACTTTGTGGTGCACACTTTTTCTATTTGTTTGCTATCCAGCACAAGGCACATATTTTCTCCTTGACACTCGCTTCCATACTGTATAAAGTTTGTGTTCTTTGTATTTAATGTCAGCTTATTTGAATAAAACAATCACTGTATGTATGAGAGCGATTTCTCTGTTGTAGTACACAATGATTCTTTTATATCACTAATTATGATACTTGTGTCATCTGCAAATAGTATAATTTTGGCTGAGCTGTCTGGAGCCTGTATATCATTGATATAAATTATAAATAACAATGGGCCCAGAATGCTGCCCTGTGGAACACCTATTTCAATTTGTTTTGGTTCAGATATGAGTTTAAAATTGTGAAGATTGTTGGATGACCTCAGCTCAACAACTTGTGACCTGTTTTGCAGATAAGATTCAAACTATTTTTTAACAGTACTCCTGATGCATATTGCTTCAAGTTTCTCTAGTAATATTACATGGTTCACAGTATCGAAGGCTTTGGATAAATCTAGATTAATTCCAACAACCTGTTTATTTGACTCCAAATTTCTTACTATTTCTGTTGTGTAGTCCAATATGGCTGTTTCTGTACTGTACCCTGCTCGAAAGCCATGTTGACTGTTATTTATTAGTTTATGTTTTTCTAGATATTTTGTAACCCTGATTTTCATTAATTCCTCAAGTATTTTGGAGAAGGCTGGGAGGAGAGATATAGGTCAGTAATTTTCTATTTTATGTCTGTCACCATTTTTGTATAGAGGTATCACTTTAGGGATTTTAAGTTTGTCCGGAAATATCCCTTCACTAAGAGACAAGTTTGCTATGTGCACTATAGGTTTGACAACAGATGGAGCAATTTTCTTAATTATTGATACAGGTACATCATCCAACCTAGAGGTCATTTTGGTTTCAAGCATTTAATGACTTTTAGAACTTCATGCTCATCTGTTGGGATTGCCATCATGCTGGTATTTACCATTGAAGTCGTCACTGTTGGTTGTTGCTTAAATTTACTACTTAAAGTAAGGGGAATATTTACAAAATAATTGTTTACATAGTTTTCCATGGCATCTTTTTCTATGGGAATATTTTCATTATTTTTAAGATTGATTTCCTGTTCTTTAGTTTGACCCCCAGTTTCTTTTTTTACCATTTTCCACATCATTCTGGACTTGTTACTAGCCTGCCTTATTAATCTATCATTACTTAATAATTTTGCTTTTGCTATTACTTTGTGGTAAGTCATTTTGTATGTCCTCACATACTCAACAAACTGCTGATCATGACATGTTTTTAACTTTGAACTTAGTAATTTCATGGTTTCATTTGACTTTTAATTCCGGGTGTAATCCAGGTTCCATTGGATCCAGATGATCTATAACTCAAAAGCTTTTTTCGGAAACACATTTCAAAGTATGTCATAAAAGTGGAAGCAAATATATTGCAAACATCATTTGTGTTTGTTTGTGCCAGGACCTCAGACCAAACTGCATTTTTAAAATTATTTTTGAACTGATTACAATTTTCAGTAGAGAAAAATCGTTTGCACTCCTTTTTATTTTCCTCCTCCTTGGGAGTTGCAGTGAGATTAAAGATTAGTGCATTATGATCTGCTAATCCTATATTCACATTTGTAACTGCAACTTCATGTGTGTCCACATTTGAGAAGATGTTATCTATCAGTCTTTCACTGGAATCTGTTGTTCTAGTGGGAGCTGATATGTGGGGGGACATGTTGAAGCTTTTTAGTATGTATAAAAACTTTTTTTTACTGGACTCTGGACCAATAGATTAATATTAAAGTCACCACAAAGAATTATGGTAGAGTTCTCATTTGAGAAAATGTTGAGCATTTCTTCCAAATTCTTAAGAAAGACTTCAGTATCTCCAGATGGTGACCTGTAAATTGCTGCAACAATTATTTTCTTCTTTAAACTATATAACTGAATGGCTACTGCCTCAAAATTCTTTTCTATGGTTAATGGTTTAGGCTCGTATCTTAACTTAAATTTAAGCTTGGGATTTAGATAAATGCATAAACCACCACCTTTGGCATTTTGCCTACAGTACTGACTGGCAATTTTATGCTGTTTAGTTCTCTGTCCCTGCACCAATGTTCCAGACACATAAACAATCAATATGGTCACTATTTGCTGCTACCTCAAGTTCAAGGTACTTGTTTTTAAGACACTGAATGTTCAGTGTCAGGCTGGTTACAGGGCATGCGTGCAGGTTCAATAATTCACAATTTAAAGGATTCTCAGGATATTCGTTTTATGGGTTCAGTTGTTAATTTTATGCCTTTGACTCTTTGACTTCTGTCTGTTTTAATATTTCTAGTTTGTCTTTGTGTGGTATACCTTTTATGGCTGGTTTTTTATTCAAAGGATTTAATTCTTGAAATGGTTTGTTTGAGATGAATTAATTGTTTAATTTTTTCTTTCTTTTTTTTCTAGTGTCATTGTTACTGAGGTGTAAAGTCCAAAAAACTGCTTTGAACATGTGATTAAGTCACCTATCTCTTAGACTACATCAGTTTCTAAATGGTAGGTGAAAAGCCCAACTGTAAACAGTGCCTTTACCAAAAATAACTCTCTACATTGTCACATGCTCTAACGCAAAATGACCCATTTGTTTCTGCAAGTCCACTCACATCAGAGATGCTGCAGCCTGCAGAACTCACCTACCTCTCATTCACTGCACAAGTTCTGACATTGAACTCCTGCTGATGAAATGCTAGGCCAAGGAAAAAGTCAGTTAGCTAGCAAATAAGTACCCAACATGTCGGGCGAAAGCAAAGTACATTTTTGAGATCCTGTGTCCTCCAGTTAAGTTGGCATGTGTAAGTGTTATAAGGGCATGGTGAAAAGTAATACCTCCAAATTCTTTGTTCTGTTCTCAAGACGTCATGCAAATTTACTCAGTTGACTTCCTCACTTTGCTTACACATGTTGCAACCCTCTGTCATTTAAAAGTCTCTGCATCATTGCATGTAACATGGTGCTGTGTTACATGACTATGTTGATATACTGTGAGGTCCTCAAAAAACTGGAAGCACAAATTTGAAGAGTGCATCCACATATGGAGCAAACCCTCTATCATGGCAATGCCATACCACCCAAATGTGTTGTGATATCTAAAACAAACTGATGCATTGGGTTCACTGTCATCAAACATTCTCCATTCTGACCCAAGTGGGCCCCACCTGGATTTCATCTGTTTCCATAACTTACAGAACATCTTCAAGCACCTCACTTTAAGGTGAGGTAGTAGCTTCATCAACAAAGCTGCACTTTCTACAGTGGATGTATCAACAAACTGATCTCTCTTTGGGAGAAATTTATTTGTTGACAAGGTGACTGAGTTGAAAAATAAATATGTAGACATGAAGTATAAAGATTTAGAATGTAAATAAAGTTTGTTTTACTTAAAAAAGCTTCAAGAGTTTTCAAATAAAAAATTCTGTGACATTACTTTTCAGCATGCCCATGTATGTTCAAAATCAAATATATATGTGCATCACAGCAGAATTCATGGAGCCTTCATGGCAACCATAACTGATACAATGCAAATTAAAGTAATGACTATTTATTGTTTCCCATAATTGTTAAAAAAGATAACACTGTTAAAAATATGTGTTTTTAATGAAATGTCTGTATCTCTTTGGAAGAAACAATCATTTTATTGACTGTGTATAATTATCTTTATAACCTAATGTATCACTGGAATTGTAAACAACTAGTTGGATTCTAGTAGTATGCAGTCACGCAGTTATGGAATAGTATGTAATATGTATTTCGGAGTCTGTTTATAATTAGCATGAACTGTTGAACTCTGGATTCAATTTGTTTTGGTTGCGACAAGTCTGGTTAATGCTTACTTTGTGGTATGAAGAAAATGAAATAACATGAAGAAGCAGAAGGAAGCATGGTCTGAACCATTTTTCCAATCCTAAGCATACTCATTAGAAATGAGCAATTTTACTAACATAGAGCCCCTGTATTCTACTAGCAAGAGATTCACAAATGAATAGCGAGGAAGTTGTATTCAGCACTTATTTTTCTTCTACAATAATTCACCATATTCTCAACAGTAAATGTAAATAAATGTAATTGTTTTGGAAGTTCAGTGACACCTGTACAAAATAAGCTGCCACATGGTACTTTATGCATGAAATGCCAAGATTTTTAAAATATTGCTTGTGACCATTTACAACAAGATTCTGCACACCTGTTATGTTTCACCACTCAGTCATGACCATAATGCTATCTGCTATTATCTACCACCACACTGACAGTATACACAGCATGGTAGTCAGCGTAGTGCTACTTACCAGTGCAGTTCGGAGACATGATGGAGTAGCTCTGTTCATTTGACTTAACCATGTCAAAGTGAGTAGTTACTGTCAGCATTAAAAATATGACTGTCATGCTTGAGGGAACTGATACTATGAATCCTACAGGGTTGTCCATAAATCCATGAGTATGAGGGAAAGGAGAGCTTTTCTGAACAGCATGTTGCAAGGTATCCCAAATATACTCAATAATGTTTATGTCTGCGGAGCCTGTGCCCAGCATAAGTGCTTAAACTCAGAAAAAGGTTCCTGGAGCCACTCTGTAGCACTTCTGGATGTGTGGGGTGTCTCACTGTCTTGCTGGAATTGCCCAAGTCTGTCAGAATGCACAACGGACATGAGTAGATGCAGAAGATCAGACAGGATGCTTACGTACATGTCACCTGCCAGAATCATATCTAGACATATCTGGGGTCCCATATCACTCCAGCTGCACCCACCCCACATCATTATAGAGCCTCCACCAGATTGAACAGTCCCCTGATCATATGCAGGGTCCATGGATTCGTGAGGTTGTCCCTATACCGATACGCATCCATCCACTCGATACAGTTTGAAATGAGACTGATCTGACCAGGCAACATGTTTCCAGTCATCAACAGTCCAATGTCGGTGTTAATGAGCCCAGGTGAGGCGTAAAGCTATCTATTGTGCAGTCATCAAGGGTACACTAGTGGGCCTTTGGCTCCGATAGCCCATATTGATGATGTTTTGTTGAATGGTTTGTACACTACCAGTTGTTGATGGCCCAGCATTGAAATCTACAGCAATTTGCAAAAGGCAAAAAATCAAACAATGGAAAAGCCAGGATGGAATGTAACAATATTATGAGAACAAAAGTTGCTACTCACTATTTAGCAGAGATGCGGAGTCGCAGATAGGCACAACAAAATGATTCTCACAATTATAGCTTTCGGCCATTAAGGCCTTCATCAACAACATAGACACACACACACACACACACACACACACACACACACACACACACACACACAAAGTCACACAAACGCAACTCACACACATAACTGCAGTCTCAGGCAATTGAAACCACACTCAGGTGCCTGAGACTGCAGTCATGTGTGTGAGTTGCATTGTGTGTGTGTGTGTGTGTGTGTGTGTGTGTGTGTGTGTGTGTGTGTGTGTGTGTGTGTGTGTGTGTGTGCGCATATGGCTGTCTATTGTTGACAAAGGCCTTAACACCCAAAAGCTATAGTTGTGAGAGTCTTTTTTTTGTGCCTATCTGTGACTCAGCATCTCCACTATATGGTGAGTAGCAACTTTCCTTCTTGGGATATGCAGAAGGGTTGCACTTCTGTCATGTTGAATGATTCTCTTCAGTCATTGGTCCCATTCTTACAGGATCTTTTTCCATGTGAGCAATGTCAGAGATTTGATGTTTTACCTATTCCTGATACTTGTGGTAGACTTGTGAAATGGTCATATGGGAAAATCCCCACTTCATCACTACCTGCTGTGTCCCATGTGCTGACTATGAGACTACATTCAAACTGACTTAGATCTTGATAACTTGCCATTGTAGCAGCAGTAACCAATCTAACAACTGAACCAGACACTTGTTGTCTTCTATAGGTGTTGCTGACTGCAGTGCCATATTCTGCCTTTTTACGTTTCTCTGTATTTGAATACACATTCCTATGCCAGTTTCTTTAGTGCTTCATTGTACCTCTGTTTACCAACATTTTTTTGTTAGCTGTTATTATTGAAGTGAACACATTTGAGAGTGTTGTCTCAAAATTTAAATTAAAAGATACCAAGAACGTAAAGAATTTTGAGCCAAAATTTTTATAACATACATTTCATACGAAATTTAATTTTCTACACCTTCGAAAAATCTAATAGTTTGCTGTTACAATACCTCTTTTGTTGTAGATTTCACCAGGTAAATGATTCTGGAGGATACTGACAACAGTCTACTAAAATATTTTCTTCCTGATGTTCGATCTGGGAATGGCTAGTATTTTCCAGGATTTTGTAGCACTTACTGCTCTGCTGGTCTATGTAACAGTTCATAATTTTTGTGTGTCACAGTATGTGTCAAGAATATAATGTCAACTACAAAGCAAAGTTCATTCAGACTCAAGCCCTAGGTGTTAGAAAGGAGGCATAATGCATGTCAAAATCAGGAAGCCACTGAGATACAGAAGTGTAAAAATATGTTTGGCCAGTTTTACATTTTGAAATGGACTAGGTTTTAACTTGTTTGATTGGTTGGTTTTAGTACTGTTTGCAGTCACCATTCATGCATAGCCACTATTGTTTTCACAAGTGGCCTTTGTATTATAAATTCACTGTAGCTCCTCATTCCTCTCGGGACAATACTACATCAGCTGCAGCAGACACCATCTCATCAGAGCAGTTATTGTGCATTTCAGAGGAATGGCTGTAAATCTTGCTTCACAGTGCTCCCAAATGACTGACAATCACTGGATAATTAATGTGATTTGCAGCCTGCAGACAATTTATTGATTAGCTGAATCACTTATTTCACACTGCAAATCAAAATTGTTCAACAATATATGCCACTGCAACCAGACCTGTGGTTCAAACTATGGGAATTTTTGTTTGCTGTCTGTGGTTTATACAATGAAAATTTACAACTCATCCTGGTCATAAATGCTGTAGACACTCATACCATTTTGTTATTGTCAGACAATGTGCATGGCATACCCTTCATATGCAAGAAGGCACATGTTAAAGGCCATGTCTCTGCCATTTTCACAAATCAAGAGATCCACATGTTCAACAAGTTTTAAAAAGTGAGGTTCTTGGTGATAAATCTCCATCTGAATTCTGGCATCACCTGATGTGTCAATGGCTTCTGAATAGTCAGTCACTGTCCATCAGCATAAGCAGTGAGGTCTCACATATTGTCCTGACTGTTGCACAGTGGACCCACTTGTGGATTGTCTGGATCACTGGGTATGCTGCACCCATTGTGAAAAAGACAGGTACCTCTGGACTGTCTGCTGAAAATTGTCAGGGCAATTGCACCCTACTCCTCAAATATATCCATAGACGCTGCATGAAATTCAGGTGATTGTTTGACAGGTTGATCCTTTCGGTACTTCATTGTTTATCATCCTCACAATTCCAAACCACAATGTCCGTTTCCAAGTGGAAGCAGGAGCTATAATTCCTTCTCTGAGCATTTGTTCATCTGGGTTCCCCTGACCTGACCTTGCCCTCCAGCACATTGGTCATGTATTGTGGCAGTTCATTTCCCCTCCAGGGTCAATTAAGATCAACACTGCCTGCAAAAACGTTAAATGGCTAATAGCACTGTTTGTTGTTGATAATCACTTGGCTGTTATCATTTTTGGTCTGTATGCCTTCTTGTTGTTTGAATTCTCCACCTCCACAGAGGTACTGACCATATCCAATTTGCTGGAGATGTTGGTCAAGTGTGTACTTGCTTTTCTGAATGAATGTGTGTGTGTGAGTGCTTTGTTTTCTTAAGAAGGCTTTGGCCAAAGCTAAATGTGTAAAAGCGTTTCATTATGCCTGTCTGCAACTTGACGTGTCATCTTTACAGTGAATGGCAATGTATCCTTTTCCTTATATTGTTGAGAGTCCTCTTTCAGGAACTCAGTGACCTCTGTGTTGCCTTTGTGCCTCCTTTTGAACCTGGCTTGGGGTACATCACAGAGTTCCTGGCTCACATCTTCCTGTATCCAGACATGGTGCCTCATTTCTGCTGGGACTTCTCATTCCTGTCCCCTTACAGACAACTGTTAAGCAAGAACTCAATCCTCTCCATGAAGCAGGAGAGACTGAATAAGCGCTTGGGCCTCTCCCCGGGTAGTGCAGAGAGCCAATGACTCCCTCTTGCGATAAAACAGCTCATTGGGAATCCTTTGCTAGCCCCTGAAGAGACTAGATGTATTTTATGCTTAATTAATTGTTTAATGTACAATACTACTGTGCACATACACAAATAATTGGTCTGTTTCAGGCAACTTACATAACATCTGAGTTTGTTATTGTATTCTGCACCCAGTAAGACGTTTATGAGCATGCTAGAAATATCTTGTGTTCAATAATTACTAAGTAACTGTACTAAACATGCTATGCCAATGAATATAAAGTGAATTTTGCAGCTTAAAAATTTATTTTTGGCTAACTGGGTAGCTATTTTTGATAAACATGTTATTTATAATTCATACACATGGTAGGAATACTTTCTGCTCTTTCTTTGAACTATAATTAACTAAAGTGCAATATATATTGTTATTTTGTGGAAACCTGTAAGTTAGTTCGGAATTCTTAACAAAATTATGAAATTATGTTCATCTCCACACAGAAATGTTAAAGCATTATTTATGTTATTTTTCTATGTTTGTGAATGAATTTTGTTACACATTATTAATTATCATTTCTTAAAATTTGTGAGTTATGATTCTCCATTATTGTTGTAAATCTTATCTTTACCAGCAGTTTGCATGCAGCTGGAGGGCAGTTTGCTATCTATTGCCAATAACACAGCATGTCGAACTTTCTTTACAAATTTTTTCCACCAGACATCTTGCATATGAATAAAGCAACCATGTGTAAAATCAGTACCTGGCATTTATTTCACACCTTTCATGATGGGTTTAATACAGCAACACAGCAGAAGAGCTCCAGAGCATTTGCAGAGAAGCTACACCTCAAGAATGAAAATCTACAATTTATGCAAATCTCACAAACATTTTTGGTAACAACATTCCATCTCTAAATTAATGAAAAGTTCTGTGGTTTTCAATTCAATCAGTTTGTTGAGATATTTGCATCTCAGATGGTGGATGCCTATTTTTTAAATTCTTGCAGTTCATGTTGTTTTTGTGACTGTGAAACGTGCTACAACTTTTGGCATAAATTTTCAACTTTTATAAGTCTCCAAATACTTTATTTATCAGCAATTCATATTGTACACATCTCATACCATGCTGACTTCCTTGCCATCAGCAATTCCACTTTACCCTGAATCAACAGAGACTTAACCTTTTCAGACCTAAATTTTTTCCAGAGGAAGGAAGATTTTTTTTTATGTTGTAATGTTCTTAGGTGATTTTTTAATGATTTTAGATGCAAGATTTATACAAAAATAAGTGTTCATTCTTAAGCATACATTGTACCCATGGCTTCATTTTCTGGATTAAAATAACTAAATACAAAATTTTGTCTATTGTGTGAAATAGTAAACTGATCATTCAATAATTAACATGCAAAATAACAATAACAATATTCAGTTATACAATGAAATATAGCAAACCAACCATATCCATGTAGTCTGGTTGTCATGAGCTGCTGTGCACTGCCACAATAACTGCGCACTGCTACAATAAGTTGCTGATATTTTCATATCAATGCCTAACAGTTGGCAGCACTTCTTCATGATGAAAAGATTGAACATTCACTAAAATGTACCTCAGGTTTCCACTGGGAAAAAAATACTTCTCTAGCAGCTAAGACACAGAAAAGTTAATGGACACAATTGTATCCAAAAGGTCTGAGGGTGTTAAATACCCAGGCACAAGTGGAAACCTACCCCATACCATGTCTGGAGAACCTCCTTACTGTTTGCCAGGGATTAATATTTTTAGCAATATTTTTTTGGCCAACACACATTTGAAGATGTTGCTGGATGAGTCACAAAGTATTATGGTTATCAGCACTCCCATTGGTTTATACAAATACAAGAATTTGTCTTTTGGGATCTCTACTGCTCCAGCAGTTTTTCAGTGATTCCAGGAACAGTTAACTATATTCTTCCCTGTTTGCACTAACTACCTTGATGACTTTAGGCATTATGCGTCAGTATCATGTATGCATTCTCCACATGCTTTTTACTGTGTTGTGTGTTGCAGGACTCAAGTGTCCCTTTTGCAAATGCCAATTTTTTTGGAAGCAAGGGGAATATCTCAGATACTTGTCCAACAAAGAAGGGATCCAGCCCACTGACCACAATTTCACAGCTACTGACTCCTCTTTCGTGCCTCTGAAACTTATTGAGCCACAGGCTTTTTTGGAGAAGGTGAATTCTTATTCAAAGTTCCTTCCACAAGTGGTCCTTGTTATACATTTGCTAAACCAGTTAGCTTAGAAAGGCAATCAATGCTGGTGGATGGCTGCCTGCTTAAGTATGTGCTGTCTTTGTCGCCCTGCCTTATGTTTTTTTCACCATCACATCCTATGGTTTTGGCAGCTGATGCTTCTCCTTGTGATACTGGTAATGTGCTGGCACATAATAACAATATGACTGAGCCACCAATTGCCTATGCATCAAAGACATTGGCAATCACTCAAAAGAACTTTGCATAGATCAAAAAAGAATTTTTCATTGTTATTTTTGCAATTAAGGAGTTCTATCTTTACCTATTTTGGACCAAGTTTACACTCTATACAGACCAAAAACTGCTGATAGCACTCTTTGGGCCACACTTCTGTCTCCCAGACCAGGTGGCACAACAGCTCCAGCACTGGGCACTTTTCCTCAGGTTCTACAAATATACCATTAATTATAAGCATGTGGTGTAACACACAGATGCAGATGCTCTCGTCAACTTCCTGCTGGTCCTTTGACCAACAGTAAAATTGCATATTGATGAGGAGTGGTGGAACACCTTTGATGGGTTTCCTGTTACAGCTACTCAAACTTATGCAGACACTCATTGTGACACTATCTTATGGTGTGTCATGCACTACGTGCTCCATGGGTGGCCCACTTACTTTTCAAAGAACATCAGTCCAGAGCTCCAGGCCTGGGCTTGCCTCATCCACCATTTGTTAGTTGTCATGGACACTCTCCTGCTTGACAGAGAGGCAGATACTCCTTGTCATTATCCTTCTTACCCTCTGCCCTCACATCTTGCACTCCCTTGTTTTAGGCACTGGGGTATGTCATGGATGACAGCCCTCATGAGGTAACATATCCACTGGCCAGGCCTGAACAAGGATGTGGTGGCCATGGTGCACAACTGTTCCATTTGCACCTAGTACCAGGCAGCTCCACCACAATCTTTCACACCCTGGCCTACTCCCCCTCAACCCAGGGGTCATATTCACATGCAATTTCCTAGCTCGTTTATGGCCTCTATGTAGTTCATTGTTGTTGTGTAGTTCACTATGCGATAGCGATGGAAATGTTACCAATGATGGTGCCACTAAAGCGGAGTTACTAAAAACAGTTTTCTGTAACTCCTTCATGAAAGAAGATGAAGTAAATATTCCAGAATTAGAAACCAGAACAGCTTTTAGCATGAGCAACATAAAAGTAGATATCTTAGGTGTTGTACACTCACTTTAGAAAGGCAAGTCTAATGGATCAGATGGTATACCAATCAGGTTCCTTTCAAAGTAGGCAAACACAATAGCGCCTTTCTTAGCAACCATACACAACCACTTACTTGATGAAAGGTCTGTTCCTAAAGACAAGAAAGTAGAACAGGTCACACCAATATTCAAGAAAGGAAATAGGATTACCCCTTGAATTACAGACCCATATCACTGACCTCAATTTGCAGTAGGATTTTGGAGGATATACTGTATTCAAACATTATGGATCACCTTCAAAAATATGACTTATTGATACATAAGCAATACTGATTCAGAAAATATCATTCTTGTGCAACACAACTAGATCTTCACTCTCATGAAGTAATGAGTGCTGTCAACAAGGGATCTCAGATCAATTCCATATTCCCAGATTTACAGAAGGCTTTTGATACCGTTCCTCACAAGCGAATATTAATCAAATTGTGTGCATCTCATTTGTGTGACTGAATTCATGACTTCCTCTCAGAGAGGTCACAGTTTGTAGTGAAAGATGGTAAATCATCAAGTAGAACAGAAGCAATATCTGGCATCCTGCAAGGTAGTGTCATAGGCCCTGTGCTGTTCCTGATTTGCATAAATGATCTAGGCGATAATCTGAGCAGCCCCTTAGATTGTTTGCAAATGATGCTGGAATTTACCATCTAGTAAAATCATCAGACAATCAATTCCATTTACAAAATGATCTAGAGAGAATTTCTGTATTGTGCGAAAAGTGGCTATTGGCACTAAACAAAGAAAAGTGTGAAGTCATCCACATGGATACCAAAAGAAATACAATAAATTTTGGGTATATGATAAGTCACACAAATCTAAGGGCCATCACTTTGACTAAATGCCTAGGAATTACAATTATGAGCAACTGAAATTGGTAAGAACACATAGATACAATTGTGGGGAAGGGGAAACGAAGACTGTGCTTTGTTGGCAGAACACTTAGAAGGTGCAACAAACCCACTAAAGAGACAGTCTACATTACACTTGTTTGTCCTCGGCTGGAATATTCCTGCACGGTCTGGGATCCTTACCAGGTAGGACTGACAGAGGACATCGAAAAAGTGTAAGGAAGGGCAGTGCGTTTCATGTTATCCTGCAATAGGGGTGAGAGTGTCACTGATATGATACACGACTTGGGATGGCAGTCACTGTAACAAAGGTGGTTTCTTTGCGGCGAGATCTATTTAAGAAATTTCAATCACAGCTTTCTCTTCTGAATCCAAAAATATTTTGTTAACATCCACCTACATAGGGAGAAATGATAATCATAATAAAACAAGAGAAATCAGAGTTAAAACGGAAAATTTTACATGTTCCTTTTTCCCAAGTGTCATTTGAGAGTGGAATGGTAGAGAAGTAGTATGAAAATTTTATGATGAGCCCCCTGCCAGGCACTTAAGTGTGAATTGCAGAGTAACCATGTAGATGTAGATGTAGATGCTTAATCTAGTGCTGGTGTGGTCAGTATGGTGTCCACCAGCACTGATGCCGCACTCAGTGCTCTTGTCCAGATTTTTGGCATTGAAAGGCTTCTTGGGAACAATTTTGTCAGACAATAATCCACAATTCATGGTAATGGCAGTCAAACAATTCTGTACCTCCAGCAGCATCAAGCAGCTGTTTAATCTGCCATTTCACCCAACATCCAGTGGCAAAGTGGAGAATATTATGTGGGAGTTTAAACAACAACTGTTAAAAATAAGGGGCACCTCTACCATGACAGCTGCATTCATGATATCATTGAGCACCATTCATGACCTAGCCCAGCAGAGCTCCTCCATTTATGGCAGCCACATACTCTTCTCAATCTCCTGGCTTCACTGCAGAGGGAACACCCAACCCAGCTTGCCAGACCCTATCTGCTGGGCACACTTATACAGGGTAAAACCCTTGTGGATGCTGGCTATGGTAGTTACCAGTTGGAAACATGCTTGGGTGGCACCTTTTGATGGTTGACACTCTGAGCAATTTGGAGAACCACCATACCAACCAACTCCATCTACACATCCCAACTGTCCCACTGTCAGCTGTTCAGTTGAACCTGGAATGCACTCCATTACCAATCCCACACTCACCTGGGTACAAGTTGCACTCCAGAGAACAACGGTTTCCATGGATGCAGGCATGGGGGTGATGGTCTCAGTGTAGCTTCCTCCACCCTTGGTCATACTTACCCATTCCATTGTCAAGCCACATTGCTGTGTCCAAGCACATTGCACAGCACCCAGGCTTTGCCCACCAGCTGAAAGGCTTGAATGCCATGGATTTCAACAATGCCTTCCAAAACATTGTCTGTGGCACTTCCACTTGGGACACATCCAGTACTGGTGGCAGTACTGTAAGCTGCTAGGTAGTGCAGCTACATCTGCAGGTGTTGGTGTCTCTGCTGCAAGGTGACCCTCCACCCTGCCAGCCCATCATCTCCTATGGCTGCCATTTAAAACCAGTGGAGCTGTCAGTCATGATTGCACTGTGATCTCATACTGATCTCCTACATTTATTTGTTTTGGTTCTGGATTTGCTGCATTTTAGGTTTTTGATCTTGGTTTATTAACTGGATTTGTTATTCTGCTGTGTCATCTCTGTTCTCTGTCCTCCTCTCGTTGTGTCTTCTTGTTTCATCTCAGCAACTCTACCAGTTGTTGCTGGTTCTTGAGTCATTCCTGTTCTTGTCAGACTCTGGTCACTATATATAACCATGTGCTCTCACATACCGGACTTTACAGAAGCATTAACATGTGCATAAATATTCACCAGGATTAATTCTAAGAAGCTTTACCATCAGATTCCTGTGGCACTTGCATGCATACCGAATGTGGGTGTAATCACATTATTCAGACTATGGAACATATCAGGATGCCATTTGGTCTCAAGAATGCTTCCCAGATGTGGCATCATCAGTTAAGTTATCTGAAGCCTCCTCTGCTGTTTTGTTTATTTGGATGATGTGATAATCTTCTCAAAATCTCTATCAGAACATGACAGACATCTACAAATTATTTTTGACAGGCTCTCTAAGAATGGGTAGCAGATCAACAGGGACACATTTGTTCACAGACAGTGAGAAGTGGAGTTCTTAGGCTCTTTGTCTACTCATTCTGTCATCACAACTTCACACCAAAAAGTTGACATGATTCATTCTGTACCTGTTCCTGATATCTTCCAACAGCTATTTTCTGAGAATGATGAATTCAATAAACAACATCTTCACGCAGCACCATGACAGGCAACCATCACTGCTGCATCATCAGGGCTAAACACAAGTGGGAAACAACCTATCACTTAGACACCAGAAATGTTACAGGCACTGACAAGGTCAAATTCAACTTAAGTGACATTGTCCTTTTAGTGCACCTTGCCCATTCTTCACCTCTTGCCATTGTGATAGGTTCTAGTCAGGCAGCAATAGGGGTGGCACATCATCAGCAAATAGGTGGTACATGGCAACCACTTGGCTTCTTTTCCTGAAAATTGTCCAAATGGAAAACTATGATGGTGTGCTGGAAAGTATTGGCTCCAGATTTTTTTATCCTGCTTTCAGTGTTGTTTGAAGTATTACCTGTTGAGCACACTACCTTGTCAAAGTTCCCATTTCCCTGATGCAATTGCAATCTTCAGCCACTACACAGCTCTGAATTGTAACTTATAACATGGTTGTGTGTAATGTAAATAGATCAGTGCATTAGAAACAGCATATTTTTATAAAGTTTTGTAACTGCAGAAAATATGCCTCCTAGAAGTATAAAAGCTGTTTATGGTCATAATTGTATAAATACCAGTTATGTGTGAGAGTTGGTTTTTATGGTTGTAATGAGGGAAATGGTGGTGCTAACCTCAACATGTATGACAGAACTAGGAATGAACAACAGCATATGGCAACTGATGACATTAATAATCTGAATGGGGTTGATGTATTCATCAGATGAAGGCACCATCATACTCCCCTCAAGGTACTGTGAGACCCTTAGAAAACTGAAAGCATGAATTTGTAGAGTTCATGCTGCAGCATGACAGTATCACACATAACTGCCGTGACATTTGCAACAATCCAATGCCTTGGGTTCACTGTCATTTAGTCAATGACTTGCAGAAAACAGTCCCAACAATTTTCATTTGTTTTCAAAGCTTTTCTAAAATTTAAACAAGATCTGCAATGACTTTACTTTTATAGTGATGAAATGGTGCAAGCACAGGTGAGGTTGTGAATCCATCATCAAAGTTAAACATTCTATAGCGATGGTATCAACAAACAAGGAGAAATTTTTTTATTGCTGTAGTGACTATTTAGAGAAATAAACATGTAGATCTGAAGAATAAAGGTGTAGAATGTTAGTAAAGTTTGTTTTATTTAAAAAGTTCAAGGACTTTTCTCATGAAAAATTCATAGGATTTACTTTTTAGCACGTTCTCATAAATGGAGCACTTCCATCAGAGAAATGTTAACTGTGTGGGAGGCCACTAAGCATTCCACACCACATGTTGAGGCATGCACCTTCACAGCTTTTGCTGATCATAAAGCTATTTCTTTTGCTTCAAAAAATCCATGTAAGTTCTTATTATCAAGACAGTTTCACAAACTGGAGCTCATCAGTCAATTTATTGCTGACATCCTCCATATGTGGGGTGCCAGTAATGTGACTGACTATTTTTCTAGAATTAATGCAATATCCATGAACATTGACTACCAGCAGATGGTAAGAGCAAAGTACAGTGATGTAGGATTACAGGAGTTTATGAAGGACCAAACTTCTAGGTTGCAGCTGAAGAAACTTCCAATGGCCAATTCCCTGGTCTCTCTGTAATTTCATCTTGTGGAAATGGAAGAATGGGACTGCAGCTGGTCGATGACTTGCAGAAAATAGGTATCCAACAGCCATAATTTTATGGAATAATTTTATTATGCTACCAGATTCAGTGCCTCATTAGTAACGTCTTTAGGCCACTGTACACAAAACAAGATAACACGGCTAGTCGTTGGTGCTTACTACATGAGCCTCCATATCAAACTTTTTTCCATAGGTATCTTCACAACAGCCATTGACACCTAGCATATCTGACAACAGCTTTTGCCCACATCCATAGCAACTTAGTGAGACCTCTCACACCTATATGAGGTTTTAAATACATTTTTAGGCCATTTACAGGCCATTTACAATGTGTGAAGTGTCCATGCCTATGAGGGAATTGGGTGATAGTTGTAGGTAAACAACTAGTATTCTCTCATATGACAATTTATTAGCACTTCACGTCTACACCGATACAAGTCCATGAGGCTAACTAACTCGTTAGCAGAAAACATCCTCTAAAACTCTCCATCTCAAAGGTAGCACACTTACACTCTTTACGGCGCTGCACGCCACATAGCCCCCCCCCCCCCCTCCTCCCCGCGCAGTATGAAGTACGTCCCTGTGAATGGGGGGAGGGGGGGGTGAGAAGTTAGGAAGGTAACATACAGTTCTTCAGCGTCAGGCGGAAGCGGTCGACTGGTAGGAGACCGGGGGGTGAAACCCGGTACGTCGATGGAAAAATCAGCAAGCGAAGCCGGCGGCCGAAGACGACGTCCTGTCCTGGAGTGGAGGTGTAGCACTTCATCTGCAGGCAGGCGGAGAATCACCTTGCCAGAAGGCCTAACAAAGGCACGCAAATTGCCACACGTAGCACTTGTGCTTAATTTAAAGCGACGCACCACACGAGTTTCTGCACTTCCTCCCTCAATTTTGTCACACGAGAGTAACACACACGCCTTATCACCATCAACAACAACAGAAAATTTATGTATGTCATCAGGATGTACATGTGTTGTGAATTCTTGGGTGGCACCTGTATGAGCCAGGGGGGGCGGCAGGGAGGTGTGGGGAAGCCGTGGCAGGGAGAAGCGTTTGCGGAGAGGGGTGTGGCAGGTGCACTGGACTGCGCAGGCGACAACCTCGGGTGATCAACTGACGGCCAAGGGAGTGTGGCCGAAGGCAACGAGGAGCCCACATGGATTGAACGGCGTGACCAAGAGCTGTCACACGAATATGGTGACACAATGGTAGAATCCAAGTGGTTGGCAGCTCGACTGCGAGGGCTGGGAGGAGTGAAGCCTCGAAAAGTTTGGCCACTCGAATTAGATGAGAGCGGAGAAGAAGCAATGCTCGGCAAAGAAGCCCGCTGTGGAGAATCAGTACCCGAATGTATGGTATGAGAAGATGAGTGGCCACTTGAAGTAGGACTGGAAGAGATAGGGGCCGAATCAGGGGGGTCCACCTGAGGCTCAATGAAAGCTGGTTTCACTCGGTTGAGTGAAACCGTGGTTACAGAGTCTTTTATGAGGAGGTCCATGTTATTCCCGGAGCGTTTGACAACCTTGTAAGGACCTGTGTAGGGTGACTGAAGTGGGACTTTGATTGAGTCATCTCTGAGAAACACATACCCACAAGAGTCTAGAGTGCACGGTATGTACACGCGCGGAGGTGTATGATTAGCCGGAAGTGGCGGCTGAAGTTTGCTGCAGTGCAAGCGCACTCGCTCGAGAAGTGAAGGGAGTTCGGAGGGCCAAGGAAGTGGGGTGGGAGCGACTAATTCTCCAGGCAAAACCACCGGTTGGCCATACGCAAACTCGGCTACGGAACCCTTGAGATCTTCCTTGAAAGTCACACGAAGGCCAAGAAGCACCAAGGGCAGTGCTTCTGTCCATAGTGAGCCATGACAACGCAAGGCAGACTTTAAGGTACGATGCCATCGCTCGACAAGCCCATTGCTTTGGGGGTGGTATGCAGAAGTATGAATTTTGACAATATCACACATTTTACATAAATCGGAGAAAACTGAAGACTCAAATTGCCGTCCCTGGTCAGTAGTGAGGTAAACAGGTGAGCCAAATCTAGAGATCCACGAATCTAAGAATGCTCGGCTTATTGTCTCAGAGGTAATGTTTGGAATAGGCATGGCCTCAGCCCACCGAGTCATCCTGTCAATGGCTGTAAACAAGTAACGGAAACCCTCGGAGGGGGGAAAAGGTCCTACGAGGTCCACATGAACATGATGAAACCGGCCTGGCGGTTGGGCAAAACAGCCAAGGGATGGGGAAGTGTGCCTGGAAACTTTGTTCTGTTGACACAACAAGCATGTCCGGGCCCAAGACTGACAGTTGCGGCGCATGTCTCTCCAAACAAACCGTTCAGATACCAGACGGGTGGAAGCTTTGACACCGGGGTGTGCTAATGTGTGTAATTCGTCAAAGACCTGGCACTGAAGGGGCTTAGGAATGAACGGCCGCAACGTACCAGTCGATTCATCACACCACACTAATTCAGGTATGCTGGGGAAAGTAGAGTGTACCGGTTTGAGAGAGTAGCTGTGGCCCGAAATCAACTGCATGGTATCAGGGTCCGCCGATTGCAACCGAGGTAGGTCTGTTAAGTCAATTAAGGTTGTGACAGCACCTACACGTGAGAGAAAATCAGAAACCACATTGTCCGCTCCTCGGATGTAGCGAATGTCATTTGTAAATTGCAAGATGTAGTCGATGTGACGAAAGCGTCGTGGGGGCGGATCAGACGAAGGATTTTTTATCGCAGGAACCAACGGCTTGTGATCAGTGCGCACATAGAAATCTCGTCCCTCAACATCAGTTCTGAAGTGTTTTATGGCCTCGTACACTGCAAGTAATTCTCTGTCGAATGCTGAGTATATCTTCTGTGCAGTGTTTAACTTTTTTGAGAAAAACTGCAGGGGTGTCGTAACATCATTGTATGTCTGACTCAGTACTGCGCCGACAGCACTGTCACTAGCGTCAGTAGTGATAAACATTGTCGTGTCCGCACGTGGGTGAGCAATAGTGACAGCAGAGGCCAACAGCTGTTTGAGTTCGTTAAATGCCTTGTCCATGTCTGGTGTCCATGGGACCTGGCGGGTGCCGGAAGTTTGTGAGCCTGCGAGTGCATCTGTGAGAGGTGCCTGCACCGCAGAAGCAGCTGGCAAATGTTTACGGTAATAATTAACTGTTCCGATGAACCTGCGTAATTCCCTATAGGTCTGGGGGCGTGGCATCTCAAGAACAGGCTTGATCTTGTCCTGCGGTGGTGTCAGACCGTCCGACGACACAACATAACTTAGGAATGTGACGGATGGCTGGTGCAATTGAGTCTTTTTATTGTTCAGTTCTATACCAGCAGCTGCTAACGTGTCTGTCACGACTTGAACACGCTCCTTACTCTGTTCCAAAGTATGAGCAAAAACCAATATGTCGTCCATGTATACGAAACAAAAGTCTAAATTGGATAAGGTTTGATTGATGAAACGCTGCCACGTTTGGAGGGCGTTTTTCAACCCAAACGGCATAAATTTGTATTGAAACAACCCGAAGGGAGTGGTTATGGCAGTCTTTTCAATATCCTCCGGAGCCATGGGGATCTGATGAAATGCGTGCTTGCAGTCCAAAACAGAGAAGTACTCTGCACCTGCGAGCGCATGATTGAAGTCCGCAATGTGTGGGACCGGGTATTTATCAATGGTGGTGCGGGCATTTAAACGCCTATAGTCTCCGACCATACACCAAGTACCGTCTTTCTTTTGATCAAACAAGATAGGACTAGCCCAGCAACCGGAAGAAGGTTCAATTATTCCCTTTTGTAATAAATCACCTAATTTTTCTTTTGCAATTTTCATAAATTCCCGCTTGAGGCGGCGTGGGCGTTGCGATATGGGCGGCCCAGCGGTTAGACGTAACCGGTGAACTGTGCCATTAGTGACTACTGCAATACGTGGCGCGACAAAACAGTCAGATGTCCGTGAAGCGGAGCAGGCGGTGGCTGCCAAGCAAAGCTGTGGCGCTGAGGCGTGCCAATCGCTCGAAGGCTGCGTAGCGAATGCACGCATGTTAACCTGGGCGAGGTTGGTACACTGGTTTTTGGTAGCGGGCCATGCCGCTACGCGTGCTGTAGGCCCGAGTGGGTGTGGCCTAACAGCAGACGGCTGTATTTCATTGCCACGGGCTTGGGAGGTTAATTGTTCATTCGAACCGCATGGAACATGAGCACACAGGCATACACTGTCATTACAAGGGGGAATGCTGACACAGTTTGCAGAGTTCACAACATTGTCATTAATGTGTGCGGGCACGGGAACACCAGATTGGCACGGACTAACCTTGTCTGTAGCCGACGAGTCGTCCGCTTGTAGTGACGCGAGGCGTTGTTGAATGGAGGTCAACTCGTGATGTATGTCGCGGGGATGCAACAGCATTTCCCTACGTTCCATCCGCAGTTCGAAGACTCGGCGCGCTCCGCTAGCCACTCGTTTGTCCAAGATAGGTTTGGGCACTTCTTAGCCCAGCGCACATGTTTGGTGTTAGCCGAACTGTCACTCGGCGGAGCGAAAGGAATATGTTTGTTCAGTGGGGGGTAAAACACAGTATTTTTCACAAAATCTAGTGACAACTGATAGTGCCTGAGGAAATCAATTCCGAGAATAGGTTCTTCAACTGTTGACTCTAGAAACGTCCACTTCAGCTTGCACTCGGGCGAAAGTTTCACTGTATACAGTGTAGAACCCGAACACTGTAAGGTAGACAAGTTCACTGCACGAAGTACTGTTTTGTGCGGTTGCACTTTATTGGTCGCTAGGCGAGCCGGTAGCAAAGAGACATCTGCGCCAGTGTCTACCAGAAACCGTGCACCCGATTGTAAATCTCGGACATAGACTCGACCACACTTACTGTTGTTGTCCAAAACGGAATGCAACGTTGGATGGTGCACGTTGTTTATGTCGCAGGAGGTGGCACCGCTGCCTACCTGCGGTTGGAGTTTGGGTAAGAGCACGGCGACTGGCATTTGCGTGCTTGCTCCCCGAATCTCGCGTGGAAGAAATAGTAAGATTGAGCGGGCCTGTGCTCCTGTGGGTAGTAACTAGGTGACGGAGTATGCGACCCAGAATCTTCCACCGAGGCCGGTGCGCTGTCGTTGGGCGGAGCTGGAGGTGCAGGTAGGGCGGCTAGTTTAACAAACTTGTTATTAGCAGCACCAGACAAGGGCGTGGTGTTGGACAGCTTCTTAGTGCGGTCACGTCCAGAATGCAGTGCGTGGAGCTCACGCTGCCTGGTGGAGTAAGCTCTATCGGCGGCACGTAAACGTTCATTTACTGGCCTATCCTCATACGCAGAGATTGCAGTCTGGACAGGCAGAGGCAGCTTTTCTGTCCAGATTCCTGCGAGTGTGTCATCAGGCATAACTTGCTCGTCGACGAGAAGACGCATGCACCGCCACAGCTGGGACGGAGACCTGTCGCCGAGACGCTCTTCGTAAATTAGCTGTCGCACGTTTTCTCTCCTGGTTTTTGAGACGCGCTCCAGTATCGTCTGTTTCGCCATAGCATACTTCTCTGCTAGGGGCGGTGCTTTGACCAGATCGTAAATTAAATCGACGCGGTCGTGAAGGTGGTTCATGAGGCACACGAAGCGCGCGTCGTCGTCCAAAGCACAGACACTGAATGTTTGCTCAACCAGGTTGAACCAAAATTCCGGGTGAGCGGGTTTGAAGTCTGGTAGTTTCGGCAGATTCGGCACAGCAGTCACTGTGGAGGTGCACCTATTTCTTCGGATGGGAGTAGAGCACGAAGAGGATAGAGTGTCCGAATTATTGGCGTCCTGTAATGCGGGTATCGCAAAGTTCACTTGACGCCGGGGGGGCGGCTGAGAAGCGACGGACGCATGAACAGTGTGAGAATCGTAGTCACAATGTGCATTCTCATTGACTAGATAGCTCGGAGAGAAGCCGCTAGTACTTACGTACGGCGGTGAACGTCTGTTATGCACTCTGTATTCATTCGGCCGTGAATGGTGGGGGTGGTTGTAAATGTCCGGGTAATTACTGTCCAGCACAGAATTGTTGACTTGATTATGAGCAACACAAGGATCCCACACATGTCCACAAGGATGCACACTCAATGTGATATTGTCTGTTTGGCGAGCATTGAGCACATGTTGACTAACCGGCGCGGAAGGATACACACGTGGCGGGAACTGGCTCGGGATTGAATTTACTGCTGGGTTTTCCAAAGTGGCAAGATTCCGCTCGACACCACGAACTGTATTGAATTGTGCGTGCGACACAGGAGTAGGAATGTTCCGAACAACACTCTGTGGAGAACACGTGGAAAAGTCCAGGCTAACAAAGCCAGAGTCCGCGACCGTTGGGGGTTGGCAGAAACTGGCTGCACTCGATGAATTCCACTGCATGTTCGGGCTGAAAGATTCCGAGGGATCTCGCGGCATATCCACTACGACGGCAGGGATGCTGGAGAGATGTTGCTGAGATCCGGGTGGCGGTGAGTGCTGAAAGACCATTGTCTGAAGCTAAAACACCGGCCCTCGCGATCGCGAAAAGAAAACCGACGCGGTAGGCGCGTAAATAACACTTCGTGCCGTAACTTGAACGCGTATTACACAAAACGGGGTCACCAGTGAGGGAATTGGGTGATAGTTGTAGGTAAACAACTAGTATTCTCTCATATGACAATTTATTAGCACTTCACGTCTACACCGATACAAGTCCATGAGGCTAACTAACTCGTTAGCGGAAAACATCTTCCAAAACTCTCCATCTCAAAGATAGCACACTTACACTCTTTACAAATATCGATATTTACGGCGCTGCACGCCACACCTATTATGAAGATAACTATGGAAATCAGTTTACATGGAGGTACAACCACAACAGAGGGGTATAGTTTGAGAGGACAGATAAATGTATGGTTCCTGAAGAGGGACAGCAGCTTTTTCATTAGCTGCAGGGGAAACAGTCTGGATGATTCACTGATCTGGCCTTGTAATATCAACCAAACAGCCCTGCTGTGCTGGTACTGTGAATTTGCTGAAAGTAAGTGGAAATAAAGCTATAATTTTTTTTCTGTGGACATGCAGCTGTAATGTATGGTTAAATGATGATAGCATCCTCTTGGGTAAATTATTCCAGAGGTAGAATAGTCCCCCATTCAGATCTTCTTGTGAGGACTACTCTGTTGAATGTTGTCATCAGTAGAAACAAAATTGGCATTCTATGGATCAGAACATGCAATGTTGTTCCCTTAATTGGTCAGGTAGATCAGAAAATTTAATAAGGGAAATGGACAGATTGAAGTTAGATATAAAGGGAATTAGTGAAGTTTGGTGGCAAGAAGAAAAGGATTTCAGGTCAGGTGAATACAGGGTTATAAATACAAAACCAAATAGAGGTAATGCAGGAGTAAGTTTAATAATGAATAAGAAAATAGGAATGTGGATAAACCACTATGAACACCAAAGTTAATGTATTATCATAGCCAAGATAGACACGAAGCCCATGCCTATCACAATGGTTCCAGTTTACATGCCAACTAGCTCCGTAGATGATGAGGGCATATAAGAAATCTATGATGAGGTAAAAGAAATTATTCCAATAGTTAAAGTAGACTAAAATTTAATCATGATGGGAGACTGGAATTCAACAGTAGAAAAGGATGAGAAGGAAAAATAGATGTTGAATATGGACCTGGGGGACAAGAATGAAAAAGGACCGATCAGGTAGAATCTTTCAGAAAACATAATTTGATTATCACTAACACTTAGTTTAAGAATCATAAAAGAAAGATGCCCATGCAAGGGACCTGGAGATACTGGAAGGTTTCAGACTGCTTACATAATTGTCAGACAGAGAGTTAGGAACCAGATTTTAAATTATAATATAATTTCAGGGGACTATAACCACAATTTATTGGTTATGAACTGTAGATTAAAATTGAGGAAATTCGAAACAGGTAGGAAATTTAGGATGTGGGACCTGAATAAGAAAGAAGTAGAGGTAGTTGAGAGCTTCAGAGGGAGAATTATACAATGGTTGAGTAGAACAGGGAAAAGGCATATAGTAGAAGACAAATGTGTAGCTTTAGGAAGTGAGATAATGAAGGCAGCTGAGGATCAAATAGGTAAAAAAAATAAGGCCTAGTAGGAATACTTTGATAACACAAGAGATATTGATTTTAACTGATGAAAGAAGAAAATTTAAAAATGAACAAGGTGAAAGGGAATACAAATGTTTAAAAAATGAGACTGACAGGGAGTGAAAAACTGTTAAGCAGGAATGGCTAGAGAACAAATGTAAGGATTTAGAAGAATATTTAACTAGGGGAAAGATAGATACCACCCAAAGGAAAATTAAAGACGCCTTTGGGGAAAAGAGAAGCATCTGTATGAGTATCAAGAGCTTAGATGGTAAACCAGTCCTAAGCAAAGAAGGGAAAGCTGAAAGTTGGAAGGAGTATATACAGGGTCTATACCAGGGAGATGAACTTGAAAGCAATATTATAGAAATGGAAGTGGGCATAGATGAAGATGAGATGGGAGATATATACTACAAGAAAAATTTGACGAAGCTCTGAAAGATCTAAGGTGAAACAGAGGTCCAGGAGTAGATGACATTTCGTCAAAACTGCTGATATCCTTGGGAGAACCAGCCATGACAAAACTCTTCAATCTGGTGTGCAAGATGTATGAGACAGGTGAAATACTCTCAGGCTTCAAGAACAATATAGTAATTCTAATTCCAAAGAAAGTAATTGCTGACATATGTGACAATCACCAAACAATTGGTTTAATAGGTCACGGTGGCAAAATACTAACACAAATTCCTTACAGAATGGAAAAACTGGTAGAAGCAGACCTCGGGGAAGATATGTTTGAATTCCAGATAAAAGTACGAATGCGCAAGGTAGTACTGACCCTGTGACTTATCTTAGAAGATAGGTTAAGGAAAGTCAAACTTACTTTTATAGCATCTATGGAATTAGAGAAAGCTTTTGATAATATTGACTGGAATACACTCTTTCAAAAATTTGGAGTAGTAATTAAAGTTCAGGGATAAGAAATAAAAACTTTGATGTTTGCCAGTGGCATTGTAATTCTATCAGAGTCAGCAAAGGACTTAGAAGAGCAGTTGAGGAGAATGGACAGTGTCTTGAAAGGAGAATATAAAATGAAAATCAACAAAAGCAAAATGAGGATAATGGAATGTAGTTGAATTAAATCAGGTTTTGGGTATTAGATTAGGAAACAATAGACTTAAAGTAGTAGATGAGTTTTGTGGATTACCAGAGTAGAGAGGATATGAAATGGAGACTGGCTGTGGCTAGAAAAGCATTTCTGAAGAAGAGAAATTTGTTAACATTGAATATAGATTTAAGTCATAGGAAGTCTTTTCAGAAGGTATTTGCTATAGTGTAGCCATATATGGAAGTGAAATATGGATGATAAACACTTTACACTTTAGATAAAAGGAGAATAGAGGCTTTTGAAATGTGGTGGTACAGAAGAATGATGAAGATTAAATGGGCCAGTCAAATAAGCAATGAACTGAATAGAACTGGGGAGACAAGAAATTTCTTTCAGAACTTTACCAAAAGAAGGGATCAGCTGATTGGACACATTCTGATACATCAACGAATCACCAATTTAATTTTTTTTTTGGGGGGGGGGGAGAGTGCAGGTGGCAAAAATCATAGAGTGAGACCAAGAGATGAATACATTAAGCAGACTCAGAAAGATGTAGACTGCAGTAGTTATTCAGAGATGAAGAGGTGCACACAAAATAGAGTAGCATTGAGAGCTGCATCAAACCAGCCTTTGGACTGAAGACCACAACAGCAACAACATGGTGTTTCTTTCATTTATAGAGGACTGAAGATGGTGCCAATGAGGCACTGAAACCAGCAGCACAAAAAGAATGTCTCACAAATTTATGACTGTTGCATATCTTATTTTCTGTGCTTCTCAAAACAGAACTCGACGTTGGTTCTGCCAGATTTTTGGAAGCCAGTTATTTATTTCATCCACAGACATGAATGTTTTGGGGTCAGCTGCACAGTATGAACATTGACTGATAGCTGTGTATGGCCAAGCATCAAACATACTGCAGATCATGGGTAAAGACTTGCTTGGCTTGCCAAACAGCAGAGGTTGGCTACCATGTCTAAAAACCTATTGGATCTCTCCATGAGCCTACAAAGCTTATTGCACACATTCATTTTCCCTAGGTGAGGTATTAAATATATTTTTAGGGTATTTACCAGTCTAACTGCTGGATGTGGAGTGCTTGTTATGGACATTTCACCAGAAACAGTAGCAAAGACATTCCTGAACTTTTGAATCCCTTGATTCAGATGTCCCACTAATGTCACAATGACCAAGGATTGTAAGGTAACAGGGGGTAATATAGAGCTCTTTCTAGTAGTTCATAATTTTAATTTAAAGCACTGCAGCAGAGATAATATGCTGGGCAAAATAGCCTGGAAAATACTTGTTTTGTGTTTTGATGGGCATTGTAGTTCAGGTGCATAGTGTTTTGTTTTTTCATTTAATTGCAACGAATTATAAAAGTATGGTGATAAATGTGTAAAATTATATAATTTATTTAGATTTAAGTATTTAAATATTATAAAATATTGTAAACGAATTATGGCCATGTTTAGAGATTATTTTGACTTCTGTGGTGTCATGTGACCTGACTCAGGACTGTGGATATGAGCGGGAAAATCGGGTCTTCGTGCATTGTCCGTTGTGGTGGCAAGTTGAGAGTATCAAAGGTGCTGCAAGTGGAAGCATGGACGCCAGTGTATGCAAAGCAACAACGTGAAAGTGTGTGGGTGTGAGACACAGTGTACAAATGACACCGATTATTATTGTACAGATCGAATTTATTTGTGAACATAAAAATGCATGGCCACAAAGTTAAAGTGTTTCTCTTGAATAAATAAGTTTCATCCTGAATGTGTATAGTTCATTTCACTGTTGTTCAAAAGTTGGCCAATATCTGACCCAATAATAGGGATGCAAATGCAACCGTTTTCTAACAACCCCCTTTGCAGATGAGCCACTTGAAAAAAAAAATTAGGTAGTGAACGAGCCTGAGTTTAGTTGCAATACTACTCCATAGTATTTCGGAATCGGATGTCCGTCTGATGTTAGGCTTTTGAACAGTCAGTGTGGGGGCTCTAAGCTAAATCGGTGCATTAGCAGTAGCGGAGTGTTGGTGCTGGACAACATGCGCGCCGCCCCTTGGTTACACTGATATAAGGCCACCACGAATGTGAGGCAGTGATTTACATAGCCTGATGAGTTGACCATGTGTTGCCACGGGTAAAAACAGTCATCCACGCTGTGTTCACGTGTTGCCACGGGTAAAACAGTCGTCAGTGCCCTGTTCACGTGTTGCCGAGGGTAAAACAGTCGTCCGTGCTGTGTTCACGTGTTGCCACGGATAAAACAGTCAGCCGTGCTGTGACAATGTGTTGCTGCAGAAAAAAAACATCGTCCGTGCCATGTCCATGTGTTGCTACAGGTAAAGCACTCAAAGCTGTATCCACATGCTGCCGATGATCAACGCCATCATCCGTGCCAGCGACTAACATGACTACATGCTGCCAGGGGCCTACGCAATGTGTTCTCACTCCTGATCGAGTTTGATGCATGTCCACACCACCAATTATGATTCATTGCATAGCTGTGCTGTGGGGCTCACTGCAGATGTCGCATCACACGAGGATATAAAAGATAAGTGCAGCCAACAGCTACATTGCAAAATTGTGTCCTTTCATTATCCATGGCCGATGAGAGGTGTGAATCTCAAAGTGAAGGTGAATCAGTGGATGTTAGGAGTAACTGCAGTAGCCCTAGGATGCCAAAAGAAATAGGCTGGATACCAGGAAGTGACCTGAGTACATTTTTTGTAAAACTTACTAGTAAATTGGGAGAAATAGATTCAAAAATAGGGAATATAAAAACTATAATAGTTGGAGAAATGGATTCGAAAATAAGGGATATGGAATTGAGGTTTAGTGATAAAATAGAGACAGTGAGTGAAAAATTTGACCTGCTAGATCTCAAATTCACTCAAATTACAGATTAAGTCAAAAACACAGTTAAAATTGTTGAGGAAATTATTGAGAGAGTTGATGAGGTTGAAAGAGGACTAGTAGCCAAGGTGGACACTGTACAAAGTAATCTTGTGGGGCAGATTCAGGTACAGGAACAGAAATGCACATTATTTCAAAACCAAACAGAGGCAGACATTGAATCCATTAAGATAGGAGTGCTGGATTGCCATTAGGGGATTACTGACAATAACAAGGAATTATAGGGGGAAATAAATGTCTTGAGGGAAACAGTTAATATTGTGGCAGCAGGGAATGGAAACTTATTGTTAGGATATCCTATGGGGCATGGATTTCAGTCAAAATGTTTTAGTGGGGAGAATAAATACCATGCAGTTGACTTTCTAGCTGCGTGTAAGGATAACTTTGTGACAGGGATGAGTGAGCAGGCAAAAATTAAATATGTTAAGAGGCAGTTGGAAGGAGGAGCTCAAACCTGGGCAAACCAAAAGATGATAAATTTTGTGATTTTAAAACCTTTGAGAACCTGTTCTTGAACTGGGGCCAGGCAAAACAATTAAGATTTCAAAACGATGTTTTGAATGGACCCAGTTACAAGAGTGGAAAGGAAAGTATGAGAGAGTTCTGTGTTAGAGAACTGAATAAATTAAATCACCAGCATAGGCCACTGGGTGTATTAACATAAATATCTACACTAAAAAGAAGATTACCAGAGCATTTGCAATGGGATTTGATTCACAGTGCAACAGATTCAGTGGAAGAGTTTCTTAATTTGTGGATAATATGGACTGGGCATTGTGTTACAGACCTAAATGCATGGAACAGAGGGAAAGTGGAAGGTATCACAAAAGAGGAAACAGTATTAATTATGAATACAGTAATGATCATAACAGGTGGAGAGAAGATACAAGTGATCAGAATAATCAGGATAGAGATTGGAGAAGCAGGCCACAAAGGTATAATAAAAATATTGGGGGGAGAAGAGAAAATTTTAATCAGATGGGGAGTGATAGAGAAGGTATGAGAGTGGGAACGCCAGATGCAAATGGACAGGGTAGGCAATCAAAAAACTAATTGATGCCTCACTTAAGGTCCGCAAGGGGGGCTGGGAATTATGCTAACAGGGCCAGACAAGGACATGATGGGATGAGTAATAAGGTCATCAAGGAAAATAGGGAAATTGGGATATGTCACATGGATGTTGTCTTAGGAAATGAAAATCTATTGGGAGGTTTAACAATTGTAGAAATACAGATAAAAGGTATAAGAGGAAAAAAAGGTCTGTGTGCAGCAAAATTCATTGAAAGATCAGAGACAGAGGTAGTTTCATCAAAAGGGGGAACAGAAGTGGATATGGAATTAAGGGGCAATGTTCACAGTAATAATGGGTGTGACGATGGGTATAGATGTCTATTGGAAATAGTATGGAGAATTGTGGAAAAGGTGAGGAGAGGGTTATTCGGTGTGATGTAAAGGCTAATATGAGTGGTGTATTTGACAATGTGGAAAATGCCGGTAAATTACCCACTGATAATGTTACTGTGCATCTGAGTGCAGGTGTTAACTGTGGTTGTGATAATGACTTCAATGTGGATATGGAAATGTGTAATGATATGGAGAATGTTGCTGTAGGTTGCCCAGAAGATAAAATTGAAATCTATGTTTTCTTAACTGATGATGCAAGCCTGAAAGATGTTAATTGTGGATGGTTATGATTTGAGTGATTGGGTGTCCTATGAAAAATTACATAAAGCTTTGATGCCTGAAGAATGGGGTAAAATAAAATTTAAAATTGCCAGAAAATTAGCAGAATTAAGTGAAGAAGAGAATGTTGAGTTTGCTATTAAGGATCTGTTTGAAGGGAATACTGATATATGTTTTGGAGAAGGACCTAAAGATATTTACATTATGCAAGAGGAAAGCAGGAGTGAAGTAGAAAGAGATTTATTACTGGAATCAGGGCTGAACAGAGTAGAAATAGAGGTGATGCAGCCAATAATTGATATCAGTGTGGGATGAGTTATGGATATGAGGTTATTAGACTCTGGCTCAAGTTTATCTGCAATCTCTGAATCTTTCTGGCAGCAAATTAAAGGTTTAGGATTAATAGAATTACCAGTTACAGGAGTCAAAATTAAGACAGCAACTGGGACATGTAGCAAGCCCATCAGCAGAGAAGTATTACTGGAATTTAATAGTAATGAGTATTGTTTTGATATTAGTTGCTTTGTAGTGAAGGGTTTGGCATTGAATGTAACTTTGGGTATGGACTACTTGTACAAGTATGACTGTAGCATTTTTGTAAAGAACAGAGTGGTGGAATTTGATGCTGGTGGAAACAGACGAAGAATAAAATTTAAAGGGGAATTAAAAGGAGGTGAGACAATGACTCATTTACAAAGAATAGATGAGGTAGGTGATGAAATGTGCACTAAACAGCAGATATATGACAAAGTAAATGAAATGGGACCTTTAAATGAGGAACAAAAGGTGCAGCTTACAGATTTATTGTGTAAACATAAGCATGTGTTTTTTGACAGACCTGGAAAAGTTAAAGATTTCAGTTATGTTTTGAGGGTATTGCCACATGAAGTAATAAGGGCCAAACTTTATCCTATAGCAATAGCTAATAGAGAGGTGGTAAGGGCAAGGATACAGATGATGTTGAAGTGGGGCATACTGGAAATGGGGAGGAGTGAGTATTGTAATCCAATAGTAGTGGTGAAAAAGAGGGATGGTTCTATAAGAATAGTATTGGATGCAAGAAAGATAAATAAAATAATAGTCAAAGAAAATGATCAGTCAGAGAACATGGATGAGCTGTTGCAAAAATTTTATAATGTTAAAATTCTGTCAAGTGTTGATTTGACTTCAGGGTTCTGGCAGGTGCAATTGGCTGAAGAGAGCAGAAAGTACACTGCTTTCTTATTTGAGGGAAGGACCTAGATGTTTACAGATGTGCCATTTGGTTTATCAATATCTGTAGCAGTTTTTGTAAGGGATTTAAGTTGTGTGTTGGGTGATGAACTAATGAGAAAATTGACAGTGTATGTAGATGACATTTTGATTACGAGTAGCAATTAGCAAGAGCACTGTCAGCTGTTGGAGGATGTATTCAAGGCTATATCTAAAGGGGGAATGACCCTTCAGTTAAGTAAGTGTGGATTTTTTCAAGCAACCTTACTATTTCTCGGACATCAGTTAACTCCTGATGGCATTCTGCCCAATAAAGAGAAAATCAAGGCTATTGTTGACTGCAAGGTGCCAACGAACAGGAAACAGTTGAAATCATTTACAGGACTATGTTCATTCTACAGGAAGTATATAAGTGATTATAGCCTGAATTCACATAACTTATGTAGACTATTAAAGAAAAGTGTAACCTGAGTGTGACAGGGAATTTAAAGTCATCAAGAATAGCTTAAAAAAATAGCAAAATTTTGTTCCATCCAGGTTTGTCTTTGCCTTTCTGTATTGGGGCAGACAGCTCAGATTATGGGATAGGGGCAGTGCTATTTCAGGAGAGGGTAGTAGATGGGAAGACCGAGCACAGAGCAATCGCTTTTGCAAACAGAATGCTGTCCAAACATGAAGTAATGTATGGTATCTCGGAGAAGGAACTTTTAGCCATAGTTTTTGGATTTCAGAAGTTCAGGATGTATGTGGAAGGTAGGAATGTGATTGTTTACACAGACCATAAGGCTCTGAGCTATTTTCAAGAATGTAAGCTGTTAAATAATAGATTCATGAGATCAGCCATGTTTATGCAGCAGTTTAACTATGAGATAAGATATGTGGCTGATGCCTTATCAAGGTTACCTTTCATTGGAGAACACGAAGGGAATGGAGACAAGAAACAACTACAGATATTGTATATGAAAGGAGTGGGTGGAGAGAAGGAAATCAGATCCATCTGTAAGGACATGAGGAGACTTCAGAATGGGGACCAAACCTTGAAGTTTATCAAAACAAACTTTGGAAGTAAAGAAGATGAAAAATTAGCTAAATATTATAAACTTTATAAGGGTATTTTATTTAGGTGAAGAAATTTGGACAAAGAGAAGTGGAAGGTATGTTTTCCAGATGAACATGTGGCAAAATTAATCAATTACATCCACCTTAGCCATGGGCATTATGGGGCTCAGAAATGTTTGGAAATACTGCAGGACTATGTTAGTTTTAACACTATGGCCAGGAGAGTAAAGAGACAGTTGGATTCTTGTGACAAGTGTCAAAAAGTGAAGTATAATGCTATTACAGTGCAAGGAGAGATGCAGAATATTGTTCCTAAAAGAAATGGTGAACTGTTCTCTATTGATTTATTTGGGAGGCTGCCAACAGGTCGAGGGGGTGTTACGTAGTGAATGAGCCTGAATTTAGTTGCGGGATGTAAATCTGAGACCCATTTGTTCCATGTGCTGGCAAACTTATGTAGTTTTAAGTACCATCACCATCATCTGTGACCCAGCAAATAACAAGACAGTGAAATAGTAGCATCACATTTTAAAACCTTTCTTAATATTCTGTGCAACTTGTGGCAATCTGCCCTGCTGCTAGTGTTGTTGGGACTGCTTGCTGCAGTTCAGCCTGATTCAGGAGCTTCTGTAGCAGAGTTCATGTATGTCACCACCCACTGTGAGACCCTCCATTCCTATTGTAATAAGCCGAAAACAGCATCTCAAAATTTTGTCCATGTGCAGCATCCTAATATCTTTGTACACAAGGATCTAAGTATGTGTTCTCATGTTATGTACTGACTGTCAAAACTCCATTGCTATCTTACATGGGTCCTTATCCTGTGTTGGTGTAATGGCAAGCTCACTGTGGTGTCCTTGAAACATGTCAAACTGACCTGCCTATTCTAAGACAGTGTTTTAGGCTGGGCCACTATCATCTCTTGCTGCCTACATTGGACGATGCAGCTTCTGCTGAGACTGTACCATCACCAGGCTGCACTCCATAGGACTCTCAACCAGCCTCTCTGATTTTATCAACAATCCACTCTAAGGCTGGCAGAGTTGTATATCACAAATATACACTCATTCCATGAGCTCTGCTCTGGGCAGAATGGGGGAGGGTGGGCAGGGGGCTGTGTGAAAACACAATTAGTTGGAAACTATTGTTTTTAGTCTGTTTCTCTTCCCAACTGGTGGTGTGGCATGTTTCATTTGAGATTGTGTCATATATGTCTCAGTGAGTATTAATAAAGTTTGTGGCTCCAATATCAACCAGTATTTACTGTACTTGTGGATCAATGATTTCCACAGTTTCATTTTTCATCTGAAACAATGGCTCATGAAGTATCTATTGTATCAAACATACTACCTTGAGATTGTGAAGCAGCAAAATCTTAAGAACAATTTAAGTCTAGAAACAGGCAGTCATAATTATTCGATGTGATTGCTTCAAGTAAGATGACTCAAATATTATCAGAACTTAGACATCATTTGAATAAATGAGAGTCACTTTCACTGTTTAATCCAGGTTTTAGCAGAAAATGAGCAGATATAAATCATGTGTAAAATACTTTTCAGTTTTTGTAAATTAATTTTTAATTGCCTTGTGAGCAAAATTTTAAAAAAATAAAAGAAATTACAGCCCATAGAGAGAGTTGGTGCCATTTTTGAAATGTGAATGTCAAACATACTTGCACCTACAATTAGAAAAACCTTAATATATGTTGTGTTTTTATCAATTTACTTCAGGTTTCTTTTCCTTATGTTTATGAATTTAACAAACTATCACAGATTTGTATGTGTAATGGTAAGTAAAAGCAGTTTATGCAGTTTGTGCATACCATGCAACTACTGTTGAAATTCTATTGTCCAGCACAAGTCTGTTACCTTGGTCTGCATCTTATACTGTTTCCACCTATAGGTTTATCTTTCTGAGGCTATTACCACCATTTGGAGGGAAGAAAGATTTGCAAAGCTACACAGGAAATAAAAGGTGTCCATTCATATTCACACAATTAAATACGTTTGTCATTTTATATTCAGGTTCTATGCCACTTGATTTCTCATGAGTAAATTTAAATATTTCAGCATATGTGAGTGGTTAAAAGTTCTTTATTTACACATAGACATAGTTAATGTACATCATTTCAGTGTAAGAAAAAGATAAACAATGTACATGAAGATAATATGATTAACTTAGATAATATTAGACAACATTCATGAAAATATATTTTAAAGTAAGTGATTGTACTGAATTGTCAAAGCATTCTTTCTAGAAGACATGTAATGAGATTATAAACATGCTGCAACAATGTTTGTTTAAAGCAGGCAAATATAATTGGTTTGCCATGTGTTTGCCCTTTGTGGTAAACTGATTGTAGATGGGATACAAAAATCTGTTCATACTATCTTAAATGTAATCAGTAAAGAACAGAGCAAAAGCAAACATTTCTCTCTTTTACAAATCTCAGAGCTCATAGCAACATAGTGTGTAACAATTCTTTAATTTTAGTTATCCTCTCTTGACATCTTGGGAAAAAAAGCTCATGTATCAGAACTGGAGAGCATATCTTTTTACTCATTTTTTCTTCTCTTAGCTTTGTTCAGTACATGTGTCTTTTACGATCTGGCAAGGGCCAACATAAAAATCTGTATCAGGGGTCCTTTTATTTTTTACCATGTTTTTTTCAATGTGGATAGTGTCATATACATTTTGATAATTCTGCTGTTTTCGAATGCAATACCTGAGTATAACAACTAATGACCTGTTCTGTTTCTAAGTTGCTCATAAGGTATTGAATTAGAATGTAACATTAAATAATGAAATTAAATAAAGATTATTTATAAAATAGCCAAGATAAAGTAACAGAATGACTATATATAATGTCTCAATTGTATGTGGCTTTATAGATTTAATTTCTAGTTTAATTTTCCTGAAAAGTCATTTGCAAACCAGACCATTACTTTTTATAATTTAAAGAACGTAATGAATAAAATCTTATGTAGGCCTACAATGCTGAATTTATTATTCATAGTCGATAATGCTTCAGGTTTAGGTGGTTTCTGTTAGTGCTTGTACAAAAAATTGGAATGTGACATATTGCACTGTTTCATGTACTGCCCATAGAAAAAGAAAATATTTTAATAGTAATCACACATAGAAACCCTAAAATGTTTCCATTATCCATGATATGTATAAAACAAGAATAAATTGGCATATATATTTCGTTCCTCTTTTCACATACACTGTTCATATAAGCAGTGTAGGTACATACATTTCACATTTTACTGTTTATAAATGTTTTATTTACATTGACAGTTCTTCAAAATAAAAAATTATGTGTTATAAAATGCACTGCCTTACTTACCATTTTTACATTAATCTATCAGAAACTGGGTGAATCATATGAACTTAAAGCAGGAAAAGGTCACTGTTGCTAGGAACTAACTGTAAGATAATGCTAATGTAATAATATGTGCATAGTTCATTATTAAAACACACAGCTTTAAACAATTATAAGCAGTTACACATTCACCAGCACTGTTCTACTATCATTTGGCCAAATGCATGTTTTGTTGTAGGAGAATTATGTAAGATTATAGAGATATTCCAGAATTTTAACAACTGAACACACACAGATATAATTTATTAGATTCTCTGGTTCTTACAACTACAAATTTATCTAAAACCATCAAGATTATTTTCATACTATCACTTTCTACATTTTGTCACATGATCCATGTTCATCTGAATATACTTTCAGGCATGGATGTGTTTGTAGCTACAGTATTTTTCAATAAATCCAAATATAGCAGCACAGCAGAAATAAGTTTGTTGCAAACTGAGCCACATAGATGATATTTTGACATATTTTATTACAATGCAACTGGACTGTATATTTCAGAGATATGGATTCACATACAACATGTTATATTGTGATCATAGTTTCATTATTTTAGCAAACAAAATCAAACTATTCAGTGCATCGTGAACAGTGTTAAAGGGAGTAAACATAAATTAGAATGTCTTGTGAGAAATCGATTATGAAATAAAAAATACAGTACTGGTAACATGATTACAATGAATTCAGATGGGCATATGCAATGGAGAAAAAATATTTTATATTTGTGATTAAAGTGTCAATAAGTTATGTCCTGTGGGAAACATAATTTGTATTGGTTTCAATCAATATAATATCACAGTTTCAAATTTATAATATCTTCCATTATCTTTCATTAAGAAAACAAATTCTTGTTCTAATATTAATGTGCACAGTACTTAGACCTTAATTGATTGATTCCCTGGATCCTTCCTGTCAGTCACTTTGTACATAAATTGTAGCATTTTCTCATGTATGTAAAACTGAATTATTCTACGGACAAGTAAAAAATATTATTACTATGTTACAGTAATAATCAGGTTATCATTAAATCTTAATGGCTTGTAAACAAAACTGAGCTGATGCTTGGGGTTTATAGTGATTGCACCAATTGTCAATGATTCAGAAAATATTCCTAAAGGCTATTATTTGTACCAATATTCTATTTATAAATGGTTGTCAGTCTTCCAGTTTTGCATTATATCTTCCATGCATTTGTATAAAGTTTTCAGTTATTTGTAGAGTGGTTATTCTTTTAGAATCTTAGAAATGAAAAGGAAGCTAACCAGTGAATTAAAACATATACAAATTGACCCTATATTACTGATATGGGAAAATGTAACACAGCCTATGTAAATTGCATTGTTTATATGTTAGTTTCTTGACAGCAGTACCAGGGGTAACAAACACTGTTTACAGAAAGTATAGAGACTTACTCTGGCCCTTTCTATGATTATAAAAATCGACACTTACAACATTCATGTTGTACATAAATGGGAAAGTATATTTCATTGAAGCAATGAAAAAATATTGTATCTCAGATGGTGTGATCTTCATTGTTTCGCAGCATTTTGCATTTCAGATGCTTTTATGAAATATGTCAAAAAGTCAATAGGCAGTGGGAAAACAATTGTAGAATTCTTCTCAGCAGAAATTGTATTCAAAGTCTGAAAAATAATTTGAAAAGAGTTAGCATAGTGCACTCAAAAAATATTATTAGAGGAAAAACTATTTCATGATAAAGAGGAGCAATAACATTAAAATAGACAACAAATAGAGGGATTAACATAAAAGGACGAAGACTTAAAAGCAGAGAATAGGTTACAAACACAACATTCAATGAATAATTACTGAAGAAGAATGTCTTCTTCAAATAGAATCTAGTTTAAAACTCACATGCCATTTTATTTCATTTATTCATGCACATAAAATGATATTTGATATTGATGCCATCAAACAAGGATTCAGTATGACATAATAAATTGAGCATTATAAGGCACAGAACAGAAAGGTTATTAACATTGGTTTCATAACAAAAGAACAAATGCAAGAAGAATATATAATTTATGATGTTTCAGTGAAGTTCACAATCTGCAGAATAGTTCCTAAACTGATTGTGAGCTAGTGGTTCTTAGTTGAGTGGTAGGCTTGAACCAGACACTGCAAAGTTTCTATGAGTTTGTGGCAACTATCGACCAAGTTGTGTGTAATATCTTTGTTTTTGCAAGCTCTTTGTGGCAGTCTGTGGCCATGTGTGAAAGTGTACACACATGCACAGAGAATCAAGAATATATACAACTGTGTATGTGTGCTTCTGAGTAATAAAATAGTGCTTATTAGATTTGGTATAGTACGCATAATTGAATTCAGCAATCCTACATCACTAAAACCAATACTGGTGACCCCAAATTTTGTTCCCGAGTGCTACAATGAACTCTCCTACAGTCAAGATGACAATGGATCCCTTGCTGCCTGCTACATCACACACATGCCAACTAAGTTTTCCAGTGGATGCTTCAGCATGGTTTTCCAATTATCCACCTCCTGTTCACAATAGTTTGACGCAGTTCCTGAACATACTGACTAGCTGTACTCAACAAGACAGTGCTTCTACATTCCCACTAACCACATTTGCCGACATCAGGTACAAACAATAACTTTCCATTGCCATACATGCAGTCATGCGGCAGTGTTCCTTACCAACAGAACATTTTTTGTGCACAAAACTTTGAATGGAAAACGTTTTACATCGAATATGAACTTTCCACATGTTCTGAGTGCTCAACAACAGCTGACACAGTGTCCGCTTTATGAATGTTTCCGATGACACATGCCATTCCTGCTGCGTCTACCGAGTGTGTTCCACAAACATTAGGTGATTTTTACAATTTTACTGCACCTGTTATGGAGGGGCCTGGAATCTACTCTCCATCGTTCTCCACACATCAGTCGACTATGGTCAACTCTACCACACTGGTCCATTCTACGCCTGCTGGTGTTACTCTGTTGAAGGCAAGATTCGTTGATTTCACGACCAAATTTGAGCCAGCAGCGCCTACAGTGTCGCATGCCACTGACAGCGTCGGAACTGGTACATCGCTACTGCACCCAATCCAATTAGGCTGCAGAACTATGGACAGGGAGTGACAGTTTCTGATAAACAGTTATGTCAAGACTTCCCCATCCATGGTCCAAAGCTACCCCTTCACAAGGACCACCCATGCACATGGTATGCCTTGGTCGACCACATCCTGCAGCTACATGTCATCGCTGATGACAATTTGAATTTCCTTTGCTTACTATGTCACGTCCATGATGAACTGGACCTGATTTGTGATATTGTGGCTTCACCCCCCACTACTGACAAATTTGTGTTCACCTGATGCACCATCCTTGAGCAACTATCCACATGGACAGAGGAAGCTTTCTGCCTCATCAGTTATGGGTCCATGGGTTCCAGATCCCCGTGGCAGCTCTGGCATGATCTCTGCACCATGAAAGACCACATCACATGCCAGACATTACACTTTGGTCCATCTTGTTGCTCAGACTTCCTCAGTAAGTTCAAATTCAACTTCTCCATGCAACTTCAGCCCCACTAGATGCCAAACTGAAGATTGCAGACCAGGTTTACAACATTCAGCCCACCCAGATGGCCCTCAGGCCTCAGAGGTTGGCAGACCTGCGTGGAAACTTCCATCATGGGGTATACAGTGTGCATGACTCGCTCCACGCACGTGGGCCAACCCAATGCCTCCTGGCAGCTGCCGCAATAACTCCTCTCCTACCAGCACTACTGCGACACCACCATCAGAGGAACCTACAAACATGACCCCTTCCACTGCCACTTTGACCTCAGCCAGCACAACAGACGATGCCATGTGCCATTCCAGTTGATGCTATTTCCATTCCCACTTTGGCGATGCGGCTAAGTAATGTCATTGTCCATGCACGTTCTTAAAATAATAACGTGACCCAACTCAGGTGCTACAGGGCATGTTGCACCCCACAGACGCCTATCACTTAATACTCTTCACCTCACACGCATGGATGCTTGTATGTGAAAGACGCTGTGTCTTGCCTTTCATTTCTAGTCAACACGGGGGCCAAGGTCAGTGCAATACCTTTGTCCACAGGTATTAAATTTGAGCATCAGCCTTGCCCCCCACTTTGAGCCGCCAATAAGACCCTGATCCAATATCATGGAATAACAAATGTAAGCCTTAAACTGCAGGACATTAATACCCCCTTACAGTGACTTTTGTTATCATGGAAGCGGAGGAACCCGTGCCCGGGGTAGATTTTCACTTAGCCCACGCATTGTCATCCAACCTACAATGAGATACACTAACCTTTAACTTGATAGACCATACCACTGGTTGAGTATCTCATCCCTCTCATCTGAGAGCTCCACTCTATTGTGTGAGCTGGCTGAAACTGCTGTTGCAGTTCTCTCTCTTAGATCACACAATGATGAACTTCAGGACAACAATGAGGCCCTCCACTTACGTATTGCTGTCGTGCAAACAAAGCTCACTGACGCTCATAAGCAGGTCACCCAGCTGTCACACACAGCCATGCCCCCAATCCCTGCACAACTTCCTTGCACCTGCCGCCATCGCGTCGTGATGTTTCTACTGCCGGACAGAAGCTGTGCCTGCGATGCTACCAAGTACCCCACCGACCTCAACAACAAGGACTACCAGTGGATCACTGCCACTGCTGCTGACCCACCACCCTGGGACACACAAGCATGTGCATTACAGTCACAGTGTTTCGGATGTGGGTCCATCATCCCATCAGTGTTTGTGATCAACAACATTACTGTCCACAGAATCAATACCACAGAAGGCTCACCGGTACGTGCAATGGCTAGGTTTTTAAATCCAGAAAAACTTAAACATGCCAAAGCTATTATTCAGGAAATTTTTGATAGGAAGACTATTTGCCCTTCTTCTAGTAGTTAGTCATTACCCATTCATTTGGTGCCCAAGAAAGATGACACTTTCCACCTCTGCTGTGACTATTAGGTGCTTAATGCCAGAACAATTCTAAATAATTATCCTGTCCCTAATATTCAAGACTTTGCTTCCCAGCTGCATGGGGCACAAATTTTCAGTGTAATCGACTGTCACAAGGTGTACAACCAACTGCCAATGGCACTGGAGGACGATGAAAGAACTGATATCATCACCCCCTTTGGGTTGTTCGAGTATTTGTTTAAGATGTTTGGCCTTAAAAATACTGCACAGGCATGCCATCAGTTTATCAACTCATTGGCTGGAAAGCTGAACTTTGTGTATGCCTACTTGTTAATTTCTTCTTCCTCCCTCCAGGAACATGAACTTCATGAACAGTGTTCCAATTATTAAAAGCAAACAGTGTTGCAGTGAATGATGCTAAGTCACAACTCCACTGCACTAGTGTCACTTTTCTGGGCCACAGGGTTTCTGCCGATGGCATCTGCCCCTACTGGAATGGGTTGAGACCAATAGTACAGTGCCTTTGCCCAAAGATTTTCAGGGCCTCCATTGCTTCCTTGGAATGATAAATTACTACCACAAACACATCCCCTATGCCGCTAACATACAAGCCCCACTGATGGATGCTCTCACAGGAAAAAACACTTCAGGGTCTCAGGCGGTCATATGGACTCCAGATATGGGTCACACATTTGATAACCTAAAGTTAGCCTTACAGACGGCCATTACAGTTGCTAACCCCATTTCTGATGCTCCCATCTTGCTTTACTACAGACACAAGTGATACAGCAGTGGTGGTGGTACTTCAGCAATCCATGGGTTCTGATGTACAGCCGCTCAGATTTTTCTACCACAAACTGTGTGCTTCCCAACGTAAATGGCCGACCTTCGACTGGGAACTGTTTGCTATTTACGCCACTATCAAATATTTCCAAGACAATATCGAAGGTCACCATTTCTTGGTATTTACTAACCACGAGCCATCAGTATACATTTTCCATAACTCACGCAAGGACTCATCCTTGTGGTGTTTTCAGCATATGGATCTTATATGTCAGTCTATGAATGACATATGTTACATCAGAGGGGCAGACAATGTCATCACGCATTTTCTATCTCACGTGTCAGTTTCATCTTCACAAACGGACCTCAGAGAACTCCCTAAATTGTAGACAGAGAATACTAAACTCACCGCATTGTTCTCCAATGTTAAAACAGGACTCAAACTAGTGATACGGACACTTCCTGCGTTTTCATCGCCCATCTGGTGTGACATTTCAACAGGACGCGTAAGTCCCATGATTCCTGCACCTCTCTGCCAGGACATTTTTAATAGTATCCATGACTTGGCACACCCTGGAATTCTTGCGACCACACATCTGGTACCTGAACATTTCATGTGGCCTGGGGTGATAAAACGATGTCTCAATTGGGTGCGAGCATGTGTGGTTTGGCAGCAAAAGTAGGATGTCATGCACAGCCCCCCTCCCCCCCCCCCCCCCCCCCCTGGGTACGTTCAATGTGGCAAAAGGAAGATTCCAGCACATACACATCGATATCATTGGGCCCTTACCCCCCTCGGGCCCCTACTGTTACATACTGTCTGCCATTGATAGGTTTACCCACTGGGTAGAGGTAATTCCTCTCACTACTATCACAGCTGATGCAGTGGCCCAAGCCCTTTTACTAACGTGGATCTTATGCCTCAGCTGCCCACTTTCTATCACCACTGACCAGGGCCACCAGTTTGAGTATGCCCTCTTCCAACAGCTTTGAGAACTGTGTGGGGTGAAAAAATTTAGAACGACAGCATACCACCCCCAGAGCAATAGGCTTGTCGAATGCTGGCACTGAACGCTTAAAGCTTCCCTGATGTGCCACGGAGGTGAGTGGGCTGATGCCTTACCACGGGTGATGTTAGGCATTCGGGCCATGTTCAAAGAGGACCTTGGTGCATCTATGGCAGAAGTACTGTATGGAGAACCCCTCACACTCCCAGCAGAGCTAGTCGAGCCTTCATTTCCTCCGGGTCAAATCTGCAACTCGACATTCATCAGGCATGTCAAGGAGCTAATCGCTAACATTTGCGTGCCTCCTCCTTGACCACACTCCCTCCCTCCCGTATTTCTGCATAAGGACTTGGCGTCATGCACTTACATCATGGTGCGCTATGACACCATCCGACCAGCACTCAGATCTCACTACTCAGGCCCGCACAAAGTCATATTGTGGCGTACCAACACATTCCAATTGTTCATTAATGGCACACCTCAAACGGTATCTGTCTGCAACCTCAAACATGTGTGGTCTCTGGGACAACTGCTCAATACCCCACCCAGTCAGCCCCAATCCCTGCTACACCCACCTTGCACGAGGCATCCACCGACAGTCCTCGGATGAGTGATGCCCATTCACACATGTGTGATGTTACCCACTCCATCCTGTGACAGTGCTACAGGTGTGTGTGACATTCCCATGCTGAGTGATGTGTGTGATGACTCCCCATCCTACAGGTAGCCCCCCGTCTCTCCCCTGTTAGGATTCAGTGACGTATCAGGGGCCAGCCTCGGAACGTATGATGTCACTGCCGCCGACTCCTGTGGAGATTCTGTCAACCCATATACAGAAGTTGTAGTGAATGTCAAAACAGATTTTATTTGCAGCTCTAAAGTGTTTTTTGTTATGCAGGTGGATAATGTGTGTATCTTCTACGAATGAGCCAGTTCCCCCAATGACAACCTAACCCACATTCATCTTCTCCAGTCTGTCCCCTTGCCTGTTGGTACTGAGCCATCAATGGCAAAAGTACTATGTACTACAACAGGCATTCAGGTCTGCTACCCCAGCTCCTCACAACCCTCTGTCCCCTCTCCGAATCCCTCAACTGATGTACGAGGATTCATCAGGTCAGGTAGGACCATCCGCCCCACTCACTGGCTTGAAGACTTCATTTACTAATGTAACGTAAAGTAAGGTATGGTTTTGGTTTAAACATGCTCTCTCTCACCCCTGGCTGTTTCCTTTAAATGTATGTCCCAATATTTATGTTTCATGCTCCACACTCTAGAGGGAGGGGCTAATGTGGCTACTATCGACCAAGTCGCTTGTAATATCTATATTTTTGGCAAGCTCTTTGCAGCAGTCTGTGGCAGCATATGAAAGTGTACACACGTGCACAGATAATCAAGAATGTATATAACTGTATGTGTGTGCTTACGGGTAGTAAAACAGTGCTTATTGCTTGTGGTATAGTGTCCATCATTAGATTCGGCAAACATACAACACTAAAACCCATAACTTCCTACAGTTGTGTCATAGGGTTGAGAACAAGGGAACCTCTAAATGGATAAGGTGCAGACTACATATTGGAGGTTATTATCCAGGAAGATAACTGTTTGGGGAGTGCACAGAAATTTATTTATTTATTTATTTTAATTAGGAAGCTCTCCATCACTCCAGTCCAGATGACAATAGCTGTAGAAAACCAATAAATATCAATATATTATGTAAGGAAATGTCCCCCACAGGTGAGAGTATTAACTGCCAAATCATTTGCAACAAAGTGCCAGAGTTTGAGGTGTTTCTTAAAAGTAGTGAAGCTCACATAATTCTAGTTACAGAAAGCTGGTTAAAACATGAAGTAGAGCAGTGAGATTTTTATGGAAATTTTAAGTTTAAACTGAAAGGAAAGGCTAATGGGAAATGGAAGTAATGTATTTGTGATAGTAGACAAGAAACTCAAATCCATGAAGATGCAATACTGTGTGGGCATCACAAGAACAAGGATCAGCATAACATTATACCTGGATCCTTCTATCAAGTACCAGACTTACCTTCTGTTGTGACTGAAAACTTAAGAGAAAACCTCAGTTTGCTTCTATATAAATTCCCCAACACTCTCTAATTACTGGAGGAGACTTCAACAATCCAACAATCAGTAGGGAAAATACAGATTTCTTAGTGGTGGGCATAACAGGACACCCTGTGAACCATAATTAAATTATTTCTCTGAAAACTACCTAGAACATATAGTTCAAAACATCACTCATAATGGAAATCTATTAGATCAAAATGGAACAAATATGGCTGAACTTTTTGGGATGTGCACATCAAAGCTGGTATCAGTGCCTATGAGGCAGTTTTATCAAAAATGACTACCAAGGAAGTACAAAGGGTAACAATATGTATACATAAGTTCAGCAATACATAAAATAAAGGAAAGGCAACCACTAACCTATAGCTAACTAATGTATGGCACTTCGAAAAATGCCACGTAACCACACACACACACACACACACACACACACACACACACACACACACACACACACACACACACACACCAATGGACGTGGTGATACTGACTCTCAGTCTCATCGGAGTCATAGGCATGTGTGTTTGGCAGTCTGTGTGTATGAATGTGTGAACTTTATTAAAGAAGAGCAAGAGCTCAAAAGCTAGTGCAAATATTGTTTTCTGTTGTGTGTCTATGTGCCACTTGTCAGGTATAGGCGAGTGGTAGCATTTCCTTTATTTTGTATATTAATGTAGCTAGGAGATTCTGTTGTTGCAATATGTTCAGCAAATTAGATAAAGAAGCAGTAATGTCACATCTCAATGAATAACTTTAAACTTTTAGCTTAGGATGGTAGCATGTGGCAGAATTATGGCTCAAGTTTAAAAGAATAATTAACCATGAACAGATAAATATGAGCCAGATGAACAATTCATGATGGGAGGAACACTCTATGGCATACAGTCACTGTAAAGAAACTTCTAAAGAAACATAGTCTATTGCAGAATATGTGTACAACAAAGCATAGGGCTATAGATAGAGAGAAACTGAATGAAATATGTTTGGTTACTGAGAGAACAATGTGTGAAGCCTTCAGTGGCTACTGTAGCAGAATATTGTAATAAGATCTTCCACAAAGCCTGGTTAAATTCTGATCATATGTAAAGGTTATGAGTGGGACCAAAGTTGATGTCCAGTCTCTCATGGATGAGACAGGAAATGAAATTGGGAGCAGAAAAGCAAAAGCAGAGATGTTTAACACTGTTTCCAAACATTCCTATATAAAGGGAAACCTGGAGTATTGCCACAATTTAATTTCTTACCACTGAAAAAATAAATGAAATTAATATTAGTGTTAGTGGTGTTGAGAAACTGCTGAAATCATTAAAACTGAACAATGTCCCAGGGCCTGATGGGATCCCTGTCAGGTTCTGTACCCAATTTGAGCTGAGCTATTTGTAACACATTGTGAGCTCAAAGATAATGTGGTGTCTTAAGGAGAATGGTCTCCTGCATGCCAGTCAGCATAGATTTTGAAACACTGATCATACAAACCCCAATTCATACTTTTCCCACATGACATACTGGACATTGTGGATGATGGCAATTGATGGCATGACTCGGTATCACAGCTATACTTACTATTTTTTTTAAAGTGAGGACACAGAAAGTTATCTAGGGCAGAGGATCATAAACAGATGTAGAAATAACTTGGTTATGCCCCGGGGAAGTGTGTTGGGTCCCTTGTTGTTCATGTTATGTATTAATGACCTTGTGGGCACTATTAATACCAATTTAAAACTATTTGCAGATGATGCATTTATCTATAATGAAGTACAGTCTGAATGAAGCTGCACAGATGTTCAGTCAGATCTTCATAAGACCTATGACTAGCAACTTGCTTTAAGTATTCAAACATAAAACTATGTATTTCACAACTTGAATAAAATGTTATATCCTAAGACCATAATATCAGTGAGTCACATTTGAATTGACCAATATACAAATAACTGTGTGCCAAACTTCTAAGTGCTCCAGGTGACACTGTCTTGTTGTAGCACTGATCATGTGGGTGGAAAAACTTGTGTATTTGCACGAAGCTGAAGGCTATGCTGGCTGCAGTCCTGCTGCTGTGTGGGTCAGCAATGCTGGACAGGCCTCAGCAGATGAACCAGATGAAGCGTTTTCCATGATGCCCCATCTCTCCCACATCTATCTCCATAGTCCTTCCCCAGGTACCCAACCCAAGGTGTGATGCACTCCTTACCAATGGGTGCATTGGCACATGTAAAAATGTATGATGAATGAAGCCTCAAGGTACCAGGAAACTTCCCTGAGTAATTAATCTTTCACTATTTTGGGCTCCAGGGTGTTGAGCTGATAATTTCCCATTTCTCATGGAACCAAAATGGGAAACACAGAAAACAAAACAAAAACTGAGGGACTCGATGAGGCATCAAACACCCAAGTGTTGAGGTTGGAACTGATGGAAGCTATTTCCACAACTGTATTTGGTGATAGAGCAGTCCCAGAAGTGTAAATCATCACTGAGAAGTTGGATCAGCTCAAAATCAAACCCCTGGCTGGGGACAAGAAGGGAAACAGGAGTCTAACATTTCCACTTCTCAGGAGAATCTGATCCAGAAAAATCCAAGGCAAGAAATATTAATTAATTGGACAGATTTGTCAATAACTGATTTTTTTTTTTCAAGGCAAGAAATAGGATGACAGGCCTAAAGTATTTTAGTCTTAGTTTTTAGAACAGTGATTATCCAGTAAAGATGTCCACTGATCAACATCATCTCACACCAGGAGGTGCTAGTTCAGTTGGCTCTCAATGAGACAATTTTGGAGGGGGAGGGGTGTGGGGGATATAAGTCCAGGCCCCAAATTTACAACAGTCTATTCGGGTAAAGATGCTTTAATCTTTGTCTGGGAGGGCCTGGAATAGTGGACTGGCTTAAGAAAGTGGTGCTCAAGATACTTCCATGTGAGGAGGCAAAGCTGCTGGTCAAAAAAGTAGCTGAACGTTTCACTACTGCAAATATACCACTCCACTTTGGCAAGTGACACTTCTTAAGGAAGCTCCTTCAAAGACTCTATTCAAGAAAATAAGAGCACAGAACCATAAGGTTTTAGCAGGGGATTGGAGGGTAATCAACCAAAAGGCTGTACTGGGTGGCCAAACCTTTATGGTGGGTCAGCAAAGAATCACTGAGAGCAGTGTGGGAACAGGACCTGAAACTTTATTTACGGTTCTCACAGATTACTGCCAGGATAATTAAACAAGTCACAGAACTATATATATAATAAAGAGGGAATTTCAGGAATTGGGGAAACTGGAGGTAAATTGAATTACGCTAGAAAGCTAAAAAAACTCCAGAACATACATTTATGTCAAAAATGGAATTTTGCAGATGGTGAACTTTTGTTCCAGGGGCTTAGTGACCATCAGGGTGAAACAGAATAAGGAAGTGAGGCATGAGGGAAACTATATCAGCCTCAGCTTGCTCTTCTTATAAGAATAATGCGCCTCTTTCCTTAGATAGTGAGGAGTTTGCTAGACAGTTGTTCACAGCTGAATGAACATTGTTAATTGGTTGTGATGCCACTGCTCACAATCTGGAATGGGGAAGCAGTAACATCATCAGCAGAAGTGAGTACCTAACCAAATATCTACCTGGGAGCAACACTGAGATCTTGAATAGGGGTACGGAATCTACCTTCGGAAATAGGAGAAGCAATTGACATATATTTTGGGTCCTTCTTAATGGGTAGTTGTGCCAGATATTGGCATGTGACATTTCCTGTCAGATTAAAACTTCGTGCTGGACTGAGACTCAAACTCGGGATCTTTGCTTTTTGCAGGCAAATTCTCTACCTACTGAGCTATCTGATCACAATTCATGATCAATCCTCACAGCTTTACTTCTGCCAGTACCTCATCTGCTATCTTCTAAAGGCAAAGGCACTGAGTTTGAGTCTTGGTCAGCCACACAGTTTTAATCTGCCAGGAAGTTTCATATCAGCACACACACAGCTGTGGGATGAAAAATTCGTAAGAGCATGTGGCATTGGAACCACATTTATCTGACCAAATGTACAATAAATCTGAGGTTACAGTAGTGTTTAACAGAACATGACCTATAGGACTCCTATGAAAGCAGACTAGGGCTCATTTGGAGAATACCTAAACTCACACTTATCTGAAGTCAGAAATTCAATAAGAAATTCAGTAGATCTTTAGGAAATGCAGCCAAAATGATGTCTGCTATTACGACCTCTTACTTAGGAAAGTGTCCAATGACCATGAAATGCAGAAACAAGAAAGTACCTTGGTGGAACAACAATATGGAACTGCTAAGGAAGCAGGTAAGAAGGTTGTTCAATGCTGGAAGAAGGAAAGGACAGTGGGCAAAATGTTGGGAAGCCATTGCCAATTATAGCATTGTGGTTAAATAAGCAGAACTATGATCCTGGAAGGTATTCTGTGAAGAGGTGCAAGTACAGCTTCTTACATCAGACTTCATAAAATGCTCACGAGAATATCAGGCACTCTAGCAAAGGAGGATGGTAGGTACACAAGGACAGCATGTTAGATGCTGGATATGCTCCTCAAGACTCACTTCCATCAGCACACACTGGTAGATAACACAGACCAAAATTCAGCTCCTGTGAGGTACTGCTTTACTGGAAACCAAAGGGAGAACTGGGAATCTGCCAGAGAATGAGTGTGTTTTTTTAAAAAAAAAAAAAATGCCTGTGGGTAGTTGAAACATTTAAACCATTCAAGTTACCAGGCCCATACTTAATCTTTCTGTCTCTACAGCAACAGGTATGAGAGGAATTGATTAGATTCCTATGTGGATTGTGTGGAGCTATACTAGCAATTGGAGTCATTCATAATGATTGGAGGAAAGTGAAGTTTATTTTCATTCTGAAGGCAGGAAGGATTGATCATGCCAAGGGTAAGGATATGAGACCAATGAGTCTGTCATCCTTCCTCCTAACACCATTACAGAAACTCATTAATGGGTATGTTATGGAAAGGAGGTTAACTGAAATTCCTCTACATGAAAATCAACACACACATCAACAAGGCAAATAGTGAAACAGCAATTCACCAACTTGCTGGGTAAGTGGAAAAAGCTCAAAGCTTCCAGAAAATTGCTATCTGCATCTTCCTGGATACTGAGGGGGTAGGGGTACTGATGACTTCAGATGTTAAGTCCCATAGTGCTTAGAGCCATTTGAAACATACCAGGGGGGCTTATAGCTATACGACCTTCAAATCCATGATTAGAGTTGCAGAAGAGCAGGGCACTGCTCCATATGGAGGTTAATTAAGACAATCCTGAGTAGATAAAGGGCAGAAACCACCATGATGAAAAAGAAGATGGTGATTAACAAAAGCAAAGGATGTCTACAAGGAGGGTTTTTGTCACCACTGCTGTGGAACCTAACAGTGAATGAACTCATCGAATGTTAAATGCTAAAGATTACTTTTTCCAGGGATACACAGATGATTTAGCCATAATAATATGTGGCAGATTTTTTTATTACAATTAGAACAATGACACAATGAGCACAGAACTGGTGGAGGAAACAGGGTGTAAGAATCAGTCCAAAGAATACTATTATAGAACCACTCACAAGGAGGCATTTCCAAGATATGTACTTGAACTTAAGCTTCTTGACCAAACTCTACGAGTAGAGGACGCACATGTTTAATAATAAAGCAATGGGAAGATAATATCTTCTCTTCATGCACTTGTATAATTTTCTGAGATGTTATGGTTTTGATGCACATGCTAAGTCCATGACAATTCATAAACCTGTAGCACCAACCAAGTTCATCCTTAAAGCCTGTTAAGTTCCACTGTAATGCCAGCTTATGAGCATGTATTTGGATCAATTTTGAAGAAATTCCAGAGCTATTTTGACACTGACATTGATGCCATTTCAATATGTCACCTTCTAGTGTTGGCCATTTTGCAATCAGTCCTCTATTTGCACATCCAGTCTTCCTCACATTTTGCCGTTTTTCTTTACTAGCCCATCAATTACTAATGGCTTTTTTTCTGTTGTTGGAGGGCTGAAATGCCACTCAACTGCACTGGTTCCATATTCTTCTCTGTATGCTATTACTTTGAATCTATAGCCCACATCATGTGAGTACCTTTTATTTTTTTCCATTATGAAGCTAACTACTACCAAAAATCTTATACTATTACCAACAACACAAATCACCTTCAATTCAATTTCACTGGCAGTGTAGACTGCAATGACAAATCATAGGATAAATGATGTTTTGGATTTGTGATGATGGGGTGTAAGGGAGACAGTGTTAGCAAGCTTGTGAATCTCCGCAATTCATATTTGTCGCATCAGCACATTGCTGCTATCAGTTGAATCGAATGCTGCCAGATAGAGATAGGTTTACTGCAGCATAGAATGTATGGCCATGTTTAAGACTGGCATGAATTTCAAATCAAACACTGGACTTCGTATATTAATTTCAAGTATAAGATGCACCTGAATTTTGGAGATAATCTTTCAAAGAAAAAGTGCATCTTATAATCCACAAAATACCATAAGTCATGAGTAGCAATCTATCCTTTTCATGTTGTTTGTATTCCACCCTGCATTTTCCATTGCTCAATAATTTTCTTTCCTTTTTCTGTGTATACACATAAATTGCATTGGAAGAATAAACACAGACAAATACTTCCCAAGAAAGAAGGCATAAAAGGAGGTGCACAGCTGTATAGCAAAGTGAATTCATAGGATAGAGCAATAAAAATTTAGAAACTCGCATATTAAAGGAGATTCCACAGGGCTGAAAGAAAATTATGAAGAATTTAAACAAAATATGAGGCATAAGGAAGGAAGGTTAGGGTTTAACACCTAATCACTTTGTGAAAATGTCAGATAAGATTGATTAAGTGAATGAACCAAGCACAAATAAACTGATAATTCTCTACCAATAGATGCTGATCCACTGATAGTGAAATGGTCATACTCTGATGTAAAAATAAATACATTTTTGAGAAACTGTTTAGATCATCACTGAACTGCAAAGCAAAGTGTAGAAACTGAATTGAATGAGAAAGGGCTATTTAGATGTCTGTACATGAATCTGAGGATTGGATAAATGTTGTTTAATATTGTCAGATTTTAGTTTCTTGTTTCCTCTTTGCTGTATGTGTCAGATTAGACATTTTTACTGTTTCATATTAGAATATTTTAGTATTTGCACTGATTCCCCAATACCTTCATCGACTAATGCATGATAGATGGTGTATTTTTGAACATTTGAAAGTGTTGTACAAAATTTCACTTATATTGTCAGTTGTAAACTACTTGTGTGCTTTTTACAAATTTTGGCAGCAGTATCCCTTTTCAGACAATTATTGACCCCTAATTTTAATGTGTATTTACTCAAGTAAACATACCTTCTGAAGAATTTTTTAAAGATTTTGAATGTAAGGTATAACATATTTCATGACAGATCAACAGCTGTGAGCTAAAGTGCCTTATTCCACAAATTTTTCCAGCTATATCATATTTGGGAAACCATTTCTCCATACTGCAACACAAATACTAATGTGATTAGTGCAATACTTCCACTTTTCCTGCTCATTGGTCTATTTTTACTAATTCAGTATTTAAACGTTCACAACTGTTATATATGTCACATATTAACACTGTTTCTGAATTTTTGATGTCAGTCAGTGTGTGTAAATGCCTACATAGATTTGAGACACTCTGTTAGCTTGACAGTGTCGTAAACTGACATATGGCCTGGAGAGCGGTTTGCTGACCACATGCCCCTTCATATCCACATCCAGTGATTTCTGTGGGCTGAGAATGACATGGCACTGTTTGGTACCATTGGCCCTTTATGGCCTGTACAGGCAGAGTTTATTTTAGTTTTTTGTTAGCTTGAAGGAAAAAATAATTTATTTCATGTATTTTTCTTGTAAAACACAAACTGCATTTTTGGGTATTACAGTTTCAGTTCTAAAATATAACTTGCAATCCAAGTAGTATATCAGATTCTGACTTTAAAAGAGATATAGCAACGTTAATTAATGGTTTACAAGCACTGCAGTATGGTTTTTAGAGTATGGATATAGAAGTTGATGGCACAGACAAAGAATGGTGGTCACTATTCCTCTGTATATGCTTAAGTTTCCATTATTTTAGTACCATATTCACTGTAAGAGATGTATATTGAAGAAAATAATGTATTTTTTATTCTATTTGCAACACAGGCTCCAAAATTTTTTTAGATTAAGCCTATCCACAATGTAAAATACCCTTATTGTCTCACTGTATTGTTTTACCAGGTTCTGTTTAATGAATATCCAACAATCTTGCACTAACTAATATAAAGACTGACCAAATCATGTAGTTCTTCTTTGAATCTTCTCGTTCCTTAATTCAAATTGGTAAGGATGCCAACCCAGTGAATTATGTACAATATAAATGAGTCCTCTATAGGAGAATTATTTTTATTATTAGTGCTAAAATAGTGTTTCTTATTTTAATTACCTGCAAATACCGGAGCTGAAGAGCAGCAGGAGAGTCTCCAATAACTTCAGATGCTTCACGTAAGGCTCTTGAAGCTTTTTGTTCACCTTCAGCTGCAATTACCTGCAACCGTGCCCATACAAAATAAATATTAGACAACAATCTTTTTAAAGTGACTGATAAAAAGAAGACCTTATTCACCACTTGGACACTGGTAGTTCTGCTGAAATAGTCCAATGCCTGTGAGAACAGAAGCCAATACTAGGTAGAAACAGTTAAAAAAAGTTACATTTACAGAAGCTACATGAATTACTAGCTCTAACAGAAGCATGGGAAAGCTTAAATAAAGGTTGAAACTGACTTATGAACAAAGGTTGCCCTCAGTGTCAGATACCATAGATCATTTGCATGATAAATCTTTATGATGAGGAACAAGCCATTTTACATTCACAACACAAATTATTTTGTAAATATTGCTACACGTTGAACATTTGTATATTTTTTGTTTTATTTTATTATAAAATATACATATGTGAGTTAGGAATTTCTACCCAGCACCTTTTACACATTACTATGATAGAAATTCTTCTATGGAAAAGAAGCAGGTGTCAAAAAGAAACTTTAGCATTTTACTTTCCAAGTTTACTTTGCTCTCATTCAGATATTTTGTATCAGTGGATGACCAAAAATTTGGCAATGTCATCAACAAACTGAAAATTTTTTATTTCTTCCCCCTGAATTTTAATTCTCTTTCCAAATTTCTCCTTTGTTTACTTTACTGCTTGCTCACTGTATAGACTGAATAACACTGGGGAGAGGCTGCAACCCTTCTCATTCCCTTCTCAACTATAGCTTCATTTTCACACCCTCTGACTCTAAAACCTGCAGCATGGTTTCTGTACAAGCTGCAGATGGCTTTCCACTCTATGTTTTTATCTGTGCTGCCTTCACAATTTCCAAGGCTGTGTTCCAGTCATCATTGTTAAAAGCATTCTCTAGGTCTACAAATGTTGGTTTCCCTTCATTTTGAATTTGGTAATATTCATACATACGAGGGTCGGTCAAAAAGTAATGCCTCCCATTTTTTTTCTACTTAAAAAAATTAAGTTAAGTGAAAAATTTGAATTTGGCGCCATTCCTCAAACCTTCTTCTGCAATCCACTGCAGTAGTAACTTTCTGTGTCAACAGGTGGCAGCACAGCAGAAGTTTGTAAGATGGCCGACATAAATGTTCGTTTGAGACAGCGTTGTGTGATTGAATTCTTGAATGCAGAAGGTGAAACGCCCATACGCATTCATGAAAGACTGAAGAAGGTGTATGGTGTTGTGACAGTGGATGTCAGCACTGTTAGACGATGGGTTCGTCGTTGTAAGGAAGCTGAAGGGCAAACACCGTTGACTGACGAAAAGCGGAGCGGCAGGCCGGTGAGTGCAGTGACTCCACACAACATTCAGCAAGTTGATGACATCATTCGTGGTGACCGTTGGGTGACTGCAGATGAAGTGTGTCGCATTATTTCTCTTAGTAAAGGCAGTGTGATCACGATTATTAAACAATTGGGGTACTCAAAAGTTTGTGCACGGTGGGTTCCAAGAATGTTAACCGATCAGAATAAAGAGGCAAGGAAAACAATAGCCTCCCAACACTTGCAGCGCTTCCGTTTGGAGGGAGATGAGTTTCTGAAAAAAATTGTGACCGGGGACGAAACATGGGTGCATTTTTTTGAACCCGAATCAAAGAGGCAGTCAATGGAGTGGCGTCACACAAGCTCGCCGAGGAAGAAAAAATTCAAAACTGTGCGATCGGCAGGGAAAGTTATGGCAACAGTTTTCTGGGATACAGAGGGTGTGATTCTGGTTGATTTTTTGGAGCAGGGATGCACAATAAATTCTGTTCAATACGTCACAACCCTCAAAAAACTTAAAGCACGTCTTCAGCGAGTTCGCCCAACAAAATCAATGGCAGATGTTCTTCTTTTGCATGACAATGCAAGACCACACACCAGTCGTCACACCTCTGATGAGATTGTCAAAATTGGATGGGAAGTTTTGCCTCATCCCCCATACAGCCCTGACCTGTTACCATCAAACTTCCATCTGTTCGGGCCACTAAAAGAAGCTCATCGTGGGATTCATTTTGAAGATGAGGAGGCCGTCAAAACATCCGTGCGTCAATGGCTTAGGAAGCAGAGCTGTGATTTTTACCGTGCTGGGATACATGCCCTTGTTCAAAGATGGACCAAAACTGTAGAGATGGGTGGAGATTACATTGAAAAATGACAAAATGATCCTCAATGTTGTGGTTTTCAACCTATGTAATTGCATTTAAATTTCCTGACAATTAAACGTAGAAAAAAAATAGGAGGCATTACTTTTTGACTGACCCTCGTATTATCACCTGCCTTCTTTGGAATAGGATTTAATGATTCTTCTTGAAATCTGAGGATTTCACTTGTCTGATATATCTTGTACATACTCTCCTGAGGATCTTAATAATTCTGAGGGGATGCTGTCTACTCCAGGAAAGTTCATTTGACTTTATGTCCCACCTTATGTTCATTTACTTCCTCTTCTCTTTCTAAAATATTTTCTACAAATTAACTTACTTTCTACAGTCCTTTCATATATTTCTTCAACATTTTAGCTTTCTCTTTTGTTAGTAGTGGATTGCCACCTGAGCTTGTGAAATTCTTAAGGCACTTCTCTGTTCTCTAATTTTCCTATAGGTGGCATATATTTTCCCCTTAATCATGCACAGTCTAACAGCCTTTCATTTCCTGTCTTGCCTTACCTGGTTTACCAGCTTGAACTTCTTGTGTTAAGTGTTACAAGTTCTTAACAACCTGCAATAGTAATTAGAAATAGTTTGATATTTAACAAACACTATAATTATTACTTTAACATTGTGATTACTTGTGGGAAATAAATATTACTTTCATATTTAATTTGTAATTTAATTTTAGCTGACTATGGTTCAGTTTCTTTACTTCCCTCACAACTTCATATTAGTTATGAATGGTAGTTATCTATAAGTTTTCACTATTGTTATTAATTGCTGAAATACATATTTTGGTTTTAATGTGATTATTAAATTATTTCTGGAACAATATTCTTTCTGGAAATTCCAAACTCTCCAGAAGCTTTACAGTTGCTGACATTGTGATGCTAATGTGTTTATGTATACTAGTACTCAAATTTTCACGAACAGTGTGTGAAATAGCAGTCATTTTACACATGGCATTAATATAATGAATAAACTTGCAGGTTGAGATGCTAGGGAATAAAAAATGTGCTATATTGTTAAATTTCCTCACATGAATTGTCATTATGATGTACCAGTAATGAAATCTTTGACAAGTCTAACACTGTTTCAAGTGAACACATGCATTGGTTCTTTACTGTAATTTTTATGATGATAAGAAATTGGTAATAGATGTAACAAATTCAGTTGAACCTCTTAAATGATTTTAAGTTAGTTTTCATTTAATCTGTTTTTTTCATGTAGTAAATAGCTAATAAGAAGGAAATAACTATCCAAGGAAGGACTGAAACTGTTTTCATGACACAGATACCATGATGGTAATTATACTTCATGTCATATGAAAACTGCTCCTGAACACCATAAGCAATATATAGAGTGTAAGGGAACAGCACAACTGAAGCAACAAAGTTACCATAATGTTCCTCTTAGGAAAATGGGTGTTACAATACAGTACTGAATATGCACATGGATGTCCTATTTGCTCAAGATGACAGCTTGTGAGACATGGGAGATCTGGGATCCATCCTGGTCTAATACAAAATTTCAGTTGTCACAACTGGTGAAGAAATCTTTGTAAGATAAACAGATTGCATAATTGTTAGATCACATACATATTTAACAAGACACTATAGTGTAATGTAACAAAACCTGCATGCTAAAAGGAAAATGATGAAAAGTCATTTTGTAGCTAAGGGAGAGGACAGATACACTGCTTGACTTCTTGTGAAATGGACTATTCAAATTTGTGAAGACCACAGGTACTAATGCAGAAAAGAAAACATGCAACATTCCAAGAAAGTAACAACAAAGAGAAGGAGAGGTTTTAACATCCTGCTTTGGATGGAATGGACCCAAGTGCAATTTGAGAAATGATTGACAAGGAAATTAATTGTACCCTTTCACAGGAACCATTTCAGCATATGCCTTAAGAAATTTGGTAAAATTGCAGAAAACCTAAATCTGCATGCCTGCATAGTACTGTCCTCTTAAGTATGAACCATACCACTGTACCCCTTAGTTGTCATCTAAATCTGCAGAGATAATTGTCTTAATGCATGCCATCTGTCTAACCCTGTTCTTGTATTTGCCATTGGTTCAATATACACTATTCCCATGCCTCCAAAGCCTCAGTGACCTCTCCCCGACATAATTTATCTCATGTTTCTCAACCCAGTGTGCTACCTTACTGGTTATCAATTTCCTTGCTATCTGTTCCACGTTAAAAAGCCCCTCCCATACAGCCTGGTCATCAATGGACATTGCATGTGCTGTAACAGGTGACCTGTTGCACAGTATGCAGAAGATCTTACTGAGGCCTTTGCAGGCAGGCATGACCCCTAAATTTAGTCCACATACAGATTTCTCTGGCCATATTCCTACACACCTCTAAGCCTCCAACCATCAGTCTGAATCAACTGCAAAGGAGCATCATCCCTCACTAACTGCCTGTTTCATCCAGTATTACCTCAGACTTGAACAATTTAACCATATCTTATGACAGGGCATTGACTACTTATCACCATACCCGGAAATGAGGAACATTCTGTCCACATTCCTTCCCACCCCTCCCAAAGAAGTGTTCGACCAATCACCTAACATACGAAATACCATATTCCATCCTTATGCCATACCCAACCTCAACCCCTTTCCTGTGGAAGACCCGGGTGCAAGACCTGTCAAATGCACTCTTTCAGTACGTACTACTACTGCCCTGCCACAGATATATCTTATCCTTTCAGAAGCAGGACAATCTGTAGAAACAGTCGTATCACATAGTTGCTCTGCTGTGATATCTGTGCCACATTTTCTATAGGAATGATGACCAGCCAGCTGAAACCCAAATGAATGGCCACTGCCAAATTATGGCCAACAACAGAGCTGAACCAAGGATGGAAAACAATGCTGAACCTAACACACTCGACTTTGAATAAGTTTCCCAACCAATGCCACCTGGAATTTTCCCTCCAATACCAGCTTCTGTGAATTACATAGATGGAAGCTACCATTGCAATAAATCCTTTGATACAGCAGTCCTCCTGGTCTAGGTCTTTGTTAGCGCCTGTACTGTACCAACCTCCACCACTGTCTCGTATCCCCTCCTTCATTCATTCTACTGTCACATTGTGGTTGGGCAGGGATATGTGTGAGTATGTATGTGTATTCTATTATTTCTCAAGAAATATTCATTCAAAACTTCAGCAGCATTCTTAGCATTGTTTATGTAATTACTGATAACTGAGAGCCTCAGCTCTAAGGTGAGCTATTACGTTTACTTCCATTACATATATTCTACCAAGAATTTTCTGTTACCACTATGATGTGTGGTGTATTGTTACCATGTGATGAAGAATAATAATGAATAATAATACAACACTGATTAACACTAATTGATATTAAATATTGATTTCTGTAATTAATATCAGATTACATTTCAGGAACATTCCAAGCAGACAATAGAAGTATTTAGTGTGAGTATGAAAATAACAAATTGTGCTTTACTTGCTTGTTAATACTTGTTCACCCATTGATAGCTGTTATCTGGTTTAATATGTGTCATTTTGGCAATAGTGTAGCATATTCACTACAAACCAGAACCTAATAATGCTCACCTTTGCTCTTGCTTCTCGGGCTGCTTCAGCCTCAGCAGCCATTGCTCTTTGCAACTGCACAGGAAGTCTCACATCCTTTCTGTAATAAGAACGGTTACAAATTTATGTCTTTTACACCTATTTTGCAAACACTGAAAGTAAATCATGTTTAAATATTTTGCAACCATGATCATGGCAGCAAAGCTATACATCCAGTTCTTTTAGATTATTTTGTAGCACAGGGCCTTAGCAAAATGGTCAGACTATATGTTTTGCCAGAATGTCATGATTACTAATTTTAAGAGGAGGTGACTTTATGGAGAAAAACTAATACAAGAAGATATGATTAGTTCATGCTGATGCCTCACAATTTGAAAACTACTAAGACAAACACAATCTGATAACGTTACTAATTACCCAAAACTAATTACAATTAGTGTGAAAAAGATTGAAACACTGTAAAGCGGTAGATCACTTTCACAGAAGAAAAAGAATGCTAAAAATGCTTACACAGTTAAAATTAAGTGCAGAATTCAGCATTTAGTTCACTGTGTATAGAAAGTGGGTATAATAATACATAAAAAAACACTGCAAAATGATTTTAATTTGTTGTCACAGCTTAGACATACTCATACCTAGAACACAATCACTTCATGTCCATTTTATTCATCTATTTATGCAATTGAAAATACAGGATGGAATAATGACAATATTATGAAAGGACAGACAGGCCCAACAAGAGGGTGGGAGGATCAAAATTCTTGGGGCCCAAGCCTCATGGTGGGACCAGGCCTCTCAGGGGTTTGGATCTCTCAGAAAGCTAAGTTGGTAAATATCAGGCTGCAATTGTAAAATAAATTTTGTATAAATTAATAAATAAAAGAAGACTACCCCAGCACCAGTATAAACAGTATTCCTTTCCACTTCAGTACTTCAGTTTTATGAGTCTATTTTATGTTTAATGTTGAATGCACTATATTTTCTTTAGACATTTTGCCCTAAAACTACTTTGTGATGGAGTCAAAAAAGTACTTTGTTTAAATGTTATTTGAAGTCCTACCAAAACATTTCCCCAACAAATGTACATGCCAGCAACTGTGAAACATCATCATATTTTGGTAGGTTTGCCAACAACATTCAGAAGTAAGGTGTTTCTGATTCCTTCATAAGGTGATTTGGACAGAACACAAGTACATGGAAAATTTTTTTCATTCAAGAGTAAACAGAAAACAGAGTATTTCTGTTTGTAGAAAGTTGTCCTGGAATAGTCATGAAAATGAAGAAATGAAATAACATGATAGTGGTACATGGTCATGCTGATGCTCAGAAGTGAAGAAGTAATGTTCTTCTTTTGTTTGCCCATAGAACAGCTAACGTGCATTGAAGCTCTCATCTTACTTGAAGTGACATTATTGTTTTGTCAAAACGTCTTGGCATTCAGAGGTTTAGCTCAGAAAATTGCAGATCCAATAATGGAAATTTCCTTGGAATATTAGAACTTCTGAGTCACTGTGATCCAGTTCTTGCAAAACACATTAGCAATGCCAGAGACCAACAAGAATCTTGAAAGCATTTATATGTGTATTATCTGTGGTGTGATACCCAGAATGGATTTATTTCTAGTTGTGCCCATCATGTCAGGAGTGCCATCTTGGAACAGAGAGAAAATTAGAAGCATTGTTTAATTACTGTTGCTGCAACTCTTGATTCAAATCATATGAGCAAACAACATTCATCCTTAGTTATATTTACTTCCAAAAGAAAATTGATAAATGTGAAATAAATGAACAGTTGTTGGAATTCATAGACTGCAATCAGAAAACGAAAACTGCTATTGAGCATTTTATTTCTCCATGTGTTTGTCATAGCATTGTCTGGAGTACAAGCAGCTGTGAATTGCCATGATACAGATACTTTATTCAGAGTGATTCACTTTTTTTTACAATTTGTTCAGTGTCAGTCCACAATGTTAGGAAATTCCGAAACTGTGTGTCAGAAGATCTTTATATTTCATGTCAGATACCCACTGAATAACTCAGGTTTATGCTGCAATATCAATTGCAGCTCACTTGGATAAGCTTATAGTTGCTGTTGAAACTCTCAGTAAGTAAAATTTGTCAGCTAAAATGTGATCTGTGGTATGGGGTGTTTGGGATTATTTGAGATCATTCAGGTGTACAATCAGGGCATTTATTTGGCTAAAGTTGTTGACACTAATAGGCTAAAGAAGCAAATTACTACATGCCCAAGAACCTACATTGAGTTTGAGGTAAGACAGTCAGACAGGTTATTAAGTGACTTGAAACATCTTCGCAAAAATTGGGACATCATTCCTTCTGAACTAAAATTGTTTCCAGTGCAATTAATATTTATCCTGAATTTCGGGAGATACACACTCAGAAGAGAAAATCTATATCTACATTTACATCCATACTCCGCAAGCCACCTGATGGTGTGTGGCAGAAGGTACCTTGAGTATCTCTATCATTTCTCCCTTCCATTCCAGTCTCGTATTGTTCGTGAAAAGAAGGATTGTCGGTATGCCTCTGTGTGGGCTCTATCTCTCTGATTTTATCCTCATAGTCTCTTCGTGAGATATAAGTAGGAGGGAACAATATACTGCTTGACTCCTCGGTGAAGGTATATTCTCAAAACTGCAACAAAAGCCCGTACCGAGCTACTGACTGTCTCTCCTGCAGAGTCTTCCACTGGAGTTTATCTATGATCTCCGTAACACTTTCGCAATTACTAAATGATCCTGTAATGACACACGCTGCTCTCCATTGGATCTTCTCTATCTCTTCTATCAACCCTATCTGGTATGGATCCCATACTGCTGAGCACTATTCAAGCAGTGGGCGAACAAGCGTACTGTAACCTACTTGCTTTGTTTTCGGATTTTTCCAATGAATCTCAGTCTGGCATCTGCTTTACCGACGATCAACTTTATATGATCAATCCATTTTAAACCACTCCTAATGCATGCTCCCAGATAATTTATGGAAGTAACTGATTCCAGTTGCTGTCCTGCTATATTTCTATGTATTCGCAGCCCATTACACTTGTCTACATTGAGATTCAATTGCCATTCCCTGCACCATGCGTCAACTCGCTGCAGATCCTCCTGCATTTCAGTACAATATTCCAATGTTACAACCTCTTAATATACCACAGCATCATCCACAAAAAGCCTCAGTGAACTTCCGATGTCATCCACAATGTCATTTATGTATATTGTGAATAGCAAATGTCCTACAACACTCCCCTGTGGCACATCTGAAATCACTCTTACTTCGGAAGACTTCTCTCCATTGAGAATGACATGCTGTGTTCTGTTATCTAGGAACTCTTCAATCCAATCACACAATTGGGCTGATAGTCCATATGCTCCTACTTTGTTCATTATATGACTGTGGAGAACTGTATCGAACGCCTTGCAGAAGTCGAGAAACATGGCATCTACATGTGAACCCATGGCTATGGCTCTCTGAGTCTCGTGGACAAATAGCGCGAGCTGGGTTTCACACGACCGTCTTTTTTTAAACCCATGCTGTTTCCTACGGAGTAGATTTCTAGTCTCCAGAAAAGTCATTATACTCAAACATAATACGTGTTCCAAAATTCTACAACTGATAGACGTTAGAGATATAGGTCTATAGTTCTGCACATCGGTTCGACGTCCCTTCTTGAAAATGGGGATGATCTGTGCCCTTTTCCAATCCTTTGGAACAATACGCTCTTCTAGAGATCTACAGTACACCGCTGCAAGAAGGGGGGCAAGTTCCTTCACGTACTCTGTGTAAAATTGAACTGGTATCCTATGAGGTCCAGTGGCCTTTCTTCTTTTGAGCGATTTTAATTGTTTCTCTATCCCTCTGTCATCTATTTCGATATCTACCATTTTGTCATCTGCGCAATAATCTAGAGTAGGAACTACAGTACAGTCTTCCTCTGTGAAACAGCTTTGGAAAAAGAGATTTAGTATTTCGGCCTTTAGTCTGTCATCCTCTGTTTCAGTACCATTTTTGTCACAGAGTGTCTGGACATTTTGTTTTGATCCACCTACCGTTTTGACATAAGACCAAAATTTCTTAGGATTTTCTGCCAAGTCAGTACAAGAACCTTACTTTCGGATTCATTGAATACCTCTCGCATAGCCCTCCTCACACTACATTTCGCTTTGTGTAATTTTTGTTTGTCTGCAAGGCTTTGGCTATGTTTATGTTTGCTGTGAAGTTCCCTTTGCTCCCGCAACAGTTTTCTAACTTCATCATGAAACCAGGAACAGATTTATTCCAAATCAATATATATTATGTCATCAATGATAATGTGGTGGATAACTTGAAAATGTGATATGAAAATTGAAGATTTTAGATGAAACATTTCCTGGAAGAACTGCTCACATAACATCATCAACAGTGTTACAGGCAAGTAGGTTATAATATGCTACCTGTTGTATGACTGATGGCAGTTTACATGAGAGTATGTTGATGTTTATTTACTGAAATGTGTAGGTACACTGTGGAACAAGTGGCAACAGATCACTCCATATCACAGCATTACTGGCATTGGGCAATTCGTCATTGAACAACTCAGCAAAATATTTAGCCTTTTGTTTGGAAGTGGAGAGAAATTAAATTAAATTAAACTAATTTAAAAAATAAAATTATATGGAGCATACATATATTTTACCATAATTCATTACTGATTAGTAGAGCCTGGATTATATGCATCATAAAAACCTTAAAATATCCATGCAAACATGCATGAAAAATTCATAAAAAATGCAAAAATAGTGTCAAAAGATACTAGATCAAATAATAAAAAAACATGGTCATTATCTCAAAGTTGAAACTATGCATATCAATTACAAGGAAGAGCACCAGTCACATGAGAAATTGGTACATTTAGAGTGTTGATATCATTTTCTGAATACTTTCTGGTAGATGTTTCTAAAAATTTAGAAAATGGGGACACATACCGTGTTTCAAGAATTGTTCCTTTTTTGCTGTTGTTGCTCGTAATAATTGGATGCGATGCGAGTGAGTCACAGTGAAATAATTGATACATACAGATATACACATGAAGAGGGGCATGCTCAAAAACTCTGTAATATTTTATTTAAAAAACAGCATACCATCATGAATTCTTTTGAACAGCATTAACTTTTAATTAATACTATTGGACTAAAGCATCATTTACAGTTCATTTTACATTTTTATGTTATTGTAAACACAAATAACCAAGTACTGTTCCAAGTGTTTCGTAGCAAGATTGAGTCTTTGATCACTCAAAATATTTTTATAAGCAGAAAAGGACCATTCTACATCAACTGAGGTAAATGTGCAGTATTTGAATTTGGGTGCTATGTTGGCACTTATTGTTTCTGGTAAAAGTTCACCCATCCCATTAATAAAATTATCAATTTGGTACAAAGATTCAAAGCCCAGGTTATTGTTTAAAATGTTTTCAAACTTTTCTTTAAGGTTTCTTGGGTATACCTCCAGCAGTGAGGAGTTGACTAGAATAATTTTATTCATTAACTGAATAGATTCATTCAATGCCAAACCTAGAGTTTCAAGCCTTTTAATACTTGCAGGTATATGGGAAAAATGAGTGATAATCACAGCAATGTCTTTTTTAATACCAGAATCATTAAAAGCTTCCTTGTACTGGTAAACTGCCAAAGCCTCTATTGAAGTTGTTTACCACTCCTCTAGTGGCTTTGAAATGTTAATTGTAAAACACAGCTTGACCAGCTGTGTGACCAGTTGTGTGTCCCAACGAGTTATCACTGATTTGGGGGTAAAGGCACATTTGGTGGTTTTTATTTGTAGATCTTGGCGTGAGCAGAGGCCTATAGAAACACTTTCTTTGTTGATGAAATCAGTTTATTTACATTCACAAATGTGGAATGTTCTTTTTCAGCAAGTCAATGTATTCCATCAGCAAAGCACATCACATGAGTCAAATTGGGATAAAATACTATGAGGGCTTTTCATGCTTTGATCACATAGGGAGCAACGTCTGAAATAAACACAAACACTCTTTCATCCACAGAAGATTCTGGAAATATTTTTCTAATAACCTGATTAACAAATATGGTGATCATAGAGTGATTTACTTTTTCAAAATCTTTGTAGGCCGCTAAATAGGAAAAAGAAGGCTCCTCTTTTAAAGCATCAACAATTAAATTTGCAATGTAATAGCCACAAGTGTCTGTAGTTTGGTCAACTGAAATCCAGATAATGCTGTCCTTGAGTTCATTGAATATTTCTTCCACAACATTTACATAAATTGTCGGTATGTAATTTTTATGCAATGTTGATTCATGTGGAATATTTTGATTTAAGCATTATTTATGCAGGAAGCCTTTGAGGATACGGTTTGTAAGTCTGTGAAGAGGAATATTGCTTGCAATGAATGCTTCACATGGATTCCTGTTAAACTGACTTTTTTGGTTACCTTTGGACAAATCCCTGCTACTGCAACTTGCTGTTCTCAGAAATTTTTGTCATTGTCCTTTCTTCTGTATTCTTGTGATATGAAGACTTGTCTTGACATGCTGGTCTATTTGAAACTTTTTTTCTCACAAACTCGATAACATAAAACAATTCCACCATATGTAAATGTTCCATAATGGTCGTCCATCCATGAAACGACATTTCTTTTTTCAGGTGGCATGGCACACAATGTGTTACACACTACAACATGGTTCCTCTTTAAAAATCTGACTGAAAAGTGGGGAACCAGCTGTCTCAATCTTCATTCCACCTTTCTCACCAAAAATTTGCAATTCAAACATATTTACACTCTTTTATCGCAGAATATTCTAAATATTTTTTCTCATTCTGTCTTTGCAGTGAAGCCTTCACATTTGTTACCTCTTTTTCACTGTCACTGTCTATGTCTTTCTCCCACTGTCTCATTTTTCTCTCATTGATTTGCACTATATTCCAGTGCTACTGTCTCCTCTCACTCTTACACTGTCTCCTTTTGTCTTTCTTTGACACTGCTATTGTCTCCATAATACCTTGGCAGCTCAGAAATTCTGGGGTGTCCAAGTTATTTTTTACCCTGTACCCATGGGTTTAAAATTTCAGTCCTAAATGCAACCCCTCCTGTACCTACATGTTGTAGTTTGGTGGTCTGGGAGGGTTCAGAGCCCCCCCCCCCCCCCCCCCCAAACTGACCCCCCCTCTCTGCCCTGAAGCCTGTGTGTGGTATCTACTTGTCGCTTTTTCTCCTACACTGTGTTTGTTTTCCTCCCACTGCTGCTTCATCTCTCTCTCTCTCTCTCACTGCCAGTGTCTCTCACTGACCATCAATATCTCGTATTTGTATTTTTTTGTTAAGAAGGATTTTTCACATTTGACTGTTGATTGTTCACTTGTTTCAGACAGTCACGATTTTTGCTTTATAACCATTATCAAGTTCATGATGAAATGTTAAAATGTGCCTCACCCATCTGGGATTTGTCATCGTCACAATAAAATTATGGTTTTATAAGATGAGCTGTAGTTTTGCAGGGTCTGAGTGCACATAATGTACCCGACACTGTGCACAGTCTAGAAGACCAGAAATATGTTCTTTCAATGATGACATGTCACAAGCTGGTCAGACATATTTTAACGTTTCAACATGCATGTGAGAATGGCTATAAAGCTGAAATCATTATTGGGTAAAATAAATGAACAGTTACCAGTCAAATGATGGAAATTTGTTTCAAAAAATTCTACATAACTGTGATCCCCTGCAAAAGAAAAATAATTAATATTTCCCCTCTATTTGGTGCCACTAATACAGTCTTCACCCATCTCTCTTTCTCCTTCAATAACACTCTTTCTCCCTCTCACCACCATCGTCTCCTCTCTGTTTCTGTCCCACTGGCACTGTTTCCTCTCTCTTCCACCATCACTGTCCCTCTGCTACTCTCTTTCAACACAAAGAAAGCACAGATACGCTCACATGCCAAAATTTTGGTGAGAAACATGGAATAAGGACTGAGGCAGATAGTTTTCTGTCAGTCTTTTCAAGAGGAACCTCCTTCTTGTGCTCTGTCTGGGGCATTTTTCTGCTGGTTTGCTTCTTATGATGGCTAAAACAGTGTAAGAAGTGTATACAAATTGAATCCTATAGATCAGTAAAATTTTGACCTTTTATTTATATACTTCAATACATTTATATATTTTAACACACATAAAAAACAAATAAGTATTCATAATATAAGGCTTTTTCCATCAGTAATTTGCTCATTGACTGCAATTCATCGAAGATGCTTGGCTTATGATTTGTATCATAAAAGAGTAAAAACAATGTCAGAAATATTTTACTGAAATTTTGGTTTTTCTGTTTGACATTATTTTTGGCTGTCATGTTCTTTACAGGCCTATCAAGTCCCTGTACACCTATGTGTCATCAAAAAACATCACAGTTTAGTCCTATGGTTCCAAACCCTTGATAATAGGCATGGGTCATCAAAAAACATTAGAGTTTTGGAACCATGCATTGGAAGATCATTTATGTAGGTTAAGAACAAGATTAGTCCCAAAACTATTGCTTGTGTGATCCAACACGCTACATTCAGCCATTCTGAGGTTAGTTTCTTGCCTATGTCATAATCTGTCAATGAGAACCTCTGCATTCTAGTATGAAGATAAGACTACACCCAAGCCAGAAGGATGCCATTAATGTCAGAACACTTTATTTTGCCAAGAAAATTGCTGATTACTGTAATAGAAAACTTGCTTTGTGCATGACAATTTTCATCCACACACAGAACAACATTTAGTGTATGGAAGACAGGAACTGTTGGAGTCCTTTTGATGAGGAGTTTTTGTGTGTCTCTAATACACTCCTAATCTTGCATCAACTAATACCCCCTTGATGTAACAGTTGCAACATACTTGAATGAAAACAAATTTACAAGTGATTTTGAGGCTTTTGTGGTGGTAATGCAGTGGTTGATAGAAGAGAGTCATTTAATGAACAATTGCGATTATTATACAAAATCGTAACAGAATAAGTGTTGGTTATATGCCATCACCAAGTTAATAGAAATGTAGAGTGCTTCAGAAGTATTTTTTGGGCTGTTGAAATTAGCCTTACAAGTGAACCATACAACAATCATCTTTAAATGCGAGCAATTTAGGTTACACTTTACCGTGACTGTTATTGACGTTAAATGAAACAACAAGTTTACTGTCACTGTTTATTTATCTCTTTGATGCATTTTAAGTGTTTAAACCACCATCATTAGGTGGATTTACATTTGTTAGTATGGCATTTGTGTGTTAGTTGTGTTACAATTTTTGTTTATTTTTTGTTTTTGGAAGAACTTGTGGCACTGTCTAGTGGAGAAACAAAACACTATTTCAGAACATGGTTAGATATATGTTTAGTTTTTTGTCAAAAGAAACCCAAAACCATGTTCTGAAATAGTGTTTTGTTTTTCCACTAGACAGTGCCACAAGTTCCTTAAAAAAAAAAAAAAAATCATAAAACCCACACGAGTGTCATGCTAACAAATATAAATCCATCTGGTGATCCGGGTGATGGAGGTTTCAACTTTTGAAACATGTCGTGGACATAAATAAACAGTGACTGGTAACAGTGAAATTGTTGTTTCATTTAATAACAAACATATTATTTTAGTAAACATAAGTATTGTAGTGAGATTATTGTCAGCGATGATTTAATGAAGTTATATCGCGAACTGTCCTGCAAATGTGGTTATCTGTCAAAACTGCTTAATAAAATTACTCAAACTAACACTAATCAAGAAGATTACAAAGAGCCTTTGAAAAATGGGACTTACATCTCGACTCTCTCAACTTTGATTCCCCAGGCTTCAGTAGCATCATCGAGTGTCAGCTGGAACAGGTCACTGTGTGTAAGAAGTCAGCCACATTTTAAACAGGCCTACACATCATGCAATATTTCCTGAGGTATTAAATTACACAGTATTACAAATCAGATCTGAAGATCAACCTAATCAGAAACTACAACAAGTTTATGGTAAATTCGAAGGAAAGTTATCTACTTACTAATATAAGAATTGCATAAGCAGGCTAATGTAGGCACTATAAAATTATAAACATGAATATATTACTTGTACTTACTTGCATTTGACTTGATATTGTATCCCTGTCACTGAGAATTTCATGGAGTGGTCGTGTGCCAAGTGTATTTCGCAAAGTGGTTTGTGCCAGCAGTCGTGTTGAATGATGAGCATTCTCCACATTGGCAACAGAAATAGTTGCATTTGAGACACGATAATACACCACAGCATCCACTGATACTGTCACACTGTCCTTTGTAAGAACCTATTTGAAAGACAAGGGAAACCAATTGTAAATTTTTTTGTTCAAGAGAGCCTCATATTGCATGCAGAGTGGAGATGTAGAATGAGATGGTGAAGGGTTCAAATGAGCCAAACAGAGGCATGGGAGTATTACTTCTTACACACTGAATATGAAGGTGGAAAACATTAACACAGTACAAAAAACGAGAGAAACTGCTGACTGTGTAGGTATTAAGGACAATGCAGTGAATACATGAAAATGTAATCTGCGACATATTTAAAGATACAAAATAAACTTGCTAATCATGATTTGTTTACTCATGTAATGTACATTTCAGAATACAGCTGTAAAAAAATAAAAGAAGGGAATGTGAAACAAATGGCATTCGCTAATAATTTTGTTGTTATATAACACGTTGTCCATATTTGAATCAAATGACCTGGGGAACCTTCTAACAGCTAAACTTTGTAGAGATTCATAGAAATCCTACAGATGATTAGAATTCAGCATTTCAATGGAATTGTCATTATAATTCCTTCCTGCCTTCTAGTGTGCTTTGACTTGATATTAGCTAATACACTAGAAGAAGAAGAAGAAGGGGAAAAATTATGCACCACAAAGGAATTATCTGACTGAGACAGAAATTGGTCAAAGTGATGTACTTGTACAGACAAACAAATGATTACAGTTTCAGAAAAACTGGATGATTTATTCAAGAGAATTAGCTTAATAAATTGGGCAAGTCAATAACATGTTGGTCCACCTCTGGTCCTCATGTAAACTGTTATTTGGCTTAGTATTGACTGACAGAGTTGCTGGATGTTCTCTATAGGCCCCCTGGCTCAGCAGCTGTTGTAGCTGAGCACCTGAACTTTATTTTGGAAAATATTTCGAGTAGATTTCCCCACCATGTTATAGTTCTGGGTGGAGATTTTAATTTGTCGGATATAGACTGAGAGACTCAAATGTTCATAACAGGTGGCAGGGACAAAGAATGCAGTGAATTTTTTTAAGTGCTTTATCTGAAAACTACCTTGAGCAGTTAAGCAGAGAACTGACTCATGGTGATAACATAATAGACCAGGTAACAAACAGACCCGAACTATTTGAAACAGTTAACGCAGAACAGGGAATCAGTGATCATAAAGCGGTTACTGCATCAATGATTTCAGCTGTAAATATAAATGTTAAAACAGGTAGGAAGATTTTTCTGTTCAGCAAAAGTGACAAAAAGCAGATTACAGAGTAGCTTACAGCTCAACACAAAAGTTTTGTCTCAAGTGCAGATAGTGTTGAGGATCAGTGGACAAAGTTGAAAACACTCGTACAATATGCGTTAGATGAGTATGTGCCAAGCAAGATCATAAGAGATGGAGAAGAGCCACCGTGGTACAACAAGCAAGTTAGAAAACTGCTGCAGAAGCAAAGGGAACTTCACAGCAAACATAAACATAGCCAAAGCCTTGCTGACAAACAAAAATTACGCGAAGGGAAATGTGGTGTGAGGAGGGCTATGCGAGAGGCGTTCAATGAATTTGAAAGTAAAGTTCCATGTACTGACATGGCAGAAAATCCTAAGAAATTTTGGTCTTATGTCAAAGTAGTAGGGGGATCAAAACAAAATGTTCAGACACTCTGTGACAAAAATGGTACTGAAACAGAGGAAAACATACTAAATGTCTTTTTCTAAAGCTGTTACACAGAGGAAGACTGCACTGTATTTCCTTCTCTAGATTGTCACACGGATGACAAAATGGTAGATATTAAAACAGATAATTGCTCAAAAGAGGAAAAGCCGCTGGACCTGATGGGATACCAGTTCGATTTTACACAGAGTATGCAAAGGAACTTGGCCCCCTTCTTGCAGCGGTGTACCGTATGTCTCTAGAAGAGCATACCATTCCAAAGGATTGGAAAAGGGCACAGGTCATCCCCATTTTCAAGAAGGGACGTCGAATAGATGTGCAGAATTATAGACCTATATCTCTAACGTCGATCAGTTGTAGAATTTTGGAACACGTATTATGTTTGAGTATAATGACTTTTCTGGAGACTAGAAATCTACTCCGTAGGAAACAGCATGGGTTTAAAAAAAGACGGTCGAGTGAAACCCAGCTCGCGCTATTTGTCCACGAGACTCAGAGGGCCATAGACATAGTTTCACATGTAGATGCCATGTTTCTCGACTTCTGCAAGGCGTTAGATACAGTTCCCCACAGTCATATAATGAACAAAGTAAGAGCATATGGACTATCAGACCAATTGTGTGATTGGATTGAAGAGTTCCTAGATAACAGAACGCAGCATGTCATTCTCAATGGAGAGAAGTCTTCTGAAGTAAGAGTGATTTCAGGTGAGCCGCAGGGGAGTGTTGTAGGACCGTTGCTATTCACAATATATATAAATGACCTTGTGGATGACATCAGAAGTTCACTGAGGCTTTCTGTGGATGATGCTGTGGTGTATTGAGAGGTTGTAACATTGGAAAATGGTACTGAAATGCACGAGGATCTGCAGCGAATTGACGCATGGTGCAGGTAATGTGCTGCAAATACATAGAAAGATAGATCCCTTATCATTTAGCTACAATACAGCAAGTCAGTAACTGGAAGCAGTTACTTCTATAAATTATCTGGGAGTACACATTAGGAGTGATTTAAAATGGAATGATCATATAAAGTTGATCGTTGATCTAGCAGATGCCAGACTGAGATTCATTGGAAGAATCCTAAGGAAATGCAATCTGAAAACAAAGGAAGTAGGTTATAGTATGCTTGTTCGCCCACTGCCTTAATTCTGCTCAGCAGTGTGGGGTCCATACCAGATAGGGTTGATAGAGAGATAGAGAAGATCCAATGGAGAGCAGCGTGCTTCATTACAGGAGCATTTAGTAATTGCGAAAGCTTTATGGAGATGACAGATAAACTTCAGTGGAAGACTCTGCAGGAGAGACACTCAGTAGCTGGGTAAGGGCTTTTGCTAAAGTTTCGAGAACATACCTTCACCGAAGAGTCAAGCAGCATATTGCTCCCTCCTATGTACATCTCATGAAGACACCATGAGGATAAAATCAGAGAGATTAGAGTCCACACATAAGCATACCGACAATCCTTCTTTCCACGAACAATACGAGACTGTAATAGAAGTGAGAACCAATAGAGGCAATCAAGGTACCCTCCGCCACATACCGTCAGGTGGCTTGCGGAGTATGTATGTAGATGTAGATGTAGATGAGAGATATTGTGCCAAATGCTGTCCAATTGGTGCATTAGATTGTCAAAATACCAGGCTGATTAGAGGGTGCTGCTCATAATGCTCCAAATGTTTGCAGTTGGGAAGAGATCTGGTAACCTTGATGGCCAATGTAGTGTTTGACAAGCATGAAGACAAGCAGTAGAAATTCTTGTCATGTGCTGGCAGGCATTAGCTTGCTGAAATGTAAGAGCAGGACAGCTTGCCATGAAGGACAGCAGAATGGGGCATAGAATATCATTGATGTACTACTGTCCTAGAAAGAGGACATGAATGGTGACCAAAGGGATCCTACTATGAAAAGAAATAGTTCTCCAGAACATCACTTCTGGCTGTGGGGCTATATGGTGGGCAACTATCGGGATGGTATCCCACTGCTATAAGAAGCATCTCCAGAAATCTCTTCAGCCTGGAACCTCATTGACTGTCTTCAGTGATGATTACGACTTCAAACTGGACCCTGATGACCAATGAAGGCGTATCTGAAGATGCCACAGACAGCAGTGGGATACCAGCCTGACTGTCACCTGCCGAATCCCTCCAAATTGAACATTTGGAGATAATAGGCAAGACCCTCCAACCAGTTAGGGATTTTGGTGATCTTTGCACCAAATGGATAGAACTGGCGAAATATCCCTTGGGGGAAAGTCCAAAAACTATATCAAACAGTGACAAGTGGAATAACTATTTGCATAAGGGCCAGAGGTGGACCAACACATTATTGATTTGCTCAATTTCTGAAGCTCTTTTTCTTGATAAATCATCCAGTTTTTTTGAAATTGTAATTTGCTTGTTTGTACATGTACATCACATTTCACATCCACCAATTTCCTTATGTGTCTTATTTGTTTTGGTCTTAGAATTTATGTACAACATTTTTTATCTCAGTTCTTAATTTTATGGCTCTGTGGGTATTATCAAATTATGTGGCTCTAATTTCATAATCAATTTTTGAAAAGAATATAATCAGTAGGGAATTAGGAAGTAAAGTAACATTACTCAGAGTGTAATAAAATGAAACCATGTTCACCCAAAAATTTGTATCATATCATCAACTAAATAACTAGTTTTCATTGTTTTATTCAGTAAGGATAGATAAGACACTTGTTATTTAGGATTTCCAGTGCACATAAAGCTCTGATGATTATCTGATGATATGTTCTTACCTCTTGTGGAGGAACATCATATGTTCGAGTTCTCAAGTCCACTCTAGCATAGCAATCAATACAGGGTAAGATAAAGAAGATTCCTGTGGAAAAACAAATATATGTCAAACTGCCTGGCTCTTTTTTTTTTCTAATTTTAATTAAAGATTCAGTGGAAATTTGTGTCACAAATAAACATATGTCACTTGAAAAAGTAAACTACCTATTTGTGAAATTTACACATAATGAAATAACTTTCAAAAATAAATGATATTTTAGTTCACAGATGACCCACAATCTTCTTGTTTTTCTTTCATTATTTCACTGTAGGGTAGTATTACTGTTTGGCCAGTTGCCCTCCTCATGCCATCACTCCCCCAAGGACGGAATTTGTGCATCCTATCTGTCTGCATCTAAAGTGAATCTCATGTTCAAGTGTGAGAACATGTGGCAAATGTTTGATTAGCATGTACATGAGGAACAGTATAGGTGTTTATTTAGTCTGATGTGGGAAACCACCTAAAACCACATCTAGGTTAGCTGTCTCACCAGCCCTCATTATTAATCCATGAGACAGGTTCAATCTGGGGGAGACTAACCTTCCCAAATCCTGCAAGCAGCACCTTAACGCCCTCAGCTATCCAGGAGGATCACATACAAGCCACAACAATACAAAAAAAATGATGTAAGAAAAAATGATATTCTCTAAATCAGCATTTTCCAAGTCCCAACACTTTGCAGCTAGATTATTTGTGTGATGTGACAACAAATCAGAAAGGCTTTCAATCAGTCCTTGATAAAATAAATTAAAGGCTCAGCTGTATTGTCTACTGGTTGAACACCAATAGTCAGTTTATGACCTTCACTATGACAGGTGTGCTTAGAATAAGAAGTGTGGAGAAGTAGTGCTATGTCCGATGCAAAGATGAATGCTTGGACATTTTTTGCTGTTTACAGAGAAACATTGTTCTGCAAGAAGACACCTCAAGCAATGTGTGTGGATAGTTCAGAGATAAATGGCTCCATCATGTCCCTTAAGGAGAGTATTATATTGAGGCAGCTTGATTTTCAGAGAACCCAGGATTGGTCATGATGCTAAATACTGCCACACACCACCCAATCAGTTGTTTGTCTGGTACAGTGCTGAATTATATACTATAGAAGAAAAATTTACCTCTGTAACATCTCTTTCTAGCAAACTGGTCCATCACACTAGTCAGACTACACTGTGACACATTTAAATCAATGTTTTGTTGTCAGTTTGTCAGTCCATACGCACTCTCCCTAATAACAAGCTGAATCCAGTGAGAGCTGTTAAAAGCACAGAAGACACACTTTCCTTGGGGGTTGGAAAGATGAAATCAGTGACATGTTCCACCTCATTACGAAATGTCATATTCATGGTCTATGGAACAAGGGTTAATGTATATATGTATTTATGTATGTACATTTTTTATGCAAAATACCATAACATTCACTACACTATGGGATCAAAAGTATCCAGACACCTGGCTGAAAATTGCTTTGAAGTTCATGATGCCCTCTATTGGTAACAGTGAAATACAATATGGTGTTGGCCCACCCTTAGCCTTCATGACAACTTCCACTCTCACAGGCATATGTTCAATCAGGTGCTGGCAGGTTTCTTCAGGAATGGCAACCCATTCTTCACAGACTGCTGCACTGAGGAGAGGTATCCATGTCTGTCAGTGAGACCTGGCATGAAGTCGGCATTCCAAAACATCCCAAAGGTGTTCTAAAGGATTCAGGTCAGAACGCTGTGCAGGCTAGTCCATTACAGAGATGTTATTTTCATGTAGCCACTCTGCCATAGGCCGTGCATTATGAACAGGTGCTTGATCATATTGAAGGATGCAATCGCCATCCCAAAATTGCTCTTCAACAGTGGGAAGCAAGAAGGTGCTTAAAGCATCATTGTGATGTGATAGTGCCACACAAAACAACAAGGGGTATAAGCCACCTCCATGAAAAACATGACCTCACCATAACGCCACCATCTCTGAATTTTATTGTTGGCACTACACACACTAGCAGATGACATTCACGTGGCATTTTCCATACCCACACCCTGCCATCAAATTGCCACTTTGTGTACCATGATTCTTCACTCCACACAACATTTTTCCACTGTTCAATTGTCCAATGTTTACACTCCTGACATGAAGCGACACGTTGTTTGGCATTTACTGGCATGATGCATGGCTTACGAGCAGCTTCTTGACCATGGAATCCAAGTTTTCCCACCTCCTGCCTAATTTTCATAGTACTTACAGTAGATCCTGATGCAGTTTGGAATTCCATTGTGATGGTCTGGATAGGTGTCTGCCTATTACACATTACAAGCCTCTTCAGCTGTCAGCTGTCTCTGTCAGTCAACAGATGAGATCAGCCTGTATGCTTTTGGGCTGTACATGTTCCTTCATGTTTCCACTTCACTATCACGTTGGAAAAAGTTGACCTAAGGATGTAGGAGTGTGGACATCTCATGTACAGACATCTGACACAAGTGACACCCAATCACCTGACCACGTTCGAAGTCCGTGAGTTTCTCAGAACACCCCATTCTGCTCTCTCATGATGTCTAATGAGTACTGAGGTTGCTGATATGGAGTACCTGTCAGTAGGTGGCAGCACAATGCTCGTAATATGAAAAACATAGGGTTTTAGGGGTGTCTGGACACTTTTGATCATACAGTGTATGTATGTCCTTAACTGTTGTTCTTCAGTCCTTTACTATGATGGGAATAAGGTTGTTTATTGCCTCATGGTTCCATCATATTTCAAGTTCCATTGCAAGGATTAACATTCATCTGATTCTCTTTCAGCCATACATTGCTCCCATACATCATTGTTGAGAAATTATCCACCACCAGACTATAATTTCATTTACAACAAACTGTATCCACAATGGCTTACCATTTGCCTCAACCCAAAGTCTATAAATAAGTGCTCATGGTTGGACATTGATTTTTTATGAAGTTTTATCATGAAGACAGGGAGAAAGAAAACAGAAAAAAGCAAGGAAAGCATTGCCAAATTGCTCCTGCAAGCATGCTTTGTTCTAAGAACAAAATATATATGAAATATATGGAAGAAGCTGTTACAAACATTTTATCTGTGTGTATTACTAAAAGGTATATCAATATCTGCTTTTCAGATATTAATCAATAAATCACACAGATAGGCCTAATATAAATTACATCTTTTTAAATTGGGGTCTCCAGAAATTGAAAAGTCTATAAAAATTACTTTAGATCTTTTTTTCAACTTGAGATGGAATAAGACATTTGTAAGTTGTGGATGTTTGTCACTGAATGTCATGACAGGTCAACAATCTAAAACTATTGTTGGTAAATTTCAGGAGACTGATAGGGACATCGAGCTCTTGGGAAAGGTGAGGAAGGAGTGACAGTTGTTGTTTGGGACTAGGGTGGCATATGTGTGAAAAATTAGAATGGTGTTATTTGGAAGGGAGTAATCATGAAATAAAATTAACTTTTGAATATATAATACTGTGAACAAATTTACCAACACAAAGTAATGACAAAATTATGAAAAAGAATTTTGTTGTTGATTATCATCTGACAGTTGTCCTTTATTTTTGTGAGTGATACTACCTAAGAAAAATTAACTTGATTAAACTAACTATGAAAGAGTCTTTACAGAAACCTAGTTCTTAACAGATAAACTTACTGACCAACATGGGAAACATTTTTTAATTGTTGAACTTTGGAAATAATTCACCAGCAGTTCACTGAAAGTAAAAAATCTTTTATTTAAATTATCTCTTCCCTGAAGAAAGTAAAACATACAAGAACATGGGCTGATTATTGGCAGTTGTAAGGTGAGTTAAGTATTAGCTGTGTTTGCATGCACAACAATTAATATATCTTGGGGAATTTTTGAACTTCATTGTGACTGAATGGATGGTATTTTGTGCTATTTTCTCTGTGTTAGCAACATTTAGCAACTGCATGGCTATTTCTTTACTTTAGATTGTTGGAAATTATTTTTCAGGTAGGAGAATCACATAGTTTGACTGAATTCTTCTCATGTAGTTTGACAGAGTTCTTATATCACTGCATACCATGCTTTCCACACAAACTATAAAACTAGCTATTGAATCAAAACAAATAAAGTATGGAAATTAATTTGTGCAGTCACATGGATGTGCTTTCTGGATGTATTATTCGACAAGTATGTTAAGATGATCATTGAGAGTGTGTGGTACTGTAAAGAAGCTGACTGACGTGAACAACTTGATAAAAGTTCAGCAGTGAAAAAAGCTGATGACATAAACATGCTGACTGTTTCGAATGCATAATGTCGTCAGCACTAGATGTTTATGTATGAATAGATGTTTCATGAAATGAAAAGAAAACATACTTCTTATGGCTGAATGCTAATAGGTGTGTCTTTTTGAAATAATATACAATATTTTGAAGATTTATAATATTAACAATAATAAAATAACATATAAAACAGAAGAATTAAACAGGCTGAAAATCTAAATCCTGGCAGTACAAGAGACAAGGTTCCCAGATAATCAAATCACTGATGACAATGTCTTCAGAATCTTCAAAAGTGGAACTGATAGGGAAATTGGCAGAGGGGCAAACATACTCAGTATGGCCTTTATTGTTGAAAAATACGCTGTTCAATTTATAAATTCTGTAGGAACCATTAACATTAGACTAATGTTTCTTAGGTTTAAAAACAAGAATAAAAATGACATTTAATTAATGTTCATACACCTTGCAACATTGAAAATAGGAAGAACTGAGAAGATGTAGATAAATTCTGGGAACGATTAGAACTTGAAATCTCTAAAATACCAAGAAATGACATCAATATACTTCTTGGAGATTTCAAGCCACACAGAATGACCAACAAAAATGGTATGAGACTAATCCAACTCTGCCAACAGTTCAACATGAAAATCAGCTCAACTGCCTTCAACAAGAAACCTAGTAAACAGAAAACATGGAGATCGCCTATAAGCCAACTTGGAGAATTTCAGATAGACCATGCAGCCATCTCTCATGACTTCCAAAACGAGATCAGAGATATTCAAGTTAAGAAACACATAAATTTTGTCTCTGAGGGTTCAAGTACAATTCACCCTAAGACTAAAAACATCATGAACACCACTGGTAGTTCCAAAATTTAATCTACAAAAACTAACAGAATCAGAAACAACAGAAAAATGGGAAACTTCCCCTTCAAACAACTGGGAAAAATTCAAGGCAAAAATCACAGAAATAGCCAAGGAACAAATATCATTACAGAAGAAACCCAAAGATCCATGGTGGAATATAGAATGTGAAAAGACAGTTGAACTTCACAAAAAAGCCTTCACAAAACACAACTAGAAGAAGAATGAGGAGAATCACCAAAAATTTCTAGAAACAAGAAAGTTTTTGAATAAAATTATCAGACAAGAGAAGAGAAAATATGTAATCCAGCAATAACAATCAAAAGAAAAAGGTTTAAAAATTATAATACACACGGATTCTACAAGACCTATGCAAACCAAATTAAAGGCTATAACCCTCAAAATGTTTGCTTCCGAAAACCAGATGAGAATTTAGCACCAAGTGATGAAGAAAATTATGAAGTACTAGCCAAATACGTTGAAAAACTGCTAAACTGTTCAGAACTAACAGAAACCCTTCCAATATCCATCACCAAAGCCTCACAACAGAAACATTCTACACTGCCAACAGAAGAAGAAATTATCAAACCCCTCTGGGGAGCATGGAATTGTAGCTAAATTTCTCAAAAGTTTAGGGCCTAATTCAAGAAAAGAGCTAGTAAGAATTATTCAAAATATATGGGTCACCAAAGAAATCCCAGAAGATTCAATGTGGGCCTTAATATACCCATTACATAAAAAAGGAGACAAACATGATGTGAATAATTACAGAGGGTTTTCACTACTCCCTGTAACATATAGGATATTATCAGCTTGTGTTCTTGAAAGAGCACAACAGTTGCTAGATTCAAAAATCTCAGATTTCCAAGCTGGTTTCAGGACAAGCAGATTGTGCCAAGAGCAAATTTTAAACCTAAAATTAACCACAAGAATAAGTAATATGCAAGGCAAGCCTACAGTATATGTCACTGTTGACTTCAAAAAGGCCTATGACTCAGTCCACAGACCCATGCCATTTAGGATTCTTGAAGAAATAGGATTGGATTGGAAAATACAGAGGATGATTCAGCAGATATTAACAAATACAACATCCAAAGTGAAATTTATTTGAAAACTTTCAAAACCATTTGAGATAAAAACTGGGTTTAGACAAGATGATGGGTTATTGCCTTTGTTGTTCAATTTAGGTCTAGACAGAGTCATGGAAGAATGGGAAAAGAAACTTGAAGAAGAAAATTGCTGGAAACCAATTTAATTGGGGGAAAAATCTATGAATCCCCTACTTAGCCTTTGTGGATGATGTCACAATAATGGCAGATTCTTGTGAGATGGCTATATAACAGATAGAAACTCTAAAAGAATGTGCAGAGAGAGTCAGCCTCGAGATCTAATTTGAAAAGGCAGCGTTTACAACAACAAATTTAGAAAATTTCAAATTACAAACCAACTATAGAGAAATTAACAGAGTATCTCACTTCAAATATCTAGGAGAAATTATCTCTGAAAAATATGCACAACAAGAAAGAATACAGAAAGCTTGTAAAGGTTTAGGATTAGATCAAAACCTCTATAACAAAAAATGCTTATCTTTAAATACCAAAATTTGACATTACAAAACAGTAATTAAACCATCAATGTTATATGCCAGCAAAACCTTGGCAATAAACAGGAAAACTGATATAGAAAATCTAAAGAATGGATATACAGAGTGAGCACAAAGTCTTGCACTGATTATAACAATTTATTAGAGACTAACCATTCGACATAATAATTTACATTTGATGCCGTTACATAGAGTAGTGTTACTAGTTTTTTTTTTTTTTTTTTTTTTTTTTTTTAAGACCACTTACATTACTAAACCTCAACATGTGCTCCCTTGGTAGCTCGGAGAATGTTGAGGCAGTATTCCAGTTCCCGCCAGGTGTTTTGTAACATGTTTTCTGTCACAGTACCCACAGCAGCTTGCATCCTAGCCTTCAGTTCATCAACGACAGCAACTGGTGCAATGAAGACTCTGTCCTTGATATAGACCCAGTAAAAAAAGTCAAGGGGCCTAATGTCTGGAGAGTTGGGTGGACAGGGTGTTGGACCATTTCTTCAAATCCACCAATCCAGAAATGTTTCATACAGGAAATCATTCACTATCAAAGTCCAGTAGGGGGGTGCTCCATCTTGCTGGAAACTTATCCATGGTTGATATTCTTCTAACTGTGGGACAATGAACTATTGCAAAATGTCTAAGTGAATGTTAGCAGCCATGGAGGTTTCCATGAAGAAAAATGGTCCAAAAACCTCGTTCTGCATGAGGCCACATTAAACATTCACTTTTTTGCTGTCTCGCTGTAACTGTACAGTGGCATATGGAGACACTGAACCCTATATATGGACATTATGCCTATTTACCATTCCACTGACATGAAAGGTGGATTCATTAGCAAAGAATATGTGATTTAAGTAATCATTAGTGCCATCAATCCTGTTGAGAATCTCAGTTTCAAATTCAGCACATGTTATCAAATCATTCAGTTGCAAGGCCTGCATCATGAAGAATCTTCACCACACTTGCTTGCGGTATTTGAAGTTCATGTAATGCTTGATGAGTTGATTTAGACGGATTCTGCTAAAATGATAGCTGAACACGCTCAACAGTTGCATCACTCACACAAGGCCTGCCACTTCTAGGATGATCTTCAATGCTGCCTGTTTCATTAAACTTTGCATACCATCGCTTTATTGATTTAACACCAGGAGGGCTGCGCCCACAAGAAGCCCGAAATTTATGCTGAACACTAATGGGCAATTTCGTTTTGTGAAACCAAAGCACACATTGTGCTTTCTCCTGCTTTGACACCATTTTGCCAGCAACTAACATAACCTAACAGACCATCAGACCATATTGGTGTTGTGGAGAACTAGTGCCATCTACTGCTCACAACAACTGGTAACACTAACCTATGTAATGGCATCAAATGTAACTTATTATGTCAAATGGTTATTCTGTTATAAATTTTTATACTCATGGCAAGACTTTGTGCTCACCCTGTAGATTACAGAAAATGTCCCAATTTGAAGAATATTCTAACACAGAGACAGAATGTGAAAAGAATGCCTCCTATTCTATGGCCAGGTAATGAGGCTTCCTGTACACAGACTAACAAAAAGAACAGTAAATTACATAGATTCCCTTGCTAATGGAGGAGAATGGATCCAAAACGTTAAATAATAATAATAATAATAATAATAATAATAATAATAATAATAACAATAACAATAACAATAATAATAATAATAATAATAACCATTTTAAGAGTGTGGGGTGAAACTGTTTTGATAGCTGGAAGTTTCCAAACAAGATGATGCAATATTGTGCATAGCATCTAGGAATGCCTTCTGATTTGTTATGGGTTTGCATTGCTGTTCCATATGAACAAAGATGCAGCCTTTTTACCACAGATCTTACACAGTAGCTCATTTCTCCATCACCATAGATGTTCCTCCTACAGTTTTCTACAAATTTGCACACTAATATGAAATTGTTGGTTCCTGTTACTTTTCCTTGGAACCAAAACTGATTCATGGATTCCTATATCATTGGACATGACAAAATGGCTACTCAATAAATATCAAATACCCGAGTGTAGCATGTATATGGCATTGACGGAGCATTTGATGATTTGCACTTTGCTTATTGTTGTAGTTTCTACTCTCAGTTTAATTTTCAATATGTTTCATGCCACAATCAGATAAACTGCCTTAGTGCACTTCAGACAGAAAGCAGAAAACCTCTTTCTTGTGAAACTGGCTGTTCTATGCATCTGTGTCATGGTATATATATGGCGGACAAATAAATGCTGCTCCCAGATGACTTCTGCACTATTCATCTTACTAATAGTAATTTGAATACTTCATGACAGCAGTTTTCATACCGACTCTATGGCCTTTGTTTCTCGTTGAGCATCAAATGCTAAAATTACGAAAAGATTGCAACTCACCTGGTCCTTTGGCACCTCCAGACATCAGTCTCCCAAGGCGGAATATCACTGCTCGTTCATATTCTTGGACCACCTGTGGAATATGTTTAAATTCAGAGATAATATTCTAATAGTGAGAACTACTGAAAGCAACATAATCAAAAAATTGGATTGCACAAAAGAGATGTAACAATAAGAAGTCCAAGATGGAATAACAACAATAATGAGAGGATAGATGGCTACTCACTTCATGGAGGATGTGCTGAGTTGCGGACAGGCACAATGAAAATGGCAGATAAAATATTAAACCTTTTTCACAAAGTCCACACAAATTTGCACAAGAATAATTAACACACAGATGGCCACGGTCAGGGCACTAGAGCTCAACTGTGGCTGTTTCTGATGAGTCAGAGGTTTGGGTTTGGGAGGGGAGTGGGAGGGGGGGGGGGAGGGGTGGAAGGAGTGACAATGGGTACTGCTCTCTATGTGAACATGACTAACAAAAATTGTATTTTGTTTTCAAGGTGGACCCCACAATATATATATATATATATAAAATAGAAAGAAACTTCCACATGGGAAAAATATATTAAAAACAAAGTTTCCAAGACTTACCAAGCGGGAAAGCGCCGGCAGACAGGCACGTTAACAAAACACAGAAACACACACACAGAATTACTAGCTTTCACAACCGATGGTTGCTTCTTCAGGAAGGAGGGGGAAAGACGAAAGGATGTGGGTTTTAAGGGAGAGGGTAAGGAGTCATTCCAATCCCGGGAGCGGAAAGACTTCCCTTAGGGGAAAAAAAGGACAGGTGTACACGCGCACACACATACACACACATATCCATCCGCACATACACAGACACAAGCAGACATATTTAAAGGCAAATAGTAAGGGCAGAGATGTCAGTCGAGGCGGAAGTACAGAGTCAAAGAAGTTGTTGAAAGACAGGTGAGGTATGAGCGGCGGCAACTTGAAATTAGCGGAGGTTGAGGCCTGGCGGATATCGAGAAGAGAGGATATACTGAAGGGCGAGTACCCATCTCCGGAGTTCGGATAGGTTGGTGTTGGTGGGAAGTATCCAGATAACTCAGACGGTGTAACACTGTGCCAAGATGTGCTGGCCGTGCATCAAGGCATGTTTAGCCACAGGGTGATCCTCATTACCAACAAACACTGTCTGCCTGTGTCCATTCATGCGAAGTTGCTGGTCATTCCCACATAGAAAGCGTCACAGTGCAGGCAGGTCAGTTGGTAAATCACGTGGGTGCTTTCACACTTGGCTCTCCCTTTGATCGTGTACACCTTCCGGGTTACAGGACTGGAGTAGGTGGTGGTGGGAGGGTGCATGGGACAGGTTTTACACCGGGGGCGGTTGCAAGGGTAGGAGCCAGAGGGTAGGGAAGGTGGTTTGGGGATTTCATAGGGATGAAGCAAGAGGTTACGAAGGTTAGGTGGACGGCGGAAAGACACTCTTGGTGGAGTGGGGAGGATTTCATGAAGGATGGATCTCATTTCGGGGCAGGATTTTAGGAAGTCGTATCCCTGCTGGAGAGCCCCAAACCACCTTCCCTACCCTCTGGCTTCTACCCTTGCAAACGCCCCCGGTGTAAAACCTGTCCCATGCACCCTCCCACCACCACCTACTCCAGTCCTGTAACCTGCAAGGTGTACACGATCAAAGGGAGAGCCACGTGTGAAAGCACCCACGTGATTTACCAACTGACCTGCCTGCACTGTGACGCTTTCTATGTGAGAAGGACCAGCAACAAACTGTCCATTCGCATGAATGGACACAGGCAGACAGTGTTTGTTGGTAATGAGGATCACCCTGTGGCTAAACATGCCTTGATGCACGGCCAGCACATCTTGGCACAGTGTTACACCGTCGGAGTTATCTGGATACTTCCCACCAAGACCAACCTATCTGAACTCCGGAGATGGGAACTCACCCTTCAGTATATCCTCTCTTCTCGATATCCACCAGGCCTCAACCTCCGCTAATTTCAAGTTGCCGCCGCTCATACCTCACCTGTCTTTCAACAACTTCTTTGACTCTGTACTTCCGCCTCGACTGACATCTCTGCCCTTACTCTTTGCCTTTAAATATGTCTGCTTGTGTCTGTGTATGTGTGGATGGATATGTGTGTGTATGTGTGTGCGAGTGTACACCTGTCCTTTTTTTCCCCTAAGGGAAGTCTTTCCGCTCCCGGGATTGGAATGACTCCTTACCCTCTCCCTTAAAACCCACATCCTTTCGTCTTTCCCTCTCCTTCCTGAAGAAGCAACCATCGGTTGCGAAAGCTAGTAATTCTGTGTGTGTGTTCTATATATATATATAATTTAAGCAAATATGGACAGAAAAGTTTCAACATCTAGGTAATTATTGCAGTGCCGTGCCGGGCATTTCCAAGCAAGCTACACAACAAATTCCAAAACACCACAGAGAAATTCCTCAGAACTATTCTAAACATAAAATTCAATAGAATCTGCCTTTTCCACTATGAAATATGGATATAAAAAACTTTGTGTGTTTTTAAATTTTGTAAATACATTCTTAAAAAGACAGATTTATACGTGTACAAGTAGTAAAGAGCATTTTTCCTGTTTAGGTGATGTCAATTAAAATTCACTGATGATGCTGAAACTTCAGCAAAACATATCTGTCTAATAGAAGCAACAAACAAAAAATTGTTTTGCTCTGGGTGGAACCATTCGAAAAACAAATTTATTTATGCTTCAATCTTTTATAACTAAAAAGCCAGATGAAATGTATTTTAATCAAGATTTTTATTGAACACTATCTCCTAGATCCTGATGCCAAATACACATAAGGTGAGTACCCATACAACAATATTCTTGTGGAACATTAAGAAGAAAATGTAGTAATAATGATGGTCACTAGAAATGCATGAATAAAACATCTGTACAATATCCAAAGGGGTTGCTATAACTGGTACCTAAGATTTTTATTACTATTTCATATGAGTTAAAGGGATATGAGACAATAGTTTCATTTTAATAGGTTGTGAAAGAGGGGCATGGTATTCTGGAAGTGAACAGAAATGTGAGAAATTGGGATGCATCTTCACATAGGGGTGAATGACTGCATTCCACAACAGATTGCCTACTGTATGATACAAAAGATGTATTTCCTTATTTTTGACTCATGGCAGAGTATAAGCTTTATTATCTTTTTATTTTATCTCATGGCAGACTCTAAGCTTTGTTGATAATTTGTTACAAGTAAAAACTCTGAACTGGATAGTGATTCATACTCAGACATTGACTTTCACAGATGTTGTCAATACCGAAGTATGGAACATAGTTGTAACTTACTATGAATGATCAGTGCAGCTTCTCTCTTCATACTTTGATGTTAACTGCTTCTTAAATATAGTTTTCAGAGAAAAACTGCCCCATTTGGTGGAATATATCACTTATATTTACCAACTACAGTACTGAATTCACAGTACATGAAGTGTTGCTAGATACAGCTATAAATGAATTAACATCTTTGATAGTAGTTACGACCTTAGCATAAATTCAATGATCTGTGACAGAACAACAGAGTATTCAGGGAATGTACACAGTAAAACACCATGTGCAGAATGTGGAATAATGACAACAAGCATAAACATTGGTAAGTATTGGGTCTGCTCCTGTTCATTTTACATAACTGACCATCCATCATCTAAGCAGCAGAAATAGTCTATGGGGACCTCACTGTTGATGATGCAAGTGGGAGTGAATAAGACACTTCACATGGTGAGTTGTGTTCCTGCCCAGTGACTATCTTCAATGCCTTTAATTTTATGTGAACAACTGTCTAGTGTATAATTGTTTGAGTTTTTTCTCCATGTGGTTGATAAAGTTCATTAAACAACATCAATCTGCTAGCTGCATTTCACTACAAGCATTTCCTCAAGGAAATTTCTCAGTGCTGGGGCTGTAATGAATAACAGCAGCTACTTTAATCACTTTACTTTGCCTGACTGCCTCCATTTGACAATGGAGCCATCCCACAATTTCCACTTGTTTGAACAAAAGATACCAGAAAATAAGTCTCATTGTGCTTCATATAATGTTTTTCACTTCACAGATTAACCTACAGAATATGTGAAGTGTGAAACTGGCATTCTTCTTTACTGTGGTATTGACTGCAACAATAACCCATACGTGCATGATCAATATGCAATGACTTTTGATCTTTTGTAAAATGAAGAAATAACACAACAGTTACTGAATCCACAGTCTTTTATTGTATACATGACCAGTTTCAGAATGCTATTCTTACACAACTGATTTGTATCACACTCAATAAGATACATTCCAGGGTAGGAGAAATCATCCTTTTTGAAGACTTTAAGGTTGTTCAACGTATTGACTAAAATTTTTGGTATGAAAAATATTGGAGTTATATTGGTTGACATCAGTTCCTTACCAATCCTCTGTGATATGTACCCATGTTATGGATCTCATAAAACTTGTTCTTTTTCTTGTTCTCTAATGGGTTCAGAGTGATTCCCTTCCATGCTTCCCCACATTTCACTAGTAGTTTCTTATTCAATTTCTCAATCACAGACCCTGTATACCCATTATGCATGGCAATATACTTGATTATACTGAACTCTCTTTCACATGCCTCTTATGTGTGGGGAACATTATTTAATCTGTTTAGGAGGGACCAGAAGGTGGCAGGTTTATGTTTAACCAGATGGTTCAGTGTTACATTCAGGACTAAGTCAGTAGTTAAATGGTGGCAATGAAGGGTTTGACATTGACAGGAAAGAATCTACTTTCTCCTAGCCAGGAGTGTGTCATATTGAGTGTGATACAAGCCATTTGTGTAAGAGCAGATAGTTTGGTCAGGCAGGCAGGAATTCTTATATAAGATTTAAAGAATATAAAGACCTGGCCAATTCCAGGTCAGCTCTGACAACACGTTTGATTGACAACCAGCATCAGCTACTGAAGGTTAGTGATAACTTAACTGTCTCTTACTGCAGAGAAAGGTCAGCTACTCAGTGTCTGGAAGTAACTGAAATCTTAATCTGACTTCGTTTTTGCCCTTTAATACAATTAATTATGACATTATTCAGGCATGTTAACATATGCATATAACATAGCATTTTTCCTTTTTTAAAAATGTTTTTAAGTGTACAGGTTCTCTTCCCTCTTAATGTTGTGATGGTTTCATCTCTTTTCTGCTGTTATTTCCTGCTTTTCCAGTTTAAACAGTTCACCAATCACATGTCCGTTTTGTATCATTTGTGTGTTATAGATTTTGTGCAGCTTCAGTACTCACAGCTAGTATTTACCATTACATACTTTTCTGTTTGTGTTCTCAGTCATGCAGCATAGGGAAACAGCTTTTATGAAATTTATGTAAGTAATTCCACACAGTATGTGATTTCCCTTCAGCTTTATTTGCGTTTTATGGTGACTTATGGTATTTAGTCTTGATGGACATTTTTTCAGTTTTTCTAGGTCCCTTTGATCCTTCTCACAGGGAAACTATGGTTCCATGACAACACTGGGGTGAAGATGATTTATTTTTAAGTAATGTTTTGTTCTCTCTTTTAATTTTTTTAAATTCACTTTTTAAATTTTAGCTGCAGAGTTCCATAACTGACATTTCAGACTTGAAGATCCAACATCCACTTTATTGACCTCTAAAATGTCTCCATGAAAAATTAGATGTTCACGAACTAGTCTTGGGCATGGATTTCCTCCATTACTTCAATCTCTCTCCATATGTGACATGA